>NC_089508.1:135849350-137221633 GCF_036850995.1 Saccopteryx leptura | reverse complement strand
CATGATCTCCTGGTTGAGCCTCATGAGATGTGCTGGTCTGGTTCCCCTTGAGTGGAAGGACATATGGAAATTTTAGGAGACAGGGAACCTGTTGATGTAAGTTTTTTAGAAGGATTGAATATGTGTAGTTAAAAAGGAAGAGGGTTTGGAGAACATTCAGGAGGGAACTTCTCGGACTGAGGGGCGGCTTCTTCCTGCTGTCATCCCTACCTATTTGATATTTCCCTCATGAAGTTTTCCTTGGGGTACTGGGGAATAGGAGTGTAGGAGCATTTGATTGTAGGTGATCCTATAGATTTCTCTCATCAGGGCCTGTAGGAACTTGATAAAGAAAGAGGTAAGTATTTGGAGATTAGCAATGCAGAGATAAGGAGGGTTGTATAGTGGGGAAAGTTCTTTCATGGTAAAGTTAGAGATATTTTTTCCTGGCAGGCCTGGAGAGAGCAGTTAGCTTGAGTTAAAAGAAATGTTTCATGTCCATTTGTAGGCTCTTCTTCAGCCAAGAAGACCCAGCGATCTTGTCCTCTTACTATGTGGAGGGTAAAAGACTGAAAAGCATTAAGAGGTGAATGCTATTCATTCCCCTAGTTCTTCAGGGATACGGGAGAGCTTTAGGATTAGGGGACCTGTAGGGGTTGAAAGATAGAATTTAGGAGGTTTGCTGATATAGGGTTTCAGATTTTTCTGTTTCACAAGGGCAGGTTTCAGGGTTGATGTGTAGGGTTAGGTAGATTTTTCCAATTCTCTGATTGGTGAAGGTCTGCATGCAGTTCTGTAAGAAGCTAGTAAACAAACGTAAGAGGCAGGGTCTAAAACAGGGGTCTCAAAGTTAGAAAAATAAATAGGAGAGTGAGTGGACCAATGAAGGGTAATAGTCAAGATGCCCAGTTTGTGTGAAACCACTGATTCCATGTATACAAATTCGCTAGGCTTCCTAAAGCAACAAGAAGAGAAAATACCTGTATAGCTCGTTTGGTCCTTAGATTGATGGATAGTGTATTAGGAACTGGAAGAGGCTCATGGGGTGGGATTAGGTTGATACTTAGGGTGAGATAGATTAGGGTACAGGTTTTTGTCTAATTAGTATGGAGACACAGATAGGTGTTGGTCCCACACGAGTAGAAAGTTCCTGATTTGGTAAGGTAGGTTGAGAGGTGCAGTGGGAGTGAGTTGTCAGGATTATGGTGTGTGGACCTGTCCATGTGAAAGTCAGTCCTTGGATGATGTAATGCTGGAAGCGCCTCTTGGAAAGTCTTTGAACAGTTTGCTGAGTAACCTGTAAATCCTGTAAGTACTTAGGGAAAGGGTGGTTACATTTCTACACTTTGCAGTTGGAGTTTAAGTCCTAGTGACTACTGCTTCTAGCTGGAATTAGCAGCAGGTCCCAGCCTACAATAGGCATGGGGCATTGAGACAAGAGGAATAAAGGAGATACTATACATTAAATAAAGTAACAAACTCAGACTGTCAATACCCACAGTAGAGATCTTTAAGGGATAAATAAAACTTAAATATTCAAGCGAGGCATAGTAGATGGCCCTTGTGTTTACAAGAAATGAGATTAGATTATCTGCTACTTGGAGGAAATACCTTAGGCTCCTGAACGATGTCCTTGGGCCTTCAGTGGCAATTCCCAGCATGCTCGGCAAGGTCAGGTCACAGGTGGCTGAAGCAGGGTTAGAAGAGACTGAACCCTCCCTCCATGGTGCAAGGGGGCAGCTTCCCTTCTCATGTCCCTCTTTTCACAGCAGAGGTGTGTCCCTTGATGGGACCAGGAAGCCTGGCAGGCTTCAGTTCAATGACTTTTCTTTCCACTCTTGAAGTAGGGCCCTGATGGAATTCTATGAAGCCCTTTAGGGTGCTGGAGCCAAAAGCTGGTATTTCCTGACTTCTTTTCAGTCTTATTTGCCTTTTCTGTTACTTCCTTGGTCATTATAGGCCTTAAAAGCCATGCTCAGAAGATCTCACTGAGTGACTTGACTAAGAGCAAAATTGGGAATTCAGTGTTTAAAGAAGCCTATTAGACCGAGGAAAGAAAAGATTTGATCTGTGGTGGTAGGTGGCTGGAGACTGTAGAGGGTCTGAGTTTGATCTAGGGTGAGACTTCAGGTGGTGGGGGTTAAGGCGATGCCTAGATAGACTAGGGACTGAGAATGAAGTTGAGCCTTAGCAGAGAAGACACGATATCACTTTTATTACTTCATAGCGAGGAAGTTAAGAAGGGTGGTAATGTGTCTCCTTGAGGCAGGCAGGGAGGGGCTGCAGAGAGTAGATTATTTACATATTGTAAGAAAGTACTAGTTTTGAGATTGCATGCTGCTAAATCCTGAGCTAGTGCCTGCCCAAACAGGTGTGGGCTGTTTTTGATCCCCTGGGGTAAGACAATCCAGGTAAATTGCTGGGCTGCATTAGTGTCTGGGTAAAGGCAAACAGAAAGTAAGAGTCAGGGTGTAGAGGAATGGTAAAGAAGGCATTCTTGAGGTCTAGGACCATGAAGTGAGTGGTGTTTGAGGGAATGTGTGACAGTAACTTATAGAGATTAGGGACTACGGGATGGAGGGGAATTACTGCCTCATTGATTAGGTGTAAGGCTTGTATGAGGCAATAAGCCCCTGAAGGTTTTCGAACAGGAAGGATGGGGGTATTGCAGGGAGAGTCCGTGGGGATGAGTAAACCTGGTTTAAGAGATGGGTAATTATTGGTTTAAGGCCTTAGAAACAGACACAGTTACACATTAAACAAAGACTTTATATAAAAGTTATGAATTAAGGAATTTAAATGAGCGCACTTCACTTGTTTCAGTTCAAATTATACTAGAGATATTTTCTGACAAACAAAGGGACAAGACAGATTACTTACTCACATACCTTAATATAATTCTGCTTTTTAAGTTTTTCAAGATGGCAGGGAGTTGCCAGCATAGAGAGGAGGAAGAGAGAAAGCAGACAGATGGACAGTGTGAGCAGCTGGATGGAAAGAAGGAGGGTCAGAATCTGCAGGAGGAGGAGGAGGGGGTTAAAGTATTGGTGTGGTTCCACATGGTCAGAGGAGTCAAAAGGATTTAGAGCTCTGAGGAGAGGGGAGAGGGCGAGGAGGAAAGAGGCACAGTCACAGTTTGTAAGGAAGGAGGAGGGGTCAGAGAGGAGCCAGACAGAACTGCAGTTTGTAAGGAGGAAAGAGAGGTCAGAGATGAGACAGGCACAGCTTCTAAGGAGGGGGGAGGGGACAAAGAACACAGTGGAGAAGGGAGAGGCCCCCGGCCAGCAGGGGAGGAGAAAGAGAGACTAGTGAATGAGAAAACAGGATTTAGTGAAGGGAGGGGGCTTTCTGGAGGGAAGAGACTTCAGCAAAAAAGATTTGCTGAGGGAGTAGAGAAGGGTCCCAAGAGAGAGGTGCCCCCGGGGGTCAGGCAGGAGGGAGAGAGAGTTGGGAGTCCGCGGAGAAGGAAAGATTAGGAGCAGAGGTTTTAGGTTAGGTTTCTTTGGCCAAAAACGGCCTGCGTGTAGAACAGAAGGTACAGAAATTAAGGACAGGAGAGGAGGGAGAAGAAAGCCTTCACATAAGGAATTTCTGATGCCCTCCCCATCAGGTGGCAGAAATTGTCAAGATCTCTTATGATATTGTAATCAAATGTCCTGTTTTCAGGCCAATGGGAGTCATTGTCTAGGTTGTACTGAGGCCATGCCATGTTACAGAAGAAGATTAATTTCTTTGGTTTGAGGTCTGAAAGACCAAGTTTGGTGAGGTTTTTTATGAGACATCCTAGAGGGGTCTGGTCGGAAGGCTTATACTCTGAAGAGCCCATAGTGGAGACAGGTGAGCAAGAGGGGGCATCCCCGCCTTTTGTTACTGTCCCAAGAGGAGAGAATCTCCGTGTGGGGGAGTCGTCCCTGATAGAGGTCATCACCACCTGTCAGGGAGCTCTGAGGATGAGAAGTCTGAGAAAGTGGAGAGGTTTGGCTAGGTGCCTAGTCTTCCGTGCAGTCCACTGAGACTGAAAGTCAAACCCCTCAAAATGTGAGGCGTGTCAGAGAAAAGCGTCCAACCAGGAAGGGGTGTGTTGGTCAAATAAGTTTGTAAATGTGATATATATGTTTGCTCGCTTGTGACTTATATTGGGTGTGGGGGACAGGCTATAAGCAGGCCAGGTCGTTGTAGCCTGGGGTTTGGTTTTGGGACTAAGCTTTTCCCCACACCCTTGAATGATTGTATTATCTGGGTGGTGCACTCTCATGAGGAATCCAATTATGCCTTGGATGGGTGACTTTGTATCAGAGACTTCCTTGTTTGTATATTGGATTAAGGGATTTTGGTTTTCTACACTATAAAGTGGGACAGACCAGGAGCTTGGACACACAGTTCCTGCTATCACAATTGCAGGGGCTTCCCTGACCCCTTGCCCTTCATGGGAAGAACTGGTTTTCTGCTTTTCCCTTGTCTTCTTTTGTGGTTTGCCTGTCTTGGTGAGACACCAATAAATAGGATGGCCCCCCGTCCTCTGACTCCGCCATTTCTTTATCGTCTGCCCGAATCCAATGGGAACCTGCATGTGAATGGCCACGATGGCGGCTCCTGGCCTTACAGGGTGTTTTTAGAGAGAAATTTGGAGGCCAACCGGGGAAGGAGAAGGGAGAAACTCCTTACCTTTCTGGTCTAGCAGGGGTTCAGGACAGGGTTAGACTGCCGGCCAATCGACCTACAATTATATGTCCAAACAGAATCAGGGAGTAAGCCTGGGACTAGCTGCCGCTACCCATTGCTTTCCTGGTTGTAGGTTTGGACGGCAAAGAGGGATCGTCCAGGCAGTTAGTACCCTGTCCCGGGTTTCGGGTTTCAGCACCAAATGTTGGAATCCATGGGAGTCCGAAAGACCAGAGTAATAGGCTTTATTGAAAGAAAGAAAGGAACCCTGCCAGGCACTTCTCCTGGGGGAGAAGAGTGCCGGTTACAGACTAGGGGCGAGTTATATAGTGTTTGGGAGAGCCTGAGGGGATACTGAGGCAAAAGTCCTGGTATGTCCGGAATGCTCCTCCTTGGGGGTTTGGAGCATGTGGGTGTTGAATCAAAAGTCCTGGTATGTCTGGAGCCCCTCCTTGGGGCGGCTTCTCAGCTTTTTGGAATTCCTCTGTCTCAGGGGTGATAGTCCAGTAAGGGTGAGGTCTGACAGATAAGCGGAACATCAAGAGGGCAGTTTGGAATTTACATATCTATCATTAAGGAAGTGTCTATTCAGGTCCTTAGCTTATTTTTTAATTGTGTGTTTCTTTTTATTTTGTCTTCTTGGTGTTGAGTTGTATAAGTTCTTTATATCTTTTAGAAATTAACCCCTTATCAGATGTATCATTGGAAAATATGTTCTGCCATTCACTAGGTTTTCTTTTATTTTTTCTTTGCAGGGAAAGCTTCTTAGTTTGATGTAGTCTTGTTTGTTTATTTTTCCTTTGTTTACCTTGCCAGAGGAAATATATTAGCAAAAATGTTGCTACAAAAGATATCTAAGGATTCTAAGAGGGCCACAGAGTAGGCAGACGTTCCAACGGCCACCTCCCAGGGCCAAACTGGATTACAACTAAATTTAAGAACAATAATCTTGAAAAACCAACTTGGGACTAAATAAAGATGAATCTATAACCAAGGATCACAGAAGAAGCCACATCAAAACTGGTAGGAAGTGTGGATATGTGGAAAGGGCTGCCTCACTCCCAGGAGCAAGCAGGGCGAAGGGTCCAGAGGGACTCTCACTGTGGGGTGTTTTGCTATGATAGTGGAGGGACCTAAATCCCAGTGAGGAGGGAACAAGTCTCTCTCATGCTTTGAGAAGGGAGAAACCAGAAGAATATAAGGGAAAGGAGCCAGTAGGGATAACTGAGTCAGCCAGTTATAAATTACATCCCATAGTTCTCTAAATGGTTGCTTAGAGCTGCTTGCAATACAAAGCAAGAAAATCAGGATCTGTATGTAGCTATGACCAGTGATCTGGAAACCCCTTACCCCTTGCTGACCCCACCAAAACTTCCCCTCCCCTCTCCTTGAGTCCTGGGAAACCTTAAACAAAAAAATTATGCAATGGATAAAGGTATATAACCTGTAAGAAAATCTAATTCGGGGAACCTGTGTTTTGGAGCTACAAACTCTACATGCTCTGCTGGTTTTAATAAATTCTCCTTCCTTCACCAATTAAGTTATGTGAGTGTCTTACTTCTGTCAGGTCACTTTCTGCTACACCAGGCCAGGTGCCCCACTCTAGAGCCCCAGAGTTTAAAAGAGGAGGCCATACAGCATTTGGTGCTGTAAAGAGCTGTTTCTTTTTCTGTGAGAAAGAGACAGAGCCCTCAGAGATGTAGGCACTGTTTCAAAGGAAAATTTTGTTCATAAACACTTACCCAGTGTTGGGCAGATAAAATATATTATGCTCACTTTGTTAAAGATGATGCTGCCCACGTGGAGGCTGTTGCCCAGGTGATATTAATGTGTATCTCTGTGGGCTGTGGGCAGGCAGAATCCTTGTAGCCTGGAGCTTGGTTTTAGGATTAAGCCTTTCCCACCCATTTTGAGGTGGAGTGGTATAATCCCATCATGCCCCAGATAAGTGACTTGGTATTAGAAACTTCCCTATTTTGTATATTGGATTAAAGGTTATGAATCTACACTATAAAATGGGGGCAGAACAGGAGCTTGCGCTCTTGGTTCCTGAGATTAGCATTAAAGAGCAGAGAGCAGAGAAAGTTTACATGGAAGAGGCCAGGAGAAGCAGCCAAGATGGTGTTGAGTGAGAAGCCAGTTTGTGCAGAGTTTGTGCAGGGAGAAGGAAGGAGATGGGGAACAGAGGTGAATAAGTCTGGTGAGCTAGAAACCTTTGATTCAAGGAAACTTGGATAAGTCAGTAGCTTTGTGAGCACTGAATGTGAGTGGGTTTTGGAGCCCAGTGTGTGTTTTTACTTGCCTGCCGGGTGCAAGCTGGGATTAAAAATGATGGCTCATTAGTTTTTGGCTCCGTTGTTTCTTTACCGACTGTCCGAATCCAATGAGAACCTGCATGGGCCAGGCTGCGGTGATGGTGGCGTGGCTACTGGCTTTACACCCAGTACTTCAGTGGAGGGATTGCTGAGAGGACTGGAGTTTTTTGAGGAGAGCATGAAGTTGGTGGCCCAGGGAGAGACACTGTGGAGGATGGCCCCCAGAACCCTTGTGCTGAGTCATTCTCCAATACTGCAGTTGCGATCTTTCTTGGGTGGAAGAGTTCCCCCATGCAGCATCAGCATGGGGGAAAGCAACTGCCCCACCCTTGGGCATTCCTCCTGTCCCACCATATGGAGACTGGGTCATTATGAGAAGTAAGGAAGCAGGGGTATGTCTAGGCTCAGTTTTCTGGTGTTGAGGCCAGAGCTTTCCTCACATGCTCTTGAGTTCATGAATGGTGCTTCTGCTTCACAGGAGACAGTAGAAATATCTGGACTGCAAGCTGACTACATCTCTGGGTCTCAGAGACATACCCACTTGAATCTGGGGGCCACACCGTACCAAGGTCTGTGGAAAAAGTTTGGCTGATACCTGAGGCTGAGCCACACCTTCCTAATCCCTGAACTGCCTCAGGCTCTAGACTCTAGGAGAGGTTTTATTTCAGTAGCAGAGCCCAACAAGCAGTGAGAAGACAGAGGCTGCAAGAGATGAGACTCAGGGAACCTTGGCATTTTACAGACCTTCTCCCAGGCCCCAGCGCCAGTAAAAGCCAGCCTATGTGTGTGGCTTGGTATTTCCATGTGCACCTGAGCCCAGCATAGGAAGCCACAAACTCTGTATTACTTATAGCTCCAAGAAGGTCGCTGAGGGCAGTCACAGTCTGTCTCCCACTGGTCTGCACCAGGTTCCCTCCAGGGAGGCCTGGGTCTGGCATATCCAGTGTCCAGGTGGGGAGAGCATTGATTCAGGACTTAATGACCCCTGCTGGTGGTGTGTCCTATGGGAGGGCTTATCAGACACTGGACCCAGCTGAGGTGAGTTCTGCTTTCTGTTATTAGCACTGCCACAGCAGCTTGTGTGCATTGGACAGGGTAGAGTTTCACAGTCAGCCAGCCTAAGTTCTGGATATCCTGTTCCACTGGGCTAGGTTCCACAGGGGTAAAGTAGAGAGGCTTGGAGCATGGACGTTCAAAGTATGGGTCCCAGCGAGCCTATTGTTGGGTCTGGTCGAGGGGTTTAGCCACTCTCTGGGGGATGAGTACAGTTAGCCCCAGGGGAGGACTTTATCAGTCTTCCTTTATGAAACCAGAGGCACACCAGCTGGAAGAACTGCAGTGGGGGCTGTTGGCCAAACCCAATCTGAACCTGCTGCTCACTTTGCTGGGGAGAAATAGAATTGTAGTATCCAACACTGTATGAAGGATTAGTCTCTGGAGTAAGGGCCTCTTTCCCTGTACTGAGCTCCTGACCAAGTGACCCCTGAAGTAGGGGGTCCCACTAACATTATATTCCCAATTTCAGATGTCTTAACCCACCAAGCTTGTAACTTGTAGACGGGTTGGTGGGGTGAAGCCAATCTGAGCCCTCACTACTGTCCTCCTACTGAAGACTGTGGGCAAACCAGGCAGCTGCATGAGGAGGAGGAGCAGCTAAAAAGTGGAGACAAATCTTACAGAGCTTGGAGCTTTTATAAAGTGGCTGCTATCTCTAAATAGGAGGAAGTTGATCCTTATAAACAGGTTGGCCCCTCCTACACTACTCACGCATAGGAAACACAGACATAAAAAGTGAATGGAGCAATAGTTTCACACAATTAGCTCATGGCTCATTACAAAAAATGTCTGACGCCAACCCAAGAAGACCCAGAACCAACAGAACCAGTAATGGGTGGCAGACAGCACCAACACTTGACTCAACTACCTACACTAGCACTATTGCCAAAGAAGGAGTCCAGCGGGTATCAGACATTGCAGAGAATAAATACACCCAATAGGACAGACACTGCATAGTGTCTAATACACATGATGAAGGTTGAGCCTTAGAGCCAGCCAACCTGGATGGATAACTGCATCCATGAAAGGACCAACTGCATTCAATTCTCACTTACCACACGTGGGTAGATACTACCCTCAAGAAGCATTCTTAGAGCAAGGAACTTAGATGGCCTGGAGGTGAGTACCACTGAGCCCATATTCCTGAAAAAGATACCACAACAAATTGCAGAGTCAGAGAAGAGCTACCTAATGCAGAGACAAAATGGAAAGACAAAGAAATATGACTCAAATGAATCAACCAGAGAAATCCCTAAAAAAGTAATTAAATGAAATAGAAGCAACCAAACTTGCAGATACAGAGTTTAAAATAAATGATTATTAAAATGCTCAATGATCTTAGAGTAAGAATTGATGACCACAATGAAAACTTAAACAAACAGGCAGTAAGCATTAAAAAAGACATTGAAGTAATAAAAAAGAACCAGTCAGAAATGGCAAATACAATATCTGAAATGAAGACTACAGTAGAAGGAATCAACAACAGACTGAATAAAACAGAGGACTGAATCAGCGATTTAGAAGACAAGATAAACATAAGCACAGAAACAAAGCAGTGAAAAAAATGGTAAAATGGTTTAAGAAGCTGAGGGAACACTGAGACCTCTGTAACAACAAGAGAAACAACATCTGCATCACAGGGATTCCTGAAGAAGAAGAAAAAAACAAACAAGGAATAGAGAATTTGTTTGAACTCAGAAACATTGATACATAAAGACACATGCAGCCCCATGTTTATTGAAGCATTGTTCACAGTGGCCAGGACATGGAAACAACCAAAAAGCCCATCAATAGATGACTGGATAAAGAAGATGTGGCACATATACACTATGGAATACTACTCAGCCATAAGAAATGATGACATCGGAACATTTACAGCAAAATGGTGGGATCTTGATAACATGATACGAAGCGAAATAAGTAAATCAGAAAAAAACAGGAACTGCATTATTCCATACGTAGGTGGGACATAAAAGTGAAACTAAGAGACATTGATAAGAGTGTGGTGGTTACGAGGGGGAGGGGGGAAAGGGAGAGGGAAAGGGGTAGGGGGGAGGGGCACAAAGAAAACAAGATAGAAGGTGACAGAGGACAATCTGACTTTGGGTGATGGGTATGCAACATAATTGAATGACAAGATAACCTGGACTTGTTATCTTTGAATATATGTATCCTGATTTATTGATGTCACCCCATTAAAAAAATAAAATTATTTAAAAAAAAAAGAATTTTTTTGAAAAAACTTCCCTAAATTGATGAAGGAAAAAGTCACACAAGTTCAAGAACTACAGATAGTCCTATTAAAGATGAATCCAAGGTGGCCCATACCAAGATACATCATAATTAAAGTGCCAAAGTTAAGAGACAAAGAAAGAATCTTAAAAAGAAAAGCAATTAATTACCTACAAAGGAGGCACCATAAGGCGGACATATGACTCCTCAATAGAACCACTTTAAGCCAGAAGGAATTGACAAAAAATATTCACAGTGATGCAAAATGAGAACCTACAACCTAGACTACTTTATCCAGCAAAACTATCATTTGAAATTGAAGGAGAAATAGACTCCCAGACAAAAAAAAGGCCCAAGGAGTTTATTAAATCCAAATGAACATTGCAAGAAATGTTAAAGGGTCTGCTGTAAAAACAGGAAAGGAAAAAATAAATACAGAGAGAGAGGATTATATGTTTAAAGAATAACATGGAAATAAATAAGTACATCTCAACGATAACCTTAAATGTAAATGGATTAAATGCTCCAATCAAAAGATATACGGTAGCTTCATGGATAAGAAAACAGGATCCATATATATGCTGTCTACAAGAGACCCACATAAGAACAAAAGATACACATAGAATGAACATGAAGGGATAGAAAAAAGTAACCCATGCAAATGGAAATAAAAAAAAACTGCTGTAGCAATACTTATATCTGACAAAATAGTCTTTAAAACAAAGGCTGTAATAAGGGACGAAGATGGTCATTACATAATAATAAAGGAAGAACTCCAACAGGAGGATATAACCATTGTAAATATTTATGCACCTAATATAGGAGAACCTAAATATATAAAGCAGATTTTGATAGAGATAAAGGGTAAAATTGACAGCAATACTATAATATCATAGTAGGGGATTTTAATACCTCACTAACATCAATGGATAGATCCTCCAGACAGAAAATGAACAAAGAAACAGCAGCCTTAAATGACACTCTAGAGCAACTGGAGATAATAGATATCTTCAGAACCTCTTACCCCAAAGCAGCAGAACATACATTCTTTTTAAGTGCTTATGGTATATTTTCCAGGATAGACCACATGTTAAGACACACAACAAGTCTCATTAAATTTAAGAAGATTGAAATCATATCAAGCATCTTCTCTGATCACAAAGGCATGAAACTAGAAATCAACTACAAAGAAAAATGAAAAAATAATCTACCACTTGGTAGCTAAATAGCATGTTTTTAAATAAAAAAATGGGATAACAATGATATTAAGGAAGACATAAAAAGTTTTCTTGAAACAAATAAAAATGAATGTACAACTCAAAATTTGTGGGACACAGCAAAAGCCGTCCTATGAGAAAAGTACCTAGCATTACAGGCATACCTTAAGACGCTAGAAAAAGCTCAAATAAACAACCTAACTCTGCACAAAAAAGAACTAGAAAAAGAATAATTAATAAACCCCAGAGAAAGTATAAAGGGGGAAATAATAAAAACCAGAGTGGCCTGATCAGGTGATGGCATAGTGGATAGAGTATCGGCCTGGGATGCTGAGAACCCAGGTTCAAAATCCTGAGGTGGCTGGCTTAAATGCAGATTTATCCAGCTTGAGTGTGGGGTCACCAGTTTGAGTACAGAGTTGCTTGCTTGAGCATGTAATCATAGACATAACCCCATGGTCACTGACTTGAGCAAGGGGTCACTGACTTAGCTGTAGCCCCCCATCAAGGCACATATGAGAAAGCAATTAATGAACAACTAAGGTGCAACAATAAAGAATTGATGCTTCTCATCTTTCTCTTCTCCTATCTGTCCCTCTCTGTCCTTCTCTCTGTCTTTGTCTCTTTTGCTAAAAAAAAGAAAAAGAAAAAGAAAAAAAAAAGGTCCTGGCCTGTTGGCTCAGTGGTAGAGAGTGTTGGCCTGGCATGTTCATGTCCTAGGTTTGATTCCCAGTCAGGGCACACAGGAGAAGCACCCATCTGCTTCTCCACTCCTTGCCCTCTTGTTTCTCTCTTTCTCTCTCTTCTCATCCTCTCCTGCAGCCTTGGCTCAATTAAAGTGAATTGGCCCTAGGCACAGAGGATGGCTCCATGGCCTCAGCCTCAGGCGCTAAAAAATGTTTCTGGTTGCAGTGGAGTAAGGGCCCCAGATGGGCAGAGCATCACCCCTTTGTGGGCTTCCTTGGTGGGTCCCAGTCAGGGTGCATGCAGGAGTCTGTTTCCACCTTTCCTGCTCTAACTAAGAAAAAATCAGAGTGGAAATAAATGACATAGATGCTACAAAAACAATATAAAAGATAATAAAATCAAGAGCTGGTTCTTTGAAAACATAAACAAGATTGACAAACCTTTAACCAGTCTTAACAAGAAAAAAGGGAGAGGACCCAAATAAATAAAATTAGAAATGAAAGAGAAGAAGTAATACTGACACTACAGAAAAACAAAGGGTTGTAAAAAAAAATACTATGTACTGATAGAACTATATGTCAAAATATTGGACAACCTGGGTAAAATGAATAAATTCCTAGAAACATTAAATCTTTCAATTCTCTTTTGATTCTGAAAGAATCAGAAAACCTAAATAGACTGAATACAAGTAAAATAGAAAACAAAACTCTCAGCAAACAAAAGTTCTGGACTGAATGTCCTTACTGGTGAATTTTACCAAACTTAAAAAAAACCAACTAACACCTATGCTTCTCATGCTATTCTAAAAAAAAAAAAAAAAAGTCAAGAGGAGGGAAGACTTCCAAGCTCATTGTATGAGGCAAGCATTATCCTCATTCCAAAACCAGGTAAAGACATGGCAAAGAAGGAAAGCTATAGGCCAATATCCTCAATGAACTTAGTTGTTAAAATTCTCAACAAAATATGCAAAACAAATTTAGCAATACATTAAAAATTTTATACATCATGATCAAGTGAAATTTATTCTAGGGAGGCATGCCTGGCACAATATTTGCAAATCAACAAATGTAATTCATCACATAAAGAAAAGGAAATATTAAAATTATATGACTATATCAATAGATGCAGAAAAAGCATTTGATAAAATCCAGCACCCATTTATGATCAAAACTCTGAGCAAAGTGAGGATACAAGATACATATTTCAACCTAATAAAAGCCATATATGACAAACTGACAGGCAACATCATAATTTTAGTGGGCAAAAATTAAAAGCCATCCTCTTAAGATTAGGAAAAATGCAGGGATGCCTCCTTTCACCACTCGTATTCAACATAGTTCTGGAAGCGCTAGCCACAGCAATCAGACCAGAAGAAGAAATAAAAGTCATCCAAATTAGAAAATAGGAAGCAAAACTTTCATTATTTGTTGATGACATGATACTGTACATAGAAAACTCTAAAATCACAGCCAAAAATGTACTAGACCTGATAAATTAGTTTGCAAGGTAGCAGGATATAAAATTAATACACAGAAATCAGTGTCGTTTTAATGTACCAACAAAAAGCTGTCAGAAAGGGAAATTAAGGAAACAATCCCTTTCACTATTGCAACAACAACAAAAAAATAAAGTACCTAGGAATAAATTTAACTAAGGAGATAAAATACTTGTACTTGGAAAATTTTAACACATTAAATAAAGAAATTAAGAAAGATACAAACAAGTGGAAGCATGTAGTGTGTTTATGGATAGAAAGAAACACCATTAAACATCATTAAAATGTCAATATAAGCCAAAGCAATCTATAGATTCAATGTAGTTCCTATTAAAATATCAATGGCATACTTCACAGATCTGAACAAATATTCCAAAAATTTATATGGAACCAAAAAGGAACATAAATAGCCTCAGCAATCTTGAAAATAAAAAACAAAGTGGGAGATATTACACTTCCTGATACCAAGTTATAATACAAGGCCATTCTAGTCCAAACAGCTTGATATTGGCATAAGAAAAGACAGAGATGAATGGAATAGAACAGAGAACCCAGAAATAAACTTACACCTTTATGATCAATTGATATTTGACAAAGGAGGCAAAAGTATACTATGGAATAAAGACAGTCTCTTTAATAAATGGTGTTGGGGCCCTGGCCGGTTGGCTCAATGGTAGAGCATCAGCCTGGCGTGCAGGAGTCTTGGGTTTGATTCCCGGCCGGGGCACACAGGAGAAGCGCCCATCTGCTTCTCCACTCCTCCCCCTATCCTTCCTCTCTGTCTCTCTCTTCCCCTCCCGCAGCTGAGGCTCCACTGGAGCAAAGATGGCCTGGGCGCTGAGGATGGCTCTGTGGCCTCTGCCTCAGGCGCTAGAATGGCTCTGGATGCAGCAGAGCAATGCCCCAGAGGGGCAGAGCATCACCCCCTGGTGGGCATGCCGGGTGGATCCCGGTCGGGCGCATGCGGGAGTCTGTCTGACTGCCTTCCTGTTTCCAGCTTCGAAAAAAAAAATAAATAAATAAATAAATAAATAAATGGTGTTGGGAAAATTGGACATGAAAATGTAAAAAAATGAAACTAGACCACTAACTTACACCATTCACAAAAAACAAACTCAAAATGGATAAAAGAATTAAAAGTAAGTCACAAAACCATAAACATCTTGGAAGAAAACATGGCAGTAAACTCTTTGCTATCTCTCATAGCAATTATTTTTGCTGATACAGCTCCATGGGCAAGTGAAATAAAGGGTAAAATAAACAAATAGGACAATATCAAACTAAAAAGCTTTTGCACAGCAAAAGACACCACTAACAAAAAAGAAAGACAACCCACACAATGGGAGAACATATTCGCTGATACATCTGATAAGCAATTAATAAACAAAATTTATAAAGAACTTCTAAGACTCAACACCAGGAAGGTAAACAATCCAGTTAATAAATGGGCAAAGACCTGAATAGACAGTTCTCCAAAGAGTACATACAAATGGCCAACAGGCATTTGAAAAAATGTTCAATGTCACTAATCATCATAGAAATGCAAATTAAAACCACAATGAGATATCTCCTCACACCTGTCAGAATGGCACTCATTAACAAATCAACACACAAGTTCTGGAGAGGGTGTGAAGAAAGGGAACCCTCCTGCACTGCTGGTGGGAAAGCAGCCACTGTAGAAAACAGTACAGTATTTTCTCAAAAAATTAAAAATGGAACTGCCTTTTGACCCAGCTTTTTCACTTTTAGTAATATATCCTAATAATCCCCAAACACTAATTCAAAAGAAGTAATGCAACCCCATGTTTCTGGCAGCATTGTTTATAATAGCCAAGATCTGGAAACAGCCCAAGTGTCCATCAGTGTATAAGCGGATAAAAAAAGCAGTGGTACATTTACACAATGGAATACTATACTATGTGGCTATCAAAATAAGGAACTCTTACCTTTTGTGATGTCATGAATGGACCTGGAGATTATTATGCTAAGTAAAATAGCCAGGCAGAGAAAGACCAATATCATATGCTTTGACTTATATGCGGAATCTAATGAACAGAGTGAACTGAGGAACAGAATAGAGCGGTGTTTCCCAACGTGGGGCCCACGCCCCACAGGAGGGCAATTCGATATTGAAGGGGGGCAATTTGAAAATGGACTCGACATGACTTTAACTCTTTCGCCCCGGGCCATTTAAATGCAATGCTAGATATTGGTGCCAAATTTAACAAAAAATGCAATTCTTAAATAATTGCGGTAAATAATTATTAAGTATAATTTCGTTTGACGAGACCAAAATATCAACTGGGTGATTGGCGTCATCAAGTAAACTTCGTACTGGGTTCACCGCGGAGCGTGCCATCTGCCACGGGGAACCCCGGACGTTTTAAAAACTCGCTAAACAACGCAGTTATTCTCACCTAATTGGCCCATCGCAATTTCTGTAGTGTTTCACATCATTCAGTTGGTGTTAATGTGAAATAAGTGTCAGTCAAAACTGTTGTAAAAGCTCGTTGATTTAATAAATATACATATATATAGTATAGATAATTGGTAAGTATTTGATTTTATTTTTATCAATATTAAACTCTTTATTAAGTACTTCTTGCATCAGGGCTAGAAAGCACTAATATTTTATAAATATTATTGGGGTTATAATAGTGCATGCATGACAATTTTAATTTTAGAAGCATAACTTTCCAGAAAATTTTGTCAAGTGGAAAAAATATAGATACCTTTTGATTTGCGGTGGTAGTGTAGTAAATGTGTTATATACGTTTAAATAAATATGAATTTTTAGTATACGTTTACTCTATGTCACATTGAATACATTTTAACACATATTTTAATATTAGTTTTTAATTGATCTTATTTTTATTTCTTATAGCCCATAGTAAAATGAGTGTTGCAAGCAAGAAAAAAACTCGTCAATATTCGGAGGAATATTTAAAATTTGGGTTCATACCCGCTGTTCACGATGAGTGGATTCCTTTTTGTCTTTTATGCCAGCAATGCTTGACCAACGAATCAATGAAATGAGGTCATCTTGAGGCGCATTTGAAGGCGAAACATAGTGCTCATATTAATTCAGATTTGAGTTACTTTAAAACTTTAAAGAAAAATTTTGAAAAAAGAGCAACATTAAAGTCTCTATTTACTGCTCATACTTCAACTAATAATCGTGTTCTTGAGGCTAGTTATCAAATTTCTTTATTCATAGCTAAAACTGGAGAAAATCACACTATAGGAGAGAATTTAATAAAACCGTCAATATCAGCATTTCTTTATTTTATTTTATTTTTTTTATAAATTTTTATTAATGTTAATGGGATGACATTAATAATTCAGGGTACATATATTCAAAGAAAACATGTCTAGGTTATCTTGTCATTAAATTATGTTGCATACCCCTCACCCAGAGTCAGATTGTCCTCCGTCACCCTCTATCTAGTTTTCTCTGTGCCCCTCCCCCTCCCCCTAACTCTCTCCCTCCCTCCCTCCTGCATCCTCCCTCCCCCCACCCCTGGTAACCACCACTCTCTTGTCCATGTCTCTTAGTCTCGTTTTTATGTTCCACCACTGTATGGAATCATGTAGTTCTTGTTTTTTTCTGATTTACTTATTTCACTCCGTATAATGTTATCAAGATCCCACCATTTTGCTGTAAATGATCTGATGTCATCATTTCTTATGGCTGAGTAGTATTCCATAGTGTATATGTGCCACATCTTCTTTATCCAGTCTTCTATTGAAGGGCTTTTTGGTTGTTTCCATGTCTTGGCCACTGTGAACAGTGCTGCAATGAACATGGGGCTACATGTGTCTTTACGTATCAATGATTCTGAGGTTTTGGGGTATATACCCAGTAGAGGGATTGCTGGGTCATAAGGTAGTTCTATTTTCAGTTTTTTGAGGAACCACCATACTTTCCTCCATAATGGTTGTACTACTTTACATTCCCACCAACAGTATATGAGGGTTCCTTTTTCTCCATAGCCTCTCCAACATTTGCTATTACCCGTCTTGTTGATAATAGCTAATCTAACAGGGGTGAGGTGGTATCTCATTGTAGTTTTGATTTGCATTTCTCTAATAACTAATGAAGCTGAGCATCTTTTCATATATCTGTTGGCCATTTGTATTTCTTCCTGGGAAAAGTGTCTGTTCATGTCCTCTTCCCATTTTTTTATTGGATTGTTTGTTTGTTTGTTGTTGAGTTTTATGAGTTTTTTGTAAATTTTGGATATTAGGCCCTTATCTGAACTGTTGTTTGAAAATAACATTTCCCATTTAGTTGGCTGTCTGTTTATTTTGATATCAGTTTCTATTGCTGAGCAAAAACTTTTTATTCTGATGTAGTCCCATTCATTTATCTTTGCCTTCACTTCTCTTGCCTGTGGAGTCAAATTCATAAAATGCTCTTTAAAACCAAGGCCCATGAGTTTAGTACCTATGTCTTCTATGTACTTTATTGTTTCAGGTCTTATATTTAGGTCTTTGATCCATTTTGAATTAATTTTAGTACACGGGGACAAGCTGTAGTCGAGTTTCTTTCTTTTGCATGTGGCTTTCCAGTTTTCCCAACACCATTTGTTGAAGAGGCTTTCTTTTCTCCATTGTGTGTTGTTGGCCCCTTTATCAAAGATTATTTGACCATATATATGTGGTTTTATTTCTGGGCTTTCTATTCTGTTCCATTGGCCTGAGTGTCTATTTTTCTGCCAATACCATGCAGTTTTGATTATTGTGGCCCTATAATATAGTTTGAAGTCAGGTATTGTAATGCCCCCAGCTTCATTCTTTTTCTTTAGGATTGCTTTGGCTATTCGGGGTTTTTTATAGTTCCATATAAATCTGATGATTTTTTGTTCCATTTCTTTAAAAAATGTCATAGGAATTTTGATGGGAATTGCATTAAATTTATATATTATTTTGGGTAATATGGCCATTTTAATTATATTTATTCTTTTTATCCAAGAATAAGGAATATTTTTCCATCTCATTGTGTCTTTTTCTATTTCTCTTAGCAATGCCTTGTAGTTTTCTTTATATAGGTCCTTTACATTCTTTGTTATGTTTATTCCTAGGTATTTTATTTTTTTTGTTGCAATCGTGAAGGGGATTATTTTTTTGAGTTCGTTTTCTAATATTGCCTTGTTGTATCAGCATTTCTTAAAATGGTTCTTAAAAAAGATGACAAAGATGTAAAAGCTATGCCACTCAGTTACAATACTGTTAGCAGAAGAATAGACGAAATGAGTGAGGATATTGATAAACAACTTATTGAAAAACTGAAAACAAGAAAATTCGCCTTGCAAATGGATGAATCAACTTTGAGAGACAGTAAGGCAGTATTGATAACTTACGTAAGATATATTGATAAAGGACATTTTGCTGAAGAAATGTTGTTCTGTAAAAGATTAGAAAGTACCACTACCTCCAAAGATATATATATATATATGGTAAGCTAAAAAACTACTTAGATGTCAATGATATACCAATGAAAAATATAACATCTTGTGCTGCGGATGGTGCTCCCAATATGATTGGCAAGAAAAATGGCTGCTTAAAATTGATGAAAGATGCGAATCCAGAAATGATTCTTGTACATTGTGTTATTCATAGGGAAAACTTGGTAGCTAAAAACATCTCGCCTGTTCTCAATGAAGTATTACATACAGTAATAAAGTGTGTTAATGCTATTAAAGCTAGTGCCAAATGTGAGTGTCTTTTCAAGCCATTTTGTGAAGAACAAAATGAAGACCATGTGAGACTTTTACTTCATACTGAAGTAAGATGGATATCTAAAGGAAACTGTTTGAAAAGATTTATGGAACTGTTTGATACTCTTAGTGATTTTTTAAGCGACAAACCTGAAATGAAGTATCTGTTAATAATAGATAGTAAAGCATTTGTGAGTTATTTAGCCGATATCTTTGAAAAACTAAATATATTAAATAAGCAACTTCAAGGAACAAATAAAACTCTTGTCGATGCAAAAGCAAAGATATTTGGTTTCATTACCAATATTGAGTTATGTCAGAAACATATTAACAACAAAAACTTTAAACAGTTTCATTGGCTCCAAAAATGTGAAGTAACTGATACCGCTTTACTTGTTATTGTCAATCATTTGAATATTCTATCGGCTGATTTAAAAGAAAGATTTTCTGATTTAAAACGAATTGATTTCCCAACATGGATGATGCAGCCAATGTTAGTGGATTTGTCTGATATATCAAATAGGCAGTATCAAGAAGAACTCGCAGAATTGCAAAATGATGAGTCAGTTAAAGCTTTATTTAATATCAAAGGAGCGATGGCATGGCTTTGTGAGGAAACAGAAATCAAATACACAAATTCAACCAAATGTGCAAGAAAACTATTGCTACCGTTTCCATCTTCATTTTTAGCTGAATGTGGATTTAGTGCTGTAAATGATTTACTGGTAAAAAAAAGAAATCGGCTGGATATAACACAACGTGGATACTTGAGACTACAGCTAACCAAATTGGAACCTAATATAAAATCTCTGTGCAGCAAGCATCAAGTGCAAGGATCACACTAAATTAAAATAATGAATTAATATAGAAAAATCTGTATTAAAATTATTTGGCATTTAAATTTGTTTTTCATTATATGTTTTGAAATTTTACTTACTGTGTTTTGTTAACAATTTCATAGTGATTTCTTCCTAGAACCTATCATTTATGTTTATTAAGTGAACAAATCAATTTTTTAATGTTAAAAATTATGTATGTTACATAGGGGGGACATAAAAATTTTAGAAAGGTTAAGGTGGGGCATGGCACAAAAAAGGTTGGGAAACACTGGAATAGAGGCAGAGGCAGGGTCACAGGGAGCAGACGGAGAGCTACTAGAGGGAAGGGGGATGAAGGGACAAGATCAGAGACAGTGAAGGGATTAGCAAAATTATTTATACATAACACAGAGATACAGATACCAGGACAGCAAATCCCAGAGGGAAGTTGGGGAGGGAGTTAGTGGGAGGGAGGCAAAAGGGTTATAATGTGGGGCACATTGTTGGGGGTTGAGGGTGTTATATGAAGTGAGACACTTGAATCCATGTTAACACAATAAATTAAAGAATTTAATTTTTAAAAATGGAGATGCCTACAAGTATGCAAATAAGTGAAGCAGGCTGGGTATAGTCTTTCAACATAGACACAATTTTTACAGGTAAAGATTACTACCATATGTCAAATATGCTAATAAATATATACTCTCACTCCCCCTTCCCACAAAAAAAGAGATGAGATTTTACTACCTACAATTTCATTTAGCATTTTAATGGTGTCATGATTCAATTTAAGTCTTTTATTCATTTTAAATTTATTCTTGTATGTGGTATAAGTTGGTGGTCTAATTTTAATTTTTGGCATGTACCTTCAAGTTTATTCAACATCATTTATTGAAGAGAGTTTTTTTACTCCATTGTTTTTACTCAATTTACTCTTGTTCCTTTTGTTAAATACTAATTGATTATAAGGCATAGGTTTATTTCTGGGCTCCTCGTTTTGTTCTATTGATCAAATGGAACATATATGCCCATTCTTATACTCCTATGAGGATGTTTTGTTTACTATGGCCTTGTAGTAGAATTAGATATCAGGTAGTGTGATACCTCCAACTTTATTCTTTTTTTCTTAAATTGCTAAGGTTATTTGAGGTCTCTTTTTGGCTTTTGTTACTTGTGAAACAACATGATTTCAACTCTTGTTTTGCTTGAGAGAAAGACTTCAATTAAGAGACAAAGTATAGCGAGCAAAGCAAGGGCTTATTGGCTATGCAGAAATACATCCAGAAAGGTCTGAGTGGGCAGAATGAATGCCTTGATTAGTTACAAAACTTAGGTATTTATGGGCTTTATTTCTTGCACTTTCCCACTCCTGTTTTTTTGTTTGTTTATTTTTCCCGTACCAGCTTCTCTGTCTCGTGCATCTGTCTTCATTGTACTGCTATATAGCTGAGACTGTATCAGGGAACTTGTGATCACCAGTCTGGGGGTGGTGAGGCCTGTTCCAGCTTAAGAATTCATCTAGACCCTGCAGATGTGCAGAAATGCATGAGGGCAATTTATTCCTTCCCCACTTTGCCTGTCCTGGTTCATGTCTAACCAGCTGCATAACCTAACAAATCGGAATAAATTTTTGGAATACAGGGCATCCTCGGTTTACGACACAGTTCTGTTTCTACAACAGTGACATAACCCAAATTTTGGTGTAAGTCAAAACACACCTTAGCCTAAGTCACTTACCTATCCTAACACATTTGTAAAATTGTAATCTAGAACATAAAACACAAACATGCTGTGTTACTGCATATTCTTCTGCAGCAGGCAAACCAACTAGTTCACCTATGTACATAGTTTGTCAGTATGGTGCTAAAGGCATAAGCTGAAACACATCTAAAGTTTTTATTGGAGTGTGTCGTATATGTGAAATATCATAGGTTGAGACTGTCATAACCCGAG
The DNA here is from genome assembly GCF_036850995.1 of Saccopteryx leptura. Lineage (NCBI taxonomy): Eukaryota > Metazoa > Chordata > Mammalia > Chiroptera > Emballonuridae > Saccopteryx > Saccopteryx leptura. The sequence goes on along the minus strand of NC_089508.1, from coordinate 137,199,499 downwards.
GACCCTCATGTTTGTTCTAGATCTGTGTAATATGCATTTTTTTTTTTTTACAGAGACAGAGAGAGAGTCAGAGAGAGGGACAGATAGGGACAGACAGACAGGAATGGAGAGAGATGAGAAGCATCTATTATCAGTTTTTCATTGTGACACCTTAGTTCTTCATTGATTGCTTTCTCATATGTGCCTTGACCGTGGGCCTTCAGCAGACCAAGTAACCCCTTGCTCGAGCCAGTGACCTTGGGTCCAAGCTGGTGAGCTTTGCTCAAACCAGATGAGCCCGTGCTCAAGCTGTTGAGCTCCGGGTCTTGAACCTGGGTCCTTCCACATCCCAGTCCGATGCTCTATCCACTGTGCCACTGCCTGGTCAGGCACATTTGGTATTTTAGTAGGAATTGTGTTGAATCTATAGATTGCTTTGGGTAGTAGGGACATTTTAATGATGTTAATTCTTCCAATCCATAAACAGTATATGCTTCTACTTATTTGTACCTACCTCAATTTCTTTCTTCAGTGTCTTACAATTTTTTGAGTATAGGTTTTTTACCTCCTTGGTTAAATTTGTTCTTAGGTTCCTTAACTTTTTGTTGCTGTTGCAATAGTAATTGGGATTGTTTCTTTAATTTCTCTTTCTGATAATTCATTATTGGTGTATCAAAATGCCACTGATTTCTGAATATTACTTTTGTATCCCACTACTTTGCCAAATTCATTTATTAGATCTAGGAGTTTTTTGGTGGAGTCTTTAGGTTTTTCTATGTACAATATCATGTCATTTACAAAAAAGACAGTTTTACTGCTTCCTTTTCAATTTGGATGCCATTTATTTCTTCTTATTACATTGCTCTGGCTTGGATTTCCAGTACTATGTTAAAAAAGGTTGATAAAAGTAGATATCTTTGTCTTGTTTTCATTTTAGAAGAGATCATTTTAGTTTTTGTTTATTGAGTATGGTGTTAGCTGTAGGTTTGCCATATATGGCCTTTATTATGTTGAGGTATGATCTTTCTGTTCCCACTTTGCTGAGAGTATTTATTACACATGTGGGCTGAATTTTATCCAATGCTTTTTCTGCATCAGTTGATATGATAATACAGTTTTTATCTTTCACTCTGCTTATGTAATGTATTACATTTATTGATTTGTGAATATTGGACCAACCTTACATTACAAGTAAAAATATCATTGATCATGGTGTGTAAACATTTGTTTGTTTTATAATTTTTTTTTCAGAGACAGAGAAAGAGTCAGAGAGAGGGATAGATAGGGACAGACAGACAGGAATGAAAAGAAATTAGAAGCATCAATCATCAGTTTTTTGTTGCAACACCTTAGTTGTTCATTGATTGCTTTCTCATATGTGCCTTGACTGTGGGGCTATAGCAGACCAAGTAACTCCGTGCTCTAGCCAGCGACCTTGGGTCCAACCTGGTGAGCTTTTTGCTCAAACCAGATGAGCCCTCGCTCAAGCTGGTGACCTCGGGGTCTCGAACCTGGGACCTCCGCATCCCAGTCCGACGCTCTATCCACTGTGCCACCGCCTGGTCAGGCTATAAATGTTTTAATGTATTGCTGGATCTGGTTTGTTAACCTTTTTCTGAGGATATTTTTTATCTTTGTCCATCAGGGATATTGGTGTATAATTTTTTTTCTTTGTAGTGTCTTTACCTGGTTTGGGAATTAGGATAATTTATACCTCATAAAATGAGCTTGGAAGTCTTCTCTTCTCTTGAATTTTTTGAAATAGTTTGAGAAGGACAGATGTTAGTTCTGTGAATGTTTGGTAAAATTCACCATTGAAGCCACCGGTCCATGACTTTTGTTAGAATATTTTACTATTAATGCTTCAATTGTATTAGCTGTAATCTGCAAAGTCAGATTCTCTCATTCTTCTTGATTCAGTTCTGGGAGACTGTATGTTTCTAGGAATATATCCACTTCATCCAGATTGTCTAATTTGTTGGCATATATTTAGAGGTGAATTGATGTCAGTTGAGTCCCCAGGCGCATAAGAAAATATTGGGTCCCTTACAGTAGGAAAAGTGTGAAGTTGGGGTTTTGCAAGGCCCTTCAGAAGTCAGGGCCCAGGGCATGTGCTCGGTGCACCTGCTGTTAAATCTGCCTCTGCATATAGTTCTTAAGAATATTTCCTTGAAATCCTTTGTATTTTTTTGATGTCAGTTGTTACTTTTCATTGTTCACCACCAATTTTATTTATTTGGGTCCCCTCTCTTTTTTTCTTGATAAATCTGGTTAAAGTTATATCCATTTTATTTGTTTTTTTAAAGCATCAGCTCTTAAATGGAAGTGAAAAGAGACTTTGTATGGGACATGGGGGCATGATGTGGTATATAAATGGTGATATATTGAGAGGGACACTCAAAATCATAAAAACACAATAAATTTAAAAAACACAGATGAATGGGGGTTGGGGGAGCAAATTTAATCACATATATATGTGGTCTCCATAAGTACATGAGACCAGGCACTCAGGCAATTAGGGGTTGTATGCCATCCTGAGCTAAGGAGTAGGGAGTAGATGTCTAGACTTCAAAGGGGAGGAAGACAATTTGCAGGAATATGGAAAGAATAAATGTTTAGTAAACAGTTTTTTGCCATGCCATGCAGGGACAGTGGGACACAGAAGAATTTGAACAAACAGGCCTTGTCAGCTCTCTTCAGCCTATCTCCCACTTCTGTACTCTCTTCTTATCTCTGGTGAGAGCTCTCTTCCTGGACCAGGCAATCTATCTAAATAGTTATAGGCAGTTAAGAGAGAGATAAACGTTTTTCTTGAATTTGCTGGGTCTTGATTGTTTTAATCTCAAAAACATGCCAAGGTGACATATTTTGGGGAGGCTCCTTCTGAACCCCTTCGAGGCAAGGAATGAGACTTCAGAGGATCTGTGACTGATTTTGCCATAAATGAACCAGAAGAGTATGTGTGTCTTTTCTAAATCAAGTGGGGAAGGATGGTTCGTTGAAATAATCTGTATTCTGGGACACAAAAGAGTAGAAAATTCATTTAAATTTCTCTGTTTTCCAGAAGCATAGGGCACAGGTAAAATTTGATATTATCTATGTGGATGAAAAAGGGCTTCTATGAAAAGTAACTTCACAGGGTGATCTGATTATAAATTCCTAGCATGGCAGGTCATAGTGGATAGTCATTCCTCAGGTATATAACCTTTCTTTTAAAATATTATTTAGATAACTAAATTTAATGAGGTGACATTGTCAACTAGAGTACATAGGTTTAGAGAAATCATCTCAGATCATTTTAACATTCAATTATGTTGAATACCCATCACCCAAGGTCACATCGTCCTCTCTCACCTTCTATTTGGTTTTCTTTATGATCCTCCCCTCCCCCACTCCCTCTCTCTGCTCCCTTCACCTCCCCCTGGTAACTACCACACTCTTGTCCATGTCCATGAGTCTCAATTTTGTGTCCCATCTATGTATGGAATCATACAGTTCTTAGTTTTTTCTTTTTTTTTTCTATATTTTTCTGAAGCCGGAAATGGGGAGAGACAGTCAGACAGACTCCCGCATGTGCCCGACTGGGATCCACCCGGTATGCCCACCAGGGGGCGATGCTCTGCCCCTCCGGGGCATCGCTCCATTGCGACCAGAGCCACTCTAGCACCTGGGGCAGAGGCCGAGGAGCCATCCCTAGCGCCCGGGCCATCTTTGCTCCAGTGGAGCCTTGGCTGCGGGAGGGGAAGAGAGAGACAGAGAGGAAGGAGAGGGGGAGGGGTGGAGAAGCAGATGGGCGCTTCTCCTGTGTGCCCTGGCTGGGAATTGAACCTGGGACTTCTGCACGCCAGGCCGACGCTCTACCACTGAACCAACCGGCCAGGGCCAGTTTTTTCTAATTTAATTATTACACTCAGTATAATGTTATCAAGATCCATCCATGTTGTCATAAATGATCTGATGTCATCATTTCTTATGGCTGAGTAGTATTCCATAGTATATATGTACCACATCTTCTTTATCCAACCTTCTATTGAAGGGTTTTTTGTTGTTTTCATGTCTTGGCCGCTGTGAACAATGCTGTAATGAACATGGGGCTGCATGTGTATTTATGTACCAATGTTTTTGAGTTTTGGGGGTATATACCCAATAGAGGGATTGCTGGGTCATATAGTAATTCTATTCTTAATTTTTTGAGGAACCACCATACTTTCTTCCATAATGGTTGTACTACTTTACATTCCCATCAACAGTGAATGAGGGTTCCTTTTTTTCCACAGCCTCTCCAAGACTTGTTATTACCTGTCTTGTTGATAATAGCTAATCTAACAGGTGTGAGGTGGTGGTACCTCATTGTAGTTTTGATTTGTATTTCTCTAATAGCTAGCGAAGATGAGCATATTTTCATATATCTGTTGGCCTTTGGTATTTCTTCCTGGGAGAAGTGTCTGTTCATGTCCTCTTTCCATTTTTTAATTGGACTGTTTGCTTGTTGTTGAGTTTTGTGAGTTCTTTGTATATTTTGGATATTAGGCCCTTATCTGAGCTGTTGTTTGAAAATATCATCTCCCATTTAGTTGGCTGTCTGTTAGTTTTGTTGTCAGTTTCTTTTGCTGTGCAAAAACTTCTTAGCCTGATGTAGTCCCATTCATTTATCTTCGCCTTCACTTCACTTGCCTTTGGAGTGAAATTTATAAAATGTTCTTTATGGCTAAGTTTCATGAATTTAGTACCTCTGTTTTCTTCTATGTAATTTATTGTTTCAGATCTTATATTTAGGTCTTTGATCCATTTTGAATTAATTTTGGTACAAGGAGGAAAACTGTAGTCGAGTTTCATTCTTTTGCACTTGACTCTCCAGTTTTCCCAGCACCGTTTATTGAAGAGACTTTCTTTTTTCCATTGTGTGTTTTGGCTCCTTTATCAAAGATGATTTGACCATATATATGTGGTTTTATTTCTGATATTTCTATTCTGTTCCCTTGATCGGAGTGTCTATTTTTTTTGCCAATACCATGCTGTTTTGATTATTGTGGCTCTGTAGTATAATTTGAAGTCAGGTATTGAAATACCCCCAGCTTTGATTTTTTCCTTAGGATTACTTTGGCTATTCAGGTTTTTTTATGGTTCCATATAAACCTGATGACTTTTTGTTCCATTTCTTTAAAAAATGACATGGAATTTTGATGGGAATTGCATTAAATTTGTATATTGTTTCGGGTAATATGGTCATTTTGACTATATATTTATTCTTCCTATTCAAGAACAAGGACTATTTTTCCATTACATTGTATCTTTTTCGTTTTCCTTTAACAATGCTTTGTAGTTTTTGTTATATAGGTTCTTTACATTCTTTGTTATGTTTATTTCTAGGTATTTTATTTTATTTTTTTTTGTTATTATCATAAATGGGATTATTTTTTTAGCTCATTTTCTGAAGTTTCTTTTTTGGCATATAAAAAAGCAACAGTTTTCTGTATATTAATATTGTATCCTGCGACCTTTTTTTATTGGTTTATTGTTTCTAATAGCCTTTTCGTGGAGTCTTGGGGGTTTTCTATATACAGGATAATATCATTTGCAAAAAATGAAACATTTATTTTTTCTTTCTCAGTATAAATGCCTTCTATTTCTTTCTCTTGTCTGGTTGCTCTGGCTAAAACTTCCAGCACCACGTTAAATAAGAGTGAAGAGAGTGGACATCCCTGTCTTTTTTCTGATTGTAGAGAGTAAGTTTTCAGTTTTTTGCCATTTAATATGATGTTAACTGATGGTTGTCATAAATGGCCTTTATTATGTTGAGATATTTTCCTTGCATACCCATTTTCTTGAGTGTTTTAAACATAAATTTTTTTTTTTATCAAATGCCTTTTCTGTATCTATTGAAAAGATCATGTGGGTTTGTTCTTTGTTTTGTCAATATAGCATATTACATTAATTATTTTACATATGTTGAACTATTTTTGTGATTCAGGGATGAATCCCACTTGGTCATGGTGAATTATTATTTTAATGTGTTGTTGTATGCGATCTGCTTGTATTTTGTTTAGGATATTAGCATCTGTATTCATTAGAGATATTGGTCGCAGTTTTCTTTTTTTGTGTTGTCCTTGCCAGGTTTCGGTATGAGGGTTATGTTAACCTCATAAAGTGTATTTGGAAGTATTGCTTCATCTTCAATTTTTTGGAAGACATTGAGTACAATAGGAACCAAATCTTTTTGGAATGTTTGATAGAATTCACTAGTATAGCTGTCTAGCCCTGGACTTTTATTTTTTGGGTGGTTTTTGATAGTTGTTTCTATTTGCTCCTTGCTTATAGGTCTGTTTAGGCTTTCTACTTTTTCATGATTCATCTAGGAAGATTATATTGTTCTATGAATTTATCCATTTCTTCTAGATTGTTGAATTTGGTGGCATATAGTTTTTCATTAGTATTCTACAATAATTCTTTGTATATCTATGATATCTGTGGTAATTTCCCTTTCATTTTGGATTTTGTTTGTATGAGTACTTTCTCTTTTTTCCTTAGTAAGTCTTGCCAAGGGTTTGTCAACTTTGTTGATCTTTCTAAAGAACCAGCTCCTTGTTTTATTGATTTTTTTCTATAGTTTTTATATTCTCCATTTCATTTATTTTTGCTCTGATTTTTATTATTTTCTTTCCTCTTCTGGTTTTGGTTTGCTTTTGTTCTTCTTTTTCTAGTTCCTTAAGATGTGATGTTAAGTAATTTACTTGGGCTCTCTCTTGTTTGTTCATATAAGCTTGTAATGATATGAACTTATGAACTTCCCTCTTATTACTGCTGTAGCTGCTTCCCAGAAATTCTGATATGTCATGTTGTCATTTTTTTAATTTAAATAAATTTTTATTAATGTTAATGGGGTGACATTAATAAATCCGGGTATATGTATTCAAAGAAAACATGTCCAGGTTATCTTGTCATTCAACTATGTTGCATACCCATCACCCAAAGTCAGATTGTCCTCCGTCACCTATCTAGTTTTCTTTGTGCCCCTCCCCCTCCCCCTAACCCTCTCCCTCCTTCCCTCCCGCGTCCTTCCTCCCCTGACCCCTGGTAACCACCGCACTCTTGTCCATGTCTCTTAGTCTCATTTTTATGTTCCACCAATGTATGGAATCATGTAGTTCTTGTTTTTTTCTGATTTACTTATTTCACTCCGTATAATGTTATCAAGATCCCACCATTTTGTTGTAAATGATCCGAAGTCATCATTTCTTATGGCCAAGTAGAATTCCATAGTGTATATGTGCCACATTTTCTTTATCCAGTCTTCTATTGAAGGGCTTTTTGGTTGTTTCCATGTCTTGGCCACTGTGAACAGTGCTGCAATGAACATGGGGCTGCATGTGTCTTTACGTATCCATGTTTCTGAGGTTTTGGGGTATATACCCAGTAGAGGGATTGCTGGGTCATAAGGTAGTTCTATTTTCAGTTTTTTGAGGAACCACCATATTTTCCTCCATAATGGTTGTACTACTTTACATTCCCACCAACAGTGGATGAGAGTTCCCTTTTCTCTGCAGCTTCTCCAACACTTGCTATTACCCGTCTTGTTGATAATAGCTAATCTAACAGGGGTGAAGTGGTATCTCATTGCAGTTTTGATTTGCATTTTTCTAATAACTAAAGAAGATGAGCATCTTTTCATATATCTGTTGGCCATTTGTATTTCTTCCTGGGAAAAGTGTCTGTTCATGTCCTCTTCCCATTTTTTTATTGGATTGTTTGTTTGTTTGTTGTTGAGTTTTATGAGTTTTTTGTAAATTTTAGATATTAGGCCCTTATCTGAACTGTTGTTTGAAAATAACATTTCCCATTTAGTTGGCTGTCTGTTTATTTTGATATCAGTTTCTATTGCTGAGCAAAAACTTTTTATTCTGATGTAGTCCCATTCATTTATCTTTGCCTTCACTTCTCTTGCCTGTGGAGTCAAATTCATAAAATGCTCTTTAAAACCAAGGCCCATGAGTTTAGTACCTATGTCTTCTATGTACTTTATTGTTTCAGGTCTTATATTTAGGTCTTTGATCCATTTTGAATTAATTTTAGTACACGGGGACAAGCTGTAGTCGAGTTTCTTTCTTTTGCATGTGGCTTTCCAGTTTTCCCAACACCATTTGTTGAAGAGGCTTTCTTTTCTCCATTGTGTGTTGTTGGCCCCTTTATCAAAAATTATTTGACCATATATATGTGGTTTTATTTCTGGGCTTTCTATTCTGTTCCATTGGCCTGAGTGTCTATTTTTCTGCCAATACCATGCAGTTTTGATTATTGTGGCCCTATAATATAGTTTGAAGTCAGGTATTGTAATGCCCCCAGCTTCATTCTTTCTCTTTAGGATTGCTTTGGCTATTCGGGGTTTTTTATAGTTCCATATAAATCTGATGATTTTTTGCTCCATTTCTTTAAAAAATGTCATTGGAATTTTGATGGGAATTGCACTAAATTTGTATATTGCTTTGGGTAATATGGCCATCTTGATTATATTTATTCTTCCTAACCAAGAACAGGGAATATTCTTCCCTCTCACTATATCTTTTTCGATTTCCCTTAACAATGGTTTATAGTTTTCATTATATAAGTCCTTTACGTTCTTTGTTATGTTTATTCCTAGGTATTTTATTTTTTTGTGAAGGGGATTTTTCTTTTGAGTTCGTTCTCAAATGTTTCATTGTTAGCATATAGAAAGGCTATTGACTTCTGTATCTTAATTTTGTATCCTGCGACCTTACTGTATTGGCTTATTATTTCTAGTAGTCTTTTTGTGGATTCTTTGGGGTTTTCGATGTATAGGATCATATCGTCTGCAAGAAGTGATACCTTTACTTCTTCTTTTCTGATATGGATGCCTTTTATTTCTTTGTCTTGTCTGATTGCTCTGGCTAGAACCTCTAGTACCACATTAAATAAGAGTGGAGAGAGTGGACAACCCTGTCTTCTTCCTGATTTAAGGGGGAAAGCCTTCAGTTTAGTGCCATTTAATATGATGTTAGCTGATGGTTTATCATATATGGCCTTTATCATGTTGAGATATTTTCCTTCTATACCCATTTTGTTGAGAGTCTTAAACATAAAATTGTGTTGTATTTTATCGAAAGCCTTTTCTGCGTCTATTGATAATATCATGTGGTTTTTGTTCTTTGTTTTGTTGATATGGTGTATTACGTTAACCGTTTTACGTATGTTGAATGATTTTTGAGATTCTGGGATGAAGCCCACATGATCATGATGTATTATTTTTTTAATATGTTGTTCTATTCCATTTGCCAGTATTTTGTTTAGTATTTTAGCATCTGGATTCATTAGAGATATTGGTCTGTAGTTTTCTTTGTGCCATCCTTGCCAGGTTTCGGTATGAGGGTTATGTTGGCCTCATAAAATGTGTTTGGAAGTATTGCTTCTTCTTCAATTTTTTGGAAGACTTTGAGTAGAATAGGAACCAAGTCTTCTTTGAATGTTTGATAGAATTCACTAGTATAACCGTCTGGGCCTGGACTTTTATTTTGGGTAGGTTTTTAATAGTTTTTTCTATTTCCTCCCTGCTAATTGGTCTGTTTAGGCTTTCTGCTTCTTCATGACTCAGTCTAGGAAGGTTGTATTGTTCTAAGAATTTATTCATTTCTTCTAGATTGTTGAATTTGGTGGCATATAGTTTTTCATAGTATTCTACAATGATTCTTTGTATATCTATGATGTCTGTGGTGATTTCTCCTCTTTCATTTTGGATTTTATTTATTTGAGTCCTGTGCCTTTTTTCCTTGGTGAGTCTTGCCAAGGGTTTGTCAATTTTGTTGATCTTTTCAATGAACCAGCTCCTTGTTTTATTGATTTTTTCTATACTGTTTCTGTTCTCTATTTTGTTTATTTTTGCTCTGATTTTTATGATCTCCTTTCTTCAGCTGGTTTTGGGTTGTCTTTGTTCTTCTTTTTCTAGTTCCTTAAGGTGTGAATTAAGTGGTTTACTTGGGCTCTCTCTTGTTTTTTCATATAGGCCTGAAGTGATATGAACTTTCCTCTTATTACTGCTTTTGCTGCATTCCATAGATTCTGATATGTCGTATTGTCATTTTCATTTGTCTGTATATATCTTTCGATCTCTGCACTTATTTCTTATTTCTTCTTTTGACCCATTCATTTTTTAAAATTATGTTGTTTAGTTTCCACATTTTTGTGGGGTTTTTCCCCTCTTTTTTGCAGTTGAATTCAGTTTCAAGACTTTATGATCAGAAATATGCTTGGTAAAATTTCAATTTTTTTGAATTTGCTGATATTGTCTTTGTGGTCCAACATATGGTCAATTCTTTAGAATGTTCCATGTACACTAGAGAAAAATGTATACTCTGTCGCTTTGGGATGAAGTGTCCTGTAGATGTCTATCATATCCAGTTGTTCTAGTGTTTCGTTTTAGGCCAATATATCTTTATTGATTCTCTGTTTGGATGACCGATCTAGAGCTGTCAGTCGTGTATTGAGGTCTCCAAGTATGATTGTATTTTTGTCCGTTTTTGTTTTTAGGTCAATAAGTATCTGTTTTATATATTTTGGTGCTCCTTTGTTTGGTGCATATATATTAAAGATTGTTATGTCTTCTTGATTCAGTGTCCCCTTAATCATTATGAAATGACCATTTTTGTCTCTGAGTACTTTTTCTGTCTTGTAGTCACATTATTAGATATGAGTATTGCTATGCCTATTTTTTTGGTTGTTATTTGCTTGGAGTATTGTTTTCCAGCCTTTCACTTTGAATTTGTTTTTATCCTTGTTGCTTAGATGTGTTTCTTGTAGGCAGCATACAGTTGGATTTTCTTTTTTAATCCATTCTGCTACTCTGTGTCTTTTTATTGGTAAGTTTAATCTATTTACATTTAGTGTAATTATTTACAATTGTGGGTTCCCTATTGCCATTATATAAATTGCTTTCTGTTATTTTTGTATCTTGTTTGATTCTTCTCTTTTGTTTTTCTATCATTTGTTTTTGTTTGTTTGTATTCCATACTTCTTTCCTCTGTTGCTACTTTTTTTAAGTCGTGTTTTTGTGGTGGTTTTTTCAAGGGTGGCTAGCATTAAGTAATGAAAAGGGTACGTACCATATTCTTTGTAGTACCCTATCTTATGAGTGTTTCTGCGCTTCATCGTCCTTTGCTACTGTTAATCTCCATCCTCTCCCTGCCTTTTTTTTCTTTTGTTGTCACAGTATAAATTTGGTTTTATTGTGTTCTTGGTGGAGCTGTTACTTGTGGTTTTGTTTTGTTTTTTTCTTTGAATTTGGTTGGAAAACCCCCTTTAGTATTTCCTGGAGTGGGGGCTTTCTGATGATAAATTTTCTCATCTTTTCTGTATTTGTGAATGTTTTTATATCTCCTTCGTACTTGAAGGATAGCTTTGATGGGTATAGTATTCTTGGCTGAAAGTTCCTCTCTTTCAGGGCTTTAAATATTGGGGTCCACTCTCTTCTAGCTTGTAGAGTTTCTGCTGAGAAATCTGATGATAATCTAATTGGCCTTCCTTTATATGTTGTACTCTTCTTTTCCCTGGCTGCCTTGAGAATTTTTTCTTTGTCATTGGTTTGTGCCATCTTCATTATGATGTGCCTTGGAGTAGGTTTGTTGTGGTTACGAAAACTCAGTGTTCTGTTTGCTTCTTGAATTTGAGGCTTTAGTTCTTTCCACAGGCTTGGGAAGTTCTCGTCTATTATTTGTTTGAGTATATTCTCCATTCCATTTTCTCTCTCTTCTTTCTCTGATACACCTATTTTTCTTATGTTATTCTTTTTGATGGAGTCAGACATTCCTATAGGGCTTTCTCGTTTTTTATTATTTTTGAGTCTCTTTCTTCTCTCTCTGTTGTGCCTCAAGTTGCTTGTCTTCTATTTCACTAATCTTACCTTTTATCTGGGCTGTTCTATTAGCTAAGCTTGTTACCTCGTTTTTCAGCTCGTGAATTGAGTTTTTCATTTCTGTTTGATTTGTTTTTATAGTTTCAATTTCCTTGGTAATATATTCTTTTTGATCGTTGAGTTTTTTTCTGAGCCCCCTAAATTGCCTTTCTGAATATTTTTAGGATTTCTATTTTAAATTCTCTGTCATTTAGCTCCTAGGTTTCTAATATGTTAAATTTTTTCTCCATAGATTTTTCCACATCTATTTGTGTTACCTCTCTATCTTTTGTATCCATAATATTCGATTTCCTTTTTTTATTGGCATCTGAGGGTGGTCTTGTTGATAGCACTAATGAGAATTAATAAAGAATATAAAAGTAAAAAAAAAAGGAAAAAAGAATAACACCCCACAAAAAAAGTAATAATTTATTATTTCCTTCTCTTTTCTTTCTTCTCTTCCCCTCCTCTCCCCTCCTCCTTAGGGAAATATCATGATGACCTGTGAATTATATTATACTAAATGGAACAAAAACTGCTTATAACGGAGGGCCTGAGTTGGGGTGAAGTGTTCTAGGGGCAAAAAAGGGAGTAGGGACCTACAAAGTCGAAAAAAAGGAGAAAATCTTGGTCAATAATAAAGTAATTTGCTTGTAAGTGATGGTCGACTAAGAGATATAATGAAAGGGATAAGAGGGAAATAGAAAAAAGGAAAAAAAATAAAAAAAAATAAATAAAAACCTGTTGTATTAATTGGAGCAAAGACTAAATACAATGGAGACCCTGGTTTGGGAGGAATGCTAATGAGTTAAAAAGCAAAGTAAAAAGCACCCGAAATGCCATAAAAACAAACAAACAAACAAAAAAACCCCAAAACCAAATCCAAGAACAAAAACAAACAGAAAAAAAAACCCCAAAAAACTTGAGTCCCAAATTAAATAATTTGTTCGTGATTGAGGATTGAATGGGAGGAAAAGTAAAAGGATAAAAGAAGAAACGAATAGAAAGGGAGAAATAAGAGAAAGGTAAAAACGAAGGAAGAAAAAAGGAAAAGAAAAAAACAAAAGGGGAGAGAGTGAGAGTTAAGGGTTTTGGAGTGTAACCCTAAAGGACAGTAAGGATGAAGAAAATAAATAAAATGTAACACTCATGGGTAGTATAGTTCAAGAAAAGGGAGGAATAAGATGGGCAGAGAATAAAAGGACTGAGGTGGAGGAAATAGAAATAATAATAATAAAGGCAAGAAGATAAAATAAACAAAGAAACAAACAAACAAATAGTGGAACAAGTTATAAAGTCTGTGGATTTTTCTTGATTTTGAGAGGTTAACTTCTTTTTTCTTGTCTCTCCCTCTTCCTGGTCAGTGACTCTGTACCCCAGGCTCTACCCCTGTGTCACACTTAAGTAGGGATTTGCAGTTGATGAGATTCTACGGCAATATCATATAGTTGGCTTCAATCTCGTTGGTAGTCAAGGCTTGTTAGCATTTGCAGGATCCAACAATTAGAGAGTTTGCTTTCCCGGAGCCTCTCTCCTAGTCTCCCCTTCCTGAGTTAGCAGCCTGGTGATCCAGCTATGAGGCTGCCACTGCCTCTGCCTGGGGAGTAAGAGGCTCAAAGAGCTGAAAAATCACCACTTTATCCCCACTCAGCGCAGGGCTCTGGGTAAGGCTTTGGCAGTCAGAGCCGCCAGCGTAATCAGGCGGGGCTGGGAGCCAATTGTTCTCAAAGTGACTTTCAATAAGTCTATAGGCCTGTTCGGTGCCTAGCACTCAGTGGGACCACTCTTCCCAGGCTTTCCGCACTCTGTAGCCTGTTCTGGGTGGGAAGAAGAGGCACTAGTCGCTGCTTGCTGTATAGATCTTAACATCTGCCAAGTCCCTCTTGTTAGCTTATATCCCTGAGTATGAAAGTTCTTTCAATCAGAAGTTGCCCCCACCCATTTAGCAAGAGGCACTAAAAAAATCACGCCTCTTGTCTTGGATCGCTGAACTGAGAGAGATCTTATCAATTAGAGCCCCATGGGTCAGTTGGGAGGTGCGCAGACTGTTGGTTAAGCTGATTTCAGTGATTGGATCTGCAGATGTGCTCTAGAAAGGCCTGCAATCTGCCCGCACGCCCCTCCCCCAATGCTTGATTGTTAGCTTGAATGGCTGGGTGAAGTGCCCCTCCCACTGAGAGAAGCTCCGGCATAGGGAAGATCGCTTTGGCGCCCTTCCTACTTGCCGGTGGCGGCTGGGGTGCACTGGGCATGCAGTAGAATGGGGTGCTCTGGGTGTGCGGGTGAGTGGGGTGCTCTGGGCGTGCGTGCGAGTGGGATGCTCTGGGCGCATGGGCGAAAGGGGTGTTCTGGGCACGCAGGCGGCTAGGGACGCTCGCTCACAGTGTGCCGGTGCTGGGGATGCTCGTGGCGCGTGGGAGCTCGCTGTGCACCTGGACTGCAGCGTGGGGCGCGCGCACGCGTGGTTTCTCACGGCATGACGGCGGCTGCTCGCAGCGCGCAGGCTGTTGCTCCCCGAGTGTGTGCGGGCAGTTGCTCGCGTGGGTTGACCCACCACTGGTGCACTTCCTTCTCCTCGGCTTGAGCGAACGTCCCTGTGGCAGTTAGCTTACTCCACACCCTCAGCTCCCTCCCGACTCTTAGCTCCAAGTGATAGCAGCCCTTTTGCCTTCAGTGTTTGTGGAACTCCGGAATGTTCTGAGGATAGATTTTTCTGTTTCTAGTTGATAAATTTTTTGAGATTTTGGGGAGATCTGTCGGACCCGTGCTGTTTACGGTGCCATTTCCGTGACGTCACTCCATGTTGTCATTTTCATTTGTCTGTATATATCTTTTGATTTCTTCTTTGACCCAGTCATTTTTTAGAGGCATGTTGTTTAATTTCCACATATTTGTGGGTGTGCTTACTTCTTTTTTGCTGTTGAATTCTAGTTTCAAAGCCTTATGGTCACAGAATATGCTTGGTATAATTTTAATCTTTCTGAATTTGTTGATGTTAGTTTTGTGGCCCAGCATATGGTCAATTCTTGAGAATGTGCTGTGTACACTGGAGAAAAATGTTTACTCTAGATGTTTTGGGATGAAATGTCCTGTAGATGTTCATCATATTCAATTGTTCTAGTGTTTCTTTTAAGGCCCATATTTCTTTATTGATTTTCTGTTTGGATAAATAATCTAGAGTAATCAGCAGTGTGTTGAGGTCCCTAAGCATGATTGTATTTTTGTCAGTTTATATTTTTAGATCAGTTGATGTAATCTATACTTTGGTGCCTCTTGGTTTGGTGCATATATATTAAGAAGTGTTATGTCTTCTTGACTCAATGTCCCCTTTATCATTATGAAATGTCCATCTTTGTCTGTGATTACCTTTGCTGTCTTGTAGTCAGCATTGTCAGATATGAGTATGGCTACACCTGCTTTTCTTTGCATGTTATTTGCTTGGAGAATTGTTTTCCAACCTTTCACTTTGAATTTGTTTTTATCCTTGTAGCTTAGATGTGTTTCTTGAAGGCAGCATACAGTTGGATTTTCTTTTTGATCCAATCTGCTACTGTGTGTCCTTTTATTGGTGAGTTCAATCAGTTTACATTTAATGTAATTATTGACACAAGGGTTTCCTGCTGTAATTTTATATATTGCTTTCTGATAGCTCTGTTTCTTGTTTGTTCTTCTCTTCTGTTTTTCTGTCATTTGTTTTTGTGTGGTCATACTTCTTTTCTCTGTTTATTCTTTTTTTTTAAGCCATGTGTCTCAGTAGTGGTTTTTCAGTGGTGGTTACCATTAGGTAATTAAAAGAATATATCATATTTATTGTAGTCCATTATCTCATGAGTGCTTCTGCACTCCATCCTCCTTTGCTACTGCTAATCTTTGTCCTTTCCCCTTTTTTTGTTTTTTTTCCCCTTTTTTTTTGTTTTTTGTTTTTGTTTTTGTTGTCACATACTAATATAGTTTTTATTGTGATCTTGTTGGAGCTTTAACTTGTGATTTTGTTTTGTTTTGTTCTTTGTATCTGGTCTGATAACCCCCTTTAGTATTCTTGAAGTGGGTTTTTTTGTGGTGATAAACTCCCTCATTTTCTCTATATCTGGGAATGTTTTTATTTTCCCTTCATATTTGAAGGATAGTTTTGATGGATATAGTATTCTTGACTAGAAGTTCCTCTCTTTCAGTACTTTATTTATTGGGGTCCACTCTTTTCTGGCTTGTAGAGTTTCTGCTGAGAAATCTGATGATAGCCTAATGGGTCTTCCTTTATATGTTGTATTCTTCTTTTCCCTGGCTGCCTTGAGAATATTTTCTTTGTCATTGCTTTGTGATAATTTCATTATGATGTGCCTTGGAGTAGGTCTGTTTGGGTTAAGGTAACTTGATGATCTGTTTGCTTCTTTGATTTGAGGCTCTAATTTTTTCCATAGGCTTGGGAAGTTCTCATTGAGTATTTGTTTGAATATGTTCTCCATTTTTTTCTCTCTCTTCTCCTTCTAATATACCCATTATTCTTATGTTGTTCTTTCTGATGGAGTCAGACAGTTCTTCTAGGACTTTCTTATTTTTTTTTAATTCCTGAAGCTATCTTCTTTTCTCTCTTTAGTATCTCTAGTTGCCTGTCTCTTATGTCACTAATTCTCTCCTCTACGTGGCTTGTTCTATTAGCTAAGCTTGTTATCTCATTTTTCAGTTCATCTATTGAGTTTTTCACCTCTGTTTTGTTATTTATAGTTTCAATTCCTTTGGTGAAATATTCTTTTTGTTCATTAAATTCTTTTTTGAGTTCTCTAAATTGCCTTTCAGAGATTTCTTGTATTTCACTGAGTATTTTTAAGACTTCAATTTTGAATTCTCTATCATTTAAGTACAAGGTTTCCCAGTAATTGAAATGTGTTTTTAGAGATTTTTCATCATCTATCTGAGCTACATCTCTGTCTTTTGTAGCCATGATATTTTATTTTATTTTTCTTAATGGCATTTGAGAGTGGTATTGTTAATAATACTAATAAGAGATAAAAAAATGAAATCAAAATTGATAAAATACAGTGAAAAAATGAAAACTCTATAATGATAAGAGGATCAAAAAACAACAGAGAATAAGAAGCAGGAACTGAGAAAAAATGGGAAAATAGAGAAAATGAAGTAGAAAGAAGCAAAATTACACTAAGAAAGCTATGAGGCCAAAATATAATAATTTGATGATAAATGATAATCAAATGAGAAAATAAAAGAAAAAAAGAGAAAGGAGGAGAACTGGGAAGAGAGAAGAAAGAGAAAATATAAGAACAAAAAACAAGAACAACAACAACAAAAAGAAATAAAGATTTCTGATATAAAACCCTCACAAAAAAAGAATGAAAAAAATGTAACAACTACAGATAATGAAATTCAAAAGAAAAGAAAAAGGAATGAAGAGAAAATGACCAAAATTACAAAAAGCGTTATAAAAATGTAATTTTTTCCTGGTTTTGAGAGGTAACTTCTCTCTTCTTTTTAGGCAGGTGGCACTGTATTACAAGTTTTGCCTCTGTGGAACTCTTGGGCAGTGGTCTGCTGGTGTGTTGCCGTGGCAATGATGTAGGCTATGTCTCAGTCCCATTGGTAGGCAGAGCTTGTTACGGCTTTGTTATTTTATGGCTCTAGCACTGGCAGTCTCAATTTTTCAGGTGCCTTTCCCCACATCCTACCCACCAGAGCTAGCAGCCTGAGAACTTAACTGTGATGTTTGCCTCAGTCCCTGTCTGCAGAGCAAGAGGATCTATGCACATCAAGGTCCTTCCTCAAGTACCACTCAAAGCACAGTTCTGAGCAAGGCAGTGGTAATGAGAGCCATGGGTGAGAGCATACTGGGCTGGGAGCAGATCACAGATCAAGCACCTTTCTGCTACACACAGGCAAAATTCTAAGGGCCAGCGGGCAGGTCTAGAACATCTCAGTGTGGGGCAGGTCTAGAACATCTCAGCGTGCTGCAGGTCTAATCTCTATGGGCTTCTCCCTCGTGCACTGTTTGATAGCCTGCAGTAAGCCACATGTTTGTCCAGCTCCCATGGCTCCAGCAATGCACACAGAAACCTGTACCCATCCACTCAGGTGCTTAGTGCCTGTGATCTCCTTCAGAGCCGGGAATGCACTCAGATGCTTATATCTGCCCATGAAGGTGCCTAGAATGGGCAGTCTTAGGCTAAGGGTTTTGGCCCATGCACACGCCCTACACTTATGATTGTGGAGCTGGTATTGTCCAAAGACACTGGCAATAGCCCATGCAGGTGACTGGCACTGATAATCTCAGGCTAAGCATTCCAGCCTGTACGCCCAGCACCAGTGATGCTAGGTGGAACCATTCACACAGCACCAGTGATCATGGAGCTAGGAATGCACAAAGATGCTGGCAACAGCCCATGCAAGCACCCTGCAGTAGTAAATTTAGGTGGAGCCCATCACCCACGCACCTGCATCCACGATCTCAGGCAGAGCTTGTATATTCTTTGTTTTGTTTGAGCAACTACCCTAATTCAGCTCCTTCCCCTCTATCTCAGTCTCTCTACTTTGCTCAGCTCCAAACAAAAACACCCCTTCCTCAGATCATTGAGAAAAGCAAAATGCCCCATTCTCCATCTTATTTCCTTCAGAGTGGATTATATATTTAGCTACCTTTTTGCCCAATCATATCTTTGTCTGGTGTGTGTATATTTCAGGTGCTCCTGAAATTTTTTTTGTGTATTTAGTTGTTGAATTTGTTGAAATTTCAAGTGGAGAGATTGGGAGTATCCCTTCTGGCGCCATTTCTCTGACGTCACTCTGCATGCATTTTTTTTTTACATTAAAAATGTTAGTTTCTTTCCTTCAATTTATTTATTTATTTTTTATTTTTCTGGGAGTCAGAGAGACAGGCTCCTTCATTTGCCCAACCAGGATTCATCCGGCAAGTCCACTAGGGGTTGATGTTCTGCCCATCTGGGACATTGCTTTGTTGCAACCAGAGCCATTCTAGCACATGAAGCAGAGGCCATGGAGCCATCCTCAGTGCCTGGGCTGACTTGCTCCAGTGGAGCCTTAGCTGTGGGAGGTAAAGAGAGAAACAGAGAGAAAGGAGGGGGGAAGGTGGAGAGGCAGATGGGTGCTTCTCCTGTATGCCTTGGCCAGGAATTGAACCCAGAAGTTTTACATGCTGAGCTGATGCTCTACAACTGAGCCAATTGGCCAGGGCCTTTCTTTAAATTTTTTTCTTTCTTCCCCTTCCAGGATAACCCATAATACTAATGTTTGTGAAGGCTCACACAAGACCCAGCTGTAATGGTTAGAAAATCTATTTTTTCTGTAATATCAACTGCTTATTTTCCCTTTGCTATTTCTATTTCTTAAAAAAAAAACCAAAAAAGCAAAAAAAGAACCCACCCTTCCAACAAATCACAAACAAAGTCCAGCATGTTTTGTAGTCCAAATGTGGAAATAATAGATATGTAGACTTGGATAATCATTAAGACAAGAAAGAGAAAGCTTTGACAAACTAAGTTTGCATCTAGGTAAATGGACTTTAATATGCTGACCTAATCAGAGTCTAGAACCATCTACTGCTGTCATCCAGGAGTCCTTACCATGCTGAGCAGTGTGGCCTAGCTTTTGCTGCCCTTTCTCAGGCTTTGGCTCATGTCCCAACTTAGCTTCCCTGAAGCAGGCAGAGCAATTTCACTCATGGCAAATGCTTCATACATTGCCAAGCACTGAGAACCTCTTGTTCACATACAGCCAGTGCCTGGCTAACACCAAGGTGCCCAAAGCCTTTTTCTGACCCAGAGACAATGCTGAAAGGACAGAAAGTCTTACAAGGGAAGCTGGAAAAAGCAGGGTGCTTTTTTTTTCTCAACATAAAAGTTAGTGTGTAGTTGGTACAGGGATAAGTGAGGAGTCAAATATTATGGTTACTTACCTCTGTAATCAGACTTCTAAATATCTGTTAGAAAAGTTGCCTTCTTCCTGTCTTTTTGAATCATTGCTATGGAAACAGGGGACAGAATAGGGTTCTTTAATTCATTCATTCCTATACAGGAACCTGGAGCAGTTTCTTCAAACCCTGTTGGTCATTGACGGTTCCAGGTATCAAACTATTCAAGTGAAGCCAGTAATTAATTATTCCCCTACGGATTGGAAGTCTGCTTCCTAAGCCATACAAAGTATATGTGTCCCCTATCCGTGAATATATCTTAGGGATGTTTTGCAAAGGCTGTGGTTGAAAACTACAGCAGGAAAGTTCTGCTTTTGGGTTCAGGTTGTGAAAGTGGTGTTGTGTGGCACACAGCATGCGCATCCCCCACCCTTGCAACTGCCTGCCCCCTGGCAGGTGACTAACTCCACAGCAGTATCAGTTACTGTGAGGACAGGAGGAAATCACAGGAACAATTCTAGAGTTAAAAAAAGTACGAATAGTTTGACTGGTGCACAGCCCTTACAACTCCCAAGTATGGCCTGTGCACAAGTCAGAGTGAAGTTGGCAGATGATTGTAAATTACAAGGAATTGAATAGAGTTGTCCTGCCTTTGTATGCTGTCATTTTCTCTGTACTTGACCTGATGGATTGGCTGAATAATAAACTGGGAACATACCTTTTTGTAGCAAATTTGGCAAATGCTTTTTTCTCTGTCAACATAGCTGTGGAATGCTAAGATCAATTTGCCTTCACATGGAAGGGGCGACAATGGACATGGTTGTGGACTATAAAGGCCCCTCACTTGCGATGGGTGGTTTTATTGGCACCATGGGAAAGTGCTTGGAAGTGGGTCTTCACTTAACTCACTGGGCAATGAGAACTTGTTCACCTAAAGTTGGAGGTTTTTACCCAGTTAGTTTCCAGGGGGACACCATCACAAAAGTACCTTTGTGATTTCTTTTGGCCTATAATGAGTTCTCTTGTTTTACAGAAGATCCTGGTGTATAGGCCAATAAGGTTTGGTATGCCCCCCCCCCCCGATGGTCTCTGGTACCTGTTACTGTGTTGACTGTGGACAAAACTTTGGCCTATTTTCTACCAGAAGAGGAAGATTTTCCTCTCTTAGTGCTTATAACAATTCTTTCTTTTCACCCATAGTCTGGTACTGGCAATACCCTGGTGGACTGGGCCCACATGTTTGCAAATGTGGCCAATCAATCCACCTGCTGGGTGTGCACCAAGTAGCCTATGAGTTTGTCTGGCAGCTTGCGTGGGAAGATCAAGCTTGTGGATGACCAAAACTGGATGTGGCTCCAAACCTGAAACAACCATGACCCTACTCCAATGTGGAATGACACCTGAAAGAAAGTGTCAGCTTTGGTGTGGGAACATGTCAATAAAACGTACCCCTGATTAGGTATTCAGTGTGGGATGGCCTGGAATGGTGCACCACCTTGCTTGTTATTATTGGTATAGCTTGTTCTCAGATAGTTTTCTGCTGCAGTCTCTATGCTGTTGTGGCATATGAATGCAATGATTCTTATTCCTCACACAGGGACCCTCACGGGAGATGCCTCTCATATAGATTGTGAGGTGACCAACCCTAAAGGGATGGAAAGTGGGCTGCAGGTAGGCTTGCTCACTTGCTTTCACATGCATAGCCATAATGCTTTATGTAACCAAGGACACAGGACCTTGTGCACTGCTTTAATGTAAACATCTCATGTAGTCAAGGACACAGCTCTTGGCCAAAAGCCTTTTGTCTAGGCAGCCCATAAGAGGCTGTGAGTATTCCCCCCGTATGCTTTCCCCACTGTTTATCTATTTGCACCCTGCCATGAGACTGAATAAATGGGAATGACCCACTACCCTTTGACTCCCTATATGTTCTATGATCTGACCAAATCCAGTGTGAACCTTCCCAGCTTCAACCTCCTGCATTATAGGGGGAAAGGAGAAGAAGAGGGAGGAATTATGATTCTCAGTATTTGTCTTGAACATTAGGTAGATGATGGGCATTGAAAAGAAAGATAATGAATTTAATTTTGAACATGCTTTGAGGTATTTGTGAAGTAGTTATGTAAAGATGTATGGATCAACAGTTGCCTATATCAGTGAAATAGTGGACTAAAATCTTTTTAAAGAGAAAGGATTCATTGATGTGTAGTTGGTATTTAAAGTCATTGGAACAGCTGAGTTTGCCAGGACAAGAATGCAGTGGGAAAGACAAGATGGCCTCTTTCAAGGCCCCAAATTTCAACAAAGAAAGTGAATGCAGGTGCAGGAGACACCAGCAAAGGAGTGGAGAAAAAAATAGGAAGAAAATCCTATCTTATAAGTAGGTCAACACAGTGACATAAGAGTATGGAAAAGAGTATTTTATAAAGAGGGGCTGGCCTACTGAATTGAAAGCAGTTGAACTATCAAGGAAATAAGCATTTTAGTGTGCCATGAATCTGGCAATAAAAATTATTAGTAACGTTAGCCAGAATAGTTTCTGTGACATGGTTAGAGAAGAGACAGACCAGAAAGAATGGAAAGGGAGAAAGCTAAAAAGTGTCTATCTAAAGCTACATGTTCTATGCACTGCCCTATATTTCTCCTTTCTTTTTGTTCCAGAATTGCTGGAATGACCGCCTACTCCTGCTGTCCCCATTTCTTAACCCCCCCCACCCCCAGCCAAGGCCATGGACTATGCTCCACTTCCAGTGCACATCACTGGAAGCCTTCATGAGACACTCCATGAACTCTGATTTCATCTAATAATAGAAAAAAAATCTCTACTGCTTTTATTAGGCATTTTCAGAGACCCAGTATAGAGGTGAAAATCTTAAGTGTATAATTTTGATAAGCACACAGTGAAAACAATAGATAAATAATGATAATTAAGTTTTATAATTGCTGTTGATGGAACATTGAGTATTGAATTATCTAACCTAAAACAGTGGTTCTCTTTTTTCCTATTTTAACCCCATGACAGAGAGCTTTCACATGTATGACAAGTTTCATCAGCTTAATTTACTCCTTCTTATTTAGGAAAGCACAGCATATTAGAATACAAACAAGAATGGAATTTATAAAGTTAATTTGAATGTATTCTTATTAATTAAAAATACAAATGTTCACAAACTTCAGAACTTAATTATTGGTGACAGATTCCTTATGATAAACCATAAACCTGATGAAAGAAGAGAAGAGAGTTGAAGGCCTCTGAGATGCAGGTTCAGGTAGTAGCTATTGCATGCAACAAACAGATGGTTGGGAAAGTTAACACAGGAAACACAGGCAAGGAATCTTTTCATAAAGTGCCTTCCATGATGAAGAGTATCTATTTTATCCAATAGAATGGAGGGGCACATAGGAGGACTTCTGGAGTCTAGTTTGAACCAGGATGGACCAGAGTCATGGAAGTGGATTAAAAGGATACTATGATAATTCAGGTGGGAGATGGTGATGGTTTGACCTAAGGGAGAGAGTGGAAAGGAAGAGAATATATTTGAAAGGAAAACAAGTTTTATACATGAAAACTCTTGATTGTTTTCATGTAGCCACATAATCCTGCCTTACCCAGTAAAACACTTTAAGCTGCTACTTTTTGAGCTTCACATGTTTTCTTTCTCTTGTTCTCTGGTTGATAGCAAGACAAGTTAGTTACATAGAGAAATCCCATTATGGTCCTTTCTTTTTTCTCTTTATGCTTCCTTTCAAAATTCATCAGCTCCCTTGACATTAACTTACATCTTGGTGCTGATGGTTCCTGACTAACCTAATGGAAGCCCAAAGTTAATGTGAATGCACAACACTTAGAATGTAATGTCTTTTCAAGTTGGCCCTCACAATGACCAATTTTCTAAAATTTTATAGTTTTCCATAATGGGTGGGTACTAATTCTCCTGGTCACTCAAATTCACAACTTGAATTTAATTAAAAATTACTCCCATTTTTTTAAATTCCCTTTATCTAAGCAGTCAGTAAATTGAATAAATCTTTTCCTTCCAAGTACCTCTTAAATCAATCTTTCCTCACCGTTAGTACTCCTTTATATACCACAGTGCTTGGTATAGATTATGCATGCAGCAGTGATCAACTGACTGGCAGCAGTCTACCTAAGTCTAGTATCTCATAGCTTTATAACTTGGCCATCGGTATAGACTCCTAAAATGGCGGCTTTCCTTTATCTCTTTTCTCCCCTTGATGAAAAGCTTTCCAACAGCTTTCCATTGCCAATGAAAAAAGACCCAAATCCCGTAATCTGGCCTCACATACCTGTGTGAATTTAGTGAAGCCAAAAGGGGTCAATGAGAATGGATGGAACATCAGGCATGCTGAGGATTATGTAAACATTCCTTTGTTCATTCTATTGTTCTTTGGGGGTGATTCTCCCTACAGAATGTTTTGAGGCATTATACAAATGACTACTTAATGTGGACTATTTGATATAAATGTCAATCATAATACTTAGATTCTATCATTCTCTTTTCATTTTTAAAAAAATGACTTTATCTATTGACATTACACAGAGACAGGAGTGAGAAGTATCAATTTATAGTTGCTTCACTTCAGTTGTTTATTGTTTGCTTACTACATGTGCTCTGACTGGGCAAGCCCAGGGTTTCAAACCAGCAACCTCACATTCCATGTTGATGCTTTATCTACTGTGCCACCACAGGTCAGGCTCTCTTCTCATTTCTTCCAAATACTGTATTTGCAAATCCCTGCTGTATACATACTTCTCCATCAAAATACCAAGATAACCACTGTCTTCCTAAGTACTCCTTCCCGATACTCAGCAGTTATTCTTGACCAGTCCCTCTTCATTATCTCCATCAATTCTTGCCTGAAGTCAACTCTCTATGATTCTACTTCTAACCCTAATGTAAGATATACTATTTTCACTTGCCTTCTTTATTTCCTTCCAAATTTTAATGTGATAAAATGCACATAATATAAAATTTAACATCTTAATTATACTTGAAAGGTATACTTTAGTAGTATTAAGTACATTCATATTGTTGGTGGCTATCACCACCATCCAGCTCTAGAATTCATTTGGTTTTGCAAAACTGAAACTCTGTACATATTAAAAAATAATTTGCCATGATCCCCTTCCCCTAGGCTTTGGCAACCATATTCTAATTACCACTATTATGTTTCTATGAATATACAGTGTAATATTATTCAGGCTTAACACAGAAAATCCTGTCATTTGCAACAACATGGAAGAAACTAGAGGGCATTATGCAAAATGAAATAAATCAGAAAGACAAATATTTTATGGTTTCAGGTATATTTTTCACTTGTCTTCTAACCTGGTTTCCAAAACTTTAGATTTGCTTTTTTCTCAAGCTCATCATCCATCAATAGCAAGGGTAGCCAAATTATAGCCTGAGAGCCAGATCCTGTCCAGTGTTTGTTTTTATTATATATCTATATTATCTATATCTATATCTAATCTATATCTATACCATCTATATATCAATATATATAATCTACATTATCTATTTATCTATCTATCTTTTTAGTTTGATATAGTCCCATTCATTTATTATAGCTTTTACTTCCCTTGCTTTGGTGTCAAATTCATAAATTGCTCTCTATGGCCAATGTCCATGAATTTAGTGCCTATGTTTTATTTTATATAATTTATTGTTTCAATAAAAACGAGACTAAGAGACATGGACAAGAGTGTGGTGGTTACCAGGGGTGGGGGGAGGGAGGACGCAGGAGGGAGGGAGGGAGAGATTTAGGGGGAGGGGGAGGGGCACAGAGAAAACTAGATAGAGGGTGACGGAGGACAATCTGACTCTGGGCGAGGGGTATGCAACATAATTTAATGACAAGATAACTTAGACATGTTTTTCTTTGAATATATGTACCCTGAATTATTAATGTCATCCCATTAACATTAATAAAAATTTATAAAAAAAAAAAAAAATTTATTGTTTCAGATCATATATTTAGGTTTTTAATTCATTTTGAATTAATTTTTATGCAGGGGACAAACTGTAGTCAAGTTTCAATTTTCTGCAGGTGGATTTCTAATTTTCCTAGGACCATTTATTGAAGAGGTTTTCCTTTCTCCATTGTGTGTTTTTTGCTCCTTTGTTAAAAATTATTTGTCCATATGTGTGGTTTTATGTCTGGGTTCTTGATTCTGTTTCATTGGTCTGTGTGTCTGTTATTCTTCCAATACCATATTATTTTGATTATCATGATATACAAATGATCATAGTAGAATACTATGAAAAATTATATGCCACCAAATTTAACAAGATAGAAGAAATAGTTAAATTCCTAGAACTATACAATCTTCCTAGACTGAGTTATGAGGGAGTGAAAAACCTAAATAGAACCATAAGCAGGAAGGAAATAGAAATAACTATCAAAAACCTCCCCCAAAATAAAAGTCCAGTACCAGATGGCTATATTAGTGAATTTTTCTAAGCATTCAAAAATTTTATACTGATCTTCTCAAAGTCTTCCAAAAAATAGAAGGAACAATACTCCTTAACATATTCTATGAGGTCAGCATAATCCTGATACCAAAACCTGGCAAGGAAAACCCCAAAAAAGAAAACTACAGAAATATCTCTAATGAATACAGATGCAAAAATCCTAAACCAAATACTAGCAAATTGGATACAACAACACATTAAAAAAAATACATCATGATTAAGTGGGATTCATTCCAGGAGCACAAAGGATGGTTCAGCATATGGAAATCGATCAATGTAATACATCAACAAAACAAAGGACAAAAACCATGGGACTGTATCAATAGATGCAGAAAAGGCATTTGATAAGATACTACATCCTTTATGTTTAAAACACTCAATTAAATAGGTATAGAAAGAAAGTACTTCAATATAGTAAAGGCCATGTATGACAAAACATCAGGTCATACCACACTAAATGGTAAAAAAATGAAGGCTTTTCCTCTAAAATCAGAAACAAGACAAGCCCGCCCACTCTTTCCACTCTTATTCAACATAGCTCTGGAACTTTTAGCCAGAGCAATCAGGCAAGAGATAGAAATAAAAGGCATTCATATTAGGAAAGAAGAAGTAAAGGTATCACTTTTTGCAGGTTACATGATCCTGTATAGAGAAAACACAAAGGACTCCACCAAAAGACCATTAGAAACAATATAACAATACAATAATGTCACAGGATACAAAATCAGTATAGAAAAGTCAATTGCTTCCCTATACACCAATGATGAAACTTCAGAAAATGAACAATAAAAATCAATTCCTTTTACAATTGCAACAATAACTGCAACAAAATACCTAGAAATAAACTTAACAAAGGTTGTAAAGGACCTATATACAGAACACTACAAAGCATTATTAGAATAAATTGAGAAAGACAGAATGAAATGAAAAAATATTTCATGTTCATAGATTAGAAAAATCAACATAGTTAAATGGCCATATTAACCAAAGCAATATACAAATTTAATTCAATCTTCACAAGAATCCCAATGTCATTTTTTTTTAAAAGAACATAAAAAAATCATGAAATTTGAATGGAACCATAAAATACCCCGAATAACTAAAGCAATACTGAGAAAAAAGAATGAAGCCAGAGGTATCACAATACCTGACTTCGAAGCTACAGTATTTCAAATAAAATTTTAGTGACAAATTATTTCAATATAATCTCCTTTTGAAAGTTTAATCATGTTAAAATCTCAAGGATGGCAGTTTAGTAGAAAGAATATATATTATTACAGCCTAATACTAATACAATATTTCCTGACTAGAACTTTGGAAAATAAAAGAAGTTAATAATAATCTAGTTTGAAAAGCTCATTTTATATTAGCAAATATGGGAAGTAAGCCCTGGCTGGTGACTCAGTAGATAGAGCAGGGGTCACGACCTTTTTGGCTGAGAGAGCCATGAATGCCACATATTTTAAAACGTAATTCCATGAGAGCCATACAATGTGTTTAACACTAAATACAAGTAAATGTGTGCATTTCATGTAAGACCAACACTTTTAAAGTATAATAAGTCTCTAAATTCTTTTTAATAACGTTGTTATGCTGTTGCTAACCAATTATGAATAAAGTACTTCTTACCATTAATGCGACTTCTGGTGCTGCATGGTTTTGCTGATGGCTTTGTAGTTTGGTTGATATGTGGTGAGGTTAAGCTTCATGCAGGCGTTGAGACTTCCATTTGTTAAACGTGATCGTAAGTTGGTCTTAACATTCTTTAGATGTGAGAAAGACTGCTCGCATGCATACGCAGAGCCAAACATTGTCATTACAGTAATACTCACATGCTGCAGTATGTGGTATGTGACGGGAAGCGCGTTCCAAGTTTTGACAATCAGCTACTCCATGGGTTGAAGTTTTTTCATTTCTCCCCACTTGTGTTTGCTCACCAACTCTGCTTGCTGTCGCACAAGTCTTTCCAAATCTTCATTCAGTGACTTGAACTTATTCATCCACATGTCTGAAGCCTTCAGGTCAGCAGCTTGTAGCTCAAAATCTCCGATGGAGACACTGGGGATGTAACTCAGGTCAGCGCTGTCCACTGCACACTCGTGTGGATAGGTGATGAACTTAAAAAGATGAGTGTGCTCATGAAATTCTCCAAAGTGCGCTTTGAATGACTGCAGGAGATCAGATGTGAAGTCCGCTAGCTGCTGGAGATCAAGACGTTGAGCAGGGTCACTTACTGTGCATGCATCTTTAAACTCTCCTAGTTTTTCAAAGAGTAGTAAATGACCTGTTTCAATGTCGGCGATGAATAGTTCCAGCTTGTTTACAAATGCAAACACTGCTTGTTGAAGGCATAAGACTGTATTTCCAATGGCTTGCATTTTTACATTGAGCTGGTTCAGATGTTCAGTCATGTTCACGAGATAGTAGAACTTCAGGAGCCACTCAGTGTTAGCTAACTCAGGATGCTCAACGTTTTTCATTTCAAGAAAAGTCCATATTTTGCTCAGACAAGCGAAACGGCTGAGCACCTTCCCTCTTGCATATTGCTGTGCAGAAGCAGTAATTATTCCCAACTTCATCCAGCAGTGTTTTAAACTGGCAATCATTTAAAGCTCAGGCAACAATAAAGTTGACCATCTGAATGACCAGTGACATCACCTCACTAAGCTGCTCACCACACATCTGAGTACAAAGCACCTCCTGATGCAGGATGCAGTGAAAACTTAGGATGGGTCTCTTTTCATGTTCATGAAGAAGCGCTACGAAACCTCTGTTTTTCCCCACCATGCACAGAGCACCATCAGTACACACCGGAATAAGTTTATCCATCGGTAACTTTTTTCTTTAGTGAACTCAGAGAAAGACTTGAATAATTCCTCCCCTCTCATTGTCTCTTTCATAGACAAACAGTAAGACTTTTCTCAGGTAGCATGTCACCGACAGCATATCTTGCAATCACGCTGAACAGGGATAAATGGCTCATGTCTGTTGACTCATCCAAAGTGAGAGAAAAGAATGGTACTGCATTTATGTCCTTCACTTGTGTTACCTCAATTTGATTTACCATCATGATGGTACGATCGTGAACAGTTCTTGCTGACAGAGACATGTCTTTTATTTGTTTGATTATCTTGTCTTTATCTGAAAAGTCATCAAAAAGTTCATTGGCAACATTAAGCATGAATGTTTTGGCATACTCCCCATCTGTGAATGGCTTTCCATTTCTCCTAATTGCTAAAGCACCAGCAAAGCTAGCTGAATTCCAGTCACCTTGTTGGGTCTAAACACGGAGTTGCTTGCAGTCTGCACAGTAACTCTTGACATGCTTCCTTCCTGCTGTCCCCCACTGGATATTTCAATGAAAATGTAGTATGGCGGGTTTAGAAGTGCCGCTTTATATTTGACCATTTCATCGATGTAATTTTATAATTGCATATTAGACACACTGCAGAACCTGATTTCTCCATAAAGGCGAATTCCTCTGTCCATTCCTGCTGAAAAGTATGATACTCCTCATCCTTTTTTCTTTTAGCCATCTTCTTCATCAAAAGAATTTCTGCAATTAGCTAGCTGACTACTTGATTAAAAGGAGGGATGTTTACTTCCTGACCTCACAATGACCCGGGTACATTATGCATTATCCAATAAAAATTTTGTGTTGTCCCGGAAGACAGCTGTGATTGGTCCAGCCACCCGCAACGATGAACATGAGCGGTAGGAAATGAATGGATTGTAATACATGAAAATGTTTTCTATTATTTTTTTTATTAAATATTTGTCTGAGAGCCATATGCAGCCATCAAAAGAGCCTCATCTGGCTCACAAGCCATAGGCTCCTGACCCCTGAGATAGAGCATTGGCCTGGCATATGTATGTCCAGGGTTCAAGTCTCAGTCAGGGCACACAGGAGAAGTGACAATTTGCTTCTCTCTCCTCTTACTCCCTGTTCTCTCCCTCTTTCCATCTGACAGCCAGTGAATCAACTTGTTTGAGAGTGTAGTAAAGGCTTGAGGTTCATTAGCTTCAGGTGCTAAAAATAGCTTGGTACTGAAGTTTCGGCCCCAGACTGGGTGGATCCCAGATGGGGTACATGTGGGAGGCTGTCTCACTATCTCTCTTCCTTTCACTTAAAAAAGGAAGAAGAATGGGAAGTAAAGAAAATAAAACTAGAGTAAGTTTTTTTCTTGCAATGAAGTGTCAAAAATAACTTTATTTTTAATTTAAACATTTAATTGAGACATAATTGGCATATAACATTATATTAGTGTTAGGTATTTTACTTTGTTAAAGTAATAAGTCTTTTCAAAAACTTAAAGGTAACTTGAAATCGAATTGAAACAAGATTTTTATCTTTCAAACCTGTGGGAAAGATAAATATACAGCAAAACAAAGAAAAAACAGGGAAAAAGCAGGTAATCATAAGAAATAGAAAGTATAAAAGATGATAGCAAGCCTGACTTATGGTGCTGCAGCAGATAAGGTGTCGACCTGGTATGCTGAGGTTGTTGGTTTGAAACCTGAGCTTGCCTGGTCAAAGCACATAAGAGCAACAACTACTAAGAGTTAATGCTTCCAACTCTTTCCCACCCCGTCTCTTCTCTCTTTAAAAATAGTAAATAGATAATCTAGGATGATGTCAGCATAATGGCGTGGTAGGAAGCAATACCGATAAATCTCCCCCAAAACTCAACAAGATCTTCAACCAGAAACAGAAAAACCTATCCTTGGAGCCTCCAGACGTTTCGCAATACACCCGAAGGTATGGTCCAGCAAAAAATTGGCTAAATATATAATCAAACCCCGAAGGAAATAAGGAGTAAGAAATGTTCCGCTTTCCTCACTAACCTTAACAGGGCGGCTTTCACTGGGAACTGAGAATATAGAAACTGAGGCGAGTAAAGGGGGTGAATAGATCCAGGCCGCGGCACAAACGGCTGAACCAGGCTGTGGCACGGAGATCCAAGCCAAGGAAAAACTGTGCCTGCAGCAACCCAGTCAATACAAGCTAAGACTTGCGCCAAACCCAGACAAAGAAAGACAAGTGGGCAGCCATTTTCCCCGATCTCCTGGTCGACGCGCGCAGATGGTGGGCGAGAGATTCCTTCCAAAGCCCCGGGATTGGGCGCCCGTGTTAACCCACAGAGAGGCAGAGTCAGGGGCCTTTGTGTGGGCCAGAAGCGGAATCTCCAGGCAGCCCCACTGCCCTGAGGGAGCCACACATGGGGAGGGAGCGAGAGCCAATTCCAATGCTGGAACTTTTCCGTGCAGGCGGGGGTTTCACTCAGAGGGTGAGGCGGCTGGCCTGATATCCTGGTCGGCACGCATGGAGAGAGGGCAAGAGATTTCTCCCAGCACCTCAGGAGTGGGCACCCGTGTTATCCCACAGAGTGGCAGAGTCAGGGGCCTTTGTGTGGGCCAAAAGCGATATGGTGAGCCGCCCCAACGCCCTGAGGGAGCTGCGCACGGGGAGGGAGAGAAAGCCAATTCCAATGCTGCAACTTTTCCGTGAGGGAGGGAGTTTCACTCAGAGGGTGAGACTTCTGGCCTGATATCCTGGTCTGTGCACAGATAGTGAGCGAGAGTTTCCTCCAAGCGCCCCTGGAGAGGGTGCCCACCCGTGTTACCGGACAGAGTGGCAGAGCCAGAGGTCTTTGAGTGGGCAGAAGCCCCACCTGATTATGCTAGCAGCTCTGACTGACTGAGCCTTACCCAGAGCCCTGTGCTGAGTGGGAATAGAGTGCGGAGTGGCCAGCTCTTTGAGCCTCTAACTATCCAGGCAGAGGCAGCAGCAACCCCATAGCTGGATGATCAGGCTACTAATTGAGGAAGGAAAGACTAGGAGAGAGGCTCCAGGAACATGAACTCAATCACTGTTGGAGCCTATAAATGCTAATGAGCCTCGACTGCCAACAAGACTGAAGCACAATACATGACATCACCATAGAGACTTATCAACTGCAAACCTCTACCTGAGCGTGCCAAAGGGGCAGAACCCGGGGTACAGAGTCACGGACCAGGAAGAGGGAGAGAAAAGAAAAAGCAAGAAGATAACCTCTCAAAATCAAGATTAATCTGCAGACTTTATAACCTATCCCATTTTATTATATTTGTTTGTTTGTTTCTCTTATCTTCATTCTTGATTTTTTTTTCCTCCTCCAATTTGGTCATTTACTCTCTGCCGGTCTTACTCTCTCCTGTCCTTGAACTACACTACCCATAAGTGTTACATCTCTCATTATCTTTTCTTTCCTTTTCCTTTCTCTCTATGAGGGTTGCACTCCAAAACCCTTAACTCTCTCTCTCTCTCTCTCCCCTCTTTTTTCTTTTTTCTTCTTTTAGTGGTTCCCTCTTTTCTCTCTCTCTCTCTATTTCTTTTCTCCCTCTATATTAGTTTCTTCCTTTCTCCTTTAGGTCTCCTCTCATTCAAACCTCAATAACAAACAAATTATCTAACCTGGGACTCAAAATTATGTTTGTGGCATTTCGGGGGTTTGTACTTCACCTTTTTAACTCACTAGCAGTGCTCCCATCCCTGGCTCTTCATTTTATCTAGTTCTTGTTCCACTAAATACAATAGTAATTTTTTAATTTGTCCCCCCATTTTCTTGTTTCCCTCTTATTCCTCTCATCATAACTCTTAGTCAACCAACACGTATAAGCAAATCATTTTATTCTTGACCCAAATTTTTTCCTTATTTGCTTTTTGTGGGTCCATACCCCCTTTTTTTCTGTTTTTTTTTTTTTGCCCCTTTATTACTTCTCCCCAATTCAGGCCCTCCAGTACAGGCATTGTTTGTTCTATTTAGTACAATATAATTCACAGTTCACCACAAGATTTTCTCAAGAAAGAGGGGAGAGCAGAGGAGAGGAGAGAAAAAAAGGAGGGGGGGGAATAATTACATTTAAAAAAAAAATTTTTATTTTAGTTTATTTTTCTTTATTTAATTATTTAAAAAAAAAACTGTTTTCAATTTTTTATTTTTTAACTTTTTATTCTTTATTAAATCTCATTAATACTATCAACAAAACCCCCCTCAGATGCCATTAAGGAAGAGAAAATCGAATATCATGGATACAAAAGAGAGAGAGGTAACAGATAGTTGAGGAAAAATCTATGGAGAAAAAATTTAATATATTGTAAACCTTGGAGTTAAACAACAGAGAATTTAAAATAGAAATCCTAAAAATCCTCCGAGATATACAAGAAAACACAGAAAAGCAATTTAGGGAGCTCAGAAAACAACTCAATGAACACAAAGAATATATTTCCAAGGAAATTGAAACTATAAAAACAAATCAAACAGAGATGAAAAACTCAATTCACGAGCTGAAAAACGAGGTAACAAGCTTAGCTAATAGAACAGGCCAGATAGAAGGTAGGATTAGTGAAATAGAAGACAAGCAACTTGAGGCACAACAGAGAGAAGAAGAAAGAGACTCAAAAATTTAAAAAAATGAGATAGCCCTATAGGAATTATCTGACTCCATCAAAAAGAATAACATAAGAATAATAGGTATATCAGAGGGAGAAGAGAGAGAAAATGGGATGGAGAACATACTCAAACAAATAATAGATGAGAACTTCCCTAGCCTGTGGAAAGAACTAAAGCCTCAAATTCAAGAAGCAAACAGAACTCGGAGTTTTCTTAACCCCAACAAACCTACTCCAAGGCATATCATAATGAAATTGGCACAAACCAACGGCAAAGAAAAAATTCTCAAGGCAGCCAGGGAAAGGAAGAGTACAACATATAAAGGAAGGCCTATTAGATTATCATCAGATTTCTCAGCAGAAACTCTACAAGCTAGAAGAGAGTGGACCCCAATATTTAAAGTCCTGAAAGAGAGGAACTTTCAGCCACGAATACTATACCCATCAAAGCTATCCTTCAAATAATAAGAAGAAATAAAAACATTCACAGATACAGAAAAGATGAGGGAATTTATCATCAGAAAAACCCCACTCCAGGAATTACTAAAGGGTGTTCTCCAATCAGATACAAAGAACAGAAAAAAAAAAAAAAAAAAAACAAAGCCACAAGTAAAAGCTCCAGAAGAAGAACACAATAAAACCAAATTTAAACTGTGATAACAACAAAAAGAAAGGGGGAGGAGAGGATGGAGATTAACAGTAGCAAAGGACAATGGAGTGCAAAATTACTCACAAATAGTGCACTACAGTGAACAGGGTAGGAACCCTTTTCATTACTTAAAGGTAACCACCATTGAAAAAACCACCACAGAAGCACATGATTTAAAAAAGATAGCAAGAGAGGAAAGACATATGGAGTACAACCAAATAAAAACAAGAGATAGAAAGATGAAAGAGAAGGATCAAACAAGACACAAAACTAACAGAAAGCAATCTATAAAATGGCAATATGAAACTCACAAGTGTCAATAATTACACTAAATGTAAACGGATTAAACTCACCAATATAAAGGCACAGAGTAGCAGAATGGGTTAAAAAAGAAAATCCAACTGTATGCTGCCTACAAGAAACTCTTCTAAGTAACAAGGATAAAAACAAATTCAAAGTGAAAGGCTGGAAAACAATACTCCAAACAAATAACATCCAAAAAGAGCAGGCGTAGCAATACTCATATCTGATAATGCTGACTACAAGACAGCAAAAGTACTCAGAGACAAAAATGGCCATTTCATAATGGCTAAGGGGACACTGAATCAAGAAGACATAACAATTCTTAATATATATGCATCAAACCAAGGAGCACCAAAATATATAATACAGCTACTTATTGACCTTAAAACAAAAACTGACAAAAATACAATCATACTTGGAGACCTCAATACACCGCTGATGGCTCTAGATTGGTCATCCAAACAGAGAATCAACAAAGATATAGTGGCCTTAAACAAAACACTAGAGCACCTGGATATGGTAAACATGTACAGGACATTTCATCCCAAAGTGACTGAGTATACATTTTTCTCCAGTGTACATGGATCATTCTCAAGAATTGACCATATGTTGGGCCACAAAAACAACACCAGCAAATTCAGAAAAATCGAAGTTGTACCAAGCATATTTTCTGATCATAAAGCCTTGAAACTAGAATTCAACTGCAAAAAAGAGGAAAAAAATCCCACAAAAATGTGAAAACTAAACAACGTACTTTTAAAAAATGAATAGGTCAAAGAAGAAATAAGTGCAGAGATCAAAAGATATATACAGACAAATGAAAATGACAATACGACATATCAGAATCTATGGGATACAGCAAAAGCAGTTATAAGAGGAAAGTTCATATCAATTCAGGCATATATGAACAAACAAGAGAGAGCCCAAGTGAACCACTTAACTTCACACCTTAAGGAACTAGAAAAAGAAGAACAAAGACAACCCAAAACCAGCTGAAGAAAGGAGATAATAAAAATCAGAGTATAAATAAATGAATTAGAGAACAGAAAAACTATAGAAAAAATTAATAGAACAAGGAGCTGGTTCTTTGAAAAGATCAACAAAATTTACAAACCTTTGGCAAGACATACCAAGGAAAAAAGAGAAAGAACTCATATAAACAAAATCCAAAATGAAAGAGGAGAAATCACCGTGGACACCGTAGATATACAAATAATTATTGTGAATACTATGAAAAGCTTTATGCCACTAAATTAACAACGTAGAAGAAATGGATAAATTCTTAGAACAATAGAACCTTCCTAGACTGAGTCAAGAAGAAGCAGAACGCCTAAACAGACCTATTAGTAGAGAAGAAATAGAAAAAAACCATTAAAAACCTCCCCCAGAATAAATGTCCAGGCCCAGACGGCTATACCAGCGAATTTTTTCAAACCTTCAAAGAAGACTTGGTTCCTATTCCACTCAAAGTCTTCCAAAAAATTGAAGAAGAAGCAATACTTCCAAACACATTTTCTGAGGCCAACATAACCCTCATACCGAAACCTGGCAAGGATGGCACAAAGAAAGAAAACTACAGACCAATATCTCTAATGAATCCAGATGCTAAAATACTAAACAAAATACTGGCAAATGGAATAGAACAACATATTAAAAAAATAATACATCATGATCAAGTGGGATTCATCCCAGAATCTCAAAAATCGTTCAACATACGTAAAACGGTTAACGTAATACACCATATCAACAAAACAAAGAACAAAAACCTAATGATCTTATCAATAGACGCAGAAAAGGCTTTCAATAAAGTACAACACAATTTTATGTTTAAGACTCTCAACAAAATGGGTATAGAAGGGAAATATCTCAACATGATAAAGGCCATATATGATAAACCATCAGCTAACATCATATTAAATGGCACAAAACTGAAGGCTTTCCCCCTTAAATCAGGAACAAGACAGGGTTGTCCACTCTCTTCACTCTTATTTAATGTGGTACTAGAGGTTCTAGCCAGAGCAATCAGACAAGACAAAGAAATAAAAGGCATCCATATCAGAAAAGAAGAAGTAAAGGTATCACTTTTTGCAGACGATATGATCTTATACATCGAAACCCCGAAAGAATCCACAAAAAGACTACTAGAAACAATAAGCCAATACAGTAAGGTCGCAGGATACAAAATTAACATACAGAAGTCAATAGCCTTTCTATATGCCAACAATGAAACATTTGAGAACGAACTCAAAAGAAAAATCCCCTTCACAATTGCGAGAAAAAAATAAAATACCTAGGAATAAACGTAACAAAGAACGTAAAGGACTTATATAATGAAAACTATAAAGCATTGTTAACGGAAATCGAAAAAGATATAATGAGATGGAAGAATATTCCCTGTTCTTGGTTAGGAAGAATAAATATAATCAAGATGGCCATATTACGCAAAGCAATATACAAATTTTGTGCAATTCCCATCAAAATTCCAATGACATTTTTTAAAGAAATGGAGCAAAAAATCATCAGATTTATATGGAACTATAAAAAACCCCGTATAGCCAAAACAATCCTAAAGAGAAAGAATGAAGCTGGGGGCATTACAATACCTGACTTCAAACTATATTATAGGGCCACGACAATCAAAACAGCATTGTATTGGCAGGAAAATAGACACTCAGACCAATGGAACAGAATAGAAAACCCAGAAATAAAACCACATATATATAGTCAAATAATTTTTGATAAAGGGGCCAACAACACACAATGGAGAAAAGAAAGCCTCTTCAATAAATGGTGCTGGGAAAACTGGAAAGCCACATGCAAAAGAATGAAACTGGACTACAGTTTGTCCCCCTGTACTAAAATTAACTCAAAATGCATCAAAGATCTATACATAAGACCTGAAACTATTAAGTACATAGAAGAAGACATAGGTACTCAACTCATGGACCTGGGTTTTAAAGAGCATTTTATGAATTTGACTCCAATGGCAAGAGAAGTGAAGGCAAAAACTAATGAATGGGACTACATCAGACTAAGAAGTTTTTGCTCAGCAAGAGAAAGTGATAACAAAATAAACAGACAGCTAACTAAATGGGAAATGATATTTAACAACAGCTCAGATAAGGGCCTAATATCCAAAATATACAAAGAACTCATAAAACTCAACAACAAACAAACAAACAATCCAATAAAAAAATGGGAAGAGAACATGAACAGACACTTCTCCCAGGAAGAAATACAAATGGCCAACAGATATATGAAAAGATGCTCATCTTCTTTAGTTATTGGGGAAATGCAAATCAAAACTGCAATGAGATACCACCTGACACCTGTTAGATTAGCTATTATTAGCAAGACAGGTAATAGCAAATTTTGGAGAGGCTGTGGAGAAAAAGGAACCCTCATCCACTGTTGGTGGGAATGTAAAGTAGTACAACCATTATGGAAGAAAGTATGGTGGTTCCTCAAAAAACTGAAAATAGAACTACCTTATGACCCAGCAATCCCTCTACTGGGTATATACCCAAAAAACTCAGAAACATTGATACGCAAAGACACATGCAGCCCCATGTTCATTGCAGCATTGTTCACAGTGACCAAGACATGGAAACAACCAAAAAGTCCATCAATAGATGACTGGATAAAGAAGATGTGGCACATATACACTATGAAATACTACTCAGCCATAAGAAATGATGACATCGGATCATTTACAGCAAAATGGTGGGATCTTGATAACATTATACGGAGTGAAATAAGTAAATCAGAAAAAACCAGGAACTGCATTATTCCATACGTAGGTGGGACATAAAATTGAGACTTAGAGACATTGATAAGAGTGTGGTGGTTACGGGGGGGGGAGGGGGGAGAGGGAGAGTGAAAGGGGTAGGGGTAGGGGCACAAAGAAAACTAGATAGAAGGTGACAGAGAACAATCTGACTTTGGGTGATGGGTATGGAACATAATTGAACGACAAGATAACCTGGACATGTTATCTTTGAATATATGTATCCTGATTTATTGATGTCACCCCATTAAAAAATAAAATTATAAAAAAAATAGTAAATAAATCTTAGAAATAAAAAAAATAACGAGTAGACATTCATTGGCTATGACAGTAAAACTAAACACAGAAATTCTCAAGTAAGATAAAAAATTGTCAGGTTAAGTTAAGGACAAAATTGAACTATATGTTGCTTCCAAAAAACATATCTAAAAAGTAACACAGAAAATTTAAAATGAAAGGTTAGACAGATATTTATTCAGCACATATGACCCAGAAGAAAATATGTGATGATGTCACAAAAACAAGTCATTCTTAATATTTTAAGGACTGGCAACAAGACCTCAAATACAGCCCACATACCATATTTCAATATTCAAAAGTCAAAAGTCAAGCCATGAAACTGTTAAATAAAACATGTCCGTTTTGCTACTTTGACACATAAACCTTTAAAACTATCTGGAAGTTCTGGATCAAAAACAGAATTGTCTGACTCCTCACAATTCTATGAGCTTACTGTGGCCCCCGCACTGGCTTGGCTTTCCCATAATGGTCTGGCACTGTGGGACCACCCAATCTTTCTTCTACCAACACCTGCCATGGCGCCACCCATCAGGCTTAGGGATGTGTGCTTCCCAGGAAGACAACATCAGAAAGAGGTTTCCAGAGCTTTAATCTGCTTCTTTCATGAAATAGTATGCCAGGCAGAATTTTCTATGGTGTTCCATGCTCTTTTATAAGTATTTTAACACTGCCCCTAATCTCTGCTTGTTCCAAGATTTTGCAAATCAGGTTGTGAGAAATGGGCTTAGGATCTGCACTTGGAGTAGAGACAGTGCAACTTTGTTTTGAGCTGCTTTATATATTGGGTTTGTGCTTCAGATTTTGTTTAAAGTCAGGAAGGGTTCATGGCTTTCATTTTTTTAAAGAAGCTTTCAAATCTCAATTTGAGTGACTTAACCAGTTCTTTGCTGTTATGCATTTAAGTTGATCTTAATTTTTCTTTATAATAAATACCTTCTGTACCTGATTTATCTAATTCATATTCTTCCATTAAAAGTTTTTTAGATGTTGTCTCCTACCCCCACAGGAAATTATTTTTTAACTTCCTCTTAGCCCAGCCTGAATTTTCTACCCAGGTGTTCCAACAGAAGGATGCATATAGCCCGAGCATACTGACCTCTGTTGCACTAAAAATCTGTACACTATCTGTCTCTGAGTAAGTTTATGAATTTCTTTAGGGGAAGGACCCCCTTCTTACCTCTGCTTTTCCACAGAGGTGGACTCACTAACATTGATTGGATGAGTGTATCCTCTCTGCAACTTCTTGTTCAAGGTCCATGCTGCTACTGCAGCAGGCATAGGATCAGAGGGAAAGTGTGTTAAGTAGAGGTTCTGAAGCTGTCTCCCAGCAAGCCAAGTAAGCACCCAGAGCTGCTGGTGCTGCTTTCAGAGGACACACTTCCCAGAAACACTGCAGAGACACCTCCAGAAACAATTTTCTTGAGAGAATAAAATGTTTTGATAGTTGACAGATACATGTGGGTCTACTTTGAATGTTCCCTTTCACCCTGTAAAATTAATGAGCAGAAATTCTGGCTTTTACAATCATTTTTTTTCCTGTTTCTTTAATATGAGTTATTTTCCCTGACTTTGGTACGCTGTGGAAAAATGGACAAAATCCACTTTGCATCCCTCACTCACTGAAGTCTGCTCTCACAACATGTGTACCTTGTTATGATTGTGAGGCTGTCTGAGCAGCTGGCCAGACACTTTCTCCCAGGTTTCTCTATCTTCTATCTCATCACTACTGCAACAAAATAAATATCTTTCTCTTTCTAGTCACTTACAATACTGATTACAGATTTATGCCTGTTAGCATGTGTATTTAGAAGCAGAAGGCTATCCTTTAATAATTGGTAGAAGGAGGACTAGTTGAAAAAGATGGAAGTGTATTATAGTTGTTCTAGACAAGCAAGGGAATTTGGAAATGCAGACATCTCTTATGGATGGAGAGCAGACTGGTAAGGGTTTTGTGCTTCCTGTAAGGAAAGTCATAGTCAACATATAAGGTAGGGGTGATGTAAGAGGAGAAAATAACTCTGAGGGAGAGGTTAATTATCCCCAGAGCTGACTTTTAATAAAAGGCTGATTATAGCTGGAAAATCACGTTCTTTTTATTCTCATGCATTTAATGGTGCAATAGAGAAGGAATCTTGGGTATGTTGGCTCCTGTCCAAGACAATATTACTTAATAATAATAGGTGCTCAGTCTTCACTTGGTTGGGTTTGTAAAATAGGAGGTTGGTTTGCTAATTTCCCTTTGTGCAATAGCATCTTTCATTTCAATTACTTTAAAACATTGTATTTATCTTTAGTTATTTAGTCTGTTTTGTGTGTGTATGTATGTGTGTGTTGGGAGGAA
The DNA here is from genome assembly GCF_036850995.1 of Saccopteryx leptura. NCBI lineage: Eukaryota > Metazoa > Chordata > Mammalia > Chiroptera > Emballonuridae > Saccopteryx > Saccopteryx leptura. The sequence continues at coordinate 137,158,442 of NC_089508.1, read as the reverse complement.
GTGGAGGGTTACAGTAGCAAATGTTACTGTACTACTTTATAACTGGGGCAAAAGGAACATCAGAGGCAGTGTGCCTTGCTGAAGTACACACCAACGGCTGTCAGTAGCTGCTGTTCCTGACAGCCAACATGCCCAGTGGTTAGCAACTTTTAATTCTTGACATTGGGAATAATTTATTTAAATATGATACGAATACATGATTTATATTTCCTCACAAAATTGTAAGAAATATGGACAACAAATACAATCTGGCTTCCACTGCTAAGAATGATTACAGTCTTCCCAAATGGTTTGGGTCAAAGTCATTGTTAAAATTGTCATGTATATTTCTGTAAGTTCTTCTAGGAAATTCAGCCAAACTAAAAAAAAGGAAACATTTCAAATTTTCTACCACAATAAAGAAATACTGTTTAATGAAGATTTGAAGCTAACATAAACTCCAAGTCCTCAAGCCAATACTGATTTGTTTTAGCAAGTATCTGCACTAGGCAGATCTGTGTAACCCCTACTCTCCATTCCTCTTGACTCCTCTTTTTGGACATTTATTAGCTCTCATGGAGTCATTTTTATTTAGGTGCTGCTGGGATAGGGTGGCAAGGAGGAGCAGATAAGCTCCTTCCTCCCTCAGTGACTTGTTGGGATGTCTGTGGGTTGGACAGGGATTCAGCAGGGATCCTCAGGAGATGTCATGCAGAGCCAGCTCTGCTCTATATCTCCAAGCAGCATTGCTCATTCTATAAAATGGAGTAATGCCAATTTCTATAACTTGGAGAGATGACAAATATCTCAGCAATAATTAAAAGGAGGGTGTGAAGAGTTTCTCTTTCATTCCAATTGATCTGTTAGATCATGGGTGTGGGTGCAGACTCCAAATCAGAATGGTATCTATACCTACCTCTTAAACATAACACTGGGGAACAAATTTTTTTTTTCATTTTCTGTCGCATGAGGCTTTAGAATTGTATCTATATATATTCTGCATCACTGATTCCAAATCTGAAATCCGTCTCTTTTTTTTTATTTTTAAAATTTATTTATTAAATTTAATGCAGTGACATTGATAAATCAGGGTACATATGTTGAGAGAAAACATCTCTAGATTATTTTGACATTTGATTGTGCTGTATACCCCTCCCCCAAAGTTAAATTGTCTTCTGTCACCTTCTATCTGGTTTTCTTTGTGCCCCTCCCCTCCCCCAACCCCTCTCTCCTTCTTCACCCCTTCCCCCCTCCCCCCAACTCCCACCCCTGTTGCCATCACATTCTTGTTCATGTCTCTGAGTCTCATTTTTATGTCCCTTCTATGTATGGATTCATATAGTTCTTAGTTTTTTTTTCTGATTTACTTATTTCACTCCGTATAATGTTATCAAGGTCCATCCATGTTATTGTAAATGATCCGATGTCATCATTTCTTATGGCTGAGTAGTATTCCATAGTATATATGTACCAAAGCTTTTAAATCCACTCGTCCTCTGATGGACACTTGGGCTGTTTCCAGATCTTCGCTATTGTGAACAATGCTGCCTTAAACATGCGGGTGCATTTCTCCTTTTCCAGCTGTTCTATGGTGTCCTTGGGGTATATTCCTAAAAGTGGGATAGCTGGGTCAAAAGGCAGTTTGATTTTCAGTTTTTTGAGGAATCTCCATACTGTTTTCCACAGTGGCTGCACCAGTCTGCATTCCCACCAGCAGTGCAGGAGGGTTCCCTTTTCTCCACATCCTCGCCAGCACTTATTCTGTGTTGTTTTGTTGATGAGCGCCATTCTGACTGGTGTGAGGTGATATCTCATTGTGGTTTTAATTTGCATTTCTCTAATGATTAGTGATGTTGAGCATTTTTTCATATGCCTATTGGCCATTTGTATTTCCTCTTTGGAGAAATGTCTATTCATCTCTTTTGCCCATTTTTGGATTGGATTGTTTGTTTTCCTTGTGTTGAGGTTTACAAGTTCTTTATAAATTTTGGTTATTAACCCCTTATCAGACGTATTGTCAAATATGTTCTCCCATCGTGTAGTTTGTCCTTTTATTCTGTTCTTGTTGTCTTTAGCTGTGCAAAAGCTTTTTAGTTTGATATAGTCCCATTTGTTTATCCTGTCTTTTATTTCACTTCCCCGTGGAGATAAATCAGCAAATATATTGCTCCGAGAGATGTCAGAGAGATTACTGCCTAGGTTTTCTTCTAAGATGCTTATGGTTTCACAGCCTACATTTAAGTCTTTTATCCATTTTGAGTTTATTTTTGTGAATGGTGTAAGCTGGTGATCTAGTTTCATTTTTTTGCAGGTAGCTGTCCAATTTTCCCAACACCATTTGTTAAAGAGGCTGTCTTTACTTCATTGTATTTCCTTACCTCCTTTGTCAAATATCAGTTGTCCATAGAACTGCGGGTTTATTTCTGGGTTCTCTGTTCTGTTCCATTGATCTATATGCCCGTTCTTATGCCAGTACCAGGCTGTTTTGAGTACAATGGCCTTGTAGTATAACTTGATATCAGGAAGTGTGATACCTCCCACTTTATTCTTCTTTTTTAAGATTGCTAAGGCTATTCATGTTCTTTCTTGGTTCCATATAAATTTTTGGAATATGTGGTCTATATCTTTGAAGTATGTCATTGGTATTTTAATTGGTATTGCATTGAATTTATAGATTGCTTTGGGTAATATAGCCATTTTAATGATGTTTATTCTTCCTAACCATGAGCACGGTATATGCTTCCACTTGTTTGTATCTTCCTTGATTTCTTTTATCAATGCTTTGTAATTTTCCAAGTACAAGTCTTTAGTCTCCTTGGTTAAGTTTACTCCTAGGTACTTTATTTTTTTGGTTGTAATTGTGAAGTGGATTGTTTCCTTAATTTCTCTTTCTTTTTTTTAATTTTTTTTAAATTTTATTTATTCATTTTAGAAAGGAGAGAGAGAGGAGAGACAGAGAGGGAGAGAGAGGAGAGAGAGACAGAGAGAGAGTAGGGGGGAGGAGCTGGAAGCATCAACTCTCATATGTGCCTTGACCAGGCAAGCCCAGGGTTTTGAACTGGCAACCTCAGCATTTCCAGGTTGACACTTTATCCACTGTGCCACCACAGGTCAGGCCTTAATTTCTCTTTCTGACTGTTCATTGTTGGTGTATAAAAATGCCTCTGATTTATGAGTATTGATTTTATATCCTGCCACTTTGCTGAATTCATTTATCAGGTCCAGTAGCTTTTTGACTGAGACTTTAGGGTTTTCTATATACAATATCATATCATCTGCAAATAATGATAGTTTTACTTCTTCTTTTCCAACTTGAATGCCTTTTATTTCTTCTTCTTGTCTGATTGCTGTGGCTAGGACTTCCAGGACCATGTTAAATAAGAGTGGTGAAAGGGGGCACCTCTGCCTTGTTCCTGATCTTAAGGGTATTGCTTTAAATTTTTGCCCATTGTGTATGATGTTGGCTGTGGGTTTCTCATAGATGGCTTTTATCATGTTGAGGTATGTTCCCTGTATTCCCACTTTGCTGAGAGTTTTGATCATGCATGGGTGCTGGATTTTATCAAATGCTTTTTCTGCATCTATTGAAATTATCATATGGTTTTTCTCCTTCTTTTTGTTTATGTGATGAATCACATTGATTGATTTACAAATATTATACCAGCCTTGCCTCCCCAGAATAAATCCCACTTGATCATGGTGTATGATTTTTTCCATATATTGTTGGATCCAGTTTGCTAGTATTTTGTTGAGGATTTTAGCATCTATATTCATCAGAGATATTGGCCTATAATTTTCTTTCTTTGTGTTGTCTTTGCCTGGTTTTGGAATCAGAATTATGCTCTCCTCATAAAAGGAGCTTGGAAGTCTTCCTTCCTCTTGAATTTTTTGAAATAGTTTGAGAAGGATAGGAGTTAGTTCTTCTTTGAATATTTGGTAGAATTCAGTTGTGAAGCCATTAGGCCCTGGACTTTTCTTTGTTGGGAGTTTTTTGATAACTGTTTCGATCTCATTTGTTGTAATCAGTCTGTTTAGGTTTTCTGATTCTTCAGATTGATTTTTGGAAGATTGTATGTTTCAAGGAAGTTGTCCATTTCATCTAGGTTGTCTAGGTTTTTGGTATACAGTTCTTCATAGTATTTTCTTACAATACTTTGTATTTCTGTTGTGTCAGTTGTTATTTATCCTTTCTTATTTCTAATTTTATTTATTTGAGTCCTCTCTCTCTTTTTCTTGGTGAGTCTAGTTAAAGGTTCATCGATCTTGTTTACCATTTCAAAGAACCAGCTCCTAGTTTCATTGATCCTCTGTATTGTTTCTTTAGCCTCTATGTCATTGATTTCTGCTCTGACCTTTATTATTTCCTTCCTTCTACTGCATTTGGGCTTTACTTGCTGTTCTTTTTCTAATTCTTTTAGATGCAGGGTTAAGTTGTTTATTTGAGCTTTTTCTAGCTTCTTAAAGTGTGCCTGTAGTGCTATGAACTTCCCTCTCAGCACTGCTTTTGCTGTGTCCCATAAATATTGAATTGTTGTATGCTCATTGTCATTCGTTTCTAGAAATTTTTTAAATTTCTTCTTTGATCTCATTCTTAATCCATTCATTATTTAACAACCTGCTATTTAGTTTCCATGTGTTTGAGAATTTTTGAGCTTTTCTCTTGTGGTTCATTTCTAGTTTCATGCCGTTGTGATTGGAAGAAGTGCTTCATATGATTTCAGTTGGTGCATGCTCTAGTTTTTATGCAATTTTAATTTCTTTTTGTTATAATTAATGGCATGCATTGGTTTTTAAATTGGAGTTAAAGGGCAACGACTCTTGGATTGAACATAACCGCAAGGCAATTAGTGTTTTACAAACATCGCTTTTACATAATTGCAGTTGTTTTTAAATGTAAAAATAATATCTGATAAAAACACCCTCTTATTTTGTTTTAAGATTGAATCATGGCTTCTTTGACAAAGTGTAAATGTAAGAATAGTCCTGACACCTTCTGTTATATATGTGGCTGTTACACACTTCAACATCAAAGGCACAATATTTCATCATTTGTAACATGTGCATACATTACCTATTTTCTAGTTCCTCTTGGAGATCAAGACAAAAATTGGGCTCCTCATATTGTGTGTCATAATTGTGAGGAAATGCATCGTGACTGTACCAAAGGAAAATGCAAAGGAATGCCTTTTGGTATTCCCATGGTTTGGCATGAACCTAAGGACCACAGCAGTGACTGTTATTTCTGTCTGATCCATACAAAGGGCATCAGCAAGAAAAAATGGTGTATGATCGTATATCCTAATATTCCTTCAGCAATATGACCTATCCCACACTCTGAGAGACTCCCAGTTCCAGTTTTCAATGGCTTTATTTCTTCTAAGGATGAATAATGTGAACATGGTGATCAAGTGTATTTTGATAAGATGCATGAGGAAACGGTTGTAGAATCTGAAGGGTCTTCTTCTGATGCCAAGCAATCATTAACCCCTCAGCAGTTTAGCCAACCCTAATTGAATGACTTAGTAAGAGATTTGGGCCTATCAAAGAAAGCAGCTGAGTTATTAGCCTCCACTCTTCAAAGAAAGAATGTACTTCGCCGGTCACCTAAAGTATTCCATTTCAGGAAGCATGAACAAATTTTTGTGGACTTTTTCTCCAAAGACAACACTTTGTTTACTGTCATGATATCAGTAGTCTTCTCAGCCTGCTAAGTATTACCACTTATAGTCCAACAGAATGGCGTCTATTTCTGTTTTTTTTTTTTCTTTTCTTTTCTTTTTACAGAGACAGAGAGAGTCAGAGAGGGGTAGATAGGGACAGACAAACAGGAATGGAGAGAAATGAGAAGCATCAATCATCAGTTTTTTGTTGTGACACCTTAGTTTTTCATTGATTTCTTTCTCATATGTGCCTTGACCATGGGCTTTCAGCAGACTGAGTAACCCTTTGCTCGAGCCAGCAACCTTGGGTCCAAGCTGATGAGCTTTGCTCAAATCAGATGGGCCCGAGCTCAAACTGGCAACCTCGGGGTCTCAAACCTGGGTCCTCTGCATCCCAGTTCAATGCTCTATTGACTGCGCCACCACCTCATCAGACATATTTCTTGACAGCTCTAAATGGAGTCTGAAATGTGTTCTACACAACAGTAATGTTTATGCAGTAGTTCCAATTGGTTATTCAACTCATCTATGAGAAGATTATAATGACATAAAAATTGTCCTCAACTTTCTGATGTATGAGGAGCATAAGTGGATCATTTGTGTGGGTCTTAAAATGGTAAATTTCCTTCTAGGACAACAGAGAGGTTTCACAAAGTATCCTTGCTTTCTGTGTTTGTGGGACAGCTGAGCTCAGGAGAAACACTGGACACAGAAGGAGTGGCTGAAATGTGAAGCTCTGGAAGTAGGGATGCAAAATATTGTGAATGAACCTGTAGTTAATTGAGAGAAGATCATTTTCCCCCCACTTCACATCAAACTTGGCTTAATGAAGCAGTTTGTTCAGGCTTTGAATAGAGAAAGTGAGTGCTTTCAACATATTATTTCTGTTTTTCCTGCCTTGTCTTTCAAGAATATAAAAGCAGGTGTATTCAATGGACCTCAAATCTGAACCCTCATACGTGACTAAGAATTTGCCAGGAAGATGAATAAGGAGGAGAAAGCAGCATGGCAGTGTTTTGTGGCAGTTAAAAAGAACTTCCTTGGCAGCAAAGAAGCAGAAAACTATGAACTTCTGGTTCAAAGGATTCTGTTGGCTTTCTGCGACATTGGATATAACATGAGGATTAAGATTCACTTCCTAAACAGTCACCTTGATAAGTTTCCTGAAAACCTTGCAGCTGTTAGTAATGAGCAGACTACTATTGGAGCATCAAACGAGATCGTCCTCAACAAGCACAGAAATGCAAGAGGTACAAATGCAAATTTTTGCCTGAATAGAATTTAAATAAGTTTTGCTCAAATTTCATAATTAAAATAAGTTTTTTAATATGTTCTATTTTGAAATTGTAGACAAATTCTGATGCAATCATATTTTTAGTTCATTAGTGTATTTACTGCATTATATATATTATTATATTTTCACAAAGATCATGCTCAAGAGGACATTCTACTTCATTAAGTTAAACTAATTGTTGAAAATTTTACAATAATATGAAAACCTAAAATCTTGAATTGCAAAAAAACTGTAGCTTATAGAAAAAAAATAATATCAGATTTGAGATCAGCACACTTGAATTAGGCAAGAAGAAGTGTTTTTGTGGATGCAACAAAAATTTTGTTCCCCACTTGAGGTGACTGAAAATAGACTCCCCATCCCTTCCCTTGACTGCAACGTAACCCCCAAATCGACCGACCAACCAACCAACCAACCAACCAACCAATCAAGTTCACTCTTTGATTCCAGATACATTTCTCTTAACAATGCCTAGAGAACTGAAGCTCAAGGAACAAAACTAGCTTGAACATCAAATTCAAATGGCATACTCTCTGTCTTTAGTCAACATTTCTTGAAGTTCTTTGCCTATTTAGATTAAGATGTCAGCAACATCATCTACTAATTCAAGGTCAGGGCAAAGATGGCAATATGTGAATCTCTACACAGGCTAATAATTGGTGGGTGGTTGGGGAGTTTAATATTATATTTAAAAACTGGGTATTTGGCAGACATTTAGGGACAGGCTGAGTGGTTGGAGGGGAGTGTCATGAAGAACCAAGGACCTTATGTGCATACAACTCTTAAGAAAAAAGATGAGCTGTCTCCCATTCCACTTTAGAGAGCAGTTTAGAAACTCATGTTGTTACTAAACCTTACCTCTTCACCCTACCCCTGGAAATATGTATGTGGTCCACTGAGTTTTTCTAATCATGTGCTGTTTTCCTTATGAAACTCCACCAAATAATCTTCCCCTGCTTCTTTTTTATTCCAGTATTTTTCTTTCCCTTTTGGACAGGAAGCCTAGCTACCTTTTTCCCTGCCCCTTAGTCTGGCTCTGTTAATGATAATATTAATTAAAAGTCTTTGCAATGACCAGCCTAGTAAATTTACTCACATGTTTCATATGGAGTCCTCAACATTACTGGCTCAAATACAAAACACACCACTTTAGCCCCTGAGATTTAAATGTCTTCTCATCTACCTGGAAACACTTAAGTCTACCTTTAAGAAAAACCAAACAAACCCAAAACACCTCAGATGTTATTGTTGACCTACATCAATAAGCCCATCATGCCATCTGTTTTACTATCCAGTGCTGTCAAGTATAAGTGGTGAGAATTATTTTTCAAAATATAAACCATTTTGGTTATAAAACCAAACCAGTGGCCCTCTTAATTAATGTATCACTAGGGCTAAAAACTTAGGGACAGAGAAGGAAACCACACTTGATTTCTATGGAAAATATTAGGCTTTTAATTTAATTCCCAATAATTTTTCAGGAAACAGCAAAGGGGGGACATACAAGTGATAAACTTGCCACTAGAGTATAAATTTTAAGTTGGATATTTTAAAAAACAAAAACTAAAGAGTGATCTTGAGGTTTATAATACTATGATATTTATATCTTAGTGTTTTTATACAAATCATAAAAACAAAGCTATAATGCTAAAGATAGACTCACTGATTATTTACTCTAGATAAACAAGGAAATATTTACGAAACCCTATCATCTACTATTTTAGAATTCTAAAATTTATCTGTAGGTTATCTGGGATATAGCCAAATGCTATCTCTTACATTTTTGTTTTGCTTGCAAAAAGTTTGAAGAGAGGAACCTTCTTCATTACATTTTAGGCAAAATTACCAGAACTAGGGATACAAACTACCATTTTCTAGGCTGTAGTTAAAAACTGATTGTTGGGGACACTAGTTGGCCACAGAGTAGGCAGACGCTCCAACTCCCACTTCCCAAAACTAAGGTGGATTACAACTTAGTTCTGAGAACACTCATCTTTAAAGACTAATTTAGGACTAAACTAAGAGGTTTCTAAAGCCAAGGACCACCAAAGAAGTCAGAGGTGCGGAAAGGATGTCCCGCTCCTGGGAGCAAGCAGCAGCCAGGAGGGACTCTCACAAAGGAGAGGGCTTCCCAGCGAGTTGTGGGTCCTCAGCCCCCAAAACAGAATCCCGTCCTAGAGCCCTGGAGCCTGGAAGGGGCTTATAGACTATATTTGGCTGAAGAAAGAACCTAGACACTGTTCAATAGAATTCTGGGACACAGGCTCCATATTAGAAAGACTGCATGGAGAGTCTCATTCACAACCACTTTCCCAGAGCTCCAGGAGCAGGGAGCGCTGGGAAGACTGGAATTGCCAGGAGAGAGTATGGTCTCTAAGGCACAGAGGAGACACTTTTAGGGATAGACGCCCTACCCCCTGAACTGAGTGACTTCCCAAATCTAAAGTGAACACTTTTCTGGGAAACAACTACACCAGCAAAGGGAAGAAAATACCCCATCCACTGGAGGCTCACCTACCCCAGTTGGAACAAAGAGGTGCTTAAATGCAGGCAGTGTATTAGGAACACAAATAGTGAGTTCAGAGGTCTAAGCTACACCACCACCCCTGCTACAGAGTGCTCTCTGGGACCAGGCAGACCAGAGGCAGCAGGGTGCAGCTATGGAAGCTAGGACAAGGCTGTGGAGGCCAGGGCTGTGCCTGCGAGCATGCGCAGATCGACCAGCAAAGGTGGGGTCCGCGGTATCTGCTGCAGAAGTCCAGACTCATACACAGTCCTACCTGCAGCATGGGCCCATCCTTGGTGAAAGCTGAGGCCCAAGCAACAGTGGAGGCGGCCTGTGTAGGTGCACGTGAGCCCACCCCCAAGAGAGGAAGTCATGATGGCGGTTGCAGAGATCTGGGCCAGTGCGCAAACCAGCAGTGGTGCGGGTGAGCCCACAGCAGCCATGAAAGTTGGGCTATCTCAGGGGTGGTTTGAGAGGGCACGTGCAAGTCCCCCTGCAGAGGTGGGAGCTGTGGCAGCAGCTGAGGAGGTATGAGCAGGTGCGAAAACCTCCTGGTGGCATGAAGCTGCCCTCAGCAACAGCGGAGGCCCAGGCAGCCCTGGAAGCCATTGGAGTGGGTGTGTGCAGGCCCACCCACGGGGGTGGAAGGCACTGTGGATGCTGCGGAGGGCCCAAGCCAGTGCCTAATGTTGCCTGCAGCTCAGGCCAACCCTCAGTGGCAGTGGAGGTTCGGCCACCTTGAAAGCAGTTCAAGCAGGTGCATGCATGTACATGCCTGCCGGCCTAGGGAAAAGGAGGCCGTGGTAGGCATTGAGGTGGGTTGGCGCCAGCAGCACCTGAGCCAAATGCCACAGGCAGCAATAGTGGCCCAGTGGACAAACCACACAATGGAGCACAGGGGACAAACCTACTGAACCCCTGTGACTACACCCTACTTGTGATGAAAAAGAAAAGAATAAAATAAAATAAATAAAAATTCTGGATAGAATGACACCTGATGCTAAGGAGTAAGCCACATCCTACACCATACCTAATCACTGAATTATGGTACTGAGTCCAACAAGTAGCCAGCAATAAGAGGCAACAAAAAGCCGATCTCAGGAAAACTTGAACTTTTAAAGAAACTTCCCCCAGGCCAAGAGTAGATAAAAGTAAGCTTAGGAGTGCAGATGATATTTAAAATGGCACCTAGACCCAGTAGAGGCAGCCACAAGATCAGGGTCACCTGTAGCTGCAAAAAGGTTGATAAGAGTCAGTCATAGGCAGTGACCCCACTGATCTGCACCAGTCCCCAGACAGGGAGGTCCAGGGAAGGCACATTCAGCAGCCAGATACGGAAAGCACCAGTTCAGGACCTAACAACCCATGTTAAAGTGGAAGCTTAAGGAAGGGCTCCTCACACCTGACCCAGCTAAGACATGGAAAACTCTGACACAAACAGCAAAAAGAACAATGATAGCAGATAAGTAACACACAGCAGATTATAAACAACAGCTGATGTCAACCCAAGAAGATCTAGAAATAACACAACTGAAAATTGGAGGCAGAAAATACCAACCCTAGATTAGTTAGCTTCACAAACAACACACCCAAATGAGGAATGTATACACAGACAAAATGGGAAGACAGAGAAGTGCAATCCAAATAAATCAACAACAGAAATTCCCAGCAAAAGAACTAAGTGAGATGGAAATGACCAAACTACCCAATGCAGAATTTAAAATAATGATTATAAGAATGCTCAAAGATCTTAGAGCAACAATGGATGGATACAATGAGCACCTGAAGAGATAACAAGCATCAAAAAGGACATTGAAATAATAATGAAGAACCAGTCAGAAATGACAAATACAATGTCAGAAATGAAGGCTACACTAGAAGCAATTAAAAGGAGGCTGGATGAAGCAGAGGATCGAATCAGCAATTTAGAAGACAAGATAAACAAAAGCATGGAAGCAGAGCAGCAAAAAGAAAAGATGCTCAAAAAGTCTGAGGAAACTCTAAGGGAGCTCTGTGACAACATAAATTGAAACAACATTTACATCATAGGAGTTCCTGAAGAAGAAGAAAAAGAACAAGGGATAGAAAGCCTGTTTGAAAAAATCTTAGCTGAAAACTTCCCTAAATTGATGTGGGGAAAAGTCACACAAGTTCAAGAAGCACAGAGAATTTAATTAAAGAGAAATCCAAAGAAACCTATACCAAGACACATCATAAGTAAAATACCAAAGCTAAGAGATACAGAAACAATACTAAAAGCTGCAAGGGAAAAAAGTCATCACCTACAATGGATCCCCCATAAAGATGACATCTGACTTCTCAACAGAAACACTTGAGGCCAAAAGGAAATGGCAAGAAATTTTCAAAGTAATACAGAACAAGAGCTTACAACCAAGACTTCTTTATCGAGCAAGGCTATCATTTAAAATTGAAGGAGAAATATAAAGCTTCCCAGACAAAACAAAACAAACAAAAAACTCAAGGATTTATTACAACTCAAACAGTGCTGCAGAAATGTCAAGGGGCCTGTTGTAAACAGAACAAAGGTGGAAATATATAGTAAAAAAGCAATGTAGATTTAAAGAATAAGATGGCAATAAACAACTATATATCAATAATAACCTTAAATGTAAATGGATTAAATAATCCAATCAAAAGACATAGAGTAGCTGCATGGATAAGAAAACAGGACCCGTATATATGCTATCTACAAGAGGCATACCTTAAAACAAAAGATACACATAGACTTAAAGGAAAAGGTTGGAAAAAAATATTTCATGCAAATGGAAATAAAAAAAAAAAAACTGAGGTAGCAATACTTATATCTGACAAAATAGACTTTAAAATAAAGGCTATAGTATGGGATAAAGTCACTACATAATGATAAAGGGAGCAATCCAACATAAAAATTCATTATAAATATCTATGCACCTAATGTAGGAGCACCTAAATATATAAAGCAGACATTGATGGACATAAAGGGCGAGATCAACAGCAATTCTGTAATAGTAGGGAATGTCAATACCCCACTAACATAATTAACAAAGAAACAGCAGACTTAAAGGACACACTAGATCAACTGGATTCAATAGATATCTTCAGAACCTTTCACCCTAAATGAGCAGAATAGACATTCTTTTCAAGTGCTCATGGTACATTCTTTAGGAAAGACCACATGTTAGTGAACAAAAGGGGTCTCAACAAATTTAACAAGATTAAAATTATATCACACATCTTCTCTGATCACAATAGCATGAACTAGAAATCAACTACAATAGAAAAACTGAAAAATACTCAAACACTTGGAAACTAAGTACCATGTAATTAAATAATGAATGGGTTAACAATTAGATCAAAGAATAAATTAAAATATTTCTAGAAACAAATGATAATGAGCATACAAATACTTAAAAGTTATGGGACACAGCAAAAGCAGTACTGAAAGGGAAGTTCATAGCACTACAGGCACACCTTAAGAAGCTAGAAAAAGCTCAAATAAACAACTTAACCCTGCATCTAAAAGAACTAGAAAGAGAAAAGCAAGTAAATCCCAGAGGAAGTAGAAGGAAGGAAATAATAAAGATCAGAGCAGAAATAAATGACATAGAGGCTAAAAAAGTAATACAGAGGATCAATGAAACCAAGAGCTGGTTTTTGATAAGGTAAGCAAGATCTATGAACCTTTAATCAGACTCTCCAAGAAAAATAGAGAGGACTCAAATAAATAAAATTAGAAATGAGAGTTGAGAAATAACTACTGATACAACAGAAATACAAAGATTGTAAGAAAATACTATGAAGACTTGTATACTAAAATATTAGACAACCTATGTCAGTGACCAGTGAACTCACTAGTTAACACAGCCAAATATCAACAGTACAATGATTGAAATTTCTTTTGAGAGCAAATTTTTTAAACTTAAACTATATAGATAGGTACATTCCTTATTGTGGTAGTGCCCGAAAGTGGTATTTTGTGGAAGAGCCACACTCAAGGGGCCAAAGAGCAGCATGTGGCTCTTGAGCCAGAGTTTGCTGACCAAGAACCTAGGTGAAATGGAGAAATTCCTTGAAACATACAATCTTCCAAAAATCAATCTGGAAGAATCAGAAAACCTAAACAGACTTATTACAACAAATGAGATTGAAACAGTTATCAAAAAACTCCCAACAAACAAAAGCCCTGGGCAAAGTGGCTTCACAGGTGAATTCTACCAAATATTCAAAGAACAAACGTCTATTGTTCTCAAGCTAATTCAAAAAATTTAAGAGGAGAAAAGATTTTCAAGATACTTTTATGAGGTGAACATAATACTCATTTTAAAACCAAGCAAAGAAAATACAAAGAAAGAAAACTATAGGCAAATATTCCTGATGAACTTAAATGCTAAATTTCACAACAAAATATTAGCAAACCAGATCCAGCAATACATGAAAAAAATAATACATCATGATCAAGTGGGATTTATTGTTGGGAGGCAAGGTTGGTACAATATTCACAAATCAATCAATGTGTTTCAACATATAAACAAAAGGAAGGAGAAAAATCAGATGATAATATCAATAGATGCAGAAAAAGCTTTGATAAAATCCAGCATCCGTTCATGATCAAAACTCTCATCAAAGTGGGAAAACAAGGAACATACCTGAACATGATAAAGGCCATCTATGAGAAACCCACAGACAACATCATACTCAATAGGCAAAAATTAAAAACAATTCCCTTAAGATTAGAAACAAATCTGGTGTGCCCCCTTTTACCACTCTATTCAATGTAGTTCTGGAAGTCTTAGACACAGCAATCAGAGAAGAAAAAGAAATAAAAGGCATCCAAATTGGAAAAGAACAGGTAAAATTATTATTTGCTGATTATAACATACAGTACATAGAAAACCCTGAAGTCTCAGTCAAAAAACTACTGGACCTGATAAATGAATTCAGCAAGGTGACAGGATATAAAATTAATATTCAGATAGCAGTGCAAATTTTATACACCAACAATGAACTGTCTGAAAGAGAAATTAAGGAAACAATCTTTCACTATTGCAACAACAAAAAAATAAAGTACCTAGGGATAAATTTAACCAAGGTGGTTAAAGACATGTACTCAGAAAATTATAAAACATTGATAAAAGAAATCAAGGAAGATACAAACAAGTGAAAGCATTTACCATGTTCATGGTTAGGAAGAATAAACATCACTAAAATGTCTATATTACCCAAAGCAATTTATAAATTAATTGCAAGTCTTATTAAAATACCAATGACATACTTCAAAGATATAGAACACATTTTCCAAAAATTTATATGGATCCAAAAAGAACACGAATAGTTTTAGCAAATGTGAAAAAGAATAAAGTGGGTGGTATCATACTTCTTGATATTAAGTTAAACTACAAGGCCATTGTATTCAAAACTGCTTGGTACTGGCATAAGAACCGTCATATAGATCAATGGAACAGAACAGAGAACTCAGAAATAAACCCACACCTTTGGGGACAACTCATATTTGACAAAGGAGGTAAGAGCATATAATGGAGTAAAGACAGTCTCTTTAACAAATGATTTTTTGGAAAATTGGACAGGTACTTGCAAAAAAACTGAAACTAGACCAGCAACCTACACCATTCACAAAAATAAACTCAAAGTGGATGAGACTTTAATGTAAGTCGTGAAACCATAAGCATCTTGGAAGAAAACATTGTCAGTAAGCTCTCTGACATCTCTCATAGTAATATATTAGGTGTTTATCTCCACGGGCAAGTGAAATAAAGGACAGGATGAACAAGTAGTACTATATCAAACTAAAAAGCTTTTGTACAGCTAAAGACAATATGAACAAAATAAAAAGACAAGCCACAGAATGGGAGAACATATTCGACACTACATCTGATAAGGAGTTAGCAATTAAAATTTATAAAGAACTTGTAAAGGCCAACACCAGGAAGATATACAATCCATTCAAAAAATGGGCAAAAGAGATCAAAGAAGATGGCAGCGGAGTAGGCGGACACACAGACACCCAGCTCTCAACACCAAACTGAAATACAAATCAATTTAGGAAAAATCAGTGTGTAAAACCAACTCTAGACTACAAGAACAGCTGTCAAAAACCAAGTAGCAAAGAAGAAGCCACAACAAACCTGGTAGAGAGTGAGGAGCCACTGAGCCATTTCACCCACAGGTGTTGTAAAGTACCAAAGGCTACAGAATTAATATTAATATTTTAGGAGGCTTGGAGAACATTTTATTAATTTGGATTAAGGTGTGCAGAGAAATTGTGAGAATAGTCTCTGTACTGTGTGATTGGCATAACCAGGATGGCCCTTGGCATTGTATTGTAAGTGCAAGGGGAGGAAAACATGGATTCCTAGACATTCCACCACACCTGTGGGGAAAGGGGTGAATGGCTAACCAGGTGCAGGAAGAGAAAAGCCAAAATAAACCTTTTCTTATAGCAATGAGCCATTTGCGGGCATTTGTCCCCACCGAAACTACCTCTCCTATGTAAATGCGTGTGTGACTCTAAACAGAGAGATAGCAGATAAACACTAGATAATATAGGAATGCCTTTAATATGTAAAGAGACATCTTTCTACCATTGTGTTGGCTTGTAAGTTTTGTTTTCTCCAAAATGATGTATGGTTTGCAAATTGAATGTGGTCCTATCATGTTAAAGGACATATGACTATAACCAATAGCGGTAAGGGGCTCCTAATTGCAATTTTTGCTTCTGTACTTCCCACTAAAAAACTATAAAAACTAAGTAGGACAAAGGGCCGGCGCACTCTCCGTCAGATTTCTGTCAGAGTTCCCGCCGCTTGGCCAAGCTAGACAATAAAGCTTTGATGTGTAAACGACGGACCTTGCTCCTGTCTTCCATATTTCAGGTCCCTCCGAATTTGGATTAACAGGGAGAGCTTGAATCTCCCCTGTTTACAGGAACGGAGGGGAGGAGGAGGCTGAGAGCCCAGAGGGAGTAGCACCCCAGGGAAAAGAGCAGAAAATACTGCTCACAGCCACTTGCCTGGCGACCAGGGAGCGAGGTGTGTTGAAAAGACCAGCTTATCTCCCAAGTGGAAAGGACAGGGAGAGGGACAGACTGTGAGGGGCTAAGGAATGCAGGAAACGAACTAAAAAGCTGACTCATCCATGCTGGAGGCGGCCATAGCTGGGGGAGGGACTGAACCTTTCACAAAACAGAGCTGAATTGCTTCCGGATCAGAGATCTCCGGACATCTCTCCAGCGCCAATCAGCATAACAAGACACAGCTGAAAACAAGAAGTAGGGAGGAGGGGCAGTAACTCAGGTCTCCATGGAGATCTGAGATACACCTCCCCCTACTAAAGGTGAGAAAACACCCTGCCCTCAGTGAGATTAGCTGGCTAAAGAGGCCTTCAGAGTCTCAGGTTACACCCATCACATTCCTGGATACAGTTTCAAGGAAGCCACCTGCTGAGATCAATAAACAAGACTATCACCTGTTAAGAAAACAAACAAATCAAGACTTCAAAGCTGCCCAAATCCGAAAGTGGATTACAAATAATAGCTGATACCAACCCAAGAAGACCTAGAAATAACACAACTGAAAACTGGAGGCAAACAACACCAAGCCAAGACTCAACCAACTCTACAAATAAAACACCCAAACACAATGAAAAGACAAAAAAGTGCAATCCAAATGAAACCACAAGAGATACCCTCAGGAGATGAACTGAGTGATATGGAAATAATCAAAATCCAGATGCGGAGTTCAAAATAATGATTGTAAGGATGCTTAGGGATCTTAGAACAACAATGGATGGTCACTATGAACACCTAAATAAAGAAATAGCAAGTATAAAAAAGAATCAGTCGAAGATGACAAATACAATATCAGAAATAAAGACCAGAATGGAAAGAATTAAAAACAGGATAGATAGAGCTGAGGATCGAATCAGCAAGTTGGAGGACAACTGGAATGAAGGCATGAAAGCAGAGAAGAAAAAAGAAAAGAGACTCAAAAAGTCTGAGGAAACTCATAGAGAGCTCTGTGACAACATGAAGAGAAATAACATCCATATCATAGGGGTTCCTGAAGAAGAAGAGAAAGAACAAAGGATAGCGACTTTGTTCAATCATATCATAGCTGAAAACTTTTCTAAATTAATGCAGGAGAAACTCTCACAAGTTCAAGAAGCACAGAGGACTCCATTAAAGAGAAACCCAAAGAAACCTACACCAAGGCACATCATAATTAAAATACCAAAGCTAAGCAATAAAGAGAAAATATTAAAACCTGCAAGAGAAAAAAGAGCTATCACCTACAAAGGAGCCACCATAAGGATGACATCCAATTTCTCAACAGAAACATTTGAGGCCAGAAGGGAATGGCAAGAAATATTCAAAGTAATGCAGAACAAGAACGTACAACCAAGACTACTTTATCCAGCAAGGCTATCTTTTAAAATCAAAGGAGAAATAAAAAGCTTCCCAGATAAAAAACAACTCAAGGAATTCATTACAACCAAACCAATGCTGCAGGAAATGTTAATGGGCCTGTTCTAAACAGATCAAAGTGGGAAAAGAATATAGCAAAAAAAGAATATAGCTTTAAAGAATAAAATGGCAATAAACAACTACATATCAATAATAACCATAAATGTAAATGGATTAAATGATCCATTCAAAAGACATAGGGTAGCTGCATGGATAAGAAAACAGGACCCGTACATATGCTGTCTACAGGAGACACACCATAGAACAAAAGAAACACATAGATTGAAGGTAAAATGATGGAAAGAAACATTTCATGCAAATGGAAATAAAAAAAAAGCTGGGGTAGCAATACTTATATCAGACAAATTGCACTTTAAAACAAAGGATATAGTAAGAGATAAAGAAGGCCACTACATAATGATAAAGGGAGTAATCGAACAGGAAGATATAACTATTATAATATCTATGCAACTAATATAGGGGCACCTAAATATATAAAGCAGACTTTGATGGATTTAAAGGGTGAGATCAACAGCAATACTATAATAGTAGGGGATTTCAATTCTCCACTAACATCACTAGATAGATCCTCAAGAGAGAAAATTAACAAAGAAACAGCAGACTTATTGGACACACTAGATCAACTTGATTTAATAGATATCTTCAGAACCTTTGAACCTAAAGCAGCAGAATATACATTCTTTTCAAGTGCTCATTGTACATTCTCTAGGATAGACCACATGTTAGGCTACAAAAGTGCTCTCAACAAATTTAAGAAGACTGAAGTCATATCAAGCACTTTCTCCGATCACAACGGCATGAAACTAGAAATGAACCACAACAGAAAAGCTCAAAAATTCTCAAACACATGGAAATTAAATAGCAGGTTATTAAATAACGACTGGATTAATAATTAGATCAAAGAAGAGATAAAAAAAATTCCAAGAAACGAATGACAATTAGTATACAACAACTCAAAATTTATGGGGCACAGCAAAAGCAGTACTGAGAGGGAAGTTCATAGCACTACAGGCACACTTTAAGAAGCTAGAAAAAGCTCAAATAAACAACTTAACCCTGCATCTAAAAGAACTAGAAAAAGAACAGCAAGTAAAGCCCAAATGTAGTAGAAGGAAGGAAATAATAAAGATCAGAGCAGAAATCAATGACATAGAGGCTAAAGAAACAATACAGAGGATCAATGAAACTCGGAGCTGGTTCTTTGAAAAAGTAAACAAGATTGATGAACCTTTAACTAGACTCATCAAGAAAAAGAGGGAGAGGACTCAAATAAATAAATTAGAAATGAGAGTGGAGAAATAACAATTGGCACAACAGAAATACAAAGTATTGTAAGAAAATACTATGAAGAGCTGTATACCAAAAACCTAGACAACCTAGATGAAATGGAAAACTTCCTTGAAACATACAATCTTCCAAAAATCAATCTGGAAGAATCAGAAAACCAACAGACTGATTGTACCAAATGAGATCGAAACAGTTATCAAAAAACTCCCAACAAAGAAAAGTCCGGGGCCTGATGGCTTCACAACTGAATTCTACCAAATATTCAAAGAAGAACTAACTCCTATCCTTCTCAAACTATTTCAAAATATTCAAGAGGAAGGAAGACTTCCAAGCTCCTTTTATGAGGAGAGCATAATTCTGATTCCAAAACCAGGCAAAGACAACACAAAGAAAGAAAATTATAGGCCAATATCTCTGATGAATATAGATGCTAAAATCCTCAACAAAATACTAGCAAACTGGATCCAACAATATATGGAAAAAATCATACACCATGATCAAGTGGGATTTATTCTGGGGAGGCAAGGCTGGTACAATATTTGTAAATCAATCAATGTGATTCATCACATAAACAAAAAGAAGGAGAAAAACCATATGATAATTTCAATAGATGCAGAAAAAGCATTTGATAAAATCCAGCACCCATGCATGATCAAAACTCTCAGCAAAGTGGGAATACAGGGAACATACCTCAACATGATAAAAGCCATCTATGAGAAACCCACAGCCAACATCATACACAATGGGCAAAAATTTAAAGCAATACCCTTAAGATCAGGAACAAGGCAGAGGTGCCCCCTTTCACCACTCTTATTTAACATGGTCCTGGAAGTCCTAGCCACAGCAATCAGACAAGAAGAAGAAATAAAAGGCATTCAAGTTGGAAAAGAAGAAGTAAAACTATCATTATTTGCAGATGATATGATATTGTATATAGAAAACCCTAAAGTCTCAGTCAAAAAGCTACTGGACCTGATAAATGAATTCAGCAAAGTGGCAGGATATAAAATCAATACTCAGAAATCAGAGGCATTTTTATGCGCCAACAATGAACAGTCAGAAAGAGAAATTAAGGAAACAATCCACTTCACAATTACAACCAAAAAAATAAAGTACCAAGGGGTAAACTTAACCAAAGGTACTAAAGACTTGTACTTGGAAAATTACAAAGCATTGATAAAAGAAATCAAGGAAGATACAAACAAGTGGAAGCATATACCGTGCTCACGGTTAGGAAGAATAAACATCATTAAAATGGCTATATTACCCAAAGCAATCTATAAATTCAATGCAATACCAATTAAAATACCAATGACATACTTCAAAGATATAGATCACATATTCCAAAATTTATATGGAACCAAGAAAGAACACGAATAGCCTTAGCAATCTTAAAAAAGAAGAATAAAGTGGGAGGTATCACACTTCCTGATATCAAGTTATACTACAAGGCCATTGTACTCAAAACAGCCTGGTACTGGCATAAGAACAGGCATATAGATCAATGGAACAGAACAGAGAACCCAGAAATAAACCCACAGCTCTATGGACAACTGATATTTGACAAAGGAGGTAAGGAAATACAATGGAGTAAAGACAGCCTCTTTAACAAATGGTGTTGGGAAAATTGGACAGCTACCTGCAAAAAAATGAAACTAGATCACCAGCTTACACCATTTACAAAAATAAACTTAAAATGGATAAAAGACTTAAATGTAGGCTGTGAAATCATAAGCATCTTAGAAGAAACCATAGGCAGTAATCTCTCTGACATCTCTCGGAGCAATATATTTGCTGATTTTTCTCCACGGGCAAGTGAAATAAAAGACAGGATAAACAAATGGGACTATATCAAACTAAAAAGCTTTTGCACAGCTAAAGACAATAATTACAAAATAAAAAGACAAACTACACAATGGGAGAACATATTTGACAATACGTCTGATAAGGGGTTAATAACCAAAATTTAAAAAGAACCTCTAAACCTCAACACCAGGAAGATAAACAATCCAATCCAAAAATGGGCAAAAGAAATGAATAGACACTTCTCCAAAGAGGGCATACAGATGGCCAATAGGCATATGAAAAAATGCTCCACATCACTAATCATTAGAGAAATACAAATTAAAACCACAATGAGATATCACCTCACACCAGTCAGAATGGCGCTCATCAACAAAACAACACAGAATAAGTGCTGGCGAGGATGTGGAGAAAAGGGAACCCTCCTGCACTGCTGGTGGGAATGCAGACTGGTGCAGCCACTGTGGAAAACAGTATGGAGATTCCTCAAAAAACTGAAAATCAAACTGCCTTTTACCCAGCTATCCCACTGTTAGGAATATACCCCAAGAACACCATATAATGGCTCCCAACGGAAAAATGCACCCCCATGTTTTTGGCAGCATTGTTCACAATAGCGAAGATCTGGAAACAGCCCAAGTGTCTGTCAGAAGACGAGTGGATAAAAAAGCTTTGATACATATATACTATGGAATACTACTCAGCCATAAGAAATGATGACATCGGATCATTTACAATATCATGGATGGATAACATTATACAGAGTGATATAAGTAAATCAGAAAAAAACTAAGAACTATATGAATCCATACATAGATGGGACATAAAAATGAGACTCAGAGACATCAACAAGAATGTGATGGCAATGTGGGTGGGGGTTGTGGGTAGGGGGGAGTGAGCGAGGAAGGAGAGAGGGTTTGGGGGTGGGGAGGGGCACAAAGAAAACCAGATAGAAGGTGACAGAAGACAATTTAACTTTGGTGGAGGGATATACAGCACAATCAAATGTCAAAATAATCTGGCGATGTTTTCTCTCAGCATATGTACCCTGATATATCAATGTCACTGCATTAAATTTAATAAATTAAAAAAAATGCGCAAAAGAAATGAATAGACACTTCTCCAAAGAGGACATGTAGATGGCAATGGGCAGATGAAGAAATGTTCAACATTACTAAGCATTAGAGAAATGCAAATTAAAACAATGAGATAGCACCTCACACCAGTCAGAATGGCGCTCATCAACAAAACAACATGTAATAAGTGCTGGCGAAGATTTGGAGAAAAGGGCACCATCCAGCACTGCTGGTGGGAGTGCAGATTGGTACAGCCACTGTGGAAAACAGTATGGAGATTCCTCAAAAAATTAAAACTGGAACTGCCTTTTGACCCAGCCATCCCACTTTTAGGAATGTATTCTAAGAATATGAAATCACTGATTCAAAAGAAGAAATGCATCCCCATTTTTATTGTAGCATTGTTTACCATAGCTAAGATCTGGAAACAGCCCAAGTGTCTGTCAGTGGACGAGTGGATTCAAATGTAGTGGTACATACACACAATGGAATACTATGTGGCCTCAAAAAGGAAGGAAATCTTATCTTTTGCGAACACATGGATGGACCTGGAAACTATTATGCTAAGTGAAATAAGCCAAGCAGAGAAAGGAAAATATCATATGACCTCACTCATTTGAGGAATCCAATGAACAATGTGAACTGAAGAATGAAATAGAGGCAGAGGCAGGATCAAAGGGACCAGAGAGAAATTGGACAGAAGAAAAGGGGATAAGAGGATGGGATCAGAGAAGGGAAAGAGATTAGTGAAATTATATATGCATAACACAGTGTTATAGAGAGAAGGAAAGCAAATTCTGGAAGGAAGGGGTAGAGCGTGGGTGGAGGCTGGCAAGGGCAATGTCAAGGGAAACATGCCATGGGGTGGAGATATATTCAGGGGGACACTTGATTCTATGTAAACACAATAAATAAAAATAAAAATAAATGGAAATAGTAAAAAAAACCCAAGAAGTAAAACAATATACCCTTGCACTTAAAAGGCCTAAAAACAAACAAACAAACAAACAAAAAAACCAAATAAAAGCCTAGAGGAATTAGTAGAAAGGAAATAAAAATGACAGAGTGAAATAAATGACACTGAAACTAAAAAAAGAAGAATGAAATCAGGAGCTGATTTTTTGAAAAGTTAAACAAGATTTATGACCCTTTATCCGAACACATAAAAAAAAAAAAAAAAAAGAGGACCCATAAAAATAAAATTGGAAATGAAAGGGGAAAAGTAACAACTGACATCACAAATACAAAGAATGGAAAAAAAGTACCATGAAGAACTAACTATGTGCCAAAAAATTAAATACACACAAAAAAAATAGATAAATTTCTAGAAACTTACAATCTTCCAAAACTGAATCTGGAAGAATCAGAAAACCTGAGCAGCTGAATTACAACTAATGAAATTGAAAAAGTAATAAAAAAAACCTCCTTTCAAACAAAAGTCTTAGATCAGATTACTCCACTAGGAAATTTTACCAAATATTCATAGAACTAACACCTATTCACCTCAAACTACTCCAAAAAATTTAACAGGAGGGAAACCTTCCAACCTCATGTTATAAGGCATGCATTATCCTAATTCCAAAAACAGGTAAAGACACTACAAATAAAGAAAACTATAGGCCAATTTTCCTGATAAACACATATGCAAAAATTCTCAACAGAATATTAACAAATTGTATCCAGCAATATATTAAAGAGATCATACATCATGATCAAATGGGATTTATTCTGGGGAGGCAAGGTTCGTTCAATATTTGAAAATCAATAAATGTGATTCATCACATAAACAAAAGGTAGGATAAAAATCACATGATCATATTAGTAGATACAAAAACCCCCCACACATTTAATAAAATCCAGCACCCATTTATAATCAAAACTCTCAACATATTGGGAATAAAGCAAACATACTTCAATGTATTAAAGGCCATAAATGACAAACCGACAACCAACATCATACTCAATGAGCAAAAACTAAAAGCAATCTCCTTAACATCAGGAACAACACAGGAGTGTCCCCTTTCACCACCTTTATTCAACTGGAAGTCCTAGCCACAACAATAAGACAACAAGAAGTAATAAAAGGCATCCAAACTGGAAAGGAACAAGTAAAACTGTCATTATTTGCTGATGACATAATACTGTACATAAAAAAACCTTAAATTTCAGGCAAAAAGAAACTACTAGACCAGATAAATGAATTTGGCAAAGTGGAAGGATATAAAATTAATATTCAGAAATTAGTGGTCTTTTTTATATACCAGTAATGAACTGTCAGAAAGATAAATTTTGAAAACAATCCCATTTACTATTGCAACAACAACAAAATTAACTACTTAGGAATAAATTTATCCAAGGTGTTAAAAGACTTCTACTCAGAAAATTATGAAATGTTAAAAAGAGAAGCCGAGGAAGATACAAACATAGGGAAACATATACTGTGGTCATGGGTAGAAAGAATCAACTTCATTAAAATGTCCACACTATCCAAAACAATTTATAAAATCAATGCAATTCCTATGAAGAAAGCTATTTCATGCAACTAGCACAAATATTCAAGAACATACATGGAACCTAAAAAACCCCCCACCAAAATAGCCTCAGCAATCTTAAAAATGAAGAACAAAGTTAGAAGTATCACACTTCCTGGTATCAAACTATCTTACAAGTCCATTGCAATCAAAATAGCTTGGTACTGGCATAAGAACAGCCATACAGATTAATGAAACAGAACAGAGAACCAGAAAGGACCCCAAACCTTCATGGTCAATTGATATTTGACAAAGGAGGCAAGACTATACAAGGAAGTAAAGACAGTCTCTTTAATAAATGATGTTGGGATAATTGAACAGGTACATGCAAAAAAAATGAAACTAGACCACCAACTTTCACCATTCACAGAAATAAACTCAAAATGGATAAAAGCCTTAAATGTAATTTGTGGAACCATAAAAATCCTAAAAGAAAATGCAATAAAATCTCAGATGTCTCTCTTAGCAATGCATTTGCCAATATGTCTTCTTGGGAAGTGAAAAAACCCAAAACATAAAAAACTGGGACTACATCAAATTAAAACACTTTTGTTCAGCAAAAGACACTATTAATAAAATAAAAAGACAACTCAGTGTCTGGTAGAATATATTTGCTTATGCATCTGATGAGGGGTTAATCGCCAATATTTATAAAGAACTTATAATAACACCAGGAAGACAAACAATCCAATTAAAAAATGGACAAAGGACCTGAATAGACACTTCTCCGAAGAGAACATACTGATGGCAAATAGACATGTGAAAAAATGCTCAATGTCACTAATCATTAGAGAAATAAAATTTAAAACCACAATGAGATATCACCTCACACCAGTCAGAATGGCTATCACTAATAAATCAGCAAACAAGAAATGCTTGGTTAGGGTGTATAGAAAAGGAAACCCTCCTGCACTGCTGGTGGGAATGCAGACTGGTGCAGCCACTGTGGAAAACTACAGAGTTTCCTTAAAAAAGTAAAAATGGAACTGTCTTATGACCCAGCTATGTCTAGGAATATATTTTGAGAATCCCAAAACACAAATTCTAATAAAGATATGCACCTCCATGTTTGTTGTATTGTTAATTACAATAGCCAAGTTCTGGAAACAGCCCAAGTGTCCTTCAGTGGAGGAGTTGATTAAAACTGTGGTAAATTTACACAGTGGAGTACTTAGCTGCCTTAAAATGTAGGAAATCTTACCTTTTGTGACAGCATGGGTGGATCTGGAGATTATTAAACTAAGTGAAATAATCCAGACAGAGAAAGACAAATAGCATATGATCTGACTTATATGTGGAACCTAATGAACACAATAAACTGAGAAACAAAAGAGAAACAGAGACAGGGTCACAGGGAACAGATGGACAGCTGTCAGACGGAAGGGAAAGAAAACACTGGATCAATGAAGTTGAAGTGATTAGCCAAATTATATATACATACATACAGACAACAAGGTAGCAATATCCAGAGGGAAGGTGGAGGTTGGGGGAGGAGGGTCAAATGAGGCAGGAAAGGGGGGTTGAAGGAGGCTTTCTTTGCATGGGGAATGAGGGGCATGATGTGGTATGTAGATAGTATTATATTGAATGGGACACTTGAAACCATGAGAACACAATAAATTTAAAAATAAATTAAAAAGTGAAAAACAAAGTAGTTTGTAAAAATAACTTGAAGCCTAGTATGAGATTATTATTTTTTCCACAGAGAAGTTATGTTTGTCTTTGCCAGAAATGTGAGGCCACCATCAACTTAGGAAGCCTGAAAGTTCAAGATGGAATAACCTTAATAAAATGATGATTCAAAGCTGAGTTAAATCCCCTGCAAGAACTTATTTTTATTTATTCTTAATTGCAGGATGAACTCTTTGAGTTCCTAAACAGAGTATTTGTTTTTCAGGGCTATCTCATTTTGTTGAGCCCTAGTTTCCAATCTCTGTTCTGCTAATTTTTTTTTTTCATTTTCTGAAGCTGGAAACGGGGAGAGACAGTCAGACAGACTCCCGCATGCGCCCGACCGGGATCCACCCAGCACACCCACCATGGGGTGACGCTCTGCCCACCAGGGGGCGATGCTCTGCCCATCCTGGGCATCGCCATATTGCGACCAGAGCCACTCTAGCGCCTGAGGCAGAGGCCACAGAGCCATCCCCAGCGCCCGGGCCATCTTTGCTCCAATGGAGCCTTGGCTGCGGGAGGGGAAGAGAGAGACAGAGAGGAAAGCGCGGTGGAGGGGTGGAGAAGCAAATGGGTGCTTCTCCTGTGTGCCCTGGCTGGGAATCGAACCCGGGTCCTCCGCACGCTAGGACGACGCTCTACCGCTGAGCCAACTGGCCAGGTCTGTTCTGCTAATTTTTTGAGGCTACTAAAAATGCTATTCAGCCTTTAAGCCATTCTATTTTTAGCAAATGCCCCAGAGAATAATGATTTCAAATGCTGGGTTTACCTTGTTAGGTCTTTGTAAAACTGGTGGCCACCACCATGCAAGTTCACATTGGATTTGAGCAGATAGTAAAGGAACTGTGAAGCTAGAGAGTGGTGGGCCATTCTGTTTATTAAATGGCAGATGAGTAAGCAGGCAGAGAAAACCACTTTCTCTCTCTCTCTCTCTCTCCTCTCTCTCTCTCAGGAGTCATAAGCCAAACAGACTGGGAGAAAAACCCCTTCTCGGGCAAACAATAGCAAGCAATGGCCCCTCTCAATGGCAGCAAGCAGTCTGCAATTATTACAATCTGCCACCCTGAGGGCAGCACCTCCCTCCTTACATAGACTATACACATGTGGCACTGTCCTGTGCTCATGCACCATTCAGGCAAAGTATAAGGCAAGCAAGCCTAACACACTTGTAACACCCTTGTTTGCCCAACAGTCTTCATCTCCCCTCAGATTCTGGTGTTAATAGCCATCTAATGCTTTCAAATATTAATATATGCTGAACGCTTTTTAAATCATTTTCTGATATTCTGAACTAGTTTTCTAGTTATTTTCCAAAAGAAAATTGCTTCTAATTACTCATTCCTCCACTATTTTTGTATTTTAAATAAATATAAAACACATTAGTTAATTTGGAATATCTTGAGGTCCCCTTTCCTGTTTTAGGGTCACATAAGCAAAAAAGAAAGGTAGAAGGCCAGTGAGGAGGGAATCAGTAAGTCCCTCCTTCGGGAAATAAATTACACATCCATCAGTTATTATATTGCCCATAAAAATTAGGGGATATTTTATAGCTTCATATTTGTTTTGAAATATCCCTTAATTTTTGTGAGTGGTATATTTTCTGTTGCTAGAAAAATCTCCACTTCTTAGAACCATTGCTTTTTGCTCTAGTCTATTCTCAAAGCTGCATAGAAAAACCAACAGCCAAAGATAAATAAGTGAAATCGGATTATTTCTTTTTTTGGCCTGGATCTAGCCTGTCATTGCTGTAGGGATTGGGGCAGTCAAGAAGATTTTAGCCTTCTCCTTGGAAGACCATCTCAAAGCTTCAAGTTGGTCACATTTCCTGTTTATCCTCTTCTGTCTAGCTTCTGAAACTTACATTTTTGTAAGTAAAAAGAGGCAGATTGTAATAGTAGTTTGCCCTGGATAGTACTGGTATCCTGTGCTAAAGAAGGTGATGTGTCAACAAAGGTTAATCCAATAATTACAACATATTGGGGGGAAGCTTTGCTTTTCAGCCAGAATTTGAGAAGCAGCCTAGACTTTGGGAAGATTATGAAAATGGATATTCCTTGAGGCAGTCATGGATTTCTGAAATATGCAAGAAAGTCTTTCTCTCCTAAAGGAGTTTTTCTGTAATCTTCCGATGCTCCCTTTGCAGAAGTAAACAGAGGTGCATTTCATAGAGCAGAAGATACTTCAAAGGAATTTGTTTAGCCTCAGAAAAATGTGTTTTTGTAACCTCCTGGGGTCTCATTATGAGTTAGAGAGACAGGAAGCACACATTGTTTTTAAGTTTTCTATCAGTAACAACCACATCTTGTAAGCAATAATAAAAGCTTCTCTGGCCACATCATTCCACTAACGGCACATGACAATCTTTTCCACTTATGTAAGTAGTCATTGATGCCATTCACTTAAACTTAATAGTGAAACTTGAAGAAAAAGATTTTATTTCTTGCATCAACATTCTTCCCAGATTTTTGTTTTGGGGAATAGTCTTAATTAGAATAAAAATGTGATATGAAGTCCCATTCTTAATGATCTCTGTTTATGTTGTATCTTTAGTTTCATTTCTTTTCCTTCCTCTGCTGTTTAAAATTAAGTTTATTTAAATACTGTACAGAGAATGCACTGTTTATTCAACCAAATGGTGTCTTTATTTAAAATAAAAAATCCAGACTAGTTTTATTCCTACTGCACTGTCTCAGTTTATTTTTTTATTTTTAAAGACTTTATTTATTTATTTTAGAGAGTAGAGAGAGAGAGAGAGAGAGAGAGAGAGAGAGAACAGGGGAAGAGGAAGAGCAGGAAGCATTAACTCCCATATATGCCCTGACCATGCAAGCCCAGGGCTTCGAACTGGCAACCTCAGCATTCCAGGCCAAGGCTCCATCCACTGTGCTACCACATGTCAGGCTGCACTGTCTCAGTTTAATAACTCAGCATTTTTTGTTTTTCCTTTTGTGTGCATTTCACTTCCAGCTGTGTTGCACATTGCACGCATAATACTGTTCTGTCGTGAGACTTTTTGGTAAGCTGTGCTAGTTAAATGTTTATTGAACTAACAATTGCTCATCATCTCCCAATTCAACAAAATAATATTGTAGTGACTTCTTAAAAAAATTGAACAACTGAATAGGTTTCAAATAAACATTTCTATAGCATTTGAACTGTTGATTATGTTGTGTACCGATCCTCCAAAGCCCAATCATTTTCTGTCACTGTGTATTTGTCCCTCTTACTCTCTTTCCCCTAGTTCCTCTCCCACTTTCTCCTTCCTGGTGACCACTTCACTTTTATCTATGTCAATGAGTCTCAGTTTTATATCCCACCTATGTGTGAAATTATATAGTTCCTTAGTTTTTTCTGATTTAATTATTTTACTTAGAATAATGTTCTCAAGGCCAATCCATGCTCTTGTAAATGGCAATAAGTCATCCTTTCTTAAGGCTGAGTAGTAATTACATTGTATATATGTACCACATCTTATTTATCCAATTCTTAACAAGGGACACTTTGGTTGTTTCCATGTCTTGGCCACTGTGAATAATGCTGCAATAAAATGGGGGTGCATGTGTTTTATAGACCAATGTTTTTGAGTTTTGGTGGGGTAGATACACAGTAGAGGGATTGCTGGGTCATATGGTAGTTCTATTATTAATTTTTTGAGGACCCACCATATTTTCTTCCATAATGGTTGTACTACTTTACATTCCCACCAACAGTGAATGGGGGTTCCTTTTTCTCCACAGCCTCTCCAACACTTGTTATTACCTGTCTTGTTGATAATAGCTAATCTAACAGGTGTGAGGTGGTATCTCATTGTAGTTTTGATTTGTATTTCTTTAATAGCTAACAAAGATGAACATTTTTTTCATATCCCTGTTGGCCATTTGTATGTCTTCTTGAGAGAAGTGTCTGTTCATATCTTCTTCCCATTTTTTTATTGGATTGTTTACTTGTTTGTTGCTGAGTTTTGTGAAAATTTTTTAATATTAACCCCTTATTGGAGCTGTTGTTTGCAAATACAGCGTGTCTGTAAAGTCATGGACTTTTGACTGGTCACAGGAAAGCAACAGAAGACAATAGAAATGTGAAATCTGCACCAAATAAAAGGAAAATCCTCCCAGTGTCTGCAGGATGATGTGGCAGCATGTGTGCATATGCAGTTGATGACATAACACTGTGTATACAGTGGAGCAGCCCATGGCCATGCCAGTCAAAATGTGGACAGTACAGAGGAAAGTTTAGTGTGTTCTGTGGCTCGCTAAATTCGAATCAGTGACCAAAGTGCAACATGAATATCGGTGCATTTATAACGAAATGCCACCACATAGGAATAACATTACTCGGTGGGATAAGCAGTTGAAGGAAACTGGCAGTTTGGTGGGAAACCCCTTTCTGGTAGGCCATCAGTCAGTGACGAGTCTGTAGAGGCTATACGGGATAGCTACCTAAGGAGCCCTAAAAAATCTGTGTGTGAGCCCATGTTGAACTGCACTGAGTAGGTATGAAACTGGGAGATTTTTGCTTTTATTTGGTGCAGATTTCACATTTCTATAGTCTTTTGTTGCTTTCTTGTGACCGGTGAAAAGTGCACCATGACTTTACGAACACACTCTATAACCTCCTATTTGGTTGGTTGCTATTTGTTTTGTTGGAAGTTTCCTTTGCTGTGCAGAAACTTTTTAGTTTGATATAGTCCCATTTATTTATTGTAACCTTTACTTCCCTTGCTTTGGGGTCAAATTCATATATTGTTCTCTATGGCCAAGGTCCATGTGTTTAGTACCTATGTTTTCTTCTAAGTAATTTATTGTTTCAGGTCTAATATTTAGGTCTTTGATTTATTGTGAATTAATTTTTAGGCAGTGGGACAAATAATAGTCAATTTTTATTTCTTTGCATGTGGCTTTCCAATTTTTCCAGCGCTATTTATTAAAGAGAATTTAATTTCTCCATTGTGTATGTTTTTGGTTTCTTTGTCAAAGACTATTTGTCCATAATATGTGGTTTTATACCTGGGCTCTT
Source organism: Saccopteryx leptura (assembly GCF_036850995.1). NCBI lineage: Eukaryota > Metazoa > Chordata > Mammalia > Chiroptera > Emballonuridae > Saccopteryx > Saccopteryx leptura. Next base: position 137,127,116 of record NC_089508.1, on the reverse strand, counting down.
GATTCTGTTCCATTGGTCTGCATGTCTGTTTCTCTGCCAATACCATGCTGTTTTTACTATTGTGGCTCTGTATTATAATTTGAAGCCAGGTAGGGTGATGCTTCTGGTTTCATTCATTTTCTCCAGATTGCTTTGGCTTCAGGGCTTTTTATGGTTCTACAGAAATCTGGTAATTTTTTGCTCTATTTCTTTAAAAAAATAACATTGGTATTTTTATGAGGATTGCATTAAATTTGTATATTGCTTTGGTTTATATGGCTATTTTAACTATGTATATTCTTCCAATCCATAAACATGGAATATTTTTTAACTACATTGTGTCTTTCTCAATTTCTTTCAGTAATGCTTTGTAGCTTTCTGTATATAGGTCTTTCACATCCTTGTTAAGTTTGTTTCTAGATATTTTGTTGCTATGTTACAATTTTAAAAGGAATGGATTTTTCTTGTTCATTTTCTGAAGTTTCATCATTGTATATAGGAAAGCTATAGACTTTTCTATATTGATTTTGTATCCTGTGATATTACTGAATTGGTATATTGTTTCTAATGGTCTTTTGGTGGAGTCTTTGGGGTTTTCTTTATATAGGATTATGTCACCTGCAAAAAGTGATACCTTAACTTTTTCTTTTCTGATATAGATGACTTTTATTTCTTTTTCTTGCCAGATTGTTTTGGCTAAAACTTCTAACTATTTTGAATAAGAGTAGAGAGAGTGGGTAGGCTTGTCTTGTTCTTGATTTTAGAGGGAAAGCCTTCACTTTTCATCATTTAGTAAGATATTAGCTGATGGTTTGTCATTTATGGCCTTTATTATCTAGAGATATTTTCCTTTTATACTCATTTAAGTGAGTGTTTTAAACATAAAGGATGTTGTATTTTATCAAATGCCTTTCTGCATTTATTGATAGGTTCATATGATTTTTGTCCTTTCTTTTGTTGTTTTGTTTTGTTACATTGATTGATTTATATATGTTAAACCATCTTTGTGCTCCTGGAATGAATCTCACTTGATTGTGATGCATTATTTTTTAAAATATGTTTTATTAGACTTGTTAATGTTTTGGTTAGGATTTTTGTTTCTGTATTCATTATATTTGTCTGTAGCTTTTTCTGTGTGTGTTGTCCTTGTCAGGTTTTGGTATTGGGGTTATGTTGGCCTCATAAAATGTGTTAGCATGTATTGCTTCTATTTTTTGGAAGACTTTGTGAAGGATAGGTACCAAATCTTATTTAAATGTTTGGTAAAATTTACAAGTATAGCCATCTAGTCCTAAACTATTATTTTTGGGGAGGTTTGTTATTTTAATTAAGAAGTGGGGATGCAGAGCTGTTTGATGGGCTCTGACTGGGATCCACCCAGCAAGCCCCCTACTTGGAGATGCTCTGTCCATCTGGGGCTGCTGCTCCATAGCTTTTCTGAGCTATGTAGCCCAAGCCATTTTAGTGACTGAGGTGAGTCCATGGAGCCATCCTCAGTTCCCAGGGTCAACTTACTCAAATGATTTGAGCCACTGCTGCAGGATGGGAAGAGAGAGAAAGAGAGGAGAGTGCGAGGGAGATAGAAGAGGGAGGAATGGAAAAGCAGATGGTCATGTCTCCTGCATGACCTGACTGGGAATCAAACCTGGGACTTCCATACAGCAGGTTAAGGCTCTGCTGCAAAGCCGACTGGCCAGGGTGCAGAGATTTTAGTTATTTCTATTTTATCCCTGCTTATAGTTTTATTTAGGTTCTCCACTTCCTTGTGATTTAGTTTAGGAAGATTCTATAATTCTATGAATTCATTTATTTTATCTAGATGGTTGAACTTGGTGGCATATAATCTTTTACAATATTATTTTTTTCTCCTTTTTCCAAGTTAGTAGAGGGGAGATAGACCCCCATATGCACCTTAACTGGGATCCACCAGGCAACCCCTGTCTGGGTTGATGCTCTGCCCATCTGGAGCCATACTTGAAACTGAGCTTTTTTTTTTTTTTTAGCACCAGAGGCAGAGGCTTCATAGAGCTATCCTCAGTGTGCAGGGTTGATGCATTCAAACCATTTGAGCCATAGCTGTGGGTGGGGAAGAGAGAGAGAGAGAGAGAGAGAGAGAGAGGGAGAAAGGGGATGGAGAAGGGTGGAAAAGCAGATGGTTGCTTTTCCTGTGTGTCTTGACTGGGAATCAAACCTGAGACATCCACATGCCTGGCTAATACTCTACCACTGAGCCAATCAGCCTGGCCCTCATAGTATTCTACTATGATCTTTTGTATATCTATGATGTCTGTGGTAATTTTTTCTCTTTCATTTCATATTTTGTTTATGAGTTCTTTTTCTTTTTTATTTAGTGATTCTAGCCAGGGGTTTGTCAATTTTATTGATTTTTTTCAAAGAATCAGCCTTTTGTTGTATTAATATTTTTATAGTTTTTTCTCTCTATTTCATTTAGTTCTGCTACAGTTTTTACTATTTTCTTTCTTCTGCTGACTGTTGGTTGCCTTTGTTCTTCTTTTTCTAGTTTCTTTATTTTTTTATTTTTATTTATTTATTTTTTTTACAGGGACAGAGAGAGAGTCAGATAGAGGGATAGCTAGGTACAGACAGACAGGAACGGAGAGAGATGAGAAGCATCAATCATCAGTTTTTTGTTGCGACACCTTAGTTGTTCATTGATTGCTTTCTCATATGTGCCATGACTGCTGGCCTTCAGCAGACTGAGTAACCCCTTGCTGGAGCCAGTGACCTTGGGTCCATGCTAGTGAGCTTTTTTGCTCAAGCCAGATGAGCCTACACTCAAGCTGGCTATCCTGGGGTCTCGAACCTGGGTCCTTCCGCATCCCAGTCCGATGCTCTATCCACTGCGCCACCGCCTGGCCAGGCTCTTTCTAGTTTCTTAAATGTGATGTTAGGTTTTTTCATTGGGAGCTCTCCTGATTTTTTTAAAAATATGATCCTGTAATGATATAAACTTTCCTCTTATTGCTACTTTTGCTGCATCCCAGAAATTTTGATATGTCATGTTGTCATTTTTGTTTGTCTGTATATATCTTTTGATCTCTGCTTTTATTTCTTCTTTGATGCAGACATTTTCTAGAAGTATGTTGTTTAAATTTTACATTTTTTGTGGGTTTCTTTACTTCCTTTTTGCAGTTGAACTCTTATTTCAAATGCTTATGGTAAAAAAATTATGCTTGGTATAATTTTAATTTTCCTGAATTTGTTGATGTGAGTTTTGTGGCCCAACATATGGTCTATCCTTGAGAATGTTCCATGTACACTGGAAAATATAATCTGATGTTCTTGAATGAAATGTCCTTTAAATATGTATTATATTTATTTGTTCTAGTGTGTCATTTAAGTTTGATATTTCTTTATTGGTTTTCTGTTTTAATTATCTCTCTAAAACTGTCAATGTTCTGTTGGGAGATCCAAGTATGATTGTGCTTTCATCTGTTTCTAATTTTAAATCAGTTAGTAATTTTTTTATGTATTTGGTGCTCCCTGACTTGGTTCATATACATTAAAAAATGTTATGTCTTATTCATACAATGTTCCCATTATAATTATGAAATGTCCATTTTTGTCTCTTGTTACCTTTGCTGTCTTGAAGTCAGTATTGTGAGATATTGGTATGGCTACACTTGCTATTCTTTGGGTGTTATTTGCTTGGAGAGTCGTTTTCCAACCTTTCAGTTTGAGTCTACTTTTGTCCTTGTAGCTTAGATATGTCTCTTGAAAGCAGCATACAGTTGAGTTTTGCTTTTTGATTCAATCTGTTTCTCTGTGCCTCTTTAATTGTGAGTGCAGTCCCTATACATTTAGGGTAATTTTAAAGCTTGAGGATTTTCTGTAGTCATTTTATGTTTTTTTTTTCCTTGTAACTCTGTGTCTTGTTTGGTTCTTCTCTTTTGTGTTTCTCTCAGTTGTTTTTGTTTGGTGGTATTCCATAGTTTTCCCCCTGTTTCTTCTTTAAAAGCTATGTGTTTCAGTTGTGGTTTTTTTGTGGGCGATTAATATTAGGTTATTAAGAGAAAAATTTTCATATGTATAAAATTGCTTTTGCAATCCATCATCTTTTGCTACTACAGATCTTTATCCTTTCCTCTTTTATGTTACTGTTGTTACAGATTGTCCTTTTCACTGTGACTTTGTTGGAGCTTTTACTTGTAGTTTTGATTTGTTTTGTTTTTGTATCTGATCAAATAACCCCCTTGAGTATATCCTGCAGTGAGGGTTTTCTGGTAATAAATTTTCTCAGTTCTAAATGTCTGCAAAAGTTTTTATTTCTTTTTCATATTTGAAGGATATCTTTGATGGATATAGTATTCTTGACTGGTAATTCTTCTCTTTCAATACTTTAAATGTTTAAATATACTCTCTTCTGTCTTGTAGAATTTCTTCTAAGAAATTTGATGATAATCTAATGGTTATCAATTTATATGTTATGTTCTTGATAACCAATTTATATGTTATATTCTTTTTTTTCTGGATGCTTTGAGAATTTTTTCTTTGTTTTTGATTTTTGACAATTTTATTATGATGTGCCTTGGAGAAGGTCTGTTTTTATTGAGGGAACTCAGAATCCTGTTTGCTTCCTGGAATCAGGGATCTAACTCTTTTCATAAGCTTGGGAAATTCTAATCAATTGCTTGTTTGAATAAGCACTCCATTTCCCTCTTCCTCTCTTCTTATTCTGATATACCCATTATTTGTATATTGCTCTTTCTGATGGAGACAGACAATTATTGTAGAGCTCTATCAGTTTTTTAAATTCATGAGTCTCTCTCTTTTTCTCTCTGTAGCATCTCTAGTTGCCTGCTTTTGATGATATTCTCTCCTCTCTCTAGCCTTTTCTATTAGCTAAACTTGCTACCTCATTTTTCAATTCATTATTAAGTTCTTCATCTCTGTCTGGTTACTTCTTAAAATTTCAATCTCTTTGTTGAAGTACTCATTTTCTTCATTAATTTTTTTGAGCTCATTAAATTGCCTATTAGTGTTTTCTCACATCTCATTGAATATTTTCAGAACATCAGTTTTGAATTCTCTATTACTTAACTTTAAAGTTGCTATGTGATTGAGATTGCTTTCTAGAGATTTTTTGTCTTTCTGAACTACTTGTCTGTCTTGTGTAGCCATGGTATTAAATTTACTTTTCCTTGATGACATTTGAGAGTGGTATTGTTAAAAACTTTATAAAATACAACTAAAAATGAAAAATTAAAATTAAAAAATACAATGAAAAATATGAAAATTTAAAAATAATGACAAGTAAAAAAGTTAAACCACAAAAACTAAGAGTGCAAAACCAAACCAACCAAACAAACAAAACACCCACAAAAAAGAATGAAATATAAAAATAAAATAAAATAAAATTCAAAAGAGAAAAAAGAAACCAGTGGAAAAAATGGACAAAAAAGGAAAAAAATATTTAAGTTTTGAGAGGTTACTGTTTTCTTCCACTAGGTGTCAATGTATTACAAGTTTTAGCTCTGTGAAATTTCTGGGTTGACTTCTGCTGAGATGGTGCTGTGGTAATGATGTAGGCAGGACTGCAATCGTGTTGGTGGGTGGTTTTTTTTTTAAATTATTATTTTTTATTTATTCATTTTAGAGAAGAGAGAGAGAGAGAGAGAGAGAGAGAGAGAGGAGGAGCAGGACACATCAACTCCCATATGTGCCTTGACTGGGCAAGCCCAGGGTTTTGAACCAGCAACCTCAGCATTCCAGGTTGAGGTTTGATCCACTGAGCCACCACAGGTCAGGTGTGGGTGGGGTTTGTTGTGACAGCTTTATGGCTTACAGCTTTATAACTTTAGTAATGGTGATTTCAGGCCTCTAGGCACTCTTTTCTGCAACTTAGCGGACTAAAGGACCAGACATGGAGCCCTTTGTTTTTCTGGGAGAGAGTATTTCTGAAGAGTTAACTGTGGGGTTTTTCTCTGCCACTCTCCATACCCCAAGGTGAAGGAGATGAGATCTGGGATGCTGGGGGAGGCCACACTTTGTTTTTCTCTGTCTCTGTGCCATGTGCAGGCTGTGGGCAGAGCACAGGAACAGTCTTTGTAACCCCTCATTCTGCCACTACTTTGGTTTAGTATCTCCTCCTTTGCTCCTCAATCTCTCCTCAGCTCCTCTCAGATAGAGACTCAGTCACTTTAGGCTTCCCTCTCTGTATCTCCAGAAGAGAAAACCCAGAGAGCACAAGCTTTCTGACTCCCCACAGTCCCAGAAGAAACAAAAAAAGCTCAGTCACTTTGGGCTTTTCTCCAGAGCTGATGGTGAATGCATTCTATCTTCTACCCCTATCTCCCCCATTCCAACCCTTCCCACCTTTAGTTGATTGGTTGATGTATCTTTCAGGCATGCCTACCAGCCCAGTTAGAGTTCTTTTTCTGTATTATAGTTGTTCAATTTGTTGAAATTTTAAGGAGAGAGATCAGGAGTATCTCTCACACCACCATTATTCTAACATCATAAAACTCTTAGATTAAAAATTTTTTTTTTGTATTTCTGTGGTATCAATTGTTACTTCTTTTTTGCTTCTAATTTCACTTATTTTAGTTCTAATTACTTTTTCATGCATCTGCTTAAAGATTTATTAATTTTGTTTATCTTTAAAGAAACAAATCCTGGTTTTATTAATTTTTTATATTGTTTTCTAGATTTGATTTTACATATATTTTCTCTAGTCTTCATTATTTTCCTCTTTGTCCTCGTTTTTGCTTTGTGCTATTTTTCTCATTCTTATAGGTATAAAGCTAAATTCTTTAAGATTTTTTGTTTTTGGGGGTAGGCACGTATTGCTTTGATTTTCCTCTTAACTCTGCTTGATCTTGTCTTGTAATTTTGGGATTGTTTTAATTATTATTTGTCTCAATGTATTTTTTAAATTATTTTTTTGTTCTTTTTATTCCTTTCATTGATCAATAGCTTGTTATTTAGCCTTCACAAGCTTGTGGTTTTTACTGTTTTTTTCTTAGAATTGATTTCTAATTTTATACCATTGTGATCAGAGAAAATCCTTTACATGATTAAATCTTCTTAAATTTATTGAGACTTTATTGTGACTTAAAACAGTAATAACTGATGATGGTGAACACCATTTCATGGGCTTGTTGGCTATTTGTAATACCATCCTTGGAGAAATGCTTTCTAAGTCATTTGTTTATTTAAAATTATGTGTTTTTCTTTCTTTACATTTTATAAATTTTTTCTTTTTGAAGAGCTTCTGCTGATATATGCTTGATTCATAATTTTGGTAAGATTAAGTATTCTTATTTACAGTCTTAATTTTTTTAAAATTTTATTTTTATGCATTTTAGAGAGAGGAGATAAAGAAAGAGAGGAGAGAGAGAGAAAGAAGGGGGGGAGCAGGAAGTATCAGCTCCCACATGTGCCTTGACCAGGCAAGCTCAGGGTTTTGAAATGGGTACCTCAGCCTTCCAGGTCGATGGTTTATCCACTATGCCACCACAGGACACACAATAATTTTCTTTATATCAACAATTTCACAATCCTTTAGCTCATCTTCATAAAAGAGTGCATCTAGCCCCTTGGTCATTTTAATTTCTTATTCCTGAAATTCCTTGGATTTTATGAAGTTTTTCTTGAGTTATATGAATAAACATTGCAGATGACATTATATTGTTTACAATGAAAAGAAATATTCCTTTTTCTAATGATTACTCATCATGAGCCAACTATGGGCTTTCAGGTCTTTAGAGAGCTGTCTGACTCAGATGATGTTGTGACTTTCCTAAGTCATAATTGGTATCTCCTTTCTGCTGTTAGATTTATATGTTTCTCATGCAAATAGAATGGAGAAAAGAAAACCCAGAATTTATAATAATAATTAGGCTTGCCTTAGAAAACTGATTCTGATACTTACAGTTTTGTGACCTGGGGCAGGTTAATCTCTTCATAAATAAAATTGTTATAATAATAAGCATGTTGCAATATTATTGTTGGAATTACATTGATAATGACCGAATAACAGTTCTTGAAGTGACTAAAAATATGCCATAATTACTCAATAAATATTAACAGCTTTCCCATCTGTTAATATGGAAATTCTTTTTAGTTTTCCTTCCTATTTGTTGCTTTTCTGTGCCATTATACCACTGTATTTTTCTACATTTTAATCTATTTTTAAATCTTCATGTTTTAAATTTTTTACAGGATATGATATTTTCTGAATATTAGTGCCCCATTAAATCCATATGTTGAACTCTTAACCCCCCAAAGATGACGGTCTTAAGAGATGGGGTTTCAAAAGGTACTTAGGTTATGAAAACAGAGACCTCATGGATGAAATTAGAAAATGACTAAAGATTTTCCCTAGAATGCCCTCACCACTCTCCACCATATGAGGATGGACACAGGAAGAAGGCACCAGCTTTGAGTCAGAAAGAGGGCCTTTATATGAATGTGATCATACTGGTACCTTGATCTGGAGTTCCAGACCTCAGAACTGTAAGAAATAAATTTTTGTTATTTATAAATCACTCAGTCTATGTTATTTCATTATATTAGCCCAAATGGATCAAGACAGGATATCATAAAACTTGAAAATTAATCTAATGTTAGCACTGGTTTCCCAGATCCATTTTGTACATTTCCTTGTTATTTTGAAAAGCATGTGTGTGTGTCTGTGTGTGTGCACTCTCAGATAATTTTTGTACCGATGAGTGATGACTTGTTAAAAATAATTTTTTGGCATACTGCTTATTCTCCTAACTTCTTAATCAGTAGTTGAGAGGAATTCACTTTCTTCTTGCAGTGGACTCAGAAACTTGGGCTCCATTTCTAGTTTTGACTGATTGAACAGCTTTCACTCTAAAATTTTATTTCACTTCTGGCATAGTTCTCCATTTTCTTGGATCTCATATCTTCCCATTCTCAGATCCTGGTTTTATTTTCTATAACACATCCTCAATAACAATTTCAGAAATAATAGATAAGAAAACACCTTCTAATGGTGCTGACCATAGAATTTTAGTTTTAAATCATATCCCCCAGAAATGGAAACATTGCTAAATTCCTATATAACATATCTCATAAAAACTCTACAATTCTGATCACTTTTCACTTGTAAATAAACATTAACATTCTTCTCCCTTCTGAAGATTTTAGAATACTTTTTCATCCTTCTTGCTTTGAGTATACAATGTGTCTGAGTGTGATTTGCTTTTATTTGAAGCCTGTCATTTTTCTTAATCTTTGGGAAATCTCCTCTTTCTCCCATTTCCACCATTCTATCTTCTTTTAGCAAAAATCTTATTGACTGCTGTTAAACTTTTTGGTTTATTTCTAATGTTTCTTAATTTTTTTTTGTATTTTCTATTCCTGATATTGCTGTTCTAGTTTCAAGGTAATTCATTTGAGTTTAACTTTAAAGCTTTAATTACATTGTGGGTAAGATTTTTTTTTTTTGAGAATTGTGTTTTCATTTCCATAAACTCTTTCTTATTCTCTGATGCTTTTTTTATTTCAAAAAATTTTTTTTATTAAGTGAGATGGAAGGCAGAAACAGACTCCTGCATAGACCTCAACTAAGCCCCATCTAGCAAGCCCCCTATCAGGTGATACTCTAATTGTCTGGGCCATTGCTCTGTTGCTCAACAAGTGAGCTATTTTAGCACCTGTACTTATTCAACTTAGCTCATTCAACTCAGCAACTTTGCTCATTCAAGCCATGGCTGCAGGAGGGGAAGAGAGAGAATGATAGAGAGACTGGGGAGAGAGGTGGAGAAACAGATGGTTGTTTCTCCATGTGCCCTGACCAGGAATCAAACCTGGGACTTCCACATGCCATGCTGATGCTCTAGTGCTGAGCCAACCACCAGGGCCTCTGATGCTCATTTTTAAAAGTAAAATGTTTTATCTTAAAAAATCATTATTTTCAAATATTTTTAAGAATATCAATTATATTTTTGAAAAGTTTTCTACTTAATCTTAAATAATCTGTGTCTTCTAAATTCAGTTATTCAGTTAGATTATCTGTGTTTTTATTTTCTATTTAATTTTTCAAAAAGTATCTGGTGTTCTTGATTGTCCATTTACACCTGTAAAGAAAAGTTACTTCTGCATTCTGTATTTTCTGACTTTGGTCTTGGAAATTCTCTGTTTCCACTACAGGATAATCTACTGTATTTTTCCACTTTGATAGCAGCCTTTCATAAGCATTTCTTTAGCTACTGCCTTTTGTTCAAAAGACCCATATTTCCTATGTATTCAAGAAATTGATAAAAAAACCAATCACTTGTCTTCTGAAGCTCCTGTTCTGTTCTGTGTTGTTATAGATTTATTTACCCTTATTCACATTTACTTTTATTTCAAGAAAAGTTTAGAAAAGAAAGGAGACAATCACTCATATGATTTAACTTAAGCAAATTAAAAACACATCTAATTTCAAATATAAAAATGAGTACTTTTCTTCTTGATAAATATAATTCTAATTTGTAATTTATTTGCTATTGTTAATTTTTTTCTTATTTCTTTGGTAAAAATTTTATTACAAAAGTGAAATGGTTCATTTCTTCTTAAATTTAATAACCTTATAATACTTTTTTTCCTTATTTTCTATTATGTTATGGCACTAAACTTAGTATCATAAACTACAAATACAAGTGATAATTTAGATGTTGATTAGTTCAGTGTCTTCTTTTATAAATGAGGGACTTAAGCTTACTACATAAATTATTATTGTGGTTCAACCAATGAAAGATTTTCCCCAGTTTTTTGGGCTTGCTATTATCATTAAACAGAAACCCTGTCTTTCTTATTTATGTGGAAAAGTGGACTTCCCTCTCAAGATTTAAACCTGTGGCAGTTTTTTCAACTAAGCTTTAGGGAAAACAGATCCCACAAGGAATACCTTAAAAATGAGTTATATAAACATACATGTTTCAAAATGGATTCAGAAAATATCAATACACATTAACATATGAAATATTAAAAAACTCAGTAAAGAAACTTTAAAAAACTTTGCTTAATTTATTATTTTTATTTATTTATTTTAAAATGTGGTCTCAAATTTGTTGTCAATTTGTAAATTACCTATCCTCTGATCATACCTTTGGGTTTCTAAAATTTAAACTGTGCCTTTGCCTACAGAAGTGGGGAACATTTTATTAGCAATATAATGCACAAGAATTGGTGGACTTAATGCAGAGAAAATACATCATCTTTGTGGGCTGAGATAGCATGACAGTCAATGAAATTATGTAGACTCACAGGCTAAGAAGAACAAGTCTAAACTTAGAATATGCTACATTTATGGACCAGTTTGGCTTGCATGAAGGAGAAATTAGGGTGATTTGAAATACATGACCCAGTTTTATTATAAAAACAGTATTAATGAGAGAATAAAAGAAATATTTAGATGCAGGAGAAGGAAGAGGGCTTAGGTGAGTGACTAAAGGTTATCTTGGAGGTTAGGATGAACAACTGTAAAAGATAGATGCTCCTAGGAAATGAAAAACAAGTCTAACAGATCAAGAAAAGCAAACTCCTCAAGAATAACTCAATTAATTTCTTCAGAAAAACTCAGGATCCAAGAAATAGTTGCTTGAACTTTACTTTAAAATCAAGATTAATCTGAGAAATGCTTCTAGAGAATAGGAAAAATTATATCACATTGTTACAAATAGTCTTTAGAAGTTTGAAAAGAAAAGATCAGGAAGGTCAGCAGAGGGCACTTCAAACGCAGGAAATGTGCTTTACGGGGATTTTTAAAAGAAAATTGGAAATGTAGGAATGTACTGTGTCCTAAGGCAATGTGCCTAAGAAATCTTTGGAACTATAATCTAGAGACTTGCACAAAGTGGGTAAAACATACTCAAGGGATCAAGTTAAGAAAATTACAGTAAATGATTGATCTAATGGGAGAATACTTCCTGGGTATTATTTACTAATTCAGGGACATGAAGGAGAACAATATTTGTCTAGACACTGTTGGCTTTTGCAGAACTTGGCTCCATTGATTCCATCTCTCTCATTTTGGAGGAGCTCTCATAGCAATTTATAAAGGAATATTTAAAAAAAAACACATATTCTGGACCTGAAGATGTCAGCGGAGTAGGCAGATGCACAGACTCCCAGCCCACACCACAAAACTGGATTATAAAGTAATTTATGAACAATCAGTGTGAAAAACCAAATCTGGACTACAAAAACAGCTCTCAAAAACCAAGGAGCAAAGAAGAAGCCACAACTAACCTGGTAGAGAACTCCTGAATCTCCCCTACTTACAGTAATGGGGGCAGGGTGAGGCTGAGAGCCCAGAAGGGATGTCACTCCAAGGAAAAGAGCAGTAAATACTGCTCACAGCCACTTGCCTGGTGATCAGGAAAAGAGGTGTGTTTAAAGGGCTGGCTTAATTTCCAAAAAGAAAGTGGAGAGAGAGAGACAGATGGTGAGGGGCAGAGAAATGCTGGGGACCTAAAAGCTGACTCATTCAGTGCTGGAGGTGGCCATAGCTGGGGGAGTGGCTGATGCTTCCGCAAAGTGAAATACAAAGTACTTCCAGTTCACAGATCTCCAGACATCTCTCCAGCTCCAATCAGTGCAACAAGACACAGCTGAAAACAAGAAGTGGGGAGGAAGGGCAGTAAATCAGGTCTCCATTGAGATCTGAGATACACCTCCCCCTACTGAAGCTGAGAAAGCAACCTGCTTCCAGAGAGATTAACTGGCAGATTACACCTTCAGAGTCTCAGGTGACACTCACTGCATTCCTGGATACAGTTTCAAATGAACACCCTGCTGAGATCAGCAAACAAGACAATCACCTGTTAAGAAAACAAACAAATCAAGACTTCACAATGGCCCAAATCTGAGAGTGGATTACAAATAATAGCTGATGCCAACCCAAGAAGACCTAGAAATAACACAGCTGACAACTGGAGGCAGAAAACACCAGGCCTATGCTCAACCAGCTCTACAACAAAACACCCAAATACATAGATAAGAGAAGACAGAGAAGTGCAATTCAAATGAAACCACAAGAGAAACATCCAGGAAATGAACTGAGTGATATGGAAATAACCAAACTTCCAGATGCGGAGTTTAAAATAATGATTGTAAGAATGCTTAGGGATCTTAGAACAACAATGGATGGTCATCATGAACACCTAAATAAAGAAATAGCAAGTATAAAAAAGAATATTGAAATATTAAAAAAGAATCAGTCAGAGATGACAAATACAATATCAGAAATGAATACCACAATGCAAGGAATTAAAAACAGGATGGATAGAGCTGAGGATCGGATCAATGAGTTTGAGGACAACTGGAATGAAGGCAAAAAAGCAGAGAAGAAAAAAGAAAAGGGACTCAAAAAGTCTGAGGAAACTCTTAGGGAGCTCTGTGACAACATAAAGAGAAATAACACCCACATTATAGGGGTTCCTGAAGAGAAAGAACAAGGAATAGAGACTTTGTTCAATCATATCAAAGCTGAAAACTTTCCTAAATTATTGCAGGAGAAACTCTCACAAGTTCAAGAAGCACAGAGAACTTTATTAAAGAGAAACTCAAAGAAACCTACACCAAGACACATCATAATTAAAACACCAAACTAAGTGATAAAGAGAAAATACTAAAAGCTGCTAGAGAAAAAAAAAGCTATCACCTACAAAGGAGCCCCATAAGGATCGCATCAGATTTCTCAACAGAAACACTTGAGTCCAGAAGGGAATGCCAAATATATTCAAAATAATGCAGAACAAGCACCTACAACCAAGACTACTTTATCCAGCAAGGCTAAAATTGAAGGAGAAATAAAAAGCTTCCCAGACAAAAAAACACAACAAAAAACAACTCAAGGAATTCATTACAACCAAACCAATGCTGCAGGAAATGTTAAGGGGCATGGTGTAAACAGATCAAAGTGGGAAAAGAATATAGCAAAAGAGGAATACAGCTTTAAAGAATAAAATGGCAATAAAAAACTACATATCAATAATAGCCTTAAATATAAATAAATTAAAAAATCCAATCAAAAACAGAAGTTAGCTGCATGGATAAGAAAACAGGACCGGTACATATGCTGTCTACAAGAGACATACCTTAAAAGAAAAGATGCACATAGACTGAAGGTAAAAGGATGGAAAAATCATTTCATGCAAATGGAAATGAAAAAAAAAACCTGGGATAGTAATACTTATATCAGACAAAATGGACTTTAAAACAAAGAATATAGTAAGAGATAAAGAAGGCCACTACATAATGATAAAAGGAGCATTCCAATAGGAAGATATAACTATTATAAATATCTATTTACCTAATATAGGAGCACCTAAATATATAAAGCAGATTTTGATCAACAGCAATACTATAATAGTAGGGGATTTTAATACCCCACTAACATCACTAGATAGATCGTCAAGAAAGAAAATTACCCAAGAAAGAGCAGACTTAAAGGACACACTAGATCAACTCGATTTAATAGACATCTTCAGAACCATTCACTCTAAAGCAGCAGAATATACATTCTTTTCAAGTGCTCATGGTACATTCTCTAGGATAGACCACATGTTAGGGCACAAAAGTGGTCTCAACAAATTTAAGAAGATTGAAATCATATCAAGCATCTTCTCTGAACACAATAGCATGAAACTAGAAATCAACCACAAATGAAAAACTCAAAAATTCTCAAACACATGGAAACTAAATAGCAGGTTGTTAAATAACGAATGGATTAAGAATGAGATCAAAGTAGAAATAAAAAAATTCCTAGAAACGAATGATAATGAGCATACAACAACTCAAAATTTATGGGACACAGCGAAAACAGTACTGAGAGGGAAGTTCATAGCACTACAGGCACACTTTATGAAACTAGAAAATGCTCAAATAAACAACTTAACCCTGCATCTAAAAAAACTAGAAAAAGAACAGCAAGTAAAGCCCAAATGTAGTAGAAGGATGGAAATAATAAAGATCAGAGCAGAAATAAATTACATAGACGCTAAAGAAACAGTACAGAGGATCAATGAAACTAAGAGCTGGTTCTTTGAAAAGGTAAACAAGAACAATGACCCTTTAACTAGATTCACCAAAAAAAAAGAGAGATTACTCAAGTAAATAAAAGTAGAAACAAGAGTGAAGAAATAACAACTGACACAAGAGAAATAAAAAATATTTTAAGAAAACACTATGAAGAACTGTACGCCTAAAAACTAGACAACCTAGATGAAATGGACAACTTCCTTGAAACATACAATCTTCCAAAATCAATCTGGAAGAATCAGAAAACCTAAACAGACTGATTGCACCAAATGAGATTGAAACAGTTATCAAAAGACTCCCAACAAAGAAAAGTCCTGGGCCTGATGGCTTCACAACTGAATTCTACCAAATATTCAAAGAAGAACTAACTCCTATCCTTCTCAAGCTATTTCAAAAAATTCAAGAGGAACGAAGACTTTCAAGCTCCTTTTATGAGGTGAGCACAATTCTGATTCCAAAACCAGGCAAAGACAACACAAAGAAAGAAAGTTATAGGCCAATATCCCTGATGAATATAGATGCTAAAATCCTCAACAAAATATTAGCAAACTGGATCTAAAAATATATGGAAAAAATCATACACCATGATCAAGTGGGATTTATTCTGGGGAGGCAAGGCTGGTAAAATATTTGCAAAGCAATCAATGTGATTCATCACATAAACAAAAGGAAGGAGAAAAACCACATGATAATTTCAATAGATGCAGAAAAAGCATTTGATAAAACCCAACACCCATTCATGATTAAAATTCTCAACAAAGTGGGAATACAGGGAACATACCTCAACATGATAAAGGCCATCTATGACAAACTCACAGCCAACATCATACTCAATGCGCAAAATTTAAAAGCAATCCCCTTAAGATCAGGAAAAAGGCAGGGGTGCCTCCTTTCACCACTCTAATTCTACATAGACCTGGAAGTCCTAGCTACAGCAATCAGACAAGAAGAAGAAATAAAGGCATTCAATTTGAAAAAGAAGAAGGTAAGCTATCATTATTTGCAGATAATATGATATTGTATATAGAGAACCCTAAAGTCTCAGTAAAAAACTACTGGACCTGATAAATGAATTCAGCAAAGTGGCAGGATATAAAATTAATACTCAGAAATCAGATGCATTTTTATACACCAACAAAGAACAGTTAGAGAAATTAAGAAAACAATTTCCTTCATTATTACAACCAAAAAAATAAAATACCTAGGAGTACTTTTAACCTAGGAGACTAAAGACTTGTACTCGGAAAATTATAAAACTTTGATAAAAGAAATCAAGAAAGATACAAACAACTGGCAGCGTATACCATGCTCATGGTTAGGAAGAATAAATATCATTAAAATGACTATATAACCCAAAGCAATTTATAAATTCAAAGCAATACCAATTACAATACCAATGACATATTTTAAAGACATAGATCACATATTCCATAAATTTATGGTACCAAAAGAGAACACAAATAGCCTCAGTAATCTGTATTTATTAGAGATATTGGTCTGTAGTTTTCTTTTTTTGTGCCATCTTTGCCTGGTTTTTGTATGAGGGTTATGTTGGCCTCAGAAAATGTGTTTGGAAGTATTGCTTC
Source organism: Saccopteryx leptura (assembly GCF_036850995.1). Taxonomy (NCBI): domain Eukaryota; kingdom Metazoa; phylum Chordata; class Mammalia; order Chiroptera; family Emballonuridae; genus Saccopteryx; species Saccopteryx leptura. The sequence goes on along the minus strand of NC_089508.1, from coordinate 137,110,533 downwards.
TTCTTCAATTTTTTGGAAGACTTTCAGTAGAATAGGAACCAAGTCTTCTTTGAATGTTTGATAAAATTCGCTGGTATAGCCGTCAGGGCCTGGACATTTATTTTTGGGGAGGTTTTATTGTTTTTTTCTATTACTTCTCTACTAATAGGTCTGTTTAGGCTTTCTGCTTCTTCTTGACTCAGTCTAGGAAGGTTGAATTGTTCTAGGAATTTATCCATTTCTTCTAGGTTGTTGAATTTAGTGGCATAAAGTTTTTCATAGTATTCTACAATAATTCTTTGTATAACTACAGTGTCCGTGGTGATTTCTCCTCTTTCATTTTGGATTTTGTTTATATGAGTTCTTTCTCTTTTTTCCTTGGTATGTCTTGCCAAGGGTTTGTCAATTTTGTCGATCTTTTCAAAGAACCAGCTCCTTGCTCTACTAATTTTTTCTATACTTTTTCTGTTCTCTATTTCATTTATTTCTGCTCTGATTTTTATTATTTCCTTTCTTTGGCTGGTTTTGAGTTGTCTTTGTTCTTCTTTTTTCTAGTTCCTTAAGTTAAGTGGTTCACTTGGGCTCTTTCTTGTTTGTTCATATATGCCTGAAGTGATATGAACTTCCCTCTTATCACTGCTTTTGCTGCATCCCATAAATTCTGATATGTCGTATTGTCATTTTCATTTGTCTGTATATATCTTTTGATCTCTGCTATTATTTCTTCCTTGACCCATTCATTCTTTAAAAGTATGTTGTTTAGTTTCCACATTTATGTGGATTTTTTCCCTCTTTTTTGCAGTTGAATTCTAGTTTCAAGGCTTTATGATCAGAAAATATGCTCGGTAAAACTTCGATTTTTCTGAATTTGCTGATGTTGTTTTTATGGCCCAACATATGGTCAATTCTTGAGAATGATCCATGTACACTGGGGAAAAATGTATACTCAGACATTTTGGGATGAAATGTCCTGTAGATGTCTATCATATCCAGGAGCTCTAGTGTTTTGTTTAAGGCCACTATATCTTTGTTGATTCTCTGTTTGGATGACCGATCTAGAGCCGTCAGCAGTGTATTGAGGTCTCCAAGTATGATTGTATTTTTGTCAGTTTTTTTTTTTAAGGTCAATAAGTAGCTGTCTTATATATTTTGGTGCTCCTTGGTTTGGTGCATATATATTAAGAATTGTTATGTCTTCTTGATTCAGTGTCCCCTTAGCCATTATGAAATGGCCATTTTTGTCTTTGAGTACTTTTGCTGTCTTGTAGTCAGCATTACCAGATATGGGTATTGCTACGCCTGCTTTCTTTTGGATGTTATTTGCTTGGAGTATTGTTTTCCAGCCTTTCACTTTGAATTTGTTTTTATCCTTGTTACTTAGATGAGTTTCCTGTAAGCAGCATACAGTTGGATTTTCTTTTTTAATCCATTCTGCCTTTTTATTGGTGAGTTTAATCCATTTACATTTAGTGTAATTATTGACACTTGTTAGTTCCCTATTGCCATTTTATATATTGCTTTCTGTTAGTTTTGTGTCTTGTTTGATCCTTCTCTTTCATCTTTCTATCTGTTTTTTTTTTAATAATAATAATTTTATTTTATTAATGGTGTGACATCAATGAATCAGGATACATATATTGAAAGATAACAAGTCCAGGTTATCTTGTCGTTCAATTATGTTGCATACCCACCACCCAAAGTCAGATTGTCCTCTGTCACCTTCTATCTTGTTTTCTTTGTGCCCCTCCCCAATCCCTTTACCTCTACCATTCCCCCTACCCCCCGTAACCACCACACTCTTATCAATGTCTCTTAGTTTCACTATTATGTCCCACCTATATATGGAATTATACAGTTCCTGGTTTTTTCTGATTTACTTATTTCGCTTCATATCATGTTATCAAGATCCCACCATTTTGCTGTAAATGTTCCGATGTCATCATTTCTTATGGCTGAGTAGTATTCCATAGTGTATATGTGCCACATTTTCTTTATCCAGTCATCTATTGATGGGCTTTTTGGTTGTTTCCATGTCCTGGCCACTGTGAACAATGCTGCAATAAACATGGGGCTGCATGTGTCTTTACGTATCAATGTTTCTGAGTTTTTGGAGTACATACCCAGTAGAAGGATTTCTGGGTCATAAGGTAGTTCTATTTTCAGTTTTTTGAGGAACCACCATACTTTCTTCCATAATGGTTGTACTACTTTACATTCCCACCAACAGTGTATGAGGGTTCCTTTTTCTCCACAGCCTCTCGAACATTTGCTATTACCTGTCTTGCTAACAGCTAATCGAACAGGTGTGAGGTGGTATCTCATTGCCATTTTGATTTGCATTTCTCTAATAGCTAAAGAAGATGAGCATCTTTTCATATATCTGTTGGCCATTTGTATTTCTTCCTGGGAGAAGTGTCTATTCATATCCTCTTCCCATTTTTTTATTGGATTGTTTGTTTGTTTGTTGTTGAGTTTTATGAGTTCTTTGTATATTTTGGATATTAGGCCCTTATCTGAGCTGTTGTTTGAAAATATCATTTCCCATTTAGTTGGCTTTCTGTTTATTTTGTTATCAGTTTCTCTTGCTGAGCAAAAACTTCTTAGTCTGATGTAGTCCCATTCATTAATTTTTGCCTTCACTTCTCTTGCCTGTGGAGTCCAATTCATAAAATGTTCTTTAAAACCCAGGTCCATGAGTTGAGTACCTATGTCTTCTTCTATGTACTTAATTGTTTCTGGTCTTATGTTTAGATCTTTGATCCATTTTGAGTTAATTTTTGTACAGGGGGAGAGACTGTAGTCCAGTTTCATTCTTTTGCATGTGGCTTTCCAGTTTTCCCAGCACCATTTATTGAAGAGGCTTTCTTTTCTCCATTGTATGTTCTTGGCCCTTTTATCAAAAATTATTTGACTATATATATGTGGTTTTATTTCTGGACTGTCTATTCAGTTCTATTGGTCTGATTGTCTATTTTTCTGCCAATACCATGCTGTTTTGATTGTCGTGGCCCTATAATAGAGTTTGAAGTCAGGTATTGTAATGCCCCCAGCTTCATTCTTTTTCTTTAGGATTGCTTTGGCTATTCGGGGTTTTTTTATAGTTCCATATAAATCTGATGATTTTTTGCTCTATTTCTTTAAAAAACGTCATTGGAAGTTTGATGGGAATTGCATTAAATTTGTATATTGCTTTGGGTATTATAGCCATCTTGATTATATTTATTCTTCCTAGACAAGAACAAGGTATATTCCTCCATCTCATTATATCTTTTTCTATTTCCCTTAACAATGGTTTATAGTTTTCATTATATATGTCCTTTACATTCTTTGTTATGTTTATTCCTAAGTATTTTATTTTTTTTGTTGCAATCCTGAAGGGGATTATTCTTTTGAGTTCCTTCTCAGTTGTTTCATTGTTGGCATATAGAAAGGCTACTGACTTCTGTATGTTAATTTTGTATCCTGCGACCTTACTGTATTGGCTTATTGTTTCTAGTAGTCTTTTTGTGGATTCTTTTCGGTTTTCGATGTATAGGATCATATCATCTGCAAAAAGTGATACCTTTACCTCTTCTTTTCCGATATGGATGCCTTTTATTTCTTTGTCTTGTCTGATTGCTCTGGCTAGAACCTCTAGTACCACATTAAATAAGAGGGGAAAGAGTGTACAACCCTGTCTTGTTCCTGATTTAAGGGGGAAAGCCTTCAGTTTAGTGCCATTTAATATGATGTTAGCTGATGGTTTATCATATATGGCCTTTATCATGTTGAGAAATTTTCCTTCTATACCCATTTTGTTGAGAGTCTTAAACATAAAATTGTGTTGTATTTTATCGAAAGCCTTTTCTGCGTCTATTGATGAGATCATGTGGTTTTTGTTCTTTGTTTTGTTGATATGGTGTATTACGTTAACTGTTTTACGTATGTTGAACCATCCTTGAGATTCTTGGATGAATCCCACTTGATCATGATGTATTATTTTTTTAATATGTTGTTGTATTCGATTTGTTAGTATTTTGTTTAGTATTTTAGCATCTGTATTCATTAGAGATATTGGTCTGTAGTTTTCTTGTTTTGTGCCATCCTTGCCTGGTTTTGGTATGAGGGTTATGTTGGCCTCATAAAATGTGTTTGGAAGTATTGCTTCTTCTTCAATTTTTTGGAAGACTTTCAGTAGAATAGGAACCAAGTCTTCTTTGAATGTTTGATAAAATTCGCTTGTATAGCCGTAGGGCCTGGACTTTTATTTTTGGGGAGGTTTTTAATGTTTTTTTTCTATTTCTTCTTTACTGATAGGTCTGTTTAGGCTTTCTGCTTCTTCTTGACTCAGTCTAGGAAGGTTGAATTGTTCTAGGAATTTATCCATTTCTTATAGGTTGTTGAATTTAGTGGCATAAAGTTTTTCATAGTATTCTACAATTATTCTTTGTATATCTATGGTGTCCGTGGTGATTTCTCCTCTTTCATTTTGGATTTTGTTTATATGAGTTCTTTCTCTTTTTTCCTTGGTAAGTCTTGCCAAGGGTTTGTCAATTTTGTTGATCTTTCAAAGAAGCAGCTCCTTGTTCTATTATTTTTTTCTATAGTTTTTCTGTTCTCTAATTCATTTATTTCTGCTCTGATTTTTATTATCTCCTTTCTTCGGCTGGCTTTGGGTTGTCTTTGTTCTTCTTTTTCTAGTTCCTTAAGGTGGGAAGTTAAGTGGTTCACTTGGGCTCTCTCTTGTTTGTTCATATATGCCTGAAGTGATATGAACTTCCCTCTTATTACTGCTTTTACGGCATCCCATAAATTCTGATATGTCGTATTGTCATTTTCATTAGTCTGTATATATCTTTTGATCCGTGCACTTATTTCTTCTTTGACCATTCATTTTTTAAAAGTATGTTGTTTAGTTTCCACATTTATGTGGGTTTTTTCCCTCTTTTTTGCAGTTGAATTCTAGTTTCAAGGCTTTATGGTCAGAAAATATGCTTGGTACAACTTCGATTTTTCTGAATTTGCTGATGTCGTTTTTGTTGCCCAACATATGGTCAATTCTTGAGAATGATCCATGTACACTGGAGAAAAATGTATACTCAGTCACTTTGGGATGAAATGTCCTGTAGATGTCTATCATATCCAGGTGCTCTAGTGTTTTGTTTAAGGCCACTATATGTTTGTTGATTCTCTGTTTGGATGACCGATCTAGAGCCGTCAGCAGTGTATTGAGGTCTCCAAGTATGATTGTGTTTTTGTCAGTTTTTGTTTTAAGATCAATAAGTAGCTGTCTTATATATTTTGGAGCTCCTTGGTTTGGTGCATATATATTAAGAATTGTTATGACTTCTTGATTCAGTGTCCCCTTAGCCATTATGAAATGGCCATTTTTGTCTCTGAGTACTTTTCCTGTGTTGTAGTCAGCATTATCCGATATGAGTATTGCTACATCTGCTTTTTTTTGGATGTTATTTGCTTGGAGTATTGTTTTCAGCCTTTCACTTTGAATTTGTTTTTATCCTTGTTACTTAGATGAGTTTCTTGTAGGCAGCATACAGTTGGATTTTCTTTTTTAATTCATTCTGCTACTCTGTGCCTTTTTATTGATGAGTTTAATCCGTTTACATTTAATGTAATTATTGATACTTGTGAGTTCCCTATTGCCATTTTATATATTGCTTTCTGTTAGTTTTGTGTCTTGTTTGAACCTTCTCTTTTATTTTTCTATCTTTTGTTTTTATTTGGTTGTATTCCAACATCTTTCCTCTGTTGCTATCTTTTTTATCTCATGTGCTTCTGTGGTGGTTTTTTCAATGGTGGTTACCTTTGAGTAATGAAAAGGGTCCCTACTCTGTTCATTGTAGTGAACTATTTTGTGAGTACTTTTGCACTCCATCGTCCTTTGCTACTGTTAATCTCCATCTTCTCCCCCTCTTTCTTTTTGTTGTTGTCTCAGTTTAAATTTGGTTTTATTGTGTTCTTCTTGGAGCTTTTACTTGTGACTCTGTTTTTTTTTGTTCTTTGTATCTGATTGGAGAACCCCCTTTAGTAATTCCTGGAGTGGGGGTTTTCTGATGATAAATTCCCTCATCTTTTCTGTATCTGTGAATGTTTTTATTTCTCCTTCATATTTGAAGGATAGCTTTGATGGGTATAGTATTCGTGGCTGAAAGTTCCTCTCTTTCAGGACTTTAAATATTGTGGTCCACTCTCTTCTAGCTTGTAGATTTTCTGCTGAGAAATCTGATGATAATCTAATGGGCCTTCCTTTATATGTTGTATTCTTCTTTTCCCTGGCTGCCTTGAGAATTTTTTCTTTGCTGTTGGTTTGTGTCAATTTCATTATGATATGCCTTGGAGTAGGTTTGTTGGGGTTAAGAAAACAGAGTTCTGTTTGCTTCTTGAACTTGAGGCTTTAGTTCTTTCCACAGGCTTGGGAAGTTCTCATCTATTATTTGTTTGAGTATGTTCTCCATTCCATTTTCTCTCTCTTCTCCCTCTGTTATACCTATTATTCTTATGTTATTCTTTTTGATGGAGTCAGATAATTCTTGTAGGGCTATCTCATTTTTTTTTAATTTTTGAGTCTCTTTCTTCTTCTCTCTGTTGTGCCTCAAGTTGCTTGTCTTTTATTTTACTAATCCTCTCTTCTATCTGACCTGTTCTATTAGCTAAGCTTGTTACTTCGTTTTTCAGCTCGTGAATTGAGTTTTTCATCTCTGTTTGATTTGTTTTTATAGTTTCAATTTGCTTGGACATATATTCTTTGTGTTCATTGAGTTGTTTTCTCAGCTCTCTAAATTGTCTTTCTGTGTTTTCTTGTATATCTCGGAGGATTTTTAGGATTTCTATCTTGAATTCTCTGTCATTTAGCTCCAAGGTTTCCAGTATATTAAATTTTTTCTGCATAGATTTTTCCTCATCTAGCTGTGTTACCTCTCTTTCTTTTGTATCCATGATATTTGATTTTCTCTTCCTTAATGGCATCTGAGGATGGTTATGTTGATAGTATTAATGAGATTTAATTAAGAATAAAAAGTTAAAAAAATAATAAAAAAATAAAATAGCGAAAGTAGTTGTTTTTTTTAAAAACAATTAATAATGAAATAAAGAAAAATAAAATAAAATAAAAATTTTTTAAAAAAGGAAATTATTTCCCCCCTCCTTTTTTTTTCTCCTCTCCTCTCCCCTCTTTCTTGAGAAAATCTTGTGGTGAACTGTGAATTATAACAAACAATGCCTGTGATGGAGGGCCTGTTTTGGGGAAAAGTAATAAAGGGGCAAAAAAAAAAAAGAAAAAAAAAGAGCGTATGGACCTACAAATAGCAAATAAGGAAAAAATTTGGGTCAGGAATAAAATGATTTGCTTTTAGGTGTTGGTTGTCTAAGAGTTATGATGAGAGGAATAAGAGGAAAACGGAAAAATGGGGAGACAAATTAAAGAATTACTATTGTATTTAGTGGAACAAGGACTAGATAAAATGGAGAGCCAGGGATGGGAGCACTGCTAGTGAGTTAAAAAGGTGAAGTAAAACCCCCCCAAAATGCCACAAACATAAGTTTGAGTCCCAGATAATATAATTTGTTTGTTATTGAGGTTTGAATGAGAGGAGATGTAAAGGAGAAAGGAAGAAACTAATATAGAGGGAGAAAAGAAAGAGAGAGAAAAAAAGAGGGAACCACTAATAGAAGAAAAAAGAAAGGAGAGAGAGAGAGAGAGAGAGAGAGAGAGAGAGAGAGAGATAAGTGTTTTGGAGTGCAACCCTCATAGAGAGAAAGGAAGAGAAGAGAAAAGATAATGGGAGATGTAACACTTATGGGTAGTGTAGTTCAAGGAGAGGAGAGAGTAAGACCGGCAGAGAGTTAATCGGCCAAATTGGAGGAGGAAAAAAAGTATCAAGAATGAAGATAAGAGAAATAAATGAACAAATATAATAAAATGGGATAGGTTATAAAGTCTGCAGATTATTCTTGATTTTGAGAGGTTATCTTCTTGCTTTTTCTTTTCTCTCCCTCTTCCTGGTCCGTGACTCTGTACCCCAGGTTCTGCCCCTTTGGCACGCTCAGGTATAGGTTTGCAATTGATAAATCTCTATGGCAATGTCATGTATTGTGCTTTAGTCTCATTGGCAGTCGAGGCTATTAGCATTTATAGGCTCCGACAGTGAGAGAGTCCGTGTTCCTGGTGCCTTTCTCGTAGTCTTTCCTTCCTCAATTAGTAGCCTGATAATCCAGCTATGGGGTTGCTGCTGCCTCTGCCTGGATAGTAAGAGGCTCAAAGAGCTGGCAACTCCCCACTCTATTTCCACTCAGCACAGGGCTCTGGGTAAGGCTCAGTCAGTCAGAGTTGCTAGCATAATCAGGCGGGCTTTCCGCCCCCTCAAAGACCTCTGGTTCTGTCTGCCACTCTGTCCGGTAACACAGGCGGGCGCCCACTTACGGGGTGCTTGGAGGAAACTCTCACTCACTGGCTGCGCTCGCAGACCAGGATATCCGGCCATCAATCTCATGCTCTGAGTGAAACCCCCTAACCGCAGGGAAAAGTTGCAGCGTTGGAATTGAGTCTCGCTCCGTCCCCGTGTGCGGCTTTTGCAAGGCACTGGGGTGGCCCGAGATTCCGCTTTGGCCCACACAAAGGCCCCTAACTCTGCCCCTCTGTGCGATAACACGGGCGCGCACTGCTGAGGCACTCGGAGGAATCTCTCATTCACTATCTACGCGCGCAAACCCGGATATGAGGCCGGCCGCGTTTCCCTCTGAGTGAAACCCCCTCCAGCATGGAAAATCTCCACCGTTGGAATTAGTTCTCACTCCCTCCCGTGCGTGGCTTTCCCAGGGCCCTGGGGCTGCCCAGAGACTCTGCCCTCGGCCCACAGAAAGGCCTCTGACCCTGCCTCTCCGTGGGGCAACACGGGCACCCACTCTCGGGGCCGAGGAAGAAATCTCTCGCCCACTAACTGCGCACCAACCAGGAGACAGGGTAAAATGGCCGCCCCACTTGTCTTTCTTTGTTTGGGTTTGGCGGGAGTGTTAGCTTGTATTGCCCGGGTTGCCACAGGATCAGTTTTTCCTCAGCTTGGATCTCCGTGCCACAGCCTGGTTCAGCCGTTTGTGCCGTGGCCTGAATCTATTCACCCCCTTTGCCCGCCTCAGTTTCTATATTCACAGTTACCAGAGAAAGCCGCCCTGTTTAGGTTAGTGAGGAAGGCAGAGCATTTCTTACTCCCTATTTCCTTCGGGGTTTGGTTATATATTTAGCCAATTTTTCACTCCACCATACCTTTGGGTGTATTGCGAAGCATCTGGAGGCTCCAAGTATAGGTTTTTCTGTTTCTGGTTGAAGATCTTGTTGAGTTTTGGGGAGATTTATCAGAATCGCTTCCTACCCCGCCATTACTCTGACTATCTCTTTTTTTATTTGGTTGTACTCCATATGTCTTTCCTCTGTTGCTATCTTTTTTATCTTATGTGCTTCTGTGGCGGTTTTTTCAATGTTGGTTACTTTTAAGTAATGAAATTGTTCCTACCCTGTTCATTGTAGTGCACTATTTTGTGAGTACTTTTGCACTCCATCGTCCTTTGTTACTGTCAATCTCCATCCACTTCCCCCCTTTCTTTTAGTTGTTGTCACAGTTTAAATTTGGTTTTATTGTGTTCTTCTTGGAGCTTTTACTTGTGTCTTTGTTTTTTTTTTTGTTCTTTGTATCTGATTGGAGAACACCCTTTAGTAATTCCTGGAGTGGGGTTTTCTGATGATAAATTCCCTCATCTTTTCTGTATCTGTGAATGTTTTTATTTCTCCTTCATATTTGAAGAATAGCTTTGATGGGTATAGTATTCATGGGTGAAATTTCCTCTCTTTCAGGACTTTAAATATTGTGGTCCACTGTCTTCTAGCTTGTAGAGTTTTTGCTGAGAAATCTGATGATATCTAATGGACCTTCCTTTATATGTTGTATTCTTCTTTTCACTGGTTGCCTTGAGCATTTTTTCTTTGCCGTTGGTTTGTGCCAATTTCATTATGATGTGCCTTGGAGTAGGTTTGTTGGGGTTAAGAAAACTTGGAGTTCTGTTTGCTTCTTGAACTTGAGGCTTTAGTTCTTTCCACAGGCTTGGGAAGTTCTCATCTATTATTTGTTTGAGTATCTTCTTCATTCCATTTTCTCTCTTTTCTCCCTCTGATATACCTATTATTCTTATGTTATTCTTTTTGATGGAGTCAGATAATTCCTGTAGGGCTATCTCATTTTTTTAAATTTTTGAGTCTCTTTCTTCTTCTCTCTGTTGTGCCTCAAGTTGCTTGTCTTCTATTTTACTAATTCTCTCTTCTATCTGGCCTGTTCTATTAGCCAAGCTTGTTACCTCGTTTTTCAGTTCGTGAATTGAGTTTTTCATCTCTGTTTGATTTGTGTTTATAGTTTCAATTTCCTTGGAAATATATTCTTTGTGTTCTTTGTGTTGTTTTCTGAGCTCCCTAAATTGCCTTTCTGTGTTTTCTTGTATATCTCGGAGGATTTTTATGATTTCTATTTTAAATTCTCTTTCATTTATCTCCAACATTTTCAATATATTAAATTTTTTCTGCATAGATTTTTTCTCATTTAGCTGTGTTACCTCTCTTTCTTTTGTATCCATGATATTCGATTTTCTCTACCTTAATGGCATCTGAGGGTGGTTTTGTTGATAATATTAATGAAATTTAATAAAGAATAGAAAGTTAAAAAAATAAAAAATTGAAAAGTTTTTTTTTAAAAAAATTAATAATTAAATAAAGAAAAATAAAATAAAATAAAAATTAAAAAAAGAAATTATTCCCCCCTTCCTTTTTTCCTCTCCTCTCCTCTCCCCTCTTTATTGAGAAAATCTTGTCGTGAACTGTGAATTATATTGTATTAAATAAGAACAAACAATGACTGTAATCGGGGGCCTGAATTGGGGAGAAGTAATAAAGGGCAAAAAAAAAAAAAAAAAAAAAAAAAAAAAAAGAAAGAAAAAAAAGGGGGTATGGACCCACAAAAAACAAATAAGAAAAATATTGGGTCAAGAATAAAATCATTTGGTTTTAGGTGTTGGTTGACTAATAGTTATGATGAGAGGAATAAGAGGGAAACAGGAAAATGGGGGGACAAATTAAAAAATTACTATTGTATTTAGTGGAACAAGAACTAGATGAAATGGAGAGCCACGGATGGGAGCACTGCTAGTGTGTTAAAAAGGTGAAATCAAAACCCCCAAAATGCCACAAACATAAGTTTGAGTTCCAGATATGATATTGTTTGTTATTGAGGTTTGAATGAGAGGAGATGTAAAGGAGAATGGAAGAAACCAATATAGAGGGAGTAAAGAGAGAGAGAGAGAGAGAAAGAGGGAAACACTCAAAGAAGAAAAAAGAAAAAAGAGGAGAGAGAGAGAGTTAAGGGTTTTGGAGTGCAACCCTCATAGAAATAAAGGAAGAGTAAAGAAAAGATAATGGAGATGTAACACTTATGGGTAGTGTAGTTCAAGAAGAGGAGAGAGTAAGACCAGGAGACAGTTAAACAACGAAATTGGAGGAGGAAAAAATATATCAAGAATGAAGATAAGAGAAACAAACGAACAAATATAATAAAATGGGATAGGTTATAAAGTCTGTGGATTATTCTTGATTTTGAGAGGTTATCTTCTTGCTTTTTCTTTTCTCTCCCTCTTCCTGGTCGGTGACTCTGTACCCCAGGTTCTGCCCCTTTGGCACGCTCAGGTAGAGGTTTGCAGTTGATAAGTCTCTATGGCAATTTCATGTATTGTGCTTTTGTCTCGTTGGCAGTCGAGGCTCATTAGCATTTATAGGCTCCACCAGTGAGAGAGTCCGTGTTCCTGGAGCCTTTCTCCTAGTCTTTCCTTCCTCAATTAGTAGCCTGATAATCCAGCTATGGGGTTGCTGCTGCCTCTGCCTGGATAGTAAGAGGCTCAGGGAGCTGGCAACTCCCCACTCTATTCCCACTCAGCACAGGGCTCTGGGTAAGGCTCAGTCAGTCAGAGCTGCTAGCATAATCAGGTGGGGCTTTCATCCACTCAAAGACCTCTGGCTCTGCCACTCTGTGGGATAACATGGCACGCACTGCTGAGGCACTGGGAGGAATCTTTCACCCACTATCTGCACGTGCAGACCAGGATATCAGTCCACCAGTCTCACACTCTGAGTGAAACCCCCACCCGCACGGAAAAGTTCCAACGTTGGAATTTGTTCTCGCTCCCTCCTTATGTGCGGCTTTCCCACGGCACTGGGGTGGTCCAGAGATTCCACCTTTGGCCCACACAAAGTCCTCTGACTCTGCGTCTTTGTGGGAAAACACGGGCTCCCACTCACGAGGTGCTGGGAGGAATCTCTTGCCCACTGTCCGTGTGCGCCGACCTGGAAATCGGGGAAAATAGCTGCCCCGCTTTTCTTTCTTTGCCTGGGTTTGGCGCTAGTGTTATCTTGTATTGCCCGGGTTGCCACAGGCACAGTTTTTTCTTGGCTTGGATCTCCGTGCCACAGCCTGGTTCGGCCATTTTTACCGTGGCCTGGATCTATTCACTCCCTTTGCCCGCTTTAGTTTCTATATTCTCAGTTCCCAGTGAAAGTTGCCCTGTTTAGGTTAGTGACGAAAGCGGATCATTTCTTACTTCCTATTTCCTTCGGGATTTGATTATATATTTAGCCAATTTTTCACTTGACCATACCTTTGGGTGTATTGTGAAACATCTGGAGGCTCCAAGGATAGGTTTTTCTGTTTCTGGTTGAAGATCTTGTTGAGTTGTGGGGGAGATTTATCGGTATAACTTCCTACCACACCATTACTTTGACGTCATCTCCCTCAGTAATCTTAAAAAAGAAAAATAAGTTGGGAGGTATCACACTTCATGATATCAAGCTATACTACAAGGCCATTGTACTTAAAACAGCCTGGTACTGTCATAGAAACCCGCACATAGATCAATGGAACAGAATGGAGAGCCCAGAAATAAACCCACAGCTCTATGGACAACTGATATTTGACAAAGGAGGTAAGGGCATACAATGGAGTAAAGACAGCCTCTTTATTAAATGGTCTTGGTAAAATTGGACAGCTACCTGCAAAAAAAATGAAACTAGACCACCAACTTACACAATTCACAAAAACAAACTGAATATGGAAAAAAGACTTAAATGTAAGCCGTGAAGCCATAAACATCTTAGAAGAAAACATAGGCAGTTAGTTCTTTGACATCTCTTGCAGCAATATATTAGCTGATTTATCTCCTCGGGCAAGTGAAATAGAAGGCAGGATAAACAAATGGGACTACATCAAACTAAAAAGCTTATGCACAGCCAAAGACAATAAGAACAGAATAAAAATCCAAACTACACAATGGCGGAATATATTTGACAGTACGTCTGATAAGGGTTAATAACCAAAATTTATAAAGATTTTGTAAATCTCAACACCAGAAAGACAAACAATCCAATCAAAAATGGGAAATAGAAATGAGTAGACACTTCTCCAAAGAGGACATACAGATGCCCAATAGGCATATGAAAAAATGCTTATCATCACTAATGATTAGAGAAATGCAAATTAAAACCACAATGAGATATCACCTCACACCGGTTAGCATGACATCAACAAAACAACACAGAATAAGTGCTGACTAGGATGTGGAGAAAACGAACCCTCCTGCACTGATGGTGGGAATGCAGACTGGTGCAGACTTTGTGGAAAACAGTATGGAGATTCCTCAAAAAATTGAAAATCGAACTGCCTTTTGACCCAGCTATCCCACTTTTAGGAATATACCCCAAGAACACTCTAGAACTTTTCCAGAAGGAGAAATGCACCCCCATGTTTATGGCAGCATTATTCACAATAACAAAGATCTGAGAACAGCCCAAGTGTCCATCAGAGGATGAGTGGATTAAAAAGCTTTGGTACATATATACTATGGAATACTACTCAGCCATAAGAAATTATGACATTGGATCATTTACAATAACATGGATGGACCTTGATAACATTGTACGGAGTGAAATAAGTTAGCCAGAAAAAACTTCGAACTATATGAACCCATACTTAGATGGGAAATAAAAATGAGACTCACAGACATGGGACAAGAATGTGATGGTAACGAGGGGAGGGGTGTGGGGGTGAGGAGGGGTGAGGAAGGAGAGAGAGGGAGTGGGGGAAGGGAAGGGACACAAAGAAAAGCAGATAGAAGGTGATAGAAGACAATTTGACTTTGGGTGAGGGGTATGCAGCATAATCAAATGTCAAAATAATCTGGAGATGTTTTCTTGGAACGTATGTACCCTGATTTATCAATGTCACTGCATTAAAATTAATAAAAATAAGATAAAAAAAGTACACTCTGGGAAACCAAGATATAAGTGTCTGTCATTTACCTGTCAAAATCTTTTAATAAAATAAAAAATATGACATTAAAAAAATAACACACCAAAAAACACCTATTCCCTTTTCCTTCGAAGAAGTTGTCATAATCTGCAAGCAAAGGGAGAAAAAAGAGGAAATAAAAACCATTTAAATTCATCATATAATGCTAACTACTGTATAGATGTGGTAAAGGAAAAAGAAAACAAATTCAGCTTTTCAAATAAAGTTCATTCTATAAGTTATTGGGAACATGGACATTGAATGCATTGGACTTTGCTACAAAAAAATGTAACAGAAAACTGCCTGACAAGGTAGTGGCGCCATGGATAGAGCATGGGACTGAGATGCAGAACACCCCAGTTTAAAGCCCTGAGGTTGCTGACTTGAGCGTGGGCTCACTAGCTTGAGCATAGGGTTACTGTCTTGAGTGTGGGATCATAGACATGACCCCATGGTTGCTCACTTGAGCCCAAGGTTGCTGGCTTGAGCAAGGGGTTACTCACTCTGCTGTATCACCCCACCCCTCTCAAGGCACACAATAAAGCAATCAATGAACAACTAAATGCCGCAACAAAGAATTAATGTTTCCCATCTCTCTCCCTTTCTGTCTGTCCCTATCTGTTCCTCTCTCTGTCTCTGTCTCAAAGAAACATAACAGATATAGATATTACCTTATTATTATAACATTAAAAACTAAGGTACACATGGCAGAGGTATTTGTCTACCCCATCTCTCCAAATTAACAGGCTTTAGAAACACCAAGAGCAGTTTCAGTTTAAGAATGTGCTGAGGTGACTGACCCCTTGAAACAAACTTAGGGATAAAAGCAAATCCAGGGCACAAGAAGTAAGGTCACTGGTTAGAGTGTACATTTAGGACCAGAAACAGAACTGACGATGGAACGGGCATTAATAATCTTGAATATCGTAGATTGAAAGTAAAGACACCTTGGGCTTAGAGGATGCCAGCATTACAAAGTTCTGAATTGTGTAAGAAAGTAGGAATATCTAAACTATTATTTTCTGGGAAAGTATCACAGATGGAGTCCCTCCCCTGCCCCCACCACAAATATGGTAAACACAATTTCACAGCAGTTGTCCATCTGGGACAATTGGCATTGACTGGCTTCTGCTTCCTCTCATTTCTCCAGATAACCCTGATTATGTTTGAATAAATCATTGGGGCTCGGGGCATATGCAGATAAAATCAGACCTGTGAAATCAGATTGCTGTATCCTCTTCCAGGAAGAACAGTTTTATCCTTGACTGACCATATATTCTTAGAGTTAAGGCCAAATGAGTCAAGAGAGCAAAAATTCTGTGGATTGCTGTGGTTGATACTTATTCCTCAATTCTTATGATTCTATGATTAGCAACTTCTGGGAACAAAACTCAGCTTCTTTCTAAACGCTTAATCCTATATAGATGGTGAATTTTCTAGAATAAAGTGAATGGAGCCTTTTACTTCTTTTGGCTCTTTCTATTGCTGGATAGTAAGGGACTTGAACTCCATGACCAGAGATCAACTGGCTGCACTAGCTGCTGGATAAGAAAGTTTGTCTAATTAAAAAGAAAGTATTAGAAAACCCATTAAACCACAGAACTAAGGCATGGTCTTCAACCAGCTCTGTCAGGAGTAAATATAGTATTTTCCTGTTGATATGGTTGACTCTATTTGTCCCTTAATGGACTTTGATCTGGGAAAAGGAGAAGGGATATTTTGTTAGTTTGCTAGGGTTGTCATAATAAAGTACCGCAGTCTGAGGGGCTTCAACAACAGAAATTTATTTCTTCATAGTTCTGGGGACTAAAAGTCTAAGATCCAAGGTTTGCACAGAGTTGATTTCTTCTGAGGGTTCTTTCCTGGGCTTATAGAAGGATGTCTTCTTGTCTCTTCACTTTGTGTTATTTCTGACTGTGTCTGTGTTCTAATCTCCTTTTCCAATGAGAACACTAGTTATACTGGTTTAGGGCCATCCTAATGACCTCATTTTAATGTAATTATCTCTTTAAAGACCCTATTCCAATAGGGTCACATTTGAGATATAGCTGTCTCTCACCATATTATGGTTCACTTTTCGCAGTTTCACTGTATCACAGGTTTGTATATTGTATATATCTAATTTTCTATCATCGATTTTTCGCTATATAGCAGGATTTTGCAGTATATAGGTATTTTTATATATATTTATTATTTTATTATTTTGTGGTAAAATAAGCAAAATAAGTGTGGGAAAGGTTAATAACAGTGTGGGAAAGGTTTATAAGAGTGTAGTGAGAGTTTATAAAGCCTTAAAATATATATAAATAATAAAATAAATATAAGGTCATTACTTTGTGAATTTTTTCCATTTCATAGGGGTTTCTGAAACCTAACCCCCATGAGAGACAAGGGAACACTGTACTGGGCTTTAGGATTTTAACATATGAATTTTGGAGGATGCAGTTCAGTCCATAATAAGTGTTGTTTATTGATTTCTCCTAATTCACCAACTGGTACATAACATGCATATCTAGTTGCATCAAGCTGTCATGTTTCTTTATTCCCCTGGCATATAGTGTAGGCATGGCATAAAATAAGTTCTCAGTTTAGCTATTTGTTCTGAATCTTCTTGTAAATTTTGGACCTTTGTTTTTTAAGCAACTTACCAAAATTACTTAACAACATAGGCTTAAGAAAATTAATCACATAAACAAATCACATAAATCATTACAAACCTGGAATAGAATGCGATCTTAGACATTTCAACCATGACTATAAACTGCCAAAATTATATCACTTAAAAATAGGAAAGTTGGCAGTGTATTGAGTCTGTACTTGAATCCTATAGTAAAGAAGCAGGTGAGTTGAATAACAATGGGAAGAGAGACTATGTAAGTGGAACAGAGAATGCACTGTATCTTCAGAGGAAAAGGGGTTAAAGGCAAATGAGCAACACTTATTTGATAACACTTCTGGGAAGAAGATATCATTTGATCAGGTTCTCAGGAACATGTGGGATAAGGCCAGACAGTGAAGCTGAAAGGAGGCAAGTCTTATCTGCGAAGACACAGGGGCAGAGGAAAAAGGATCTTTTACATATTGAGGAGCAGAGTGTTGTGGGAGGGGAGGTTAGGAGCACAAACTAAAGTAGATCAACTGAAGCAAATCACATCCTTGAGTTTCAGAGGAATTTTGGGTGTGAAAGCAGTGTTTTGCTGTCACTGGCTTGGGGAATTCAGGAAGCTCATTAGACATAGAAGAAAGTATATATAACCATGCAGAGATCAGACCAGATCTCCCCCTTTTTGCCATATTATTTTATATTTTTACTCATTGAAAGTCATCATTTCTCTATAACTATTTTAAATTCAAGCATTATCATCCACATTAATTTTGTAGGAAAATCAAATGTGTTTTATCATCACCATTTATGTCCTGGAGATTAAAGGAGGAAAGTTGAAGGCAGGTAACCAGTAATAGTTGAGATGTTTGTAAAAGTCTCTTTTGCGTTTACTTTGACCCACTCATCAACAAGTCTAAGTGCCTTTGACATGGCAGCACACAGGCATCATGCACACTTAAATGAAATAGTCAAAGTATTATTTGTATCCTTCTTCAGTATTTAAAAGATAGCACATGAAGAACTGCATAAAATATTGTGTCTTTATTTACCTTTCAGTTCTTTATTGCCAGGAAAATAAAACTCCTTTAGAATCTTTAATTTTTTCAGTTCATAAAAGTAGGAAAGATTGTTGCAAAATCATTGGTTGAATTTAAGAGTAACAGAGAGTGGCTATTAGGAGATCCTAGGTGTAGGTGAAAGCACAGACTACCTGCCACAAGTCCTATTTTTACCTTGCAGCATTTCTCAGGCTCTTATTGTAGCTTATTTCTTTGAGCATGTCAATAGCCTGCTTTATTATTGCCTTTTCTGGCCAAAGCATGAATATTATCCTCTCATGTTCTGGTTTTTTAATAGGCAAAAAACAAAAAACAAACAAACAAACAACAACAAAAAATCCAAAAAACCATCTATAAGGAATCATAAATATTGTTCTATCCTATGCCTATAGGTAGATGGTAGTATAGAAGAGAAATGGGCAGTTCATTAGAACTAGGGTCACTTCTGCCACTTTCATTCATTTCTTTAATAAATTGTTATTGAATATCTTCTATGTGGAAGGTATTTTCTAGAAGTACAGTTTTATCAAATTATGTAACTGCTACATATTTCTAATTTCTTACAATGTGTTAGATGGATAAATGGAAATAATAGGCCCTGGCCAGTTGGATCAGTTGTAGAGCATAGGCCAGTGTGTGGAAAGCCCGAGATTCAATTCCTGGTCAAAGCACAAGGGAGAAGCAATCATCTGCTTTTATACCCCTCTCCCTCCTTCCTCTCTCTCTTTCCTTCCCACAGCCATGGCTTGAATGATTTGAGCATGTTGGCCCTGGGTGCTGAGGATGGCTCCATAGCCTGTCTAGGCACTGAAATAGCTCAATTGCCTAGCAGTGAAGCAGTGGACCCAGATGGGCAGATCATCTTCCTGTAGGTGTCTTGTTGGGTGGTCAGGGAGCATGTAGGAGTCTTTCTCTGCCTCCCACCTCTCACCTAATAAAACTGAATAAATAAATAAAATGAAAATAATATACATTAAAGGTTGATTAGCAGAAGTTTAAAAGTAAAGACGCAAGAGTGACGTCAGAGAAATGGCACCTTGAGGAGAACTCTCGATACCTCTCCCCGAAATTTCAACAAGTTTGACAATTAGTGACAGAAAAATGATCCTAGGAGCATCTGAAATACACATCAACTGAACAAAGGTATGATTGGGCAAAACGGTAGCTAAATATATAATCTATTCTGAGGGAAATAAGATGGAGAATGGAGCACTCCGCCTTCCTCACTGACCTGAGCAAGGGCTGCTTTCACTTGGAACTGAGAGAAAGTGAGGGCTGGGGGTGTGGAAAGAGCTGGGCTGGGGCAGAGACGTTAAAGCCAAGGGGAGAGTGTCCCTGCGGCTCAGCCCACATGAGCTAATGCCAGCAGTGGACCCCGTCAGAGGTCTGAGAACAGTTGCCTTATTTACTCCTGATATCCTGGTCAGCGAGTGCGGACAGTGTGTGAGAGGTTCCTCTTAGCACCCTGGGCATGGGTGCCCACGTTCCTGGACAGAGGGGCAGGGTTGAGAATGTCAGCAGTAGCCTTCTGCGTGGGCTGTTTTAGAGTCTCGGTGTAATCCCTGCTCCCTGGAAAATAGCACACGTGAAGTGTGAAAAAGTCACATCCCTATGCCTGGACTTATCTGGGCGGAGCACCTCCACCAGCCATACAGGCTAAAAAAGCACATTACCAGGGAAGAAAAAATATTGAAGTGCGAGGGGGAGGGGCGTGCAGGCAGCTTGCAGACAGTCTCTGGAGAAGGTCTGCGGATCCAATTGCTGAAATTCACTTAATCCACAGTCTGCTCACTGCCCAACTGGCTTACGCTGGCAGTAGCTCTGGATGACCAGGTTTTCTTCCTCAGGTCAGAGATTTAAGAGAACCCAATGGAGAGACATGATATTTTTTAGGGCCTATTGCTCTGCACACAGTAGCTGGGGCAACTTCCTGCCAGCCAATACAGGGTGAAAAACACATTCTTATGGAACAGAACTCAGAGAACACTGCAGAAATTGGGCAGGCTAGGCTGTAGGCTTTTTAACAAGGGAGAAGCCTGCAGAGAGCAATCCCACAGAACGCTAAGGCAAATTTAACTAGATATACCCAGGGAGCTTTAGAAAGGAGCCTGAACAGAAGTCAACCTGCCCCCCTACCTGCTTAAGCTGGTGGCTCTGGTTGGCAAAGCTTTCATACTAAGGGCTATGCTCTAAAAAAAAACCTGCATGAGGGATTTGGCAGCTTTTAAAACCTCCTGTTCTGCTAGCAGTGACTAGGGCATCTTCTTGCTAGTTAATACAGGTTACAAAGTGCAAAAAGCCTGGGGAAAGTGGTCCCTCAGAGTGCTGAGGCATACTAGACATGCCTGGAAGCTCACAGAAAGACACTTGAGAGCAACAGGCTCCCAGCCCTGCTGGATTATGCTGGTGGCTCTGGCTGGAAGATCCTTACCTAGAGCCCTGTGTTGAGTGGGGGTATAGTGGGGATTTGCCAGTTCTTAGGATCTCTTACTCTCCAGGCAGGGGCAACTTCACAGCTGGGTCACCAGGCTGCTAGTTCAGGAAGGAGAGAGTTGGAGAGAGGCTCCAGGAAAATGGACTCTCTCATTGTTGGAGCCTGCAAAGCTAGCAAAGCTAACAAGCCCTGACTACAAATGAGACTGAGGCCTAGTATATGTCATCGCCATAGTGACACATCAACTGCAAATCTCAACCTAAGCATGACACAGGAGCAGAGCCGGGGTTTAGTGACACCAACCAGGAAGAGAGAGAACAATTAAAAAGGAAGAAGATAACCTCTCAAAATTAAGAATAATCCACAGTCTTTATAAATTTTTCCACTTTTTTTCCTTTCGTTTTTTTATCTTTATCTTATTTTTTCTTCCACCTTGGTCCTTTTATTCTCTTTTCATCTTATTCCTTTCTCTTCATCTTGAACTTCATTACTCATAGGTGTTACATTTCCCATTCTTTTTCTTTCTTTCTTCTTTTCTTCTTTTTTCTTTTCTTTTGTTCTATGAGGGTTACATTCCATAAACCTTAACTATCTCCTTTTCCTTCTTTCTCTTTTTTCATCCTGTCTCTTTTTCACTTTTCCTTTCATTCGATCCTCACTCAGAAACAAATTATTTTATATTGGATTCAAAATTTTTCTTTGTGGCATATTGTGTACTTTTTACTTCACTTTTAACTCATTAGTGTTCCATTCTATGTATTTTTTTATTCATTCTATGTATTTTTTGTTCCACTTAATACAATAGTATTTTTTTCTTGTTTTCTTCTTGTCTCTTTCTCTATATCTCTCATTCAACCATTATTTACAAGTTAATTATTTTATTCTTGATCCAAATTTTTTTCGTGTAGCATTTTGTGGGTCCTTACCTCGTTTTTTCCCTTTTATCACTTCTCTACAACTCAGGCCCTCTGTTCTAGGTAGTTTTTGTTTCATTTAGCACAATATAGTTCTAAGTTTTTCACGGTATTTTCTCCAAAAAATAAAAATTTTTTTGTTATTTTTTATTCTTTATCAATTCTTATTAGTGTTATTAACAAAACCATTTTCAGATGCCATTAAGGAAAAGGAAATCAAATATCATGAATACAAAAGACAGAAATGTACACAGATAGATGAAAGTACAGAAAGACAATTTAGGGAGCTCAAAAAACAACTCAACGAAAAGAAAGAATACTTGACCAAGGAAATTGAAACTATGAAAATGAATCAAACAGTTCAATTCATGAACTGAAAAATGAGGTAACGAGCTTAGCTAATAGAATAGGCCAGATAGAAGAGAGAATTAGTGACATAGAAGACAGGCAACTAGAGGCACAACAGAGAGAAGAGGGTAGAGACTCACAAATTAAAAAAAAAAGAGAAAGCCCTACAGGAATTGTCTGACTCCATCAAACATAGCAACATAAGAATAATAGGTATATCAGAAGGAGAAGAGAGAGAAAATGGAATCGAGATCATATTCAAACAAATAATAGAAGAGAATTTCCCAAGCCTGTGGAAAGAACTAAAGCCTCAAATTCAAGAAGCAAACAGAACACCTAGTTATCTTAACCCCAACAAACCTACTCCAAGGCACATCATAATGAAATTGGCACAAACCAATGAAAAAGAAAAAATTCTCAAGGCAGCCAGGGAAAAGAAGAATACAACATATCAAGAAAGGCCCATTAGATTATCATCAGATTTCTCAACAGAAACTCTACAAGCTAGAAGAGAGTGGACCCCAATATTTAAAGTTCTGAAAAAGAGGAACTTCTAGCCAAGACTACTATACCCATTAAAACTATCCTTCAAATATGAAGGAGAAATAAAAACATTCACAGATACAGAAAAAATGAGGGAATTTAACACCAGAATAACTCCCACTTCAGGAAATACTAAAGGGGATTTTTAGACCAGATACAAAGAACAAAACAAAACCACAAGTAAAGGCTCCACCAAGATCACAATAACATCAATTTTAAATCGTGACAACAAAAACAAAAAAAGGGGAGAGGACAGAGATTAACAGTAGCAAAGCAGGATGGAGTGGAGAAGCACTCATGAGATAGTGTACTAAAATGAACATGGTAGGTAACCTTTCCATTACTCAATGCTAACCACCCCTGAAAAAACAACCAAGAAGCACATGACTTGAAAAAAGAAGTAACAGAGGAAAGAAGTATAAATTACAACCAAACAAAAACAAATGATAGAAAAACAAAAGAGAATAATCAAACAAGATACAAAACTAACAGAAAGCAATATATAAAATGGCAATAGGAAACCCTCAAGTGTCAATATTTACACTAAATGTAAATGGATTGAACTCACCAATAAAAAGACACAGAGTAGCAGAATGGATTAAAAAAGAAAATCAAACTGTATGCTGCCTACAAGAAACACATCTAAGCTACAAGGATAAAAACAAATTCAAAGTGAAAGGCTAGAAAACAATACTCCAAGCAAATAACATCCAAAAAAAAAAAAAAAAAGGTATAGCAATACTCATATCTAACAATGCTGACTACAAGATAGCAAAGGTAATCAGAGACAAAAACAGTCATTTCATAATGATTATGGGACATTGAATCAAGAAGACTAACACTTCTTAATATATATGCACCAAACCAAGGAGCACCAAAATATATAAGACGGCTACTGACTGACTAAAAACAAAAACTGACAAAAGTACAATCATATTTGGAGACCTCAATACACCGCTGATGGTTCTAGATCATTAATCCAAACAGAAAATCAATAATGAAATATTGGCCTTAAATGAAACATTAGAACAAATGATATAATAGACATCTACAGGACATCTCATCCCAAAGTGCCAGAGTATACATTATTCTCTAGTGTACATGGAATATTCTCAAGAATTGACCATATTTTGGGCCACAAAAATAACATCAGCAAATTCAGAAAAGGTGAAATTATACCTAGCATATTTTCTGATTATAAAGACTTGAAACTAGAATTCAACTGCAAAAATGGGTAAACAAACCCACAAAAATGTGGAAACTAAACAACATACTTTTAAAAAATGAGTGGGTCAAAGAAGAAATAAGTGCAGAAATCAAAAGATATATACAGTCAAATGAAAATAACAATATGACATATCAGAATCTCTGGGATACAGCAAAAGCAGTAATAAGAGGAAAGTTCATATCATTACAGGCTTATATGAACAAACAAGAGAGAGCCCAAGTAAACCACTTAACTTCACATCTTAAGGAACTCGAAAAAGAAGAACAAAGACATCCCAAAACCAGTAGAAGAAAGGAAATAATAAAAATCAGAGCAGAAATAAATGAAATACAGAATAGAAAAACTACAGAAAAAAATAATAAAACAAGGAGCTTCTTCTTTGAAAAGATCAACAAAATTGACCAACCACTGGCAAGACTCACCAGGGAAAAAAGAGAAAGGACTCATATAAACAAAATCCAAAATGAAAGAGGAGAAATCACCACGGACACAGTAGATATACAAAGAATTATTGTAGGATACTATGAAAAACTATATGCCACCAAATTCAACAATCTCGAAGAAATGGATAAATTCCTAGAACAATACAATCTTCCTAGACTGAGTCTTAAAGAAGCAGAAAGTCTAAATATACCCATAAGCACAGAGGAAATAGAAACAACTATTAAAAACCTCCCCCAAAATAAAAGTCCAGGGCCAGGCGCCTATTCAAGTGAATTCTATCAAACATTCAAAGAAGAGTTGGTTCCTATTCTACTCAAAGTTTTCCAAAAAAATTGAAGAAGAAGGAATACTTCCACACACATTTTATGAGGCCAACATAACCCTCATACCAAAACCTGGCAAGGATGGCACAAAGAAAGAAAACTATAGATCAATATCTCTAATGAATACAGATGCTAAAATTCTAAACAAAATACTAGCAAATCGAATACAACAAAACATTAGAAAAGAATACGTCACGATCATGTGGAATTCATCCCAGAATCACAAGGATGGTTCAACATATGTAAAACGGTTAATGTAATACACCATATCAACAAAACAAAGAACAGAAACCACATGATCATATCAATAGATGCAGAAAAGGCATTCAATAAAATACAATACAATTTTATGTTTAAAACACTCAACAAAATGGGTATAGAAAAAAAATATCTCAACATGATAAAGGCAATTTATTTAAACCATTAGCTAACATCATATTAAATGGCATAAAAATGTCAACTTTTCTTTTTAAATCAGGAACAAGACAGGGATGTCCAGTCTCTTCACTCTTATTTAATGTGGTGCTGGAAGTTTTAGCCAAAGCAATCAAACAAGAAAAAGTAATACAAGGCATTCATATTAGAAAAGAAGATGGAAAGGTTTCACTTTTTGCAGATGATATGATCCTATACATCGAAAACCCCAAAGAAGCCACAGAAAGATTACTTGAAACAGTAAACCAATACAGTAAGGTAGCAGAATACAAAATTAATATACAAAAGTCCATTGCCTTCCTATATGCCAACATTGAAACATCAGAAAATGAACTGAAAAAAATAATCCCCTTCATGGTTGCAAAAGAAAAATAAAATACCTAAGAATTAACATAACAAAGAATGTAAAGGATTTATATAATGAAAACTACAAAGCATTGTTAAGCGAAATAAAAAAAGATACAAGGTAATGGAAAAATATTCCTTGTTCTGGATAGGAAGAATAAATATAGTCAAAATGACCATATTACCCAAAGCAATATACAAATTCAATGCAATTCCCATCAAAATTCCAAAGTCATTTTTTAAAAAAATGGAACAAAAAAGTCATCAGATTTATATGGAAGTATAAAAAACCCCAAATAGCCAAAGCAATCCTAAGGAAAAAGGACGAAGCTGGGGACATTATAATACCTGACTTCAAATTATATTATAGAGCCCTGACAATTAAAACAGCATGGTATTGGCAGAAGAATAGAAAGCCCAGAAATAAAACCACATATATATGGTCAAATAATTTTTGATAAAGGGGCCAACAACACATAATGGAGAAAAGAAAGCCTCTTCAACAAATGATGCTGGGAAAACTGGAAAGCCACAGGTAAAAGAATGAAACTCAACTACACTTTGTCCCCTTGTACTAAAGTTAATTCAGAATGTATCAAAGACCTAAATATAAGACCTGAAACAATAAAGTACATAGAACAAAACATAGGCACTAAACTCCATATAAAGAGTAGTTTATGAATTTGACTCCAAAGGCAAAGGAAGTGAAGGCAAAGATAAATGAATGGGATGACACCAGACTAAGAAGTTTTTGCACAGCAAGAGAAACTGACAACAAAACAAACAGCCAACTAAATGGGAGATGATATTTTCAAACAACAGATCAGATAAGGGCCTAATATCCAAAATATACAAAGAACTCATAAAACTCAACAACAAACAAATAATCCAATAAAAAATGCGAAGAGGACATGAACAGACACTTCTCCCAGGAGAAATACAAATGGCCAAAAGATATATGAAAAGATGCTCATCTTCATTAGCTATTAGAGAAATGCAAATCAAAACTACAATGAGATACTACCTTACACCTGTTAAATTAGCTCAGGCATCAAGATCCTATGGCTCATGAGCCAGATGTGGCTCTTTTGATGGCTGCATCTGGCTTGCAGACAAATATTTTATAAAAAAATAATAATGTTAAAAATATCATATAAAACATTTTCATGTATTACAACCCATTTGTTTTCTGCGGCTCATGTTCATGGTTGCAGGTGGCTGGAGCCAATCACAGCTGTTCTCCAGCAACACAAAAGTTTTATTGGATAATATGTAATGTACATGAGTCATTGTATGGCTGTCATGGAATTATACTTTAAAATATGTTGCGTTCACGGCTCTCTCAAGGAAAAAGATTCCTGACCCCTGGATTAGCTATTATCAACAAGACAGGTAATAACAAGTGTAGGAGAGGCTGTGGAGAAAAAGGAACCCTCATCACTTTTGGTGGAAATGTAAAGTAGTACAACCATTATGGAAGAAAGTATGGTGGTACCTCAAAAAACTAAAAATAGAACTACCATATGACCCAGCAATCCCTCTACTGGGTATATACCCCCCTAACTAAAAAAACATTGGTATGTAAAGACACATGCAGCCCCATGTTTATTGCAGCATTATTCACAGTGGCCAAGACATGGAAACAACCAAAACGCCCTTCAATAGATGACTAGATAAAGAAGATGTGGTACATATACACAATGGAATACTACTCAGCCATAAGAAATGATGACATCGGGTCATTTACATTTTGCAACATGGATGAACCTTGATAACATTATATTGAATGAAATAAGTAAATCAGAAAAAAATAAGAACTATATGATTCTATACATAGGTGGGACATAAAAATGAGACTCAGAGACATGGCAAGAGTGTGGTGGTTACAGGGGGAGGGGAGGGGGAGAAGTTGGGGGAAGAAAAGAGACACCAAGAAAACCAGATAGAAGGTGGTGGAAGAGAATTTGACTTTGAGTGATGGCTATGCAACATAATTAAATGTCAAAATAACCTGGAGATGTTTTCTCTGAACATATGTACCCTGATTTATTAATGTCATGCCATCAAAATTAATTAAAAAATAAAATAAAAAAACATTCATTGAAATAAAAAAGAAGTAAATAAAGAATAAGATTGCTAAGTGTTCCACACAAGCTAATTTTTCTCAGTTCTCAGAATGAAATCACATACTTAAAGAAAAGCCAGTCAAAATGTAAGGGCCATGAGGCTCTCAGTGGACATAATCTTTTGGTCAGCCAGCATTAGCCATTTTAAAATCATAAGCTCCAGAGAAAGAGTTTGCATGACTATTTTGAGTGTGGCTGTTAACAGGAAGCCAAGTAATGTTTGGCTGCAGTAGATAACTGTGAAAGCTTCTTGTGAACTGTTTAGAATATATTTAAGTGGGAAGTTAGTTCTGCCTGCCCTGGAATTTGTGTCTCTTGAAGAAAAGCTATAAAACAGCCAATGTTTATCTTTGGTTTCTCCGTGGTAGAACCTTCTCCTTCCAGGAGCCCTCTGTTCCCTGCTCATTTATCTTTGTCGCTAAACCTGAGAGTCATGCTCCTCAGTCTGAAAATGTGCTTATCGACTTTTATATATCAAGCACCCATCTTGTGGCACCTTGTGAGGCTGTTGGGGGTGTGTGTGTGATAAAAAGATGGGAAAATTACAGTTTTTATCTCCCAGGTTCTATTAATATTGTTGGGGGGAAAAACGATGGACATATGACAAACATACATTCTACTCTTTTGAGGCACTTCCTAAAAGTGTCCTGTTGTTCTCACTTATCAGACAGAATCTGAATCATATTCGAATCCCACAAAAATGTGAATTTAAACATATATACCCAGATCTCAATACTAAAAAAATAATAACCATAAAAAAAGCCTGAAACCAGAGCATCTTCTAAAACATGTCCCAAGAAAAGAGCGAAGAACAAGGCAGTCAATTATGACAGTAAGTTTGTTCTGCTGGGTTTGCTTATGTGGGTGCATTTTTATTGTCTAGTCATTAGAAGCCAAATTTTTTCTGCTTTCAAACATGGAAGTAGGCCCTGGCTGATTGGCTCAGTGGTAGAGTTTCAGCCTGGCATGTGGATGTCCCAGGTTTGATTCCTGGTCAGGGCACACAGGAGAAGCACCCATCTGCTTCTTCACCCATCCACCTCCTCTATCTCTCTAACTCTTTCTACTCCCACAGCCATGGCTCTATTATGATTCCAGTGCATTGGCCACAGGTGCTGAGGATGGCTCTGTGGAGCCTCTATCTCAGGTGCTAAAAATAGCTCTGTTGCAAGCATGGCCCTATATGGGTAGAGCATTGGCCCCAGATGGGGGTTGTTGAGTCAATCTTGGCAAGGCATATGTGGCAGTCTGTTTCTCTATCTCCCCTCCTCTCACATGGAAAGGAAGAAGAAATTTTAAAAATGGAAGTAAAAGACTGGCATCATATTTCTCTGAAAGTAGCACATTCTCTTATAAGTAAGGATTTCATAAATTCATATGAAATGTACAGGCCCCAAAATGGAAAAAAAAATATGAGCAAAGACAACTCAACAAGAATATATACTTCCACATTAAAAAAGAAAATAATTTGCCCTGACCGGATAACTCAGTTGGTTAAAACATTGTCCCAAAGCACAGAGGTTGCTGGTTTGATCTCCAGTCAGGGCACATACAGGAATAGCTAGATGTTCCTGTCTCTCTCTCTCTCTCTGTCTCCTTGCTTCTCTCACTAAAATAAATAAATAAGTTTTCTTAAAAAGAAGAAATAATTCCATTTTATTAATATTCAACCACAAATTAAACAATTATGAATTGTTCTTTTTTGTCTATTATTAGTGTCCAGAATTGGTGATGGTTGGTGAGAAGGTATAGCAGTTTGTTGCTTAGTGGAAATGTAAACTGGCACAATTTTTTATGGAGCAATTTTCTGATTAGTAATTATAAAAATGTTTATAACCTTCTGCATGGTAGTTCTCTTTCTCAGAATGTATTCTTAAAAGATATGGTGAAATGCATTTGAAACTTTTTAAGAACAAGAAGAGTTCATCACACCCTATTCCCCCTAGTAGGCTGCCTCCCTGGGCTGGGAGAAGCTTGCATCAGCTTCCCCCAGGGAGCAGCTTACACTTTTCAAATACACTGAAAGAAACCAGATGTGCTCCTGACCTTCTGATGGTCTAACCTCATGTAGTTCCTCACTCTTTTAACCTAGGCCTATCAGCAGTTTTCAGCCTACGTGCCTGCCACTTACTCTGCCTGCAAACCTCCCCTCTTGAGTGAGTCATGCGTTTGACTTTTCTTTCAGTTCATCTCATCTTAAGAAATTCTTGGAGATTTGGTGTGCACCTTTCAGCCTTCCTGAGCATCAGCACTGGCTGCAATTGTTTTTGTTTGGTTTTGTTTGTTTTTATTTTTTTAATCTATCAGTCATTTTAATGGGGATCTTGAAGAAAAGGAATTAGACACTTGTGTTGACATCACATTGTTACTCAAAAGTCCTGGGTTGCTTCTCTAAATCAAAGGAAAATCAGAGGCAAAAGGAAGAGAAGAGGAAGAAGGAAGGGAAGGGCGTGGGGAGAGGGGAAATGCATTTGCTTCGCTCCCCTTCATAACTGCTGCTAGTTTGTATATTTGTATGAGTTATTTTAAACAGTTTGCCACTTGTTGAGATGTTAATGAACAGGGATTCAATGTGGAGAGGACTAAGAACAAAAGGGAAAATAGCTGTAGAATAGCAGACTTCTTAAAGAAGAACAGATTTAAGTATGATATTACTGTGCAGGGCATGGGATTGGTTTGTTATTAAGGACTTTTATAATTTGGAGTCAAGATAACTGGCATCATATCACAAAATGAGTGAAATGCACCAAAAAATCAGAACAGGAGGAATTTCCTAAAGGCCTAGTTTTGCAATCTTGTTTTATAAACCTGATGGTAGCAAATGCTTCATTTGTAATACCTGAATCAAAGGTTCATCTGGATGAATTGCATTGACATATTTGGCTACACAAAATCTCTTTCCTCATAGAGTGTATAATTCAGTTGGCTATTTTGAAAGTGAGTGTACTTGCTCAGATGCTTTCAAAGTACACTGTAGGTCTGACAGAATACAACCATAGTTTTGTGGAGGCATAGTTGGCATCACAGAACTCTTTGGAACTTATTGAACCATGCAGTTGTAGTTTTCTTATCTATTAATATTCATCTGAAGAATACACACCTCTCCTCTTTTCCATCTTCAACATGACCCACATGTGATCTAATCTAGATACAGCATAATAAAGATACCCATGTTGAGCTGGAAAATACAGGCTTTATTTTGTTATCATTTTTGAATTATTGGTAACTGTCACAAAATTGTCATTCAGTTCAACAAAATGTCTTGTCAACATCAACACATCAATGAAATGGTTCCTAAAACTAGGCTGATTGCAACTGTGAAATACTTGAAAAAAACAAAGGTTACCACTGTGAAAGACCTATTTTCTCACAAAAACATTATTTTAAAGTAATGTTCCCTGTATTTCAGTAAAGAAAATTTTTTTCCAGTATTATTTGCCCATCTAGCCAACAATTGATGAGTCTTTAGGAAATGAAAGACAAAACCTTTTAAAGATGTAAGTGTTCTCATAATTTCCTAATGAAGATCATAAAAACAGCACACTGAAGGATATGTTTGAGATACAACATGCTTCAAGTAAACAGCAGTTAAGAAGTAGAAGTTATTCTGTCTCCATTCAAGGCATTCCATTTTGCCATATATGTAAAGCAGTCACATTCCACCTTTTTTATCTTTGTTTTCATTTTCTTCAGGAAATTTTATATCTCATACTTTTTCTCCTCAGCATTCAAAGACTATGAACTTAGATCTTAGTTAAAAGCCAACTTTTACATGTCTCTATTGAAATAAACATCTATCCTTTTCAGACTCCAGAAAATCAGTGTTTTGATGTTCATCATATTTGCATTCTAAAGACTACTTTACTTTCTATGATTTTCTATTTTTTATTTTTAAAAAATTAAATTTATTGAGGAAATATTGGTTAATAGCATTTATAAATTTACATTCTAACAACTCTATATTATCTGTATACTCCAATATGTGCTCAACATTCAAAGATTAGTTTCTTTTTGTTACCATATTTGACCCCCTTTAACCTTTTCATCCTCCCCCATCCCCTTTCCTTTCTGGTAACAACCATTCTGTTTTCTAAAGTACATATCTACAATGGAATTCTTAACCATAAGGAAAGGTAAAATACTGCCATTTGAGACAACATGAATGGATCTTGAGACTATGATAGAAGTAAAATAAGTCAGACAGAGTTAAGAACCATATGATTTCACTCATGTGGAATTTAAAACAGAAAGCAAGAAATAAACAAATAAGAAAAGCAAACAAAACCTCATAGACACAGGTGGTTACCAGAGAGTAAAGGGGGTCAAATGTGTGGTCAAATGAAAGACACTACTTTTGGTGGTGGGCACACAATGCAATATACAGATGATGTATCATAAAATTATATATTCAAGACTTATAAATCTTATTAACTTATGTCATTTCAGTAAATTTAATTTAAAATATAAAAGAGTTGGAGGGGCCTGACCTGTGGTGGCGCAGTGGATAAAGCGTCGACCTGGAAATGCTGAGGTCGCCGGTTCGAAACCCTGGGCTTGCCTGGTCAAGGCACATATGGGAGTTGATGCTTCCAGCTCCTCCTCCCCTTCTCTCTCTCTGTCTCTCCTCTCTCTCTCTCTGTCTCTCCCTCTCCTCTCTAAAATGAATAAATAAAAAATTTAAAAAATTTATAAAAAAAAGAGTTGGAAGGAAGGTCTAGGAGTATGGATGGGTAATATTATTTAATATAACAGGGCTGACATTAATTTTGTGAACCAAGTAGAATGGAGGGTACTAATGTTTATCCAAAGTTGAGTTAAAATATCACTATGTACTAGAATCTGAAATACAGTTGGACCAGCAGGACCACCAATGGCCACATACATTATAAAATTATCACAGGCTTTGAAGTCAGAAAAAAAATCTCATGTTTAACAAACTCATAGTTTTTATATCTATTTTTTAGGGTTGTTTTTTAAGTATCATTTTTCAGGTGGTCTCCTTTTATGACTTCGGCTGCCTGTTCACCTATTCTTACCTTGCTCTTACTGTGTCTACTGTGTCTACTCCTTGTAAACACTAATTATAACAAGCCTGGTATCTAAGAACTCATGTTATAAACCAAACACCTGACAAATTCAAAGATAATTTAAAAATGTATTCTTCCCCTTCATCAACAGAGAGCAGCTCCATCACTGTGTTTCTGTCCCTGCATTTGCTTTTCATCTTTCTGAAAGTCCAAAGCCCCTTACTTTAGAAGTGTTCCCACAATTCAGCCTCATTTGAGGGCTTATGACTGTCATCCACCTGCTTAATACTCAACTTCTAGTTATGTTTTAAAGCTAAGGGTTAGCATGATAAAGGGAAAATATTGAGCCTTTAGTTATTATAAAAATGCCAAAGTTTCTCTCAAAAGGCACTGGAAAGTCACCTAGGTTTCTAATATTTCTGGTCACCATTTTCTAGAGATAAAAGAAAATGTATTTTCTAAGGGTTGTGGAAAGACATAAAATATAGCTGGTTGATTATTTGCCCTCAAGTTTTAACCCTCCTAGAGAGAGACAATTTAGATTGAATAAAATATGACAGAAATAACACTTGATCAAAAACTCTACACTTAGTAGAGGGGGTCCTTGGGTTATGACAGTCTCAACATATGACATTTTGAATTTACAATGCTCCTCCCATAAAAACCTAAAAGAAATTGAGACATGAGTGTTTTAGCTTACACCATTAGCATCTTACTTATGGACTACATAAGCAAACTGGTGTGATTGCATGCAGTGGAAGAATACACAGTAATGCGCTATATGAATGAGAAAGTTGGTGGCCCCCCAGTATGGTTACCTATGCTGTTTTGGACTTTTAAAAGCGCAAGTGTCCCATTTATGTTGCTTTCTTTGGTGACTTTTTGGCCCTTAACATGGTTTCTAAATGAAAGTCAGAGTCTTCAGATGGTAGTGCTTCGAAGAAGAGGAAAGCCATCATGATGTATATCACAGAGCTACTCGCATCACATGGAGAGGAGCTGCCTGCTGAGGACCTCATTCAGCTGGAGAAGCAGCTAATTGAAGAGGAAGAGATAAAGACCCCAGAATCCAAGAGATTTACTACCAAGGGTCCAGCAGAAGGTTTTTATGTGGCAGAGGATGAGTTGGCAGAATTTCAGGCTGAGAACCTCAGCAATGACAGATTCAGTAAGGTTTACAGAGTTGGATGCCTTGCAATGCTATAGGCAGATTTTGGAAGAGAAGTCATCAACCTTCTGGACTAGCCTGGAACAATTCTTTAAGAAGGTAGAGAGGCCTGCAAGAGATCCTGTACCCTCTACATCAGCTGCTTCTCGAGACAAAACACCTGTAGGACAGGTAGAATTATTTTCAGCATCTCTTGCATGTTCCTTAGGCAACCGTAATTCACCTGACCCAGTATCTCCAGCACCTTCTGCAGGTTCTCCTGCCTCTCCAGCTTCCTCCTCCCAATAGACCACATTCTTTCACCTTGCAATGCCCCTCCTAGTGTGCAAGCTAACCACAGGAATAAAGATAAGGAATTCTTTTTTACACTCACTTTTTGTCATTTTTTTTGTTATTGCAGTACAGTGTACAGTATAGTACATTTATGTCCTTTTCCTTTTTCTGTGGCTTAGTTGTATTTTTATGTTCTAGATTATAATTTTACAACTGTATTAGAACAGGTAAGTGACTTAGGCTAGTGTGTATTTTAACTTACAGCAAAATTCGGGTTTTGTTACTGTCGTGGGAATGGAACTGTGTCATAACCCAAGGGCCCCTGTGCTGTGGAGGTAATCTTGGCTAGAATATCTCATTGGAATTATGAATAATAACTTCTGAATCTCTCCTGCATAGCTGACAGGAGGAAGGAAATTATGAAAGTGGGGAAAGGCAACAGGAAGCTTCACCTGATCAGGAAAGATTCATTGAGCCTCAGGTTAGGTAAAAAATGTTTTTTCTCTACAAAATAAGGAGCCTGAAACAGGCTGAGCAGAGAGAGAAAAAAGAAGGTGATGCTTTTAAAACAAAGAAGCCAGCAAATTCAGTGGGGAGAAGATATCACAGAGTGTATAACCAAGTACTAAAGAAGGAAAATCATGGAATCAATTATCAGAACTCTCCAGAATGTCAGCCAGGGTTCTTAGTGATAGTCTGTAATGTCCATCATGGCAACTAAAGCATATGGCTAGGATAAGTTGTGGAAAGCAGGGTCTGGGATGCAGCAGGAAACACTGAAAGGGGGATGTTTTTTTTGGGTATCTGAAGAAGCCAAAAGAACTATCTTGGAGGGATTGGCATATGGCCCATAGATGTAAAAGGAGATCAAAATATATCTCCTACTCCCATATAATTTTTGACTATTTAAATAGGAAAATGTGATTATAAAAGAGATTTAAAAATATGTGGATTAAAATCTAATATGCCCTCCTTCTTAGCCCATTGTGAAGACCATTAATAAACTATAAGACTCTTTGCATAACAGTTTAAAAATTCTCTGAACATAGCTTTCTAAGTTAATAAAAACTGAGTTGCCCCTCATATTAAGCCAATTTGCTATATCTACTTTATACTATTCTTTGACATGTGAAATATATCTCCTGTGTCTTCACCACCTCAGCTATTGGCCAGATAATCAGCATAGTCCAGGAGTTGGCTCACATCAGGTCACTGAGGCTGAGTGTTAAATTTTCAGGAACTTTCAAGACATTGTTACAGCCATTCCTAATAATTAAATTATAAAACTCACATTTACATAATTTATAGTAAAAATAAATAAAAAACTTCTCACTTTCTAATTATTTTACTATTACCTAAGCTTTTGAAGTTATCTACATCTATTTTATCTGCATTTTGGAAATATGATAATATTTAGTGCTCTTTCACTAACTCACTCCACTTTCAGTGGCAACATTGGTAGTGTAAAACTGGCCAAGGGGTCAATACACCAAAATAGTCAAATGTTATAAATCAGAATCCCACCCTCCTCCCCTAGGAAAGCCAGTTATTGAACATTTACCAACACAGTATTAGAAACAGTAGTACTTTAAAATGGGGGGAAAGTTAAAGAAATAGAAGGCAGACATTTGAAAAAGTGTCTTCTGGGTGGAAGAGTACAGTGAGACTCAGGAGGACTGACATTTATGTGCTTATCTCAGTGTGCTCCATGGGCAAATAAACAGCATTTACAGGGTCACCAAAAGGTGAACAGTAAAATGAAAGCACCATTCATCTTACCAAATGAAAAAGTACATCTGAAGTGATGGATTTTTCTGTAAACTGTCATGGAGAACCCTTGAGGTGATTCAATGAGGACAAATGAATACAATACAGATAGCCAAGAACAGATTCAAAATTAATATAAATCAACATG
Source organism: Saccopteryx leptura (assembly GCF_036850995.1). Lineage (NCBI taxonomy): Eukaryota > Metazoa > Chordata > Mammalia > Chiroptera > Emballonuridae > Saccopteryx > Saccopteryx leptura. The sequence goes on along the minus strand of NC_089508.1, from coordinate 137,075,002 downwards.
AAAGAAATACAAGAGAAAGGAAAGAAATGGGAATAGTTTCAATCATATAAAATTGGTACACAAAAGATTTTCCTAAAAAAATATTTTAGAAAAAAATGTTAGTGCAAATGGAAAAACCAAAGCCATGACATTGCTTTTTTTTTTTTTAATTTTTTTTTATTTTTTTAATTTTTTACAATGTTTGATAGGTTAAGCCAGTGGATTTGGACTGTGTTCCCTAGATGATTTGAAATCTAGGTCAGAAACTGAGGTGGGGATGGGGTCAAGCTAACTGTAAGTCCAGTTCCAATTATTACCCTTTCACCAAAACAACTAATTTTTCTCATTTCACCTTCTGCTCTCTAATTAAGATTTCATTTGAAGAAGCTATCTTTTGCTTTCAAAAACGGGGGGGGGGGGGGAGGGGAGAGGGGAGAGACAAGATGGCCACAGAGTAGGCAGATGCTCCCACTCCCACTTCCCTAAACCAAGGTGGATTACAACTTAAATCTGAAAACACTCATCATGAAAAACCAACTTTGGACTAAATGAAGAGGATTCTACAGCCAAGAACCACAAAAGAAGTCACACTGAGACTGGTAGGAAAGGCGAAGATGCGGAAAGGGCTGCCCCACTCCTGAAAGTGAGCAGAGGCCGGTAGGGACTCTCGTGACAGGGAGGGGTGCTCAGAAAGTTGTAGATCCTCAGCCCCAAAGTCTGCGTCCCAGCCAAAAGCCCTGGATCCTGGAAGGGGCTTATGGACTGTATTTGGCTAAGAAAAGAGCCTAGACACTGTTTGAGAGAAAGGGGGAAAACTCTCAGACCCAGGCTCCATATTGAAGGGACTGCATGGAGAGCCGTGCTCACAGCCACTTTCCCGGAGCTCCAGAAGTGGAGAGCTCAGGAAGGACTGGAGTTGCCAAGGGAGAGTGTGGTCTCAGAGGCACAGAGGGAGACACTTTGAGGGGTGGACACTCTAAACCCTGGGCTGAGTCAATCCCCAAATCTAATGTGAACATTTTTTCTGGAAGCAGTATCACCAGCAAAGAGAAGAAATTACCCCATCCACCTGAGGCTTACCTGCCCCAGGTGGAACAAAAGCACTTAAGAGACAGGCAGCATGTTACGAACACAAATAGGGAGTGCTGAGGTCTAAGCTATACCACCCCCCACACTGCTGAGTGCTCACTGGGGGCAGGCAGGCCAGAGGTGGCAGGACACAGGTGCAGAGGCCAGGGTAGTTTGAATGAGTGTGCAGGCCGGCCTGTGAAGTTGGGAACCCACGCTTCCACTTCAGAGGTCCGGCTCACACACAGTCCTTCTTGCTCCATCCCTGGTGGGGGCAGAGGCTCAAGAAACAGTGGAGGGGGTTTGCACAGGAGCACACAAGCCCACCAGTGAGGGCAGAAGACCCTGTAGCCTCTGTGAGGGTCTGGGTTGGTGCACAAACCTGCCTGTGGTGTGGGTGTGCCCTCAGCAGCAGTGGGAGCTGGGTGATTTAGGGGGTGGTCTAAGCGGCCATGTGTGGGCCCCCCTGATGTGGCTGCTGAGGAGGTCTGAGATGATGTGCATACCCCCAGTGATGCGGACCAGTCTGCGGCTGCCATGGAGGCCAAGAAAACCCAGGAAGTGGTCAGAGCAAGCATGCAAGGACCCATCTGAAGGGGCAAAAACTGGGGCAGATGCTGTGAAGGCCCAAGCCCTCAGCAACAGTGGAATCAAAGGCGGCCACAGAAGCAGTCCAAATGGGCACTTGCGGGCACACACAAGCCGCCATCTGGCAGCGGTGGCCATGGAGGCGGGATGGTGCCAGCAGCACCTGAGCACAAACACCCAGGCAGCAATAGCAGCAATGGCCCAGTGGACAGACCACACAATGGGAGCACAGAGGACATACCCACTGGACCCCTGTGACTACACCCTACCAAGTGATGAAAAAGAAGAAAAGAATAAAATAAAATAAAATAAAATAAATAAAAAGTCTGGATAGAATGACACCTGATGCTAAGGAGTAGGCCACATCCTACACCGTACCAAATCACTGAATTACGGTACTGAGCCCAACAAGTAGCCAGCAATAAAAGGCAACAGAAAGCAAAACTCAGGGTAACTTGAACTTTAAAGAAACTTCCCCCAGCCAAAGAGTAGATAAAAGTAAGACTAGGAGTGCAGATGATATTTAAAACAGCACCTAGACCCAGCAGAGTCAGCCACAACATCTGGATTGCCTGTAGCTCCAAAAAGGTTGATAAGAGCCAGTCATAGGCAGTGACCCCACTGATCTGCACCAGTCCTCAGACAGGGAGGTTCAGGGCAGGCACATTCAGCAGCCAAATATGGAGAGCACCAGTTCAGGACCTAAAAACCCTTGTTAGAATGGAAGCTTAAGAAAGGGCTCCTCACACCTGACCCAACTAAGACATAGAAAACTCTGACACAAACAGCAAAAAGAGCAGTGATAACAAATAAGTAGACCACCGCGGATGACAAACAACAGCTGATGCCAACCCAAGGAGACCAGAAATAACAAAGCTGAAAATTGGAGGCAGACAATACCAACCCTAGACTTAGCTAGCTTTACAAACAACACACCCAAATGAGGAGAGTATACAAAGAAAAAATTGGAATACAGAGAAGTGCAATCCAAATGAATCAATAAGAGAAACCCTCAGGGAAAGAACTAGATGAGATGGAAATAAACAAACTACTGGATGCAAAGTTTAAAATGATGATTATTAGAATGCTCAAAGATCTTAGAGCAACAATGGATGGACACAATGAGCACATAAATAAAGAGATAAAAAGTATCAAAAAGGACATTGAAATAATAAAGGAGAACCAGTCAGAAATGACAAATACAATACCAGAAATGAAGACTAGAAGCAATTAAAAGCAGGTTGAACGAAGCAAAGGATTGAATCAGTGATTTAGAAGACAAGATAAACAAAAGCACAGAAACAGAGCAGAAAAAGAAAAGAGGCTCAAAAAGTCTGATGGAATCTAAGAGAGATCTGTGCCAACATAAATAGAAACAACATTTGCATCATAGCAGGTCCTGAAGAAGAAGAGAAAGATCAAGGGATAGGGACCATGTTCAATCAAATCATAGCTGAAAACTTCCCTAAATTGAGGCAGGAAAGAGTCACAAAAGTTCAAGAAGCACAGAGATTTCCAAAAAGAGAAATCCAGAGAAACCTACACCGAGACACACCAAAACTAAGAGATACAGAAAAAATACTAAAAGCTGCACGGGAAAAAAAGTCAATCACTTACAAAGGAACCCACATAAGGATAACATCCAACATCTCAACAGAAACATTTGATGCCAGAAGGGAATGGCAAGAAATATTCAAATTAATGAAGAACAAGAGCCTACAACCAAGACTTCTTTATCCAGCAAGGCTATCATTTAAAATTAAAGTAGAAATAAAAAGCTTTCCAGACAAAAAAAACCTCAATGAATTCATTACAACCAAATGACTGCTGCAAGAAATATTATGGGGCCTGTTGTAAACAGAATAAAGGAGAAAAGAATATAATAAAAGAGGAATGTAGCTTTAAAGAATAAAATGGCAACAAACAACTACATATCAATAATAACCTTAAATGTAAATGAATAAAATAATCCAATCAAAGACATAAGGTAGCTGCATGGATAAGAAAACAGGCCCCATACAAATGCTGTCTACAAGAGACACATTTCAAAACAAAGGATACACATAGACTGAAAGAAAAAGGTTGGAAGAAAATATTGTAAGCAAATGGATATGAAAAAAAAAAGGGCTGGGGTAGCAATACTTATATCTAACAAAATAGATTTTAAAACAAAGACTACAGTTAGGAATAAAGAAGGTCACTACATAATGATAAAGGGAGCAATTGAACAGGAAGATATAACCATTATAAATATCTATGCACCTAATATAGGAACACCTAAATATATAAAGCAGACTTTGATGGACATAAAGGGCTAAATCAACAGCAATTCAGTAATAGTAGGGGATTGCAATACCTCACTAACATAATTAACAAAGACACAGCAGACTTAAAGGACAGACTAGATCAACTGGATTTAACAGATATCTTCAGAACCATTCACCCTAAATGAGCAGAATAGACATTCTTTTCAAGTGCTCATGGTACATTCTTTAGAATAGACCACATGTTAGGGCACAAAAGGGGTCTCAACAAATTTAAGAAGATTGAAATCATATCAAACATCTTCTCTGATCACAATGGCATGAACCTAGAAATCAGCCACAATAGAAAAACTGAAAAATACTCAAACACTTGGAAACTAAATAGCATGTTATTAAATAACAAATGCGTTAACAATGAGATCAAAGAAGAAATTTAAAAATTCCTATAAATGAATATAATGAGCATACATCAACTCAAAATTTATGATACACAGCAAAAGCAGTACTGAGAGGGAATTTCATAACATTACAAGCATACCTTAAGAAGCTAGAAAAAGCTCATATAAACACCTTAACCTTACATCTAAAAGAACTTGAAAAAGAACAGCAAGTAAAGCCCAGAGGAAGTAGAAGGAAGGAATTAATAAGGATCATAGAGAAAATAAATCACATAAAGGGTAAAAAGACAATAGAGGATCAATGAAACCAAGTGCTGGTTCTTTGAAAGGTAAACAAGGCCAATGAACCTTTAAGCAGACTCTCCAAGAAAAAAAGAAGACACAAATAACTAAAATTAGAAATGAGAGTGAAAAACAATTGACACAACAGAAATACAAAGGATTATAAGAAAATACTTTGAAGAATTTTATGACCAAAAATTAGAAAACCTAAGTAAAATAGACAGATTTTTTGAAACATATAATTTTTCAAAAATGAATCGGAAAGAATAAGAAAACCTCAACAGACTGGTTATAACAAATGAGATAGAAAGAGTTATCAAAAACTCCCAACAAACAAAAGCCCTGGTGCAGATGGCTTCACAGGTAAATTCTACCAAATATTCAAAGAAAAATTAACTCCTATTTTTCTCAAGCTATTTCAAAAAATTCATGAGGAAGGAAGACTCCCAAGCTTCTTTAATGAGGCAAGCATAATTCTGATTCCAAAACCAAGAAAAGACAACACAAAGACAGAAAATTATAGGCCAATATCCCTGATGAATTTAGATGCTAAAATTCTCAACAAAATATTAGCAAACTGAATCCAGCAATACATGAAAAAAATAATACATCATGATCAAGTGGGATTTATTCTGGGGAGGCGAGGCTGGTACAATATTCGCAAATCAATCAATGTGATTCATCACATAAACAAAAGGAAGTAGAAAAACCACATGACAATTTTAATAGATGTAGAAAAAGCATTTGATAAAATCCAGCATCCATTTATGATCAAAACTCTCAGCAAAGTGGGAATACAGGGAACATACCTCAACATGATAAAGGCCATCTATGACAAACCCACAGTCAACATTATAATTAATGGGCAAAAATTAAAAGCAATCCCCTTAAGATCAGGAACAAGGCAGGGATGCCCCCTTTCACCACTCTTATTCAACATACAATAGTTCTGGAAGTCCAAGCCACAGCAATCAGATTAGAAGAATAAATAAAACACATCCAAGTTGGAAAAGAAGAAGTTAAACTATCATTATTTGCAGATGATATGACACTGTACATAGAAAACCCTAAAGTCTCAGTCAAAAAACTACTGGACCTGATAAATGAATTCAGCAAAGTGGCAGGATATAAAATTAATACTTAGAAATCAGAGGCATTTTTATACAGTAACAATGAACTGTCAGAAAGAGAAATAAAGGAAACAATCCCCTTCACTATTGCACCAACAGAAAAATAAAGTACTTAGGAGTAAATTTAACCAAAGAGATTAAAACTTGTACTCGGAAAATTATAAAACATTGATAAAATAAATCAAGGAAGATACAAACAAGTGGAAGCATATACCGTGTTATTGGATAGAAAGAATAAAGATCATTAAAATGTTTATATTACCCAAAGCAATTTATAAATTTAATGCAATACCAATTAAAATACCAATAACAGACTTCAAAGATATAGAACACATATTCCAAAAATTTATATGGAACCAATAAAGAACACAGCCTCAGCAATCTTGATAAAGAAAAATAAAGTGGGAGGTATCACACTTACTGATATCAAGTTATACTACAAGGCCATTGTACTCAAAACAGTTTGGTACTAGCATAAGAACAGGCATATAGATCAATGGAACAGAACAGAGAACCCAGAAATAAACCCACAGCTCTATGGACAACTGATATTTGACAAAGGAGGTAAGGAAATACAATGAAGTAAAGACAGCCTCTTTAAAAAAATGGTGTTGAGAAAATTGGACATCTACCTGCAAAAAAAATGAAACTAGAACCAGCACCTTATACCATTCACAAAAATAAACTTAAAATGGATAAAACACTTAAATGTAAGCCGTAAAACCATAAGCATCTTAGAAGAAAACAGAGGCAGTAAGCTCTCCAACATCTCTCACAGCAATATATTTGCTATTTACCTCCATGGGCAAGTGAAATAAGAGACAAGATAAAATAATGGGACTATGTCAAACTAAAAAGCTTTTGCACAGCTAAAGACAATAAGGACAGAATAAAAAGACAAACCACACAATGGGAGAACATATTCAAAAATACGTCTGATAAGAAGTTAATAACCAAAATTTATGAAAAACTTGTAAAATTCAACAAGAAGATAAACAAAACAATCCAATCAGAAAATGTGCAAAGAATAATTGAATAAACACTTCTCCAAAGAGGACATTAAGATTGCCAATAGGCAGATGAAAAAATGTTTAACATTACTAATCATTAGAGAAATGCAAATTAAAACCACAATGAGATACTACCTCACACAAGTCAGAATGGCACTCATCAACAAAACAACACAGAATAAGTGCTGACAAGAATATGGAGAAAAGGGAACGTTCCTGCACAGCTGGTGGGAATGCAGACTGGTGCAGCTACTGTGGAATACAGTATGGAGATTCCTCAAAAAATTAAAAATGGAACTGCCTTTTGACCCGGTCATCCTACTTTTAGGAATACATTTCAAGAACACCATAACACTGATTCAAAAGAAGAAATGCACCCCCATGTTTATGGCAGCATTGTTCACAATAGTGAAGATCTGGAAACAGCCCAAGTGTCTGTCAGTGGACGAGTGGATTAAAAAGCTGTGGTACATATACACAATGGAATACTATGGGGCCATGAAAAAGAAGGCAATCTTACCTTTTGCGACAACATGGACGAACCTGAAAACTATTATGTTAAGTGAAATAAGCCAGGCAGAGAAAGAAAAATATCATATGATCTCACTCAGTTGAGAAATCCAATGAACAGTGTGAACTGAGGAATGAAATTGAGACAGAGGAGGGATCAAAGGGACCAGAGGAAAAGAAGACAGAGGGAAATGGGATGATAGGATGGAATAAGCCTTAAGGGAAGGGGGGGGAGAGTGCTGTGGGGAGGGAAACAGGGAGATGTAGAGGGGAATATGGGGAAGGGGAGATGCATTCATGGTGACACTAGAATCTATGAACACAATAAATTAAAATCAATTAATAAAATGAAAAAAGAAAATTTGAGTTTTTATTTCATTAGTTAAAACAAATTTATAATCAAAGTCATTCATTAATATTATTAAGCATTGTCTTCAAAATTTTATTGAAAAATTCATTTTAAATGCAATGACTCTAAATTGCTTACCTATTCATGAAACCCTAAATAGTGATATGTTTCATATATTGATATATTTTTTCAGTTGCAATAATTTTTTATTTAATTAAATTTAATGGGGTGACATTGGCCTTCAAAAACACATAGGTTTCAGGTAAGCATCTGTAACATTTGAATTGTTCATTACATTGTGTGTACTAAAGATACTGAAATGCATAATCTAATTAATACATATTTTGCCATGTAATTATAACAGTTGCTGATTTTTTTTCTTTTAAAGTATGAATCAGGTGTGAAAGCTTAAATAAGCCCAAAGGAGTCATTACATGTAGAGTTCTAGAATCTGGGTCTATTGGTTAAGTTGAAGGTAGCATGGTTTGATTTGCATTTTGAAACTATACCCTGAGTCATTCTGGAGAACAGATTTGAAAAGGATAAGAATGAATATTGGAAGATTAGTTAGGAAACAATTAAAATGATCTAGACTTGCTATGGTGGTGACATGGAGATATACAAATATGGATAAAAGAGATAACTGAGAGGTGGAATGGACAAAAATTAATTAAAAAGAGGGAAGTGTAAAGAATGACTCGGTTTTCTGAACTATGCAACTGAATAAAAGAATAAAGTTGTACAATGACATAGGGAAATCTAAAAGAGGAATAAGAGCGGAGGAGGTAGATTATGAATTTAATTTTGACACATTGTCTTTAAGCCATTTTTGAGGCATTCAAAAGGAGATCTAATGTGAGCAATTGGAGATTATGCCTCTGGAGCTCAGAAAGAGAAATAATTCTCATATCATACTTATTCACATACTATAATTAAGTTATTTGAAGTGTAAGTGTCAACTTCAGAAACAACTTAAGTGTCTATGGACAGATGAGTGGATAAAGATGAAATCATATATATATATACACACACACACACACACACACACACACACACACCACACATATAAGTGTACCTTAAGGATATTCTTTTTTTGCAATATAAATCATTTTTTACTATAAATATAACTCCTTGCATGTTACTTTTTTTACTTTAAATATTTTGACATACAATATCATATTAGTTTCAGGTATATAACCCATTAACTGGACATTACATAACTTACTAAGTAATCACCTGATAAATCTAGCACCCATATGACACCGTACATAGTTATTATAATATTATTGATTATATTTCCTATGCTGTACTTTACCTCTCATAACTATTCTTTAAAGACCAGTTTGTACTTCTTAATTTTTTCCCCTTTATTATCCATCCCTCCAACCACACTTCCCTCTGGCAACCACCAGTTCTCTGTGTCTATGAGTCTGTTTCAATTTTGTTTGTTCATTTATTTTGTTCCTTAGATTTCATATATAAGTAAAACCACATGGTATTTGTCTTCCTCCAACTGACTTACTTCTAAGTGAAATAAATTATATAGAAAAGGCTGAGAACCATATTATTTCACTCATATGTGTAGTATAAAATTAGAAAAAAATAAAACAACGAAAAGTCATAGATACAAATGACAGAGTGGTAGTTAACAGTGGGGTCAGAGGGTGGGGTGAGGGTGAAATGAGTAAAGAAAGTAAAATGCATAGTGACAGATGAAAATTAGACTTTTGATAGTGAGATCATGATTATATATACAGATATGAAATTATAATGTTGTACACCTAAAACTCATATAATGTTAACAAAAGTTACCTCAATAAAAAAATTCTTTTATAGAATACAAAAATAATATAGTATACAATCCAATTGTTTGTAGTATACTGAAAGAGTTGGCTGCCTGACCAGACAGTGAATGGAGCATCAGACTGGGACACAGAGGACCCAGGTTCGAAACTGCGATGTCACCAGCTTAAGCATGAGCTCATCAGCTTGAGCGCAGGGCTGCTGGCTTGAGCATGGGTTCAGAGACATGACCCCATTGTCACTAGTCTTGAACCCAAAGGTCGCTGGCTGGAAGCCCAAGGCTGCTGGATTGAGCAAGGGGTCACTCAATCTGCTGTAGCCCCCAGGTCAAGGCACATATGAGAAAGGAATCAATGAACAACTAAAGTGCTGCAACAAAGAATTGATGCTTCTCATTTCTCTCCCTTCCTGCTTGTCTGTCCCTATCTGTCCCTCTCTCTGTCTTTCTCTGTCTCTGTTGCTAAAAAAAAAAAGAGTTGGTAAACATTACCACAACCAAATTTATAACATTTTCATTACCACAAAAAGAAACCTGTTCCTACCAGCATTCAAACCCAACTATTCCCTCACTACATCCCTAGTCAACCACTAATCTACTTTTAATATTTATGGATATACATATTCTGAATATTTTGCATAAATGAAATAATACAACATGTGGCCTTTTGTGTCTGGCTTCTTTTATTTAGCATGTCTTCAAGATTCATCCATGCTGTAGCATGTATCATATTTAATTCCTTTTTACAGGCTAAGTACTATTAAAATGAATGGATATAATGTATATACCATATTATCTTACCCAATCATTAATTAATAGACATTTAATTATTTCTATCTTTTGCTATTATGATCTATGTTGATATGGACATTTGTGAACTATTTTGTCTGTGTGTTTTCATTTTCTTGGATATATAATTATGCATGAAATTTCTGGGCCATATCTACATGTTTCATACTTTGAGGAACTGCCAAATTGTACTCTGTCCTTCTAGGATTCACATTGTGAATATATTGATATTCATTAAGATGTCCTACAGGACTCTGAAGCTTAGTTCATTTTATCTTAATCCTTATTTTTTCTGTTCCTCAGACTCAGTATTCTCAACTGACCTCTCTTAAAGTTTGCTGATCCTTTGTTTTGCCTGTCCAAATCTGCTTTAGGACATGCTAGTGAATTTTTTATTTCTATTTTCAAAGTTTAAAGTAGAGATTTTTATCTGGTACTTTCTTTCTTTTCTTTCTTTAATAATTTTATTTATTTATTTATTTATTTATTTATTTTAATGGGGTGACATCAGTAAGTCAAGATATATATATATTCAAAGATAACATGTCCAGGTTATCTTGTCGTTCAATTATGTTGCATACCCATCACCCAAAGTCAGATTGTCCTCTGTCACCTTCTATCTAGTTCTCTTTGTGCCTCTCCCCCTCCCCCTTCCCTCTCCTCTCCCACATCCCCCCGTAACCACCACACTCTTATCAATGTCTCTTGGTCTCACTTTTATGTCCCATCTACATATGGAATAATGCAGTTCCTGTTTTTTTCTGATTTACTTATTTCACTCCGTATAATGTTATCAAGGTCCCACCATTTTGCTATAAATGATCCGATGTCATCATTTCTTATGGCTGAGTAGTATTCCATAGTGTATATGTGCAATATCTTCTTTATCCAGTCAGCAATTGACGGGCTTTTTGGTTGTTTCCATTTCCTGGCCACTGTGAACAATGCTGCAATGAACATGGGGATGCATGTGTATTTACGAATCAATGTTTCTGAGTTTTTGGAGTATATACCCAGTAGAGGGATTGCTGGGTCATAAGGTAGTTCTATTTTCAGTTTTTTGAGGAACCACCATACTTTCTTCCATAATGGTTGTACTACTTTACATTCCCACCAACAGTGTATGAGGGTTCCTTTTTCTCCACAGCCTCTCCAACATTTGCTATTACCTGTCTTGTTAATAATAGCTGATCTAACAGGTGTGAGGTGGTATCTCATTGCAGTTTTGATTTGCATTTCCCTAATAACTAAAGAAGATGAGCATCTTTTCATATATCTGTTGGCCATTTGTATTTCTTCCTGGGAGAAGTGTCTGTTCATATCCTCTTCACATTTTTTTATTGGATTGTTTGTTGTTGAGTTTTATGAGTTCTTTGTATATTTTGGATATTAGGCCCTTATCTGAGCAGGGGTTTAAAAATATCATTTCCCAATTAGTTGGCTGTCTGTTTATCTTGTTATCAGTTTCTTTTGCTGAGCAAAAACTTCTTAGTCTGATGTAGTCCCATTCATTAATTTTTGCTTTCATTCTCTTGCCTGTGGAGTCAAATTCATAAAATGCTCTTTAAAGCCCAGGTCCATGAGTTGAGTACCTATGTCTTCTTCTATGTACTTTATTGTTTCAGGTCTTATATTTAGATCTTTGATCCATTTTGAGTTAATTTTAGTACAGGGCGACAAACTGTAGTCCAGTTTCATTCTTTTGCATGTGGCTTTCCAGTTTTCCCAGCACCATTTGTTGAAGAGGCTTTCTTTTCTCCATTGTGTGTTGTTGGCCCCTTTATCAAAAATTATTTGACTATATATATGTGGCTTTATTTCTGGGCTTTCTATTCTGTTCCATTAGTCTGAGTGTCTGTTTTTCTGCCAATACCGTGCTGTTTTGATTGTCGTGGCCCTACAATAGAGTTTGAAGTCAGGTATTGTAATGCCCCCAGCTTCATTCTTTTTCTTTAGGGTTGCTTTGGCTATTTGGGGTTTTTTATAGTTCCATATAAATCTGATGATTTTTTGCTCTATTTCTTTAAAAATTGTCATTGGAATTTTGATGGGAATTGCATTAAATTTGTATATTGCTTTGGGTAATATGGCCATCTTGATTATATTTATTCTACCTAACCAAGAACAAGGAATATTCTTCCATCTCATAATATCTTTTTCGATTTCCGTTAACTATGGTTTATAGTTTTCATTGTATAAGTCCTTTACATTCTTTGTTATGTTTATTCCTAGGTATTTTATTTTTTTTTGTTGCAATCGTGAAAGGGATCATTCTTTTGAGTTCATTCTCAAATGTTTCATTGTTGGCATATAGAAAAGCTATTGACTTCTGTATGTTAATTTTGTATCCTGCGACCTTACTGTATTGGCTTATTGTTTCTACTAGTCTTTTTGTGGATTCTTTGGGGTTTTCCATGTATAGGAGGATCGTATCATCTAAAAAAGTGATACTTTTATTTCTTCTTTTCTGATATGGATGCCTTTTATTTCTTTGTCTTGTCTGATTGCTGTGGCTAGAAACTCTAGTACCACATTAAATAAGAGTGGAGAGAGTGGACATCCCTGTCTTGTTCCTGATTTAAGGGGGAAAGCCTTCAGTTTAGTGCCATTTAGTATGATGTTAGCTGATGGTTTATCATATATGGCCTTTATCATTTTGAGATATTTTCCTTCTATACCGATTTTGTTGAGAGTATTAAACATATTATAAAATTGTGTTGTATTTATCAAAAGCCATTTCTGCATCTATTGATAAGATCATGTGGTTCTTGTTCTTTGTTTTGTTGATATGGTGTATTACATTAATCATTTTACATATGTTGAACCATCCTTGAGATTCTGTGATGAATCCCACCTGATCATGATGTATTATTTTTTTAATATGTTGTTGTATTCGATTTGCTAGTATTTTGTTTAGTATTTTAGCATCTGTATTCATTAGAGATATTGGTCTGTAGTTTTCTTTTTTTGTGCCATTCTTGCCTGGTTTTGTTATAAGGGTTATGTTGGCCTCATAAAATGGGTTTGGAAGTATCGCTTCTTCAATTTTTTGGAAGACTTTCAGTAGAATAGGAACCAAGTCTTCTTTGAATGTTTGATAAAATTCACTGGTATAGCCGCCTGGGCCTGGACTTTTATTTTGGGGGAGGTTTTTAATGGTTTTTTTCTATTTCTTCTCTACTAATAAGTCTGTTTAGGCTTTCTGCTTCTTCTTGACTCAGTCTAGGAAGGTTGTATTGTTCTAGGAATTTATCCATTTCTTCTAGGTTGTTGAATTTAGTGGCATAGAGTTTTTCATAGTATTCTACAATAATTCTCTGTATATGTACGATGTCCGTGATGATTTCTCCTCTTTCATTTTGGACTTTGTTTATATGAGTTCTTTCTCTTTTTTCCTTCGTAAGTCTTGCCAGGGGTTTGTCAATTTTGTTGATCTTTTCAAAGAACCAGCTCCTTGTTCTATTAATTTTTTCTATAGTTTTTCTGTACTCTATGTCATTTATTTCTGCTCTGATTTTTATTATCTCCTTTCTTCGGCTGGTTTTGGGTTGTCTTTGTTCTTCTTTTTCTAGTTCCTTAAGGTGTGAAGTTAAGTGGTTCACTTGGGCTCTCTCTTGTTTGTTCATATATGCCTGAAGTGATATGAACTTCCCTCTTATCACTGCTTTTGCTGCATCCCATAAATTCTGATATGTCGTATTGTCATTTTCATTTGTCTGTATATATCTTTTGATCTCTGCTATTATTTCTTCCTTGACCCATTCATTCTTTAAAAGTATGTTGTTTAGTTTCCACATTTTTGTGGGATTTTTTCCCTCTTTTTTGCAGTTGAATTCTAGTTTCAAGGCTTTATGATCAGAAAATATGCTTGGTACAACTTCTTTTTTTCTGAATTTGCTGATGTTGTTTTTGTTGCCCAACATATGGTCAATTCTTGAGAATGATCCATGTACACTGGAGAAAAATGTATACTCAGTCACTTTGGGATGAAATGTCCTGTACATGTTTATCATATCCAGGTGCTCTAGTGTTTTGTTTAAGGCCACTATATCTTTGTTGATTCTCTGTTTGGATGACCGATCTAGAGCCGTCGGCGGTGTATTGAGGTCTCCAAGTATGATTGTATTTTTGTCAGTTTTTGTTTTAAGGTCAATATGTAGCTGTCTTATATATTTTGGTGCTCCTTGGTTTGGTGCTTATATATTAAGAATTGTTATGTAATCTTGATTCAGTGTCCCCTTAGCCATTATGAAGTGGCCATTTTTGTCTCTGAGTACTTTTGTTGTCTTGTAGTCCGCATTATCAGATATGAGTATTGCTATGCCTGCTTTTTTTGGATGTTATTTGCTTGGAGTATTGTTTTCCAGCCTTTCACTTTGAATTTGTTTTTATCCTTGTTACTTAAATGAGTTTCTTGTAGGCAGCATACAGTTGGATTTTCTTTTTTGATCCATTCTGCTACTCTGTGCCTTTTTATTGGTGAGTTTAATCCGTTTACATTTAGTGTAATTATTGACCTTGTGAGTTCCCTATTGCCATTTTATATATTGCTTTCTGTTAGTTTTTTGTTTTGTTTGATCCTTCTCTTTCGTTTTTCTATTTTTGGTTTTATTTGGTTGTGTTCCATTCATCTTTCCTCTGTTGCTATCTTTTTTAAATCCTGTGGTTCTGTGGTGGTTTTTTCAATGGTGGTTACCATTAAGTAATGAAAAGGGTTTCTACCCTGTTCCTTGTAGTGCACTATTTTGTGAGTACTTTTGCACTCCATCACCCTTCGCTACTGTAAATCTCCACCCTCTCCCCCCCCCTTTTTTTTGTTGTCACAATTTAAATTTGGTTTTATTGTGGTTTTATTGTGTTCTTCTTGGAGCTTTTACTTCTGGTTTTGGTTTTTTTTTTTTCTTTGTATCTGATTGGAGAACCCACTTTAGTAATTCCTAGAGTGGGGTTTTTCTGTTGATAAATTTCTTCATCTTTTCTGTATCTGTGAATGTTTCTATTTCTCCTTCATATTTGAAGGATAGCTTTGATGGGTATAGTATTCATGGCTGAAAGTTCCTCTCTTTCAGGACTTTAAATATTGGGTTCCACTCTCTTCTAGCTTGTAGAATTTCTGTTGAGAAATCTGATGATATTTAAATGGGCCTTCCATTATATTTTGTATTCTTCTTTTCCCTGGCTGCCTTGAGAATTTTTTCTTTGTCGTTGGTTTGTGCCAATTTCATTATGTTGTGCCTTGGAGTAGGTTGTTGGGGTTAAGAAAACTCAGAGTTCTGTTTGCTTTTTGAATTTAAGGCTTTAGTTCTTTCCACAGGCTTGGGAAGTTCTCATCTATTATTTGTTTGAGTATGTTGTCCATTCCATTTTCTCTCTCTTCTCCCTCTGATATATCTATTATTCTTATGTTATTCTTTTTGATGGACTCAGGTAATTCCTGTAGGGCTATCTCATTTTTTTAAATTTTTGAGTCTCTTTCTTCTTCTCTTTGTTGTGCTTCAAGTTTCTTGTCTTTTATTTCACTAGTCCTCTCTTCCATCTGGCCTGTTCTATTAGCTAAGCTTGTTACCTCGTTTTTCAGCTAGTGAATTGAGTTTTTCATCTCTGTTTGATTTGTTTTTATAGTTTCAATTTTTTTGGAGATATACTCTTTGTGTTCATCAAGTTGTTTTCTGAGCTCCCTAAATTGCCTTTCTGTGTTTTCTTGTATATCATTAAGTATTTTTAGGATTTCTATTTTAAATTCTCTGTCATTTAACTCCAAGGTTTCCAATATATTAAATGTTTTCTTCAAAAATTTTTCCTCATCTAGCTGTGTTACCTCTCTTTCTTTTGTATCCATGATATTCGATTTTCTCTTCCTTAATGGCATCTGAGGGTGGTTTTGTTGATAGTATTAATGAGCTTTAATAAAGAATAAAATGGTAAAATAAATAAATAAATAAAAATAAATAAAAATTGAGGTTTTTAAAAATTAATCATTAAGTAAAGAAAAATAAAATAAAATAAAAATTTGAGAAAAAAAGGAATTATTCCTTTCCCTCCTTTTTTCCTCTCCTCTCCTCTCCCCTCTTACTTGAGAAAATCTTGTGGTGAACTGTGAATTATATTGTACTAAACAGAGCAAACAATACTTGTAATGGAGGGCCTGAATTGGGGAGAAGTAATAAAGGGGTAAAGGAAAAATAAAAAAAAAATAAAAAAATATGAATATAAAAAAGGGCGGGCGGTATAGACCCACAAAAAGCGAATAAGGAAAAAATTTAGGTCAAGAATAAAATGATTTTCTTTTTGGTGTTGTCTGACTAAGAGTTATGATGAGAGGAATAAGAGGAAAACAGGAAAAAGGGGGGGAAATTAAAAAATTACTATTGTATTTAGTGGAACAAGAACTAAATAAAATGGAGAGCCAGGGATGGGAGCAAATGAGTTAAAAAGGTGAAGTAAACCCCCCCCCCCCCAAAGTGGCACAAACATAAGTTTGATTTCCATATAAGATAATTTGTTCGTTATTGAGGTTTGAATGAGAGAAGATGTAAAGGAGAAAGGAAGAGACTAATATAGAGGGAGAAAAGAGAGAGAGAGAGAGAGAGAAAAGATGGAACCACTAAAAGAAGAAAAAAGAAAAAGGAGGAGAGAGAGAGAGAGAGAGAGAGAGAGAGAGAGAGAGAGTTAAGGGTTTTGGAGTGCAACCCTCATAGAGAGAAAGGAAAAGGAAAGAAAAGATAATAGGAGATTTAACACTTATGGGTAGTGTAGTTCAAAGGGAGGCGAGAGTAAGACTGGCAGAGAATTAAACGACCAAATTGGAAGAGGAAAAAAAAAATCAAGAATGAAGATAAGAGACACAGACGAACTAATAAAATGGGATAGGTTATAAAGTCTGCGGATTATTCTTGATTTTGAGGGGTTATCATCTTGTTTTTTCTTTTCTGTCTCTCTTCCTGGTCGGTGAATTTGTACCCCGGGTTCTTCCCCTGTGGCATGCTCAAGTAGAGGTTTGCAGTTGATAATTCTCTATGGCGATGTCATGTATTGGGCTTCAGTCTCGTTGGCAGTTGAGGCTCATTAGCATTTATAGGCTCCAACAGTGAGAGGGTTTCATGTTTCTGGAGCCTGTCTCCTAGTCTTTCCTTCCACAATTAGAAGCCTGATAATCCAGCTATGGAGTTGCTGCTGCCTCTGCCTTGATAGAAGGAGGCTCAAAGAGCTGGCAACTCCCCACTCTATTCCCACTCAGCACAGGGCTCTGAATAAGGCTCAGTCAGTCAGAGCTGGTAGCATAATCAGGCGGGGCTTCCACCCATACAGAGACCTCTAACTCTGCCCCTCTGTGGGATAACACGGGTGCCTACTCCTGAGGTGTTCGGAGGAATCTCTTGCCCACTCTCTTTGTGCGCCGACCAGGATGTCAGACCAGCCGCGTCACACTTTGAGTGAAACCCCTGTCCGCACGGAAAAGTTAAAACATTAGAATTGGCTCTCGCTCCCTCCCTGTGCGCGGCCCCCTCAGGGTGCTGGGGTGGTTCGGATATTCCACTCCTGGACTGCTCACAGGCCTCTGACTCTGCCCCTCTGTGGGAAAACACGGGCGTCCATCCTTGAGGTGTTTGTAGTAATCTCTTGCCCACTCTCCGTGCGTGCCGGCCTGGATATCAGGCCAGCCGTCTCTCACTCCGAGAAAGCCCTCCGCCCGCACAGAAAAGTTCCAGCGTTGGAATTGGCTCTAGCTCCGTTCCCGTGTGCGACTTTTTCAGGGAACTGGGGCGGTTCAGAGATTCCACTTTTGGCCCACACACAGGCCCCTGACTCTGCCTCTCTGTGGGATAACACGGGCGCCCACCCCTGAGGTGATTGGAGTAATCTCCTGCCCACACTCTGTGCGTGCTGACCAGAATATCAGGCCGGCTGCCTCTCACTCCGAGAAAGCCCTCCGCCCACACGGAAAAGTTCCAGCATCGGAATTGGCTCCAGCTCCCTTCCCGTGCGCAGCCCCCTCAGGGTGCTGGGGCTCCTCAGAGATTCCGTTTTTGGCCCACACAAAGGCCTCTTACTCTGCCTCTCTGTGGGTTAGCATGGGCGGCGCCCACCCCTGAGGTGTTCGAAGGAATCTCTCGCCCACTATCCATGCGCGCCGACCAGCGGATGGGGAAAATGGCTGCCCCACTTGTCTTTCTTTGTCTGGGTTTGGTGCGCATGTTAGCTTGAATTGCCCGGGTTTTTCCTCGGCTTGGATGTCTGTGCCACAGCCTGGTTCGGCCGTTTGTACCGCGGCCTGGATCTATTCACTCCCTTTGCCTGCCTTAGTTTCTATATTCTCAGTTCCCAGTGAAAGCCACCCTGTTTGGGTTAGTGAGGAAGGCGGAGCATTTCTTACTCTCTATTTCCCCCGGGGTTTGACCATATATCTAGCCAATCTTTCACTCGACCATACCTTCGGGTGTGTTGCAAAACATCTGAAGGCTCCAAGGATAGGTTTTTCTGTTTCTAGTTGAAGATCTTGTTGAGTTTTTGGGGAGATTTATCGGTATCGCTTCCTACCATGCCATTATTCTGACGTCATCCACTGGTACTTTATCATTTGTATTTCTGTATTGATATTCTCTATTTGGTGAGATTTTTTTTCATACTTTCACTTAGTTTATATGTTTTGCTTTAGTTCTTTGCACATATTTAAAATGCATGATTTAAAGTCTTTGTCTAGTAAGGCCAATGTCTGTGATTCCTCACGAATAGTTTCTTTTCTTTTTTTTTAATAAATAAATTTTTATTAATTTTAATGAGGTGACATCAATAAATTTGGGTACATATATAAAAAGAAAACATGTCCAGGTTATCTTGTCATTCAATTACGTTGCATACCCATCACCAGAAGTCAGATTGTCCTCAGTCACCTTCTATCTAGTTTTCTTTGTGTCCCTCCCCCTCTCACTACCCTTCCCATAACCACCAAACTCTTGTCCATGTGTCTTAGTCTTGTTTTTATGTCCCTCCAATGTATGGAATCATGCAGTTCTTGTTTTTTTCTGATTTACTTATTTTACTCCGTATAATGTTATCAAGATCACACCATTTTTTTGTAAATGATTCGATGTCATTATTTCTTATGGATGAGTAGTATACCATAGTATATATGTGCCATATCTTCTTTTTTTTTTATAAATTTTTATTAATGTTAATGGGATGACATTAATAATTCAGGGTACATATATTCAAAGAAAACATGTCTAGGTTATCTTGTCATTAAATTATGTTGCATACCCCTCACCCAGAGTCAGATTATCCTCCGTCACCTTCTATCTAATTTTCTCTGTGCCCCTCCCCCTCCCCCTAACTCTCTCCCGCCCTCCTTCCTGCGTCTTCCCTCCCCCCCTCTGGTAACCACCACTCTCTTGTCCATGTCTCTTAGTCTCCTTTTTATGTTCCACCACTGTATGGAATCATGTAGTTCTTGTTTTTTTCTGATTTACTTATTTCACTCCATATAATGTTATCAAGATCCCACCATTTTGCTGTAAATGATCTGATGTCATCATTTCTTATGGCTGAGTAGTATTCCATAGTGTATATGTGCCACATCTTCTTTATCCAGTATTCTATTGAAGGGCTTTTTGGTTGTTTCCATGTCTTGGCCACTGTGAACAGTGCTGCAATGAACATGGGGCTACATGTGTCTTTACGTATCAATGATTCTGAGCTTTTGGGGTATATACCCAGTAGAGGGATTGCTGGGTCATAAGGTAGTTCTATTTTCAGTTTTTTGAGGAACCACCATACTTTCCTCCATAATGGTTGTACTACTTTACATTCCCACCAACAGTGTATGAGGGTTCCTTTTTCTCCACAGCCTCTCCAACATTTGCTATTACCCGTCTGGTTGATAATAGCTAATCTAACAGGGGTGAGGTGGTATCTCATTGTAGTTTTGATTTGCATTTCTCTAATAACTAATGAAGCTGAGCATCTTTTCATATATCTGTTGGCCATTTGTATTTCTTCCTGGGAGAAGTGTCTGTTCATGTCCTCTTCCCATTTTTTTATTGGATTGTTTGTTTGTTTGTTGTTGAATTTTATGAGTTCTTTGTAAATTTTGGATATTAGGCCCTTATCTGAGCTGTAGTTTGAAAATATCAGTTCCCATTTAGTTGGCTGTCTGTTTATTTTGATATCAGTTTCTCTTGCTGAGCAAAAACTTTTTATTCTGTTGTAGTCCCATTCATTTACCTTTGCCTTCACTTCTCTTGCCATTGGAGTCAAGTTCATAAAATGTTCTTTAAAACCCAGGTACATGAGTTTAGTACCTATGTCTTCTTCTATGTACTTTATTGTTTCAGATCTTATATTTAGGTCTTTGATCCATTTTGAATTAAGTTTAGTACATGGGGACAGGCTGTAGTTGAGTTTTATTCTTTTGCATGTGGCTTTCCAATTTTCCCAACATCATTTGTTGAAGAGGCTTTCTTTTCTTCATTTTGTGTTGTTGGCCCCTTTATCAAAGATTATTTGACCATATGTATGTGGTTTTATTTCTGGGCTTTCTATTCTGTTCCATTGGTCTGAGTGTCTATTTTTCTGCCAATACCATGCAGTTTTGATTATTGTGGCCCTATAATATAGTTTAAAGTCAGGTATTGTAATGCCCCCAGCTTCATTCTTTTTCCTTAGAATTGCTTTGGCTATTCTGGGTTTTTTATAGTTCCATATAAATCTTATAATTTTTTGTTCCATTTCTTTAAAAAATGTCATAGGAATTTTGATGGGAATTGCTTTAAATTTATATATTACTTTGGGAAATATGGCCATTTTAATTATATTTATTCTTCCTATCCAAGAACAAGGAATATATTTCCATCTCGTTGTGTCCTTTTCTATTTCTCTTAGCAATGCCTTGAAGTTTTCTTTATATAGGTCCTTTACATTCTTTGTTATGTTTATTCCTAGGTATTTTTTTTTTTTTTTTTTTTTGCAATCGTGAAGGGGATTATTTTTTTGAGTTCATTTTCTAATATTTCATTGTTGGCATATAGAAAGGCAATGGACTTTTGTATGTTAATTTTGTATCCTGCGACCTTACTGTATTGGTTTATTTTTTCTAGTAATCTTTTTGTGGAATCCTTTGGGTTTTCGATGTATAGGATCATATCATCAGCAAAATGTGATACCTTTACTTCTTCTTTTCTGATATGGATGCCTTTTATTTCTTTGTCTTGTCTGATTGCTCTGGCCAGAACTTCTAGCACCACGTTAAATAAGAGTAGAGAGAGTGGGCAACACTGTTGTGTTCCTAATTTAAGGTGGAAAGTCCTCAGTTTTAAGCCATTTAATATGATGTTGGCTGATGGTTTATCATATACGGCCTTTATCATGTTGAGAAATTTTCCTTCTATACCCATTTTGTTGAGAGTCTTAAACATAAAATTGTGTTATATTTTATTGAAAGCCTTTTCTGCATCTATTGATAAGATCATGTGGTTTTTGTTCTTTGTTTTGTTGACATGGTGTATTACGTTAACTGTTTTACGTATGTTGAACCATCCTTGAGATTCTGGGATGAATCCCCCTTGATCATGATGTGTTATTTTTTTAATATGTTGTTGTATTCGATTTGCTAGTATTTTGTTTAGTATTTTAGCATCTGTATTCATTAGAGATATTGGTCTATAATTTTCTTTCTTTGTGCCATCCTTGCCAGGTTTTGGTATGTGGGTTATGTTGGCCTCATAAAATGTGTTTGGAAGTATTGCTTCTTCTTCAATTTTTTGGAAGACTTTCAGTAGAATAGGAACCAAGTCTTCTTTGAATGTTTGATAGAATTCACTAGTATAACCGTCTGGGCCTGGACTTTTATTTTTGGGGAGGTTTTTAATAGTTTTTCCTATTTCCTCCCTGCTGATTGGTCTGTTTAGGCTTTCTGCTTTTTCATGACTCAGTTTAGGAAGGTTGTGTTGTTCTTGGAATTTATCCATTTCTTCTAGATTGTTGTATTTGGTGGCATATAGTTTTTGATAGTATTCTACAATAATTCTTTGTTTATCTATGATGTCTGTGGTGATCTCTCCTCTTTCATTTTGGATTTTATTTATTTGAGTCCTGTGTCTTTTTTCCTTGGTGAGTCTTGCCAAGGGTTTGTTGATTTTGTTGATTTTTTCAAAGAACCAGCTCCTTGGTTTATTGATTTTTTTCTATAGTTTTTCTGTTCTCCATTTCGTTTATTTCTGCTCTGATTTTTATTATCTCCTTTCTTCAGCTGGTTTTGGGTTGTCTTTGTTCTTCTTTTTCTAGTTCCTTAAGGTGTGAAGTTAAGTGGTTTACTTCGGCTCTTTCTTGTTTGTTCATATAGGCCTGAAGTGATATGAACTTTCCTCTTATTACTTCTTTTGCTACATCCCAGAGATTCTGATATGTCATATTTTCATTTTCATTTGTCTGTATATATCTTTTGATCTCTGCGATTATTTCTTCTTTGACCCATTCATTTTTTAGAAGTATGTTGTTTAGTTTCCACAATTTTTTGGGTTTTTCCCCCTCTTTTTTACAGTTGAATTCTAGTTTCAAGGCTTTATGATCAGAGAATATGCTTGATACAATTTCAATTTTTCTAAATTTGCTGATATTGTCTTTGTGGCCCAACATATGATCAATTCTTGAAAATGTTCCATGTACACTAGAGAAAAATGTATACTCTGTCGCTTTGGGATGAAGTGTCCTGTAGATGTCTATCATATCCAGGTGTTCTAGTATTTCATTTATGGCCACTTTATCTTTATTGATTCTCTGTTTGGATGACCAATCTAGAGCTGTCAGCAGTGTATTGAGGTCTCCAAGTATGATTGTATTTTTGTCAGTTTTTGTTTTAAGGTCTATAAGTAGCTGTCTTATATATTTTGGTGCTCCTTGGTTTGGTGCATATATATTACGGATTGTTATGTCTTCTTGATTCAGTGTCCCCTTAATCATTATGAAATGACCATTTTTGTCTCTGAGTACTTTTTCTGTCTTGTAGTCAGCATTATCAGATATGAGTATTGCTACACCTGCTTTTTTTTGGGTGTTGTTTGCTTGGAGTATTGTTTTCCAGCCTTTCACTTTGAATTTGTTTTTATCCTTGTTGCTTAGATGAGTTTCTTATAGGCAGCATACAGTTGGATTTTCTTTTTTAATCCATTCTGCTACTCTGTGTCTTTTTATTGGTAAGTTTAATCCATTTACATTTAGTGTAATTATTGACACTTGTGGGTTCCCTATCCCCATTTTATAAATTGCTTTCTGTTAGTTTTGTATCTAGTTTGATTCTTCTCTTTTGTTTTTCTATCGTTTGTTTTTGTTTGTTTGTATTCCATACTTCTTTCCTTTGTTGCTACCTTTTTTAAGTCAAGTGTTTTTGTGGTGGTTTTTTAAGGGTGGTTACCATTAATTAATGAAAAGTGTACCTATCATATTCATTGTAGTACCCTTTCTTATGAGTATTTCTGCGCTTCATCGTCCTTTGCTACTGTTAATCTTCATCTTTTCTCCCCTTTTTTTTTCTTTTGTTGTCACAGTTTAAGTTTGGTTTTATGGTTTTCTTGGTGGAGCTGTTACTTGTGGTTTTGTTTTCTTTTGTTCTTTGAATCTGGTTGGAAAACCCCCTTTAGTATTTCCTGGAGTGGGGGCTTTCTGATGATAAATTCTCTCATCTTTTCTGTATTTGTGAATGTTTTTATATCTCCTTCGTACTTGAAGGATAGCTTTGATGTGTATAGTATTCTTGGGTGAACGTTCCTCTCTTTCAGGGCTTTAAATATTGGGGACCACTCTCTTCTATCTTCTAGAGTTTCTGCTGAGAAATCTGATGATAATCTAATAGGCCTTCCTTTATATGTTGTATTCTTCTTTTCCCTGGCTGCCTTGAGAATTTTTTCTTTGTCATTGGTTTGTGTCATCTTCATTATGATGTGCCTTGGAGTGGGTTTGTTGGGGTTAAGAAAACTCGGTGTTCTGTTTGCTTTTTGAATTTGAGGCTTTAGTTCTTTCCACAGGCTTGGGACGTTCTCATCTATTATTTGTTTGAGTATATTCTCCATTCCATTTTCTTTCTCTTCTCCCTCTGATATACCTATTATTCTTATGTTATTCTTTCTGATGGAGTCAGACAATTCCTGTAGGGCTTTCTCGTTTTTTATTATTTTTGAGTCTCTTTCTTCTTCTCTCTGTTGTGCCTCAAGTTGCTTGTCTTCTATATCACTAATCCTATCTTCTATCAGGGCTGTTCTATTAGCTAAGCTTGTTACCTCGTTTTTCAGCTCGTGAATTGAGTTTTTCATTTCTGTTTGATTTCTTTTTATAGTTTCAATTTCTTTGGAAATATATTCTTTGTGTTCATTGAGTTGTTTTCTGAGCTCCCTAAATTGCCTTTCTGTGTTTTCTTGTATATCTCTGAGTATTTTTAGGATTTCTATTTTAAATTCTCTGTCATTTGGCTCCAAAGCTTCCAATATGTTAAATCTTTTCTCCATAGATTTTTCCACATCTATTTGTGTTACCTCTCTATCTTTTGTATCCATAATATTCGATTTCCTTTTTCTTATTGGCATCTGAATGGGTCTTGTTGATAATATTAATTATAATTAATAAAGAATAAAAAGGAAAAATAAAGGAAAACACTCCACACACAAAAAAAGTAATAATTTATTATTTCCCCCTTGTTTCTTTCTTCTCTTCCCCTTCTCTCACCTCCTTAGGGAAATATCATGATGACCTGTGATTTATATTATGCTAAATGGAACAAAAACTGCCTATAACAGAGGGCCTGATTTGGGGTGAAGAGTTCAAGCGGCAAAAAAGGGAGTAGGGAACTACTAAATGCAAAAAAAAAAAAAAAGAGAAAATCTTAGACAAGGATAAAATGATTTGCTTGTAAGTAATGGTCAACTAAGCGATATAATGAGAGGGATAAGAGGGAAACAGAAAAAAGATGAGAAAAAATAATAATATTTAAAGAAGAAAAAAATAAAAATATAAATAATAAGTAAAAATCTGTTGTATTAAGTGGAGCGAAGACTAAATACAATGGAGACTTTGGGTTGGGAGGAATGCTAGTGAGTTAAAAAGCAATGTAAAAAGTACCCAAAATGCCACAAAAACAAAGAAATAAAGGAAAACCAAGAACAAAAGCAGAAAAACAAACAAACAAAAAAAAAACAAAAAAACTTGAGTCTCAAATTAAACGATTTGTTCGTGATTGAGGATTGAATGGGAGGAAAAGTCAAAGGAGAAAAGAAGAAACGAATAGAAAGGAAAAAATAAGAAAAAGGGATAAACAAAGGAAGAAAAAAAGGAAAGGAAAAAAAAAACAAAGAAAATCAAAAGGGGAGAGAGTGAGAGTTAAGGGTTTTGGAGTGTAACCCTAAAGGAGAGTAAGGATGAAGAAAAGAAATAAAATGTAACACTCATGGGTACTGTAGTTCAAGAAAAAGGTAGCATAAGATGGGCAGAGAATAAACGGACCGGGGTGGAGGAAATACAAATAATAATAAAGGCAATAAGAAAGAAACAACAACAACAAAGAATTAGTGGAACAAGTTATAAAGTCTGGATTTTTCTTGATTTTGAGAAGTTAACTTCTTCCTTTTTCTTTTTTTTCCGTCTTCCTGGTCGGTGACTGTGTACCCCAGGTTCTGCCCCTGTGTCATGCTTAGGTAAGGATTTGCAGTTGATGCGATTCTATGGCAATGTCATATAATTGGCTTTAGTCTCTCTGGTAGTCAAGGCTTCTTGGCGTTTGCAGAGTCCAACAATGAGATAGTTTGCCTTCCTGGAGTCTCTCTCCTAGTCTCCCCTTCCTGAATTATCAGCCTGGTGATCCAGCTATGAGGCTGCCACTGCTTCTGTCTGGGGAGTAAGAGGCTCAAAGAGCTGGGAGATCCCCACTCTATCCTCACTTAGCACAAGGCTCTGTGTTAGGCTCTGGCAGTCAGAGCCTCCAGCGTAATCAGGTGGGGCTGGGAGTCAATTGTTGTCAAGGTGACTGTTCAGCGCCTACCATTCAGTTGGACCACTCAACCCAGGCTTTCCACAGTTTGTAGCCTGTTTTGGCTGGGAAGAAGATGCACTATTCGCTGCTTGCTGTATAGATCTTAATATCTGCCAAATCCCTCTTGTTAGGTATATCCCTGAATATGGAGGCTCTGTCAATCAGGAGTTGCCCCCGCCCCTTTAGCGAAAGGCACTGAAAAATATCACGCCTCTTGTCTTGGATTGCTGAACTGAGAGAGATCTTATCAATTAGAGCCCCGTGGGTGCGCAGATTTCGTGGGTTAAGCTAATTTCAGTGATTGGATCCGCAGCTGTGCTCCAGAGAGTATTTCAGGCTGCCTGCGTGCCCCTCCCCCAATGCTTGATTGTTAGCTTGAATGGCTGGGTGAGGTGCCCCGCCCAAGAAGAGAATCTTCTGACTAGGAAAGACAGGCTTGGCGCCCCTCCCGGACCATGGCACGGGGCGCGCGTGCGGTTTCTCAGTGCACGCCGGTGGCCGGGACCCTCCGGACCATGGCACGGGGTGTGCGCACGGTTTCTCAGGGTACGCCAGCTGCCACCAGTGCCCAGGTTGCCGCTCCCCAAGTGTGGGTGGGCAGTTGCATGTGTGGGTTGACTCACCACAGGCGCACTCCCTCCTCGGCAACAGTCCTTTCGCTTTCAGTGTGTGTGTGGAACTCCGGAATGCTCCGAGGATAAACTTTTCTGTTTCTAGTTGATAAATTTGTTAAATTTTTGGGGAGATCTGTCGGACGCGCTGCTAACGGCGCCATTTCCGTGACGTCTGCTGTGCCATATCTTCTTTATCCAGTCTTCTATTTTTTTTGTACAGTGATTAAAGCCTTTAAGCAAACTCTTGGCCAATACAGCAAGAATCCATAAAAGAGTAGTGTCCTTAACATGTTCACCAAGTCCAAGTTGGAACCAATACCATTCCAAATCCCTGCTAATGCAACCCAACCCCAGTTCAGTCTGTTAGGAGCTGTCACAAGGAGCAGGAGTCCAGGAAAAGTCCACATCCAGGAAAAGTCCACGTGGCACTGGAATTGTTGTCACAATTCTATACTTTGCTGCAACCAAGTCCCAATGACCACTGCTTCTAGCTGGTAATGATTCAGGTAGACTGTAAAAGCCATCTGCAGCATGTGTGGAGATGGAATTTCTGGTCTCCTCTGCCTGGAGAGATGAGACCAGGTTGCTTTTCCCTGGAGCTCTGCGACTGTGGCGTGGTAAAGAGAACCTTGGGATACACTAAGCTGGGTGGCAAAGGTAGATTCATAATAGAAGTTGGCAAAAGGGGGAAAAAGAGCTCTAAATTAGGAGTAGGTCCCAGCCTGAAATATGAGTGGAGCATTGAGGTAGGAGAAACAAAGGAAACACTATATATTAAACAAAGTGGCAGAAAATACGACTATCAACACCCACAACAGAGATCTTCAAGGGAAGAATAGAAAATCTGACTATTCAGGCAAGACATAGTTAAGTGGCCCTTGTGCAAATGAGATCAGTTTACTTGCTTCTTGGAAGAAATACCCTAGGCTCGTCCACAGTGTCGTAGATGGGGCTGACAGCCCTGGGCACCTTCAGCCTTCAGTGGCAAACCCCAGAATTCTGGGCAAGGATGGGTCTTAAGTGGCTGTAGCAGGGCTGAAAGAGACTGAACCCTCCCTTAGAGGACCAAGGGGAAAGCCTACCTTCCAGTGTCCCTTTTTCTCACAGCAAAGGCATATAAGCCTGGCAGGCTTTAGCTTAATGACCTTCCTATTCACTATTGGAGCAGGACCCAGATGGAATCCTATGAGACCCCTTTGGGGCATTGGAGCTTTTAAGGGTGTGTCCTAAAAGCTGGTAGTTCATCTGATATCTATTGGGCTTTTTCTGTCTCTTGGTACCTTAAAAGCCATGCTCAGAAGATCTCGCTGCGGGGTTTGAGGATCGCCATCCACCTATATAAACCTTTTCCGTATATCTGGAGCTATTTGGAAAAAGACAAAACAGTGTTATTAGCTGGATCAAATAAAAGAAGGTAGAAGTTTGCAGGAGAAAAAGATTTGGTGTCTCTTGTTCATCAGAATTCAAAAGAAATTAAAAAAATTTTAAGTAAAAAGCATGATATGGTAGACCCGTAGGAGTTCCATGATATGACTTCCTTCTTTAAAATTTTTTTAAATTGACCTTAAAATATTTGCTGGGTACACTTTAATAATACCTTGACTTTAAAGATTGTAAGGGTCCCTATGCCCCTTGATAGTTCAGGAGGCGACAAGATCAATATATGGAAGTGTATTCTATGGGCTATTACAGAATCAATGTCTGTGATTCCTCAGGAATTGTTTCTAATGGCTGCTTTTTCCCTGTCTATGAGCCATACTTTTCTTTTTTTTTTTTTTTTTTTTTTTTAAGATTTTATTTATTCATTATAGAGAGGGGACAGAGAAAGAGAGAGAGAGAGAGAAGGGGGGAGGAGCAGGAAGCATCAACTCCCATATGTGCCTTGACCAGGCAAGCCCAGGATTTTGAACCGGCAACCTCAGCATTTCCAGGTTGACGCTTTATCCACTGCGCCACCACAGGTCAGGCGAGCCATACTTTTCTTTTTCTTTGCATGCATATCTTAGATTTTGTTGAAAACTAGACTTTTTATTTTCTATTTTTTAATTTTTATTTTTCAAGTAAAATTGACACTCAATATTTTTAATGGTTTTTTAGTTTTAAATTACAGTTGACATACAATATTATATTATTTTCAGGTGTGTACCATGGTAAACAGACAAGTATGTAATTTATGAAATTATTACCTCAGTAAGTCTAGCATCTATCTAACACCATATATTATTTATGCTGTACTGTATTGCTTTGACTATTTTCTTTTTCATTTTTTTTTAAATTATAATTTTATTTTTTTAATGGAGCGACATCAATAAATCAGGATACATATATTCAAAGATCAACAAGTCCAGGTTATCTTGTCTTTCAATTATGTTGCATACACATCACCCAAAGTCAGATTGTCCTCTGTCACCTTCTATCTAGTTTTCTTTGTGCCCCTCCCCCTCACCCTTTCCCTCTCCCTTTCCCCCCTTCCCCCGTAACCACCACACTCTTATCAATGTCTCTTAGTTTCACTTTTATGTCCCACCTACGTATGGAATAATGCAGTTCCTGGTTTTTTCTGATTTACTTATTTCACTTCGTATAATGTTATCAAGATCCCACCATTTTGCTGTAAATGATCCGATGTCATCATTTCTTATGGCTGAGTAGTATTCCATAGTGTATATGTGCCACATCTTCTTTTTCCAGTCGTCTATTGATGGGCTTTTTGGTTGTTTCCATGTCCTGGCCACTGTGAACAATGCTGCAATGAACATGGGGCTGCATGTGTCTTTACGTATCAATGTTTCAGAGTTTTTGGGGTACATACCCAGTAGAGGGATTGCTGGGTCATAAGGTAGTTCTATTTTCAGTTTTTTGAGGAACCACCATACTTTCTTCCATAATGGTTGTACTACTTTACATTCCCACCAACAGTGTATGAGGGTTCCTTTTTCTCTACTGCCTCTCCAACATTTGCTATTACCTGTCTTGTTAATAATAGCTGATCTAACAGGTGTGAGGTGGTATCTCATTGCAGTTTTGATTTGCATTTCCCTAATAACTAAAGAAGATGAGCATCTTTTCATATATCTGTTGGCCATTTGTACTTCCTCCTGGGAGAAGTGTCTGTTCATGTCCTCTTCCCATTTTTTTATTGGATTGTTTGTTTGTTTGTTGTTGAGTTTTATGAGTTTTTTTGTATATTTTGGATATTAGGCCCTTATCTGAGCTGTTGTTTGAAAATATCATTTCCCATTTAGTTGGCTTTCTGTTTATTTTGTTATCAGTTTCTCTTGCTGAGCAAAAACTTCTTAGTATGATGTAGTCCCATTCATTAATTTTTGCCTTCACTTCTCTTGCCTGTGGAGTCAAATTCATAAAATGCTCTTTAAAAACCAGGTCCATGAGTTTAGTACCTATGTCTTCTTCTATGTACTTTATTGTTGCAGGTCTTATGTTTAGATCTTTGATCCATTTTGAGTTAATTTTAGTACAGAGGGACAAACTGTAGTCCAGTTTCATTCTTTTGCATGTGGCTTTCCAGTTTTCCCAGCACCATTTATTGAAGAGGCTTTCTTTTCTCCATTGTATGTTCTTGGCCCCTTCATCAAAAATTATTTGACTATATATATGTGGTTTTATTTCTGGACTTTCTATTCTGTTCCATTGGTCTGAGTGTCTATTTTTCTGCCAATACCATGCTGTTTTGATTGTCGTGGCCCTATAATAGAGTTTGAAGTCAGGTATTGTAATGCCCCCAGCTTCATTCTTTTTCTTTAGGATTGCTTTGGCTATTCGGGGTTTTTTATAGTTCCATATAAATCTGATGATTTTTTGCTCTATTTCTTTAAAAAATGTCATTGGAATTTTGATGGGAATTGCATTAAATTTGTATATTGCTTTGGGTAATATAGCCATCTTGATTATATTTATTCTTCCTAACCAAGAACAAGGAATATTCTTCCATCTCATTATACCTTTCTCAATTTCTCTTAACAATGGTTTATAGTTTTCATTATATAAGTCCTTTACATTCTTTGTTATCTTTATTCCTAAGTATTTTATTTTTTTTGTTGCAATTGTGAAGGGGATTATTCTTTTGAGTTCATTCTCAGTTGTTTCATTGTTGGCATATAGAAAGGCTTTGGACTTCTGTATGTTGATTTTGTATCCTGCGACCTTACTGTATTGGCTTATTGTTTCTAGTAGACTTTTTGTGGATTCTTTGGAGTTTTCGATGTATAGGATCATATCATCTGCAAAAAGTGATACCTTTACTTCTTCTTTTCTGATATGGATGCCTTTTATTTCTTTGTCTTGTCTGATTGCTCTGGCCAGAACCTCTAGTACCCCATTAAATAAGAGTGGAGAGAGTGGACAACCCTGTCTTGTTCCTGAATAAGGGGGAAAGCCTTCAGTTTTGTGCCATTTAATATGATGTTAGCTGATGGTTTATCATATATGGCCTTTATCATGTTGAGAAAGTTTCCTTCTATACGCATTTTGTTGAGAGTCTTAAACATAAAATTGTGTTGTATTTTATCGAAAGCCTTTTCTGCGTCTCTTGATAAGATCATGTGGTTTTTGTTCTTTGTTTTGTTGATATGGTGTATTACGTTAACTGTTTTACATATGTTGAACCATCCTTGAGATTCTGGGATGAATCCCACTTGATCATGATGTATTATTTTTTTAATATGTTGTTGTATTCGATTTGCTAGTATTTTGTTTAGTATTTTAGCATCTGTATTCATTAGAGATATTGGTCTGTAGTTTTCTTGTTTTGTGCCATCCTTGCCTGGTTTTGGTATGAGGGTTATGTTGGCCTCATAAAATGTGTTTGGAAGTATTGCTTCTTCTTCAATTTTTTGGAAGACTTTCAGTAGAATAGGAACCAAGTCTTCTTTGAATGTTTGATAAAATTCGCTGGTATAGCCGTCAGGGCCTGGACTTTTATTTTTGGGGAGGTTTTAAATGTTTTTTTCTATTTCTTCTCTACTGATAGGTCTGTTTAGGCTTTCTGCTTCTTCTTGACTCAGTCTAGGAAGGTTGTATTGTTCTAGGAATTTATCCATTTCTTCTAGATTGTTGAATTTTGTGGCATAAAGTTTTTCCATAGTATTCTACAATAATTTTTTTATATCTACGGTGTCCGTGGTGATTTCTCCTCTTTCATTTTGGATTTTGTTTATATGAGTTCTTTCTCTTTTTTCCTTGGTAAGTCTTGACAAGGGTTTGTCAATTTTATCGATCTTTTCAAAGAACCAGCTCTTTGTTCTATTAATTTTTTCTATAGTTTTACTGTTCTCTATTTCATTTATTTCTGCTCTGATTTTTATTTTCTCCTTTCTTCGGCTGGTTTTGGTTCGTCTTTGTTCTTCTTTTTCTAGTTCCTTAAGGTGTGAAGTTAAGTGGTTCACTTGGGCTCTCTCTTGTTTGTTCATATATGCCTGAAGTGATATGAACTTCCCTCTTATCACTGCTTTTGCTGCATCCCATAGATTCTGATATGTCGTATTGTCATTTTCATTAGTCTGTATATATCTTTTGTTCTCTGCACTTATTTCTTCTTTGACCCATTCATTTTTTAAAAGTATGTTGTTTAGTTTCCACATTTTTGTGGGATTTTTTTCCTCCTTTTTGCAGTTGAATTCTAGTTTCAAGGCTTTATGATCAGAAAATATGCTTGGTACAACTTCGATTTTTCTGAATTTGCTGATGTTGTTTTTGTTGCCCAACATATGGTCAATTCTTGAGAATGATCCATGTACACTGGAGAAAAATGTATACTCAGTCACTTTGGGATGAAATGTCCTGTACATGTTTATCATATCCAGGTGCTCTAGTGTTTTGTTTAAGGCCACTATATCTTTGTTGATTCTGTGTTTGGATGACCGATCTAGAGCCGTCAGCGGTGTATTGAGGTCTCCAAGTATGATTGTATTTTTGTCAGTTTTTGTTTTAACGTCAATAAGTAGCTGTCTTATATATTTTGGTGCTCCTTGTCTTTGACTATTTTCTAAGCACCAATTTGTACCTCTTAATCACTTCCCCTTTTGCACCCAAACCCCCAACAACCCTCCCATCAGGCAACCATAAATTTGTTCTGTGTATCTATGAGTTTGTTTCTGTTTTGTTTGTTAATTTGGTTTTTTAGATTCCACATGAAAATGAAATCATATGATATTTGCCTTTCTCTGTCTGACTTATTTCACTTAGTGTAATGCTCTGCAGGTCCACAAATGGCAAGATTTTATGTTTTCTTTATGGCAAAGTATCCAGTGAACATATTTTCACTTCTTTCTATATTTGTCTTCTGATTACAGCATTTAATCCATTCACATTTATTGATAGCTTTGTAGTTAATGCCCTTTGATTGTTTTCTAATTGTTTTTGTAGTTCTTTCCTGTTCTTCTCTTATTTTCTTGCTCTCTTCTCTTGTCTGTTGATGACTTTCTGTACTGTTGTATTTGAATTCCTCTCTATTTCTTTTACATACTTTGTACATTTTTGGTTTGTGGTAACCAAGTGTTCATACATACACCAAGCTAGGTTTATAGTAGTCTATTTTAAGGAAATTGTCATTTATGATCAAACATTCTAAAATCATGACCATTTGTATTCATCTGTTCAGTGTTTATGCATTTGTCTTTTTTTTTTCACTTTTCTGTGTATAACCCTGAAATTTTGTTGTAATCACACATGATCTTCTTAATTTGCCTTTTAACCTGTGTATTACCTCTAGTGTTTGTTTGATCCATTGCTTTTAATATGTGTTCACCTATGTAAGTGAGACTTTTTTTTTGCAATATTTTCTTCATTTTCATTTTCATTTACTCCTATTCTTCTAAAAGAAGTCCATTAACATTTCTTATAATACTGGTTTGGTGGTGATAAACTATCAGTATTTTTCTTTTTTGGCAAGCTCTTTATCTCTCCTTCAATTCTAAATGATAGTCTTGCTGGATAGAGTAATTTTTGGTGTAGGCCTTTGCTTTTTATCACTTTAAATATTTTGTGCCACTCTTTTCTGACCTACAAAATTTCTGTTGAGAAATCATCCAACACTCCCATGGAAACTCTCTTGTACATAACTAACTGCTTTTCTCTTGCTGTCTAAGATTCTTTATCTTTAATCATTGGCACTTTAATTATGATGTGTCTTGGTATAGGCCTCTTTGGGTTTATCTTGGTTGGGACTCTGCACTTCCTGGACTTATATGATCATTTCTTTTGCCAAGGTTGGGAAGTTTTCAGTCACTTTTTAAAAAAATAAGTTCTCAACCCCTTGCTCTCTCTTCTCTTTCTGGTATCCTTATGATGTCAATGTTGTTATACTAGACTTTGTCCCAGAGCTGTCCCTTAAACTGTCCTTACTTTTTAATTTTGGTTTTAATTCTGATTGGGTATTTTCCACCTCATTATATTTCCAATTTTTATTTGATCCTCTACTTCATCTTATCTGCTATTGTTTTCACATAAGGTATTCTTTATTTCAGTTATTATGTTCTTAATTTCTGACTTTTTAATGTTTTCATCTCCCTTTTTATATTTCTTATCTCTTTATTAAAGTTTTTACTGAGATCATCTATTCTTTCCCTAAATTCCTTAGGCATCCTTATAACCAATGTTTTGAACTTTGCATCTGGTTGTTTGATTGCCTCCATTTTGTTTTGTTCATTTTCTAGTGTTTTGTTTTGTTTTTCCATTTTGGACATGTTTCTTCATCTCGTCATTTGGCTGACTGCACTCTGCATTTGTTTCTATGTATTAAGTAGATCTATGTCTCCCAGTCTTGGAAGGGTGACCTATGGTACCCAGTGACTCAGTCTACCATTCACCTGAGCTAGGTGCTCCAGGGTGTGAGATGTATGTGCTTTCTTGCTGTAGTTAAGTTTGATTGTTGTTGGCAAATCAGTAGATGGCTGTGAGGATTGACCATGACTACAGTGAACAATATGTTGTATGGGGTTTGACCCCACAGAGTGGGATTTTGTTTAGGGAGGCTTTGATGCCTGCAAAACCCACCCCTTCTGTGTGTTATTGTGGCACTAATTGGGTGGTGTTCTGATGTGGTTTGAAGCTGGCCACCATGTATGTTTGCTATGGGGAAAAATGAGAGAGCCTTTGGTGCAGACCAAGGTCAGCTGCTACCTGTGTGGCTTGGGGCCAGCTGGTAGAAGCTAAAAAGTAATCTGCAGTTGGTTGTCACCTGTGCTGGGCTTGGAGGTACCTAGACTTGGTTACACTTAGAACCAAGGCTAATTACTACCAGTGCTGAGCTTCATGCTTGTGGTAAGAGCTACAGGGAACACCAGCTGTTATTTGTTTGACTTTTTGAGAACCTCTGAGATATTTTAAGAAAGTCCACAGCATGGACCAAAGCTGGCCAGCCACTTGTGAGGATCAGCTCCTGAAAAAGGTTTGTGCTGGTGCACAGGTTAGATAGGGTGTGTTCACAGAATCCTCAGGGTTGGGAAGGCAGTATTAGCCCAGTTGATGGAGACCTAGTTGGTACCTGCCTGCTCTTTCCAGTTGTGTAAGGGGATGGGTCAACAAAAGAACTATGACACCTCCTAGAGGGAGCTGTTCCTCCAGTTGTATCCCTGAAGCCATAAAGTCAGAGAATTTATCCCTTCCTGCCTAACTGTGGCAAATTTTTAGCTGCTGCCCCTTAGCTGGAGATTAGGGTATTTGTGAACAAGGAAATGTGTACATGGGCCCTTTAAGAGGCAGCCACTTTCTGTCTCACTCAGACTAGTCCCTGTTCATTTTCACAGACAGCTATTATGGAGACTCCTCTTCCCAGCACTTTAGTCAGGACTCGGAAGCTGATATACAATGCAAAACCCTCAGTTCTCAGAGGGAACCTCCACAGCCAAGATAACTCTTCTGATTATCAAATACCGCATGTGTGTGTGAAACCAACCTGTTCAGCACTCCTACAAGTTCCTATGTGGCTTTTTCTTTATATCCATCATTATTGGACTTCTGTTTAGCTAGTCTTCAGATGGTTCTCAAGGGTGTTTGTTCTATAATTTAGTTGCCATTTTTATGCAATCATGGGAGGAGGTGAGCACAGCATTTACATACTTCACCATTTTTACCAAAAGTCCCAATTGGACATTCTTAAAAATACTATATGGCAACAAGAAATCAGATTCTTCTTTCTTTTCACAGTCCAGTGTTGTAGTTTATTGGTATTGTTATGCTGCCAGGGTTGTTTTTTTTTTGTTTTTTTTTTGTTTTTTTTTTTTTTTAGCAATGTTCTTCTTTTAAAGTATTTTGTTTGTTTGTTTGCAATAGATAGAGGGACAGCTAGGGACAAACAGGAAGGGAGAGAGATGAGAAGCATCAAGTTTTGTTGTGGCACCTTAGTTGTTCATTGATTGCTTTCTCATATGTACCTTGATCAGGGGGCTACAGCAGAGCAAGTGACCCCTTGCTCAAGCCAGTGACCTTGGGCTCTAAACCAGCAACCTTTGGGCTTAAGCCAGTGACCATGGGATCATGTCTATGAGCCCACACTCAAACCAGCGTCATCAGTGTTTTAAACCTGGGTCCTCTGCACCCCGGTATGACACTCTATCCACTGTACCACTGCCTAGTTAGGCTTTTTTGGCAACATTCTTGAACTAATTTTGTAAACTCCTAAAATATTTAGTGGGATTAATAGCAATACATTAAAAAATGCAACTATATATTAACTGAGTTATCTTAATGATATAATTTAATCTCAAGATTAATTTTTGTTAAAAAATTATAAATACTATATAAAAAGAACATAAGGCCTGATAACAGATACAAATGTACTCTTTACATATAAGTTTAATTCAGATTGTTTTATTTGCCGCATGTAAAGTCCAGGATCCAGTGGACATCTTCCTTTCATTGTTGTCATTTTCCTTTTCTTAATTACACCAAATCTATGCCATACCAATATATAACTAAGAGTTTGATCCTGTTCTCACTTAACCTTTTGAGTAGTGAGTTTTTTTCAGGCACACTCACCCCTGGCAGTGAGTTTTTTTTTTCAAAAAATGAAATTAGTTTCAGTTATGATTTTATTAAATCAAAATCATGTTTGTTTGATAATCAATTTATGAAAACAAGAACATATGATTGCCTTTTTTAAATGTTGCCTTACACATTTTTCAAATAAATCAATCATAGTCTGGATGGTTAAGAGACACAAAGATGTACTTAAATGTTTATACTACTCAAAGGGTTAATGGCAATAATACTGCTTGGATTGTTAATTTGCCATCTTTTTTACCAACACAGAACTTCTCTAGGATGTTTTTATTTTCCTTATGTGAAAGTATATTTTACCCTTTCTTACTATGTGGAATACAAATAAATAAATTAACTTGTAAAATAGTAACTTGAAAGTATAATTTTAAGTCTGCTGTTGAAATATCATGTAAAAGAGCATTATTAATATCTTTTAAAAGAGTATGAAATGCCTACCTTACTGCTTTCCTACTGTAACAGGCTCTTTCCTTTCCATAAGCCCAGGGCTTGAATTTCTCATTTGGAGGGCAGTTTAGAGTTATCGGTTTAGGACAGGAGACTATAAAGAGCAATGCCCAACAATGGGAAGAAAAGAGCGTTAACATCTACTGTCTCCCTCCTTCCAGGTCTGGTACTAGGCCTGTATTATGATATCTCCATATATATTTTTTCTTGTTCATTGGTTTGTGCCAATTTTATTATTATGTGCCTTGGAGTAGGTTTGTTGGGGTTAAGATAGCTCAGTGTTCTGTTTGCTTCATGAATTCAAAGCTTTAATTCTTTCCATGAGCTTGGGAAGTTCTCATTTATTATTTGTTTGAATATTTTCTCCATTCCATTTTCTCTATCTTCTCCTTCTGATATACCTATTATTTTTATATTGTTCTTATTGATGAAGTCAGACAATTCCTATAGGGCTTTTTAATTTTTTTAATTCATAAGTCTCTCTCCTCTTCTTTCTGTTGTGCCTCTAGTTGCCTGTCTTCTATGTCACTAATTCTATCTTCTATCTGATCTGTTCTATTAGCTAAGCTTGTTATCTCATTTTTCAGTTCATGAATTGAGCTTTTCATCTTTGTTTGATTTGTTTTCATAGTTTCAATTTCCTTGGTAATATGTATATTCTTTCTGTTCATTGAGTTGTTTTTTGAGCTCCCTAAATTGCTTTTCTGTGCTTTTTGTAAATCTCTGAGTATTTTTAGGATTTCTATTTTAAATTTTCTATCATTTAACTCCAAGGTTTTCAATCTATTAAAATTTTTTTCTATAGATTTTTTCTTAACTCTCTTTGCTACATCTCTGTCTTTTGTATTCATGATATTCGATATCCTTTCCCTTAATGGCATATGAGGGTGGTTTTGTTAATAATACTAATAAGAATTGATAAAAAATTAAAAAAAATATTTTTTTTGAGAAAATACAGAGAAAAACTGAGAATTATATTGTGCTAAATGAAACAAAAACTACCTAGAATGGTGGGCCTGAGTTGGGGAGAAATGACAAAGGAGCAAAAAACTAGGTAAGGACCCACAAAATGCTACAAGGAAAAAATTTGGATCAAGAATAAAATAATTTGCTTGTAAATGATGGTCGAAAAAGAGATATATTGTAAGAGAAAAGCAGAAGACAAGAAAAGAGAAAAAAAATAAAAAATTTTATCATATTAAGTGGATGAAAAACTACATAGAATGGAGAGCTGGGCTTGGGGGAATGTTAATGAGATAAAAAGTGAAGTAAAAAGCACACAAAATGCCACAAAGAAAGAATTTGAATCTAAAATAAAATAATTTATTTGTGAATTAAGATTGAAGGAGAGGAAAAGTGAAAGAGAAAAGAAGAAACCAAAAAAGAGGGAGAAAAAAAAAGAAAGAAAAAAAAGAAAACAAAGGAGAGAGTTAACATTTTTGGAATATAACCCTCATAGAGAAAAAGAAAAAAAAGAATGGGAAATGTAACATCTATGGGTAATAAAATTCAAGTTGAAAAGAAAGGAATAAGACAAAAAGAGGATAAAATGACCAAGGTGGAAGAAAAAATAATAAAAATAAAAAATGAAAGGAAAAAAAATGGAAAAAGTTTTAAAGGCTGTGGATTATTTTTGATTTTGAGAGGTTATCTTCTTCCTTTTTCACTCTTCTCTCTCTTTTTGGTCAATGGCTCTGTACCCCAGGCTCTGCCCCTGTGGCACACTTAGGTAGCGATTTGTAGTTGATGTTTTGCTATGGCGTTGACATATACTAGGCCTCAGTCTCATTGGTAGTTGAGGCTTGTTTGTGTTTGCAGGCTCCAACAACGGGAGAGTCCTTTTTCCCAGAGCCTCTCTCCAAGTCTCATCTTCCTGAATCATCAGCCTGGTGACCCAGCTGTGAAGTTGCCCCTGCCACTGCCTGGAGAGTAGGAGGCCCTAAGAGCTGGCAAATCCCTCCTCTATCCCCACTCAATGCAGTGTTCTGGGTAAGGCTTTGTCAGCCAGAGCTACCAGCATAATCAGACAGGGCTGGGAGCCAATTGCTCTCAAGGTGTCTTTCTATGAGCCTCCAGGCATATCTAGGATTCCTCAACACTCTGCGGACCACTCTCCCCAGGCTTTTTGCACTTTGTAACCTGTATTGGCTGGAAGGAAGATGCCCTACTCACTGTCTGCAGAACAGCAGGTTTTAAAAGCTGCCAAGTCTCTCCTCCAGGTCCTTTTGGAGCACAGCCCTGAGTATGAAAGCTCTGCCGACCAGAGCCATCAGCTTAAGCAGGTGAGGGGGGGGGGTTTACTTCTGATCAGGCTCCTTTCTAAGGTCCCCGGGTATTTCTAGTTAAATTTGCCTTAGCCTTCCATGGGATTGCTCTCTGCAGGCCTCTCTTATGTTAAGAAGTCTACAGCTTAGCCTGCCCAACTTCTGCAGTGTTCTCTGAGGTCTGTTCCGTAAGAATGTGTTTTTTACCCTGTATCAGCTGGCAGGAAGTTGCCCCAGCCACTGCATGCAGAACAAGAGGCCCTAAAAAATATCACTTCTGTTCTTCAGGTTCTCTTAGATTGCAGACCTGAGAAAGCAGACCTGGTCAGCCAGATCTGCTGCCAGCGTTAGCCAGCTGGGCAGTGAGCAGACTCTGGTTTAGGCTCCTTTCAATGATATCCAATCCCTGGGTCTGCTCCAAAGCTGTCTGCAAGCTGTCTGTGCGTTGCTCCCCCCTAGCACTTCTGTATTTTTCTTTCCAGGTAATGTGCTTTGTTAGCCTGTATTGCTTTTGGAGGTGCCCCGTCGGGAGAGGTCTGGGACTAGGGAAGCCGGCTTATGCGCACTCCCCACGTGCTGTTGTTCGGGAAGCAGGGATTACACTGAGACTTTGGTCGCAGCCCACACAGAAGGCTACTGCTGACAGTCTCCGACCCTGGCCCTCTGTCTGGGAATGTGGGTGCCCACACCCGGGGCACTAGGAGGAACCACTCGTACACTGTCTGAGCTTGTCAACCAGGGTATGGGGAGTAAACAAGGCAACTGTTTGCCCACTTCTGTGGGGGCTCGCCATTGGTGTTAGCTCCACGCTCCATGCTGGCCGATCTGTGGGCACACTCTCTCCTCATCTTGAATGTCTCTGCTGCAGCCCAGCTTTTTCCACGCACCAGCCCTCATTTTTCTCTCAGTTCTAAGTGAAAGCAGCCCTTGCTCAGGTCAGTGAGGAAGGTGGAGTGCT
Source organism: Saccopteryx leptura (assembly GCF_036850995.1). Lineage (NCBI taxonomy): Eukaryota > Metazoa > Chordata > Mammalia > Chiroptera > Emballonuridae > Saccopteryx > Saccopteryx leptura. Next base: position 137,034,525 of record NC_089508.1, on the reverse strand, counting down.
CCGTTCTCCATCTTATTTCCTTCAGAGTAGATTATATACTTAGCTACCATTTCGCCCAATCATACCTTTGTTTGGTGTATGTGTATTTCAGATGCTCCTGGGATTATTTTTTGTCTCTAGTTGTTGAATTTGTCAAAATTTCAGGGAGAGGTATCAGGAGCCCTCCTCCTGGCACCATTTCTCTCTCAACGAATATTTTACAGATGCTCCACTGTGAGCCTTCCTGAGGGGAAAGTCATCGTATCCTGGAGGGATTGCTCTCATCCCATTTGAAGACCCTAATGAATGAAGCTTGATTCAGGGCTGTAGCAGCTTGCAGTGCTGCATAGTTGAATTCTACTCTCTAATGAGGTCCCTTAAATCTGCCATCAGATGACTTTATTGACTTTCAAATTATAATTAACCAACACTCACTTTCTGTAGTTGTTTTGACTTTTTTTCTCCCCATTCTGTGATTGATTGTCTGGATCCAACCTAAGTCATGGACTTTGACAGATAACCAGAGACACTGTGTCACTTCTGAAAGAAATATTACTGGGTGTGGAGTAAGGGGTAGAAGGATGCTGGAAATGACAAGATGGGGGGGACTGCTTAAAGTATTTTCCAGAAGGATTTGATGTCTTAAAAGGTAAATAAGAAGAAAGCAAACCATCAATTGGTAATTTACACTTTTTGTGACATTTTTATTACTTTTCAATTAGAAGAGGTGATAGAACATTTGGTTACCTTCTAGACCAGTAAATTCTTCAGCTTAGAAAGTCTTGGGTTTATTAGAAGCACATGATGGTTAAAGTTGTAGATAAATAAGTTTAAATTAGTTTCCACATTTTTATTTTAATTTTTTTCAGACAGATAAAATTTTGTGAAAATGAGCAATTAGACAAAGACCTAATTTTTTCCTAAAGGATACATTTTCTTCAGTGTCCTCCATTATTCAAATCTGATTTTCACAGTGCCCAAAACACTGACTGACTTGAATAAATACTCCACATTATTACACAGATATTACATTTTAACCAACATGGACATGTGCACGTACATACTCCATAACCTGTACGCCTTCAGTAAAGAGTTCTTGGAAATGGGGAGCACAATTAAGAGTCAAGACTTCAACCTAGGGAATATAGATGAGTCAGTTAATTAGTGAGGTGATTTTTATTGGGCAGAGGCTATAAGCCCCATTTTCCTGATGGAAGATCTGTGGCCTAGAGGAAAGTAAGATCAGTTAGACATGAGGGCTAATTGCACAGATGTTACTTAAAGATAATTAAGGTAGTAATTAACATTCTTTCCTCTAAATGTAGGTTTCTGCTCTCTAGCTCTTATTTTGTAATAATCACCTGTCTTACCAGGTACACTGTATGTTCTATGGCAGTTTAAATCCTCTGAGCCTCAGTTTCCTAATTTGTGCATGGGGAAGATGCAAGGTTTCTGTGAAGGATAAAAGAGGTGCTATCTCTAACGTGCTCAGTACAAATGTTTGCTTGCTCAGAGTAATTTTAGGACACAAATGCAAAAATAAACAACATTAAAAATGATAATCAGGATTTCATCCTTGCAGATGAGAAACTTTATGGGCTTAGAGCCCTAAAAGTGCATTGGTCCCAGTGGAGACCCAACAGGGGTCACCTTTTGTTCCCCTCCTGCCCTGTTGCAGAATTCCAGGGTGAACCTCTGGGCAAGGATGCCACTCCCAGAGTTTGTGCAAACTACATCAGGAGACAGGGCTGGCGACCTTGTTGATGCACATGGGCAGACCTGGCCATGCCACTTGGGTTTGGATTATCACAGACCATTCCTCTTGGCAGCTTCTACCCGAAATTTGAAGCATATCTTGTGGGGACTCATTTTGAAGGTCAAAGGAGTACAGTAACTGAGTAAAATTGTCCTTCCCACTTCGTGGCTGCCTGTGTTTTTTAGAAATGAGAAATTAGCTAAAGACAGCGGTGTTCATGGAGATGGCCGAGAAAGAACAGCTCAGGAGAGATGGGGTAGACTTACTAAAAGACTAAGAGGGTGGTAGATCTCCTAGGCCTAGAGTTCCTTGGAGTGGCTACCACTTAAGTCAGTGCCTGAGACTGGGCTTTGGAGGCTTGAAGATGTGCCTGTGTTGGCTGTTATTAAATGGAGAATCTGCTTGCAGTTATCACTTAACTTACTATTATTTAAATTATCCTTTGATCAGAATTTGAGGGGCTAAAAGCTAGGGTCTGAAGTGGGTATACTAGAGTCTACAGAGTCTACAGTCTAGTTTCCTAAGAGTCCCTGGAGACTGGGTAGGGTGGCTGGACATATTCCCAGGCTTGGTAATGTGTAAGCTGCTCAAGGCTAATGAGTAAATAGGCATCCCTTTTTAGACTTAGGCAAAAAATAAAGTCAGCAGGCATATTATCCTAACAGATACTTTGTGCTCTTTGTTAAAACAGAGTCCTGTGCATGGTCCTCTAGTAGGCTGAGATTGTAAACGAATTCTTTGTTGATCAAACTGTTGTAGACTGCAAGTGGCAAAAAGCCTTTGTAAATTCAAGGCTTAGCAAAAGGCTAAATTCTCCCCCCTCCACCTCCATATTGGCTGTGATGCTGAGTATTTGGACCCATTTCACTTGCTTGCTTAAGTTGCTAGAAGCAATTTACATGCCCTTCCTCTTATTCTTTGTTTGTTCAGATGTTGGTTGATTTTGCTTATGAATGGTAGGGGGATTCCTGTTTATGCCTTGGGAGAATTTCTGTTTTTGCCTCAGATGTGTAACTTTGTATCAAGGACTTCCTTGAATTGCAAATGGCTATATAAAAAAGCAAACTGGGGCTATGGGTTGTTCTGATATTGCCATTAACATTGGAGAGTCCTCCCAATTTCATTTTTTTTTCTTAATGAGTGTTTTCTTAATTCTGCAATGTTCTCACTCAAGACCCAGAATTACGAACTGCGCTGGTCTGCAGCATCAAACTATTTCTAAAATCTCTTCTGAAAAGTAGATTGAAACAACTCTCAGCTGCTCAGTTTGAAGTAGTGTTATGCATGCAGGCATGGCCACCAGGCAGAGCATGGTGCAAGCTCTGGGGCTTTCATTTGGGTGTGGGAGCTTGAGAAAGTGACTTCATCTCTCCAAGCCTCAGCTTTCCCTTCTACAAAATGGGAGGGGGGTGAGATAATGCTTATTTTTGAGAGTTTGCTAGAAGGATGGAAACAAGTGCTGTGGCTGCTCTTGGCACAGTGACAATGAGCAAAGAAAGTGCCCAATATAATGCAGTCTTTGATGCTGGTTATATTATTATCACTATTCTGACTCCTCAGTGAGTCTCAGTAATAAAACACTTTATTAGATGGTACAAATAGAATAAAAAGGGAAGCAATAGAGCATCATGAGGCATCAGGGACAGGAGTGTGCTGAGATTTATGTACCTCACCTTCCTTGTTCTTTACCGCTTCCTACCACTTGGGCCTCTCTAGGCATTTTGCTTAGGGAGAAGAAGGCTTGCATTACTGAGGTGACTTACATATTCAATCAGCTGGGAAGTAAAGGGGCCAGGATCCAGACCTAGGGCTATTGGACATGACAGGTCATTCTATATACACCAAGAGTGCAGTGTTCTTCCTTTTCAGAGTCACTTGGAGTGTAAACCTTTCAGCTAAGGGGTAGCTTGTCCCACTGGGATCACGCACCTAGCATTGGTACTACTTTGCTTATGTTTTAATCTCCTTTCTTTGCTCATGTGGTTTTCCAAGAATGGAGTTCTTGCCTTTCCCCAAGTCCTTTCTTTTCCCATTAATATGTCCTCCTCCTTTCAAAGTGAGTTAAAATTTGAGTTCTCTGACCTTCAGGGCTGAGCTAAAGACATTCTTGGATTCCCAAATTTCTTGCTGCACACACCTCCATCAGCTTATCTGGTTCTCTTGAGTCAGAACTACCTGTTTAAAGACCTGTTATCTACAGGGCTGTAAGCTTCATGAGGACCATAGTCACCTTTACACTCCAATACATAAGATCTAAACATAATAGTAGCTCAATAAATGTTTGTTTAGAAAAAAACTCAACTCAATTTAGAATTGTGCTTCCAAGATCATTTTCTTTCTATAAAAAATCAGTGAGAATAATTCTGCTTTGATTATGGTTCATGTGTATGTACTCCATATCTACTTAATAAAAACTTCTTTTCTAAAAATCCATTTAAAAAATCAGGTATCTTCAAAGCATATTTAATTAAAAGTTAGATTCCTAATCAACACTTTAAGGTTTCCTGGGTTTTCATGTTTTTTCTTTTTTTAAAAAAGTTACATTCTTTGGAATAACTGGAGTAAACAAGCATATAAGTTAGAAAACAACATCTTTTTCACAGCTCTCCAAACTCAATCTCTATAGGTAATCTAGCACTAATAATCTCAGCTATTAGTTGTAGTTGCTATCTAGTATGTGTCCTTAAAGAACAACATTGTTCAATATAGAATATTTGATGGTGGAAATTGTTCTATATATGATAGCTATTAGCTATGCAAATAGATCATTTAAAATGTGGTTATTGCAATTGAAGAATAAACTTTTAATATAATTTAATTTTAATTAATTTAGATGTATATAGAAATAGTTACAAGTAGCTGGTGGCTACCTTATCAGGCAGCATAGGTTTATATCTTTTCTAAGAATATGAAAGCCTATATGTTCAACACAAATATAGATTTTCTTGAAAAAAACCCACTACTTACATTCTTCAAAAAAGAATGCCTAGAAACTCATTACCAGGGACTTGGTGGCTTTGCTCACTAGAGTTTGTTTATTTATATAGTTCTGAGTAGTGAATTTTTCATTCTGTTCCAGGACCTATAAGGGAATATGCTAAGAGAGATGTGCACTAACAGATGTGATACTGGAAATAGGATTCATGGTAGTTGGGTTGTGATCTCTTTTTCATTTTTTCTCTTAAAACAAATACAAAGTAATGCAATCAGGTGGAAGAAAAATTTCCTTACTGTAAGTGTTCTTAAGTTTAAGTGATAGTCCTTAAGAAGGTTATAGAAGTATTTTCTCTAATGATTATTATAAATAGCATAAAAGGTTTTAATAATCTGGAATATTTAAGTATTATTTATGTCTATAATAGGGGTATGGGATACATCATAGTTTCTATGAGGTTGATTCTGATAAATTCCATATTTATTTCATAAATTCTAGCACAATATTTTTGGGAGGAAAATAACTTTCTTCTTTATGACTCTAATAAAAAGTTGTTAAGCAAATATATGTGTAATTTTGACTTACAAAAGTACCATGGTAAAGACTTGTCAGAGCAAGAGGAGGAAAAGGATCAGATAAGCATATAAAACTGGCAGTTATGTTCCACCCTTTAGGATATAGGTAGGGCAGTTGGGTGTCATATTCGAGTATTGTTAAACCATTTTTAGGCCTAGGATTTGAAGCTTGTCTTAAATTAACTGGCTCCCTTGCTAGTCACATTCACTGGTTGCTTTATCATGGCTGTTTCAGTGAATCTCAGTCAAGAATTCAATACCCATGTGGACCTGTGAATATAAGTAGCCATCAGAAATAGCCAGTCACATTTTGTTTGAAGGACATCTGGAGGGACAGAATATGGCAGAGATATCGAGTGGGGCATGCACTTAGTTCCTACTAAAATCTAACTTTTTATTTGAATATATGAAGGGTGAAAATTATGAAAGAAAAAAGAAAAAAAAATTGATCCTGGACTTGAAGATGGCAGCAGAGTAGGCAGATGCACAGAATCCCAGCTCACACCACCAAACTGGATTACAAATTAATTTAGTAACAATCAGCATGAAAAACCAACTCTGGACTACAAGAACAGCTCTCAAAACCCAAAGAGCAAAGAAGAAGCCACACGAAGCCTGGTAGGGAGAGCTGAGGAGCGATGCATCTCTCCTGCTTACAGGAAAGGAGTGGAGGTAAGGCTGAAAACCCAGAAGGGCTCTCACTCCAAGGAAAAGAACAGAAAATATTGCTCACAGCTACTTGCCTGAAGACCTGGGAACAAGGTGTGTTGAAAGGGCTGGGTAATTTTCCAAAAGTAAAGAGGAGATGGAGAGACAAATGGTGAGGGGCAGAGGAATGCAGGGGATGAACTGAGAAGCTGACTCATCCAGTGCTGGAGGTGGCCATACCTTGGGGAGAGATTGATCCTTTCACACAATACAAGACTAAAGTAGTACTGGGTAACCCATCTCCAGATATCTCTCCAGCTCTAATCAGTGCAACAAGACATAGCTGAAAACAAGAAATGAGGAGAGGGGCAGTAACTCAGGCCTCAATAGAGAGCTGAGATACACCTCCCCTTACTGAAGCTGAGAAAACCCCCCCAGCCCCCCCAGTCCCGAGAGTAACTGGCATATCAGGCCTTCAGAGTCTCAAGTTACAACCACAGCATTCCTGGATACAGTTTCAAATAAGCCCCCTGCTGAGATCAGTAAACAAGACTACCAGTGTTAAAAAAACTAAGAAAACATACAAATCAAGGCTTCAAAGCAGCCCTACTAGAAAAGCCATACCCGACAAAGGATTACAAATAACAGCTGAAACCAACCCAAGAAGACCTAGAAATAACACAACTAAAAATCGGAGGCAGACAACACCATGCCTAGACTCAACCAGCTCTACAAACAATGTACCCAAACACACAGACATAATTAGAAGACAGAGTAGTGCAATCCAAATGAAACCACAAGACAAACCTCCAGGAAATGAACTGAGTGATATGGAAATAACCAAACTTCTGGATGCAGAGTTTAAAATAATGATTGTTAGGATGCTTAGGGATCTTAGAACAACAATGGATGGTCATTACAAACACCTAAATAAAGAAATAGCAAGTATAAAAAAAGGACATTGAAATATTAAGAAGAAATCAGTTAGAGACGACAAATAAAATATCAGAAATGAAGACCACAATGGAAGGAATTAAAAAGAGGATGGATGAGGCTGTGGATCGAATCAGCGTGTTATGACAAGTTGAAGGAAGGCATGGAAGCAGAGCAGAAAAAAGAAAAGAGACTCAAAAAGTCTGAGGAAACTATCAGAGAGCTCTGTGACAACATGAAGAGAAATAATATCCGCATCATAGGGGTTCCTGAAGAAGAAGAGAAAGAACAAGGGATAGAGACCTTGTTCAATCATATCATAGCTGAAAACTTCCCTAAAGTAATGGAGGAAAAACTCTCACAAGTTCAAGAAACACAGAGAACTCCATTAAAGAGAAACCCAAAGAAATCTACACCAAGACACATCACAATTAAAATACCAAAGCTAAGTGATAAAGAAAAATATTAAAAGCTGCTAGAGAAAAAAAGGCTATCACCTACAAATGAGCCCCCATAAGGATAACATCAGACTTCTCAACAGAAACACTTGAGGCAAGAAGGGAATGGCAAAAAATATTCAAAGTAATGCAGAATAAGAACCTACAACCAAGTTTACTTTAAACAGCAAGGCTATCATTTAAAATTGAAGGAGAAATAAAAAGCTTCTCAGACAAAAAACAACTCAAGGAATTTATTACAACCAAACCAATGCTGCAGGAAATGTTAAGGGGCCTATTGTAAACAGATCAAAGTGGGAAAAGAATATAGCTAAAGAGGAATACAGCTTTAAAGATTAAAATGGCAATAAACAACTACATATCAATAATAACCTTAAATGTAAATGGATTAAATGATCCAATCAAAACACATAAAGTAGCTGCATGGATGAGAAAACAGGGCCAGTACATATGCTGCCTACAAGAGACACACTTTAAAATAAAAGATGCCCATAGACTGAAGGTAAAAGGATGAAAAAAAAAAATTTCATGCAAATGGAAATGAAAAAAAAAGCTGGGGTAGCAATACTTATATCAGACAAAATGGATTTTAAAACAAAGGCTATAGTAAGAGATAAAGAAAGCCACTACACAATGATAAAGAGAGCAATCCAACAGGAAGATATAACCATTATAAATATCTACACACCTAATATAGGAGCACCTAAATATATAAAGCAGACTTTGATAAATATAAAGGGAGAGATCAACAGCAATACTATAATAGTAGGGGATTTTAATTCCCCACTAACATCACTAGATAGATCCTCAAGAAAGAAAATTAACCAAGAAACAGCAGACTTAAAGGACACACTAGATCACCTTGATTTAATAGACATCTTCAGAACCTTTCACCCTAAAGCAGCAGACTATACATTCTTTTCAAGTGCTCATGGTACATTCTCTAGGTTAGACCACATGTTAGGGCACAAAAGTGGTCTCAACAAATTTAAGAAGATTGAAATTATATCAAGCACTTTCTCAGATCACAATGGCATGAAACTAGAAATCAACCACAACAGAAAAACTAAAAAATTCTCAAACACATGGAAACTAAATAGCAGGTTGTTAAATAATGAATGGATTAAGAATGAGATCAAAGAAGAAATTAAAAAATTCTTAGAAACAAGTCATAATGATCATAAAACAACTCAAAATTTATGGGACAGACCAAAAGCAGTACTGAGAGGGAAATTCATAGCACTACAGGCATACTTTAAGAAGCTAGAAAATGCTCAAATAAACAACTTACCCCTGCATCTAAAAGAACTAGAAAGAGAAAAGCAAGTAAAGCCCAGATGTAGTAGAGAAAAGAAATAATAAAGATCACAGCAGAAATAAATGACATAGAGGCTAAAGAAACAATACAGAGGATCAATGATATCAGGAGCTGGTTCTTTTAAAAGGTAAACAAGATTAATGAACTTTTAACTAGATTCACCAAGAAAGAAAAAGTAAGAGGATTCATATAAATAAAATTAGAAATGAGAGTGGAGAAATAACAACTGACACAACAGAAATACAAATAATTATAAGACAATACTATGAAGCACTGTATCCCCCAAAACTAAACAACCTAGATGAAATGTACAAACTCCTGGAAACATAGTCTTTCAAAATTAATCTGGAAGATTCAGAAAATCTAAACAGACTGATTACAACAAATGAGATAAAAAACAGTTATCAAAAAACTCCCAACAAAGAAAAGTCCTGGGCCTGATAGCTTCACAAGTGAATTCTACAAATTATCCAAATAAGAATTAACTCCTGCCCTGGCCGATTGGCTCAGCGGTAGTGCATCAGCCTAGCGTGCGGAGGACCCGGGTTCGATTCCCAGCCAGGGCACACAGGAGAAGCACCCATTTGCTTCTCCACCCCTCTGCTGCGCTTTCCTCTCTGTCTTTCTCTTCCCCTCCCGCAGCCAAGGCTCCATTGGAGCAGAGATGGCCCGGGCGCTGGGGATGGCCCTGTGGCCTCTGCCTCAGGCGCTAGAGTGGCTCTGGTTGCAACATGGCGACGCCCAGGATGGGCAGAGCATCGCCCCATGGTGGGCAGAGCATTGCCCCATGGTGGGCGTGCTGGGTGGATCCCAGTCGGGCGCATGCGGGAGTCTGTCTGACTGTCTCTCCCTGTTTCCAGCTTCAGAAAAATGAAAAAAAAAAAAAAGAATTAACTCCTATCCTTCTGAAGCTATTTCAATAGTTTCAAAAGGAAGAAAGACTTCCAAACTCCTTTTATGAGGCAAGCATAATTCTGATTCCAAAACCAGGCAAAGACAACACAAAGAAAGAAAATTATAGGCCAATATCCCTGATGAATATTTATATATATATATATTTCATTTTTCTGAAGCTGGAAACAGGGAGAGACAGTCAGACAGACTCCCGCATGCGCCCAACCGGATCCACCCGGCACGCCCACCAGGGGCGACGCTCTGCCCACCAGGGGGCGATGCTCTGCCCATTCTGGGCGTTGCCATGTTGTGACCAGAGCCACTCTAGCGCCTGAGGCAGAGGCCACAGAGCCATCCCCAGCGCCCGGGCCATCTCTGCTCCAATGGAGCCTTGGCTGCGGGAGGGGAAGAGAGAGACAGAGAGGAAGGAGGGGGGGGGGTGGAGAAGCAAATGGGCGCTTCTCCTGTGTGCCCTGGCCGGGAATCGAACCCGGGTCCTCCGCACGCTAGGCCGACACTCTACCGCTGAGCCAACGGGCCAGGGCTATCCCTGATGAATATAGATGCTAAAATCCTCAAAAAAAAATATTAGCAAACCGCATCTAGCAATATATGAAAAAAATCATACATCATGATCAAGTGGGATTTGTTCTGGGGAGGCAATGTTGGTTCAATATTGGCAAATCAGTCAATGTGATTCATCTCATAAACAAAAGGAAGGAGAAGAACCACATGATAGTTTCAATAGATGCAGAAAAAGCATTTGATAAAATCCAGCCCACATTCATGATCAAAACTCTCAGCAAAGTGGGAATAAAGGGAACATACCTCAACATGATAAAGGCCATTTATGACAAATCCATAGCCAACATCATTCTCAATGGGCAAAAATTAAAAGCAATCTTCTTAAGATCAGTAAAAGACAGGGGTGCCCCCTTTCACTACTCTTATTCAACATAATCCTAGAAGTCCTAGCCACAGCAATCAGACAGGAAGAATAAATAAAAGGCATTCAAATTGGAAAATAAAAAGTAAAACTATCTTTACATACAGACGATATGATATTGTATATAGAAAACCCTAAAGTCTCAGTCAAAAAGCTACTGGACCTGATAAATGAATTCAGCAACGTAACAGGATATATAATTAATACTCAGATATCAGAGGCAGTTTTATACACCAACATTGAACTGTCAGAAAGAGAAATTAAGGAAACAATCCTCTTCATTATTGCAACCAAAACAATAAAGTACCTAGGAGTAAATTGAAACAAGGAGATTAAAGACTTGTACTCAGAAAATTATAAAACATTGATAAAAGAAATTAAGAAACATACAAACAAGTGAAAGCATATACCATGCTCCTGGTTAGGAATAATAAATGTCATTAAAATATCTATATTTCCCAAAGTAATTTATAAATTCAATGCAATACTAATTAAAATACCAATGACATACTTCAACGATGTAGAACACATATTCCAATAATTTGTATGGAACCAAAAATGAACATGAATAGCCTCAGCAATCTTTTTTTTAAATTTCTTTTCTTTTAAAATAATTTTATCTTTTTAATGGGCGACATCAATAAATCAGGATACATATATTCAAAGATAACATGTCCAGGTTATCTTGTCGTTCAATTATGTTGCATACCCATCGCCCAAAATCAGATTGTCCTCTATCACCTTCTATCTAGTTTTCTTTGTGCCCCTCCCCCTACACATTTCCCTCTCCCCCCCATAATCACCACACTCTTATCAATGTCTCTTAGTCTCACTTTTATGTCCAACCTACATATGCAATAATGCAGTTTCTGGTTTGTTCTGATTTACTTATTTCACTTCGTATAATGTTATCAAGATCCCACCATTTTGCTGTAAATGATCCAATGTTATCATTTCTTATGGTTGAGTAGTATTCCATAGTGTATATGTGCCACATCTTCTTTATCCAGTCATCTATTGATGGGCTTTTTGGTTGTTTCCATGTCCTGGCCACTGTGAACAATGCAGCAATGAACATAGGGCTGCATGTGTCTTTACATATCAATGTTTCTGAGTTTTTGGGGTACATACCCAGTAGAGGGATTGCTGGGTCATAAGGTAGTTCTATTTTCAGTTTTTTGAGGAACCACCATACTTTCTTCCATAATGGTTGTACTACTTTATATTCCCACCAACAGTGTATGAGGGTTCCTTTTTCTCCACAGCCTCTCCAACATTTGCTATTACCTGTCTTGCTAATAATAGCTAATCGAACACGTGTGAGGTGGTATCTCATTGCACTTTTGATTTGCATTTCTCTAATAACTAAAGAAGATGAGCATCTTTTCATATATCTGTTGGCCATTTGTATTTCTTCCTGGGAGAAGTGTCTGTTAATGTCCTCTTCCCATTTTTTTATTGGATTGTTTGTTTGTTGTTGAGCTTTATGAGTTCTTTGTATATTTTGGATATTAGGCCCTTACCTGAGCAGGGGTTTTAAAATATCATTTCCCAATTAGTTGGCTGTCTGTTTATTTTGTTATCAGTTTCTCTTGCTGAGCAAAAACTTCCTAGTCTGATGTAGTCCCATTCATTAATTTTTGCCTTCACTTCTCTTGCCTGTGGAGTCAATTTCATAAAATGCTCTTTAAAACCCAGGTCCATGAGTTTAGTACCTATGTCTTCTATGTACTTTATTGTTTCAGGTCTTATGTTTAGATCCTTGATCCATTTTGTGTTAATTTTAATACAGGGGGACAAACTGTAGTCCAGTTTCATTCTTGTGCACGTGGCTTTCCAGTTTTCCCAGCACCATTTGTTGAAGAGGCTTTTTTTTCTCCATTGTGTGTTGTTGGCCCCTTTAACAAAAATTATTTGACTATATATATGTGGTTTTATTTCTGGGTTTTTTATTCTGTTCCATTGGTCTGAGTGTCTATTTTTCTGCCAATACCATGCTGTTTTGATTGTCGTGGCCGTATAATAGAGTTTGAAGTCAGGTATTGTAATGTCCCCAGCTTCATTCTTTTTCTTTAGGATTGCTTTGGCTATTCGGGGTTTTTTATACTTCCATATAAATCTGATGATTTTTTGCTCCATATCTTTAAAAAATGTAATTGAAATTTTGATGGGAATTGCATTAAATTTGTATATTGCTTTGGGTAATATGGCCATCTTGATTATATTTATTTTTCCTAACCAAGAACAAGGAATATTCTTCCATCTCATTATATCTTTTTCGATTTCCCTTAACAATGGTTTATAGTTTTCATTATATAAGTCCTTTACATTCTTTGTTATGTTTATTCCTAAGTATTTTTTTTTTGTTGCAATTGTGAAGAGGATTATTTTTTTGAGTTCATTCTCAAATGTTTCATTGTTGGCATATAGAAAGGCTATTGACTTCTGTATGTTAATTTTGTATCCTGCGACCTTACTGCATTGGTTTATTGTTCCCAGTAATCTTTCTGTGGCTTCTTTGGGGTTTTCGATGTATAGGATCATATCATCTGCAAAAAGTGATACCTTTACTTCTTCTTTTCTGATATGGATGCCTTTTATTTCTTTGTCTTGTCTGATTGCTCTGGCTAGAACCTCTAGTACCATGTTAAATAAGAGTGGAGAAAGTGGACAACCCTGTCTTGTTCCTGATTTAAGGGGGAAAGCCTTCAGTTTTACGCCATTTAATATGATGTTAGCTGATGGTTTATCATATATGGCCTTTATCATGTTGAGATATTTTCCTTCTATACCTATTTTGTTGAGAGTCTTAAACATAAAATTGTGTTGTATTTTATCGAATGACTTTTCTGCATCTATTGATAAGATCATGTGGTTTTCATTCTTTGTTTTGTTGATATGGTAAATTACGTTAACCGTTTTATGTATGTTGAACCATCCTTGAGATTCTGGGATGAATCTCACTTGATCATGATGTATTATTTTTTTAATATGTTGTTGTATTCGAATTGCTAGTATTTTGTTTAGTATTTTAGCATCTATATTCATTAGAGATATTGGTCTGTAGTTTTCTTGTTTTGTGCCATCCTTGCCTGGTTTTGGTATGAGGGTTATGTTGGCCTCATAAAATGTGTTTGGAAGTATTGCTTCTTCTTCAATTTTTTGGAAGACTTTCAGTAGAATAGGAACCAAGTCTTCTTTGAATGTTTGATAAAATTCACTGGTATAGCCGCCTGGGCCTGGACTTTTATTTTTGGGGAGGTTTTTAATGTTTTTTTCTATTTCTTCTCTACTAATAGGTCTGTTTAGGCTTTCTGCTTCTTCTTGACTCAGTCTAGGAAGGTTGTATTGTTCTAGGACTTTATCCATTTCTTCTAGGTTGTTGAATTTTGTGGCATAAAGTTCTTCATAGTATTCTACAATAATTCTTTGTATATCTACGGTGTCCGTGGTGATTTCTCCTCTTTCATTTTGGATTTTGTTTATATGAGTTCTTTCTCTTTTTTCCTTGGTTAGTCTTACCAAGGGTTTGTCAATTTTGTTGATCTTTTCAAAGAACCAGCTCCTTGTTCTATTAATTTTTTCTATAATTTTTCTGTTCTATATTTCATTTATTTCTGCTCTGTTTATTATTATCTCCTTTCTTTGGCTGGTTTTGGGTTGTCTTTGTTTTTCTGTTTCTAGTTCCTTAAGGTGTGAAGTTAAGTGGTTCACTTGGGCTCTCTCTTGTTTGTTCATATATGCCTGAAGTGATATGAATTTCCCTCTCATCACTGCTTTTGCTGCATCCCATAGATTCTGATATGTCGTACTGTCATTTTCATTTGTCTGTATATATCTTTTGATCTCTGCACTTATTTCTTCTTTGACTCATTCATTTTTTTAAAGTATGTTGTTTAGTTTCCACATTTTTGTGGGATTTTTTTTCCTCTTTTTTTGCATTTGAATTCTATTTTCAAGGATTTATGATCAGAAAATATGCTTGGTACTACTTCAGTTTTTCTGAATTTGCTTATGTTTTTGTGGTTCAACATATGGTCAACTCTTGAGAATGATCCATGTACACTGGAGAAAAATGTACACTCTGACACTTTGGGATGAAATGTCCTGTAGGTGTCTATCATATCCAGGAGCTCTAGTGTTTTGTTTAAGGCCAGTGTATCTTTGTTGTAACACTGTTGGGATGATCGATCTAGAGCCGTCAGTGGTGTATTGAGATCTCCAAGTATGATTGTATTTTTGTCAGTTTTTGTTTTAAGGTCAATAAGTAGCTGTCTTATATATATTGGTGCTCCTTGGTTTGGTGCATATATATTAAGAATTGTTATGTCTTCTTGATTCAGTGTCCCCTTATTCATTATGAAATGGGCATTTTTGTCTCTGAGTACTTTTGCTGTCTTGTAGTCAGCATGATCAGATATGAGTATTGGTAAGCCTGCTTTGTTTTGGATGTTATTTGCTTGGAGTATTGTTTTCCAGCCTTTCACTTTGAATTTGTTTTTATCCTTGTTATTTAGATGAGTTTCATGTAGGCAGGATACAGTTGGGTTTTCTTTTTTAATCCATTCTGCTACTCTGTGCCTTTATATTGGTGAGTTTAATTCATTTACATTTAGTGTAATTAATGACACTTGTGAGTTCCCTATTGCCATTTTATAGATTTCTTTCTGTTAGTTTTGTGTCCTGTTTGATCCTTCTCTTTTGTTTTTCTATCTTTTGTTTTTATTTGGTTGTATTCCATACATCTTTTCTCTGTTGCTATTTTTTTAAAATCATGTGCTTCTGTGGTGCTTTTTTCAATGGTGGTTACCTTTAATTAATGAAAAGGGTTCCTACCCTGTTTATTTTAGCGCACTATTTTGTGAGTACTTTTGCACTCCATCGTCCTTTGCTGACTAAAAAGTTAAAAAATAAAAAATTGAAAGAGTTGTTTTTTAAAAAAAATTAATAAATAAAGAAAAATAAAATAAATAAATAAAGTAATCTCCATCCTCTACTCCCCCCCTTTTTTTTTTGTTGTCACAGTTTAAATTTGGTTTTATTGTTATCTTCTTGGAGCTTTTTATGTGGTTTTGTTGTTATTTTTTTTTGTTCTTTTTATCTGATTGGAGAACCTCTTTTAGTAATTCCTGGAGTGGGGGTTTTCTGATGATAAATTCCCTCATCATTTCTGTATCTGTGAATGTTTTTATTTCTCCTTCATATTTGAAGGATAGGTTTAATGGGTATAGTATTCATTGCTGAAAGTCTCTCTTTCAGGACTTTAAATATTGGGGTCCACTCTCTTCTAGCTTGTAGAGTTTTGTTGAGAAATCGGATGATAATCTAATGGGCCTTTCTTTATATGTTGTATTCTTCTTTTCCCTGGCTGCCTTGAGAATTTTTTCTTTTTCGTTGGTTTGTGCCAATTTCATTATGATGTGCCTTGGAGTAGGTTTGTTGGAGTTAAGAAAACTCAGAGTTCTGTTTGCTTCTAGAATTTGAGGCTTTAGTTCTTTCCACAGGCTTGGGAAGTTCTCATCTATTATTTGTTTGAGTATGTTCTCCATTCCATTTTCTCTCTCTTCTCCCTCTGATATACCTTTTATTCTTATGTTATTCTTTTTGATGGAGTCAGATAATTCTTGTAGGGCTATCTCATTTTTTTTTAATTTTTGAATCTCTTTCTTCTTCTCTTTGTTATGCCTCAGGTTGCTTGTCTTTTATTTCACTAATCCTACCTTCTATGTGGCCTCTTCTATTAGCTAAGCTTGTTACCTCATTTTCAGGTCGTGAATTGAGTTTTTCATCTCTGTTTGATTTGTTTTTATAGTTTCAATTTCTTTGGAAATATATTCTTTGTGTTCTTTGAGTTGTTTTCTGAGCTCCCTAAATTGCCTTTCTGTGTTTTCTTGTATATCTCTGAGTATTTTTAGGATTTCTATTTTAAATTCTTTGTCGTTTAACTCCAAGGTTTCCAATATATAAAATTTTTTCTCCATAGATTTTTCCTCATCTATCTGTGTTACCTCTCTTTCTTTTGTATCCATGATTTTTGATTTTCTCTTCCTTAATGGCATCTGAGGGGGGTTTTGTTGATAGTAGTAATGAGATTTATTAAAGACTAAAAAGTTAAAAAAATAAATTTGAAAGAGTTGTTTTTTAAAAAAAATTAATAAATAAAGAAAAATAAAATAAAATTAAAATTAAAAAAAAGAAATTAATCCCCCCTTCTTTTCTTTTTTCCTCTCCTCTCCTCTCCCCTCTTTCTTGAGAAAATCTTGTGGTGAACTGTGGATTATATTTTACTAAATAGAACAAACGATGCCTGTAATGGAGGGCCCGAATTGGGGAGAAATAATAAAGGGGGGAAAAAAAAGAAAAAGAAAAAAAGGAACAAAAAAGTGGGTATGGACACAGAAAAAGAAATTAAGGAAAAAATTTGGGTCAAGAATAAAATGATTTGCTTTTAGGTGTTGGTTGACTAAGAGTTATGATGAGAGGCATAAGAGGGAAACAGGATAGTGGGGGGACAAATAAAAAAATTACTATTGTATTTAGTGGAACAAGTACTAGATAAAATGGAGAGCCAGCGATGGGAGCTCTGCTAGTGAGTTAAAAAGGTGAAGTAAAAAACCCCCAAAATGCCACAAACATAAGTTTGGGTCCCAGATAAGATAATTTGTTCATTATTGAGGTTTGAATGAGAGGAGACGTAAAGGAGAAAGGAAGAAACTTATATAGAGGGAAAAAAAGAAAGAGAGAGAGAAAAAAAGAGGGAACCACTAAAAGAAGATAAAACAAAGAAGAGGAGGGAGAGAGAGAGAGAGAGAGAGAGAGTTAAGGGTTTTGGAGTGCAACCCTCATAGAGGGAAAGGAAGAGGAAAAAAAAGATAATGGGAGATGTAACAATTATGGGTAGTGTAGTTCAAGGAGAGGAGAAAGTAAGACCTGCAGAGAGTTAAATGACCAAACTGGAGGAGGAAAAAAAAAATAAAGAATGAAGATAAGAGAAACAAATGAACAAATATAATAAAATGGGATATGTTATAAAGTCTGCGGATTATTCTTGATTTTGAGATGTTATCTTCTTGCTTTTTCTTTTCTTTCCCTCTAACTGCTCGGTGACTCTGTACCCCGGGTTCTGCCCCTTTGGCACGCTCAGGTAGAAGTTTGCAGTTGATAAATCTCTATGGCGATGTCACGTATTGGGCTTCAGTCTCGTTAGCAGTTGAGGCTCATTAGCACTTATAGGCTCTGACATTGAGAGAGTCCATGTTCCTGGAGCCTCTCTCCTAGTCTTTCCTTCCTCAATTATCAATAGTAGCCTGATAACCCAGCTATGGGGTTGCTGCTGCCTCTGCCTGGATAGTAAGAGGCTCCAAGAGGTGGCAACTCCCCACTCTATTCCCACTCAGCACAGGGCTCTGGGTAAGGCTCAGTCAGTCAGATATGCTAGCATAATCAGGCGGGGCATCTGCCCACTCAAAGACCTCTGGCTCTGCCATTCTGTCTGGTAACACTCCCGGGGCACTTGAAGGAAACTCTCGCTCACTATCTGTGTGCAGACCAGGATATCAGGCGGGCAGTCTCACACTCTGAGTGAAACCCCTGTCCGCACGGAAAAGTTCCAGCGTTTGAATTAGCTCTCACTCCTTCCCCATGCACGGCTTTTTCAGGGTGCTGGGGCGGCCTGGAGATTCTGCTTTTGGCCCACACAAAGGCCCCTGACTCGGCCGCTCTGTGGGATAACAGGGGCACCCACTCCTGAGGTGCTTGGAGGAATCTCTCATTCACTACCTGTGTGCGCAGACCAGGATATCAGGCCAGTCGCCTCACCCTCTCAGTGAAAGCCCCGCCCGCATGGAAAAGTTCCAGCATTGGAATTGGCTCTCACTCCCTCCTCGTGTGCGGATCTTTCAGGGTGCTGGGGCTGCCCAAGATTCCGCTTTTGGCCCACACAAAGACCTCTGACTCTGCCCCTCTCTGGGATAACACAGGTGCCCACTCCTGTGGTGTTCAGAGGAATCTCTTGCCCACTCTCCGTGCATGCAGACCAGGATATCAGGCCAGTTGTCTCTCACTCTCTGAGTGAAATCCCGCCCGCATGGAAAAGTTCCAGCGTTGGAATTGGCTCTCACTCCCTCCCCGTGAGTGGCTTTTTCAGGGTGCTGGGGCACCCCGGAGATTCCGCTTTCAGCCCACAGAAAGGCCTCTGACTCTGCCTCTTTGTGGGATGACTCGCGCGCCTGCTCCCGGGGCTTTCGTAGGAATCTCTCGTCCACTATCTGCATGCGCTTACCAGGAGATCGGGGAAAACGGCTGCCCCACTTGTCTTTCTTTGTCTGGGTTTGGTGCGAGTGTTGGTTTGTCTTCACTGGGTTGCCACAGGCACAGTTTTTCCTCAGCTTGGATCTCCGTGCCACAGCCTGGTTAGCTGTTTGTGCCGTGGCCTAGATCTATTCACCCCTTTGCTTGCCTTAGTTTCCATACTCTCAGTTCCCAGTGAAAGCAGCCCTATTCAGGTTAGTGAGGAAGGTAGAGCATTTCTTACTCCCTATTTCCTTCGGGGTTTGATTATATATTTAGCCAATTTTTTGCTCGACCATACCTTCGGGTGTATTGCGAAACATCTGGAGGCTTCAAGGATAGGTCTTTCTGTTTCTGGCTGAAGATCTTGTTGAGTTTTGGGGGAGTTTTATCAGTATTGCTTCCTACCACGCCATTACTCTGATGTTATCCTCAGCCTCAGCAATCTTGAAAAGGAAGAATAAAGTGGGAGGTATCACACTTCCCAATATTAAGTTATACTACAAGATCATTGTACTGACAACAGCTTGGTGCTGGCATAAGAACAGGTATATTGATCAATGGAAGAGAATAGAGAACCCAGAAATAAACCCACAGCTTATGGACAACTGATATTTGACAAAGGAGATAAGAGCACACAATGGAGTAAAGACAGCCTCTTTAATAAATGGTGTTGGGAAAATTGGACATCTACCTGCAAAAATATGAAACTAGATCACGAACTTACACCATTCACAGAAATAAATGCAAAATTGATAAAAGACTTAAATTTAAGTTGTGAAACCATAAGCATCTTAGAAGAAAAGATAGGCAGTAAGCTGTCTGACATCTCTCACAGCAATATATTTGCTGATAATTCTCCACAGGCAAGTGAAATAAAAGAAGGATAAAGAAATGTGCTATATCAAACTAAAAGGCTTTTGCACAGCTAAAGACAATAAGAACAGAATAAAAAGACAAACTACACAATGGGGGAACATATTCGACAGTACATCTGATAAGAGGTTAATAACCAAAATTTATAAAGAACTTGTAAAACAGCACCAGGAAGACAAACAATCCAATGAAAAAATGTGCCAAAGAAAAGATTAGACACTTCTCCAAAGAGGATGTACAGATGGACAATAGGCATATGAAAAAATGCTCAACATCACTAATAATTAGAGATATGCAAATTAAAACCACAATGAGACATCACCTCACACCAGTCAGAATGGTGCTCATCAACAAAACAACACAGAATAAGTGCTGGCAAGGATGTGGAGAAAAGGGAACCCTGCTGTACTGCTGGTGGGAATGCAGACTGGTGCAGCCACTGTGGAAAACAGTATGGAGATTCCTCAAAAAATTAAAAATCAAACTGCTTTTTGACCTAGCTATCTCATTTTTTGTAATATACCCTAAGAACACCATCACACTGTTCCAAAAGGAGAAATGCACCCCTATGTTTATGGCAGCATTGTTCACAATTACAAAGATCTGGAAACAGCCCAAGTGTCTGTCAGTGAACGAGTGGATTAAAAAACGTTGGTACATATATACTATGGTATACTACTCAGCCATAGGAAGTGATGACATTGGATCATTTACAATAACATGGATGGACCTCGATAACATTATTCTGAGTGAAATAAGTAAATCAGAAATAACTAAGAACTATATGATTCCCTACATAGATGGGACATAAAAATGAGACTCAGAGATATGGACAAGAATGTGATGGTAATGGGGGCAAGGGAGTTAGGGAAGGGAGGAAGGAGAGGGATGATTTTGAGGGAGGGGAGGGGCACAAAGAAAACCAGATAGAAGGTGACGGAAGACAATTTGACTTTGGGTTAGGGGTATGCAACATAATTAAATGTTAAAATAATCTGGAGATGTTTTCTCTGAACATAAGTACCCTGGTTTATCAATGTCACCCCATTAAAATTACTAAAGAAAAAAGAAAAAATCAATTGTGAAAACTTGAATTAGCCCTTGCCAGTTGGTTCAGTGGTAAAGCATTGGCCTGGCATGTGGAAGTCTCAAGTTTGATTCCCAGCCAGGGCACACAGGAAAGGCACCAATCTGCTTCTGCATCCTTCCCCCCTCTTCTTTCTCTCTATCTGTCTCTTCCCCTCCTGCAGCCAAGACTCCATTGGAGCAAAGTTGGGCTGAGCACTGAGGACGGCTCCATGGCCTCCGCTTCAGGCACTAGAATGGCCCTGGTTGCATTGAAGCAATGCCCCAGATAGGCAAAGCATTGCCCTCTGGTGGGCATGCTGGTGGATCCTGGTCTGGTGCATGTGGGAGTCTGTCTGTCTGCCTCCTGCTTCTCACTTCAAAAAAATAAAAAATAAACATTTAAGAAAGCTTGAATTAAACAGTGGCTAAGAAACAGATAAATTTTTATTAGAAGTTTGAAATCATTTTACACCTTTACATAAAATTATGAAACCTCCCAGTATACATGAGAAGTCCTCTATGGCTCTTACCAGACATGGAGAGAGAAGGAGGGTATAAAATTAATTTCTTATCAATTGCTGTCCTATGGAATTTGACTGATTGTATTCCTGCCTGTGGTTCATAAGAATCCTTCTACAGTGCCCAGATACCACCTCAGACTTACAGAATCGGGTCTCCACAGGAAATTCTGATACTTCAGCACCATGGTTGTACTGGAGTATCTTACTGGAGCTCAATAAAACTTTGTTGCAGATGCCAGTGATGACTGTGACAAGGAACAAACTCTATATGGGAGCTCCAGTTTCTAAGTTTTTGAGGTTCAGCATGTGGATCCTTAGGCAAAACTCTTGTGCATGAAACTGGCCCCACCTGTGAAAAAAGAATAAGGCTGAGGTAAAAAATGTTTGCATAGGTGCTCCAGAGTAAAAACAATCCCTAGATTTGAATGGGGTTTAAGAATTATCTTCAGGCCAAAGGTAATTTTAGGCATTGATTACTGGAGAAAGCAATGAAGAGAAAAGGTTAATGACATATTATATATTAGATGCTAAGAGTTTTGAATGCCTTTTCTGCTCAAGTATCTTATTTTAGATATTCATTGATTGCTTACTATTTATATGGCTTTGTGTCTCAGGGAGTACTTCAAAGCTGATAATTCTGTAAGACTAATTTGTATGGTATATCAGGTAAAAATGGTCATTTAGGAAAAACTGTCAGAAACACAGGGAGTATATTAGGATGGATCTTGTAAGTACCAAGTGGTGCTTGGCTGAACAGACTGGGCTGAGAAACTGACTGCACTTTTGTTGCCCACTTGTCTGTCCAATTTTGGAATTCAGTTCTGATGGCTACTTTTGGACTAGTAGTGCATGGATGTAGCATGTGTGCGTTTGTGCAGACGTGTGTGTGTGAATAAGGTGCTAGTTCCATTTTTTTTCATAATTACTACTTTCTGTAATATGGAAACTGTTATTTTTAAAACCTTATTTAATGTTCTATGTAAACACAGCCTCAGAACTACATTTCAGCTGGACTGCCTTCCTCAAAGATACTTTATGTAAGAATTCAGGATAATGGCTGGTTGGGACCATTTTCTGCACTTAGTTATTTTTATCTATGGACTTCCTGCCTCTTACCCCAGTCCCTGGCTTGCAATTGCTTGTCTTCCTTCTGTAGAGTAAAAATCTGAGCTTGAGTTCCATGGAATTAGCAACAGTCTTTTCTAAGGGACATCCATGCTTGCTGTTGCTTGCCTGAGAATCCATATATTTGCCATTGTTAGGTGTACTGATCTACCCCATGAGACCAATTCTTGTTAGACTGTCTAAAATCTCCCGTTGGACTATTCTCTTAGATGCTAAACTCTGCCTTCTGGGCTGGACTTTCCTTAAACATCAGCAACTGGGTCAATTTGTCTACCACCTGTCTCACCCCAGGAGAGGAGTATTGGTTGTTATGTTCCAGTGCCTCCTCAGTTTCACCCTCTTCAAACCCCTTTGTCTAGTCAGTTAATTGAGTCACACACAGATGCATTTCAAGATATAACCCAGATGGAGGTAGAAGTTGCATTTAGTTTGTAAAATGTTTCTGTAACCAGCCTTGCATTGCAAGGACCCTTGTCACGATCTAGTCACCATTCCAAGAATGTTAACTGACACTTCAAAAAAAACTCCTCATAAGTTAATTTATACATATTACTGTCATTACATCCTTTTTCAACCTTGATGATGTAACAGTTATCAGCATTCCCATCTTGTAGGTAAGGAAAAAAATCTCAAGTTTTCTTGCCTCTAATTATCACCTAAAGTTTATCTTACTGAATTTTAGTTCTCAGATTAATCTTGTCCCTGCAAAGAAGTAGTTATATTTACCAGTGAGAGACACCGATACAGAGATGTTTTCTTTCAACTCTGGGCATACATCATATAATTAATAACAAACTCTTTAGGCATGCACAGTTTTTTTTTCATTTCAAAGATTCCCAAAGCACTTTTACAAGCTTAATTTGGGCTAAATATCTCCATTACCTCATCCTGCCCTGAAATGTAGCCACCTCTGGGGGAAACTGTGGCAGCTGCTTAACCATACATAGACATACTGTGCTGCAACACGAGTGCAGGAGGCTGCTGGACTCATAGCTCTCTCTTATTTTGTATGGCAAGAGATGCATATTATAACAGAGCCAGGAAATTGCCTGGGAGCAGTACCATAGTTGTATGAATCTGTTCTTCATAAGCATTTTCAGCCAGGGCATACATCCAAGCCAAGCAACTCTTCTGGAGTTAGTAGGTTAAGGAGGGAAAGGATTAAGCAAAAAGAAGATAGCCTAAAAGGGTAGCACTTTGTAAAATGTCCTGGCTGTTGAGAATTTAAACTTATATAATTGGTTTGTGTATTATGGGTGCTGAATAGTTTCAATGTTTCCTTCCAGCTCTGTTTTATGCCTTTCCATTTTGCACTGTTCCCTGAGAGGCTGATCTTTATGGAGTGCCTTGTTGGGATTCTCCTGCCTTCTTGTTGCTCAGCCAGTAGTTGGAGAGCAGTACTATTGGGTTATTTATTTCTTCTGTGAAAGTGTCTTCCACCAAAGGTTGCTGCTTCTGTCAGATGACTCTATCCTTTATTTACAGCTTCTCTTTCTTTTTTTTTAATTTTTTTTTTTTTACAGAGGCAGAGATAGACAGGGACAGACAGACAGGAATGGAGAGAGATGAGAAGCATCAATCATCAGTTTCTCGTTGCGCATTGCAACTTCTTAGTTGTTCATTGATTGCTTTCTCACATGTGCCTTGACCGCGGGCCTTCAGCAGACCGAGTAACCCCCTGCTGGAGCCAGCGACCTTGGGTCCAAGCTGGTGAGCTCTTTGCTCAAGCCAGATGAGCCCGTGCTCAAGCTGGCGACCTCGGGGTCTCGAACCTGGGTCGTTCGGCATCCCAGTCCGACGCTCTATCCACTGCGCCACCACCTGGTCAGACCAGCTTCTCTTTCTACATTACATAACAATTTCCTAGCCTTGTTCATTAGACCTATATTAATAAGGGCTCCCTGATTTTGCTAGTTGCAGGGGCATCACTTTCCCTTAAAACTTCTTCACCCCAAGTCAGCTTTTATAAAGAATCTATTTATTATTTTTCTCAAATACCCTATTTGAGTGTGCCATCTGCTAGGACCATATGATTTATGAGAGAAATATATGAGAAAGCACAGTGAAAAGATATTATTAATTACTTTTAATGAGTCAGATATGCTTCACAGGATTTATGTGTACAATCTCATTTAGTTTATTCTTCATTCAGGATATACTTGATAATATCTGTATATCAGGAATAATTCTAATCTTTTAGAGCTAGTTCTCAAAGCCAAAGATGGCTTCAAATTTGTGAAGCTTCAATTATACTGGAGGGGCTCAGAAAGTAAGAATTTATATTCCAGGTGTCATGGAAACAATCTTGGTGAAGAAAAGGGGAGTAAGGGAGTGAAGGGAGGCTATAATTTTATGGGTGGTCAGGGAGAGGTTCTGTGAGTTGGTGCATGAGAGCAGAACTGAAGGGTGCAAACCTTGTGGGGAATCTAGAAAAATGTGAGTGAAATTATTATTTATGTTTTGTGAAACTTTTAAAAATGAAGCTTTGAAGAGTTAAATGACTTGTTGAAAGTCATATAGCTAAAAACAATTATCTTATTGGAAAGCCAAGCACAGATTTTCCTAACCACCTAATTCAAGAAAATAGTATGTTTCACTTGTTGAAGGGCTGAATGATTAATCCTTGAAGTCTGTGTCATAAATAATAAAAAATCATTACTGATTATGTATTCACAGTTAATCTGAATGCCATCTTCCTGGGAACCAAGGATAAGCATTTTAGATTAAGCAACATGTTGGAAATCCCTGATTTGCAAGATTCAACATTAGAAAACCAAGAAATTTCATTCACCATATCAACAAACTAAATGAGAAAAACCATGATTACCTCAATAAATGCACAAAAGACATTTAACCGATTTTGAGATTCAGTCATGATAAAAATCTCAGAAAATTGGGCATAAACAGAAACTTCTCTAACCAGATGAAAATTGCATAAGAAAAACTTACAGCTGATATTTCTAATTAATGAAATAAAGATCGAATGCTTTCACCCTAGGATAGTAACAAAGCAATGATTCTATTTAACCATTTAGTGGAGTCACTGGCCAATGCAATAAGGGAAGAAAAATGTAGAACAAGGCATACAAGTAGAAAAGAAAGAACAAAATCTGTCTCTATTGGCAGATCAATGATGTTTTATGTAGGTGCAATGATTGAATCCTTTTGTCCCCTCCAAATTCATATGTTAAAGCCATAATCCCAACCAATGTAACATTTTTCTAGATTCCCCACAAGGTTTAGAGGTTGCAGGACTTGGGAGGTAATAAAGTCATGAGGGCAGAGCCCTCATGAAGAGATTCATGTTCTTATAATAAGAGACCAGAATGTTAGCTAAGTTTCTTTCTACCCTGTGAGAATCTGAGAAAATGGTTGTCTAAAACCACAGATGGGGGCTTACCAAACCTTATATAGTACTGGTATCCTTATCTTGAACTTCTAGTTTCCAGAACTGTGAGAAATAAATTTCTGTTATATATATGCCACCCAGTTTATAGTATTTTATTAGAGCAGGTTGAACTGACTAAGGCAGTAGAAAATTATGAAGCTTCAAAAAGGTTTCTAGAATAAGTAGAAAATTTTAGCAGGGCTATAGAATACAGTAGTAAAGTTAATACAGTAGTAAAAAATAAAAAGTTGAACCTTAAAAAATTTAAAATACCACTTATGGTAACAAAACATGAAATACTCAATATTTAATATAAAATAATTAACACTTAAAATACTTTATACTTATCCAAAATATATGCAAGATATGTATGATAAAACTATGAATGATTTATGGAGAAATCCAAATAGATTTGAATAAAAGTGGGGCTATATTAAATTCATAGATTGCAAATCTCTATATTGTTAAGGTGGCAGTTTACTTCATTTGATCTATAGATTCAATGTAATCTCACTCAATGCCTTTTTTTTTTTTTGGTAAAAATTGGTAATCTGATTCTACATGGAAAAACAAATAGCCTAATAGGGCCTAACAATATTAAAGAGAAAAACCAAGTTGGAGGATTCATACTAGTTAATTTCAAGATTTAATATAAAATTACAATAGGGTGGTATTAATGAAATAGTAGGCAAGTAGATCAATGGAATAAAAAATAAAAACCAAACATAAACCTGCATATAGATGGTCAATTGATTTTGGCAGTCCCAAAGTAATTAAATAGAGAAGAAATAATCCATTTAACAAATGGTTCTAGGATAATGAACATACAATATCTTTCCCTAATATCTCACACCATAT
Organism: Saccopteryx leptura; assembly: GCF_036850995.1. Classification (NCBI taxonomy): domain Eukaryota; kingdom Metazoa; phylum Chordata; class Mammalia; order Chiroptera; family Emballonuridae; genus Saccopteryx; species Saccopteryx leptura. The sequence goes on along the minus strand of NC_089508.1, from coordinate 137,007,958 downwards.
AAAAAAAGAAAATATAAAGAATTATTGACTAAAACCAGAGATAAAAATGACAATGGATTGGCTTGTAAAAAATAAAAGCCCTAAGGAATAGAAGCATAGCAGATAACAAGAGCAGCCAGCACATTTAGTCAAGAATAAGCTCCTAATTGCAGGGCTAAGATCTAGATTTTATTAGATAGGTCATGGCTGTGGGTCCCTGGATGGCAGAGAAATCACCATGGTGCTGTGCTAGAGGGATGCGCTGGAAAGTTGCATCTCTATAGAACTTATTTATAAGGATATGTCTTACTGGAAGCACTTGCCTCCACAACTGCCTGGGGACCTGCCAAGAAAAGTTGTTGGCAGCTGAGTGCACTGACCACTGTGCATTGTATCAGTGAGCCCTGGAGAAGCTGTGTGTGTTTTGGAAGTCTCTGACATTAGCATCTAGACTTGAGAAGCAAAATCCCTTTCTTCCTACAATGTTTCTTTGGTACCTTCTACTGGCAAGACTTTAGTGCAAATGAAAAAAAAAAGGAAATATTTAAGAGCCCCAGATCCATTTTCACAGAGCAAGCAAAGAGGATGAATTTCTATCTGAGAAGTAATAAATTGATAAAGGAACATACTTAATTATTTTTATCACTACCAAAAGGAGACATTAAAGAAATCTGTGTAACTTTGAGATAAGCAATGATGTCTTAGATAAGATACAGAAAGCACAAATTAATAAAAAAATTTTTATAAATTGAACCTCATTAAAATTAAAATATATTAGGCCCTGGCCAGTTGGCTCAGTGGTAGAGCATCAGCTGGGCGTGTGGAAGTCCCAGGTTTGATTCCCGACCAGGGCACACAGGAGAGGTGCCCATCTGCTTCTCCACTCTTCCCCCTTGCCTTTCTCTCTATTTCTCTCTTCCCCTCCCACAGCCAAGGCTCCATTGGAGCAAAGTAAGCCTGGGCACTGAGGATGGTTCCATGGCCTCTGCCTTAGGTGCTAGAATGGCTCTGGTTGCAAGGGTGCAATGCTGGGTGGACCCCAGTCTGGCATATGTGAAAGTCTATCTCTTTGCCTCCCCACTTCTTACTTCAAAAAAAATACAAAAAAAAAATTAAAATCTAGTGATCTTTGAAAGACACTGTTATGAAAATTAAAAGACAAGCTACAGACTAGGAGAGAGTATTTGCAAAACATGTGCCTAAAAAAGGGGTTGTTTACAGAATATATAATTTTTTCACACTTTGCTAAAAATCAAACAACTCAGTAAATAACAAAAGATTTAAACAGTTACTTCACAAAAAGCAATTTATAGGTTGCGAATAACACATATGAATGATGTTCAATATCTTAATTTTAGGTGAAGGCAAATTAAAATCAAAATGATAGTACATGTCAATTGGAATGGCTAAAATTAAACTGACAATAGCAAGTGCTAAGTAGGAACACATAGAAACTGGAAATCTCATTCATTCCTGGTGATAATGCAAAATAATATGCTCATTTTGGAAGAGTTTGAGAGGTTTTATTAAGTTGAACATTTTCTTAGTTTATAACACAACAATTTTACTTGCAGGTATTTTCCCCAAAAGAATCAAAACATATATCCATACAAACATCTGTTTGTAAATGTCTATAACAGTTTTTACTTATAATTGACTCAACCTGGAAACAACCCTAATATCCATCAACTGGTGAATGGATAAACGAGTGTGCTAAATACATACAGTGTAATACTACTCAACAAAAAGAAATAAATTACTGATATGTGTATTATGAATAAATCTGAAAGGCATTCTGATGGCTGATGAAGCCAGATACAAAGTGTATACAAAGTATTATTCTATTTATATGATACAGGGAAACAGCTGTGGTTAGTCTTGCTCACTTGTCCAGCTGCAAGCACTTTGCATGGTTAGTGTGTGAGCATGTGGCAAAAAGCCGTGTGTGTATGACCTATATAAGGCTATGGGTACTTTCCCTAATCATGGATCACTGGCCTGCCATCACAAGAGGGGGATGGTTTTCATGATGACTCACCTGCTGCTATGAAGGGTGGTTTTCCCATTTGTTTGCCCGCTGTTGTGAGTATACAATAAACGAGAATGCTCCAATGATTTTTGGCTCTGTGGTTCTTCTGTGGTCTGTCCGCATCCAATATGAACCTGCCTGGCCTTAACAACTGGCATTACATTTGGCACAATGTGCAGGATTCAGATCAGACTGATATGGAGCTGGCATTACACCTGGCACTATTAGCAGAATTCAGTTCAGGTTGGTAAGGAGGCGCCAGCACCCTTGAAGAGGAGTGGCCATTCTCAAGCTTGTGGTTCCCTGTGGCTATGCTGTTGGGAGCCAAGGGGTGGGTGTTTTTTACTGTCCTGTGAGCACAACCCGAAAGCTCTGTTCAAGAGTCTGCGTGAGTCCAAGAGCTCCAGTGCCAGCTGGAGGCTGAGTATTAGAAGCGTCAGGAGCTGGAACATTTCCTGGACAAGGAGCTGCAAGTTCAGGAGCTCCAGCATGAGCTGGACGCTAAGCGCTGGCAGTGACAGTTGCTAGAAAAGGAGCTGCATTTGTGCTGGCAGAGTGGCCCTGATTCAGCAGTAGTAGTCATTTCTGACTCCTCCTTTGAGGAAGAGGTTTCGGCTGAAACTGCCTGTGGAAGACTCAGAGGCTGGCCAGTGGTCACCCTGAAGGTGAAAAATGCAGTAGCAAAAAGTGCTTCAGGGCAGGCACAGCCTCCTCTGCAAGTAACTGAGCACTCCATGGTCTGGCCCTACACCCAGATAGAGTTGATGGAGTTAGGGTGCAAAATTCAGGCAGAAACCCCACCAAGTCTCTAGTATCTTGTTTGCTGTGGTTGTGGAACATAAGGGTGGATGGCATCATGCTCTCTGAGGCAGAGATGGAGAAATTAGCTGCCATCACCATGCACTCCTTCTTGAGGCAATCTCTTCAGAACTTCCATGACAACCCAGGAAATCATACCCTATTAGAGTGGGTAATGGCTGCCATTTGTATGGTGTGGCAGAATGCAGAAGGCTTACTAGGGGCAATGAGTCAATGGCAGTTGTATACTGAGTTGTAGCAGGTCCTCCAGGAATGGAATATGAGAAATGCTGCTTTCAACCTGTGGTCTTGTGGGCCAGATGAGGAAGTATTAATGGCAGCGATGAAGGACCTTATTCTTTGGAGCACCCCATAAGCCCACTTTGGGTCACTGGTGGCTATCTTGGGCCCCTATGTGGGGCAGTACATCAGCACTGTTACACAGATGATGGCAGATTTGGGGGAGGTAGAAGCAGCACCATAACAATGTGCGTCTACTGCTTATGCTACCTGTCCCGACTAACAAGAGAAACGGGCCAATAAATTTTACCAGAACACAGATGTGGGTAGATTTGACTGTCATCAGGGAAGACAGAAAGAACTTAGATGATAAATCTGATAAAAATTTTTAGAGCTTTGCTGGCAACTTAGGTCTGGAAATGAATGGCCCTGGCAGCTGCCAAGAAAATGATACGCATTCATGCCTTATAGTGGCAAGATTACACATTCAAGGCAACTGCCAAGAAAATGGTCCATGCTTGTGTCACATGGCTGCAAAATACATGTTGGAGGCAGCTGAGGGACAGGAGGATTCCCAAGCCCTGTTGTTCCCATTTGAATAGGGGGAGCACTGAGGGACCCATCTAATGGGGACAGGCAGGGTCCAGAGGCTTCATGGGGAATTGGCAATCCACTGGTCTCCTTCTAATAGCAGCAGGTGTTGGACTTAGTACATATAGGTACTTTTGCACCTGCTAAGAGAACTGTCAAAGTAGCATAGTGTTGGAATATGTTTGACCCTGCAAGACTCTGTGAGCTTGACATTCATGAAACTGAGGGGTTTGGATGGGGCTTGTAGCAATGGACAGAGTGCTTATGGAAAGATACTGAAGTTCATTTTTTAAGATCTGTATGGCAAGTTGCCTGTAGTGAACTTTCACCTTGGGTGATTTTCACAGATAGCTGCCTATTATGGACTGATCATTGAGTGGTATGATGTACATTTGAAGCAGGGACTGTGACAAGAGGGGGGACACTGGTCCCTTGCTGTATGCACACACCACTTGTGGACAGTGCTCCAGATTTTGAACAAGAAACCCTGATTTGGGGGGCCCTGACACCTGTGAGGCCCTCCTGCACTGGGAAGCTGCTCCCATCCAGTTGCAGATATACACCAAGGACACTTTACTCAAGCCAGGATTTGGGCAGCAGAGCAATGTGCTCCTGCCTGCCCCAACAACCCTCCTTAAAGGTCAATGGCTTCAACAGACATGACCCTGGTCTGTGTAGCCCCTAACCTAAGATGGAGGGACTTGTTGGCACCTTGGGATAGGGAGCTAGAGGTGTCCCTCCAGTTAACTCCCTGGGCAACTGGCACTTGGCTGCCTAAGGTAGAAGTTTATTATCCCTTGAGTGCTCAGAAATCCATCATTGTGAAGGGCCCCTTGTGATTTTCCTCTAGTCTAGCCTATAATGAGTTCTCTCATTTTGATGCACATAGAAACAAAAAATCCTGGTGTATAGGCCAATAAGTTTTGTTATGCCAGCCTGGGGCAGCCTCTGGTACCTGCTACCATGTTGTCTGTGTACAAAACTCTGGCCGGCATTCTACTAGAAGGGAAAGATTTTCCTCTTTTGGTACCACTAACAACTCTCTTTGTCCATAGCATAGTGGATAATATAAGCCAGACCTTGCATGCCCTGGCAGAGGAGAGCCAGGGGGTGGAATGCCAAACTGGGACCCCCTCCAAGAATGGTGGGTATCTTTAGCAGTGGACTGGCACACCACCTTGATTGTCATTTTTGTTCTCTACTGTTTCTGTGAAACATGGATATAATGTACCTCATTCCTCACACAGGGACCATTGCAGAAGATACCTGTCATGTAAATTGTGAGGTGAACAACCCTAAAGGGGTGGAGTATAGGGAAAGCAGCTGTGGTCAGGCTCACTTGCTTACTGTCCAGGTGCAAGCACTTTGCATGATTAGTGCATAAGCATATGGCAGAAAGCCACATGTGTGTATAGCCTATATAAAGCTACGGGTACTTTCTCTTGACACTGATCGCTTGCTCACCACTGTGAGGGTGGGTTTGCTTGTTGGCTCACCCACCGCAGTGAGAAGCAATTTTCCCCTGCCTGTTTGCTTGCCTGCCATTGCGAGAGTCCAATAAATAGGAATGACCCCAATGCCTTTCAGCTCCAGGGTTCTTCTGTAGTCTTCCTAAATCCAATCTGAACCTGCCTGGCCTTGACAGCTGGCATTACACATGACATTCTGGAAAACACAAGACTGGGAATAGAAATTAGATCAGTAGATGATAGTCAGGTGAGAGGAGGGAATTAACTACAAAAAGCCATGTGGCATCTTTTAGGAGTCATAGAAATGCACTGTATTTTGATTACTGTGATTTATACAGTTATCAAAACTAATAAAACCAAATGAAAAATGGAAATTTTACTGTATGTAAATTGTTCCTCAACAAACTTTACTTAAAAAAATTAAGATCTAAAACTACTTACATACAATAAAATATACCAATCAATCTTCAGTATAGAAATCCACTCAATTCTAAAGGTAAAAGTTGCTGGATTAAGGTCTAAAAATATGTTTGGTAGAAATTGCCAAAAAGTTTTTCAAAGTGAGTAAGTTTTATGACCCCACCAATACATATGAGAATTCTTATTTATCTATATTTATTTATTTATACATTTAAATTTAAGAGGGTAACATTGGTCAACCAGAGTACATAGATTTAGAGAAAAAATTCTCCACTTCATTTGGACAGTCGATTATGCTGTATACCCATCACCCAAAGTCAAATCAACTTCTGTCATCCTATATTTTGTTTCTCTTTAAGCCCCTCCTCTTCCCACCACCTCTACTCCCTCTCCTCTATTCCCCTCCCCCTGGTAACCACTGTACTTTTATCTATGTCCATGAGTCTCAATTATGTGTCCCGCCTATGTATGTATGGAATCATACAGTTCTTAGCTTTTTCTGATTTACTTATTTCACTCAGTATAATGTTATCAAGGTCCATCCATGTTGTCGTAAATGATACTATGTCACCATTTCTTATGGCTGAGTAGTATTCCATAGTATATATGTACTACATCTTCTTTATCCAATCATCTATTGAAAGGCATTTCAGTTGTTTACATGTCTTGGCCACTGTGAACAATACTGCAATGAACATGGGGATGCATGTGTCTTTATATACCCATGCTTTCAAGTTTTGGGGGTCTGTACCCAGTAGAGGGATAGCTGGGTCATATAGTAGTTCTATTCATAGTTCTTTGAGGAACCACTATACTTTTTTCCATAATGGTTGTATTAATTTACATTCCCACCAACAGTAAATTGGGGTTCCTTTTTCTCCACAGCCTCTCCAGCACTTGTTATAACCTGTCTTGTTGATAATAGCTAATCTAACAGGTGTGGGGTGGTATCTCATTGTAGTTTTGATTAGCATTTCTCTAATAGCTAGTGAAGATGAACATTTTTTCATATATCTGTTGACCATTTGTATTTATTCTTGGGAGAAGTTATCTGTTTGTGTCCTCTTCCTATTTTTTTTACTGGATTGTTTGCTTGTTTGTTGCTGAGTTTTGTGAGTTCTCCATATATTTTGGATATTAGCTCCTTATCTGAGCTGTTTGAAAATATCAGCTCCCATTTAGTTGGTTATTTGTTTTGTTGACAATTTCTTTTGCTGTACAGAAGCTTCTTAATTTGATGTAGTCCCATTCATTTATCTTTGTCTTTACTTCCTTTGCCGTTGGGGTCAAATTCATAAAATGCTCTCTACTGCTAAGGTCCATGGGTTTAGTACGTATATTTCCTTCTATGTAATTTATTGTTACAGATCTTATATTTAGGTCTTCGATCCATTTTGAATTAATTTTTGGGCAAGGAGACAAACTATAGTTAAGTTTCATTCTTTTGCATGTGGCTTTCCAATTTCCCCAGCACCATTTATTGAAGAGACTTTCTTTTCTCCATTGTGTGTTTTTGGCTTCTTTATCAAAGATGACTTGACCATATATATGTGGTTTTATTTCTGAGCTCTCTATTCTGTTCCATTTGTCTCTGTGTCTATTTCTGCTAGTATCATACTGTTTTGATTATCATGGCTCTGTAGTACAGTTTGAAGTCAGGTATTGTAATGCCTCCAGCCTTTTTTTTCCTTAGGATTACTTTGGTTATTCGAGGTTTTTTATGGTTCCATATAAACCTGATTTTTTGTTCCATTTCTTTAAAAAATGACATTGGAATTTTGATGGGAATTGCATTAAATTTGTATATTGCTTTGTGTCATATGGCCATTTTAACTATATTTATTATTCCTATTCACAAACAGGGAATATTTTTCCATTCCATTGTGTCTTTTTCAATTTCCTTTAATGTTTTGTAGTTTTCAGTATATAAGTCCTTTACATTCTTTGTTAGGTTTATTACTACATATTTTATTTTTTATTGTTACAACTATAAAAGGGATTTTTTTTTAGTTCCTTTCCCAAGGTTTCATTGTTGACATATAGGAAGGCAATAGACTTTTGTATATTAATTTTGTATCCTGCAACCTACTGTATTGGTTTATTGTTTCTAATAGCCTTTCTGTGGAGTCCTTGAGGTTTTCTATATACAGGATCGTATCATCTGCAAAAAGTGAAACCTTTACTTCTCCTTTCCCAATATGAATGCCTTTTATTTCTTTCTCTTGTCTGATTGCTCTGGCTAGAACTTCCAGCACTATGGTAAGAGTGGAGAGAGTGGGTAGCCTTGTCTTGTTCCTGATTTTAGAGGAAAAGTTTTCAGTTTTTTACCATTTTGTATGATGTTAGCTGATAGTTTGTTGTAAATGGCCTTTATTATGTTGAGATATTTTCCTTCTCTACCCATTTTGTGGAGTGTTTTAACATAAAAGGATGTTGTGTTTTATCAAATGCTTTTTATGCATCTATTGATAGGATTATATGGTTTTTGTTCTTTGTTTTGTTGATATGGTGCATAACATTAATCATTTTACATATGTTGAACTATCCTTGTATTTCTGGGATGAATCCCACTTGGTCATGATGAATTATTTTTTGAATGTGTTGTGGTATTTGATTTGCTAGAGTTTTGTTTAGGATTTTTGCATCTGTTTTCATTAGAGATATTGGTCTGTAGTTTTTTTTTTTTGTGTGTGTGTGTGTGTGTTGTTTTTACCAGGTTTTCGTACGAGGGTTATGTTGACCTCATAAAATGTGTTTGGAAGTATTGCTTCCTCTTCAAATTTTTGGAAAAGTTTGAGAAGGATAGGAACCAAATTTTCTTTGAATGTTTGGTAGAATTCACTAGTATTGCTATCTGGCCTCGGACTTTTATTTCGGGGGACATTTTTTTTGTATTTTTCTGAAGCTGGAAATGGGGAGAGATAGTCAGACAGACTCCAGCATGCGCCTGACCAGGATCCACCCAGCACACCCACCAGGGGCGAAGCTCTGCCCACCAGGGGGCGATGCTCTGCCCCTCCAGGGCGTCGCTCTGTCATGACCAGAGCCACTCTAGCACCTGGGGCAGAGGCCAAGGAGCCATCCCCAGCGCCCGGGCCATCTTTGCTCCAATGGAGCCTCGGCTGCAGGAGGGGAAGAGAGAGACAGAGAGGAAGGAGAGGGGGAGGGATGGAGAAGCAGATGGGTGCTTCTCCTGTGTGCCCTGGCTGGGAATTGAACCTGGGACCTCTGCACGCCAGGCCGATGCTCTACCACTGAGCCAACTGGCCAGGGCCTCGGGGGACATTTTTGATAGTTGTTTGTATTTTCTCCCTGCTTATCAGTCTATTTAGGCTTTTTACTTTTTTTGTGATTCAGTCTAGGAAGATTGTATTGTTCTAGGAGTTTATCCATTTCTTCTAGATTATTGAATTTGGTGGCATATGGTTTTTCATAGCATTCTACAATAATCCTTTGTATAGCTATGATATCTGTGGTAATTTCTCCTCTTTTGCTTTAGATTTTGTTTATATGAGTCCTTTCTATTTTTTCCTTAGTGAGTCTTGCCAGCGGTTTGTCAATTTTGTTGATGTTTTCAAAGAACCAGCTTTTTGTTGTATTAACTTTTCCTTTAGATTTTCTGTTTTCTATTTCATTTATTTCTGCTCTGATTTTTATTATTTCCTTTCTTCTGCTGGTTTTGGCTTGCCTTTTTTCATCTTTTTTTAGTTCCTTAAGATGTGAAGTTAGACTGTTTACTTTAGCACTCTCTTGTTTTTTTTTTTCACATAAGCCTGTAATTATATGAACTTCCCTCTTATTACTGTTTTTGCAGCATCCCAGATATTCTGATATGTTGTGTTGTCGTTTTCATTTGTCTGTATATATCTTTTGATTTCTTCTTTGACCCAGTCATATTTTAGAAGTATATTGTTTAATTTCCACATTTTTGTGGGTGTGTTTACTTCTTTTTTGCAGTTGAATTCTAGTTTCAAAGCATTATGGTCAGAGAATATGCTTGGTATAATTTCAATCTTTCTGAACTTGTTGATGTTAGTTTTGTGGCCCAGCATATGGTCTATTCTTGAGAATGTGCCATGTACACTGAAGAAAAATGTATACTCTGATGTTTTGGGATGAAATATCCTATAGAAGTCTATTATGTCCATTTGTTCTAGTGTTTCATTTAAGACCTATATTTCTATATTGATTTTCTGTTTGGACAAACAATGTAAAGTCATCAATGGTGTATTGAGGTCTCCAAGTATGATTACATTTTTTCAGTTTTTACTTTTAGATCAGTTAGTAGATGTCTTATATATTTTGGTACTCGGTTTGGTGCATATATACAATATTAAGAAGTGTTATATCTTCTTGATACAATGTCCCCTTTATCATTATGAAATGTCCATCTTTGTCTCTGCTTACCTTTGTTGTTCTGTAGTCAGCATTGTCAGATTTGAGTATGGCTGCACCTGCTTTTCTTTGGATATTATTTTCTTGGAGGATCGTTTTCCAACTTTTCACTTTGAACGTATTTTTATCCTTGTAGCTTAGATATATCTCTTGAAGGCAGCATGCTGTTGAGTTTTGCTTCTTGATCCAGTCTGCTGTTCTGTGCTTCTTTATTCATGAGTTCAATCCATTTATATTTTGTGTAATTATAGACACTTGAGGATTTTCTATTGCCATTTTATATACTGCTTTCTGATAGCTTTGTGTCTTCTTTGTTCTTCATGTCTTGTGGTTCTTCTTTTTTGTTTTTCTGTCATTTGGTTTTTTTGGTGGTATTCCATACTTCTATCTTTGGTTTCTTCGTTTTATTATTAAGTTATGTGTTTCAGTAGTGGCATTTTCAGGGGTGGTTATCATTAAGTTACTAAAAGAAAAATTTTCATATTTATTAGAGTCTATTATCTCATGAGTGCTTCTGCACACCATCCTCCTTTGCAACTGCTGATCTTTATCCTCCTGCTTTTATGTTATTATTGTCACAGATTATTCTTTTTTTATTGTAATTTTGTTAAAATGTTTACTTGTAATTTTATTTTGTTTTGTTTTTTTGTATCTGGTCAGATAATCCCCTTTAGTGTTTCCTGTAGTGGGGTTTTTCTGGTAATAAATTTCCTCAACTTCTGTATGACTATAAATGTTTTCATTTCCCCTTCACATTTGAAGGGTAGCTTTGATGGATATAGTATTCTTGGCTGGTAGTTCCTCTCTTTCAGTACTTTAAATGTTGGGGTCCACTCTCTTCTGGCTTGTAGAGTTTCTGCTGAGAAATCTGATAGTCTAATGGGCCTTCCTTTATATGCTATATTCTTTTTCTCCCTAGCTGCTTTGAGGATTCTTTCTTTGTCATAGATTGAAGATATTTTCATTATGAAGTGCCTTGGAGTAGGTCTGTTTGGAGTGAGGTAACTCGGCATTCTATTTGCTTCTTGGATTCAAGGCTCTAACTCTTTCCACAGGCTTGGGAAGTTCTCATCGATTATTTGTTTCTTTTTTTTTTTTTTTATAAATTTTTATTAATGTTAATGGGATGACATTAATAATTCAGGGTACATATATTCAAAGAAAAACATGTCTAGGTTATCTTGTCATTAAATTATGTTGCATACCCCTCACCCAGAGTCAGATTGTCCTCCGTCACCCTCTATCTAGTTTTCTCTGTGCCCCTCCCCCTCTCCCTAAATCTCTCCCTCCCTCCCTCCTGCGTCCTCCTTCCCCCCACCCCTGGTAACCACCACACTCTTGTCCATGTCTCTTAGTCTCGTTTTTATGTTCCACCAATGTATGGAATCATGTAGTTCTTGTTTTTTTCTGATTTACTTATTTCACTCCGTATAATGTTATCAAGATCCCACCATTTTGCTATAAATGATCTAATGTCATCATTTCTTATGGCTGAGTAGTATTCCATAGTGTATATGTGCCACATCTTCTTTATCCAGTCCTCTACTGAAGGGCTTTTTGGTTGTTTCCATGTCTTGGCCACTGTGAACAATGCTGCTATGAACATGGGGCTACATGTGTCTTTACGTATCAATGATTCTGAGGTTTTGGGGTATATACCCAGTAGAGGGATTGCTGGGTCATAAGGTAGTTCTATTTGTAGTTTTTTGAGGAACCACCATACTTTCCTCCATAGTGGTTGTACTACTTTACATTCCCACCAACAGTGTATGAGGGTTCCTTTTTCTCCACAGCCTCTCCAACATTTGTTATTACCCGACTTGTTGATAATAGCTAATCTAACAGGGGTGAGGTGGTATCTCATTGTAGTTTTGATTTGCATTTCTCTAATAACTAATGAAGCTGAGCATCTTTTCATATATCTGTTGGCCATTTGTATTTCCTTCTGGGAGAAGTGTCTGTTCATGTCCTCTTCCCATTTTTTTATTGGATTGTTTGTTTGTTTGTTGTTGAGTTTTATGAGTTCTTTGTAAATTTTGGATATTAGGCCCTTATCTGAGCTGTTGTTTGAAAATATCAGTTCCCATTTAGTTGGCTGTCTGTTTATTTTGATATCAGTTTCTCTTGCTGAGCAAAAACTTCTTAGTCTGATGTAGTCACATTCATTTATCTTTGCCTTCACTTCTCTTGCCATTGGAGTCAAGTTCATAAAATGTTCTTTAAAACCCAGATCCATGAGTTTAGTACCTATGTCTTCTTCTATGTACTTTATTGTTTCAGATCTTATATTTAGGTCTTTGATCCATTTTGAATTAATTTTAGTACACGGGGACAGGCTGTAGTCGAGTTTCATTCTTTTGCATGTGGCTTTCCAGTTTTCCCAACACCATTTGTTGAAGAGGCTTTCTTTTCTCCATTTTGTGTTTTTGGCCCCTTTATCAAAGATTATTTGACCATATATATGTGGTTTTATTTCTGGGCTTTCTATTCTGTTCCATTGGTCTGAGTGTCTATTTTTCTGCCAATACCATGCAGTTTTGATTATTATGGCCCTATAATATAGTTTAAAGTCAGGTATTGTAATGTCCCCAGCTTCATTCTTTTTCCTTAGGATTGCTTTGGCTATTCGGGGTTTTTTATAGTTCCATATAAATCTGATGATTTTTTGTTCCATTTCTTTAAAAAATGTCATAGGAATTTTGATGGGAATTGCATTAAATTTATATATTACTTTGGGTAATATGGCCATTTTAATTATATTTATTCTTCCTATCCAAGAACAAGGAATATTTTTCCATCTCATTGTGTCTTTTTCTATTTCTCTTAGCAATGCCTTGTAGTTTTCTTTATATAGGTCCTTTACATTCTTTGTTATGTTTATTCCTAGGTATTTTTTTTTTTTTGTTGCAAACGTGAAGGGGATTATTTTTTTGAGTTCGTTTTCTAATATTTCATTGTTGGCATATAGAAATGCTATGGACTTCTGTATGTTAATTTTGTATCCTGCGACCTTACTGTATTGGTTTATTGTTTCTAGTAATCTTTTTGTGGAGTCCTTTGGGTTTTCGATGTATAGGATCATATCATCAGCAAAAAGTGATACCTTTACTTCTTCTTTTCCGATATGGATGCCTTTTATTTCTTTGTCTTGTCTGATTGCTCTGGCCTGCACTTCTAGCACCACGTTAAATAAGAGTGGAGAGAGTGGACACCCCTGTCGTGTTCCTGATTTAAGGTGGAAAGTCCTCAGTTTTATGCCATTTAATATGATGTTGGCTGATGGTTTATCATATATGGCCTTTATTATGTTGAGATTTTTTCCTTCTATACCCATTTTGTTGAGAGTCTTAAACATAAAATTGTGTTGTATTTTATCGAAAGCCTTTTCTGCATCTATTGATAAGATCATGTGGTTTTTGTTCTTTGTTTTGTTGATATGATGTATTACGTTAACTGTTTTACGTATGTTGAACCATCCTTGAGATTCTGGGATGAATCCCACTTGATCATGATGTATTATTTTTTTAATATGTTGTTGTATTCGATTTGCCAGTATTTTGTTTAGTATTTTAGCATCTGTATTCATTACAGATATTGGTCTGTAGTTTTCTTTTTTTGTGCCATCCTTGCCTGGTTTTGGTATGAGGGTTATGTTGGCCTCATAAAATGTGTTTGGAAGTATTGCTTCTTCTTCAATTTTTTGGAAGACTTTGAGTAGAATAGGAACCAAGTCTTCTTTGAATGTTTGATAGAATTCACTAGTATAACCATCTGGACCTGGACTTTTATTTTTGGGGATTTTTTTAATAGTTTTTTCTATTTCCTCCCTGCTGATTGGTCTGTTTAGGCTTTCTGCTTCTTCATGACTCAGTTTAGGAAGGTTGTATTGTTCTAGGAATTTATCCATTTCTTCTAGATTGTTGTATTTGGAGGCATATAGTTTTTCATAGTATTCTACAATAATTCTTTGTATATCTATGATGTCTGTGGTGATCTCTCCTCTTTCATTTTGGATTTTATTTATTTGAGTCCTGTGTCTTTTTTCCTTGGTGAGTCTTGCCAAGGGTTTGTCAATTTTGTTAATCTTTTCAAAGAACCAGCTCCTTGTTTTATTGATTTTTTCTATAGTTTTTCTGTTCTCTATTTCGTTTATTTCTGCTGTGATTTTTATTATCTCCTTTCTTCGGCTAGTTTTGGGTTGTCTTTGTTCTTCTTTTTCTAGTTCCTTAAGGTGTGAAGTTAAGTGGTTTACTTCGGCTCTCTCTTGTTTGTTCATATAGGCCTGAAGTGATATGAACTTTCCTCTTATTACTGCTTTTGCTGCATCCCAGAGATTCTGATATGTCGTATTTTCATTTTCATTTGTTTGTATATATCTTTTGATCTCGTGCTTATTTCTTCTTTGACCCATTCATTTTTTAAAAGTATGTTGTTTAATTTCCACAACTTTGTGGGTTTTTCTCCCTCTTTTTTACAGTTGAATTCTATTTTCAAGGCTTTATGATCAGAGAATATGCTTGGCACAATTTCAATTTTTTTAAATTTGCTGATATTGTCTTTGTGGCCCAACATATGGTCAATTCTTGAGAATGTTCCATGTACACTAGAGAAAAATGTATACTCTGTCGCTTTGGGATGAAGTGTCCTGTAGATGTCTATCATATCCAGTTGTTCTAGTATTTCATTTAAGGCCACTATATCTTTATTGATTCTCTGTTTGGATGACCGATCTAGAGCTGTCAGCGGTGTATTGAGGTCTCCAAGTATGATTGTATTTTTGTCAGTTTTTGTTTTAAGGTCAATAAGTAGCTGTCTTATATATTTTGGTGCTCCTTGGTTTGGTGCATATATATTAAGGATTGTTATGTCTTCTTGATTCAGTGTCCCCTTAATCATTATGAAATGACCGTTTTTCTCTCTGAGTACTTTTTCTGTCTTGTAGTCAGCATTATTAGATATGAGTATTGCTACACCTGCTTTTTTTGGGGTGTTGTTTGCTTGGAGTATTGTTTTCCAGCCTTTCACTTTGAATTTGTTTTTATCCTTGTTGCTTAGATGAGTTTCTTGTAGGCAGCATATAGTTGGATTTTCTTTTTTAATCCATTCTGCTACTCTGTGTCTTTTTATTGGTAAGTTTAATCCATTTACATTTAGTGTAATTATTGACACTTGTGGGTTCCCTATTGCCATTTTATAAATTGCTCTCTGTTAGTTTTGTATCTTGTTTGATTCTTCTCTTTTGTTTTTCTATCATTTGTTTTTGTTTGTTTGTATTCCATACTTCTTTCCTCTGTTGTTACCTTTTTTAAGTCAAGTGTTTTTGTGGTGGTTTTTTCAAGGGTGGTTACCATTAAGTAATGAAAAGGGTACTTACCATATTCATTGTAGTACCCTTTGTTATGAATATTTCTGTGCTTCATCGTCCTTTGCTACTGTTAATCTTCATCTTTTCTCCCCCTTTTTTTTTCTTTTGTTTTCACAGTTTAAGTTTGGTTTTATTGTTTTCTTGGTGGAGCTGTTACTTGTGGTTATGTTTTCTTTAGTTCTTCGAATCTGGTTGGAAAACCCCCTTTAGTATTTCCTGGAGTGGGGGCTTTCTGATGATAAATTCTCTCATCTTTTCTGTATTTGTGAATATTTTTATATCTCCTTCGTACTTGAAGGATAGCTTTGATGGGTATAGTATTCTTGGCTGAAAGTTCCTCTCTTTCAGGGCTTTAAATATTGGAGTCCACTCTCTTCTAGCTTGTAGAGTTTCTGCTGAGAAATCTGATGATAATCTAATAGTCCTTCCTTTATATGTTGTATTCTTCTTGTCCCTGGCTGCCTTGAGAATTTTTTCTTTGTCATTGGTTTGTGTCATCTTCATTATGATGTGCCTTGGAGTGGGTTTGTTGTGGTTAAGAAAACTCGGTGTTCTGTTTGCTTCTTGAATTTGAGGCTTTAGTTCTTTCCACAGGCTTGGGAAGTTCTCATCTATTATTTGTTTGAGTATATTCTCCATTCCATTTTCTTTCTCTTCTCCCTCTGATATACCTATTATTCTTATGTTATTCTTTCTGATGGAGTCAGACAATTCCTGTAGGGCTTTCTCCTTTTTTATTATTTTTGAGTCTTTTCTTCTTCTCTCTGTTGTGCCTCAAGTTGCTTGTCTTCTATTTCACTGATCCTGTCTTCTATCTGGGCTGTTCTATTCGCTAAGCTTGCTACCTCGTTTTTCATCTCTTGAATTGAGTTTTTCATTTCTGTTTGATTTGTTTTTATAGTTTCAATTTCCTTGGTAATATATTCTTTGTGATCGTTGAGTTGTTTTCTGATTTCCCTAAATTGCCTTTCTGTGTTTTCTTGTATATCTCTGAGTATTTTTAAGATTTCTATTTTAAATTCTCTGTCATTTGGCTCCAAGGCTTCCAATATGTTAAATCTTTTCTCCATAGATTTTTCCACATCAATTTGCGTTACCTCTCTGTCTTTTGTATCCATAATGTTCGATTTCCTTTTTCTTATTGGCATCTGAAGGTCGTCTTGAGGATAGTGTTAATTAGAATTAATAAAAAATAAAAAGGAAAAAAAAAAAAAGAAAAAAAAGAAAAAAAAAAAAAGGAAAACACTCCACTAAATAAAAGTAATAATTTATTATTTCCCCCTTTTTTCTTTCTTCTCTTCCCCTCCTCTCACCTCCTTAGGGAAATATTGTGATGACCTGTGAATTATATTATGCTAAATGGAACAAAAACTGCCTATAATGGAGGGCCTGATTTGGGGTGAAGAGTTCAGGGGGCAAAAAAGGGATTAGGGACCTACTAAATACAAAAACAAAAACAAAAACAAAAACAAAAACAAAAAACAAACAAACAAAAAAAAGAAAATCTTAGACAAGCTTAAAATGATTTGCTTGTAAGTGATGGTCGACTAAGAGATTTAATGAGAGGGATGAGAGGGAAACAGAAAAAAGGAGAGAAAAACTATAATTAAAGAAGAAAAAAATAAAAATAAAAATAATAAGTAAAAATCTGTTGTATTAAGTGGAGCGAAGACTAAATACAATGGAGACTTTGGGTTGGGAGGAATGCTAGTGAGTTAAAAAGCAATGTAAAAAGTGCCCAAAATGCCACAAAAACAAACAAATAAAGAAAAACCGAGAACAAAAGCAGAAGAAGAAAAAAAAGAACAACGACTAAAAAAAAACCCCACAAAAACTTGAGTCCCAAATTAAATAATTTGTTCGTGATTGAGGCTTAAATGGGAGGAAAAGTAAAAGGAGAAAAGAAGAAATGAATAGAAAGGAAAAAATAAGAGTAAGAGAGAAACGAAGGAAGAAAAAAAGGAAAGGAAAAAAAAACAAAAGGGGAGAGAGTGAGAGTTAAGGGTTTTGGAGTGTAACCCTAAAGGAGAGTTAGGATGAAGAAAAGAAATAAAATGTAACACTCATGGGTAGTGTAGTTCAAGAAAAGGGTAGCATAAGATGGGCAGAGAGTAAAAGGACTGAGGTGGAAGAAATAGAAATAATAATAAAGGCAATAAAATAGAAGAAAGAAACAACAACAACAAAGAATTAGTGGAACAAGTTATAAAGTCTGTGGATTTTTCTTGATTTTGAGAGGTTAACTTCTTCCTTTTTTCTTTTCTCTCCCTCTTTCTGGTCGGTGACTCTATACCCCAGGTTCTGCCCCTATGTCACTCTTAGGTAGGAATTTGCAGTTGATGGGATTCTATGGCAATGTCATATAATTGGCTTTAGTCTCACTGGTAGTCAAGGCTTGTTGGCGTTTGCAGAGTCCAACAATGAGAGAGTTTGCTTTCCTGGAGTCTCTTTCCTAGTCTCCCCTTCCTGAATTAGCAGCCTGATGATCCAGCTATGAGGCTGCCACTGCTTCTGTCTGGGGAGTAAGAGGCTCAAAGAGCTGGGAAATCCCCACTCTATCCTCACTCAGCGCAAGGCTCTGGGTAAGGCTTTGGCAGTCAGAGCCTCCAGCGTAATCAGGTGGGGCTGGGAGTCAATTGTTGTCAAGGTGACTGTTCAGCACCTATCATTCAGTTGGACCACTCAACCCAGGCTTTCCACACTTGGTAGCCTGTTTTGGCTGAAGCACTAGTCGCTGTTTCCTTTATGGATCTTAGTATCTGCCAAGTCCCTCTTGTTAGGAATATCCCTGAATATGGAGGCTCTGTCAATCAGAAGTTGCCCCCGCCCCTTTAGCGAAAGGCACTGAAAAATATCACGCCTCTTGTCTTGGATCGCTGAACTGAGAGAGATCTTATCAATTAGAGCCCCGTGGGTGCGTAGATTTCGTGGGTTAAGCTAATTTCAGTGATTGGATCCGCAGCTGTGCTCCAGAGATCATTTCAGGCTGCCTGCGCCGCCCCTCCCCCAACGCTTGATTGTTAGCTTGAATGGCTGGGTGAGGTGCCCCGCCCCCGGAGAGAATCTCCTGACTAGGAAGGACAGCCTTGGCGCCCGCGCAGTTTCTCAGCATGCCAGTGGACGGGGACCGGGCGCGCCTGCTGTTTCTCAGCACGCCAGTGGACAGGGACCGTGGCACGGGGGTGCGCGCGGTTTCTCAGCACGCCAGTGGACGGGGACCGCGGCACGGGGGTACGTGCGGTTTCTCAGCACGCCAGTGGACGGGGCCTCTCTGGATCGCGGCACTGGGCGTGCGGTTTGTCGTCGCGCCAGTGGTCGGATCGTGGCACGGGGGGCCGCGCGCAGCTTCTCAGGGTATGCTGGGATGGCCGCCAGTGCCCAGGCTGCCGTCCCCGAGTGTGGGCGGGCAGCTGCATGTGTGGGTTAACTCACCACAGGTGTACTCCGTCCTGGGCAACAGTCCCTCTGCTTTCAGTATGTGTGTGGAAGTCCGGAATGCTCCGAGGATAAATTTTTCTGTTTCTAGTTGATAAATTTATTGAGATTTTGGGGAGATCTGTCGGACGCGCTGCTCACGGCGCCATTTCCGTGACGTCACTCGATTATTTGTTTCAATATGTTCTCCATTCCCTTTTCCCTCTCTTCTTCTTCTTCTTCTTCTTCTTCTTCTTCTTCTTCTTCTTCTTCTTCTTCTTCTTCTTCTTCTTCTTCTAATATACTCATTTTTATATTGCTCTTCCTGATTGAGTCAGGCAATTCTTGTAGGGCTTTCTCATTTTTTTAAATTTGTGAGTCTCTCTCTTCTTCTCTCTTTAGTATCTCTAGTTATCTGTCTTCATTGTCACTGATTCCTCTATCCTGCCTGTTCTATGGGCTAAGCTACCTCATTTTTCAGTTCATGTATGGAGTTTTTTTTTTCTCTGGTTCTTTTTATAGTTTCAGTTTCCTTGGTGAAGTACTCTTTTTGTTCATGAAGTTTTTTTTTGAGCTCATTAAATTGCCTTTCAGTGTTTTCTTGTATCTTGTTGAATATTTTATTTTATTTTATTTTGTATTTTTTCTGAAGCTGGAAATGGGGAGGCAGTCAGACAGACTCCCGCATGTGCCCGACCGGGATCTACCCGGCACGCCCACCAGGGGGTGATGCTCTGCCCATCCAGGGTGTCACTCTGTTGCGACCAGAGCCACTCTAGTGCATGGGGTAGAGGCCAAGGATCCATCCCCAGCACCCGGGCAATCTTTTGCTCCAATGGAGCCTCGGGTGTGGGAGGGGAAGAGAGAGACAGAGAGGAAGGAGAGGGGGAGGGGTGGAGAAGCAGATGGGTGCTTCTCCTGTGTGCCCTGGCCGGGAATCAAACCCGGGACTTCCACATGCCAGGCCGACTCTCTACCTCTGAGCCAACCGGCCAGGGCTTGAGTATTTTTAGAACTTCAATTTTGAATTCTCTGTCATTAAGCTCCAAGGTGTGATTGAGATTTTTTTTCTGGAGAATTTTCATCGTCTGTCTGAGCTATGTCTCTGTCTTGTATATCCATATTTGATTTCTTTTTCTTTGATGGTATTTGTCAGTGGTATTGTTAATAAAACCAACAAGAGATAATTGTTTCTTTTTCTGGTAAGAGGCACTGCACTACAAGATTTTCCTCTATAAGATTCTTGGGTGGAGTTCTGCTGAAGTGTCACTGTTGCTGTCATAATGATGCAGACAGGGCTGTCATGTTGGTAGGAGGGGCTTGTTAGGGCTTTGAAGTTTTATGACTCTAGCAATGGCTGACCGGGATCCTCCCAGGCCCTCTCCCACATTCCAACAGCCTGGGCACTTCCACCTCTCACAGGAGAGAGCAGCCTGGAGACCCAGTTGAGGAGGAGGGTCCACCACAACCACCACTGTTTGCCCAGCAAGGGGAGCAATGTGAGACTGGGAGCCTGGAGTGACACAGTCCAGTCCCTCTTTTGATACCACTCGAAGCACTCAAAGCACAGCCCTGGGCAGGGTAGAGGCTGCATGCCACAAGCTGGTGTCTGAGCTTCAGGAGCAGTTTTGGCAAAGATTGCAGATCAGGAGTTTCCCATCCATACATTCTAAACTACCCCCCCCCACCAGCCCATGCCTGAGCTTCAGAGCAGGTGGAGCAGCACAGATCCCAGATCAAGCTTGTCTGGCATCACAAGTCTAAACTCTGCTGGCAGATCAAGTGCGCCCTAGTGCCCTGTGGGTCGATCTCCACTAGGTATTCGCATGCAGTTCTTGGGAGCATGCCATGGCCTTTTTGTGTGTTCAGCACCTACAGTCGCCCAATGCCTGCAAGCATGGGTGTGGCAGATGCTGGGAAATAGCCCTGCTCCCCGTTCTTGGTCATCACCCCTATATCAGCTCCTTTCCCTCAAACTCTCCTCTTCTCTTGGCTCTGGCTCCAGCTCTGAGACAAAGCCTGTGCCAACAGTGCTTCCCTCCCTCAGGTCCATGAGGAAAGGGAAAGATTCTGTGTTCTGGCTGGCATTTTTTCTCCTTCTATGAGCACATTCTGTGTTTGGCCCGCCTTCTTGTGCAATCATACCATTGTCTATCTGGTATGTGTATATTTCAGGTTCATCTGGGTATTTTTCTCTGTGTATAGTTGTAGAATTTGTTGAAATTTTAAGGGGAGAGATTGGGAATATCTCTCATGCTGCCATTTCTCTGACGTCCACATATGAGAATTCTAATTGCTCCCCGTTCTCTCCAATGGTGGGTATTTCCAGTCCATGGATCAATAGTGGGTTTCATTTTTTAAATTTTATTTATTTATTTATTTATTTTTTTAATTATAATTTTATTTTTTTAATGGGGCAACATCAATAAATCAGGTTACATATATTCAAAGATCAACAAGTCCAGGTTATCTTGTCTTTCAATTATGTTGCATACCCATCACCCAAAGTCAGATTGTCTTCTGTCACCTTCTATCTAGTTTTCTTTGTGCCCCTCCCCCTCCCCCTTTCCTTCTCCCTTTCACCCCTCCCCCCGTAACCACCACACTCTTATCAATGTCTCTTAGTTTCACTTTTATGTCCCACCTACGTATGGAATAATGCAGTTCCTGTTTTTTTCTGATTTACTTATTTCACTTCGTATAATGTTATCAAGATCCCACCATTTTGTTGTAAATGATCTGATGTCATCATTTCTTATGGCTGAGTAGTATTCCATAGTGTATATGTGCCACATCTTCTTTATCCAGTCGTCTATTGACGGGCTTTTTGGTTGTTTCCATGTCCTGGCCACTGTGAACAATGCTGCAATGAACATGGGGCTGCATGTGTCTTTACATATCAATGTTTCTGAGTTTTTGGGGTATATACCCAGTAGAGGGATTGCTGGGTCATAAGGTAGTTCTATTTTCAGTTTTTTGAGGAACCACCATACTTTCTTCCATAATGGTTGTACTACTTTACATTCCCACCAACAGTGTATGAGGGTTCCTTTTTCTCCACAGCCTCTCAAACATTTGCTATTACCTGTCTTGCTAATAATAGCTAATCTAACAGGTGTGAGGTGGTATCTCATTGCAGTTTTGATTTGCATTTCTCTAATAACTAAAGAAGATGAGCATCTTTTCATATATCAATTGGCCATTTGTACTTCCTCCTGGGAGAAGTGTCTGTTTATGTCCTCTTCCAATTTTTTTATTGGATTGTTTGTTTGTTTGTTGTTGAGTTTTATGAGTTCTTTGTATATTTTGGATATTAGGCCCTTATCTGAGCTGTTGTTTGAAAATATCATTTCCCATTTAGTTAGCTTTCTGTTTATTTTGTTATCAGTTTCTCTTGCTGAGCAAAAACTTCTTAGTCTGATGTAGTCCCATTCATTAATTTTTGCCTTCACTTCTCTTGCCATTGGAGTCAAATTCATAAAATGCTCTTTAAAACCCAGGTCCATGAGTTTAGTACCTATGTCTTCTTCTATGTATGTTATTGTTTCAGGTCTTATGTTTAGATCTTTGATCCATTTTGAGTTAATTTTAGTACAGGGGGACAAACTGTAGTCCAGTTTCATTCTTTTGCATGTGGCTTTCCAGTTTTCCCAGCACCATTTATTGAAGAGGCTTTCTTTTCTCCATTGTATGTTCTTGGCCCCTTCATCAAAAATTATTTGACTATATATATGTGGTTTTATTTCTGGACTTTCTATTCTGTTCCATTGGTCTGAGTGTCTATTTTTCTGCCAATACCATGCTGTTTTGATTGTTGTGGCCCTATAATAGAGTTTGAAGTCAGGTATTATAATGCCCCCAGCTTCATTCTTTCTCTTTAGGATTTCTTTGGCTATTCGGGGTTTTTTATAGTTCCATATAAATCTGATGATTTTTTGCTCTATTTCTTTAAAAAATGTCATTGGAATTTTGATGGGAATTGCATTAAATTTGTATATTGCTTTGGGTAATATAGCCATCTTGATTATATTTATTCTTCCTAACCAAGAACAAGGAATATTCTTCCATCTCATTATATGTTTCTCAATTTCTCTTAACAATGGTTTATAGTTTTCATTATATAAGTCCTTTACATTCTTTGTTATGTTTATTCCTAAGTATTTTATTTTTTTTGTTGCAATTGTGAAGGGCATTATTCTTTTGAGTTCATTCTCAATTGTTTCATTGTTGGCATATAGAAAGGCTATTGACTTCTGTATGTTAATTTTGTATCCTGCGACCTTACTGTATTGGCTTATTGTTTCTAGTAGTCTTTTTGTGGATTCTTTGGGGTTTTCGATGTATAGGATCATATCATCTGCAAAAAGTGATACCTTTACTTCTTCTTTTCTGATATGGATGCCTTTTATTTCTTTGTCTTGTCTGATTGCTCTGGCTAGAACCTCTAGTACCACATTAAATAAGAGTGGAGAGAGTGGACAACCCTGTCTTGTTCCTGATTTAAGGGGGAAAGCCTTCAGTTTAGTGCCATTTAATATGATGTTAGCTGATGGTTTATCATATATGGCCTTTATCATGTTGAGATATTTTCCTTCTATACCCATTTTGTTGAGAGTCTTAAAAATAAAATTGTGTTGTATTTTATCAAAAGCCTTTTCTGCGTCTATTGATAAGATCATGTGGTTTTTGTTCTTTGTTTTGTTGATATGGTGTATTACGTTAACCGTTTTACGTATGTTGAACCATCCTTGAGATTCTGGGATGAATCCCACTTGATCGTGATGTATTATTTTTTTAATATGTTGTTGTATTCGATTTGCTAGTATTTTGTTTAGTATTTTAGCATCTGTATTCATTAAAGATATTGGTCTGTAGTTTTCTTTTTTTGTGCCATCCTTGCCTGGTTTTGGTATGAGGGTTATGTTGGCCTCATAAAATGTGTTTGTAAGTACTGCTTCTTCTTCAATTTTTTGGAAGACTTTCAGTAGAATAGGAACCAAGTCGTCTTTGAATGTTTGATAAAATTTGCTGGTATAGCCGTCAGGTCCTGGACTTTTATTTTTGGGGAGGTTTTTAATGGTTTTTTCTATTTCTTCTCTACTAATAGGTCTGTTTAGGCTTTCTGCTTCTTCTTGACTCAGTCTAGGAAGGTTGTGTTGTTCTAGGAATTTATCCATTTCTTCTAGATTGTTGAATTTTGTGGCATAAAGTTTTTCATAGTATTCTACAATAATTCTTTGTATATCTACGGTGTCCGTGGTGATTTCTCCTCTTTCATTTTGAATTTTGTTTATATGAGTCCTTTCTCTTTTTTCCTTGGTAAGTCTTGCCAAGGGTTTGTCAATTTTATTGATCTTTTCAAAGAACCAGCTCTTTGTTCTATTAATTTTTTCTATAGTTTTACTGTTCTCTATTTCATTTATTTCTGCTCTGATTTTTATTATCTCCTTTCTTCGGCTAGTTTTGGGTTGTTTTTGTTCTTCTTTTTCTAGTTCCTTAAGGAGTGAAGTTAAGTGGTTCACTTGGACTGTCTCTTGTTTGTTCATATATGCCTGAAGTGATATGAACTTCACTCTTATCACTGCTTTTGCTGCATCCCATAGATTCTGAGATGTCGTATTGTCATTTTCATTAGTCTGTATATATCTTTTGATCTCTGCACTTATTTCTTCTCTGACCCATTCATTTTTGAAAAGTATGTTGTTTAGTTTCCACATTTTTGTGTGATTTTTTTCCTCCTTTTTGCAGTTAAATTCTAGTTTCAAGGCTTTATGATCAGAAAATATGCTTTGTACAACTTCGATTTTTCTGAATTTGCTGATGTTGTTTTTGTGGCCCAACATATGGTCAATTCTTGAGAATGATCCATGTACACTGGAGAAAAATGTATACTCAGTCACATTGGGATGAAATGTCCTGTAGATGTCTATCATATCCAGGTGCTCTAATATTTTGTTTAAGGTTACTATATCTTTGTTGATTCTCTGTTTGGATTACCGATCTAGAGCCGTCAGCGGTGTATTGAGGTCTCCAAGTATGATTGTATTTTTGTCAGTTTTTGTTTTAATGTCAATAAGTAGCTGTCTTATATATTTTGGTGCTCCTTGGTTTGGTGCATATATATTAAGAATTGTTATGTCTTCTTGATTCAGTGTCCCCTTAGCCATTATGAAATGACCATTTTTGTCTCTGAGTACTTTTTCTGTCTTGTAGTCAGCATTATCAGATATGAGTATTGCTACGCCTGCTTTTTTTTGGATGTTATTTGCTTGGAGTATTGTTTTCCAGCCTTTCACTTTGAGTTTGTTTTTATCCTTGTTACATAGATGAGTTTCCTGTAGGCAGCATACAGTTGGATTTTCTTTTTTAATCCATTCTGCTACTCTGTGTCTTTTTATTGGTGAGTTTAATCCGTTTACATTTAGTGTAATTATTGACACTTGTGAGTTCCCTATTGCCATTTTATAGATTGCTTTCTGTTAGTTTTGTGTCTTGTTTGATCCTTCTCTTTTGTTTTTTTATCTTTTGTTTTTATTTGGTTGTATTCCATACATCTTTCCACTGTTGCTATCTTTTTTATCTCATGTGCTTCTGTGGTGGTTTTTTCAATGGTGGTTACCTTTAGGTAATGAAAAGGGTTCCTACCCTGTTCATTGTAGTGCACTATTTTCTGAGTACTTTTGTACTCCATCATCCTTTGCTACTGTTAATCTCCATCCTCTCCCCCCTTTCTTTTTGTTGTTGTCACAGTTTAAATTTGGTTTTATTGTGTTCTTCTTGGAGCTTTTACTTGTGGCTTTATTTTTTTTTTTTTTTGTTCTTTGTATCTGATTGGAGAACCCCCTTTAGTAATTCCTGGAGTGGGGGTTTTCTGATGATAAATTCCCTCATCTTTTCTGTATCTGTGAATGTTTTTATTTCTCCTTCATATTTGAAGGATAGCTTTGATGGGTATAGTATTCGTGGCTGAAAGTTCCTCTCTTTCAGGACTTTAAATATTGGGGTCCACTCTCTTCTAGCTTGTAGAGTTTCTGCTGAGAAATCTGATGATAATCTAATGGGCCTTCCTTTATATGTTGTATTCTTCTTTTCCCTGGCTGCCTTGAGAATTTTTTCTTTGCCATTGGTTTGTGCCAATTTCATTACGATGTGCCTTGGAGTAGGTTTGTTGGGGTTAAGAAAACTCGGAGTTCTGTTTGCTTCATAAATTTGAGGCTTTAGTTCTTTCCACAGGCTTGGGAAGTTCTCATCTATTATTTGTTTCAGTTAGTTCTCCATTCCATTTTCTCTCTCTTCTCCCTCTGATATACCTATTATTCTTATGTTATTCTTTCTGATGGAGTCAGATAATTCTTGTAGGGCTATCTCATTTTTTTAATTTTTGAGTCTCTTTCTTCCTCTCTCTGTTGTTCCTCAAGTTGCTTGTCTTCTATTTCACTAATCCTCTCTTCTATCTGGCCTGTTCTATTAGCCAAGCTTGTTACCTCGTTTTTCAGCTCGTGAATTGAGTTTTTCATCTCTGTTTGATTTGTTTTTATAGTTTCAATTTCCTTGGACATATATTCTTTGTGTTCATTGAGTTGTTTTCTGAGCTCCCTAAATTGCCTTTCTGTGTTTTCTTGTATATCTCTGAGTATTTTTAGGATTTCTATCTTGAATTCTCTGTCATTTAATTCCAAGGTTTCCAATATATTAAATTTTTCCCCCATAGATTTTTCCTCTTCTATCTGTGTTACCTCTCTTTCTTTTGTATCCATGATATTCGATTTTCTCTTCCTTAATGGCATCTGAGGGTGGTTTTGTTGATAGTATTAATGAGATTTAATAAAAAATAAAAAGTTAAAAAAATAAAAAATTGAAAAAAGTTGTTGTTTTTTAAAAAAATTAATAATGAAATAAAGAAAAATAAAATAAAATAAAAATTTTAAAAAAGGAAATTATTCCCCCCCTCCTTTTTTTCTCTCCTCTCCTCTCTCCTCTTCTTGAGAAAATCTTGTGGTGAACTGTGAATTATATTGTATTTAATAGAACAAACAATGCCTGTAATGGAGGGCCTGAATTGGGGAAAAGTAATAAAGGGGCAAGAAAAAAATAAATTAAAAAAGGGGTGGGGCTATGGACCCACAAAAAGCAAATAATGAAAAAATTTGGATCAAGAATAAAATGATTTGCGTTTAGGTGTTGGTTGACTAAGATTTATGATGAGAGGAGTAAGAGGGAAACAGGAAAATGGGGGGACAAATTAAAAAATTACTATTATATTTAGTGGAACAAGAGCTTGGTAAAATGGAGAGCCAGGGATGGGAGCACTGGTAGTGAGTTAAAAAGGTGAAGTAAAAACTCCCCAAAATGCCACAAACATAAGTTTGAATCCCAGATAAAATAATTTGTTTGTTATTGAGGTTTGAATGAGAGGAGATGTAAAGGAAAAGGAAGAAACTAATATAGAGGGAGAAATGAAGAGAGAGAGAGAGAAAAAAGAGGGAACCACTAAAAGAAGAAAAAAGAAAAAAGAGGAGAGAGAGAGAGAGAGAGTTAAGAGTTTTGGAGTGCAACCCTCATAGAGAGAAAGGAAGAGGAAGAAAAGATAATGGGAGATGTAACACTTATGGGTAGTGTAGTTCAAGGAGAGGAGAGAGTAAGACCGGTAGGGAGTTCAACGACCAAATTGGAGGAGGAAAAAAAAGAAAAAAGAAAAAAAAATCAAGGATGAAGATAAGAGAAACAAACGAACAAATATAATAAAATGGGATAGGTTATAAAGTTTGCGGATTATTCTGATTTTGAGAGGTTATCTTCTTGCTTTTTCTTTTCTCTCCCTCTTCCTGGTCGGCGACCCTGTACCCCGGGTTCTGCCCCTTTGGCACGCTCAGGTAGAGTTTTGCAGTTGATAAGTCTCTATGGCGATGTCATGTATTGTGCTTCAGTCTCGTTGGCAGTCAAGGCTCATTAGCGTTTATAGGCTCCGACAGTGAGAGAGTCCGTGTTCCAGGAGCCTCTCTCCTAGTCTTTCCTTCCTCAACCAGCAGCCTGAGAATCCAGCTATGGGGTTGCTGCTGTCTCTGCCTGGATAGTAAGAGGCTCAAAGAGCGGGCAACTCCCCACTCTTATTTCCATTCAGCACAGGGCTCTGGGTAAGGCTCAGTCAGTCAGATCTGCTAGCATAATCAGCCGGGGATTTTGCCTACTCAAAGACCTCTGGCTCTGTCACTCTGTCCGGTAACACGGGCGGGTCTGCGCGCGCAGACCAGGATGTTAGACCGGAAGTCTCGCCCTCTGAGTGAAACCCCCCGCCCGCACTGAAAAGTTCCAATGTTGGAATTGGCTCTCGCTCGTCCCCGTGTGCCGCTCTTTCAAGGCGCTGGGGCGGCCCATGACTCTGCCCTCGGCCCACACAAAGGCCCCCGACTCTGCCCCTCCGTGGGACAACACGGGCTCCCACTCCGGAGGTGCTGGGAGGAGTCTCCTTCCCACTCTCCGTGCGCGCAGACCAGGATGTGAGGCCGGAGTCTCGCCCTCTGAGTGAAACCTCCCGCCCGCACTGAAAAGTTCCAGTGTTGGAATTAGCTCTCGCTTCCTCCCCGTGTGCGGCTCTCCCCGGGTGCTGGGGCAGTCCGGAGGCTTTCGGCCCACACCAAGGCCTCTGACTCTGCCTCTCTGTGGAGTAACACGGGCACACCCTCCGGGGGCTTTGGAAGGAATCTTTCGCCCACTATCTGCGCGCGCCCACCAGGGGATCAGGTAAAATGGCCGCCCCGCTTGTCTTTCTTTGTTTGGGTTTGGCGCGAGTGTTAGCTGTATTGCCCGGGTTGTCACAGGAACAGTTTTTCCTTGGCTTGGATCTCCGCGCCACAGCCTGGTTCGGCCGTTTGTGCCGCGGCCTGGATCTATTCACCCCCTTTACCTGCCTTAGTTTCTATATTCTCAGTTTCCAGTGAAAATCGCCCTGTTTAGGTTAGTGAGGAAGGCGGAGCATTTCTTACTCCCTATTTCCTTCGTGGTTTGGTTATATATTTAGCCAATTTTTCGCTCGATCATACCTTTGGGTGCATTGCGAAACATCTGGAGGCTCCAAGGATAGGTTTTTCTGTTTCTGGTTGAAGATCTTGTTGAGGTTTGGGGGAGATTTATCGGTATCGCTTCCTACTCTGCCATTACTCTCTAAATTTTAATTTACTTGATAAGAAATTATATTGGACACCTTTTCTTAACTTATTGACTAGTGGGTATCTTCTATGAAATGTTTTTTTAAGCTGTTATCTTTTCACAACATTTAAAAAATTTTAAAAATTTTAATTACAGTTTACATTCAATATTGTTTTGTATTAGTTTCAGGTGGACAGCATAGTAGTCAGACAATTATATACTTTACAAAGTGTTTCCCTTGATGTTTTCAGTACCCAATTATCATTATACCCAGATATTACAATATTATTAGCTATATTCCTTATGCTGTACTTCACATGCCTGTGCCTATTCTGTAACTACCTACCAATTTTTACTTCTTTTTTTTTATTGATTTTACTAAGGTGACACTGATTAACATAATTATACAGGTTATAGGTGCCCAATTCTACACACATTTCTGTAAACTGTATTGTGTGTTTACACCCTCTCCAGTCAAATCTTCATTTATCACTATTTGTATCCCTTTTCCCTCCTCTACTCCCCACCCTCCTGGAATCACCACACTGTTGTCCTTTTCCATGAGTTTTAAATCCTTTTTTGCTCAATCTCTCCTCCTCCCTCATCCAGCCCTTCCCCAACTGCTGTCAGCCTGTCTTCATGTATAAGTCTATCTCTATTTTGTTTGTTCATTTTTTGATTTTTTTGCTGATTGGATTTCATATATAAGTGAAATCATAAGGTAGCTGTCTTTTTTTGACTGGCTTATTTTACTTAGCATAATGCTCTTCATGTTCATTCATACTGTTGCAAAAGTTAAGATTTTATTTTTTTACAGCTACATAGAACTCAGTTGCATAAATGTACCACAGCTTTATAATCCACTCATTTACTTATGAACACTTGAGCTGCTTCCATATCTTGGCTACAGTAAATAATGCTGCTATGAGCTCAGGGGTGCAGATATATTTTTTTTACATTTAAATTTTAATTTATTAATTTTAATGCAGTGACATTGATAAATCAGGGTACATATGTTCCGAGAAAACATCTCCAGATTATTTTGACATTTGATTATGTTGCATACCCCTCACCCAAAGTCAAATTGTCTTCTGTCACCTTCTATCTGGTTTTCTTTGTCCCTCTCCTCTCCCCACACACTCTCTCTCCTTTCTCCCCCCTGACCCCCCACCCCGTTACCATCACATTCTTGTCCATTTCTCTGAGTCTCACTTTTTATGTCCCATCTATGTATGGATTCATAGTTCTTAGTGTTTTCTGATTTACTTCTTACACTCAGTATAATGTTATTAAGGTCCATCCATGTTATTATAAATGATCCAATGTCATCATTTCTTATGGCTGAGTAGAAGTCCATAGTATATATGTACCAAAGCTTTTTAATCCACTCGACTACTAACAGACACTTGGGCTTTTTCCATATCTTTGCTATTGTGAACAATGCTGCCATAAACATGGGGGTGCATTTCTCCTTTTGGAATAGTTCGATGGTGTTCTTAGGGTATATTCCTAAAAATGGGATAGTTGGGTCAAAAGGCAGTTTGATATTTAATTTTTTGAGGAATCTCCATACTGTTTTTCCACAGTGGCTGCACCAGTCTGCATTCCCACCAGCAGTGCAGGAGGGTTCCCTTTTCTCCAAATCCTCACCAGCACTTATTCTGTGTTGTTTGTTGATGAGCACCATTCTGACTGGTGTGAGGTGATATCTCATTGTGGTTTTAATTTGCATTTCTCTAATGATTAGTGATGTTGAGCATTTTTTCGTACGCCTATTGGCCATCTGTATGTCCTCTTTGGAGAATTGTCTATTCATTTCTTTAGCCCATTTTTGATTGGATTGTTTGTCTTCCTGGTGTTGAGTTTTACAAGTTTTTTTTATAAATTTTGGTTATTAACCCCTTATCAGACGTATTGTCGAATATGTTCTCCCATTGTGTAGTTTGTCTTTTTATTCTGTTCTTATTGTCTTTAGCTGTGCAAAAGCTTTTTAGTTTGACATAGTCCCATTTGTTTATCCTGCTTTTATTTCACTTAAATGTGGAGATAAATCAGCAAATATATTGCTGTGAGAAATGTTGGAGAGCTTACTGCCTTTTTTCTTCTAAGATGCTTATGGTTTCATGGCTTACATTTAAGTCTTTTATCCATTTTGAGTTTATTTTTGTGAATGGTGTAAGTTGGTGGTCTAGTTTCATTTTTTTGCAGGTAGATGTCTAATTTTCCCAACACCATTTATTAAAGAGGCTATCTCTACTCCATTGTATGCTCTTATCTCCTTTGTCAAATATCAGTCATCCGTAGAGCTGTGGCTTTATCTTTGGGTTCACTGTTCTGTTTCATTGATCTATATGCTTGTTCTTATGCCAGTACCAGGCTGTTTTGAGTACAATGGCCATTTAGTATAACCTGATATTGGGAATTGTGATACCTCCCACTTTATTCTTCCTTTTCAAGAATGCTGAGGCTATTTGTGTTCTTTTTTGGTTACATATAAATTTTTGGAATATGTATTCTATATCTTTGAAGTAGGTCATTGATATTTTAATTGATATTGCATTGAATTTATAAATTACTTTGGGTAATATAGACAGTTTAATAATGTTTATTCGTCCTAACCATGAGCACGGTATATGCTTCCACTTGTTTGTATGTTACTTGGTTTCTTTTATCAATGTTTTCAAATTTTTTGAGTACAAGGCTTTAATCTCCTTGGTTAAATTTATTCCTAGGTTCTTTATTTTTTTGGTTCTAATAGTGAAGGGGATTGTTTCCTTAATTTCTCTTTCTGACAGTTCATTGTTGGTATATAAAAATGCCTCTGATTTCTGAGTATTAATTTTATATCCTGCCACTTTACAAAATTTATTTATCAGGTCCAGTAGTTTTTTCACTGTGACTTTAGGGTTTTCTATATACAATATTGTACCATCTGCAAATAATGACAGTTTTGCTTTTTCTTTTTCAATTTGAATGCCTCTTATTTTTTCTTTTTGTCTGATTGCTGTGGCTAGGACCTCCAGGACTATGTTGAATAAGAGTGGTGAAAGAGGGCACCCCTGCCTTGTTCCTGATCTTGAGGGAATTGCTTTTAAATTTTGCTTGTTGAGTATAATGTTGGCTTTGAGTTTGTCATAGATGGCCTTTATCATGTTGAGGTATGTTCCCTGTATTCCCACCTTGCTGAGAGTTTTGATTATGAATGAGTACTGGATTTTTATCAAATGCTTTTTCTGCATCTATTGAAATTATCATGAGGTTTTTCTCCTTCCTTTTGTTTATGTTATGAGTCACATTGATTGATTTATAAATATTGTACCAGCCTTGCCTCCCAGAACAAAACCCACTTGATCAAGGTGTATGATTTTTTTCATATATTGTTAAATTTGGTTTGATAATATTTTGTTGAGGATTTTAGCATCTATATTCATCAGGGATATTGGCCTATAATTTTCTTTCTTTGTGTTGTCTTTGCCTGATTTTGGAATCAGAATTATGCTCACCTCATAAAAGGAGCTTGGAAGTCTTCCTTCCTCATGATTTTTTTGAAATAGCTTGAGAAGGATAGGAGTTAGTTCCTCTTTGAATATTTGGTAGAATCACTTGTGAAGCCATCAGTCCCAGAACTTTTTTTTTGTTGGGAGTTTTTTGATAACTGTTTTGATCTTATTTGGTCTGTTTAGGTTTTCTGATTCTTCCAGATTGATTTTGGAAGATTGTATGTTTTAAGGAATTTGTGCATTTCATCTAGGTTGTCTAGTTTTTTGGCATACAGTATTCTTCATAGTATTTTCATACAATATTTTGTATTTCTGTTGTGTCAGTTGTTAACTCTTCACTCTCATTTCTAATTTTATTTATTTGAGTTTTCTCTCTTTTTTTCTTGGTGAGTCTAGTTAAAGGTTCATCAATCTTGTTTACCTTTACGAAGAACCAGCTTCTGGTATCATTGATCCTCTGTATTGTTTCTTTAGCCTCTATTTCATTTATTTCTGCTGTGATCCTTATTATTTCCTTCCTTTTATTACATCTAGGTTTTACTTGCTGTTCTTTTTCTAGGTCTTTTAGATGCAGGGTTAAGTTGTTTATTTGAGCTTTTTCTAGCTTCTTAAAGTATGCCTGTAGTGCTATGTACTTCCCTATCAGTACTGCTTTTGATGTGTCCCATTAATTTTGAGTTGTTTTATGATCATTATCATTCATTTCTAGGAATTGTTTTATTATTTTTTCGATCTCATTGTTAATCCATTCGTTATTTAACAACCTGCTATTTAGTTTCCATGTGTTTGAGAATTTTTGAGGTTTTCTGTTGTGGTTGATTTTTAGTTTCATGCCGTTGTGATCAGAGAAAATGCTTGATATGATTTTAATCTTCTTAAATTTGTTGAGACCACTTTTGTGCCCTAACATGTAGTCTATTCTAGAGAATGTATAATGAGCACTTGAAAAGAATGTATATTGTGCTGCTTTTGGTCAAAAGGTTCTGAAGATATTTATTAAATCAGTTAATCTAGTGTGTCCTTTAAGTCTGTTATTTCTTGATTAATTTTCGTTCTTGAGGATCTATCTAGTGATGTTAATGGGGTATTGAAATCTTCTACTATTATATTATTGCTGTTGATCTCATCCTTTATATCCATTAAAGTCTGCTTTATATATTTAGGTGCTCCTATATTAGATGCATAGATATTTATAATGGTTATATCTTCCTGTTGGATTGTTCCCTTTATCATTATGTAGTGGCCTTCTTTATCTCTTACTATAGCCTTTGTTTTAAAGTCCATTTTGTCTGATATAAGTATTGCTACCCCAGCTTTTTTTTCATTTCCATTTGCATGAAATATTTTTTTTCATCCTTTTACCTTCAGTGTATGTACATCTTTTGTTTTAAGGTGTGTCTCTTGTAGACAGCATATGTACGGGTCCTGTTTTCTTATCCATGCAGCTATCTTTTTTCTTTTGATTGTATCATTTAATCCATTTACATTTAAGGTTATTATTGATATTTGGTTGTTTATTATCATTTTATTCTTTAAAGCTGTATTCCTTTTTTGCTATATTCTTTTTTTTCCTGTATTTTTCTGAAGCCAGAAACGGGGAGAGACAGTCAGACAGACTCCAGCATGCACCCGACCAGGATCCACCTGGCACGCCCACCAGGGGGCGATGCTCTACCCACCAGGGGGCGATGCTCTGCCCCTCCGGGGCATCACTCTGTTGTGACCAGAGGCACTCTAGCGCCTGGGGCAGAGGCTGAGGAGCCATCCCCAGTGCCCGGGCCATCTTTGCTCCAGTGGAGCCTCGGCTGCGGGAGGGGAAGAGAGAGACAGAGAGGAAGGAGAGCGGGAGGGGTGGAGAAGCAGATGGGCACTTCTCCTGTGTGCCCTGGCCGGGAATCGAACCTGGGACTTCTGCACGCCAGACTGACGCTCTATCACTGAACCAACAGGCCAGGGCTCTTTTGCTATATTCTTTTCCCACTCTGATCTGTATACAACAGGCCCCTTAACATTTCCTGCAGCATTGATTTGGTTATAATAAATTCCTTGAGTTTTTTTTTTTTTTTTTTTTTTTGGTCTGGGAAGCTTTTTATTTCTCATTCAATTTTAAATGATAACCTTGGTGGATAAAGAAGTCTTGGTTTTAGGTTTTTGTTCTGCATTACTTTGAATATTTCTTGCCATTCCCTTCTGGCTTCAAGTGTTTCCATTGAAAAGTTGGATGTCATCCTTATGGGGGCTCCTTTGTAGGTGATAGCCTTTTTTTCTCTAGCAGTTTTTAATATTTTCTCTTTATCACTTAGCTTTGGTATTTTAATTATGATTGTCTTGGTGTAGATTTCTTTGGGTTTCTCTTTAATGGAGCTCTCTGTGCTTCTTGAACTTGTGAGAGATATTTCTGAAGTAATTTAGGGAAGTTTTCAGCTATTATATGGTTGAAGAAAGTCTCTATCCCTTGTTCTTTTTCTTCTTCCCTATGATGCGGATGTTATTTCTTTTAATGTGCCACAGAGCTCTCTTAGAGTTTCTTCAGACTTTTAGCTCTGCAGAACAAGAATGGTGGGCATGCGTGCCATGCACCTCTATGGCAGGCAGGTGTGTTCTCAGGCGGCACCAGCAGGACTTGAACCCATGTAGTTCTGCTTCACAGTTCAGGCTCTTGCCCACTGCACCAGACCTGCCTGCAAAACTCAACCCTTTTCTACCTTGAGTGGGACTCGACTCTTCAGACTTTTTGTCTCTTTTCTTTTTTCTGCTCTGCTTTCATGCCTTCATTCAACTTGTTCTCCAACTTGCTGATTCGATCCTCAGCTTCTTTCATTCTGTTTTAATTCCCTCCATTGTGTTCTTCATTTCTGATATTGTATTTGTCATCTCTGACTGATTCTTTTTTAATATTTCAATGTCCTTTTTTATACTTGTTATTTCTTTATTTAGGTGTTTGTAATGACCATGTATTGTTGTTCTAAGATCCCTAAGCATCCTAACAATCATTATTTTAAACTCTGCATCCGGAAGTTTGGTTATTTCCATATCACTCAGTTAATTTCCTGGAGGTTTCTCTTGTGGTTTCATTTGGATTGCACTTCTCTGTCTTCTCATTATGTCTGTGTGTTTGGGTGTATTGTTTGTAGAGCTTGTTGAGTGTAGGTTTGGTGTTGTTTGCCTCCAGTTTTCAGTTTTGTTATTTCTAGGTCTTCCTGGGTTGGTTTCAGCTGTTATTTGTAATCTACTTTCAGATTTGTGCCTCTTTGAAATCTTGATTTGTTTGTTTACTTCTCAGTTTTTTTTAAACTCTGGTAGTCTTGTTTACTGATCTCAGAAGGGGGCTTATTTGAAATTGTATACAGGAATGAGGTGGGTGTAACCTGAGATTCCGAAAGCCTGATCTGCCACTTACTTTCTCTGGGACATGGTGTTTTCTCAGCTTCAGTAAGGGGAGGTGTATCTCAGATTTCCATGGTGCCCCTCCTCCCCACTTCTTGTTTTCAGCTGTGTCTTGTTGTGCTGATTGGAGCTGGAGAGATATCTGGAAATGTGTGACCAAGAAACACTTTAGTCTCTTGTTATGTGTAAGGATCAACCCCTCCCCCAGCTATGGCTGCCTCCAGCACTGGATGAGTCAGCTTCTCAGTATGTCCCATGCATTCCTCTACCCCTCATCATCTGTCTCTCTCTCTTCCCTTTCTTTTTGGAAGATAAGCTGGCTTTTTCAACACACCTCATTCCCAGGTCCCCAGGCAAGTGGCTGTGAGCAATATTTTCTGCTCTTTTCTTTGAGTCTCACATCCCTCTCTTCCTGTAAGCAGGGGAGACTCACTGCTCCTCAGTGCTCCCTACCAGGCTTGGTGTGGCTTCTTCTTTGCTCCTTGGTTTTTGAGAGCTGTTCTTGTAGTCCAGAGTTGGTTTTTCATTCTGATGGTTCCTAAATTCATTTGTAATCCAGTTTGGTGGTGTGAGCTGGGAGTCTGTGCGACTGCCTACTCCATTGCCATCTAAAGGTCCCCAAATCCATATATTCTTTTAAATGAGTG
Source organism: Saccopteryx leptura (assembly GCF_036850995.1). Classification (NCBI taxonomy): domain Eukaryota; kingdom Metazoa; phylum Chordata; class Mammalia; order Chiroptera; family Emballonuridae; genus Saccopteryx; species Saccopteryx leptura. The sequence goes on along the minus strand of NC_089508.1, from coordinate 136,971,578 downwards.
TTTTGTGATACTTAGGCTATATTACCAGGGTGGGATCTCTCTTGAAAATGTAGTTTTATTTTGAATTTTATAAAGTAACTGCATATTACTTATCATGGTGGCTGTTCCACAATTTGAATTTTCACCAATAGTGCTCAAGGATTCACCTTTGTCCACATTCTCCCCAAAACTGTTGTTTGTTGATGTATTGATGACAGCCATTCTGAGAAGTGTGAAGTGATATCTCATTGAAATTTAATTTGAATTTTTCTTTTGATTAGTAACACTGAGCATATTTTTTTATGTCTGTTGGGCTTCTGTATGTCCTCTTTAGAAAAGTGTCTATTCAGGTCCTTTGCCCATTTTCTAATTAGATTGTTTTATTTATTTATTTTTGGTGTTAAGTTTTATAAGTTCTTTATAAATTTTGTGTATTAATCCCATGTCAGATGAATTGGCAAATATGTTCTCCCACTCAGTGGGCTGCTTTTTAACTTTGTTGATGGTTTTCTTTGCAATGCAAAAAATTTTTAGTTTATTATAGTCTCATTTGTCCACTTTTTCTTTGATTTCCCTTGCTCAAGAATATGTATCAGAGCCCTGGCCGGTTGGCTCAGCGGTAGAGCATCGGCCTAGCGTGCAGAGGACCCGGGTTCAATTCCGGCCAGGGCACACAGGAGAAGCGCCCATTTGCTTCTCCACCCCTCCGCCGCGCTTTCCTCTCTGTCTCTCTCTTCCCCTCCCGCAGCCAAGGCTCCATTGGAGCAAAGATGGCCCGGGCGCTGGGGATGGCTCTGTGGCCTCTGCCTCAGGTGCTAGAGTGGCTCTGGTCGCAACATGGTGACACCCAGGATGGGCAGAGCATCGCCCCCTGGTGGGCAGAGCGTTGCCCCTGGTGGGCGTGCTGGGTGGATCCCGGTCAGGCGCATGCGGGAGTCTGTCTGACTGTCTCTCCCTGTTTCCAGCTTCAGAAAAATGAAAAGAAAAAAAAATATGTATCAGAAAAAATATTGCTATGAGAAATGGCCAAGATTTTACTACCTGTGTTTTCTTCTAAGATTTTTTATGGTTTTGAGTTTAATATTTAAGTATTCAGTACATTTTGAATTTATTCTTGTGTATGGTGTAAAAATGTAAAATTTTATTTTTTTTGTATATATCTGTACAAATTTCCCAACATCATTTATTGAAAAGCATGCCTTTGATTTGCTCCTTGATATCATTGTTAACTCATACATTGTTTAGTAATGTGTTCTCTAGCCTCCATGTTTCTGTGGGCTTTATGTTTTTTTTTCTGCTGATTAATTTTTAGTTTTATATTATTTTGGTCAGAGAAAATGCTTGATATGATCTCAACATTGTTAAATTTATTGAGACTTGTTTTGTGCCCTTGCATATGGTCTATACTAAAAAATGTTCCATGGACTCTTGAAAAGAATGTATATTCTGCTGTTTTAGGATAAAATGCTTTGAAGATATCATTTAATGCAGATGACTTAATGTGTCCTTTAAAGCCATTGTTTCCTTTTTTGACTAGTTATTTTTCTTTGTAGTGTCTTTAACTGGTTTTGGAATTAGGATAATGCATGCCTTGTAAAATGATCTTGGAAGTCCTTTTGATTTTTTGGAATAGATGAAGTATAGGTATAATTTCTTTAAATGTTTGGTTAAAATTCTCCTGTAAAAACATCCTGTCCAAGACATTTGTTTGCTGGTAGTTTTTTTATTTTTTATAACTGTTTCAATTCTACTTGTTATAATCTGTCTGTGCAAGTTTTCTAATTCTCTTAAATTCAGTTTTGGAAGATTGTTCCTAGGAATTTATCCATTTTTCCCAGTTTGTTCAGTTTTTTGGCATATAGTTCTTCATAGTAATTTCTTACAATCATTTGTAATGTCAGTTGTTACTTAATTTCTCTTCTTGACAATTTATTGTTGGTGTTTAAAAATGTCACTGAATTCTGAATATTAATTTATCAGGTCTAATAGTTTTCTGGTTGAGACTTTAGTATTTCCTGTGTACAGTATCATGTCATCAGCAAATACTGACAGTTTTTTTTCCTTTCCAATTTGGAAGCCTCTTGCCTGATTGCTATGGCTAGGACTTTCAGAACTATCTTGAATGAGAGTGATGAAAAGGGGTACCCCATTTTGTTTTGGTGTTAAGGGGTTTGCTTTTAATTTTTGCTCATCGAGTATGATGTTGGCTGTTGGTTTGTCATAGATGGCCTTTATTATTTTGAGGTGCTTTCCCTGGATTCTCACTTTTATTAGAGTTTTGATTATACATGGGTGCTAGATTTTATCAAATTTTTTTTGCTGCATCTGTTGATATGATCACACAATTTTTAGATTTCATTTTGTTTATATGATGAATGATATTTATTGATTTGTGAATGTTGTACCAGTCTTGCCTCTCTGGAATAAACCCCACTTGATTATGTTGTAGGACCTTTTTAATGTGTTGCTGGATCTGGTTTGCTAATATTTGTTGAGAATTTTAACATCTAATATATGTTGAGAATGTTCATCAGGGATATTGGCCTATAGTTTTTACTTTGTGGTTGTCCAGTTTTTTGGCATGTAGATCTTCATATTATTATTTTTTTCAATCCTTTGTATTTCTGTGATGTCATTTGTTACTTTTTCTCTTTCATTCTAATTTTATTTATTTGGGTTCTCTCTCTCTCTCTCTTTGATGAGTCTGGTTAAAAGTTTGTCAATCTTATTTACCTTTTCATAGAATCAGCTCTTGGTTTCATTAATCTTTTATGTTGCTTTTAACCTCTATGTCATTTATTTCCATTTTGATCTTTATTTTTCCTTGCTAATACTTCCTGTTAGCTTTAGGTGCAGGGTTAGGTTGTTTATTTGTGCTTTTTCTTTCTTTTAAATGTATACATGCAATGCTATGAACTTTCCTCTCAGGACTGCTTTTGCTGTGCCCCATAAATTTTGGGTTGTTGTATGTTCATTTTTATTTGTTTCAAGGAAATTTTTTATTTCTTCCTTGATCTCATTGTTTACCCATTCATTATTTAATAACATGCTATTTAGCCTCCTAGTTTTAAATTTTTTTCTAAAATATGTTTGGAATTTGATATTTATTTTTTATCATTAACTTTATAAATTCTAAAAAATCTTTGCTTATCCCAAATTTATAATTTCTACCATGTTTTTTTTTCCAGAAGTTGTATAGTTTTAGCAACATTTCCATCTCTAATGTTCACTCATTGAATTATCTTGACTATACATCTTTCAAATTTAATCTTAAACCTCATTTATTTTTGATTCAAATTGGAATTCCCTTCCTCTCTCCTTTATTCTAACATGCTTTGCTTTTATTGATTCAATGTCTGCATTTTTGCTGGTCTCATAGCTCTAGGAAGTCTAGATAATCTTGCTCATTATCATAGCAGCAATGAGAGCATCATAGGTATTGAAACTGAAAATTGCTTTCACTTCACATCTACCACTACCTCTCCCTTCCCTGAACATTTACTTCAGAAACTACTAAGAAGCAGAAAGCCAGTGAACTTAGCCTCTCTAACTATGGCCCCAAATAAGAAATCTGTTGTAAAGAACAGTGGCCACAACTTAAAATGACCCCTATACTGCATACTACCTGTAACATGAATCACTATTTTGACATTAGACTTATGTTGTTTGTATTTGTATCTGTGCTTAACTTTTTTCTTTGGCTTATTTTATTTACTTATTTTAAATATTGGTGATTTTTAATGCTGAAAGTGTTTCACTTTTAGCAAAGGGACCCTTTTCAAATGCTCTGTGTCCTTTTGACATAATCTCAAAATGATCAGGCTTATATTGTACATTTCCAAATGCAGGAATTTGATCTGGTATTGGAGATTTCTCCAAGAATGCCTAGTTCCTTTATATGGGAAACAGTATTTAGAGAAAATAATCGAGGCATATCACAATTCTATAATTTTAGATAGTTAACCTACTATTTGGCTAAATTGCTTTGGTAAGAAATTTGGCTTACTTTTTTAAAACTGCCAGTTAAAACACAAATAGATATGTAGAGAGCAATGGCTTAATAAAAATGATTGTGAAACAAGTGTCGTTTTTGTGGCATTGCTTTAAATAAGTAGGTAAGACTTTGAAACATATGATAATATAATACAGAAACCAGTAAATAGCCATATTATAGACTGTTTTGTTATGAAACAAAAATAAGATGTTAACATGGATGCCATATAGCCAATAATGTGCATGTGTAGGGAGGGGTGTGTTTTTCCCTGGGTATCATGTTTGCAGTATACACCAGTTATGCACAACTACATTGCTGAGCTTTGACTATAGCACTATGTCTTATTTGCCATTCATTCCTTTTTCAAACACATACTATGTGCTAAATATTTAATTACCAACTAAATTTAAAGATGCAAATAAAAAGTCATATTTGAGGGGGAAAAGTAGTTAGCTATTTATAAGAAATGTATGATTGGCTCTATATACTTTTAAAACTCATCTTCTTTATGGTACTATATATTTAAAAGTTGCTTTCTGGAAAAAATATGTGTGATTTAAGAAAAAAGCTAGAAAACAAGGTATATGTCAGAGTAATGGCACGGTAGGAAGTGGTACCGATAAATCTCCCCCAAAACTCAACAAGATCTTCAACCAGAAACAGAAAAACCTATCCTTGAAGCCTTCAGATGTTTCACAATACACCCGAAGGTATGGTTGAGTGAAAAATTGGCTAAATATATAATCAGACCCCGAAGGAAATAGGGAGTAAGAAATGCTCTGCCTTCCTCACTAACCTAAACAGGGCGGCTTTCACTGGGAACTGAGAGTATAGAAACTAAGGCGGGCAAAGGGGGTGAATAGATCCAGGCCGCAGCACAAATGGCTGAACCAGGCTGTGGCACGGAGATCCAAGCTGAGGAAAAACTGTGCCTGTGGCAACCCAGTCAATACAAGCTAACACTCGCACCAAACCCAGACAAAGAAAGACAAGTGGGGCAGCCATTTTCCCCGATCTCCTGGTCAACGTGTGCAAATAGTGGGCAAGAGATTCCTCCGAGTGCTTCAGCAGTGGGAGCTCGTGTTACCCCACAGAGAGGCAGAGTCAGGGGCCTTTGTGTGGGCTGAAAGCGGAATCTCTGGGCCGCCTCAGCACCCTGAAAAAGCCACGCACAGGGAGGGAGCGAGAGCCAATTCCAATGCTGGAACTTTTCCATGCAGGGCGGGGGTTTCACTCAGATGGTGAGGCGGCTGGCCTGATATCCTGGTCTGCGCGTGCAGATAGTGAGCAAGAGATTCCTTCGAGTGCCCCGGCAGTGGGCGCCCGTGTTATCCCACAGAGGGGCAGAGTCAGGGGCATTTGTGTGGGCCAAAAGCAGAATCTCCAGGCTGTCCCAGTGCCTTGAAAGAGCCACGCACAGGGAGGGAGCAAGAGCGAAATCCAACGCTGGAACTTTTTTGTGTGTGCAGGGGTTTCACTCAGAGTGTGAGACGGCCCACTTGATATCCTGGTCTGCGCACAGATAGTGAGCGAGAGGTTCCTCCAAGCGCTCTGGGAGTGGGTGCCCGCCCGTGTTGCTGGACAGAGTGGCAGGACCAGATCTTTGAGTGGGCAGAAGCCCCGCCTGATTATGCTAGCAGCTCTGACTGACTGAGCCTCACCCAGAGCCCTGTGCTGAGTGGGAATAGAATGGGGAGTTGCCAGCTCTTTGAGCCTCTTACTATCCAGGCAGAGGCAGCAGCAACCCCATAGCTGAATTATCAGGCTACTAATTGAGGAAGGAAAGACTAGGAGAGAGGCTCCAGGAACATGGACTCTCTCACTGTTGGAGCCTATAAATGCTAACGAGCCTCGACTGCCAACGAGACTGAAGCACAATACATGACATCTTCATAGAGACTTATCAACTGCAAACCTCTACCTGAGCATGCCAAATGGGCAGAACCCAGGGTACAGAGTCACCGACCAGGAAGAGGGAGAGAAAAGAAAATGCAAGAAGATAACCTCTCAAAATCAAGAATAATCCGCAGACTTTATAACTTATCCCATTTTATTATATTTGTTCATTTGGTTCTCTAATCTTTATTCTTGATTTTTTTTTCCTCCTCCAATTTGGACATTTAACTCTCTGCCGGTCTTATTCTCTCCTCTCCTTGAACTACAGTACCCATAAGTGTTACATCTCCCATTATCTTTTCTTTCCTCTTCCTTTCCCTCTATGAGGGTTGCACTCCAAAACCCTTAACTCTCTCTCTCTCTCCCCTTTTTTCTTTTTTCTTCTTTTAGTGGTTCCCTCTTTTTTTTCTCTCTCTCTCTTTCTTTTTTCCCTCTATATTAGTTTCTTCCTTTCTCCTTTCTAACCTCAATAACGAACAAATGATCTTATCTGGGACTCAAACTTATGTTTGTGGCATTTTGGGAGATTTTTACTTGAAACTATAAAAACAAATCAAACAGAGATGAAAAACTCAATTCACTAGCTGAAAAATGAGGTAACAAGCTTAGCTAATAGAACAGGCCAGATAGAAGGTAGGATTAATGAAATAAAAGACAAGAAACTTGAGGCACAACAAAGAGAAGAAGAAAGAGACTCAAAAATTAAAAAATATGAGATAGCCCTCCAGGAATTATCTGACTCCATCAAAAAGAATAACATAAGAATAATAAGTATATCAGAGGGAGAAGAGAGAGAAAATGGAATGGAGAACATACTCATAAATAATAGATGAGAATTTCTCAATCCTGTGGAAAAAACTAAAGCCTCAAATTCAAGAAGCAAACAGAACTCTGAGTTTTCTTAACCCCAACAAACCTACTCCAAGGCACATCATAATGAAATTGGCACAAACCAACGTCAAAGAAAAAATTCTCAAGGCAACCAGGGAAAAGAAAAATGTAACATATAAAGGAAGGCCCATTAGATTATCATCTGATTTCTCAACAGAAACTCTACAAACTAAAAGAGAGTGGACCCCAATATTTAAAGTCCTGAAAGAGAGGAACTTTCAGCCACGAATACTATACCCATCAAAGCTATCCTTCAAATATGAAGGAGAAATAAAAACATTCACAGATACAGAAAAGATGAGGGAATTTATCATCAGAAAACCCCCACTTCAGGAATTACTAAAGGGGGTTCTCCAATCAGATACAAAGAACAAAAATAAAAACAAAGACACAAGTAAAAGCTCCAAGAAGAACACAATAAAACAAAATTTAAATGGTGACAACAACAAAAAGAAAGGGGGGAGAGGATGGAGATTACCAGTAGCAAAGGATGATGGAGTGCAAAAGTACTCACAAAATAGTGCATTACAATGAACAGGGTAGAAATCCTTTTCATTACTTAATGGTAATCACCATTGAAAAAACCACTACAGAAGCACATTATTTAAAAAAGATAGCAACAGAGGAAAGATGTACGGAATAAAACCAAATAAAAACAAAAGATAGAAAAATGAAAGAGTAGGATCAAACAAGACAGAAAACTAACAGAAAACAATGTATAAAATGGCAATAGGAAACTAACAATTGTCAATAATTACACTAAATGTAAATGAATTAAACTCACCAATAAAAAGACACAGAGTAGCAGAATGGATTAAAAAAGAAAATCCAACTGTATGCTGCCTACAGGAAACTCATCTAAGTAACAAGGATAAAAACAAATTCAAAGTGAAAGGCTGGAAAACAATACTCCAAGCAAATAACATCCAAAAAAAGCAGGCGTAGCAATACTCATATCTGATAATGCGGACTATAAGACAGCAAAAGTACTCAGACAAAAATGGCCATTTCATAATGGCTAAGGGGACACTGAATCAAGAAGACATAACAATCCTTAATATATATGCACCAAACCAAGGAGCACCAAAATATATAAGACAGCTACTTATTGACCTTAAAACAAAAACTGACAAAAATACAATCATACTTGGAGACCTCAATACACAGCTGACGGCTCTAGATCAGTCATCCAAACAGAGAATCAACAAAGATATAGTGGCCTTAAACAAAACACTAGAGCACCTGGATATGATAGACATCTACAGGACATTTTATCTCAAAGTGACTGAGTATATATTTTTCTCCAGTATACATGGATCATTCTCAAGAATTGGCCATATGTTGAACAACAAAAACAACATCAGCAAATTCAGAAAAATTGAAGTTTTACCAAGCATATTTTCTCATCACAAAGCCTTGAAACTAGAATTCAACTTCAAAAGAGAGGAAAAAAATCCCACAAAAATGTGTAAACTAAACAACATACTTTTAAAAAATAAATGGGTCAAAGAAGAAATAAGTGCAGAGATCAATGATATATACAGACAAATGAAAATGACAATACGACATATCAGAATCTATGGGATGAAGCAAAAGCAGTGATAAGAGGGAAATTCATATCACTTCAGGCATATATGAATAAACAAGAGAGAGCCCAAGTGAACCACTTAACGTCACACCTTAAGGAACTAGAAAAAGAAGAACAAAGACAACCCAAAACTAGCCGAAGAAAAGAGATAATAAAAATCAGAGTAGTAATAAATGAAATAGAGAACAGAAAAACTATAGAAAAAATTAATAGAACAAGGAGCTGGTTCTTTGAAAAGATCAACAAAATTGACAAACCCTTGGCAAGATTTACCAAGGAAAAAAGAGAAAGGACTCATATAAACAAAATCCAAAATGAAAGAGGAGAAATCACCATTGACATCGTAGATATGCAAAGAATTATTGTAGAATACTATGAAAAACTTTATGCCACTAAATTCAACAACCTAGAAGAAATGGATAAATTCCTAGAACAATACAACCTTCCTAGACTGAATCAAGGAGAAGCAGAATGCTTAAACAGAACTATTACTAGAGAAGAAATAGAAAAAACCATTAATAACCTCCCCAAAAATAAATGTCCAGGCCCAGACGGCTATACCAGTGAATTTTATCAAACATTCAAAGAAGACTTGGTTCCTATTCCACTGAAAGTCTTCCAAAAAATTGAAGAAGAAGCAATACTTCCAAACACATTTTATGAGGCCAACATAACCCTCATACCAAAACCTGGCAAGGATGGCACAAAAAAAGAAAACTACAGACCAATATCTCTAATGAATACAGATGCTAAAATACTAAACAAAATCCTAGCAATTCGAATACAACAACATATTAAAAAAATAATACAGCATGATCAAGTGAGATTCATCCCAGAATCTCAAGGATGGTTCAACATACGTAAAAGAGTTAACGTAATATACCATATCAACAAAACAAAGAATGAAAACCACATGATCTTATCAATAGATGCAGAAAAGTCATTCGATAAAATACAACACAATTTTATGTTTAAGACTCTCAACAAAATAGGTATAGAAGGAAAATATCTCAACATGATAAAGGCCATATATGAGAAACCATCAGCTAACATCATATTAAAGGGCAAAAAATTGAAGGCTTTCCCCCTTAAATCAGGAACAAGACAGGGTTGTCCACTCTCTCCACTCTTATTTAATGGGGTACTAGAGGTTCTGGCCAGAGCAATCAGACAAGACAAAGAAATAAAAGGCATCCATATCAGAAAAGAAGAAGTAAAGGTATCACTTTTTGCAGATGATATCATCCTATACATCGAAAACCCCAAAGAATCCACAAAAAGACTACTTGAAACAATAAGCCAATACAGTAAGGTCATAGGATACAAAATTAACATACAGACGTCAATAGCCTTTCTATATGCCTACAATGAAACATTTGAGGACGAACTCAAAAGAATAATCCCCTTCACGATTGCAAAAAAACAAAACAAAACAAAATCCTTAGGAATAAACATAACAAAGAATGTAAAGGATTTATATAATAATAACTATAAACCATTGTTAAGGGAAATTGAAAAAGATATAATGAGATGGAAGAATATTCCCTGTTCTTGGTTAGGAAGAATAAATATAATCAAGATGGCCATATTATCCAAAGCAATATACAAATTTAATGCAATTCCCATCAAAATTCCCATGACATTTTTTAAAGAAATAGAGCAAAAAATAATCAGATTTATATGGACCTATAAAAAACCCCAAACAGTCAAAGCAATCCTAAAGAAAAAGAATGAAACTGAGGGCATTACAATACCTAACTTCAAACTATATTATAGGGCCACGACAATCAAAACAGCATGGTATTGGCAGAAAAATAGACACTCAGACCAATGGAACAGAATAGAAAAACCAGAAATAAAACCACATATATATAGTCAGATAATTTTTGATAAAGGGGCCAACAACACACAATGGAGAAAAGAAAGCCTCTTCAATAAATGGTGCTGGGAAAACTGGAAAGCCACATGCAAAAGAACGAAACTGGACTACAGTTTGTCCCAACGTACTAAAATTAACTCAAAATGGATGAAAGATCTAAACATAAGAACAGACACAATTAAGTACATAGAAGAAGACTTAGGTAATAAACTCATGGACCTGGGTTTTAAAGAGCATTTTATGAATTTGACTCCAATGGCAAGAGAAGTGAAGGCAAAAATTAATGAATGGGACTACATCAGACTAAGAAGTTTTTGCTCAGCAAGAGAAACTGATAACAAAATAAACAGACAGCCAACTAAATGGGAAATGACATTTTCAAACAACAGCTCAGATAAGGGCCTAATATCCAAAATATACAAAGAACTCATAAAACTCAACAACAAACAAACAAACAATCCAATAAAAAAATGGGAAGAGGACATGAACAGACACTTCTCCCAGGAAGAAATACAAATGGCCAACAGATATATGAAAAGATGCTCATCTACTTTAGTTATTAGAGAAATGCAAATCAAAACTGCAATGAGATACCACCTCACACCTGTTAGATTAGCTATTATTAACAAGACAGGTAATAGCAAATGTTGGAGAGGCTGTGGAGAAAAAGGAACCCTCATCCACTGTTGGTGGGAATATAAAGTAGTACAACCATTATGGAAGAACGTATGGTGGTTCCTCAAAAAACTGAAAATAGAACTACCTTATGACCCAGCAATCCCTCTACTAGGTATATACCCCAAAACTCAGAAACATTGATACTTAAAGACACATGCAGCCCCATGTTCATTGCAGCATTGTTCACATTGGCCAGGACATGGAAACAACCAAAAAGCCCATCAATAGATGACTGCATAAAGAAGATGTGGCACATATACACTATGAAATACTACTCAGCCATAAGAAATGATGACATCGGATCATTTATAGCAAAATGGTGGGATCTTGATAACATTATACGAAGTGAAATAAGTAAATCAGAAAAAACCAGGAACTGCATTATTCCATACGTAGGTGGGACATAAAAGTGAGACTAAGAGACATTGTTAAGAGTGTGGTGGTTACGGGGGGAGGTGGGAGAGGGAGAGGGAAAGGGGTAAGGTTAGGGGCACAAAGAAAACTAGATAGAAGGTGACAGAGGACAATCTGACTTTGGGTGATGGGTATGCAACATAATTGAACGACAAGATAACCTGGACATGTTATCTTTGAATATATGTATCCTGATTTATTGATGTCGCCCCATTAAAAAAATAAAATTATTAAAAAAAATAAAAAAGAAAACAAGGTATAAACTCAGGTCATATTTAGTTGCCACAATATATATTAAAATCATTAAGAAACATTATTTGAAGTAATAATTATTCATCAGGAAATTGATAGTAAATAAAAAGAAAAATAGAAAAACACTTTTAATGTATTATCTTTTTTTTTTTTATTCTTCAATCCTTTGTTCTTAAGGAATGAAACTGCCGTTTCACTTCCCTGAAGCCACTGGTAAAACCATGCAAGAACATCAGAGCAAAACCGAATCCAGGATAGGTGCCATCCTCACAAGAACAAAGCTCTACTTTGTTTTGTATTTCCACTGGAAATCTGGAGATCTTGCATGCAGACATCTTATTTCATGGCACTGCTTCTCAAATTGAGAGATTAAATCTAGCTCTGCATAAAGGTTTTTCAATTAAGTAGGTTGCACAGTCTTCTGTTTGTGGAAAATCGATGCATCATCTAATATGCTTTCAGTTGCTAACTTTTGTTTCACAAAAGCTAGAAAAAATTTCAACCAACTATTACCTAATCAAGAAAAATATTTTTTACCTACCTGTCTTGTCTTCAACATAACTTGCTGCCAAATATAGTTTCGGCTAGTGTAAATCACCATGTATTTTAACAAGCAAAGTGGACTCTGTAGTTTTGTTAGAAAAAGTACAAATTATTAAAATTATCCATCATTACCAGTAGAATGCCTTCAAATTTTGTGTATGTTGCAAAATTATATGACACTATTTAATGTTATAGTTTCTATATTGCATTAATTAGAATTTTTACAATTTCTAAATAGAAACAGGTAGATATAATAACAATTCACTAAATCTTTTCATGTTCATACTTAACCCTGACTACAGAGTAAAGTTTGCAATTTGAGTGTTTATTTAGCTATAAAATTTTCCATGGCTTATAGTATCAAAATCCCACCTGGATTCATTATAATATTAAATGTAGAGGAAGCAAACTAAATATGAGTGGTGATTTTCATGTGTGTGTGTGTGGCTTTCAAATAAAGCTATATCAATCCATTCAACTACTAATTTCTCACAGAATCAAAACATGCTTGAGAAAACATGTCTTAGCATATAAGGGGGTTTGTATCTTCAGAAATGTTTATACCTGGTCTTCTGGTTTGACTCAATTCAGGAGGACAGCAATGTATGCTTATGAAAGAGAGTCTGGGCTGGAGAAGATTCGCAAAATTCTTCGTCCCCTGAATCTCCTGAAATGCATGATCAAAGAAGCAAAGAGGAGGTGGCTGAACACCCCGATTCTTGGATTGACTGCCTGGGTTTAGCGCCAACTAAGTCCTTGCCTCTGTGATGGTGGGTGAGTCTTCAATTTTTTCTGCCTGCACTTCTGTCAAATGGGAATCTTTTCAAATTAAAAGGTTTAAAAGAGTATCATATGTGAAGTGTATGTAACAGGACCTGGCACATGTATGTGATAGCTATTTTTTATTATAGAAGTTTCATTGCAGAATGTGAACTGTCACCTGTGTTGTTCCTTCATTCATTCAATAAACATTTATTTGTATTTACAGTGGAGAAATGTAATGTGTGCTTTTAGTTTATGTGAATGCAACAGCATGGCGTCAGGGAGCAACAGAACCATTTAAACAACAGTCCCAGCAGTTCAGTCCACTAATGACTGACCTAGAGATAGTGGGAAAACCTGTAAGGGGTATGCTGGCTACAGCTTCCATGGTTCTGACTCTGTGTGTCTCTTCTCATGTGAGCGACAAGCTGTGGCTCTTGGGCTTGAAGTGGCATCATTGCTTCTGATGAGCACTGTGTAAGGAAAGGAAGAAATCGGAAGAGAATTCAATTGGTGTTAAGAGAACGCACACACACATGTATAAACTTACACACATGTGCATGCACACACAATACACTTGCATACACACATTCACATGCACACAGTTGCACACACATATGCATGTACGCACACAATTTAAAAGCATCATATTACGATACCTATGATTGTCCCCTCCTCACCCTCACTCTGGAATACAGCCCTTTGTGCCAACTTCTTTGTGCTGTCTGCCAGCTGGTGAAGATATGTTTATCAACAACATACAATTTCTGTCCTCAGAAGCTAATAGCCTAGTACTGATATCCTCAAATTTAGTGTATGTAATAATTATCTGTGTTCCTCTTAAATTGCAGGCTCTTGTGTCTCCTCCCTAGAGTTTCTGATTCAGCAGGTCTGGGGTGAAGCCTGACAATCCTCTGCCCAATGAGCTGCCCAGGTGATTGAGATGCAGGCACCCCTAGACCACAAACTGGTCTGATGGACAAGTAAGCGGCACTGTTAGGAAAAAGTACGGGAATATATCAGAACTTGTCAGTCAGAAGTAAAGCCAGATCTAATGAGGGAGTTGAATCAGAAAAGAGAGTAACTGTAGCCCAATTGCTATGCACGGTAGCAAGGGTTGTACCTGCAAGCATGGCACAGCCATCTAATGCTGGCTTCTTCATGCTGCTCTGTCTGATAGCCTGGCACCTCTGAAGCAGCTCTCCTCTTAGTCTGGTGATTCTTTATGATCAGGGAGCACGTAATTTCTCATTTCTAGGACTAACGGCTTGGAGGAACCTTAAGGTACAGAGGTCTGGCTCTCCTCCCTGTGCAGGCTTGAAGAGAAGTCTTTTGCACAGGGGCTGAAGCCGAGCAAAAGAGCAGAGAAGTGTGGTCAAGCAGAGAGGCTCTACTTGGAGTTGTCCATCTCCTGGCTGTGAGGCACCATGATCCTCTGCAACCAAAGGCAGGTCAGGGTTCAGTGGATTGTCAGTGAGTCCAGAATAGATCTCAAGTTCAATAACTGGAGGTGTAGGCTTTGGCCACCAGCACACAGCCTGTTATGGGTGTGGGACAGCAACCACTAAGTATTCCCAACACCACAGATAAAACTCCATCTTCTATAGGTTAGAGGAATCCAAAAAATTTAACAGTTGTCCTCCTTGTGAGTGAATTAAACCTCAAAGGTAGATTTAAATTATTGACTAAAACCAAGTTTTTAAACATCTAGATCAGTGGTTCTCAAAGTGTGATCCCTAGATCAGTAAGATCAGCATTACCTGAGAACTTGTTAGAAATGCTACTTCTCAGGCTTCTTTCCAGCCCTGCTGAATCAGAAACTGAGAATAGGACCCAGTAGTTGGTGTTTTAAATGGCCCCAAGGATTTTGCTCATATTAAACTTTGAGAATACTGATTGAACTGCAGGTTCTCAGGCTTGTCCCAAAACTGGTCTTACCAGCAGGACTCTCATACTGCTGCTTCTGGGGTCCCAGAACAAGAATGAGTCAGTCTGGCCTTCAGAATTTTTCAAGATCACAAGTGATTTAATGGGAAGACAAGTTTGGGAACTACTAAGTAGATAGAGATTACCTTTTCTCCTGTACCAGTGGAAGGGCAGTTATAAAGGATTCCAGAGAGTAAGAGATTTACTTTTCCTTCCACAACTTTTCCAATTTTATAACCTCCTCACGTGTCATATGTCTTTCATTTCTTACACTCTCCAGTTTGGTGCTACCCCCTCCTTACCAAAGGTTATTCTATTCCAGTTCTAACCTCTTCCCACCATGTATATTGTCTATGGAAGTTTCTTGAATAAAGGTTGGACTGGCATGGGAAGCATTGCTATGAGCAAAGAGGGGATGCCAATTATTTGGGGAAAGATATTCAGAGAGGACATCCAAACTTGGAAAGAGGGATTCCTACCAGAGAGAAAGCAAGCTTTGGTCAATCTCTGGGCTTCTTCCTCTTGGGTCTGAGCAGGGATTTAAACCTCAGTATGCCAGGACAGCAGTCTGCCACTTATGGCTGAGTCAAGGGGTAGCAATCAGTGACATCTCCTAAGAAACTGTGAAGCTGGAGACCAAGAGCTGGGCAAGGAAGGTTAGCTGTGTCCTTGGGACCCTGCTGTGCTGCTCAGCTTAGAGAAACTGGATGGACCTTCCTTTCTCTGGATTCTATATAGTCCATTTCTTTAGGAAGATGTAAAAACCCAGATGATTCACACACAACTGAATTTTCACACTTTATAAAATGTATTGCAATATGTGGGACATACAGTGTGGAAGGAGAGGAATAAAGGTAGATGTGAGGCATGTGAGAAGGTCAGAGCTTTAATAATTAGACATTTTTTGTTCCCTTTAAAATACTCCAGAAATTTCAAAGACAGCAGCAGCATAGAAGGATACTGAACTCACCTCCACCCATGAGCACACTAAATATATACCTATATATAAAGCAATCACTCCTGAGAGACAATCAAGTAGTGATTGAACAGATTTTGAACAATAGGTAAGAGAAAGAGACAGAATAGAGGAAGCTGTGAAACTGTGGGAGCTCTCTGGTATCACATGTGCTGGTGAGCATCATTGTTTATATCTCCCTCCACCTTAACAGGACAGGTGGGAGCTCTATCCAGGTGCTCTGGCTTACCTGTAAGATCACTGCACTGCATTTCCAAAGTTTATTTAAGCTCTGAGCAAAGGGAGAAATCAGGGTCAACAAGGCATTGCTACACACACTTGGTCTTCCTACCTAGAGTCATTCCATCCCAGCATGTTAGTGTACCAGGTGCCATAAGCACTCATTTGGCTTCAACTGGCCTGCTAAAACTACCCACCATGTACAGCTTACATAGAAGTTGCTTTTGCACAAGACTACTTTCTGTACAAAAACAAGAGAAAGACTATGTAGAGAGTGTAGGGAGAAATGGGAGCTTTCTGGGAATTGCAGGAATTTTCCAAGGTCAGATGTTCTGGTGAGCACCACTATTTACACTTCCCTCTACCTTGATAGATTGGATGGAAACTCTATCCAGGTCTTCTGGCCTACCTGCAAGGTCATTGAAGTGCATTCTTAGATAAATTGCCTGAGCCCATTTCAGCTACCAAAAGGAGAACAAGCAGAAGAAGCAGGGCATTCCTACATGCACTTAGCTTCACTACCCAGAGCCACTCCAGCTCTGGAGGCCAGAGGACTCTGGAGGCCAGAGCCCCAGATGCTATAAGCAGCTCCTTGGCCCAAACTAGTCTTCCAAAAACACCTTTTACCTACAACCTATACAGTGGTTGCTTCTACACAGGACCACTTTTCAACAATGACAGAGATAGTTATTTTGTTCAAGTAATATAATCATAGAAAGTCAAACAAAATGCAAAATATTGCTCAAATAAAGGAACATGAAAAATCTCCAGAAAAAAACACAATGAAAGAGGTTACTAATTTTCCTGATGAAGAACTGAAATAAATGGTCATAAGAATAATCAGCAAATCTGAGAGAGAAATAGAAAAACTTAAAACTTAAAGAGTTACAAAATATAATAAGAAACAAGCAGAGCTGAAGAGTGCAATAACTGAAATGAAAAATACACTAGAAAAAAAAATCAACATCAGATTAACTGATAGAGAACAGATAGGCGACCTGGAAGACAGACTAGTGGATACCAACCAATCGGAACGGCAAAAAGAAAAATGCATTCAAAAATGAGTCCATTTCAAGAGGACTCTAGAACAAAATAAAGGACACACACATTTTTATTATAGAGATCCCAGTAGAAAATAGAAAAGAACAGAAACTTTATTTGAAGAAATAAGGACTGAAAACTTTCCTAACCTGATCCAGGAAACACAGAGAGTTCTAAACAGGATTAACCCAAAGAGACATGCACCAAGACAATTTGTAATTAAAAATAACAAAAGTTAAAGATAAAGAGACAAGTTTGAAGACAAGAAGAGAACAAAATTAGTTACCCACCAAGGAAACCCCATAATTCTACTGGATGATTTATAAGAAATGTCAAAGAATAGATTTTTAAACAGAAAAGAAAAGGCTATAACTATAAAAATAAAAGATGAAAATAAAAAAATCTCACAGTTAAATCCAAATATTTAATAAATATAGTGAATCAGACATTTAAAAAACTGCCCTGAGGGTCAAAATACAAAAACACCAAATTCAAGTCAAACTACAATAAACAGGTAGGAGTTACACAAAACAAAAAGATCTCAAACATGGCATCAAAAAGCATAAACAGGAGATTTCAAGATGGCAATGGAGTAGGCAGACTTCCCAACTGCCACATCCCATACCAAAGTGTATTACAACTAAATTTAAGAACAATCATTTTGAAAAACCAACTTCAGAAATAATGAAGAGGAGTCCATAACCAAGAGTCATAGAAGCCACAGTGTTTGAGGAGGGTGTAAAGTTGATGGCCCAGAGAGAGACACTGTGGGGGATGACCAGCGAATCCCCTGTGCTGAGTCATTCTCCAGTGCTGCAGTCGCCATCTTTCTTAGGTGGAGCAATCCCCTCTGTGTGGCATCAGCCTGGGGGAAAGCAACTGCCCTACCCTCAGGAGTCTCTATAGACTGGGCCATTCTGAGAAATAAGCGAGAAAGCAAGGGAAGTGTAGTGACTGTTTCCCCCCTCACTTTCCTGAGAATATGACTGGTGCTTCTGTCTCATGGGAGATTCAGTAGAAACTGTCCAGACTTCAGGCAGACCATATCTCTGGGTTTCAGAGGCCACATCCTACAAGGTCTGTAAAAAAAGTCATGACAGACAGACACCTGGAACTCCTGATTGGGGAGGTGTCATTCATAGTTATTATGTTCGCAAAGATAAGAACTCCATTCTGTAGTCTTGGTCATCTCAATAAAAGGAGTAGTAAAAATATTTTAAATAATAGTGATTTTTCTAACTTTTATCAGCTACATGGAATCTGTTGTTTAATAAAGAAAAAATAAAGCAATATTTAGTATATAATTATTACCATATAATGAAAATGTATTTTAATATTTTGATCTGCTCAGTATTTATTTTCCTTTCTGGTAATACATGCTGATTGTTCTTGGGGCTTCTCCACCCCTGGTCCATGTAAACCCACCCCTGGCACATCAGGTGGGCACTTGACAGCAGCTGACCAGTGTGAGTACCACACCCCCATTTCCCCAGGACAACACAGGGTGGGTGCATAACCCTAGCCAGGCCAGCAAGAACCCACCTCAAGACATTATTCTTACTGCTTTTGGAAAAAGGGGACTCACTAAGCTAGAGACATGGAAGCCTGGAAATGCCATGGGTCACCATGATGAAGGCCAAGAGCTGGAGAGACAGAAATGAAGTTCCAGACAGCAGTGGGGTTCTTTCAGCTCCATTTCCAGCCATGATTGGTGAACAAATTTTTTCATCTGCATAAGCCAATTTCTGTTACCCTTTGACACTTGCAGTGGACAGAGTCCTAACCAATGAAGTGACTTCATTCTGCCCCAGAGTTTTCACATGCAAGGCTCAGATAATAGTCTGACCTGAGTGTTTTCACAGTGGAGAACACCGTGGCTCAGGGAGAAATAACTGCCATATGTGATGAATCTAAAGCTTGAACCCCTGGCACCTAACTCTAAATTCTTGTTATTTCAATATATGATGTACATAATTGTTCATTTCTCAACTGTACATTATAAAGCAGCAGAAAAATCACTTGCTGAACTTCACAATCCCAAAACCTCAGAACCCTTTATGTCAGGAGTCCCCAAACTTTTTACACAGGGGGCCAGTTCACTGTCCCTCAGACCGTTGGAGGGCCAGGCTATAAAAAAAACTATGAACAAATCCCTATGCACACTGCACATATCTTATTTTAAAGTAAAAAAACAAAACGGGAACAAATACAATATTTAAAATAAAGAACAAGTAAATTTAAATCAACAAACTGACCAGTATTTCAATGGGAACTATGGGCCTGCTTTTGGCTAATGAGATGGTCAATGTGCTCCTCTTACTGACCACCAATGAAAAGGGTGCCCCTTCTGGAAGTGCAGTGGGGGCCGGATAAATGGCCTCAGGGGACCGCATGCGGCCCGCAGGCCATAGTTTGGGGACCCCTGCTTTATGTGATGGCTGACTGTGTATGGTGTTAAGACCCATTTAACTTTGTCAGCAGAAATGAAAAATTATTTTAAGAAAAATGTTCAAATTATTTCAAATATATGAGAGATCACATAAAGAAAATAACCTTTTGAAGATTTCATACTAAAAAAGTTATAAATATATGGATCTGATTTCTTGAAAATCCTTGAGGTCTTAAAGCTAAAGCAGAGTCCCTGGCCCATATTTTGTTTTGTCTTGTTTTTTGTTTGTTTTAGAGGTCTAGCTGCTCACACAGCCACCATTGATTGGCATGGGTTTCCTTTAGTAGAATGACAACAAACCTATCTGCCACAGAAATTTTATTACTTTTCAGTATTAAAATACAGATATTGATATTTTGTTTATCTAAATGATATATACTGTACTGATTATAAAATAAGAAAAAGAACAGAAGGTTAGAGAAGCAAGTAAACATTACTCAACATTTTTGTCACCCACTGAAAACCACTGTTTATACTTGGATGACAGTTTCCAGACTTTGGAAGGTCTTCCTGTGTAATTTCCTCTGAGGACGAGCATCAAACCTCCTATTTGACACAACCTTTCTGAGATACTGCTGTGAGCTCCACCCACCTGAACACCCAGATGTTTGCTGGTTCTCTCTTTCTCTTGTTATTTGTCTGAAAATCAAATTTAATGCAACACCCTATAGTTTTAATTGTAACTGGTGATTGCAGCTAAGAAGGGATTTAGGATGCTTTCAGAACATAATAACAATAAGTCCTATTCTTATCTGATGGCAATAGTGAAGTGGATGACTCAGGGACTAGATGCAACATTTTAACATTTCAAAGAGAACAGTGAATCTCATATACAACTAAAGAGAGAACATGGTCAAGCTTCATCTGACAAGTGCTCTAGGTGGGAAGCTGGTTTTAAAGTTTGGTATTGCCATATAGCGTGGTTTATATTATAGATTGCATTCAGGAAAGTCTTTCTTGCAGTTCCATGCACAGTCACAGAGCTCAGAGCAGGTGTAAGCACTATGGTTCAAGAAAGTCAGAAAATGCTCTCCATGACCAATTATTGCAAATCCTCTGTGCACAGAGAAGTGCTTGAGACAGCAAAACCATTTTCTCCAGGCATACCAAATATACTCTCAAGAATGCCCTACTTCTTTAAGACAGACAGAGCTTGTCAGAGAACTCAGACTGATTCACTTGTTTAAAATGAAGACTGATTTCTTTTTCTGAATAACTTCAAAAGAGGTAACTTTAGAATACAAATCTTCTGAAGCATTTTTCCATCTTATTTTTAATGATCATTTTAATTTTTTATTTAATTAGTACAAATGATAAGATATAGAAATAGTTCTTTCTCACCACTCTTGATCTCTGTTCTCCCTAGCAAAGTTCTGAAGCCAGCTTCTACCAGCTCTTGAGAACCAATGTTGAATTTTCAGGGCCTTCTGGGACCTGGTTATTAAATGTGGCTGTTATGGTGGAAGCCATTGTGGGAATATTTATGACACAGAAACTGGCAAGTGCCATCCATCTGTTTGTTTGTTTCCTGGAGAGCTGTGTGTAGTTTCAAGCTGAACCCACTGTTGAATGCCTCCTCTTTCTTATGTAACCAAAATGAACTGTAAAACTTCCCATGTCAATACACATTGTGCTGCTTCTTCTTCAGCCTTCTCACCTAGACAGCAGTGCTTAATGTGTAGTCTGCAAGCCCCCCGCGGCTGCGGAGCACTGCAGACTGCCTGCCTGTGAGGGCATCATTTTTCCAGTGATATTTCCTTGTGAGGCAGGATTTTCTTCACATACATCAGCTAAAACAATAGATCACAACTGACTGATGCAAAAGCATGTATGAGATTCCAGACCTAAAGAGATTAGCATATGTAAAACATTAGTCTCACTAAATTTTATTTGTGTAGCTATTTTTTATTAGACTGTTATTTATAGTAAAATGCAATGGGGCATACTATTGTTATTTATAAATGCATTAGTAAATGCTTTAACATTTTCCAATTTTAATTGTTCATACTATATATATTGACTGTTGTGACCCACAAAAACAAAAGCTCTTTGGGATCCTCAGTAATTTTTAAGCATGCAAAATGGTCCTGAGACTAAGAGATGTGATGATGGAGTTGTCAGACACTGTTGAGGGCCTCACCTTTCAGATGTTATATTCTTCATTGCTGACTGGTTCTTTTTTATGGTTTCTGTGTCATTTTTTATGCTGCTTAAGTTCTCACTAATTTCCTTAAGCATCCTTATAACCAGTGTTTTGAACTCTGTCTGATAAGAGAGTTGGCCTCCATTTCATTTGTTCTCTTTCTAAGCATGTCTTCTGTTCTTTTATTTGGAGCATGTTTCTTTGTCTCTCCATTTTGACTGCCTCTCTGTATTTGAGTTGTGTGTTAGGTAGATCTGCTACGTCTCCCAATGTTGGTGTGATGACCTTAGGTAGTAGGTGTTTTGTGGGGCCTTGTGACACAGTATCCCTGCTTACCTGCAATATGTCCTCCAGAAATGTTTCTTGTTGGTATGTTTGCTTTCCTGTTATACTTGAATCTTAAGTACTGTTGGTCTGTCCATGGGTGGGGTTGACACTCATGCTTGCTGACTATGAGAATTAACTCCACAGTGTTCAAGCTGTTTTGTGAGAGCTCACCCCATTATGGCCTGGTTCTTGCCATGTTCTCTTTTTGGGTTTGCCATTTTTGAAACTAATTGAATCATGCTCTGTTGTAGTTTGAACACTTCCAACTGATATGTTGGTTTTGGGGCCTCTTGAGAGGAATTCTGGTACAGTTCATTATGAGTTGCTGTCAGTGACTAGCCCTGGGTTACATGTTTGGACATACAGAGTTATTTACAGTTTGTGGCTGCCTCTGCTGGACCTATGTATGCATGAGAGGAGCCAAGCTGCACACCAAGGCAAGCTTCCCCAAGCACCAAATCCAAAGCAGGTCAGGAGATGGCCCAGTGCACCCCAAATCTGCTTCCATTTGCCAGCTTCTTGTTAGGCTCAATCACTGAGACACCCTCTGGTGGTAAACAAATTGGGTATAGTATATTCTCAATCACCAGGTAAGAAGGAGTGGTATTCACCAGGTGATACAGATTTAATCTCACTGCCAGTACTGGGTCTGAGCCCACCCAGCAAAAGTCTCAAGGCACACCAAGGCCAGCTGCCACCTGCCAGGGTCATGTAGACTTTTGTAGTGAAGTGGAGTTTTAGCAAGTAGTCAGGGTGAGGCCAGCAGAGTTTATCAGACTAAAACTGGCCAAGATTTGGCTGTGTAGAAGGAGGGCTATGCACAGAAATTATAGCACCAGAATGTGAGGGAAAAATAGCTCTTTCCATGAGACAACACAAATCAGTTTCTGACGCTCTTACCACCCAAGTCTACCCAGACCACCTTAAGAGTCTGCTAAGAAAGTCAGCACCCTGGTGCCAGGCTTTTGGCAGGCAGTTGACTCCTCCACAGGGTTAAAATTCAAAGGGTGGGGCCACATAAAGGGTGGCACTTGTGTGGTGTTTTGTTTTGATTTTTATCCCTAGAGGCCACAACTCTGTTTTTCCCTATTTATCTCAGATATTTCAATTCCACCCAGACTTCCTTTGGAGTTCTCTAAGAAAGTACATACCAAGGAATCAGCCTGAATACAGCTAGCAGACTCCTATTCAAGGTGTGAGTTTGGCAGGTAAGGGCCACAAGAAGTTGGAAGTGTCAGGTATTGCAATCACTTAGGCTGGTGTCCTGTGGAAGAGAGTGCTCAGCTCTGGAAAGATGGCATATGTGAGCAGAGTGGATAAGGAACTTAGCACAGGAAACTTGGTGGCTATCCCTGTGGCTGTCTCCCTGAAACCACACAACCCTCAGAGCTATTACTCAATCTAGATGTTACGCAGATGCCTCTTCTAGGCTGTAGTGATTCAGTCTGGGCATTCCAGTCTGGGATTGAGACCTCTTATTCCTAGGACAGGACCTTTTCAGCTAAGATATTCCTCTGCATTTTCAGCTGCCAGCCCTTTTCACATCTCTGCCCTTCTTACCAGTCTTGATGTGGCTTTTCCTCTAAATCCTCATTATAAGACTTCTGTTTGGTCAGTATTTATTTGGTTTTTTAGGTTGATTCTTCTATAATTTAGTTGTAAATCTAGTTTGGTCCTAAGAGGAGATGAGCATAGCTTTCATCTACTCTGTCTCCATTTGAGATCTGCTTATATTTCTTATTACCTTTATTTCACTTTTAATATAAAATGAGATTATGTTACTGAGATATCATAATTTTGTGTTCAGTTACTGATAAGTGGGATAATTCTTCTCTGACTTTAATTTTTTTGGTATATGTATAATCTTTTTTCTTCTTGTTACTGAACAATTTTCTGTTTGAAATTCAATAACTTTATTCTACTGTTTCTAAATGGATTTAACTTTTTGAGAACTAATAAATTTCTTCACTTTGTGAAAATTATCTCTTTCAATATTATCTTTCTCTTATGCTGTATTATTTCTTTTTTTTTCCCAAAGCTGGAAAAGGGGAGGCAGTCAGACAGACTCCCGCATGTGCCCCACCGGGATCCACCTGGCATGCCCACTGGGGGGCGATGCTCTGCCGCTCTCGGGCGTCACTCTGTTGCATCCAGAGCCATCCTAGCGCCTGAGGCAGAGGCCACAGAGCCATCCTCAACGCCTGGGCCATCTTTGCTCCAATGGAGCCTTGGCTGTGGGAGGGGAAGAGAGAGACAGAGAGGAA
This sequence comes from Saccopteryx leptura, assembly GCF_036850995.1. Classification (NCBI taxonomy): domain Eukaryota; kingdom Metazoa; phylum Chordata; class Mammalia; order Chiroptera; family Emballonuridae; genus Saccopteryx; species Saccopteryx leptura. The sequence goes on along the minus strand of NC_089508.1, from coordinate 136,947,357 downwards.
GGAGAGGGGGAGGGGTGGAGAAGCACTTCTCCTGTGTGCCCTGGCCGGGAATCGAACCCGGAACTCCTGCACATCAGGCCGACGCTCTACCACTGAGCCAACCGGCCAGGGCTGCTGTATTATTTCTTTTTGGAATGCCTATTTGATATATATTGGCCTTTCTATTTATCTATATCCATATCTATCCTCAATATACTTAGCTCTATTTTTACATTCACTAATTCTATCTTTAACTATATTTTTACTGTTTAAGTCCTTTATATTTTGTGCTTTTCACCAAAGAATATATATTTTGAATTTATAAAATTTATAAAATATTTTTCAGTTTAATGCTTTACCAGTAGAAATTCTTTTGATATTTCATATCCCAAAATGATAGAATATTGAATATAAGAAACATTTACATTTACCCTAAACTCAAATATAACACTTTAAATAAAATGATATGTTGAAAATTCTCAAGTTATATTAAAATACACTAAGAAAAATGCTGGAATCATATGTTCCTATTTTGGAAAATGTACCAAATGTTAACAGGAGTATCTGCAGTATGTTGTTGCACATGAAGCAACTGTTTATTAATAATTGTGTTAACGTTGTGGTTACTTAGAAGTGATGTTTTAATAACTACACCACTCTTAAAGGATGAGCACACAAAATCTCATTTGCAGCCACTCACCCTGGACTCCAGCAGAGAATAATCAACTCAGAGGATTGTATGGTTTCAGGGAGAAAACTACAGGGACAGTCACCACGTTTCCTGTGCTGAACCCCTTATCCACTCTGCTGACATCTTTCCAGAGTTGAGCACTCTCTTCCATATGACCCCAACCTAAGTGATCGCAATACCTTACTTATCTTCTCAACTTCTTGTGGCCCTGACCTGCCAAACTCACATCCTGTATAAGACTCCTATTGTATATTAGTTATAGTCTCAAAAATTTGTTATATTTTAACAAAAGTTAGAGATAGAAATATTTCACAGATACTAAAATGTACACAAAGATGTTAAAAATAGCTATTGAGATGTAGCCATAATAGTGATATAGAGAGTTCCCTTTCTTGTTTCCCAGATCAGTTATAATTTTTAAAATTACTTTTACTATGGTTTTAAGATATTTTGGCCAAAAAGAGAGAAAAATAAGAGAAAAGAGAGAGAGAGAAAGAAGGAAGAGAAGTTTGGTCAGTCTGCAACCTTATATCTGAGATAAGTAATATTATTTTAAAGAAGAAGCTTTAAAACTAAGTCTTAAAGATCTGAAATGATTTGTTCAAGGTCATATTGAAAAATTATAGTTATATAATATATTATATACAGAACATAACATAGTTTATAAATAACATATATTTATAATTATTGATTTCTTACCATATACTACCTTATCTATAATTTGTATGATGGGTGTATCACAATATCTACTGAGTTTGGTATTCTAAACAAGTAAACAAAATAATCAAAAATGAAGAAAAGAACTGACTTCCCCTGTGCAGGCAACATTAAATTTCTTCTTAAGTCTCGTTAACTAAAGATTCTTTTATGACTAATATGTAAAAAAACCAAAAACATAAAAACCCAGAAAGAACATAAAAAGAACATAAACCTTACATGTGCTATAATATTTTAAGTACAAAGTAGAAACTCATCTGAGTGCTCATTGGGATACAGCTATTTGTTTTGGGTTAGAATGTGAATTTAATATTACACTAAAGACCATAATCATTGTTTGTAGTGACAGCTTTTAGTAAAAGTCTTACTCCTTATATTATTTTCATGATTTTCTTTTGTCCCCCTCTCATTATTCTTGTGTCTGAAGAAAATTTTGACAGAAACACTTTACTTTGTATAAATAGATACCTCATTATTCCTTTTTACTAGTTCTGTTGCTATTGCTATGATTCTAACCATCAGAATTCTCAACAATTCTTTGCAATCTTGCCCAGTGCCTGCCTTCCATTTCTGCCCCTTCCCTGTCCTCTTGAGCCACACAGCATCACTCCAGAGATCATGTGGTAATGAGAAGATACAGCCAACCTCACCATATAGAGCACCAGAAGAGACCATCCATAGAAATTAGAGGCTTTTAGTATCCTTTTTCTGCAGTACCTTTTCTGATGCAAAGGGCTCTTCAAATCACCAAGGCCATCAGTAACACGATATTGCATTTTAAGTCACTTTTGCCAACAGAAATTAGTCTGGTCCTCCACAGTTTTTATATTTTCTGAAACCTCTCTCTACCTCATCTGTTGTTTTGCTCTGATGAACAGAGGTGTGGGGCAGAAGTGTTGCTTGGTTCATGCCACACCTGACCTGATGAAATGGGCCAAAAAAAAACCACTTCAAGGGAAATGCCCTCCTTTTTCTGGTCTTTTACTATGTGCCAGGCATGACACAAATGCTATTTTGGGGAACTAAGGTTGACTTAGACTAATGTTTACCCAGTGATCACAGCAGCAATTTGGACAGAAGGGGCTACTAGAGTGGCCATTGTTTGTATCCAATCTTGCAAGAGATCCAGAAGCACAAAGGAATAAGCTGATGAGAAGACCTTATAAGAAGAGATTCCTAATGGAGGAAGAAAGCTGAAAATATCACATCTAGAGAGCCATGGGCTGAGTCAGTCTGGGACTGGCTTCATCATCTAATGGAACTTTTACAGTACCTTTGTGAGTTAGGCATCATTAGCTTTATGATACATTTGGCAGATCTGTAGCCTCAGCATAGTCCAAAGTACGTCATGCGTTCTTTCATTAGGCCTACTTCACTCCTGGGCTTCAGGTTTGATATAGACACCTTCACTTGGAAATTCTGTGTAAAATGTAAATATACCACAATATGTAAAAACTGATTGTGTCATCTCCCTTAAGTTGGCTCCTTTTCTAATCATACTGAAATCTTTCCTCTTACTCCATGGCACATATAAAAATACATCAAGTTTTGTGACTTAATCCTTTAACATATTTTCAGAAGGTACAGTCTGGTCAAGTACTGTTTTCACTGACCTAGTTGAGAGCTTCATTTTTACTCTCTTATTTCAGCAGCTTCCTAATTAGTAGTGTTCCTAACTGAGCATTTCCTTTATATAACTGTCAGAGTTATTAATTTGAAACTCGTGAAAAAAAGTAAGACTTCTCTTTTTTCCTTTTAAAGAAATAGAATTATTTAATATTTAATAATTTGTTTATTAAAATTTTTTTTCAATTACACTATCTGTCTGCCCCTGGGCCACTCAAGCTCATTGTTTATAGCTCAACAGAAGGCCAGTTCTTTCAGAAGCATCTCTGACTCTCATGTTTGTTAGTTGTTACTTCTGTGTATTTTCATGTTGTTCAAGGCATAATGCTACTATAGCCAGAATGAGTCCTGATTAAAAATATTGAAGTAAAAGTCAAAGGAAAAATTATTCTGAGTATCCAGAGGAATGGGAGGTGTCTCAAAATTATTTAATCTAACAAACAGAAAAATAATTAAAAGAGAACAGGTTGAATTAGAAAGATAAAGGCTGAAATTTAATTTTAAAATGGAAAGGGCACTGTCTGAGAAGGGGAAGAGTTCATGGAGATTAAAAATGGTATAGGGTGAAAAGAAAGATTGAAATCAGTAGAGGAAAAACGAGACACTGCAAAAAAAAAAGAATTTTTTGAGGGTAAACTAGAGCTTCCTTGGGATATAAAAGAAAAGGGAGCAGATGATGGGTTTAGTTTTTCTGCTTGTTACACATAATATATGTTTAGTAGTAATTCCTTAAAAAACTAGAAAAATGTATTAATTTAACATATACATAACAAACAAACGTTTCTTGAGCTGAATAAAGAGCTACATATATAGATTTAAAATGCTTTACTTAGCCTGACCAGTTGATGGTGCAGTGGATAGAGGATCAGAGTAGGAAGTGGAGGACACAGGTTTGAAATCCCGAGGTTGTTGGCTTGAGTATGGGATCACAGACATGACCCCATGGTCGCTGGCTTGAGCCCAAAGGTTACTGGTTGAAGCCAAAGGTCTCTGGCTTGAGCAAGGGGTCACTCACTCTGCTATAGCCCCCCTGGTCAAGGCACATATCAGAAAGCAATCAATGAACAAGCAATCAACAAACAACTAAGATGCTTCAATGAAGAATTGATGCTTTTCATCTCTCTCCCTTCATATCTGTCTGTCCCTCTCCCTGACTCTCTCTGTCTCTGTCAAAAAAAAAAGATGCTTTACTTATATTTTAAGGCAAAGTTGATAAAAAGAAACTTATACCAGGATAAATTTTGGCAAAAATGCTTTAATTACAAAGAAGAAAAGTTTATTTTTAAATATATGAAAACAACAGTTAGGTTGGTCTTAAACTTATTTGCAACTCTCAATAACAGAACACAATCAAATAATGACTACACTGTGTTAGGGGAAAGGATGTGCTCTAAAATTATACGGTATGAATTCCAAGACTCTTTATGTTTGAAGTCAATAAGATAACACAAGATTAAAAAGTTCAGGGATTGTAAAATAAATATAAGACCCAAAAAATAAACAGTAACACTGCTAGTTAGGTGCAAATTTGATTAAGAAGAAAATTAATATTGAAAATTTGAAATATATGAGTGATATATAAATAATATAATAAAGAATGATCACTGAAATTTGATAAATATGTTGATAAGTGTAAAAAATTATTTTAAATAAACTTACAGATTAAATACCAATTAATTTTTCACAAGTGAACATCATGTGATAAAAACAATATTAGAAACGTTTGGCTATTATCAACAAGACAGGTAATAACTAGTGTTGGAAAGGCTGTGGAGAAAAAGGAACCCTCATTCATTGCTGGTGGGAATGTAAACTGGTACCACCATTATGGAAGAAAATATGCTGGTACCTCAAAAATTAAGAATAAAACTGTTATATGACCCATCAATCCTTCTACTGGGTATTTACCCCAAAACTCGAAAATACTGGTACATAAAGACATATGCACAACCATGATCATTGCAGCATTATTCACAGTGTTCAAGACATGGAAAAACCAAAGTGTACCTTGATAGAGGATCGGATAAAGAAGATGTGTTACATCTATACAATGGAATACTACTCAGCCATAAGAAATGATGACATAATGCCATTTACAACAAAATCGATGGACCTTGAGAACATTCTACTGAGTAAAATAAATAAATCAGAAAAACCTAAGAACTATATGATTTCACACATAGTTGGGATATAAAACTGAGACTCATGGACATAGATAAAAGTGAAGTGGTTACCAAGGAGAGGGGAACTCAGAGGGGGAACAGGGGAGGGGTGGGGGGAAGAATGTAAAGAGGGACAAATATATGGTGACGGAAAATGATTTGACTTTGGGTGATGGGTATACAACATAAGCAACAGTTCAAATGCTATAAAATGTGTGTTCTTATCAATCAGTGTCACCCTATTAAATTTAATTTTCTAAATAAAAATTAAAAAAATAGAAATAAAAAATGATAATACTTTTATTTTAAAACCTCAAATTATAGCCACATAAAGTATGTAAAAGAAATAGAAAAACACAATTAAATGAAAATATATTTTAAGTTTAAAGGTTGGAAGAATCAACATAGTTAAAATGGCCATATTACCTTAAGCAATATGCAAATTTAATGCAATTTTGATTAAAATCCCAATGCCATTTTTAAAGAATGAGAACAATAAACCACCAGGTTTGTATGAAAACCTGAATGGCCAAAGCAATATGGCGGAAAAGGAATGAAACTTGAGGTGTCACACTACTTGACTTTAAATACACTACAGAGCTGCGATAATCAAAATAGTGTGGTATTGAGACAAAAACAGACATACAGACAAACGGAATAGAATCGAGAGTTCAGAATAAAACCTCATCTATATGGACAAATAATCTTTGACAAAGGAGCCAAAAACACACAATGAAGAAAAAAAAGCCTCTTCGATAAATGCCGCTGGGAAAATTGGAAAGCCACATGCAAAAGAATGAAATTTGACTACAGTTTGTCCCCTTGCACAAAAAATAACGCAAAATGGATCAAAGACCTAAATATGAGATCTGAAACAATAAATCACATAGAAAAAAATAGGCAGTAAACTTATAAACCTTGGTCATAGACAACAATTTATGAATTTGACCCCAAAGGCAAGGTAAGTAAAGGCAAAACTAAGTTAATGGAACTATATCAAACTAAAAAGCTTCTGCACAGCAAAAGAAATGAAGAACAAAACAAAAAGGCAGTCAACAAAATGGGTGGTGATATTTGCAAACAACAGTTTTGATAAAGGATTAATATTCAAAATATATAAATTACTCACAGCTCAGCAACATACAGGCAAACAACCCAAATAAAAAATGGGGATGGAACCTAAACAGACATTTTTCTCAAGAAGACATACAAATGGCCAACAGATATATGAAAAGATACTCATTTTCACTAGCTATTTAATGCAAATCAAAACTACAATGAGATACCATCTCACACCTGTTAGATTAGCTATTATCAACAAGACAGGTAATAAGTGTTGGAGAGGCTATGGAGAAAAAGGAACCCCCATTCACTGTCACATAATTTGAACTACCAGTGGGAATGTAAACTGGTACAGCCATTATGGAAGAAAGTATAGTGGTTCCTCAAAATCTAAGAATAGAACTACCATATGACCCAGTAATACCAATACTGGGCATTGACCCAAAAAAGTTGAAAACGATGCTATGTAATGACACATGCACCCCCATGTTCATCTCAGCATTATTCATTTTTTTTTTTAATTTTTTTAGTTTTATTTTATCTATTCATTTTAGAGAGGAGAGAGAAAGGAAGAGAGAGAGAGACAGAGTGGGAGAGAGAGAAGGTGGGGAGGAGCTGGAAGCATCAACTCCCATATGTGCCTTGACCAGGCAAGCCCAGGGTTTCGAACCAGAGACCTCAGCATTTCCAGGTCAACGCTTTATCCACTGCACCACCACAGGTCAGGCTGCATTATTCATATTGACAAAGACATAGGAACAACCAAATATTTCTTTGATAGAGAACTGGATAAAAAAATGGTTTATATATACAATGGAATACTACTCAGCCATAAAAAATTATGACCTTTTGTCATTTACAACAACATGAATGGACCTTGTGCACATTATACTGAGTGAAATAAATAAATCAGAAAAAGCCAAGAACTACAGGATATTACACATAGGTGGGATATAAAGATGAGAGTCATGGACATAGATAAAAGTGAAGTGGTTACAGGAGGAAAGGGTTGTGGAGGAGTGGTAAAGGAGGGGAGTAAAGAAAAATATGCAGTGATGAAGAGTTATTTGACTTTGGGTGATGGGTCCACAACACAATTAACAGTTCAAATATTATAGGGAAACCTGTTACTGTTATTGATCAATGTAACTACATTAAATTTAATTTCTAAATTAAAAATTTTAATTTTTTATTGATTTTATTGAGAGAACTAGGGAGTGAGAGAGACATCAATTTGCTGTTCCACCTGTTTATGTATTTATTAGTTGATTTTTGTATATGCCCTGACTGAGGATTGAACCTGCACCTTGGCATATTGGAATGATGCTCTAACCAGTTGAGCTACTCTGGCCAGGGCCTGACTTATAATTATTTTTCTTTGTTGTGTCTTGATGTGTTTTTTTCTAATTGAATTCATTGGGTTAATATTAATTAATAAAATTATGTACATTTCAGGTGTACAATTCTGTACTACATCATCTGTATATTGTATTGTGTTCACTACTCTGAGTCAAGTCTCTTTCTGTCACCATTTATCCTCACTATACACTCTTCTACTTCCTCTCTTTTCTCTGATAATTACCAAACCTGGTAGTCTGGCATCATAAAATGAGTTTGAGATTCTTCCCTTAACATTTCTTAGACTAGTTTGAGAAGGATGGGTGTTAATAATTTTTTTAATGTTAGCTATAATTCACCTGTGAAGTCATCTGGTTCAGTATTTTTGTTTGTTGAAAGAATTTGATTACTGCTTTGATTTCATTCATTGTGACTGGTCTGTTAAATTTTTTTCTTTATTCTTGATTTAGGTTTGAAAGTTTGTATGTTTCTAAGAATTTATTTATTCATTTCTTATAGATTGTTCAATTTATTAATATATAGCTGTTTATAATATGTTCTTATAATCCTTTGTATTTTTGTGGTGTCAGTTGTTACTTCTCTTTCATGTCTGATTTTATTTGAATCCTCTGTCTTTTTTTTTTAGTGAGTCTGGTTAAAGGTTTATCAATCTTATTTATCTTTTCAAAGAGCCAGATTTTAGTTTTATTGACATATGTATTATTTTTTAAACTATATTTTTAAAATTTTGTTCTGTTTATTTTTTCCTACTTTGTGTTGACTTTGGTTTTGTTGGTTGTTTTATTTATTTTTTCTAGTTTCTTGAGGTTAAATTAGATTACTTGGGATTTTTCTTGTTTCTTGAAGTAGGCATCTGATACTATGAACTCCCATCTTATGACAGCTTTTGCTGTGTATCCCATAGATTTTGTGTTGTATTTCCATTTTCATTTGCATCAAGGTATCTTTTGATTTTTAAAATCTATTGTTAACCCATTCATTGTTTAGTGACATGTTATTTAACTTCCATGTGTTTGTGTGTTTTTCAGGTTTATTTCTTGTAGTTAATTTGTAGTTTCATATCATTGTGGTGGGAGAAAGTGCTTGATGGAGTTTTAATCTTCTTAAATTCATTTAAACTGGTGTGTCTTAACATGTAGTCTATCCTAGAAAATGTTCCATGTGCACTTTAAAAAAATGTACAATATGCTGCTTTGAGATGAAATATTCTGAAAATATCAATTAAATCCATCTGGTATAGTGTGTCATTTAGGGCCATTGTTTCCTTGTTGATTTTCTGTCTGGAAGATCTATCCATTGATATCAAGGAGGTGCTAAAAAACCCTTCTATAGGTATACTACTGTTGATCTCTTCTTTTATGTTCCTCAAGGTTTCTTTAGATGTTGTTATGTTGGGTACATAAATGGTGACAAGGGTTATAACCTCTTTTTAATATGATCCCTGTATCATTATGTAACATTCCTTTTTTGTTTTTATTTTAAATTGTGTTTTGAATTCTATATTTTCTGGTATAATTATTGTTATCCCCACTTTTTTTCATTTCCATTTGCATGAATTATCTTTTTCTGTATCTATACTTTCAGTCTGTGTGTATCTTTTGTTCTGAAGTGGGTATCTTGTATAAAGAATATATATGGGTCTTCTTTTCTAGCCATTCCACTGCCAATCCACTACCTATGTCTTTTGAAGGGAGCATTTAATTCATTTACATTTAGAGTGATAACTTGTTGCCATTTTATTTTTTGTAAGTGTGTTCCTCCTTTTTTTTCCTTAAAGAAATCCCTTTAACATTTTGTAATAATGATTTGGTAGTAATAAAAAATTTTAACTTTTTGATGTCTGAGAAACTTTTTATTTTTCCTTCAATTTTAAATCATAGCCTAAATGGATAGAGTAGTCTTGGTTTTAGGTCCTTGTTTTTCATCACTTTGAATATGTTGTCTCAATTCCTTCTGAACTGAAATGTTTCTGTTGAAAAATCAGCTGAAAGTCTTATTGGAGCTCCTGTGTAGGTAACCAACTATCTTTCTCTTTCTGCTTTAAATATTCTCTTCTTGTCTTTAACCTTTTTCACTTTATTAATGGTGTATCTTGCTGTGGGCCTTTTGGGGTTAATCTTGTTTGGAACTCTCTGTGCTTCCTGGACTTGTGTGTCTTTTTCCTTCACCAGGTTAAAAAATGTTTAGTCACTTTTCCCCATCAAATAGGTTCTCATTCTCTTTCTCTCTATATTCTACTTTGGTGCCCTTGTGATGAGGATGTTATTATTTTTCATGTTTACCTTAATCTTTTTCAAAATCATTTTTCTTTTTGTTGCTCTGATTAGGTGTTTTCTGCTAGCTTGTCTTCCAATTCACTGATTTAGTCATCTGCTTTATATATTGATTCCTTATAGTATATTCTTAATTTGAGGTATTTTATTTGTCATTTGTGGCTATTTTAAAATGGTTTCTATGTAATTATTTATGCCTATTATCTCTTTTTTGATGTTCTCACTCAGTTTATTCATTCTTCCCCTAATTTCTTTGAGCATCATTATAATTATTGTTTTGAACTCTGTATCTAGTAGGTGGCTTGCATGCATTTCATTTAGTTCTTTTATTGGAGATATCTTCTGTTCTTCATTTGGAGCATGTTTCTTTATCTTTCCATTTTGTCAGCCTCTCTATATTTGTTTCTGTGTTTTACATAGATCTGCTATGTTTCTCAATCTTGGCACATTGACCTTATGTTGTACATGTCCTATAAGTTCAATAGTGCAGTTTCCCTGATCACTCAAGCAAGATGCTACAGGAATGTTCTTTGTATTGGTTATGTAAGTCTTACTGTTGTAGTTTAGTCATAATTGCGGTTGGCTTATCCATTTGTGGGTTCAAGCGTCAGGCATGTTGGCTCTTAAAATAGACCTCAGCTACAGCATACAAACTGCTATGCTTGTGCTGACCCCATAAATGGAATTTGCTTTAGCAAGGTCTAGTCCTGCTGAGGTCTCCATTTGGATATGTTACCTGTGGAGCTAATTGGTTCATGCTAGAATGTGGTCTAAAATTCACCACTGGTTGTATTGGTTCTAAAACCTCTTGGAAGGAATTCTGGTGTAGGCCAATGTCAGATGCTGTCTGTAACCAGCCCTGGTTTTCTTGTTTAGAGCTATAAGCGATTCACAGTTTGTGCTGCCTCTGCTGTGCCTGGTTGTGTGTGTGAGGGGCCAAGCTGTGCACCAAGCCTTGTTTCCTTCAACTCCAAGCTCAATGACAGGTCAGTAAAAATTCTGTGGCACTTCAAGATATACATTTGCCTTCTGTTAGCCTGTTTTGCTCAGTCACTAAAAGAGCCTTTGGTGGTACCTGAGTTGGGTGAGGTAGGTTTTCAGTATGTTAGCAGGCAGGGGCAAGTGGTGTTCACCAGATTGATACTAAATTAAACTTAGCACCAGTGTTGGGTTTGAGGCCATTGAACAAAACTCCCAGAATATACCAAAACTTTCTGTTACCTGCAGGGTGCTTCCATACCAGTGGTGGGGTGGGGTCTCAGGGAATCATCAGGGTGAGGTGAGCAGGCACAAGCAGACCAATATTTTTTCATGTTAAGAGAGGATTCTGCACAAGAATTGTGGCCCCATTCAGGCATGCCAGGGAATAGTGGCCCCTCTTCTAGAGCTTCACAACTCAGTATTTTTGGAATTCTGCCCAGACCTTCCTTAGAGCCTTCCTAGAAAATTTGCACTATGTTCAGGCTGGCCATAGCCAACTGATAGTTCTATAGGACATAAACCCAGAAGGGTGGGGCCGTCAGGAATTGGTATGGTAAGGCTATTGGATCTTTTGTGGGGGAGTAGTGTCAGTCAGGCATGAGAGGAGAGAAGTAGCTCCATCAGAGCCACAAAATTCCTTCTTTGATACCTCCTATGTCCCCTCAGACCTCTACATTATGGGCCCTAGCAGCTAACTTCTCTGCAGAGTATTAGCTCCACAGGGTGGGTGACAAAGTGTCAAGAGAGTGGGGCTTTTGCAGTCCCCGAGGCTGATTCAGTATGGAGGGTAGTGCCTCACTTAGGAAAGACTGCATCTGTTGGCAGAATGAGAGAAGGACTCAGCACAGGACTTAGCTGGCTGTTCCTTTGGTTTTCTCCCTGAAGCCACACAACCCTTTTTCTCCTGGCATGACTTAAGACCACTCTGAGTTGCTCTCTCTCTCTCTCTGCTGGAGCTGAGAGTGAGTGGCTGTACATGAGGTTTTGTGTGCTTGCCCTTTAAGAGGGTGCCTGGGTGTGTAGCAGACTCTAGCTTTTCCCTTGCAGACAAAATCCTCATTGGTTTTCACAGCCAGACATTACGTGGGCTCCTCTTCCCAGCACTGATGCTCAAGCTGGGGAGCTTGACAGAAGGTTCAGACCCCATGCTTCTAAGGGGGAACCTTGCAGATGAGATATTCTGGATTCTTAGCCACTGCATGTAGTTGCATGGTCAGCAGTTTTTGCCTCTCTGCTCTTCCTAATAATCAATGGGGCTTCTTCTATCAGTTCTTGGTTATAAGAATTTTGTTTGGCCCTGGCCAGTAGCTCAGTGGATAGAATGTTGGTCACGCATATGTATGTCCAGGGTTCAATTCCCGGTCAGAGTATGCAGGAGAATCCACCATCTGCTTCTGACCCCCTCTCTCTCTTTTCCCTCTACTCCCACTGCTGGCCCCAGATGGGGCTGCTGGGTGGATCCCAGTCAAGAAGCATTTGGGAGTCTGCCTATCTCCCTTCCTCTCACCTAAAAAAAAAAAAAGACTTCTGCTCAGTTAGTCTTTATTGGTTATTCTAGTTGGTTGTTTATTTTAGTTGCAATTCCAATTTGATCTTGGGTGGAGGTGATTTAATTTCCACATACTCAGCCTTTATCTTGGATCCAGAACTAACTTTTATAACTTCCTTTAGATGTAGAGTTGAAAGCCTAAAATAAGTGTTTAATAATTCTTCATAAATTTTTTTTTTGTATTTTTCTGAAGCTGGAAATGGGGATAGACAGTCAGACAGACTCTCGTATGCGCCCGACCGGGATCCACCCGGCACGCCCACCAGGGGCGACGCTCTGCCCACCAGGGGGTGATGCTCTGGCCCTCCGGGGGGACGCTCTGCCGCGACCAGAGCCACTCTAGCACCTGGAGCAGAGGCCAAGGAGCCATCTCCAGCGCCCGGGCCATCTTTGCTCCAATGGAGCCTCGGCTGCGGGAGGGGAAGAGAGACAGAGAGGAAGGAGGGGGGGTGGAGAAGCAAATGGGCGCTTCTCCTATGTGCCCTGGCTGGGTATCGAACCCAAATACAACAATCTAGAAGAAATGGATAAATTCCTAGAACAATACAACCTTCCTAGACTGAGTCATGAAGAAGCAGAAAGCCTAAACAGACCAATCAGCAGGGAGGAAATAGAAAAAACTATTAAAAACCTCCCCAAAAATAAAAGCCCAGGCCCAGATGGTTATACTAGTGAATTCTATCAAACATTCAAAGAAGACTTGGTTCCTATTCTACTCAAAGTCTTCCAAAAAATTGAAGAAGAAGCAATACTTCCAAACACATTTTATGAGGCCAACATAACCCTCATACCAAAACCTGGCAAGGATGGCACAAAGAAAGAAAACTACAGACCAATATCTCTAATGAATACAGATGCTAAAATTCTAAACAAAATACTGGCAAACCGAATACAACAACATATTAAAAAAATAATACATCATGATCAAGTGGGATTCATCCCAGAATCTCAAGGATGGTTCAACATACGCAAAACGGTTAACGTAATACACCATATCAACAAAACAAAGAACAAAAACCACATGATCTTATCAATAGATGCAGAAAAGGCTTTTGATAAAATACAACACAATTTTATGTTTAAGACTCTCAACAAAATGGGTATATGAGGAAAATATCTCAACATGATAAAGGCCATATATGATAAACCATCAGCCAACATCATTTTAAACGGCATAAAACTGAGGACTTTCTACCTTAAATCAGGAACAAGACAGGGTTGTCCACTCTCTCCACTCTTATTTAACGTGGTGCTAGAAGTTCTGGCCAGAGCAATCAGACAAGACAAAGAAATAAAAGGCATCCATATCGGAAAAGAAGAAGTAAAGGTATCACTTTTTGCTGATGATATGATCCTATACATCGAAAACCCGAAGGACTCCACAAAAAGATTATTAGAAACAATAAACCAATACAGTAAGATCGCAGGATACAAAATTAACATACAGAAGTCCATAGCCTTTCTCTATGCCAACAATGAAATATTAGAAAACGAACTCAAAAAAATAATCCCCTTCACGATTGCAACAAAAAAAATAAAATACCTAGGAATAAACATAACAAAGAATGTAAAGGACCTATATAATGAAAATTACAAAGCATTGTTAAGGGAAATCGAAAAAGATACAATGAGATGGAAAAATATTCCTTGTTCTTGGATAGGAAGAATAAATATAATCAAAATGGCCATATTACCCAAAGCAATATACAAATTTAATACAATTCCCATCAAAATCCCTATGAGATTTTTTAAAGAAATGGAACAAAAAATCATCAGATTTATATGGAACTATAAAAAACCCCGAATAGCCAAAACAATCCTAAGGAAAAAGAATGAAGCTGGGGGCATTACAATACCTGACTTTAAACTATATTATAGGGCCACGATAATCAAAACAGCATGGTATTGGCAGAAAAATAGACACTCAGACCAATGGAACAGAATAGAAAGCCCAGAAATAAAACCACATATATATGGTCAAATAATCTTTGATAAAGGGGCCAACAACACACAATGGAGAAAAGAAAGCCTCTTCAACAAATGGTGTTGGGAAAACTGGAAAGCCACATGCAAAAGAATGAAACTCGACTACAGCCTGTCCCCGTGTACTAAAATTAATTCAAAATGGATCAAAGACCTAAATATAAGACCTGAAACAATAAAGTACATAGAAGAAGACATAGGTACTAAACTCATGGACCTGGGTTTTAAAGAACATTTTATGAACTTGACTCCAATGGCAAGAGAAGTGAAGGCAAAGATAAATGAATAGGACTACATCAGAATAAAGAGTTTTTGCTCAGCAAGAGAAACTGATATAAAAATAAACAGACAGCCAACTAAATGGGAAATGATATTTTCAAACAACAGCTCAGATAAGGGCCTAATATCCAAAATTTACAAAGAACTCATAAAACTCAACAACAAACAAACAAACAATCCAATAAAAAAATGGGAAGAGGACATGAATAGACACTTCTCCCAGGAAGAAATACAAATGGCCAACAGATATATGAAAAGATGCTCAGCTTCATTAGTTATTAGGGAAATGCAAATCAAAACTACAATGAGATACCACCTCACCCCTGTTAGATTAGCTATTATCAACAAGATGGGTAATAGCAAATGTTGGAGAGGCTGTGGAGAAAAAGGAACCCTCATTCACTGTTGGTGGGACTGTAAAGTAGTACAACCATTATGGAGGAAAGTATGGTGGTTCCTCAAAAAACTGAAAATAGAACTACCTTATGACCCAGCAATTCCTCTACTGGGTATATACCCCAAAACCTCAGAAACATTGATACGTGAAGACACATGTAGCCCCATGTTCATTGCAGCATTGTTTACAGTGGCCAAGACATGGAAACAACCAAAAAGCCCTTCAATAGAAGACTGGATAAAGAAGATGTGGCACATATACACTATGGAATACTACTCAGCCATAAGAAATGATGACATCAGATCATTTACAGCAAAATGGTGGGATCTTGATAACATTATATGGAGTGAAATAAGTAAATCAGAAAAAAACAAGAACTACTTGATTCCATACATTGGTGGAACATAAAAACGAGACTAAGAGACATGGACAAGAGAGTGGTGGTTACCAGAGGTGGGGGGAGGGAGGATGCAGGAGGGAGGGAGGGAGAGAGTTAGGGGGAGGGGGAGGGGCACAGAGAACTAGATAGATGATGGCGAAGGACAAGCTGACTTTGGGTGAGGGGTATGCAACATAATCTAATGACAAAATAACCTAGACATGTTTTCTTTGAATATATGTACCCTGATTTATTAATGTCATCCCATTACCATTAATAAAAATTCATTTAAAAAAAATAATTCTTCATAAATTTTTTTTTTTTTGTATTTTTCTGAAGCTGGAAATGGGGATAGACAGTCAGACAGACTCTCGCATGCGCCCGACCGGGATCCACCCGGCACGCCCACCAGGGGCGACGCTCTGCCCACCAGGGGGTGATGCTCTGCCCCTCCGGGGGGACGCTCTGCCGCGACCAGAGCCACTCTAGCACCTGGAGCAGAGGCCAAGGAGCCATCCCCAGCGCCCGGGCCATCTTTGCTCCAATGGAGCCTCGGCTGCGGGAGGGGAAGAGAGAGACAGAGAGGAAGGAGGGGGGGTGGAGAAGCAAATGGGCGCTTCTCCTATGTGCCCTGGCCGGTATCGAACCCGGGTCCCCCGCACGCCAGGCCGACGCTCTACCGCTGAGCCAACCGGCCAGGGCAATTCTTCATAAATTTTAACCCATAACAATATATTAAAAGCACTCATTGGCACATACACTTACACTCTCAAAGCAGGGAAATCATGGTCGTGGAATAGGTAAGAGATTTTCCATAGGTTTCATGTGTAGATTGCGCAGAAACAGGACTGGTGGCATTTTATGGCCCAATCCAAATCTGGCGTTGTGAAATTCCCACCTTTGTTTATAGATTTAAGTTTACTCCACTTAAGATAAGCATCTGAAAAGAATGGAGACACTTGACCTGGCCTGAAGCTTACATTCTCATTCACTGTAACTCTAACCCTGGTCACAAACTTTGAAAAGTGTGTCTCTCCACTGACAGATGTGCCTGTTTGAAGGGAGAGAGAGAACGGGAGGGATAAGAGAGGGGCATAAAAAGAAATAAATATAGAGTGATGGAGGATGATTTGACTTTGGGTGATGGGTATATGCATAATTGACTGTCCAAATGATGTGGAGATGTTTTCTCTAAATCTGTGTACTCTGATTGACCAATGTAATCCTGTTAAATTTGATTGTCTAAATAAAAAAAAAAGTGTATAGGGCATAATGTTTTCACTTAGTAATTTCTTTTTTGTTAAAAAAATTCCTGTTTTGCAATTTTGAACTTGCAAAAATCATACTAGTGGAAGACATTAAAGAAAACTCCAATTAATGAATCTATTATTAAGAAGAAAGGAGCAAATTACCTATTCCAAGCTCAAGGCAACAGCCATCACCATATTTCCCACACTATGCAAGAACCGGTATTTAGATTGATAAAAGGAAGCAAATAAAGAACCAATCTTTTGTGAGTATTAAATGTCAACCCTTGGTATGCTGTAGTTACTAATATGGACTAATGCTTTTTAGAGGGATTCTTCACAATCCTTCTTTTTAAAATTCCTTTAAAATAAAGGAATTTGCCATAGAAGCCTGAATTTATCAGTAAACTCAACAGAAAAGAACATCCTATTCCCAAGCATTTTGATTAATTGATGATCTACTGTACAGTCATTAGATTCTATTGTGCAAACATTAAGTATGAAAATTGTAATTATGTAGCATTTATTGAATCTCCTGGAATCAGTAAATGATTACTTGGAGACAAGCAAAAGAAGACTACACAGTTAGAAAAAACAGCCTTTTCAAAATTTGCAGGCACACTAAAGTTTTGTTGCCACAACTTTGCTAATTTATTTTTAACCAAATCTTTGAATATGCATGAGTGTTTCCCACTTTTTAACTTAAATCATGGCATTAACAGAATTATTTGTAAGTGATCTGTGATCTCTACAATTCATTGCAACATGATTTGTTTTTGGAGAAAAATTATTTTATTTATATACTTTGACTTTAAGTTTTATTTATTCATTTTAAATTTTATTTAGAAAATTAAATTTAACAGAAAAACATGATTGATAATAGATCTATATGAATACAAAAGAAAAAAATAACCTTGGAATATATTTTGTAAATGAGTCAGACATAAAACAATTTATTTGTGGTTCTATTGTAGATATCAAAAGGTTAGCTACACACATTATACCATACACATTTTTGCAAAACTTCAACTTTCACAAAAATATATTTCAGGCAATTTTTTAAAGATCAGAAACTTGGGAAATATTTGGGGAAAACATCCTAACAAGTAGAAGAAGTACACCAGAAGAAATATACCTTTGTCTGATTGTTAACAAAGTTAGAAATATTGTGCCGTGTTCACAGTAGGTATGAGGAACAAGAAAAAGCTAATGCACCCACCTATGCCCATTGGCATATAAGGTGTTGAGGACGGGGCTGGCTACGTGACTCTGATTGTGTGGTGGAAGGTCTTTGGACCTTTCATTAGGGAGTTGATTCATAATTGGGATGCTTCAATAAGTTAAATAGGTGGCCTTAAAAGTTGTTATCAAACATATTTTCCCTGAAGCTCTGCTGAAACTTTAAGTGCTCCACACAGAAAAATCACTCTTTCTCTGCTGTTCCTGTCCATTGAAGCAGAGGAAGAAAGAGGGGTGCACTACTTCAGCCTCAGTCTCAAAATGATTATACATACATGGCCTAATTGCTAAAGACTTAAATTAAAGTCAGATATTTCACTTTATTTCTGTTGTTAAAAGACACATTTCTTGGGCCAAAGAAAAGACGACTCTTTACCTGTCTTTGTGAACTTTGCCTACACTGAATTACTAAAATCAGAATGTAGCGTAGTCCCGTGATGGCAACTCCACACCATCTACCTGACCCTCCCACCCAGGGTTATCATGCTAAATAGCCAAGCCCTGTGAAAACTTTTGAAACCTCAACAGAGCACCCAAGACACCCATTGATCCATGGGAACTGCCACAAACTGACCATTCATTTTATCATTATTTGCATATACAATAAAGTCTTTTTTTTATTTAGACAAATAACTTTATTTTGTTTTAAGCATCTATAGCAATACACATGTGTGTAAGGAGGCTGCTTCTATCAGTAAGACAAAGGTTATAAAAGATACATACAGCCTGACCTGTGGTGGCGCAGTGGATAAAGCGTTGACCTGGAAATGCTGAGGTCGCCGGTTCGAAACCCTGGGCTTGCCTGGTCAAGGCACATATGGGAGTTGATGCTTCCAGCTCCTCCCCCTTCTCTCTCTCTGTTTCTCTCTCTCCCTCTCTCTCTCCTCTCTAAAAAAAATGAATAAATAAAAGATACATACAAATATAGGTATTAAAAGCATGAGGGGTCTTATATCCTTTCTTGAAGAACAAGCACATTCTATATATATGAGTAGGTTGTAACAAAGAATTTTAAAGTTCAAGAGCTTGTCACAATAATGAGGTATAATAATGGACAAGAAAAGTCATACAAGCTTCTCTCTTGTCCAATACTCAGTGAAGTCTCATTCACTTCTCATAGAGGCCTTTAGTGTTCACTGTCTATTGGATGTTCTTTGAGGTCTCCTTCTCCTCAGGTTTCAGTTTCTGCTGCCGGTTCTGCCTCTTCGTTTGTCTAATCCACTGGGCCAGGCTTTTCCTCAGACTTATGCTGCACAAATTTGGGTGGAAATTGGTGTCTGTGGCCTAGGAGTAAAGTATCCACACATTACCTCTGGAAAATAGAACTTGGTTTTAGGTTTGACTGTATCTTGCTCTTCATGATCTTTGAAGTGCCACCAGTATCTTTTTGAAGGATGATATTGATAGTCTGACATAGCTTCATCAAAAGCAATGATATAGTAATCAGCCAGTAGGATAACTTGGGTAGGGGTCTGCTGCTGTTGCTTCCAAATGGTAAAAAGAATGGGTGCTTGAGCATGTAAAAAGATGTATTCCACTCCAGCCATCTGATTTAAGTATTCTAATGTTAGTCTCTGCACTTTGACCACTTCGTTATTACATGTTCTGTTGTAAAAAGAGTTACTTCATTCTGAAAAGTAATCTAGGATTCTTCCACTATTCAAAATGGGGATCTGTGAACTGTCAACCCAAGAGATTCCCAGCAGATTACCTCAGATATCCACTTCCGCCATAATTCTAAAAGTGTTTACAGGTTGTCCTTCCCACCAAGAGAAAACGTAACAGCAATGACAACAGAGCAGCAGGTTTCAGAACCTAGGGACTGTGAGGAGAACCTCAAGAAGGGGAGGATACTCAAAGCCAGGAGGAAGGCAGGGAGGGGGAGCTGGAAGGACAGGGACCCCACTGGCAGGTGGAGGTGGTAAAGAGTAGAGGGGTACCACTGGAAAGTGGGAGCAGGGTCGGTAGGAGAGGGACCAATATAGTCTTGATTACTATAAATAAGTTAGCTTTTTATCTTTAAAAAAAATTATTTAGAAAATTAACTTTAACAGAGTGACATTGATCAGTATGAGTACATAGGTTTCAGGTAAATATCTCTGTAGCATATGAACTGTTGATTGTGTTGTGTGCCCATCACCCAGAGTCAAATCACTCATCATCACAGCATACCTGTCTCTCTTTACTCCCTTTCCCCACTCTTTCTCTACAACCCCTACCCTTGGTAACCACTTCATTTTTTATCTATGTCCATGAGTCTTAATTTTATATTCCACCCATGAGTGAAATCATACAGTTCTTAGCTTTTTCTGATTTACTTATTTCACTCAATATAATATTATCAAGGTCCATCCATGTTGTTGTAAATGGCACAATGTCATCATTTCTTATGGCTGAATAGTATTCCATTGTATATATGTACCACATCTTCTTTATCCAATCCTTTACCGAGGGACACTTTGGTGGTTCCCATGTCTTGGGCCACCGTGAATAATGTTGCAATGAACATGGGGCTGCATGTGTCCTCACGTACCAATATTTTTGAGTTTTGGGGGTAGAAAATAAGTTAGCTTTTAGACCTACCTGTTTTAAACTTAGTGCAAGTTAATGACTTCAGTACTGCTCAGCCTTTACTCTTGATTCTTAGTCTTCTGTCTCCTTTCTCTTCTGGATGATCTCTGAGGGCTGTCTGGGTGCTGGGGAGTGGGCTGGCTGTGATGGTGTGGTGGGAGATTTTTGGAGGCAACCTCCATTAGTTGTCCAATATTCTCTGTATCTGGGTGGCCCCTTCCCTAGTATTACCCAAGGCTGTAATCTGACTGATGAACTTTGGTTTGTTGTTTCACACACTGATGCTCTGTGGGGGGGGGGGGTCACCATTCATCTCCCACTGGCTAACATGGTCTCTCTACTTCTGGTGGCTGTGGAACACCATGCCTTTGTCACAGCCCTCCATCCAGGCAGACACTCAGCAGTCCACCACGGTGTGGTCCCACGCTCGCCCACTACAGGCTATGGGAAGCATAAAGGTGCCCAGTCGAACTCTACTTTCCCCTGCTGTTCTGCTTTCTTATCCGGGCTCGAATGCGCTATGTTGGAACTGAGCTCTGAGCACTGACCTTTAAAAATCATAAAATGGGGAGTTTGAGGACATAACTCCTTCCTATGCCTTCTGAATTACCCTAATTTTTAAAATTCATTTAGTTTTCTTGCTTGAATCTGAGAATGAGGAATATTGAGACACATGTCCCTGCCCTCCCAAATTTCTACCTCTCTTCCTCTTGGTTCCTAAATACTCCAGGGCAGGGGAGGGGGAGAAGTGCAGGCTTTTATCTCCTGAGCCAGAATATCTCAGGTAGGACCTACAGGGGTCTGTAGCTCTCCCGGTGATTCTGATACAGTTAATATCAGACTTTGACTGGTTCTTCCTTCTTCCTAGGCTTTACTGAAAAATAGGTAATTCTTTCATGCCATAGAGAGAAATTTATGACCAGTGTCCTCCATGGTTGACCCTGATGTATGAAAAAATGAGAAAGAACCTTAAGTAATCTCTATATTTTAAAGAAAAGAGCTCAAAATTTGAATTCATTCTGTAACAAAGCCTAATCTCTCTTTTTCCTCTACTCTTCCCTCATCCCCCCAACCAAAAAGCTAACTTGGGCCAATGAATAAGGAAATAATATCTTAGAAAGGAAAAAAGAGTGCATTTATTATTTTCCTGGCTATTTAGCACTCGTGGTATGTAACAAATTGTATGTGGCATGCAATGTGACCAATGTGCTTCAAATCACATTATAAGAATGTATTTGGTAACAACATGGCCAGATATTGTTGAAGTGATCGTTTCTATCCAATTCAGTATTGTAGTGCTGGTGGCTGAGGTCAAGCAGGTGCACATTGGATCTGCAAAGCCAGAAAGCATTGGACCATTCCCGTTTATTGGATTCTCGCAATGGCAGATGAGCAAACAGGCAGGGGAAAACTCGTGGCGGCAGGTGAGCAATCAGGTAACTGGGCCCTCGAAGTGGTGGGCAAGTGATCCACCCTGAGGGAAAGCCCCTGTAGCCTTACATAGGCTACACACATGTGGCTCTGCCATGTGCTCATGCACTAATCATGCCAAGTGCAAGCGAACAAACCTAACACAGCTGTTTTCCCAACACTCTACCCCTTTAGGGTTGCTCACCTTGCAATCTATGTGACAGGTATCTTCCGCAATGGTCCCCGAGTGAGTAGTGAGTTAAATTACATAAACAAAGACTAAGTAATAGCACAATCTATACTGAAAATGACAATAATTACAAAGTTGCTTTTCACAATGACATCTCGAGCACACAAGGGATAACATCCTTCCATCTCAGGCAACCAGGTGCCAGTTGCCCAGGGAGTTAACTGGAGGACAATCTCTAGTGCCCTATGCCATGGTGCCAACAAGACTACTTATTGTAGGTGGGGGATCTGTACAGTCCGGGGCCATGTTCACTGAAGGAACTGTCCTTGATGTATCTCTGCAACTGGATGGAAGCAGCTTCCTGATGCAGGAGGGCTTCCCAGGTTCTTGCCTTACTGTCCAAAAGCAGCAGTGTTTCCATCCAGCAAAGGAGCCGGTGCCCCCCTCTTGTCACAGTCCCTGCTTCAAGAGTCCATTATACCACTCAATGATCAGTCTGTGCAACTCGCCCAAGGTGTAGGTCCATTACAGGCAACTAGTAATATAACTCTTTGATAATGGACCTCAGTGTCTTTCCATAAGTGCTCTGTTCATTGCCAGAAGCCCCATCTAAAATCCTCGGCAAGCTCACAGGGCCTGGCGGGGTCAAACACATTTAAGACCTTGACAGTTCTCTTGGCTGCTGCACATTAGAAGAGAACCAGTGGGTTGCCAATTTCACATGGCAACCTCACAGTGGCAAGCAAGCAATCCATGCCAAGGGCAAGCACCTGTAGCCTTACATAGGCTGTACACATGTGGCTTTGCCATGTGCTCATGCACTAATCATGCAAAGTGCAAGCAAGCAAGCCTACCATAGCTCTTTTCCCAACAAGGGCCACACATTATCTTCACCTCCTTTGTGCTCTTAAATAATCCCCTATCATTGACTATGGGTAGAACCTATATCTTGATTTTAAGCAAAAGAATATGACATAATGAGGGGCTATCACTTATGCAATTTTGTATAAGACTCTGTATTGCTAATAGACTCATTCTTTTTCTCTGTTCATGTCTCTAAAGAATCAAGTTGCTATGCTGTGACAAGGCCTATGGAGAGGGCCACATGGCAAGGAGCTGAGGGTGGCTTCTAGCAGCTGAAGGTGCTTTCTAATTGCTGACATGCAGTAAGAAATCAGAGCCTTCAGTCTTACAGCTGCAAGCAATTGACACCTGCCAATACCTGGGTGAGCTTGGCAGTGTCTTAGTTCCCAAATGAGCTTTCAGATGACAACAGAGCCTGGCCAACTCCTTGATTTCAGAAGTCTAAACAGAAGATCCAATTATTCTGTGCCCAAAGCTCTGATCATTATAAACTGTGAGAGAATAAATACATGTTGTTTTAAGTTACTCTTTAGTCATTAGTTACACAGCATAAAAAACTAATATAATAATAGAGCCCAGAGACTGGGATAGATAGAGGTAACCTCTGGTAAGAGAAGAGTCAGTGGATCCCAAAGTAGGGAACATGTCTATTGTTTAGTTTGAGCCTATAATAATCAAACTTTCATTACAAAGCTTGTTCTATGTACCAGGCATCAAAACTGTCCTGCAGGCTGTATACCTTATTGAATCCTTGAAGTAGCTATTAGTCCACTGCACATATAAATAAATGGAGGCCCCAGGACATTAGGCAACACTCTGGTGTTCCAGAGTTAGTAAGTAATGGGGCCAGGATTGACATACAAATTTGACTCCAAAAGGTCCTCCCTAAATATTGGTGCGGGGATAATACCCTGAACTGGCCATCGCATTTGGGTGTTTCAGGATTTTACTAATAAGACAGTCTCCCAGTGATTTTAACTTTCTCTGTGCATGAGCTATGGTTTGAAAAAAAGGAAATGGTGACAGTCACACTCAGAATTTTGTGTTCATTCAACCTGCAACATACTCTACTATCCTCTAAGATCTGTGTCTGGGAAAGTAACTGATGTGAAGACATTTTATTCAAAAGTTTAGATCATAGTGAAAAAATAGTACTTGCTGACTTTCAAAAAACCACTTGTACAAAAACATTTAAAATTTTAAAAAGGGAGTGCTTGATTAAACCATTTGTCTATATAAACTATTTTCCTTAATTTTGCTCATAATGAACAATTTCTGTATATTCATGAGGTCAGTGATGAGACTGATTTTAAGCAGACCCATGCAGTTGTGACCGCATTCATAACTGTCTCATTTATGAATCTCAGCACAACCATTGAGTCTAATGGGTGTGCTGGCTCATACGAGCTCAAAGGATCATTGATATCTATGACTATGTGCAAACACACTTAATGCACAGCTCAATAGTGGTGTTGAGGAAGTAATCTCACCTAATATCCAATTCAAGACAACCAACAGGGTTAACCCAGAGCTTTGTCTGAAGAGACATCTGAAATACATCAAGAAAATAAATTAACTGCCAAAAACTTCATTTATTCTACCGATAATTTATCTGAAAGATGGCTGAGGGAGATCAGAGGGAGTTGTGGTTAACGCCCACTGTGGAAGGTCCACACACAGCTGAAATAAGGAAGCCAAGGATGAATGGAATGAGGCAGACCCAGCACAACTATTGAGATGGAGGAGTTGAGTGATTTGGGAGCAGCAACTAGGGCAAGCTATGGCCAGGCCATCATGGTGAATTCCTCTGTTTAGTTTATACTGAGGAAATAAGTCATATTCCACCTAGCCCATTTTTAAAGTTGCCAACTATCTAACCTTCTTTTTTCTTTTTCTATTTTTAAGTGAGAAGAGGAGAGATAGAGAGACTCCTGAGTGCACTTCAACCGGGATCTACCTAGCAACCCCTGTCTGGGTCCAATGTTTGAATCAACCGAGAATTATCCTCAGTGCCTAAGGCTGATGTGTGGACCAACCAAGCTATCCTCAGTGCCCAGGGCCAATGTTCAAACCATGGGAGGGGAAGAGAGAGAAAGAAGAGGGAAAGGGAGGGAAAGAGAAGCAGAGGTTGCTTCTTATGTGTGCTCTGAATGGGGATTGACCCTGGGATGTCCGCGCACTGAGCTAATGCTCTAGCCACTGAGTAAACTAGCCAGGGCTCTTTTTTCCCAAGAGTCTTTTTCTTCTTCTTTTATTTTGTATTTTTCTGAAGTGAGAAGCAGGAAGGCAAAAAGACAGACTTTCACATGCACCCGACCGAGATCCACCCAGCATGCCCACCAGGGGCAATACTCTGCCCATCTGGGGTGTTACTCTGTTGCAATCAGAGCCATTCTAGTGCTGGAGGTGGAGGCCATGGAGCCGTCCTCAGTGCTCGGGCCAACTTTGCTCCAATGTAGCCTTGACTGCAGGAGGGGAAATGAGAGAGAGATAGAAAGGAGAGGGGGAAGGGTGGAGAAGCAGATGGGCACTTGTCATGTGTGCCCTGGCAGGGAATCAAACCCAGGACTTCCAAATGCTGGGCTGACACTCTACCAGTGAGCCAGCTGGCCAGGATTATGATTATTCTTGTGTGGGTGGTATGTCAGGGGAAGTTATGGAGGTGAAAAGGTTATAAGTTAGTGGATTTCTTTTTCAAACAGTGGAACTTTTGAAATTAGAAAATGGAATAAGCCATGTAACAAAAGGAACCCATGAAGATTGGGTTCCATGATGAAAAAATGGGCCGTATTAAAAATAGCTGTGCCTTTACACATTTGTAGTGTCTTAATAACAACCCTTTGTTCTACTCTCCTCTCAGGACCTGGGTTCTTGTTCCCTTTCCCAATGCTCCATAGCAGGAAGTGTGCATTAGGTAAGCAGCTAGAAGAACCACCACTAGCCAGTTCTGAATTGTCATTTTTCTAGTCCACTTTGGTACCCCACGAAGACATAGCACCTTCATTTTTCAGAGAAGGAAACAGCAGCTCAGTAGTCGTAAGCAAGTTATCCAGGATCACTCAATTAGTAATGGAATGGTGGAGCCATGGCTTAAATAGCAGAGTTATTAAAAAGAATAACTAGCCTGGCCTGTGGTGGTGCATTGGATAGAGTGTCAACCTGGAATGCTGAGGTTGCTGGTTTGAAACACTATGCTTGTCCAGTCAAGGCACATATAATAAGCAATGAACAACTAAAGTGAAGAAACTATGAATTGAAACTTCCTGCTCCCTATCCCTCTCTCTCCTCTTCCTGTAAAACAAAACAAAACAAAGCAAAAAAAAAAAAAAAAAAAAAAAAAAAGCAAAAAAGCAAAAAAGAATAACTAGCTTTGGCCAGATTGCTCAGTTGATTATAGTATCATCTGGAAGCACAGAGGTTGCCGGTTCAATCCTTGGTCAGGGCACACACAGGAACAGATTGATGTTCCTGTCTCTCTCTCTCTCTCCCTTTCTCTCTCTCTAAAATCAATAAAATAAACATTAGAAAAGAAAAAAAAGAGGAGAATAACTAAAATACTACAATGTCCTATCTGTATTAAATTCAAATATTTTATAAAAGGAAAATGGTCTTGATATTTAATTACTCTTGAATATTAATATTTGTAGAGAGCTTGTAGAAAAAAAATAACCTTGAGGTAATTAAAAGAATCTTCCAGAAAATATTAAAAAAGCAGGATATGTGTAAAACTGTATATAAGGACAAATATGGAGGAAAGTAAATATTTCCAAATAAGATAATGTTTTTCAAACATTGTCTAGAACTAGGATAATGGTGGAGGGAGAAGATGTGAGAGATGAGACATGAAAAAGATATTCATCTAGGAACTAGAGAGATCATGAGGACCATGGCTCCATGTGCTTGGCTCTCTTCCCTAGAAGCTTTGTCTGTCCTAGTACAGCTGGAGACTGAAGACAGACATTCCACACACTGTTCTTAGGGTAGTTTTGGTTAGACTTGAAGCAGGCAGTGCAAGAATTCTTGCAAGGAAGAGGATTCTTTTGATGTTTCCTGTCCTGAAGATTCAAGGGGTTTAGGCAAACCTTTAAACCTGAGGGGCTCAGTACACTTCTTCAAGTTCCCTGGGTCCCGAGAGAGAGAGCCCTACAGGATGACAGCAGCTCTCACCAGCAGTAATAATTTATGTGCCACATTTCAAAGGACATGTATTTTAAGGGTTCCTTGCTGTGTGAGAAACCAATGGGGCAAACTGGAGTAGAAAATAAGTACACCTGACTATAATTAATGCTGACAGTAATCTTAAGCTTTCATTCTGAAAACAGCCAGATGGGAAAGTTGGAACTGTTAATAATGGAAAACACTGCCATTCGGTTTCTGGAGTCGTAACTCTTTCAAGATTGTTTGAATTCCCGGTCTCTGCAGACTGGCAAAATGCCGAAGCCAGATGCAGCTCCATTTCTCCACAGCCATGGGCTGTGTTAGAGGAATCAGAGAGGAAAGCTGTGCTCTCAGCCCCCAGCTCTGGTAAGAATTTATGTGTGGGAGGCCTGGGACTGGGGAAAGAAGAGCAGACAAAGTAATAGCAAGAAATTGTGGGGCCAGACCATGGCTTTGAAATGAGCCCATGAATTGAGTGGAGTTCCAGCCCAAATGAGGTTTAAGACATACCTCAGAAAAGGATGCTATACTCCAAGGGCTTGGTCAAATATGGCGCAGCAGAGGTCAAGATGAGGGACACGCCTGAGGTGGGTGAATGAGAGAGTACATTACTGTTTTAGTAGAGGATGAAGGACAAATGGAGACAGCTTCCTGAGAAAGTATCTCAGGAGCAGCAGTTATGAGGTCATTTCCCCTCTCTCCCTTCTTCTTCTTCTTCTTTTTTTTTTTTTTTACAGAGATAGAGAGAGAGTCAGAGAGAGGGATAGACAGGGACAGACAGACAGGAACAGAGAGAGATGAATAGCATGAATCATTAGTTTTTTGTTGTGGCACTTTAGTTTTCATTGATTGCTTTCTTATACGTGCCTTGACCGTGGGGCTACAGCAGACCAAGTAACCACTTGCTCGAGCCAGCGACCTTGGGTCCAAGCTGGTGAGCTTTGCTCAAACCAGATGAGTCCGCGCTCAAGCTCACGACCTCGGGATCTTGAACCTGGGTCTTCCGCATCCCAGTTCGATGATCTATCCACTGAGCCACTGCCTGGTCAGGCTCCCTTCCCTTCTTGAGTGTCCAGCTAGACCTCAACAGAGCTAGTGGTCTATGGGCCATGCTTTCCAGTGCCCCTAGTGATTGGGTTCCACCAAGCACTGAAGAAAAATGGTGAGAAGGGACCCTCCCCATTGCATGTCCTTGTTTCCTTAAGGCCTTAGAGAAAAAAATGTTGGGTGCAAAGGGATTTAATGGCCACAGAATTCTTAAGTTGGAGATGCAACATCTGTGTCCAAGGTGGCCTTTGACAATAGAGAGCAAATCCTTGGTCAAAGCAGGTGGGGAGGGGAGCTTCTGTGAAAATCCCTTTTCTGTCCTTTTCAAGGGTATGATGGGGATCAACAGTACCAAAACCCTGTGGTCTTATGGGTGCTTGCGGAGGCAGGTTAAAAGGACACTGGACATAATTCAGTCCTTGCAGAAATTTAGTCCTGTCCAGACAAGGCCAGGCTGGCAGAAGCAAGCAGGCCCCAAGGGGGTAGAAGAGGCTGTGAATCATATTCAGGCTCTTAGGGAGTAGCCCATGAGGCACTGGCAGAGGTGGAGGTGAAGCAATGAGAAGGAGAAGATGTGAATTCCAGCCATAGATTGAGCTTCTCGTGCTTCTACAGCAGCTGCTGTGCTGGAACAGAGCACTGGGCTCTGTGGGCTTGTCCTTCTACACCACTGATGGAACAGGAGAGCCCAGAAAGACAGGGCACTCACAGGCTCCAGATAGGAGAATACCTTTAAAAGCAAATTCACAGAGACACTGAAACATGTGGATGTGCTTTAGTAACAGGCATGGAAGCTCTGTGTGGTCAATGATTTCTGGCTCAAACTGAGTAAGGTGTAAAAATCCTTGTTGGTCTAATAGAGACTGACCTGTAAAGGAAAAAAAACTGATGAAAACAGCAGATAGGGGAAATATCCCAACAAATACTGCTGGCAATCCAAACCATAAAAGAGGGATTCTATTTCCACCAAATAACTAGATTAAAAAGATAGCATACTTATATTTCATACATATAAATATACCCTAATAGTTTTCACTGACAGTTGGGCAAATGAGAAAATATGAATGTGGAAAGCCAGTCAATGGGGTGAGCTCTGAACGGAAGCCAAGGACATTACAAGTAAAAATGTCTTAATAGTATTTTAATTTGATCATTTTCAGAGAAAAGAAAGCTTTTCCCTTACAAATAAATCTCATGGAGAAACTAGACATGGATAATAGTACAGTGAATCTGCTCAGGAGAGAAAACCCTCTCTCCATGCCAGGCTTCTTCTTCGCTTATGGAGTGGCCACAAATGCCCCCTGAAGAACTTGAATCCTGGGAGGAGCAGTCCACAAAACAAACTTCATCAACCCTCGCAATTTCAAAATTAGGATGCTGAAGCAGTTTTTCCAAGAAAAGGAGAAGAAGAATGATGTCAGAGTAATGGTGAGAGATACTCCTGATCTCTCCCCTTGAAATTTCAACAAATTGAACAATTAAAATTCAGCAAAGGAACCCCAGCTGGGCTCACAGGCGCACCTGAAAGGTCTATGAACTGGATGGACTAAAGGTGGGATGGGGTGAAAAGGGGAGCAAAAGATAAAACTCATTTGTGGTAGGCTTTGCAGAGGAGAGGAGACAAACTTGAAGTAACTGGGTTTTTTTCTCTGCTGGACTATGGGGAGGAGGGAAACATGGGCTTTTCTGGATTTTGTCTGACAGGTATGGAGAGAGAAACTCAGAGTGATTGGGTTTCTTTCTGCCAGGAAGAGAAGTAAGACAGAGGGGCAGAGGAGGAGGTAAACCAAAGAAGCCAGAATATGGGGCCATGGCAAGTGTTCCCATGGTTGCTGTGCTGGAAGCCCACACTTAGCAGAGACAGAGAAGCTCAAGTGTAACCCCCAACATCCCAGATCCTGCCTCTCTCATCTCATGGTACAGAGAGCGGCAGAGACAAATCCCACAGCTAGTTCTCCAGAACCACTCTCTGCCCTGAAACACAGAATTGCTCCATTTTGGTTCCCAGCTCTGTTGAGACATGGGAAGGGGTGCCCAGAAGCCTGAGATAATCATTGCTAGAACTGTAAAGCCACCACAACACGCCCCACATACCAATGTGATTGCAGCCCTGCCTATATCATTGCAATAGTGGAAAGCCCAGGAACTTCACAGAGCTAAAAGTTGTAATACATCGACACTTATTGGAAGAAACCTCTCAAAACCAAAATTTATTTTTTCTTTATTCCCCATTTTTTCCTTTTTTTTAATTTTTGAATTTCAATTAAAAATTTTTTTAATATTTTTATTCTTATTTTTTGGGAGTGTT
This sequence comes from Saccopteryx leptura, assembly GCF_036850995.1. NCBI lineage: Eukaryota > Metazoa > Chordata > Mammalia > Chiroptera > Emballonuridae > Saccopteryx > Saccopteryx leptura. The sequence goes on along the minus strand of NC_089508.1, from coordinate 136,916,886 downwards.
TTGTATTTGATTTTTTCTTTGCTTTCAATCTATTATTTTGTAGTTTTTCTTCTTAGTTGTCATAATTTAAAAATTATTCATCAGCTAACACCATATTAAATGGCACAAAACTGAAGGCTTTCCCCCTTAAATCAGGAGCAAGACAGGATTGTCCACTCTCTCCATTCTTATTTAATGTGGTGCTAGAGGTTCTAGCCAGAGCAATCAGACAAGACAAAGAAATAAAGGCATGCATATCGGAAAAGAAGAAGTAAAGGTATCACTTTTTGCAGATGATATGATCCTATACATCGAAAACCCCAAAGAATCTACAAAAAGACTACTAGAAACAATAAGCCAATATAGTAAGATCTCAGGATACAAAATTAACATACAAAAGTCCATAGCCTTTCTATATGCCAACAATGAAACATTTGAGAATGCACTAAAAAATAATCCCCTTCATGATTGCAACAACAACAACAACAAAATACCTAGGGATAAACATAACAAAGAATGTAAACGACCTATATAATGAATACAATATCCATCAAAGTGATTCTTTACATATGAAGGAGCAATAAAAACTTTTCCAGACATAGAAGCTGAAGAAATTTATCACCAGAAAACCCCCACTGCAGGAAATACTCAAAGGGGTTATTTGACAAGTCACAAAGAACAAAACAAGGCCCTGGCCGGTTGGCTCAGTGGTAGAGCATCGGCCTGGTGTGCAGGGGTCCCGGGTTCAATTCCCGGCCAGGGCACACAGGAGAAGCACCCATCTGCTTCTCCACCCCTCCCCCTCTCCTTCCTCTCTGTCTTTCTCTTCCCCTCCCGCAGCCGAGGTCCATTGGAGCAAAGATGGCCCGGGCGCTGGGGATGGCTCCTTGGCCTCTGCCCCAGGCGCTAGAGTGGCTCTGGTCATGACAGAGCAATGTCCCAGAGGGGCATAGCATCACCCCTGGTGGGCAGAGCATTGCCCCTGTTGGGCATAATGGGTGGATTCCGGTCGGGCTCATGCGGGAGTCTGTCTGACTGTCTCTCCCCATTTCCAGCTTCATAAAAATACAAAAAACAAACAAACAACAACAACAACAACAACAAAAAAAACAAATCAAAATTACAAGTAAAAGCTCAAACAAGGTCATAATAAAAACAAGGATAATCTTTGACAACAATAACATAAAAGAGGAGAAGATTAAGATCTGTAGTAGCAAAGGAGGATGGAGTGCAGAAGCACTGTTATGACAAAGGACTCTTATACATATGAACATTTTTTTCTTAACCTAAATGGTAACCACCCACGAAAAAGCTACTACTAAAACACACAGCTTAGAAAAAGTAGAAACAGGCCCTGGCCACTGAGCTCAGTGGTAGAGCATCGGCCTGGTGTGTGGAAGTTCTGGGTTCAATTCCCAGCCAGGGCACATAGGAGAGGAACCAATTTGCATCTCCACCTCCCGCCCTCCCCCTTTCTCTGTATCTGTCTCTTCTCCTCCCACATCCAAAGCTCCATTGGAGCAAAGGTTTCCCAGGCATTGAGGATGGCTCCATGGCCTTCACCTCAGGTGTTAGAATGGCTCCAGTTGCAATGGAGCAATGGCCCAGAAGGGCAGAGCATCACCCCCTGATGGGCAAGCCAGCTGGATCCTGGTCAGGCCAATGCAAGAGTCTGTCTGTCTGCCTCCCCACTTCTCACTTCAGAAAAATACACACACACACACACACACAAAAAGAAGAAGAAATGGGAAAGAAGTGTGGAATTCCACCAAACAAAAACAATGGACAGAAACACAGAAGAACCAAACAACACACAGAGGTACCAGAAAACAAAGCACAAAATGGCTATAGAAAATCTTCAAGTACCAAAATACCTTAAATGTAAATGGACTGAATTCACCAATAAAGAGTCACACAGTCGCAAATTGGATCAAAAAGCAAAACCCAACCATATGCTGCCTTCAAGAGATACATCTAAGCTGCAAGGACAAAAGTAGACTGAAAGTTAAAGATTGGAAAATGATTTTCTAAGCAAATAATATCCAAAGAAAAACAGGTGTAGCCATACTCATATCTAACAATACAGACTTCAAGGCAACCAGAGATAAAGATGGACATTTCATAATAATAAAGGAGACATTGTATCAAGAAAACATAACACTTCTTAATATATATGCATCAAAACAGGGAGCACCAAAATATATAAGACATCTACTAACTGATCTAAGAATAGAAGGAGACAAAAACATGAACATACTTGGGGCTTTCAACACACCATTGATGGCTTTGGATAGACCATCCAAACAGAAAATCAATAAAGAAGTATCAGTCTTAAAAAATGCTCTGGACCAAATGGACATAATAGATACTTATAGGACATTTCATTCCAAAATTTCAGATTGTACATTCTTCTCCAGTGTGCATGGAACTTTCTCAAGGATAGACCATATATTGGGCCACAAAACTAACATCAAAAAATTCAGAAAGATTGAAATTATACCAAGCATATTTTCTGATTATAAGGCTTTGAAATTACAATTCAAAGAAGAAATAAAAGCAGAGATCAAAAGATAAATACAGACAAATGAAAATGACAACATGACATCAAAATTTCTGGGATGCAGCAAAAGCATTAATAAGAGGGAAGTTTATATCATTACAGGCTTATATCAAGAAACAGGAGAGATCCCAAATAAACATACCTAAAGGAACTAGAAAAAGAAGAACAAAGGCAACCCAAAGTCAACAGAAGAAAGAAAATAGGAAAAATTAGAGCAGAACTAAATGAAATAGAGAAAGAAAACTATGGAAAAATTAATATAACAAAGAGCCAGATCTTTGAAAAGATCAATAAAATTGACCAACCACTGGCTAGACTCACTAAAGAAAAAAGAGGAAGGACTCATATAAACAAAATTCAAAATGAAAGAAGAAATTACCACAGACATCATAGATATACAAAAGATCATAGTAGGCCCTGGCTGGTTAGCTCAGTGGTAGAGCGTCAGCCTGGCGTGCAGAAGTCCCGGGTTCGATTCCCGGCCAGGGCACACAGGAGAAGTGCCCATCTGCTTCTCCACTCCTCCCCCTCTCCTTCCTCTCTGTCTCTCTCTTCCCCTCCCGCAGCCGAGGCTCCGTTGGAGCAAAGATGGCCTGGGCGCTGGGGATGGCTCCTTGGCCTCTGCCCCGGGTGCTAGAGTGGCTCTGGTCGCGACAGAACGACGCCCCGGAGTGGCAGTGCTGGGTGGATCCCGGTCGGGCGCATGCGGGAGTCTGTCTGACTGTCTCTCCCTGTTTCCAGCTTCAGAAAATTTTTTTAAAAAAAAGATTATAGTAGAATATTATGAAAAAGCCTGACCAGGCAGTGGTAGAGTGGATAGAGCTTCGAACTGGAATCCAGAGGATCCAGGTTTGAAACCCTGACATCACCAGCTTGAGTGTGGGCTCATCCAGCTTGAGCGTGGGGTCACTGCACACATGCAACACATTAAAAAAATAATACAGGGAGAAGACAAGATGGCGCTGGAGTAGGCAGACATACCAACATCTACCTCCCAGAACCAAAGTGGATTACAAACTAATTTTAAGAACTATCATCTGGAAAAACCAACTTTGGACTAAACTAAGGACTCTTCAACCAAGGAACACTGAAGAAGCCACACCGAGACTGGTAGGAAAAGTGGAAATGCAGAGAGGGCTTCCCAGGTCCCCGGAGCGAACGGCAGCTGGGAGAGACTCGCATGGCAGGAAGTGAGTTTTGCAGAGAGGGGAGGGTCCTGAGCCCCAGGAACAAAGCCCCAGCCTACAGCCCCAGAGCCCAGAAGAGGCGTAAGAGCAGTATTTAACTGGAAACAAGTCAGGATACTATTTGTGAGAAAGAGTCTGATTTCTCAGACCCAGGATTCTTCTTAAGGGACCGCACAGAACACCTCTCTCACAACCGCTCACCCGGGGCTCTGGGGGTCAGGGAGAGAGGAGAGTACCAGAGTAGCAGGAAGAGAGTGTAATCTAGGAGGCACAGGGAGAAACATTTTGGGAGATAGCCACCCTAAACCCTAGATGAGTCACTCCCCAAATCTGAAGTGAATATTTCCCCCAGAAAAAGTAATACCAGCAAAGGGAAGCAGGAGAGCAGCCAAAGAAGCTCCCCCCCTGGCACTCAGAGCAGAGTTGCTTAGAAGGAGGGAGGTTTCAGGCCTACAGTAGTGAGTGTTAGGGTCTGAGCTGCAGGGCCTGCACCCACGCAGCTGAGGGCTCGCCGGAGGGCGGGCAGCAGCGGGAGACAGAAGCGTGGTTCTGTTGGCAGGGGCGGAAGCTGGCTGGCCCCCACTGGGCTCAGGTGTGAGCTCAGTCTTGCTCGGCTGGGGAGGAGGGGACATGCAAAAGTGATCAAGCCCAGCTGCTGGCAGCCTGTAATCCAGCCTACGGGAGAAGGGTGAGAACCCAGAAAGGGTGGAGACCAGCCCCTGAGCAAGGGCGCAGGAGCACAGCCTTGCCCCACCCTTGCAACCCAGGCTAGTGGTCTGAATTAGGAGCCGGCTCCTCCCACGAGGGTGGAGCCAAAAGCCCAGAAAAGGTGGAGTTCTGCTACTGAGCTGAGCATGGGCACACAGTCCTGCCTGGACAATAGAGCCAAGGCTAGCAGCCATTCCACGAGCAGGCTCCTCCTGCAAGTGTGGGGCAAAAGCCCGGAAACAGGCGGAGACCCGCAGCTGAGCAAAGGTGCTCGCCAGTGCCCTCAGGACCGAGCATAACGTCATCCATGGGGGCAGGGCAAAGGCCAAGGCCACCAAGGCTTGTGCATCCGAGCACGTGATCACAGCCACTCCCGTGAAGAGAAAACGCGGAGGCAGAGAAATGCAACACAAATGAACCAAGAGAAATCCCCAGAAAAGAACCTAAATGAATCAGATATAACCAAATTACCAGATGCAGAATTTAAAATAACGATAGTTAGGATGCTCAAAGATATTAGAACAACAATAGATGGTCATTATAAAAACATAAATAAAGAGATAGCAAATATAAAAAAGAATATTGAAATAATAAAAAAGAATCAGTCAGAAATGACAAATACAATATCTGAAATAAAGAATACAATGGAAGGAATTAAAAGCAGGATGGATGAAGCAGAGAATCGAATCAATGAGTTAGAGGATATGATAAATAAAGGCATGGAAGCAGAGCAGAAAAAAGAAAAGAGACTCAAAAAGTCTGAGGAAACTCTAAGAGAGCTCTGTGACAACATGAAAAGAAATAACATCCACATCATAGGGGTTTCTGAAGAAGAAGAGAAAGAACAAGGGATAGAGACTTTGTTCAAGCATATCATAGCTGAAAACTTCCCTCAATTAAGGCAGGAAAACATCTCACATGTTCAGGAAGCACAGAGAACTCCATTAAGGAGAAACCCAAAGAAACCAACACCAAGACACATCATAATTAAAATACCAAAGCTAAGTGATAAAGAGAAAATATTAAAAGCTGCTAGAGAAAAGAAGGCTATCACCTACAAAGAAGCCCCCATAAGGATGACTTCTGACTTCTCAACAAAAACACTTGAGGCCAGAAGGGAATGGCAAGAAATATTCAAAGTAATGCAGAACAAGAGCCTACAACCAAAACTACTTTATCCAGCAAGGCTATCATTTAAAATTGAAGGAGAAATAAAAAGCTTTACAGACAAAAAAACTCAAGGAATTCACTGCAACCAATCAAAAGCTGCAAGAAATGCTAAGGGACCTGTTGTAATCAGATCAAAGGAGAAAAAGAATATAGCAAAAGAGGAATACAGTTTTAAAGAATAAAATGGCAATAAACAATTACATATCAATAATAACCTTAAATGTAAATGCATTAAATGATCCAATCAAAAGACATAGGGTAGCTGTGTGGATAAGAATACAGGACCCATACATATTCTGTCTACAATAGACACACCTTAAAGCAAAAGATTCACACAGACTGAAGATAAAAGGATGGAAAAAAATATTTTACGCAAATAGAAATGAAAAAAAAAAAAAAGCTGGGGTAGCAATACTTATATCAGACAAAATGGACTTTAAAACAAAGACCATAGTTAGAGATAAAGAAGGTCACTACATAATGATAAAGGGAGCAATCCAAAAGGAAGATATAACCATTGTAAATATCTATAAACCTAATATAGGAGCACCTAAATATATAAAGCAGACTTTGATGGACTTAAAGGGTGAGATCAACAGCAAAACTATAATACTATAATAGTAGGGGATTTCAATACTCCATTAACATCATTAGATAGATCCTCAAGAAAGAAAATTAACAAAAAAACAGCAGACTTAAAGGACATATTAGATCAACTCGATTTAATAGATATTTTCATAACCTTTCACTCTAAAACAGCAGAATATACATTCTTTTCAAGCACTCAGGGTACACTCTCTAGAATAGATCACACGTTAGGGCACAAAAGCGGTCTCAACAAATTTAAGAAGATTGAAATCATATCAAGCACTTTCTCTGATCACAATGGCATTAAACTAGAAATCAACGACAACAGAAAAACTGAAAAACATTCAAACACTTGGAAACTAAATAGCATGTTATTAAATAATGAATGGGTTAACAATGAGATCAAAGAAGAAATTAAAAAATTTCTAGAAACAAATAATAATGAGCATACATCAACTCAAAATTTATGGGACAGAGCAAAAGCAGTCCTGAGAGGGAAGTTTATAGCATTACAGGCATATCTCAAGAAGCTAGGAAAAGCTCAAATAAACAACTTAACCCTGCATCTAAAAGAATTAGAAAAAGAACAGCAAGTAAAGCCCAGAGTTAGTAGAAGGAAGGAAATAATAAAGATCAGAGTAGAAATAAATGATGTAGTGGCTAAAGAAACAATACAGAGGATCAATGAAACCAGGAGCTGGTTCTTTGAAAAGGTAAACAAGATCAATAAACTTTAAACCAGACTCACCAAGAAAAAAAGAGAGAGGACTCAAATAAATAAAATTAGAAATGAGAGTGGAGAAATAACAACTGACACATCAGAAATACAAAATATTGTAAGAAAATACTATGAAGAACTGTACGCCCAAAAACTAGACAACCTAGATGAAATGGACAAATTCCATGAAACATATAATCTTCCAAAAATCAATCTGGAAGAATCAGAAAACCTATGCAGACCAATTACAACAAATGAGATTGAAACAGCTATCAAAAAACTCCCAAAAAAGAAAAGTCCTGGGCCTGATGGCTTCACAAGTGAATTCTACCAAATATTCAAAGAAGAACTAACTCCTATCCTTCTCAAGCTATTTCAAAAAATTCACAGGAAGGAAGACTTCCAAACTCCTTTTATGAGGTGAGCATAATTCTGATTCCAAAACCAGGCAAAGACAACACAAAAAAAGAAAATTATAGGCCAATATCCCTGATGAATTTAGATGCAAATATCCTCAACAAAATATTAGCAAACTGGATCCAGCAATATACGCAAAAAATCATACACCAGTATCAAGTGGGATTTATTCTTGGGAGGCAAGGCTGTTACAATATTCGCAAATCAATCAAAGTGATTCATAACATAAACAAAAGGAAGGAGAAAAGCCTCATGATAATTTCAATAGATGCAGAAAAAGCATTTGATAAAATCCAGCACCCATTCATGATCAAAACTTAGCAAAGTGGGAATACAAGGAACATATCTCAACATGATAAAGGCCATCTATGACAAACTCACAGCCAATACAAAACTCAATGGGCAAAAATTAAAAGCAATCCCCTTAAGATCAGGAACAAGGCAGGGGTGCCCCCTTTCACCACTCTTATTCAACATAGTTCTGGAAGTCCTAGCCACAGCAATCATAGAAGAAAAAGAAATAAAAGGTATCCAAATTGGAAAAGAAGAAGTAAAATTATCATTATTTGCAGATGATATGATATTGTATATAGAAAACCCTAAAGTCTCAGTCAAAAAACTACTAGACCTGATAAATGAATTTGGCAAGGTGGCAGGATATAAAATCAATACTCAGAAATCAGAGGAATTTTTATACACTAACAATGAACTGTCAGAAAGAGAAATCAAGGAATCAATCCCCTTTACTATTGCAACCAAAAAATAAAGTACTTAGGAGTAAATTTAACCAGGGAGATTAAAGACTTGTACTCGGAAAATTATAAAACATTGATAAAAGAAATCAGGGAAGATACAAACAAGTGGAGGCATATACCGTGCTCATGGTTAGGAAGAATAAACATCATTAAAATGTCTATATTACCCAAAGCCATTTATAAATTTAATGCAATACCGTTTAAAATACCAATGACTTACTTCAAACATATAGAACACATATTCCAAAAATTTATATAGAACCAATAGAGAACACGAATAGCCTCAGCAATCTTGAAATGGAAGAATAAAGTGGGACGTATCACACTTCCAGATATCAAGTTATATTATAAGGCCATTGTACTCAAAACATCCTGGTACTGGCATAAGAACATGCATATAGATCAATGAAACAGAACTGACAACCCAGAAATAAACCCACACTTTTATCAACAACTGATATTTGACAAAGAAGGTAAGAGCATACAATGGAGTAAAGACAGTCTCTTCAACAAATGGTGTTGGGAAAATTGGACAGCTACCTGCAAAAAAGTGAAACTAGACCACCAACTTATACCACGCACAAAAATAAACTTAAAATGGATAAAAGACTTAAATGTAGGCCGTGAAACCATAAGCATCTTAGAAGAAAACATAGGCAGTAAGCTCTCTGATATCTCTTGCAGCAATATATTTGCTGATTTGTCTCCACAGGCAAGTGAAATAAAAGACAGGATAAACAAATGGGACTTTATCAAACTAAAAACTTCTGCACAGCTAAAGACAATAAGAACAGAATAAAAAGTCAAACTACACAATGGGAGAATATATTTGACAATGTGTCTGATAAGGGGTTAATAACCAAATTTATAAAGAACTTGTAAAACTTAATACCAGAAAGACAAACAATCCAATCCACAAATGGGCAAAAGAAATTAATAGACACTTCTCCAAAGAGGACACACAGATGGCCAATAGGCACATGAAAAAATGCTCAACATCACTAATGATTAGAGAAATGCAAATTAAAACCACAATGAGATATCACCTTACACCAGTCAGAATGGCGCTCATCAACAAAACAACACAGAATAAGTGCTGGCAAGGATGTGGAGAAAAGGGAACCCTCCTGCACTGCTGGTGGGAATGCAGAGTGGTGCAGCCTCTGTGGAAAACAATATGGAGATTCCTCAAGAAATTAAAAATTGAACTGCCTTTTGAGTCAGCTATACCACTGTTAGGAATATACCCCAAGAACACCATAGCACTGTTTGAAAAGTAGAAATGCACCCCCATGTTTCTGGCAGCATTGTTCACAATAGCAAAGATCTGGAAACAGCCCATGTGTCCATCAGAGGACGAGTGGATTAAAAAGCTTTGTTATATATATACTATGGAATACTACTCAGCCATAAGAAATGATGACATTGAATCTTTTACAACAACATGGATGGGCCTTGATAACATTATACTGAGCGAAATAAGTAAATCAGAAAGAACTAAGAACTATATGATTCCATACATAGGTGGGACATAAAAATGAGACTCAGAGAAATGGACAACATTGTTGGGGTTACAGGGTGGGGTGGAGCTGAGGGAGGGGTTGGGGGAGGGGAGGGGCACAAAGAAAACCCGTTAGAAGGCGACAGAAGACAATTTTATCAATGTCACCCCAACAAAATTATTCCAAAAAAAAAAAAAAAAAAAAAAAAAAAGACTGTGTTTCTCGGCTAATTCAGACAGAAGAATAGTATAACCATGCTAATTCTGCTTTTCAGGCCACATCCTGCAAAAGGGGCCCCAAGCAAATTGGTCATTTGGCTCCTCTGATTTTGCCAATTGGATTTAAAAAAAAATAGGTCAGGAATGCCCTGAAATGGAACTAACAATACATGAGCATAAATTTAAAGGACTTTTAGATACTGGAGCTGATGTTTCTGTTATTGCTAAGCTACATTGACCTTTTTCCTGGCCCACTCATGCAGCAGCCACAGAATTACAAGGTATAGGGCAGAGTAAATCCCCTCAACAAAGTTCTAGTTTTCTACTTTTGGAAGATTAAGAAGGTCATTCTGGATTTTTTAAGCCTTATGTGCTCCCTGGATGGCCAATTAATTTGTGAGGTAGAGAATCTTTTGAAAAATATGGGAGAGTTGCTTGTCAGTTCTAATGGTTTAGTCAGTACTCAGATGCTTGATCGGGGATTTTTGCCCACCAAGGGTCTAGGGAAAGAACAGCGAGGAATTCTCACCCCCATAGAAGTGGCACCCAATACCAGAAGTTGTGGATTAGAATATCAAAATTTAGCATTGGGGCCTTGGTAGCTCCTGCTACCTCAAAAATGCATTGTGTAGACCCAATTACTTAGAAATCAGATAATCCTGTATGGGTAGACCAATGGCCCCTTTTTCAGGAGAAACTTAGGGCAGCTGCTGAATTGGTACAAGAGCAGCTACAGCTTGGTCACATTGAACCATCTAATAGCCCATGGAATACACTTCCATATTTTGATCTTGTTTCCTCCTGGACTATCAAGGGGCATAGGTGATCCTTACAGCTTATAGGTTTTGAGCCTCAAAATTATTGTTGTTCCTTTTTTCAAAGGATCAACAACAATGGCTCTGAGAAACTTCCACTAAATGGCAAATCGCTCTTGCAAATCAATGGACAACTTTATACTGAAACTGTCAACTTAAAATCAGCCCCAAATCTAGAATTATATGCCATTATTGTGGCTTTTCAGCATTTGCCATATTCCCCCTTTAATCTGTATACAGACAGCAAATATTTACTTATGGTGTTTTCATTATAAAGGCTGCTGTCTTAGGGACAAATGCTGATGAACTATTTCAGCAGTTCCTCCTTCTTCAAAGACTTGTATGTCAACATAGAGCTCCATGTTTCATAGGACATACTCAAGCTCACTCCATGCTCCCTGGAGCTTTAGCACAAGGGAATGCCCACCCCTTTTTTTCTTTTCTTCTTCTTTTTTTTTTTTTGTATTTTTCTGAAGTTGGAAATGGGGAAGCAGTCAGACAGACTCCCGCATGCGCCCGACCGGGATCCACCCAGCACGCCTACCAGGGGGGAATGCTCTGCCCATCTGGGGTGTTGCTCTGTTGCAACCAGAGCCATTCTAGCACTAGAGGAAGAGGCCACAGGGCCATCCTTAGCGCCCGGGGTGGCTTTGCTCCAGTGGAGCCTTGGCTGCGGGAGGGGAAAAGAGAGACAAAGAGGAAGGAGAGGGGGAGGGGTAGAGAGGCAGATGGGCGTTTCTTCTGTGTGCTCTGGCTGGGAATCGAACCTAGGAATCCTGCACACCAGGCCGATGCTCTACCACTGAGCCAACAGGCCAGGGCCTAGGAATGCCCTTGTTGATCAAGCTACCCAAAAGAAAATTATTTGGAGCAACCATGACAGATCTAGCAATTCAGTCTCATACTATTCATCACCAGAATGCTGCAGCCCTGTGTAAACAGTTTCAACTTTCTCAGAAAGCAGCACAGCAGATTGGGAAATCCTGTCCAAGGGGTCCTATACTACAATCTGCCCCTTCATTTGGAGTTAACCCTCAAGGACCCCTACCAGGACAACTTTGGCAAATGGATGTTACTCATATACCTTCATTTGGCAAACAGTCCTATGTCCCCATTACAGTGGATACATATTCTGGATTTATAGTAACCTCTGCCAGAACAGGAGAGGCTGCAAAGCATGTTATAGCTCATGTTATGCATTGTTCTATTATTGGATTTCCTAAACTGGTTAAACTGAAAATGCTCCTGCATATGGAGCAAAAGCATTTACTGTATTTTGTCATTCTTACAATCTTTAAAGTTAAGGTATTATTAAAGTGTACCCAGCAAATATTTTAAGGTCAATATAAAAAAAAATTTAAAAGGGGGTAGTCATATTCTGGAACTCCTACGGGTCTATCATATCATGCTTTTTACTTAAAATATCTTTAAATTTCTTTTGAATGCTGATGAACAGGAGACGCTAAATCTTTTTTGCCTGCAAACTACTACCTTCTTTATTTGATCCAGCTAATAACACTGTTTTGTCTTTTTCCAAATGGCTCCAGATATATGGAATAGATTTATATAGGCAGATGGGGATCCTCAAACCCCTCAGAGAGATCTTCTGAGCATGGCTTTTAAGATACCTAGAGGCAGAAAAAGCCCAATAGAGATCAGGGGAACTACCAGCTTTTAGGACACGCCCTTAAAGGCTCCAATGCCCCAAAGGGGTCTCATAGGATGCCATCTGGGTCCTGGTTCAATAGTGGAATGGAAGGTCATTGAGCTAAAGCCTGCCAGACTTACATGCCTCTGCTGTGAGGAAACAGGGACGCTGGAGGGGTAGGCTTCCCCCTCGCTCCTCTAAGGGAGGGTTCAGTCTCTTCCAGCCCTGATCCAGCCACCTATGACCTAACCTTGCCCAGAATGCTGGGGTTTGCCACTGAAGGCTGAAGGTGCCCAGGGCTGTCAGCCCCATCTACGACACTGTGGACGAGTCTAGGGTATTTCTTCCAAGAAGCAGGTAAACTGATCTCATTTGCACAAGGGCCTCTTAACTATGTCTTGCCTGAATAGTCAGGTTTTTTATTCTTCCCTCAAAGATCTCTGTTGTGGGTGTTGATAGTCCTATTTTCTGCTGCTTTGTTTAATATATAGTGTTTCCTTTATTCCTCCTATCTCAATGCCCCACTCATATTTCAGGCTGAGACCTACTCTTAATTTAGAGCTCTCTTTTCCCCTTTTGCCAACTTCTATTATGAATCTACCTTTGCCACCCAGCTTAGTGTATCCCAAGGTTCTCCTTACCAAGCCACAGTCACAGAGCTCCAGGGAAAAGCAACCTGGTCTCATCTCTCCAGGCAGAGGAGAACAGAAGCTCCATCTCCACACATGCTGCAGATGGCTTTTCCAGTCTACCTGAATCACTACCAGCTAGAAGCAGCAGTCATTGGGACTTGGACGTGAGCTGCAAAGTATAGAATTGTGATAACAATTCCAGTGGCATGTGGACTTTTCCTGGATGTGAACTTTTCCTGGACTCCTGCTCCTTGTGACAGCTCCGAACAGACTGAACTCAGGTTGGGTTGCATTTTTCAGGGATTTGGCATGGTGTTGGTGCCAACTTTGACTTGGTGAACATGTTAAGGACATACTCTTTTATGGATTCTAGCTGTATTGGCCAAGAGTTCGCTTAAAGGCTTTAATCACTGTAAAAAAAAATAGAAGACTAGATAAAGAAGATGTGGCACATATACACCATAGTATACTATTCAGCCATAAGAAATGATGAATTCGGATCACTTACAACAAAATGGTGGGATCTTGATAACATTATACGGAGTGAAATAAGTAAATCAGAAAAGAAAAAGAACTGCAGGATTCCATACATTGGTGGCACATAAAATCAAGACTAAGAGACATGGACAAGAGTGTGGTGGTTATGGGGGGTGGGGGAGGGAAGGAGAGAGAAGGGAAGGGGAGGGGGAAGAGTAAAAGAATACTAGATAGAAGGTGATGGAGGACAATCTTTCTTTGGGTGATGGGTATGCAACAGAACTAAATGACAAGATAACCTGGACATGTTTTCTTTGAATATATGTACCCTGATTTATTGATGTCACCCCATTAAAATAAAAATTTATTTATAAAAAAATAAATAATACATCATGATTAAGTGGGATTCATTCCAAGAGCACAAGAATGGTTCAATATACAAACTTCAATCAACAACAAAGAACAAAATTCATATGATCTTATCAATAGATGCAGAAAAGGTATTCAATAAGATACAACATCCATTTATGTTTAAAACATTCAATAAAATCAGAAGTACCTCACATAATAAAGGCCATATATGACAAACAGCTAATATCATACTATATGGTGAATAAATGAAGGCTTTTCCTCAAAAATCAGGAACAAGACAAGGTTGTTCCTTGATTTTACTCTTATTCAACATAGTTCTGGAAGTTTTAGTCAGAGCAATCAGGCAAGAGAAAGAAATAAAAGGCATTCTTATCTGGAAAGAGGAAGTAAAGGTATCACTTTTTGCAGATGACATGAACTTTTATGTAAAAAATCCCAGAGACTCCATCAAAAAACTTTTAGGGACAATATACCAATACAGTAAAGTCAAAAGATACAAAATCAATATACAAAAGTCTACTGCTTTTCTATATGCCAACTATGAAACTTCCAAAAGTGAACTAAAAAAACCCCACAAAAACCAATTTTTTTTACAATTGCAACAAAATATAAAAATACCTAGGATTAAGCTTAACAAAGGATGTGAAGGACCTATATATGAGAACTGCAAAACATTATTGGAAGGAATTGAAAAAGACACAATGAAATGGAAAAATATTTCATGTTCATGGATTGGAAGAATCAACATAGTTAAAATGGTCATATTACTCAAAGCATATACAAATTTAATGCAATTTCCATCAAATCTCAATGTCACTTTTTAAATAAATAGAACAAAAATCTACCAGATTTGTATGGGACCATAAAAAACTCCAAATAGCCAAACAATCCTGAGGAAAAAGAATGAAGTCAGAGGTATCACACTACTTTGACTTCAAATTATACTACAGAGCCATGATAATCAAAACAGCATAATATTGGCAGAAAAACAGACATACAGAGCAATGAAACAGAACTGATATCCCAGAAATAAAACTACATATATATGGACAAGTAACCTTCAACAAAGGAGTAAAAAAGACACAATGAAAATGAAAATCTGTTCAATAAACGATGCTGGGAAAATTGGAAAATTACATGCAAAAGAATGAAACTTCACCACAGTTTGTTCCCCTGCACAAAGATTACTTCAAAATGGTTCAAAGACCTAAAACTATAAATTACATAGAAGAAAACATAGGTACTAAGCTCATGGATCTTGGCTATAGAAAACAATTTATGAATCTGACCCAAAAGGCAAGGAAAGTAAAGGCATAAATAAATGAGTGGAAGTATAACAAACTAAAAATAAATTGACACCAAAACAAATAGGCAGCCAACTAAATGGGAGACGATATTGGCAAACAACAGCTTTCATCAGGGGTTAATATCCAAAATATATAAAGAAGTCACAAAGCTCAGCAACAAACAAGCAAAAATCCAATTAAAAAATGGGGAAAGGGCCTGACCAGGCAGTGGTGTAGTGGATAGAGCATTCGACTGGGATGCATAGGATCCAGTTTTGAAACCCTGAGGTCACCAGCTTGAGTGTGGGCTCATCCAGCTTGAGCATGGGCACACCAGCTTGAATGCGGAGTTTCTGTCTTGAGCATGGGTCTGTCCCTATCTTTCCCTCTTCTCTTTCTCTCTCTCTGTCTCTTTCACTTATAAATAATGGGGAGAGTACATGAACAGACACTTATCCCAAGAGGACATACATATGGCCAACAATTATATGAAAAGATGGTCAACTTTACTAGCAATTCTGAAATGCAGATCAAAACTACAATGAGCCAATCTCACACCTGTTAGATTGGCTATTATCAACAAGACGGATAATAACAAGTGTTGGAGAGGCTGTGGAGAAAAAGGAGCCCTTATTCACTGCTTTTGGGAATGTGAATTAGTGTAACCGTTATGGAAGAAAGTATGGTCATTCCTCAAAAAAATAAGAATAGAACCACCATATGACCCAGCAACCCTCTACTGTTTACTTACCCCCAAAACTCAAAAGCATTGATACATAAAGACACATGCAACCCCATATTCATTGCAGCATTATTCACAGTGCTCAAGACATGGAAAGAACCAAAGTGTCCCTCAATAGAGGACTGGATAAAGAAGATGTGGTACATACAATGGAATACTATTCATCCATAAGAAATGATGACACAGTGATATTTATGACAACATGGATGAACCTTGAGAATATTATACTGAGTGAAATAAGTAAATCAGAAAAAGCTAAGAACTGTAAGATTTCATAAATAGGTGGATATAAAACTGAGACTTATGGAAGTAGGTAAAAGTGAAGTGGTTACTAGGGCGAATGGAATGTGGGGGTAGGGGAAGGGAATGTGGTCGAGGTAGAAGGGGACTTAAGTGAATGGGTAATGGGGAGGGGCTGGGAGGAAGGGTCTAAAGAGGGACAAATATAAGATCATGAAAAATGATTTGACTTTGGGTGATGGGTATACAACATAATCAACAATTTAAAAGCTATAGAAATGTTTACCTGAAATTTATGTACTCTTATTGTTCAATGTCACTCTGTTAAAGTTAATTTTCTAAATAAAAAAATAACCCTGTTAAAGTTAATTTTCTAAATAAAAAAATAAAAGGTAAGAAAGAAAAGGATAAGTTCGAGGCTCTAAGGAGTAGCACTCCTCACGCCTTCCCAGGTCACCTTTCTAAAGTCTCTGCCCAGGCCTGGGAAAGACCCTTCCCAGGGTTCTGGGACTTCAGGGAGGAACTGGCATAAATCTGCCTCAAGGATTTATAAATTCTTCTATTAAAGTTGATTTCCATGTATGACAAGTCTGGCCTACACTCTCATGCACATCAGCCTGGCAGCAGTCTGCCTGAATGAGGGCTCGAGAAGCAGGCTGTGATGCTCTGTGCACCAGCTGCCTGTGCAGTCTGCTGAGTGAATTCCCTGTAATCCAGGTAATTACAGGAGCTGAGCCCTCTCAGGGGAGTTCAATGAAGCAACAGTTCTTATTTCCTTTTTTTTTTTTTTTGCAGCAATAATAATAGGTAGTATCTTGGTGGCATTTTCCATCATGATACTTTAGGGTACTTCCCAGGCATTGTATGATTATAAACTCTTCTACCACTGGTTGGCAACAAAGGAAAGAAAGAATAAAAGAATTTTGTCAGTGAGCAAGAATCAGCCCAGCAGCAGAAGTGGGCTGGCTTCTATGACAAGTGTCTTTGCTCTGCTCCCCACAGACAAAGTGACTCTTCCTGTGCAACAAGGCTGAGGGTGTAGACACAAATTGGGATGGATGGGTGAAGAATGCAAACAATAATGTTCCAATTGCTCAAAGATTTGGCATTTCCAGAGTGCCTCCCACATCCTGGCCACCAGTCTCTAGGTGCACAGAGAGGATAGAGGGAAGCAGGAGAAGGCCTGGGATATTGAAACAAGTTCACAAAATTTAGAAAAGGCCCCTGAAAAAGTGGGCTGACTAGGACCAATAAAGCTATGGCCCATGGGAACACATACGAAACTTCAGGCCAGTCCTTTTGACATGAATTGTGAGCCACATTAAACTTTTTTTAAGAGACAAAAAAAAAAGAACATTTGGAAAAGTACCAGTTGACTAGGGTGATAGGGGTGCCTCCAGGAAGAAAAGGGCATTGGATTTCAGGAACGAAGGGAATTTTTTATACATTCAGCTGATCTGGCTGAGACAGAGGGGCAAACCCTAATGCTTGAAAACCTACCTCTTGAGGCAGCACCCACAGTACAACTGTGCTGAGCAAGTTGTCATGAGAAATTAAGACACTATAAGGATTTCAAAGACTCCTCTACTATGCACACCCTATTAACATTTGCCACCAATCACTCTGGAGAGCAGAATACACAGCTTTCTCAACAGTGCATTTCCTAAAATGGGTCCTCAAAATCCTGATCATGGTGATGGGCCTTGAAAAAATGTTCCATATTAAAATAAATTTTGGAAATGCTGCGGAGTGCTTAGATTCCTCTCTTGGAGCTGTACAATACATGTTAGCGTACTAAAGGCTTAAAATTTCCTGTAGGAAACACACATTTTAAACTGTTTTTATCCATTTGCTCCCAAAACTTAATTGGACAGGGGACATTTTTCCCTTTTGCAAAGCACTCTTTTCTTCCTCAGAACACTATAGGCTCACACTGTTACAGGAAGTTGATGTCATGGCCCCTTTAGTCCTATTAGCTCATCCAAGCTATCACAAAAGCAGAGGTTGCTGTATGAGTCATGCTGGCACCAAGTGGCAGCAATGGGCAGGCAGGGGACATGCCGGTGGGTAAGAGCCCTGTTCAGTAGTGTGTGAGAGCTGCTGAGCATGCAACCCAGTCACAGAGGCTGGCTCCACATGGAACAGCTGAACAATCAGCAAAGCAATATTCAGAGAATGAAGCAAATGCAGGTGGGGTCTGCAGGGGAGGGGCGGGGGGACACACAGGGCCCTAAGGGCAGCATAGGAAGGCAGCCACAAGTACTGAAACTGCTAGCAGAACTGCCACAGTCTGAAGGAGTCATAGTAAGAATGATCAGCTTTTGATTGTTTACTATATGCTTACAAACCTTCTTTAAGATTTATGTGCATGAATCTCACTAAAGACTGTTAAGGGCATAATGTTGACACTAGTAATATATCTTAGAGAAGTCAAGTAATTTGCCTAAAGCTGTACAGATAGAAAACTGTTGGAGCTCAAATATGAACCCAACCATTTATCTTTCCTTTCCTTTTAACCTTTATGCCAGGGGTTAGCAAACTACGGCTGTGAGCCAAGACCAGATCACTGCCTGCTTTGTATTGAGTGTTGATTGGAGCACAGATAAACTCATTCATTTACCTATAGTAGCTGCTGCCTTCCCATGGCAACAGCAGAGTTGAGCCCTTGCAGCAGAGACTGAAAAAGCCTCAGATATTTACTCTGACCCTCTACAGAAAAAGTTTGCTGATCTTGCTTTGTGTTGTTCTACCTCCAGCTGAAGATAGGAGCACATAGAGCAAGAACTGGTTCCTGGAAGAATAGGAACAGTTTTTCTGGGTCTCAACAAATAGTTGTCTGTTCTAGAGCAAACAGCTGACTGTCAGGTCACATGAGGGCAGGGCTTATGCCCATCCCAGGCATTGGTTTGCTGCCATGGGGTGGAGAGAAATGGTATGTAACTTGGAGAATCACAAGTTTGTTTTTTAAATGACCTTTGATCAAGTGTTTATAGTGTGCCTGGCACTGCAAGCAACAACCAGGAGAGCCTCTGCATATCACAGGAGAATTCAATTCTGAGCTATACCAGAAGGTGGGTGTAAGGAAACAGCTATGTTAGGCTTGCTCACTTTTTCCAGCTGTAAGCATCTTGCATGATCAGTGTGTGAACACGTAAAGCCATGTGTATGTGTATAGCCTATATAAGGCTATGGGCACTTTCTGTCTGGGGCAGTTTTCCTGATTTCTTGCCCCACTGAGAAAAGCAGTTTTCCCCTGCATGTATGCTCACCTGTCTTTGAGAGAATCCAATAAAAGGGAATGGCCCAACACCTTGGGGCTTCACGGTTCTTCTCTGGACTGCCCAAATCCACTGTGAACAGGCATTACAGTGGGTCAACTTTTCTGAGCCAGTCAGATCTGCTGCAAGCTGATGTCCTGAGCCTGTAATTATTTTCTTAACTGCACCAAATGTAGCCTGCAGTTGGGCTTTGAAGCAGCTCTAGGCCTAGGGAGTTGGGAAAGACTAGACTGAGGCAGGAGGTGGGAGTTTGGCAAAGGTCCTGGTTTAAGGTACAAAGCTCTAGCTCATGACCATGGGAAACTGGTGCTCTCGGACCACGAATCAGGACTTCTGAGCACAGCAGGTGAGATTTGGGGAATTAACCCCAGGGATAATGTGTCTTGGAATAAACTAAATATATTCTTAGCTTTGAAGTAAGTTTGTCCCATGTACTCCAGTCTCTGAAAACAGGCTTAGAGGTGATAGCCTGAGTAAAGACTGGGAAATTAGTTTGCTTCAGTCATTCCTTCCTCTGGCCTTTGCCCTTCAAATCAGGCTAACTTATTGAGGACGCTGAGAAAGAAGACACCTGCCCAAAACAGATCCTAGCAGCTGGTTCTGCACAGGCATCTCTCATGTAAGTGTCCTTCCAGGGCTACACTGGCCTCCTACACTCTGTTCCTGCCATCTGAACCAACCCTTATAAAGGAGTTTCTAGAATCCAAATTCAACCAATAGGACTGAAAATTTCCCCATCCAATTGGAGCTGTGCAACTATATTCCCAACAGTATATTCCCTGACCAATCAGAGCAGGCTTCATTTTGACCAATCAGGACAGTGCTTTTTGGATCAAACCACCAGGATGTAGAGTTCTCATTTGTCTGAGGTACAATCTGGAAACAACCCATGTGTCCATCAGTGGATGAGTGGATTAAAATGCTGTGGTATATATACATAACGGAATACTACACAACCATGAAAAAGAAGGAAATCTTACCTTTTGTGACAGCATGGATGGACTTGGAGGTTATTATGCTAAGTGAAATAAGCCAGACAGAGAAAGAAAAATATCATATGATCTCACTTATATGTGGAATCTAATAAACAAAGTGAACCAAGGAACAGAATAGAGGCAGAGGCGGGGTCACAGGGAGCAGAGGAACAGCTATCAGAGGGAAGGGGGAGGAGAGGATGGGATTAGAGAAGGTGAAGGGAATAGTGAAATTATATATACATAACCCATAGATAACAGGACAGCATATTCCAGAGGGAAGAGGGTAGGGAAATGGGGGTGGGAGGTGAAGGTGTTAGGTTCAGCAGGACACTTGAATCCATGTAAACATAATAAATTAAAATTAATAAGAATAAATAAATAAATATTTTCAGACTGTGGGTAACTAACTCCTCAGAAAACAAAGCCAGAAGCCAGAGGTCCCCAAACTATGGCCCGCGGGCCACATGCGGCCCCCTGAGGCCATTAATCTGGCCCCGCTGCACTTCCGGAAGGGACACCTCTTTCATTGGTGGTCAGTGAGAGGAGCATAGTTCACATTGAAATACTGGTCAGTTTGTTGATTTAAATTTACTTGTTCTTTATTTTAAATATTCTATTTGTTCCCTTTTTGTTTTTTTACTTTAAAATAAGATATGTGCAGTGTGCATAGGGATTTGTTCATAGTTTTTTTTATAGTCTGGCCTTCCAATGGTCTGAGGGACAGTGAACTAGCCCCCTGTCTAAAAAGTTTGGGGACCCCTGCCATGAGCCCTGGCTAGTATCTCAGTTGGTTAGATTATTGTCTCCGTACACCAAAGTGGCAGATTCAATCCCCAGTCAGGGTACATATAAGAATCAATCAATGAATGCATAAATAAGTCAATATTTCTCCATTTTTTTCTCTTGCCTTCCTGGAACTTTCTCTAAAAATTAATCAGTAAATAAAAAATTTAAATAAGCAAACCCATGGATGGGGTACAACTGTTCTTATCTCTTCTAATCCTCTGTTTCTTAATTTTTAAAATGAAATTTTTGGTCAAAAATTTTTTTTAAAGTAATATATATATATATATATATATATATATATATATATATATATATATATATATAGTTCCTCACCTGGAACATTTAAGTTGGTGAATAAGTAACCTAAGCTATTACTTTGGATACTAATAGTATGACTGTGAATTTAGGCTTTGTATTCACTTCCATGCTGTCTCTGCTTTGCTCTGATTAATGTAGGCTTGTACTGATCCTACTGCATTCTGCCAACAAGTCCATTCCTTTAACAAGTATTTATTATATGTCTGTTATGTACATGGCTGTAGGCTAGATACAGAAAATACAGTGATTTCTAGGATAGTAAGCCCATGTCCCTGTCTTCAGGGGGTACTTCTAGCTTGGGGCTTGCTCTCCCTATACTTCAACACTCTTCCTCCCCTCCCCCTCCAACTGAAGTCACCTCCTCCCACCCCCACTAGTATGTTTTGGAAATGACAACCCTATCTCTCATCTGCACATGTGGCTGAAGGTATATCTAGTGGCTAGTTCTGCCTAGACTATCTGATCTCTGTTAAAGAAATGTGGGTGAGGATAATAACAGTAGCTAACATTAATGAATCCTCCCCACGGACCAGCTAAGATTCTAAACATTTTGCATGTGTAATGCCATTTTTCCCTACAGCTACCTATTGAAATAGATACTATCTTTACCATAAGGAACCAGAAATGTAGCTGTTACCTCACCTCAGGACCTACTGACAGTTTATTTGCCGGGAGAATCAGGATTTGAAAATGAGGAGTCAGAGGCTAGGACCTGTGTCCCTCGCTCTGCATTATCAGCTCACATTAGCATTTGGCACTCCTTATCAGAAAAAGACCCCTTTCCATCAGCTCCCTGCTTTCTAAAAGCATCTGCTGCTTTGCTTAATTCTTCTTTGTTGAGGAATGTTGAGTGTGAGATGCTTGCTGCCTCCACGACTGACTTTTGCCTACTTTGATGGTCAGAATCAGTGTCCTATTTTTGTTTGGTATATCTTATTTTACTACATAAATAGTTGTCTTTATTGTAAAGAAAGGCAAGGGGTCCAACTTTCTTTTAAGATGTTGTTATATTAACATTCCTTCTCCCAGTCTCCATTAAAATCCCTATGATGGTGAACTTGCCAGGAAGATGGCAAGATAGTTAGGAGCAATTTATTTACTTTCCAAAATTTTAATTGAAATAGTTATAAAAACTGAGTGAGAGATAAAAGCTTCCCGAGTAATGGAAATTAACAATATAGACTAATGTTTTGCTAGATGTCAACTGAAGCTTGGATAGTGCCTGAGGTAGGGAAGCTGGATCAAGCAGAAAGATGTTGAGAAATTTCCATCTGTCTTACTGAGTTATCACCCTAGAATTCTGGAGCCTTCACTAGTTAAGTAGTGAGGCAATTATTTTCTGTCTTGGCTAAGGTAATTTCATCCAACAAAACTATTTGGCACATGTCTTTAGAAATTCATTTGTGGAATATCATTTGGTAATGTAAGAGGATTGGGTCAGAAATAGATGCAGCCATAGAACACTGGCAATCATAAATGGGGGAGATGGGACAACAAGGAGAAGAGGATACTTTGGAAATGGCAGTGTAAGCCTACACCCAAAAGGGGCCAGGCGTCCCCAAACTACGGCCCGCGGGCCGCAATGTGGCCCCCTGAGGCCATTTATCCAGCCCCCACTGCACTTCTGGAAGGGGCACCTCTTTCATTGGTGGTCAGTGAGAGGACCACTGTATTTGGCAGCCCTCCAATGATCTGAGGGACAGTGAACTGGCCCCCTGTGTAAAAAGTTTGGAGACCCCTGAAATAGACTGTCAAAAATTATCCATAAAAGAATTTTGTATACCAGTAGAGGATAATCAGGCAGGATAAGCCAACCTTTCACCAGTTCAAAAGGGCTATACTATATCATTGATTTTTTAATTTAATTTTTTTTAGTAATTAAACTTAACAGGGTAACATTGATCAATAAGAGTATATTGGTTTCAGGTAACTATTTCTATAGCATTTGAAATGTTGATTATGTTGTATACCCATTACCCAAAGTCAAATCAGTTCCATCACTTTATATTTGTCCCTCTTTACACCCTTCCCAAACCCCTCCCCACATCCCCCTCCCAGACCCTCACCCCCACCATTTGGTAATCACTTCACTTTTATCTATATCCATGAGTCTCAGTTTTATATCCCACCTACATGTGAAATCATACAGTTCTTAGCTTTTTCTGATTTACTTATTTCACTCAGTATAATGTTATCAAGGTCCTTCCATGCTGTCATAAATGTCACTATGCCATCATTTCTTATGGCTGAGTAGTATTCCATTGTATATATGTACCACATCTTCTTTATCCAATCCTCTATCGAGGGACACTTTGATTGTTTCCATGTCTTGGTCAATGTGAATAATGCTGCAATGAACATGGGGGTGCATGTGTCTTTATGTACAAATGTTTTCAAGTTTTTGGGGTAGATACCCAGTAGAAGGGTTGCTAGGTCAAATGGTACTTCTATTCTTAATTTTTTGAGAAAGCACAATTCTTTCTTCCATAATGGTTATACTAATTTGCATTCCTACCAGCAGTGAATGAGGGTTCCTTTTTCTCCACAGCCTCTCCAACACCTGTTGTTTTGTTGATAATAGCTAATCTAACAGGTGTGAGGTGGTATCTCATTGTAGTTTTGACTTGCATTTCTCTAATAGCTAGAAAAGATAAGCATCTTTTCATGTGTCTGTTGGCCTTTTGTATGTCTTCTTGGGAGTAGTGTTTGTTGGGGTCTTCTCCCCGTTTTTTGTTTTATTTTAAGGTGTAGAGAGTATTTTATTTTATTTTTTCTCTCTTTTTATTTAATTAATTGTGTTTACATAGATTCTAGTGTTGCCCTGAATTCATTCCCCCACCCCTTTATTCCTTTCAACATCTCCCTTGCCCCCCTCCTGATAGCGTCCTCCCCCCTTCCCTTCAGGTTTATCTCATCCTATCATCCTCTTTCCCTCTGTCCTTTTTCCCCTGTTCTCCCTGTTTTGTAACTGGATTGTTTGCTTGCCTCTTGCTGAACTTTGTGAGTTCTTAATATATTTTAGATATTAACCCCTTATTGGAGCTGTTGTTTGTAAATATTATCTCCCATTTGGTTGGCTGCCTTTTTGTTTGGTTTCACTTTTCTTTGCTGTGCAGAAGCTTTTTAGTTTGATATAGCCCCTTTCATTTATTGTTGCCATTACTTCTTTTGTCTTGAAGGTCAAATTCATAAAATGTTCTCTACATTCAAGATACAAGTTCAATACCTATGTTTTTTTTCTATATGATTTATTATTTCATACCTTCCATTTAGGTCTTTGATCCATTTTGAATTAATTTTTTGTGGGGTGATAAACTGATGTCAAGTTTTATTCTTTTGCTCATGACCTTCCAATTTTCCCAGCACTATTTATTGAAGAGGATTTATTTTCTCTATTGTGTGTTTTTGGCTCCCTTTTCAAACCTTATTTGTTCATATATGTGTGGTTTTATTTCTCAGCTCTCAATTCTGTTCCATTGGTTTGTATGTCTCTTTTTCTCCCAATACCATTTTTTTATTTTTATTATTGTGTCTCTGTAATATAATTTGAAGTCAGGGAGTATGATATCTCCAGCTTCATTCCTTTTTCTCAGGATTGCTTTGAATATCTGGGGTCTTTAACGATTCAATACAAATCTGGTGATTTTTTTGTTTTATTTCTTTAAAAAATGGCATGGAAATTATAATGGAGATTGCATTAAATTTGTATATTGCTTTCAGTAATATGTCCATTTTAACTATGTTGATTCTACTAATCCATGAACATAGAATATTTTTCAATTTCATTATCTTTTTAATTTCTTTTAATAATGCTTTTTAATTTTCAGTATATATATTCTTCACATCCTTTGTTAAGTTTATTCCAATGTTTTTTTTTTTGGTTTTTTTTTGTTTTTTTTTTGTGACAGAGACAGAGAGAGAGACAGAGAGGGATAGATAGGGACAGACAGACAGTAAGGGAGAGAGAAGCATCAATCCTTTGTTGTGGCACCATAGTTGTTCATTGATTGCTTTCTCATATGTGCCTTGACAGGGGTGCTACAGCAGAACAAGTGACCTTTTGCTCAAGCTAGCGACCTAGGGTTCAAGCTGGTGAGCTGTGCTCAAACCAGATGAGCCCATGCTCAAGCTGGCGACCTTGGGGTTTCAAACCTGGGTCCTCTGCATTCCAGTTTGATGCTCTATTCACTGTGCCACCGCCTGGTCAGACTCCAAGGTATTTTATTTTCATTTATTGCAATTGTAAAAGAAATTTTTTTTTAAATTTATTTTCTGAAGTTTCATTGTTGGCCTACAGAAAAGCAGTAGACTTTTGTATATTGATTTTGAATCCTCAAATTTACTCTAGATATTTATTATTTCTAATAGTTTTTCAGTGGAGTCTTTGGGGTTTTCAAGTTATCTGCAGGAAGTGATGTCAGTGGAGAGAGTGGGCAACCTTGTTTTTTCCTGATTGTAGATGAAAATCTTTCAATTTTTTACCATTTAGTATGATATTAACTGATGGTTTATCATATAAGGCCTTTATTATGTTGAGGTACTTTCTTTTATAACCTTTTTTATTGAGTGCTTTAAACATAAAGAGATGTTTTATCTTATGAAATGCGTTTTCTGCATCTATTGATAGGGTTATATAATTTTTGCTCTTTGTTTTGTTGATGTGGTGAATTACATCGATCAATATGCATATGTTGAACCATCCTTGTAATCCTAGAATAAATTCCACTTGATCTTGCTATATTATTTTTGTCATGTATTGTTGTATTTGATTTGTTATTATTTTGTTTATAATTTTTGCTTCTATATTCATCAGATATAATGGTCTGTAGTTTTCTTTTTTTGTGTTGTCTTTGCCAGGTTTTGGTATCAGGGTTATGTTGGCCTCATAAAATGTGTTAGGGTGTATTGCTTCTTCTTTTATTTTTTGAAAGACTTTTAGAAGGATGGGTACCAAATCTCTTTGAATGTTTGATAACATTCACTAGTGTAGCTGTCTCATTACAGATTTTTATTTTTGAGGAGAGTTTTGATAGTTGTTTCTATTTCTCCTCTGCTTGTAAGTCTATTTAGGTTTTCTACTTCTTGATGACCCAGGCTAGGAAGATTGTATAGTTCTAAGAATTTATTCATTTCTTTTAGATTGTTGAATTTGGTGGCATATAATCTTTCATAGTATTCTAATATGATCCTTTGCAGATCTGTGACATCTTTGGTAATTTCTTCACTGTCATTTTGGATTTTTGTTATATGAGTCATCTCCTTAGTGAGATGACAAGTCAGGGGCTTGTCAATTTTATTGATCTTTTCAGAGATCAGATTTTTAAAATTAATTTCTTCTATAGTGTTTTTGTTCTCTATTTCATTTAGTTCTGCTCTAATTTTTACTATTTTCTTTCTTCTGCTGACTTTGGGTTGCCATTATTCTTCTTTTTATATTTCTTTCAGATGTGATGTTGGGGTGTTTACTTGGGATCTTTCATGATTATAGATATAGCCTGTAATAATATAAACTTCCCTCTCATTACTGCTTTCACTGCATTCCAACGATTTTTATATACCATGCTGTCATTCTTATTTGTTTGTATATATCTTTTGATTTCTTCTTTTTCTGTGTGTGTGACAGAGACAGAGAGAGACAGAGAGAAGGAAAGATAGGAACAGACAGACAGGAAGGGAGAGATGAGAAACATCAATTCTTTGTTGTGGCACCTTAGTTGTTCACTGATTGCTTTCTTAAATATGCCTTCACTGGGGGGCTATAGGAGACCTAGTGACTCCTTGCTCAAGCCAGTGAGTTTGGGATCAAGCTGGTGAGCCTTGCTCAAACCAAGTGAGTCCATACTCAAACCGGCAACCTTGATGTTTTGAACCTGGGTCCTTCATATCTCTGTCTGATGCTCTATCCACTGATCCACTGCCTGGTCAGACTGATTTCTGCTTTTATTTCTCTTTTGACCCTGTCATTTTTTAGAAGTATGTTGTTTAATTTCTTCATTTTTGTGGATTTCTTTACTTTCTGAAGTTGAATTCTAATTTCAGACCCTTATGATCAGAAAATCTGCTTGGTATAATGTCAGTCTTTTTTAATTTGTTGAGGTTAATTTGTGGCCCAGCATATGGTCTATCCTTGAGAATGTTCCATGCACACTGGAAAAACTGTAATCTGATGTTTTGGGATGAAATGTTCTATAAATATCTATTTTGTCTATTTGGCCTAGTGTGTCATTTAAAGCTGATATTTCTGCACTGATTTTTGTTTTGGATGATCTATATAAAGCCATCAATAGTATGATGGGATCTCCAAGTATGATTGTGTTTTTGCCTATTTCTATTTTTAGTTTATTTAGTCGATGTCTTATTTATTTTGTTGCTGATTTACTCTAGATATTATATATATATGTGCACCTGATTTGGTGCATATATATATTAAGAATATATATATGCACCCCTGATTTGGTGCATATATATTAAGAAGTGTTATATCTTCTTGATACAATGTCCTCTTTATCAATTTGAAATGTCCACCTTTGTCTCTTGTTACCTTTGTTGTCTTGAAATCAGAATTGTCCGATATTAGTGTGAGTGCCCCTGCTTTGCTTTGGGTATTATTTGCTTGGAGAACTGTTTTCTGAACTTTTATTTTGAGTCTCCTTTTGTCCCTGCAGTTTAGATGTGTCTCTTGAAGGCAGCATATGTTTGGATTTTGCTTATTGCTCCAATCTGCTACTTCGTGCCTCTTTATTGGTGAGTTAAGTCCATTTACTCTTAGGATAATTATTGACACATGAGGATTTCTATATCCATTTTATGTTTGGTTTTCTTTTAGCTTGTATCTCCTTTGCTTCTTTTCCTTTGTTTTTTTCTGTAATTTTTTTTTTGTTTGGTAGTATCCCATGCCTCTTTTCTCTATTTCTTATTTTTTAAGATTGTCATTCAGTTTTTGTTTTTTCATGGGTGGTTACCATTATGTTACTGAGAAAAATTTTCATATATACAAGAGTCCTTTGTCTTATGAGTGCTAATGCATTCCATCCTTCTTCACCAGTTCACACTTTATTCTCTTCCCTTTTATGTTTTTGTTTTTCCACTTTATCCTTGTTTATATATTTACTTTGTTGGAGCTTTTACTTGTCATTTTGTGTTTTCTTTGTTCTCTATATCTGGTTGAATACCCCCCTTGAGTTATCTGGCAGTAAATTTCCTCAGCTTATGTATGTCTCCTAAAGTTTTTATTTTTCTTTAATATTTCAAAGATAACTTTGATAGATATAGAATTCTTGCATGGTAATTCTTCTCTTTCTGTACTTTGAATGATTGGATCCACTCTCTTCTGGCTTGTAGACCTTTTTCTGATGATAACCTAATGGGCTTTCCTTTATATGTTATTTTGTTCTTTTTCCTTGCTGTCTTCAGGATTCTTTCTTTGTCATTGATTTTTGATCATTTTATTATGATGTGCCATGGAGGTCTGTTTGAGTTGAGGTAACTAGATGTTCTGTTTGCTTCTTTGATTTGAGTACCTAACTTTTTCCATAGGCTTGGGAAGCTCTCATCAATTATTTGTTTGAATGGGCTTTCCATTCTCATCTTCTTCTCTTCTTCTTCTGAAATACCTATTAGTTTTATAATGCTCTTTCTGGTGGAGTCAGACTATTCTCATAAAGCTCTGTTATTTTTTAAATTCTTGAGTCTCTCTCTTCTTTTCTCTGTATCATCTCTAGTTACCTGTCTTCACTGTCACTAATTCTCTCCTCTGTCTGACCTGTTCTATTAGCTAAATTTGATTTTTTTTCTGAAGTGTGTCTCTGTCTTGGGTATTCATAATATTCATTTTTTTCCCACCTTGATGGCATTTGATTGTGGTATTTTTAGAAAATCAAGCAAAAAACAACAGTAATAAATAAAAATTTAAAATTGAAAATGAGATAAAAAATAATAAAAGAGAAATACCACCAAATAAACAAAGAAAAAAAAACAATAATCATAAACAAACAAAATGACAACAAAGAAACACTAGAAAAAAAGAATAAAGTAGAAGAAAAGGAACTTCCCTCCCAGCTGCCATGCAAAAAGAGGGTTTTTTAAAAATTATTCTTTTTCTAGGAAAAGGCACTGGATTACAAAAGTTTTAACTCTGTGAAATTCCTAGGCTGGCTTCTGCTGAGAAGCTGCTGTCGGGATAATGTAGGTGGAGCTGCAGTTGAGATGATGGGTAGAATGTGCTATGAGCTTTGTAGCTTTAGCAATGGTGATCTCAGGTCTCCTGGTGCTCCTTCCAATGTCTCAACAGACTAGGGGAACAAACATAGAGCACCTCTGTTCTTCAGGAGAGAGAGTGGCTCTGGAGAGATAGCTGTGGGATATGTCTCTGTCATTCTCCATACCACAAGTGGAGGGAGGTAAGATCTAGGAGACTGAGGGTCCACACTTGGTATTTTGTGTTTCTGTATGTGTGCAGGCTCCTAGTAGACCATGGCACTAGCAATGATCCTTCTTTCTGCCACTGCTTTGTTCAGTATCTCCCCACATTCTCACCCATCTCTTTGCTCCCTCTGGCAGAGAGAGACCCAGTCACTCTGGGTTTCTCCTCTCTTTAGAGCTGGCCGTGAGCATCATCTAGCTCCCTTCTTACCCTTCCCTCCTTTAGTCTATTCAATGCACAGGTTTTCCAGGCAAGCCTGGTAGCCTAGCTTGGGTTACTTCATTGAGTTTTAGCTGCTCATCTTGTTGATATTTCTATTTCAAGGGAAGAGATAATTGGGCCATTCATGCCAATGTTACTCTGATGTCAGTTCATATCATTGATTTTTAAAGACTGCATATTTAGACAAAGCTCTGCAATGAAGCAGCCTTCCAGTTTTGGATTTGGAAGGAATACCTTATGGTGCTCATATGGTTATGAATGAAATAAAGTGACTTTCTATAATTGTAAATATTGGCAAACTTTAGACTTTAAGAACCCTCAGATCATTCAACAATGAGTAAATAAGAAAAGAAAATTCTTCGTAGGTCAAATGAAAAAATAACTGTGACAGTAATCAGTTGCAGAAGGAAAATAAAATCCTGAACAAAGATTTGCTATAGGAAAAGCTCATCAGGTAAACTACCTCTATACTCATCTGAAAAAATACTCCAAGACATGTGGGAACTGACCAATAAACAAATTCAAATTAAACATTTAAAAATAAGCAAGTAGTGGTGTTATGGAAGCCAAACAAATATTGTAGTAAGTCTAGGTAATTGTAACTGTGATTAGAAAACTGACTAGAAGTGTTAAAAAATAGGGAAGAGGGTGGTCAGAGAATATAAATAATGCACCGAACAGTGATAATAGTAAGCATTGTCAGAATCTGCTCTAACCCAGGGGAACCAAGAAGGAGGAGAAAAGGTGGGGTAGTGAATTAATGTTCATTTGTTATTTAATTTACTAAGTGCAAAGGATCAATAATTCTTCTTTCCTGAGGGAAAAGTATACATTGGAATGTTTTACAATGTACAGTTGAATTAGCTCTCACTATAATGAAAACCAGAATCTACATCTTGAAAATTGCCAGATTTCAAAAAATTAGAAAACATTTCCCATATAGTAAAAGATTGGAAACAAAAGGTAACAGAGGCCCTGGTCAGTGACTCAGTGGATAGAGTGTCTGCCTGGCTTATGGATATCCTGGGTTTGATTCCTGGACAGAGCATGCAAGAGAAGTGACCATCTGCTTCTCCCCCATGCCCTTGCTCTCTCCCATCTCTCTCTCTCTTCCCCGCCCACAGTCAGTGTCTTAATTGGCTCAGTGTGGCCTGGGCACTGAGGATAGCTCAGATCAGAGGTCCCCAAACTTTTTACACAGGGGGCCAGTTCACTGTCCCTCAGACCATTGGAGGGCCAGACTATAAAAAAACTATGAACAAATCCCTATGTACACTGCACATATCTTATTTTAAAGTAAAAAAAACAAAATGGGAACAAATACAATATTTAAAATAAAGAACAAGTAAATTTAAATCAACAAACTGACCAATATTTCCATGGGAGCTATGGGCCTGCTTTTGGCTAATGAGATGGTCAATGTGCTCCTCTCACTGACCACCAATGAAAGAGTTGCCCCTTCCGGAAGTGTGGCGGGGGCTGAATAAGTGGCCTCAGGGAGCCGCAGTTTGGGGCCCCCTGGCTCAGATGGTCCAGTGTCAGCCTCCGGTGGTAAAGACAGCTTGGTACTCAAGCATCAGCTCCAGATGGGGTTGCCAGATGGATCCTAGTTGGGGTACATGCGGGAGTCTGCCTCACTATCTACCCTCCTTTCATTTAAAAAAAAAAAAGGTAACAGAATTAATATCTATGAGAAATGTGATAAAAACAACTAATGGAAATTACTTAGAGTCCCAGGGACAGTCAAATGCAGGCTGTGGATGTCTTTTGAATGGAACAAAGTTCAGCCTGGAGGTGAGTGAGTCTGCAAAGAATGTTGAAGAAAACAGAGCTGCATGACATGGAGTTTATATTATTATAGTACAAACCAGCAGGAGATGAAGTCAAGAAAGAGGTCTGCAGAGTACAAATAGCAAAAATTTGCTAACTTTCTTTTACTCTATAAGTAATGAGGAGCTCTTATTTAAGGGATCTAGCCACATCTGATTTTAGAAGGACCACTTTCAGAGCAGTGTGTGGAGAATGGATTAGAAAAGAGAAATGGCCAGGAGATAAGCAGGGACTCCTGAGCTGAGAAGGATCTGAGATGCTGGGCTCTGTAACTCAGGCTGGATACAGGAGCAGCTGTGTCTGCACTCCCTGCCCTCCAAGCACATACACAGAGCTGCTTCCTAGCTCTTTTGCCACCTGGGCCAGAATATGACCTGCCATGAGGTAAATGTCATAATTAACACCCCCAAATTAGGAAGGTCCATAAAGTTGATTCTATTTTCCATGCACATGTACCCACTATATCATTTCCAACAAGTACTTGACCAAGTATTTTGGGGCATTTAACTCTCCAAGCTTGGCTCCTGAGACTCTTCCCTAACCAGTTTCCTCCAGATGGCCCAGGAGCTGGAAGAACTGTTTCTGTGCTCTGGACCTTCACCCATGCCCTCCCCCAACTCACAGATGGCAGGTCTAGGGAATTGGGCAGAAGATATCTCTGGCTACCTTTTCTAAGCTTGTTCACCATTCTCTTTTATTCTCTGCTCTTTCTTCGAGTGTATAGATCTACTCTTCTTGAAAATAGCTCTGCAAGGATTTCTGAGTTCTTGGCCACAGAAAAAAGATCCCTGGATAGTGTGAACTGTGCTCTCATCCCTCCAGTCTCCTCCTTGCTCCTTATGGACTAGCAAGCTATGACTAGAAAGTACACTGGACTCTGAGAGGAGGGTTTGCTAATTTAAATCAAAATTTTCCCTTCAGTAATAGAACGTTTTATTATTTTAAAGATGCTAAGTTTCATAAGGGAGAGAAGACTCTGTGTTATTACTTTCAAATTCTCTCTCTAAAAATATATCCAAAGTGAAATTGCTAGAATAATACAGATGAAAACTCTGTTTATGTATAGCCCAATAAAAATATAAATAAGATTATCAATCATTTATAATTACTTCTTGATCTATCCTTCCAAAGAGGAAGGCATGAACTATATTCCCTTTAGAGGTAAATTAACACTTTCTGGGACCTGGCCCGTTTGCTCAATGGTAGAGTATGTCCTGAGTTCAGTTCCCAGTCAGGGCACACAGAAGTGACCATCTCCTTATCCATCCCCCTTCTCTCTCTCTATTTCTCTAGTCTTCACCTGCAGCTGTGGCTGCAGAAGTGACCATCTTCTTCTCCACCCACTTTCTCTCTATTTCTCTAGTCCTCTCCTGCAGCCATGGCACCATTGGAGCAAGTTAGCCTCGGGCACTGAAGATGGCTCTATAGCCTCTGCCTCAGTCACTGAAATAGCTTGGTTGCTGAGCAACAAAGCAATGGCCCCAGATAGGTAGAGCATCGCCCCATAGGGGGCTTGCCAGGTGGATCCCAGTTAGGGCACGTATGAGAGTCTGTCTCTCTGACTCCCCACTTCTCACTTAAGAAAGAAACCCTACATTTTGGCTCCTTATTGCAGTAAAGTTATAATTTTCCAAGTGCAATACTTGCAGTAAAACACTTCATTTATAACCCACATGCAGGTAATTTACTTACTGGTAGGACCAGTGCACTTAGTTCATATTTAGGAGGAGTCAAACATCAGATGGAGCCTGTCTTTGTTCTTACTTCCTACAGCCAGCATCGTGGGGGTGGAGTTGAGACTTGTGTAGGATTCAGCATGTCTAATAAAAGAGATGAGAGCTCATCTTGCAGGTCAAAATGACCCAGCAGAAGGGCCGTAGACTGTATGCTGCTAATGGCCTAGAGCGTGCAACTAAGAGGGCCCATGGTGCAGATCTGCTCTTTATGTTCCTTCAGGGAAAAGCTACTGGGACTTGTAGAGGGCAGCATGATGTCCTGAAAATATGACTGAATGCATCTGTGGTCACAGCCAGGCCTGTGTCTCCCTGGAGGCCAGAACTGATGGGTCCTGGGAGACAAGTGCTACAAACGCCAAAGGATGGGTGGAAGGCTGAGGGGCACAGGCCATTAGGCAAAAAAATAATGCACATCAGAACAATGCCTTCAACTACAGCAAGACTTGGAGCTAAGAAACCATAAGCTGTGGCATAGCCTTGACTTGGGGGACAATTGTGCTCAACACACAGTGTATGGCCCGTTGGAAATAGGGTAATTCTCACTGAGCCCTTGAGCCCATCAGAGCAGGAAATTCAACTTCTCTAAAAAGTGGCCATTAACATTGCTGGGATAGCAGTAGGTAACTTTCTGCCATTTTCTCTTAATTCATATTACGTGGGTAGAAAAGCCAGATCACAACGTGCAGTGACAATTCAATCACAATGGCTTTGGGTTGCATGGAGGTAGATGCAGGTTGGAGGTGACCAGCCAGGCATGGAATTCCACTCTGTGATGGTTTTCATCTGGCCCTGCCCCTGCCACACAGGCTGCTAGACAGGGAGACCCCATACTCTTTTCCAAGAGCCCTGACTTGAGTTAGAGGTGTGGGAGGTGAAGAAGCAGTCTGGGTGAGAGGTGGACATGATCTGTTATTGAGCCCAGGCCCTCTTGGCTCCTCGTCACATCTGTCCCTCATCTGTCCTGACCATCCATAAACACTCACTGTGCTGGTCTCTGGAGCAGCAGGGCGTGGCCAGGTGCTCCTGTCTGGTTTGCATTCTCTCCAGCTTTCTGGCTTCTTCTGGCATCTTGTTATGGGGGGAGGAGTTATACTTTCTTATTCATTTTTGAGGGGTTAATTGTTTTTTGGCAAAGATGACAAAGGGGTGTTCAAAAGAGGAGAAGGAAGCAGAAATGATAGTGGAATAACATAGGTGTTTGATGAAGTGATATGTCTTTTCTTTCTTAACAGGGGCCTCCCTTCTGGGTTCCTCACCTCCTAATATCCCTTACCCTAGTTAAGAGATCTATTTTAGCTCCTTGTTTATGTAGCAAGTGGCTGGCCCATGGGCAGGAACTATGATCACCTTGCTCTGTGATGCCATCCCATGGCTCTTTTCAGGCTTCCTGAAGAACTGAAGGCTATTCTACTTTTGAGCACTGACAGTTGTCCCAAAGTAGCCACATGACCCACCCACCCAAGTACTGGTCAGAATTTCTTCCCCACCCCCTTGAGGGAAGCAAATACAAACGAGAGAAAGTGTGATGCATGGGAGGAGTCCAGACCCACATATTTGTGCTTTTGGTGTTTCAAACTTTCCCCTCTCTAGCACATGAAAACAATGCAGGCAGGCATCATCCTCTCTCTACATTATGAGTGCTGGCATAGATAAAATTCCCTTCAATATCAGTCCCCTACAGAAAGCCGTGTAGAAAAGGACAGGCACTTTATATGTAAATACTGTTATTTTAGATGTTTCATTCTCTGTGGACAAAGTACAAATGTCAGAGCAAATTCTTAAAAGTAAATCTAAGGTCATGAGCTTCCTCCTTAGGGCTTTTATGTGCCTTTAGGAAGCAGAGATTGCTAATTCCCTCCCCTTTCCCTTTACCACTAAAATTCCACCTGCACTCTACAAGTCATGTACCAGCTAAACCTTTTACAGCTTTCAGTTTGCCTGACAACTAGTTGTAGCTATCTGCCCAAGTCCTGGCCAGTGAAATGTCTGCTGCGGTCTTAGGTGGGACTTCCAAGAAGCTTCCTTAGAAAGATAACTCTTCTGGGAAATGCCCTTTTGTTACATCATCTTTCTTCCTTCTGTTACTCTGCAAGTGGTACACAATGGCTAGAGTGACAGCGTCTATCTTGGGTCATGAGGTGGTGATACTGTTACTGGAAGTCACATGTTAGGCTGATCAAGCAGAACATAGGAATAACCATGATGCCAAAACCAGTCTGAATTTTTGCATGAGAGTGAAATAAGCAAGTTTCTATCTTGTCTAAGTCATGGTTTTAACAATTGTGTTGTTTTCTATTCGATATACTATTGGTCCTTTAAAGGACCAGGTTGCTGGTGGATGATTACTTAGTAGTCTGTTGGGATATTAACTGCATCTAATCATTTCACTCTGGCCTGTAAGACTTAGCAGAGCTGTTTTTCGGGCAATGACTGGTGAACTGGTTCTAGGTTAGCTGGAAAGAACCTTTTGCCTATTCCTCATTGTGATCTGTCACTTCCTGACACAACCCTGGCCCAGAAGGAAAAGCTTCTGACACAAGTGCTAGTCAGAAATGTTATCCTCCTTGCCTCTCATTTTTTGTTAAACTCTTGGTTTAGTTTCTTCACCTGCCTAATGCTAAGCATCCTTTGTCATCCATACATTGTTGGAAGAAAAATAAAGGAACAATTATGAATTAAAAAGTCATATTAACATATTTGATAATGGTGAGAGAAAATTCCACTCACCACAAGTTATCCATGAATATGGATATCTCGGTCAAGAGTCACAAAAACTCTTCTTCTGTAAAGAGCCTAGACAGTAGGTGCCTTATGCTTTGCAGGTCATACATTCTTTGTCACAACTATTCAGTTCTACTATTGTCATATGAGAAAAGTCACAGACAATGCAGAAACAAATGAGTATGGCTATGTTCCAATAAAACTTTATTTGTAAAAATAGCTGACAAGTCTGCATTTGCTCTATAGACCATAATATGCCAACCCCTGATCTAAAGGAAAGGTTCTGAACTAAGAGGTTGAGTGAGTACTCTGGGTGTCTCTCAGTAACTGAGAAAAGACCATGGTAAAGTGACCAGCAGAGGCTGTGCATAGGCTTCAGGATGGTGTGTGATTATCTAGATATGCACTGGGATGCTCAGTGGTTCCCTGAAGTCCTATGACTGTAGAGTGCTACCGTACTTCAGAAGTCTGGGCATATAAACAGGGAAACTTTGGGAGAACAGCCAAGTAGAAAAATATTTTCTTTTCTGAAAATAAGAGCTTTTTCAAAAAACAAATGTTAAGACCGTGCTCACAGTTATATCTGTTCTCTGTGTGTCAAATGAATCTGAGGCTTAAATATCAGGTTCAAAAATTACATATCATTGAATAACAGCTTCATGAGCTTACCCCCTGCCAATCACACTGTGTACATGGAAGGCTTTTCTACACTGGTTGGAAATAAAATAAATGCAAAGAGGTCTGTTAAGTTGTAAGTCAAGGCTGGGATGAACAGAATTTAATGGCAGAAAAGGGTCATTGCAGCTGAAACATCTCAGAAAGCCAGATCCTGAGTGGAGGGTGGGATATAAAGCAGCAGACAGAAGGAGAAGGTGTTCTATGAGGCATCACACATGGGTAAGGGCAGAACATCTTGAGTGATGCCTGCACAGGAGAAAGAGAATGTGAAAACAGCTGGTGCAGAGCCTTTATGTGGACAATGGGGCTGTCCTTGTTGGTCACACTAATCATGGAGTTCAAGAGTTGGGGAGCCAGATGTTGAGGGCTACATTGAGAAACAGGGAAATGTTTGAGTCAGGCAATGAATCTTGGGATGTTTCTTTGGTGCAAAGTGTAGGACACTTTTGTGGAAAAAAGAGCTAGATGTTGAATACAGTGATCAGCATTTGGGTTGAAGCCAGTGTGGAAAGGTGGGTGACTTGGATGGGCCAAGAGTTTGAAATCCCTTCACACCAATACTTTATATTTAGTTTAGCATTTAATTAGTGTGTGCGTGTTGGAGGGGGTATAAACTGATTTTTCCATTTATTTTATTTTTTACCTTTTTAACTTCAAATTAAGAATCTTGGCCCTGGCTGGTTGCTAAGTGGATAGAGCATTAGCCGGTGTGTGGACATTAGGGCACAAATGAGAAGTGACTCTGCTTCTCTTCCCCTCCCACAGCCAGTGACTCCATTGGTTCCAGTGTTGGTCCCTGGTGCTGAGGATAACTCATTTGATTGTTGCCAGGTGGGTTCCAGTCAGGGTGTGTGTGGGATTCTGTCTTTCTATCTCTCTTCTCCCTTGGAAAAAAAAAGAAATTTATTAAATATTAAGTGAACTGCACCAAATACAAAATAAACTTGTTGAAAATTAATTATATTACTCATAATTAAATACTTCAGTTATTTTTATTTACTATAAATAAGTGCATGGATATATTTATAACGTGGTGTTTGAAATGTGTCGAAAGTTCCTTTTCTACCACTGGAGGGAGAAATAAATTCTGCATGGATCTGGGGATATACACATTTCGATTACAGCATATTATAGTGATACAAAATGATGAGGGTGAGAGAAAACGTAGATTTTGTGAGGTCTTAGGCTGGAAGTGATTACTGAAACTGAGTCAAGTATTCACAGAGGATCAGGACATGGGAAGATTACCAAGGGAGAGACAAACATGGGCTGTGCCAATGTAAGAGCATCAGGGAGGCCTGCATTCAGCTACATATAACACAGACAGTGGCTTAATCAATCTGGATGCTTGGTAGCCCCCATGATAATTTTAGTGATCCATATTTCCTCAGTTTTTCTCCATTATCACTTTTTGCTTATGGCTAACCATCTCAAAGTAGCCCCTGCCTCTCTGGATATAATGCCCACATTACAGTCAGAAAGAAAGAAGGAAAGGAAGAAGTTCAGGTTGCCAGATTAACAAATAAAAATACAGAATACTGAGTTAAATTTGAATTTCAGAGAGATAATGAATACTTTTTTATATTATAAGTACTATATTTTATCTGGCAACCAAGTGGAAGACAGAGGTAAAGACCTAGAAGACATAAGGGTGAGTTCAGCCTACCCAAGACCTCAGCTCAAACACCATTGGCTAGATGAGAGTCACATGATCACTCCTGGCTGCAAGGCCCTCTGGGGAGGTGAACAGTTTTTCACCAGACTCACTGGTCTTGAACAAAAATGATCCTGTTCATGAGGAAGAAGAGGGAATAGGTACTAGTCAAGCAAAAGGCAGGATCTGTCTTAGGGGAGAAACTGAGTCTAGAGGCAAAAAGAAGCAGAGGATTGCATAATATTTCAAAGAGCTAACATTACTTAACAGTAAGTACTGTTAATATATAGAACTCTGCAAATCATCACAACTACTGCTAAAGAGCATGTATTGTATTATTATTATCTCATTTACAGAAGAAGAAACTGAGTCACAGGTGCATTAGACACCTAGACTGAGGTACCCAAGATCTATGTAACAGAACCAGAATTTGAGCCTATGTTATGTGGAACAGGTGCTCGGGTGACATTCACATGCTTGAGACCTGTGTGCCAAACAGACCAGAGCAGTGAGGCTGACAGTACTTTCCTTACAGCATGTCAAGAACGTAAGGAAGCTTCTTTCACAATCCAACCATGGAAGATGGCACAGTTGGGAGCGTATGCTTGTTGTGGAATAGAGTGACTACATCCCGGTGTGTCTGGGACTGAGGAAGCTTCTGGTATGTAAGAATTCCAGTGCGAAACCTGGAGTCTTGACCAAACTGGTATGTACAGAGCATCCTCCTCTGTAAAACAAGACTCATCTTTATTTAAGGACCCTGACCCTTAGTTCTAAACCCTAATGGGAAGATAGTGATCTGGGGAAAATGACTCTAGTGAAATAAATATCCTCATGGAACTATGTAAAACGATGTTGCAACTTTTTTTTTTCACTCTGGTCCTCTATTTATTGCCAAAATAAAGGTGAATTTGATCCTTTTAATTCTCAAATTATATAATTAGATCATTTCTAACTGCCCCCTAACACTGGGTCCTCCTATTGACTGTGTGTGAATCCATGGTTAGAAACAAGTAATTCCCTTGTATCTCTAACTCCTTTAGGTTTTAATACAAATCTCTTGTGGCCATCAAGGAAAAGAAGATAACTTTAATTAGAAAGCTTTGTTTAGATCTGATAACCTATGAAAAGACACAAGCTCTCAGTGGCAATGGACAAATAAATATGGAAAAGCTTAAGGTGATATATTAGCTTTCCCTTTTTGTCTACTCCTTTCCAAATGACCAGACTGAAATGGTCCCATTTTGGATTGCTGGCTTAATAACTAACTGCCTGCAGTAAGTACTTAATGCTTAATCCATGTACTTTGTATTGTATATTTAGCTTTGTTTTGTTTGAAGAACACAGGTATATATTGGGCTTCTCCTATGAGGCTGCACTGGGGCACCACCGCACACCAAATTGTTTCTCATCTCAAGGCATTAACTGAGAAGGAGCTAAAATTTATAAATGTTGCAAATAGAGAATGTAGAAAATATGTCAAAATGTACAAAAATGGTATTCAATAAAAATCAAAATCATATATGCTATGAGGACTGTATTGTTTTAAAATATTTTGCCCCTTTTTTTCTATCAAAACATCCCAAGTGTAGCAGCATCTTTTAGTACTCAAGTTGCAATGTTATTGCTTTCCATATCCAGAAGTAGTACAAAATATTTCTGTCAGATTGTGTTCTAATTTTTGGTACTGAAATATGGACTTGATTAAGAACAGAAGAAATCAGTATTGGCTAAAGTTATGAGTATCTTCATGGAGGAAGTAAGACTCAGATTAGAAGTGTGTTCAACCCAGATGAAATGTCAGAAACAATGTTCAGCCAGGGGGGTGAACGTGCACATCCGGGTATAATTCTAAGAAGTACAGAGTAAAGGATAGAAAACAGAGCTTTTGATTCTTAATACAGGGTTTCTGATGTGTGCAGAGGTGCTATCCCCAGAATGGTCAATCTTCATTCATTCAAGATATAGTCAGTTGAGGGCTGGGAATACAAACTTGTCCTTGTTCATAAATAATGACAACATGTAACAGTACATGCTAAGGACCCAAATGGGTTGTATTTAGGAATCAGGAACTAGAAATGAGTAGTGTGTTTGGGAGTGGAAGGACATGATAAGGAGGCTGGTTGAGTGGGGAAGACTGTAGGCAGCATTAGCTGGAAAGAAGGAGCCTTACCACAGAGAGTTTGGAATCCTGAACGAGGAGTTAGGACTGGCAGATTAGCATAAGATTAAGTTAAATTACCTGGCTTTAAATCCTGGTTCTGGTTTTAAGACCTAATTTACCTTTCCTTAAAAAGATAAACTCTCCAAAGGGAGGTCTAATGTGAAACTATGATATGGCATGATGTCCGACATCATTGTTTGTCATATATTATTATTGTTTGTAAGTTTTAGCAGTACTTTTCTCTCTTGAACAGAGGATAAGAATGACAAGATTAGTATCATCTCTTGGAAACAGAGTTCTAAAATAATACTGCCCAATGATTCTTAAGAGAAAGTTTGTATAATCCTAGGAAGAAATGGTATGAAATGTAAGGATCTAAAGATTTTATAATCAAACAATGTGGCTGAGACAGCTGAGTCACACTAGGCAATGTGGAGAGAATGATGCATGATAGAACAGGCAGAGTAATGGGTTGGTGAGAGAACGAGGCTCCTGCATGTGGATGTGCAGGGCCACACTGTACACATTGCACAAAGTACTGGAAAAGACACATATGCCAAATGAGGAAGACAAACGTTAACAAGAGATTGAGGCAAATAGTTAAGCAGATTCTTGGATTAGAAAATGAAAGACAGAGTGGGGCCCACCAAGAAAATTAAGTTCTGGAGTCTGAGTGCCTATGCTTGCATTCAGTTTCTACCATTTATTTACAAAATCCTTGGTGGATCTTTTAATCTAGAAGATTCTCCAAATCAAGTGTTTCTATGAGTCACATTAGACCCTCAATTGACATACAAATTTGCCACAAACCAGCGCGGCTAGTATTTCCAGGTCCTGAGTGGGAATGGCACGAAATTAAGAAAATAGGCTTAGAGAGAAAGGAAGATGGTATTGGGAGGCCTCTGCAATGCTGATGGCAGGAACAGAGAGTAATCAACACCCGCTTTCTGCTTTATGTATAGGGCAAAGTAAGGCTATTAGCAAATCAAAGAGATCTCTGATCACATTTCCAAAGCAACCCAAGAATTCTACCAAGTGCAGAAAACCCCCACCATACATAATATCTTAACTTCATAAGAAAAAGAATAAAAGAAACTTGGCTTCAGTCTTTCTGGGGGACACAAGGGGAAGGATGAGTATAAATAATCCAGCACCATAGCAAAATAGCCTTTAGCAACTTCACAGAACAAGGGAGGTGGGGGGTTGGGCAGATTGTCAGTTTACTGCCAGTTCACCACACCTCTGTCCCCCAAAAATCTAAACAGGAAAGACCCGGTTGGCCCTCAGTGCCCAACACAGATTTCAGATTTTGATTCTGCAGCTCCATGGTGATGCCCAGGAGCATTACTATAATGAAACTCAAGGTAGTTTGTGATATGTGCAGTTGTTGGGCCAAACTTAGAGAAACACTAAGTTACCTGTTCTGAGCTTCACAAAGCCTTAATCTTTGCAATATAGGTACAAATATGGCAGCTCTATACCTGTTGTAGATTGAAGTCCTCTCCCGCTGCAATAAAAAAAATGTTCAAATCCTAAACTGTAGTATCTGTAAATGTGACTGTATATGAAAATATAGGCCCTGGCTGGTGGCTCAGTGGATAAAATGTTGGCCCAGCATATGGACATCCTGGCTTTGATTCCTGGTCATAGCACACAGGAGAAGTGACCATCTGCTTCTCTCCTGCCTCCTTGCTTTCCCCCTTCTCTGCCACTTATCCTGCCACAGCAAGTGGCTTGATTGGTTCAACATGGCCCTGGGCACTGAGGATAGCTCAGTTGGTCTGACATGTTAGACTCAGGCACTAAGAATAGCTTGGTACTTGAGCATTGGCCTTAGACAGGGTTGCTGGGTGGATCTTGGTCGTGGCACATGCAGGAGTCTGCCTCACCATTTCCCTTCTTCTCACCTAAAATATAGATATAGATATAGATATAGATATAGATATAGATATAGATATAGATATAGATATAGATATAGATATAGATATAGATATAGATATGAGAGACAAAAAGAGACAGAGAAAGAGAGAGAGAGAGTCATTGTAGATATGATCAAGTTAGAATAAGGTATACTAAATTAGTGGGTCTTAATGCAATGGTTGGTGTCCTTATAAGAAAGGGCGAAGCAACACAACTGAAAGAGGCCATGTGAAGATGGAAGCAGAGACTGAAGTGATGTGTCTGTAAAACAAAGGTAGCCAAGGATTGCCTCTGAGGATTAGAAACTAAAAGAGGCAAGGAAGGATTCTTCCTTGGAGACCACAGACAGAGCAGATCCTGCTGACACCTTGATTTCAGATTGTATCCTAAAAGCTGTGAGAAAATACAATTCCATTGTTTTTTAAGCCAATTAATTTATGGCACTTTTTTGTGGCAGCCCTAAGAAAGCAACACAGTTTCTCACAGGGGATGGACAGAATCAACTGAGTTGCTATAATAGTAATCAGTAATATTGTAGCTAATATTTTAAGAAAAGAAGGTAAAAAGCTTTGTTAAATTGTTTGTTACATGGTGTCCATTTTTACATGGGTATTTCTCATGCATTATATATAAAAGAAATTAATTTAGTAATTTTCCAATAGAGTGTAAGGGGAAGACTGGAGTGAATGACAGCAGTTTTGAAAGATCATTGAAATAGTCTTAGGTCATCCATTCACTCACTATTGACTTTGGCCATGTCAGGCAAACTCCCACCTCTCCATTTAGTTGTAGAGATGAGAAAGTGACTTCCTTCCCCGGCTGTTGGAAGATAAATTTATTTAATAAAATATATAAGTCAAAAGATCTTAAACTCTAAAATGCTATACAAGGTTTTCGTTTTTGTTTTTTTACCTTTCCGTAGGATTATATTTAGAAATTTATGAAAGGAATCACTCTTAAAATACTACTTGGGCCCTGGCCGGTTGGCTCAGTGGTAGAGCATTGGCCTAGCGTGCGGGGGACCCGGGTTCGATTCCCGGCCAGGGCACATAGGAGAAGCGCCCATTTGCTTCTCCACACCCCCCCTTCCTCTCTGTCTCT
Organism: Saccopteryx leptura; assembly: GCF_036850995.1. Taxonomy (NCBI): domain Eukaryota; kingdom Metazoa; phylum Chordata; class Mammalia; order Chiroptera; family Emballonuridae; genus Saccopteryx; species Saccopteryx leptura. The sequence continues at coordinate 136,873,065 of NC_089508.1, read as the reverse complement.
CTCTTCCCCTCCCGCAGCCAAGGCTCCATTGGAGCAAAGATGGCCCGGGCGCTGGGGATGGCTCCTTGGCCTCTGCCCCAGGCACTAGAGTGGCTCTGGTCGCGGCAGAGCGACGCCCCGGAGGGGCAGAGCATCGCCCCCTGGTGGGCAGAGCGTCGCCCCTGGTGGGCGTGCCGGGTGGATCCCGATCGGGCGCATGCAGAAGTCTGTCTGACTGTCTCTCCCCATTTCCAGCTTCAGAAAAATACAAAAAAAAATACTACTTGATTTAGCCATTTCTAATCATGGCTCTTTAAGGTGAGGAGAAATTTCAAAGCTGATGGCTTATAGAATCATAGGGGTCCTGTATGTGTTGGGAAGGAGAGAAGAAGAGAAGGGTTTTTTGGTGAGGGTGTACTTGTGTCTTTGAGAAAAGGATTCTTGGAGATAGTATGGTACCTATCTTTGAATGGCTCTTAAAGACAGCACAACCAGAAACAGAAGTGGCAAGATGGACATCACATGCCATCTCTGTGAGATGTCAGGTCCAGCATGCCAAGGCTTGGCACAAAGGGGCAAGGAATGTGGCTACTCTGACAGAGTGGTTTTGGCAAAATATATAATGGGCACACAGCAATTCAGGGGAGACTTACAGGAACCAGACCCAGGGGTAATTGAAATATGCTCATGTGTAACCCATGAGTACCTAACCAACCAAAGGGTGCCAGATCAGGACAGAAGACAGAGTAGGTGGCCAACCTCACATCATGACTGAAAGGTTTGTCTAGGGATATTTGGGATACTGACACATCTTTTTAGAGAAGATTGAGGTTTGGGGGAGAGTGTAAAGTGGGGAGTGAGAGGAAACAGGGCAAGGTCATGCTTAGTTAAATAACTCCTTATCACACTTGTGATGGCTTAACTGTGTCCCCAAAAGTACATTTTGAAATCTTGTCATACCAGTATTTGGGAATGTCATTGTATATGGAGACAGCACCTTCAAAGAGGTCAGTAAGGTAGAATGACATCATTAGAGTGGCCCTGATCCTATCGGACTGGCTTTCGTAAAAGAGGAAATTTGGATGCACTCAGAGACACTAGGGATATGTGCACATGTGAGGATACAACAAAAGAAAGTTATCTGCCAGCCAAGGGAAGAAAGAGGAAACCAAAGCTGCCAACACCTTGGTCTTGGACTTCCATTCGCGAGAACTATGAAAATATAAATGTCTGTTGTCTAAGCTCCATAGTCTATTAGTCTATGGTATTTTGTTATTGGTAGCCCAAGCAAACTAATACACCACTTCATCTTTTTTCCCTATTAGAGCCTTAAGGAGATTTTCTCCTCAAGGAGAAATACTATTTCTAACAATGTTGAAACTAACATTTTTTCTTTCTTTCTAATCATTTCTGAGATATCAAGGGATGTTAGCCTCTTTGTGCTCATGGCTGTGGACACAATGACCATAGAATTCCAGGTGAATATATAAATGTGCCAGGCACCAGCAAAAGGTACAGACTGTTGCATGTCAAGGAAAGTACTTTCTGATTTGAAAATAGTGTTGTGTGATTCTAAAATTAACAAGCAGGAAGGAATTCCATGAATACTTCTAGAGCAGGGGTAGTCAACCTTTTGTATCTACCCCTACTGCCCACTTTTGTATCTCTGTTAGTAGTAAAATTTTCTAACCACCCACCAGTTCAACAGTAATGGTGATTTATAAAGTAGGGAAGTAACTTTACATTATAAAATTTATAAAGCAGAGTTACAGCAAGTTAAAGCATATAATAATAATTACTTACCAAGTATTTTATGTCGGATTTTTGCTAAGTTTGGCAGAATAAATCTTTATAAAACAACTTACTATATAGTTAAATCTATCTTTTTATTTATACTTTGGTTGCTCCATTACTGCCCACCATGAAAGCTGGAATGCCCACTAGTGGGCGGTAGGAACCAGATTGACTACCACTGGGGTAGAGAAAGATATTTCTTAACCCATGGGGCATGTTTTTTATGTTTCATCTCCAAATTTTCTGGTTGTCTACTCTAAATATTAGTTACATTGGGAAAGGAAGCAGGGACTCTTGTCAGATTTGAAGAAATTCAGACATACCCTTTTCTAGGCCCCATGGTTTCAAATTAAAAGAGACATGATATATTTTCTTTTGGTTTTACCTTTAAAATGTCATAAAGGAATGCAACTTTGAGACCTGAAATTGGAGAGAAGATACGAGAAGGCAGAAGTAGGGAGTAGGGAAGAGTGAGACAGGAAAGCGAGAGAAGCCACCCCCAGTGCTGACGAGCTGTTTACTGCTGTGTGTAGCTGAGGCTCAATTCTTCACAGCACCTCTGAGACCCATGGAAATCCACCTCAGGATTGTTTCACCAAAGGGTGGGAGGTGAGGCATTTATTCACCAAATCTCATCCTCCACTGCTTAGGAATATAGCCGGCACATTAATTTCTCTGTGGGTCTGGAGTGCACATGCAGTCAGGCTCTGTGGCTTTCCGTGGCTTCCAAGAAATTTCCATGGTAGTCACACAGGAGGATGCAGTGGTGTTTTCTCACAATGTACTTGACAACATATATGGAACAGCCTATCACAGCTATGTTAAAATCAGGTGGTTGAGGGCATGGGCATGGGGAAGAGCATTTTAAGCAAAGCACAAAATCAGTGCAAAGGTTCCAAGGTGAAAGCATGCTTGAGGCATTTAAGAACACCAGAAAGCCAGTGTGGCTGAATGGAATAATCAAGGAAGAGAGCAGTAGGATGTGCTGTCAGAAACACAATGGTAGGGGCTATTCTAAGGTAGGACTCTGGCTTTTATTCAAAGAGAGATGTGAAGCCCTTGCACAGTTTGCACAGAGTAAAACCTGGTATGATTTGTGGCATGCTGAATGTGGGTTGGGGTTGGGGAAGGGCGGAAGTGGAGGCTATTTTAATAATCTAGGTGTGAGATGATAGTGTCTTGTATTGGGGTACTGGGAGCAGTTAGAGGGGTGAGAAGTAACATACTCTTTTTGATTCCTTCAATTATCCAGGAAGATGATTCTTATTTTTAATCCTGAGTTCAAATTTTTTGAGACTTTGAAATCTCACAGAGTTTATATCTAAGGGGAAACTGTGAACCCTACATGTTAAAGGAATTATACAAGTTTCTGTCTCTAACAAGTGCTAAAACTGGACTTTAGTTCAGACCTCAAATTCCTGAGCCTCTATGCCGGGGTCCAGCCCCAGGGGGGATCCAGGGGTCCCACAGGAGGAGACGGCGTCGGCGAAATCGAGTGAGAGAGCCGAATTCTTTTCTTTCTCTTTATTCTCTGGTTAGCATTTACTGCCAGGTATCTCTGCTAAATGCTAGTATAGCTCCCTTTTTATACACCATACTGAGTTACAATTACATAGTGTTAATCATTGCTTCTGTTTCACTATGTTTACATGTTTCCGGATAACAGTTAATTTATATCTATAAATCACAAACCAGGTAGCAAATCATTCAAAATACAAAATAACTTGAATAGCGATAACAACATTGGTAAAAGCTTTTAAAGTATTAGTACTAATAGTTAACTAACTTTACTGCTGTTGTGAGTTAAGGGGCAGAGAGAGATTAGCAGACAAAATCATTAAGGACTAACAATGGACCACCGTTTGCTCAGGTAAATGGCTTTGAGTTTAAGCAGTGTCCTACTTTTTCTCACAAGATTCTAAAAGGCTTGCCTATAAAGAAATTGACATAACATTAAGAGTAGCTTTCACCCAAAGATATACAGAGTGCACTTGCAAGATAGCCTAGTAGCAACATAATTTCAGAAGACATTAACTGTTATTACTTCTATGGATTTCCCTACATTCCTCTCATTATCAAAAAATCTTGGGAAGTATTTACTCATGAGAACATCTCACTGAGAAAGCCCAGTAACTGCCTTTAGTCAAAAGACAATTCTCTTAGTAAAACATTATTTTCTTGCCGACTGCGCTCTCATCCTAGGCCACACAATGGGCCATTCTACTATATCTTACCTAAGATACTATTGTCTAGTCAAATATTACTTATTTATTATATTTAAACACTAGTTAAGTTCTAACTCTATTCTTCTCAGAGTATATCACTATCTGCAGATCAAATAAGCAAGAAGAAAGGAATGCTTCTCTACTCTATCACATGAAAAGGCTAGGGAGAAAAAATGTTGAATTAAGTGAAGGCCGAAAGGTGCTCTGTGCACAGCCACTGCCTCCTACCCATTCACATGTCACAATCTATTCTTTCTAACATGATTAAGAAGGAATTCTCCTACAAACTTAACCCTTTACGAGGGATATCATAGCCAGCCTCTTATGTCTATGAGCCCAGTTCAAGGGGCTTACAGGCTTTTCTGTGGAACTCACATCCTCTGTCTCATTTCTAAAGAAATTACTATGAATCTACAGGGAAAGCACGGTACTATTATCCCTGTGCCATAAATAATAGCACACACCCAGAAAAGGGGGGATATAAGGCCAGATTAATTCAAAAAGTCAAAGGGGGAAGTATCATTATGTCTCAACCCACAGCCATTGGTCTTCTCTGCTGTGACTTTGTCAATCAGCAGTTTTTGATCTTCTTCTGCTGTGACCTTGTCAGCCAGCAGTTGTGGGTCTTCTCCTGCTGTGACCTTGTCAGCCAGCAGTTGTTGATCGGCTCCCGACACCTCTATTCTTTCTGAACCTTTAAATTAGTTCAGAAAAGCTTTTATTGTTCATCTCCTGCCTTACTGAACACTAACCTGGGTATACTTATGGGTCTAAAAAAGTTTATATGATTTTTTTAACAAAGCCCACTTTTCTCATCGCATCCATGATGTTGAACAAACTGGATGCCAGACTTCACAGAAATTATATAACAGCAAATTATTGAGTTGGTAAGTGATAATTAAAAAGGAAATGAAGAAAATGAACATTGTGAGCCTTAATGTGAAATATGACATTGATAAATCAAAGGAAGCCTTGAATTAGAGATGTGGATATTTCAACTGATTATCCAGGATAACTCACATCCTCCATCAATCTCATCCATCTTTTTTTCCCTTGTGAGGAGAAAAAAAATCTTTGAAAATTGCTAGGCCACAGGATTGTAGTTTAAAATGTTTATTCAAAGAGAGCAGGGAGGAAGGAATAAAGCAGTTGAATTTGCTTATTAAGCAGCCTTGAGAAATTCTCTCTTTTCCACTGAGTCTAGTATATTTATGGGAAAGATAATAGAAAAGTTTATGATGGATTTTGACAGTATGGCAAAGGTAAACAGCCCCCAAAAAAGTTAGAGCTACATACTTGTACTTTCGACGTTTATTCTAATTATTGAATATAAGCAAGTGTCACATGACTGTATGAAGAATAGAAATTGCTCAACAGCTTTCTTTTTCCTGATGATTCCTAAGCAAACTGTTTATTTGGGAGACTTTGTGTTTCTATTTTTCCTTGTCTCTGGGTTCCGCTTGGGCACTAGGGACAAAAGACATGTTAGGACATTGGTGTGAAAATGTGTCTCCAGATTGTTTTGATTTATGAGATAGTATGATGAAAATCTAAAGAAAATCTTAGAAGTAGGAATAAGTATGACTGATTGGATTATTCCATTTCTGAACTCCACCCTTTCTGGCAGGAAAGGCTCCTTCCACAGAAAATGTAATACCCAGCCTTAGCCAAATGTCCCAGTAATCTGGAAACTCTGACAATATGACAGGAATTTGAACTGGAGCCAGGAGACACCTCACAAAACCCATGAGCTGAGTTAGAAGATTGGATTTTTTTTGCACTAGTGTGTTTCTTGGGTGTTTTATAAGTCCTTTCGTGCTTGTTTTATGGTGGGTGACCTTGTACAAGAACCCAGAGAAACCCTTTTGGCCTTTTTCCAGACCTGTGACTGCTCTTTATTCTATTATCAGCTATTGCTTTTATGAGTAGAGTTGCCCAATGCCAAGACTCATGGGAAGTTGGTCTGGTTTTCCTAGCAACACAGCAACAATTCAGGAGTCTTTGTTTCTGCCAGCTCCAGGAACCAGGGTCTGGTTTTGCAATAAGCATAAGCATGAAGGCAACTCATCTTCCAGAGCTGACATATTTGCCACCAGAGTACTACTTATGGGGTGTTGGAACTGTTGTTCAGTCATCCTCAAAATTAGCTCTCACTTAGTCTCAGTTAACATCCTTATCATCTTTTACATATGCCTTTCTTATGTCCGCTTTCAATCTTTAAAAATTGTTCATGTAGCCCTGGCTGTTTGGGTCAGTGGATAGAGTGTGGGTTCTGGTGTGTGGACATCCCACATTCAGTCCTTAGGGCACACATAAGAAGCGACCATCTGCTTCTCTTTCCCTTCCTCTCCCCCTTCTCTCATTCTTCTCCTCCCACAGCCAGTGGCTCGATTAGGTTCGAGCATTGGACCCAGGTGTGGAGGGTAGCTCAGTTGATTCGAGCATCAGCACCAGACAGGAATTTCTGGGTGAATCCTGGTCAAGGAGCATGTAAATCTATCTCACTATCACCCTTTCTCTCACTTAAAACAACAACAACAAAAAAACACAACAAAATATTGTTCATGGGATACCACATCCCTAAATTGCTCTTTACTTTCCTCATTAATAATTTTAAATAAAAATCCCAAATGTATGGATCTCTCTTAAATAAATTTTATATATGTTTAATAAATATTGAGAATTATGAAACCTATCATTTTTCCCATTTTAACTTGGTTGCTTAAAAATTCTGTGCTAAAATGAATGCTTATTCTTAGATCCCTATTTGTAGTTTGGTGTCAGTATCACTTTTTTTTACATGTTTTCTCCTATTTTTATTTTGTTTTAAATATGTACATCATTTATTATAACATTTCTGATATATTTTATTGTAGCAACAGAGACATAAAGCAAAAATGATCACATGATATGGTTTACACCTAAAGAAATCGACTCCACCAAATCAGAAGTAAGTGCAATGTCTTGCAATGGGCAGCCTCAGCCATCTGTCAGTATAAGAAAGCCCACAGCAAGAGGAGGGCTATAGCAAGAAAATGCATGGCTGCTGTCCACGGACAAAGGGCATTCTTCAACCACGTTGCTTGGTGTGTCTGCCATTGCCATGGCTCTCACAGTTGGTACTTAGACCATGAGCACAAGTATCATCTGAGTACTTACAACAAATGCAATTTCTCAGGTCCCTTCCAAGACCTACTGAATCTAAATGTCCAGGGAGGGATTCAGTAATCTGTTTTACCAAGTTCTTGATTTGTTGCATGCTCAAGTCTGAGAAGCACTTACTAATCTGTACATTACATGCGAGTGAAGACCATTCAAGAAAACTCCCTTCTGATCTTTCTTGCTCAGTTTGTGCTTGCTCAGTTTGTACCAGCCAACTAAATATACGTTTTATTTGTCTTCATGTTTTCTTGCTTAGTCTGAGTTTCAACGACTCCTTTACACTCACTTAGGTGCCATTTGTCTGTATGCCTTCTGCTTGGCTCATGCGAATAAATACTGACCTTAAATATCTTTTGGACCCAGAAATTTGCTTATTTCCTTCAAGTTACATATTACTAAATCTTCATATGGATTCTTCATTTCTGTTCACATTCTTCATTAATTCATTTCTTGTTGACCTTGCTAATTCATACTATTTTCACTCACTATTTCTAGAATTTTGAAATTTAACAGAGAGGTATGACTATACAGGGACCCTCTAGATAAGTGGTTATAAAACAATGAACAGCAAAATTCCAATAAGGCAGAAAATACAGAAATGTAAGGTTTTTTCTTCTCCTGACACAGGGAATTTGTTATGGGTAAGGGAAGCAACTGCTGAGTGAAGGATTTCTAAAAAATGGAGAAAGTCAGGTAGCCCTTAGCCTTGAATGTAGCTCTTTCTTGCTAAAACTAAGGACATTTATAATACTCTTCCTACCACAAAAGTGCAAAAAAGACTATTTTTTTTCTCTCAGCAGACAGTTTTTTGTTTTGTTTTGTATTTTTCTAAAGTGAGAAGCAGGGAGACAAAGAGACAGACTCCTGCATGCTCCCAACAAAGATCCACCCAGCAGGCCCACTAGGGAACGATGCTTTTCCCATCTAAAGCATTGCTATGTTGCAACTGGAGCCATTCTAGTGCCTGAGGTGAAGGCCATGGAGCCATCCTCAGCACCGGGGCCAACTTTGCTCTAATGGAGCCTTTGCTGCGGGAGGGGAAGAGAGAGATAGAGAGAAAGGAGAAGGGGCAGGGTGGAGAAGCAGATGGGCGCTTCTCCTTTGTGCCCTCACTGGGAATCGAACCCGGAACATCCATATGCCAGGCCAATGTTCTACCATTGAGCCAACTGGCCAGGGCCTCTCAGCAGACATTTGAAAGTGACCAACCACATGGAAAAGAATTATTCCCCACTGATCATCATAGCTCAAATATATTAGGATGCTTATCACTTTATTAAGGGTTCTGAATAAAACTATTAATTAAGTAAAATTGGCATTCAAGGAATGAAATAAATTGAATCATATACAAGTGAAAGCAATGAGACAGGCAGCTTAGATCACCTCTTCAGAGTAGGGCTTGTTGCCATTTGAATATACCGCCATCTGTGAAAACCTTGCTCTTATTATCAGTGGTGCTGAACACCCTTCTCCCAGCTCCTCATCAGGCTTCTGCCTTCTTCCCTTTTACCACCTGGGTCCAATCTTTTATATATCCACAGGCCATGGAATTCTAAATGACTTGATGACAACTCTATTGTGAGGACATGAGAATTGCAATGTCTCATACTAGTCTAAAATTATTAAGTTGAAGCAAAGAAAACTAATCTCATCCCACCAACCAAAGGTTGGATTTGGTAAAAACCAAATCCTTAAGCCTTGGTTTCCTGATCCATTGCCATCATCTCACCTAACCCATCATTTTTGTTAGGTTTAAATAAGATAATGGGTGAAAGAGGAACCTAATATTGTGTCTGGTACGGTATGCAGTGGGAAATGGTTAATTTTTTTTTCCTTCAAAGCTCAGGTATCTAACCATGATATAGATATTTCTTTATCAAGCCATAAAAATAATAGAATTATAAGGGTTAAGGCACATTGAGACCAGCCTTCTTGCCATAAAAAAAGCCATTAGGGGACATTTCATTTGTAAATTGGCATTGACCTCACTATTAAGACCATTTTTTCTTTCAGCTGTTTTCATCCCAAGGTCTCAGTTCAACAAATGTCGAACACAAATATTTCACTATTTATTTATTTATTTTATTTATTATAGTTTTGGAAAAACAATTTAAATGGTAGGGAGGGTACTTACTTTTTTATTTAGTTTCTGAACAAATACGTCTCAATCTCTTAAATAACTAATGTAACTTATGTTTAGGCAAACATGTGATTAAAAAATCTATGACAGTTGAAATAGCACTACTACTTTACTTTTGTTAACATGTTTAACATAGGGAAGAATATTAAATCTGTGTGAAAACAATAAAAGATCAGGAATGTAGTCTGGTTTCTAACTAAATACATAAATCACAATATCTTTTTTATTTCTGTACATAATAGTATTCATTAAACATTTGTTAGTAAATAGGCACAAACTAGTTTTTATAGTCACCCTGTTCTGTAAGCTTGATAATGTTGATTTGACTCAAGGCAGACATGTCAAAATTTCCAAACCAGTATTCTTTACTCTAAATGTTCATCAGGCAAACAGAACTCTTCCTTAATTTATAGCTGTTCACAAGATTTTAGGCATAAACCTTAGGTGCTATTCCTATATTATAACACTTTTTACTCCCTTCTCTTCTCAGTGAATCCACTAAACCCAAGATTTATTCTCAGTGGGAAGTCACAAGTTCTATTTTATGAATAAAAAGAAAAAAGATGAACTCAGAGAAGCTATTAGATAAGTTTGTCAGGGGCTTAGAAAGTGGCTTATTGTAAATGGAAGAACTGAGACACTTCAACTTCTTGAACTAGGCATACAGAGATAATGTGGCTTCTCGATAAGAGTTGAAGCTCTAGAATGTTAATTAGGAGAAGAAATGTAGGTTAGAAAAAAATGAATCATATGCAAACTAAATTTATCAGAGATACAGTAAAAGATATACAGCATGCCTACTGATACCCCCAACTAGGAAAAAATAACAAAAACAGAACCCCAGAGGACCTGAGTTGTATCAATCAATTAACTCAGGAGTACTAGTGCTGATGTACAAACTCCTGTTGCTGAAGTCTTTAGACCATCCCTAGACTCAGGTTTCCTTACAGTCTACTGCAGGGATCCCCAAACTTTTTACACAGGGGGCCAGTTCACTGTCCCTCAGACCGTTGGAGGGCCAGACTACAAAAAAACTATGAACAAATCCCTAACCACACTGCACATATCTTATTTTAAAGTAAAAAAACAAAACAAAACGGGAACAAATACAATATTTAAAATAAAGAACAAGTAAATTTAAATCAACAAACTAACCAGTATTTCAATGAGAACTATGTGCCTGCTTTTGGCTAATGAGATGGTCAATGTCCAGTTCCATATTTGTCACTGCTAGCCCTAACAAGTGATATGATGTGCTTCCGGAGCCGAGACGCATGTGTCCCACGTCACCAGAAGTAGTACTGTACGTGAGCGACACTGCGCTTTGTGGCACCACCATATACAGTACTCCAGGAGCACAGGATGCATCTGCACTGACCTCTCACTGACCACCAATAAAAGAAGTACCCCTTCTGGAAGTGCAGCGGGGGCCGGATAAATGGCCTCAGGGGGCCACATGCGGCCCGTGGGCCGTAGTTTGGGGACCCCTGGTCTACTGTCCATGACACTTACTCTAATAGAGCTTCTATCCTCGTTATTGCCCTCCATGAGTTTTTGTTTCCTTTATCATTCCAAGTGTGTTCTTAGTGAGTGGTTTGTTTATTTGAACCATTTACTTGAGTGAGTCTCTGAAATTTGTAAACAACAACATCAATATATATATAACACAAGATATATATATGTGTGTATATATATATGTATATATATATATGTATATATATATATATGTATATATATATATATATATATATATATATATATATATATATATATATATATATACATATATATAAATCTTGTACCTTAGCTGAGTTTTGGCCACATTCAAATATTGAGGTGGGCAAAGGCAGACTGATAGAGATAGAAAGAGACATTGCTTGGGGTGATGGGTTCACAATGCAGTATGCAGATGATGTTTTATCAAGTTGTACACTTGAGATTTGTGCCCAAATAAATGCAATTAAAATAAACAAACCCAATTATTGAATATTATCACAGGTTCAGCCTCTGAGCTCTCCACGCTCTCTTCTGGTAAATAAAGAAGAAAACAACATAACAAAATTTTAATTGTAAATCCATGACAAGTGTTTTCATTCTATTTTTTTACAAAGAATAATCTCCATTTTGACATTATTCTGCAAATTGGGCTTCATGGTTTCAAGTTTCTCTGGAATGCTCTTAGCTCCAGTTTTGGCTGGCTCACATATGGTGTTACAATGGCTCAGAACCCCTCTGTTAACAATGTCATCTTGGAGATGACGTCAGAGTAATGGCGGAGTAGGAAGCGATACCAATAAATCTCCCCCAAAACTCAACAAGATCTTCAACCAGAAACAGAAAAACCTATACTTGGAGCCTCCAGATGCTTCACAATACACTCAAAGGTATGGTCGAGTGAAAAATTGGCTAAATATATAACCAAACCCCGAAGGAAATAGGGAGTAAGAAATGCTACGCCTTCCTCACTAACCTAAACAGGGCGGTTTTCTCTGGTAACTGTGAATATAGAAACTGAGGCGGACAAAGGGGGTGAATAGATCCAGGCCGCCGCACAAACGGCCGAACCAGGCTGTGGCACGGAGATCCAAGCCGAGGAAAAACTGATCCTGTGGCAACCCGGGCAATACAAGCTAACACTCGCGCCAAACCCAAACAAAGAAAGACAAGCGGGGCAGCCATTTTACCCGGTCTCCTGGTCGGTGCGCAGTTAGTGGGCGAGAGATTTCTTCCTAAGCCCCGGAAGTGGGTGCCCGTGTTACCCCACAGAGAGGCAGAGTCAGAGGCCTTTTTGTGGGCCAAAAGCAGAATCTCTGGGCAGCCTCAGCGCCCTGGGAAAGCCGCGCATGGGAGGGAGCGAGAACTAATTCCAACGGTGGAAATTTTCCGTGCTGGTGGGGGTTTCACTTAGAGGGAAACGCGGCCGGCCACATATCCTGGTCTGCGCGCGCAGATAGTGAATGAGAAATTCCTCCGAGTGCCTCGGCAGTGCGCGCCTGTGTTATAGCACAGAGGGGCAGAGTCAGGGGCCTTTGTATGGGCCGGGACGGAATCTCAAGCCGCCCCAGCGCTTTGTGAAAGCCGCACACAGGGACGGAGCGAGACTCAATTCCAACGCTGCAACTTTTCCATGCGGTTGGGGGTTTCACTCAGAGCGTGAGACTGCTGGCCGGATATCCTGGCCTGCGCATGCAGATAGTGAATGAGCGTTTCCTCCAAGCGCCCCGGAAGTGGGCACCCGCCTGTGTTACCGGACAGAGTGGCAGAACCAGAGGTCTTTGAGTGGGCGGAAAGCCCACCTGATTATGCTAGCAGCTCTGACTGACTGAGCCTCACCCAGAGCCCTGTGCTGAGTGGGAATAGAGTGGGGAGTTGCCAGCTCTTTGAGCCTCTTACTATCCAGGCAGAGGCAGCAGCAACCGCATAGCTGGATTATCAGGCTACTAATTGAGGAAGGAAAGACTAGGAGAAAGGCTCCAGGAACACGGACTCTCTCACTGTCGAAGCCTATAAATGCTAATGAACCTTGACTGCCAACGAGACTAAAGCACAATACATGACATTGCCATAGAGACTTATCAACTGCAAACCTCTACCTGAGCGTGCCAAAGGGGTAGAACCCAGGTTACAGAGTCACCGACCAGGAAGAGGGAGAGAAAAGAAAAAGCAAGAAGATAACCTCTCAAAATCAAGAATAATCTGCAGACTTTATAACCTATCCCATTTTATTATATTTGTTCGTTTGTTTCTCTTATCTTCATTCTTGATACTTTTCTTCCTCCTCCAATTTGGCCGATTAACTCTCTGCCGGTCTTACTCTCTCCTCTCCTTGAACTACACTACCCATAAGTGTTACATCTCCCATTATCTTTTCTCTCCTCTTCCTTTCTCTCTATGAGGGTTACACTCCAAAACCCTTAACTCTCTCTCTCTCTCTCTCTCTCCTTTCTTTTTTCTTCTTTTAGTGGTTCCCTCTTTTTTTCTCTCTCTCTCTTTCTTTTCTCCCTCTATATTAGTTTCTTCCTTTCTCCTTTACATCTCCTCTCATTCAAACCTCAATAACAAACAAAGTATCTTATCTGGGACTCAAACTTATGTTTGTGGCATTTTGGGGGGTTTTTACTTCACCTTTTTAACTCACTAGCAGTGCTCCCATCCCTGGCTCTCCATTTTATCTAGTTCTTGTTCCACTAAATACAATAGTAATTCTTTAATTTGTCCCCCCATTTTTCTGTTTTCCTCTTATTCCTCTCATCATAACTCTTAGACAACCAACACCTAAAAGCAAATCATTTTATTCTTGACCCAAATTTTTTCCTTATTTGCTTTTTGTGGGTCCATACCCTCTATTTTTTTCTTTTTTTTTTTTTTTTTGCCCCTTTATTACTTTTCCCCAATTCAGGCCCTCCATCACAGGCATTGTTTGTTGTAATTCACAGTTCACCACAAGATTTTCTCAAGAAAGAGGGGAGAGGAGAGGAGAGGAAAAAAGGAGGTAGGGAATAATTTCCTTTTTTTAAATGTTTATTTTATTTTATTTTCCTTTATTTCATTATTAATTTTTTTTAAAAAAACAACTCTTTTTGATTTTTTATTTTTTTATTATCTTTTTGGTTTTTTTAACATTTTATTCTTTATTAAATCTCATTAATACTATCAACAAAACCACCCTCAGATGCCATTAAGGAAGAGAAAATCGAATATCATGGATACAAAAGAAAGAGAGGTAACACAGTTAGATGAGGAAAAATCTATGGAGAAAAAATTTAATATATTGGAAACCTTGGAGCTAAATGACAGAGAATTCAAGATAGAAATCCTAAAAATACTCAGAGATATACAAGAAAACACAGAAAGGCAATTTAGGGAGCTCAGAAAACAACTCAATGAACACAAAGAATATATGTCCAAGGAAATTGAAACTATAAAAACAAATCAAACAGAGATGAAAAACTCAATTCAAGAGCTGAAAAACGAAGTAACAAGCTTAGCTAATAGAACAGGTCAGATAGAAGAGAGGATTAGTGAAATAGAAGACAAGCAACTTGAGGCACAACAGAGAGAAGAAGAAAGAGACTCAAAAATTAAAAGAAATGAGATAGCCCTACAGGAATTATCTGACTCCATCAGAAAGAATAACATAAGAATAATAGGTATATCAGAGGGAGAAGAGAGAGAAAATGGAATGGAGAACATACTCAAACAAATAATAGATGAGAACTTCCCAAGCCTGTGGAAAGAACTAAAGCCTCAAGTTCAAGAAGCAAACAGAACTCCGAGTTTTCTGAACCCAACAAACCTACTCCAAGGCATATCATAATGAAATTGACACAAACCAACAGCAAAGAAAAAATTCTCAAGGCAGCCAGGGAAAAGAATAATACAACATATAAAGGAAGGCCCATTAGATTATCATAAGATTTCTCAGCAGAAACTCTACAAGCTAGAAGAGAGTGGACCACAATATTTAAAGTCCTGAAAGAGAGGAACTTTCAGCCATGAATACTATACCCATCAAAGCTATCCTTCAAATATGAAGGAGAAATAAAAACATTCACAGATACAGAAAAGATGAGGGAATTTATCATCAGAAAACCCCCAATCCAGGAATTACTAAGGGGGGTTCTCCAATCAGATACAAAGAACAAAAAAAAAACAAAGCCACAAGTAAAAGCTCCAAAAAGAACACAATAAAACCAAATTTAAACTGTGACAACAAAAAGAAAGAGGGGGAGAAGATGGAGATTAACAGTAGCAAAGGAGGATGGAGTGCAAAGGTACTCACAAAATAGTTCGCTACAATGAACAGGGTAGGGACCCTTTTCATTATTCAAAGGTAACCACCATTGAAAAAAAACCACCACAGAAGCACATGAGATAAAAGAGATAGCAACAGAGGAAAGATGTATGGAATAGAACCAAATAAAAACAAAAGAGAGAAAAACGAAAGAGAAGGATCAAACAAGACACAAAACTAACAGAAAGCAAGATATAAAATGGCAATAGGGAACTCACAAATATCAATAATTACACTAAATGTAAACGGATTAAACTCACCAATAAAAAGGCACAGAGTAGCAGAATGGATTAAAAAAGAAAATCCAACTGTATGCTGCCTACAGGAAACTCATCTAAGTAACAAGGATAAAAACAAATTCAAAGTGAAAGGCTGGAAAACAATACTCCAAGCAAATAACATCCAAAAAAAAGCAGGTGTAGCAATACTCATATCGGATAATGCTGACTACAAGACAGCAAAAGTACTCAGAGACAAAAATTGCCATTTCATAATGGCTAAGGGGACACTGAATCAAGAAGACATAACAATTCTTAATATATATGCACCAAACCAAGGAGCACCAAAATATATAAGACAGCTACTTATTGAACTTAAAACAAAAACTGACAAAAATACAGTCATACTTGGAGACCTCAATACATCGCTGACGGCACTAGATCAGTCATCCAAACAGAGAATCAACAAAGACATAGTGGCCTTAAACAAAACACTAGAGCACCTGGATATGATAGACATCTACAGGACATTTCATCCCAAAGTGACTGAGTATACATTTTTCTCCAGTACACATGGATCATTCTCAAGAATTGACCATATGTTGGGCCACAAAAACAACATCAGCAAATTCAGAAAAATCGAAGTTGTACCAAGCATATTTTCTGATCATAAAGCCTTGAAACTAGAATTCAACTGCAAAAAAGAGGAAAAAAATCCCACAAAAATGTGGAAACTAAACAACATCCTTTTAAAAAATGAATGGGTCAAAAAGAAATAAGTGCAGAGATCAAAAGATATATACAGACTAATGAAAATGACAATACAACATATCAGAATCTATGGGATGCAGCAAAAGCAGTGATAAGAGGGAAGTTCATATCACTTCAGGCATATATGAACAAACAAGAGATAGCTCAAATGAACCACTTAACTTCGCACCTTAAGGAACTAGAAAAAGAAGAAAAAAGGCAACCCAAAACCAGCCGAAGAAAGGAGATAATAAAAATCAGAGCAGAAATAAATGAATTAGAGAACAGAAAAACTATAGAAAAAATTAATAGAACAAGGAGCTGGTTCTTTGAAAAGATCAACAAAATTGACAAACCCTTGGCAAGACTTACCAAGGAAAAAGAGAAAGAACTCATAAACAAAATCCAAAAGGAAAGAGGAGAAATCACCACAGACACCGTAGATATACAAAGAATTATTGTAGAATACTATGAAAAACTATATGCCACTAAATTCAACAACCTAGAAGAAATGGATAAATTCCTAGAACAATACATCCTTCCTAGACTGAGTCAAGAAGAAGCAGAAAGCCTAAACAGACCTATCAGTAGAGAAGAAATAGAAAAAACCATTAAAAACCTCCCCAAAAATAAAAGTCCAGGCCCTGACGGCTATACCAGTGAATTTTATCAAACATTCAAAGACTTTGTTCCTATTCTACTGAAAGTCTTCCAAAAAATTGAAGAAGAAGCAATACTTCCAAACACATTTTATGAGGCCAACATAACCCTCATACCAAAACCAGGCAAGGATGGCACAAAAAAAGAAAACTACAGACCAATATCTCTAATGAATACAGATGCTAAAATACTAAACAAAATACTAGCAAATCGAATACAACAACATATTAAAAAAATAATACATCATGATCAAGTGGGATTCATCCCACACTCTCAAGGATGGTTCAACATACGTAAAACGGTTAACGTAATACACCATATCAACAAAACAAAAAACAAAAACCACATGATCTTATCAATAGACACAGAAAAGGCTTTTGATAAAATACAACACAATTATATGTTTAAGACTCTCAACAAAATGGGTATAGAAGGAAAATATCTCAACATGATAAAGGCCATATATGATAAACCATCAGCTAACATCATATTAAATGGCATAAAACTGAAGACTTTTCCCCTTAAATCAGGAACAAGACAGGGTTGTCCACTCTCTCCACTCTTATTTAATGTGGTACTAGAGGTTCTAGCCAGAGCAATCAGACAAGACAAAGAAATAAAAGGCATCCATATCGGAAAAGAAGAAGTAAAGGTATCACTTTTTTGCAGATGATATGATCCTATACATGGAAAACCCCAAAGAATCCACAAAAAGACTACTAGAAACAATAAGTCAATACAGTAAGGTCGCAGAATACAAAATTAACATACAGAAGTCAATAGCCTTTCTATATGCCAACAATGAAACAATTGAGAACAAATTCAAAAGAATAATCCCCTTCACGATTGCAACAAAAAAAATAAAATACTTAGGAATAAACATAACAAAGAATGTAAAGGACTTATATAATGAAAACTATAAACCATTATTAAGGGAAATCGAAAAAGATATAATGAGATGGAAGAATATACCTTGTTCTTGGTTAGGAAGAATAAATATAATCAAGATGGCTATATTACCCAAAGCAATATACAAATTTAATGCAATTCCCATCAAACTTCCAATGACGTTTTTTAAAGAAATAGAGCAAAAAGTCATCAGATTTATATGGAACTATAAAAAACCCCGGATAGCCAAAGCAATCCTAAAGAAAAAGAATGAAGCTGGGGGCATTACAATACCTGACTTCAAACTATATTATAAGGCCACGACTATCAAAATAGCATGGTATTGGCAGAAAAATAGACACTCAGACCAATGGAACAGAATAGAAAGTCCAGAAATAAAACCACATATATATAGTCAAATAATTTTTGATAAAGGGGCCAAGAACATACAATGGAGAAAAGAAAGCCTCTTCAATAAATGGTGCTGGGAAAACTGGAAAGCCACATGCAAAAGAATGAAACTGGACTACATTCTCTCCCCCTGTACAAAAATTAACTCAAAATGGATCAAAGATCTAAACATAAGACCTGAAACAATTAAGTACATAGAAGAAGACATAGGTACTCAACTCATGAACCTGGGTTTTAAAGAGCATTTTATGAATTTGACTCCAATGGGAAGAGAAGTGAAGGCAAAAATTAATGAATGGGACTCCATCAGACTAAGAAGTTTTTGCTCAGCAAGAGAAACTGATAACAAAATAAACAGAAAGCCAACTAAATGGGAAATGATATTTTCAAACAACAGCTCAGATAAGGGCCTAATATCCAAAATATACAAAGAACTCATAAAACTCAACAACAAACAAACAAACAATCTAATAAAAAATGGGAAGAGGACATGAACAGACACTTCTCCCAGGAAGAAAAACAAATGGCCAACAGATATATGAAAAGATGCTCATCTTCTTTAGTTATTAGAGAAATGCAAATCAAAACTGCAATGAGATTCCATCTCACACCTGTTCGATTAGCTATTATTAGCAAGACAGGCAATAGCCAATGTTGGAGAGACTGTGGAGAAAAAGGAACCCTCATCCACTGTTGGTGGGAATGTAAAGTAGTACAACCATTATGGAAGAAAGTATGGTGGTTCCTCAAAAAACTGAAAATAGAACTACCTTATGACCCAGCAATCCCTCTACTGGGTATATACCCCCAAAACTCAGAAATATTGATACGTAAAGACACATGCAGCCCCATGTTCATTGCAGCATTGTTCACAGTGGCCAGGACATGGAAACAACCAAAAAGCCCGTCAATAGATGACTGGATAAAGAAGATGTGGCACATATACACTATGGAATACTACTCAGCCATAAGAAATGATGACATCGGATCATTTACAGCAAAATGGTGGGATCTTGATAATATGATACGAAGCGAAATAAGTAAATCAGAAAAAACCAGGAACTGCATTATTCCATACGTAGGTGGGACATAAAAGTGAAACTAAGAGACATTGATAAGAGTGTGGTGGTTAAGGGGGGGGGGGAGGGGGGAAAGGTAGAGGGAAAGGGGGAGGGGCACAAAGAAAACTAGATAGAAGGTGACAGAGGACAATCTGACTTTGGGTGGTGGATATGCAACATAATTGAACGACAAGATAACCTGGACTTGTTATCTTTAAATATATGTATCCTGATTTATTGATGTCACCCCATTAAAAAATAAAATTATTAAAAAACAAACAAACAAACAAAAAAAAACAATGTCATCTTTCCTAAAGCAATAGAGAGCCACAATGAGATTAAGGGCTATTTTAGGACTGTCTCTTTTAAAAGAAGTATCTTATAATTTTCTTATAAAAGTTACATATGCTTACTGGAAAAAAAAATAAAACAGCAGAGAGTAAAATAAAATAAAATAAAATCACTTACTGAAATCTACCAAACATTCAAAGATTTGCTTCCTGTCCTCAAAATCTTGCAAAAAATTCAAAAGGAAGCAATATTTCCTAACACATTTTATGAGGCCAACATAACCCCTGATAGCAAAACCTGGCAAGGATAGCCCCCAAAATGAAAACTACAGCCCAATATTTCTAATGAATGCAGATGCAAAAATCCTAAACAAAATACTAGCAAATCAAATACAACAAAACATGAAAAAAATAATGTATCACACTCAAGTGTGATTTATTCCTGAAGCACAAGGATGGTTCAACATGTGGAAATAGATCAAAGTAATACACCACATTAACAAAACAAAGAACAAAAACCATATGATCCTATCAATAGATGCAGAAAAGGCATTCAAAATGATACAACATCTATTATGTTTAAAATATTCAATCAAATGGGTATAGAAGGAAAGTACCTCAACATAATAAAGGCCATATATGACAAACAGTCAGCTAATATCATAATAAATGCTGAAAAAATTAAGGCTTTTCCTCTAAAATTAGGAACAAGACAAGGCTGCCCACTCTCTCTACTTTTATTTAGAATAGTTTAGAAGTTTTAACCACAGCAATCAGGCAAGAGAAAGAAATAAAAGGTATACAGATAAGGAAAGAAGAAATAAAGGAAAAACCTTTTGTGGATGACAAGATCTTGAGTATAGAAAATCCCAAAGACTCCACCAAAAAACTATTATAAAGAATAAACCAATACAGTAAAGTGACAGGATATAAAATCAATATACAAAAGTCTATTGCTTTCCTATATGCCAACAATTAAACTTCAAAAAACAATTCCTTTACAATTACAACAAAAAAATATATAATACCTAACAATAAATTTAACAGTGGATGTAAAGGACCTATACATTAAAAACTACAAAGCACTATGAATAGAAATTGAAAAAAATAAAAAAATTAAAAAACATTCCATGTTTAGCTATTAAAAGAATCAACATAGTTAAAAATGACCATATTACCCAAAGCAATATACAAATATAATGCAATTCCCATTAGAATTCCAATGTCATTTCTTGTTAAAAAATTAATAAAATTTTTTATTAATTTTAATTTATTGTATTAACATGGATTCAAGTGTCCCACTGAAAATAACACCCTCATCGCTACACTGATGTCCCCCATTACAAGCCTTTTGTCCACCTCCCAGTAACTCTCTCCACCTGTTCCCTCCAGGATTTCCTGCCCTGTTATCTGTATCTATGTTTTATATATATTTAATTTCACTAATCCCTTCACCTTCACTGATCCCATGCCCTCATCCCCCTTTTCTCTATGACATCTGTCCCTCTGCTCCCTGTGACTCCACCTCTACCTCTATTTCATTCCTCAGTTCATTTTGTTCATTAGCTTCCACATATAAGTGAGATCATATGATTTTTTTTTCTCTGCCTGGATTATTTCACTTGGCATAATGTCTCCAGGTCCACCTATGCCATTGCAAGAAGTAAAATTTCCATCTTTTTCATGGCCCCATAGTATTCCATTGTGTATATATACCACTGCTTTTTAATCCAATCATCCACTGATGGACACTTGGGATATTTCCAGTATTGGCTATTGTAAACAATGCTGCAATAAACATGGGGTATATATATTCTTTTGAATCAGTGATTTTGTATTCTTAGGATATATTTCTAAAAGTGGGAAAGCTGGGTCAAAAAGCTGTTCCATTTTTAATTTTTTTAATTATAATTTTATTTTTTAATGGGGCAACAGCAATAAATCAGGTTACATATATTCAAAGATCAACAAGTCCAGGTTATCTTGTCTTTCAATTATGTTGCATACCCATCACCCAAAGTCAGATTGTCCTCTGTCACCTTCTATCTAGTTTTCTTTGTGCCCTCCCCCTCCCCCTTTCCCTCTCCCTTTCCCCCCTCCCCCCCGTAACCACCACACTCTTATCAATGTCTCTTAGTTTCACTTTTATGTCCCACCTACGTATGGAATAATGCAGTTCCTGGTTTTCTCTGATTTACTTATTTCGCTTCGTATCATATTATCAAGATCCCACCATTTTGCTGTAAATGATCCGATGTCATCATTTCTTATGGCTGAGTAGTATTCCATAGTGTATATGTGCCACATCTTCTTTATCCAGTCGTCCATTGACGGGCTTTTTGGTTGTTTCCATGTCCTGGCCACTGTGAACAATGCTGCAATGAACATGGGGCTGCATGTGTCTTTACGTATCAATGTTTCTGAGTTTTTGAGGTCTATACCCAGTAGAGGGATTGCTGGGTCATAAGGTAGTTCTATTTTCAGTTTTTTGAGGAACCACCATACTTTCTTCCATAGTGGTTGTACTACTTTACATTCCCACCAACAGTGTATGAGGGTTCCTTTTTCTCCACAGCCTCTCCAACATTTGCTATTACCTGTCTTGTTAATAATAGCTAATCTAACAGGTGTGAGGTGGTATCTCATTGCAGTTTTGATTTGCATTTCTCTAATAACTAAAGAAGATGAGCATCTTTTCATATATCTGTTGGCCATTTGTACTTCCTCCTGGGAGAAGTGTCTGTTCATGTCCTCTTCCCATTTTTTTATTGGATTGTTTGTTTGTTTGTTGTTGAGTTTTATGAGTTCTTTGTATATTTTGGATATTAGGCCCTTATCTGAGCTGTTGTTTGAAAATATCATTTCCCATTTAGTTGGCTTTCTGTTTATTTTGTTATCAGTTTCTCTTGCTGAGCAAAAACTTCTTAGTCTGATGGAGTCCCATTCATTAATTTTTGCCTTCACTTCTCTTCCCATTGGAGTCAAATTCATAAAATGCTCTTTAAAACGCAGGTCCATGGTTTTAGTACCTATGTCTTCTTCTATGTACTTAATTGTTTCAGGTCTTATGTTTAGATCTTTGATCCATTTTGAGTTAATTTTTGTACAGGGGGAGAGAATGTAGTCCAGTTTCATTCTTTTGCATGTGGCTTTCCAGATTTCCCAGCACCATTTGTTGAAGAGGCTTTCTTTTCTCCATTGTATGTTCTTGGCCCCTTTATCAAAAATTATTTGACTATATATATGTGGTTTTATTTCTGGACTTTCTATTCTGTTCCATTGGTCTGAGTGTCTATTTTTCTGCCAGTACCATGCTGTTTTGATTGTCGTGGCCCTATAATATAGTTTGAAGTCAGGTATTGTAATGCCCCCAGCTTCATTCTTTTTCTTTAGGATTGCTTTGGCTATCTGGGGTTTTTTATAGTTCCATATAAATCTGATGATTTTTTGCTCTATTTCTTTAAGAAATGTCATTGGAATTTTGATGGGAATTGCATTAAATTTGTATATTGCTTTGGGTAATATAGCCATCTTGATTATATTTATTCTTCCTAACCAAGAACAAGGAATATTCTTCCATCTCATTATACCTTTCTCAATTTCTCTTAACAATGGTTTATAGTTTTCATTATATAAGTCCTTTACATTCTTTGTTATGTTTATTCCTAAGTATTTTATTTTTTTTGTTGCAATTGTGAAGGGGATTATTCTTTTGAGTTCATTCTCAGTTGTTTCATTGTTGGCATATAGAAAGGCTATGGACTTTTGTATGTTAATTTTGTATCCTGCAACCTTACTGTATTGGCTTATTGTTTCTAGTAGTCTTTTTGTGGATTCTTTGGGGTTTTCGATGTATAGGATGATATCATCTGCAAAAAGTGATACCTTTACTTCTTCTTTTCCAATATGGATGCCTTTTATTTCTTTGTCTTGTCTGATTGCTCTGGCTAGAACCTCTAGTACCACATTAAATAAGAGTGGAGAGAGTGGACAACCCTGTCTTGTTCCTGATTTAAGGGGGAAAGCCTTCAGTTTAGTGCCATTTATTATGATGTTAGCTGATGGTTTATCATATATGGCCTTTATCATGTTGAGATATTTTCCTTCTATACCCATTTTGTTGAGAGTCTTAAACATAAAATTGTGTTGTATTTTATCAAAAACCTTTTCTGCATCTATTGATAAGATCATGTGGTTTTTGTTTTTTGTTTTGTTGATATGGTGTATTACGTTAACCGTTTTACGTATGTTGAACCATCCTTGAGAGTGTGGGATGAATCCCACTTGATCATGATGTATTATTTTTTTAATATGTTATTGTATAAGATTTGCTAGTATTTTGTTTAGTATTTTAGCATCTGTATACATTAGAGATATTGGTCTGTAGTTTTCTTTTTTTGTGCCATCCTTGCCTGGTTTTGGTATGAGGGTTATGTTGGCCTCATAAAATGTGTTTGGAAGTATTGCTTCTTCTTTAATTTTTTGCAAGACTTTCAGTAGAATAGGAACCTAGTTTTCTTTGATTGTTTGATAAAATTTGCTGGTATAGCCGTCAGGCCTGGACTTTTATTTTGGGGGAGGTTTTTAATGTTTTTTTCTATTTCTTCTCTACTAATAGGTCTGTTTAGGCTTTCTGCTTCTTCTTGACTCAGTCTAGAAAGGTTGTATTGTTCTAGGAATTTATCCATTTCTTCTAGATTGTTAAATTTAGTGGCATAAAGTTTTTCATAGTATTCTACAATAATTCTTTGTATATCTACGGTGTCCGTGCTGATTTCTCCTTTTTCCTTTTGGATTTTGTTTACATGAGTTCTTTCTCTTTTTTCCTTGGTAAGTCTTGCCAAGGGTTTGTCAATTTTGTTGATCTTTTCAAAGAACCAGCTCTTTGTTCTATTAATTTTTTCTATAGTTTTACTGTTCTCTATTTCATTTATTTCTGCTCTGATTTTTATTATCTCCTTTCTTCGGCTGGTTTTGGGTTGCCTTTGTTCTTCTTTTTCTAGTTCTTTAAGGTGTGAAGTTAAGTGGTTCACTTGGGCTCTCTCTTGTTTGTTCATATATGCCTGAAGTGATATGAACTTCCCACTTATCACTGCTTTTGCTGCATCCCACAGATTCTGATATGTCGTATTGTCATTTTCATTAGTCTGTTTATATCTTTTGATCTCTGCACTTATTTCTTCTTTGACCCATTCATTTTTTAAAAGTATGTTGTTTAGTTTCCATATTTTTGTGGGATGTTTTTCCTCCTTTTTGCAATTGAATTCTAGTTTCAAGTTTTTATGATCAGAAAATATGCTTTGTACAACTTCGATTTTTCTGAATTTGCTGATATTGTTTTTGTGGCCCAACATATGGTCAATTCTTGAGAATGATCCATGTACACTGGAGAAAAATGTGTACTCAGTGACTTTGGGATGAAATGTCCTGTAGATGTCTATCATATCCAGGTGCTCTAGTGTTTTGTTTAAGGCCACTATGTCTTTGTTGATTCTCTGTTTGGATGACTGATCTAGAGCTGTCACCGGTGTATTGAGGTTTCCAAGTATGATTGTATTTTTGTCAGTTTTTGTTTTAAGGTCAATAAGTAGCTGTCTTATATATTTTGGTGCTCCTTAGTTTGGTGCATATATATTAAGAATTGTTATGTCTTTTTGATTCAGTGTCCTCTTAGCCATTATGAAATGGCCATTTTTGTCTCTGAGTACTTTTGCTGTCTTGTTGTCAGCATTATCAGATATAAGTATTGCTACGCCTGCTTTTTTTTGGATGTTATTTGCTTGGAGTATTGTTTTCCAGCCTTTCACTTTGAATTTTTTTTTATCCTTGTTACTTAGATGAGTTTCCTGAAGACAGCATACAGTTGGATTTTCTTTTTTAATCCATTCTGCTACTCTGTGTCTTTTTATTGGTGAGTTTAATCCATTTACATTTAGTGTAATTATTGACACTTGTGAGTTCTCTATTGCCATTTTATATCTTGCTTTCTGTTAGTTTTGTGTCTTGTTTGATCCTTCTCTTTCGTTTTTCTCTCTTTTGTTTTTATTTGGTTGTATTCCATACATCTTTCCACTGTTGCTATTTTTTTTATCTCATGTGCTTCTGTGGTGGTTTTTTCAATGGTGATTACCTTTAGGTAATGAAAACGGTTCCTACCCTGTTCAATGTAGCGCACTATTTTGTGAGTACTTTTGCACTCCATTGTCCTTTGCTACTGTTAATCTCCATCCTCTCCCCCCTTTCTTTTTGTTGTTGTCACAGTTTAAATTTGGTTTTATTGTGTTCTTCTTGGAGCTTTTACTTGTCGCTTTATTTTTTTTTTTGTTCTTTGTATCTGATTGGAGTACCCCCTTTAGTAATTCTGGAGTAGGGGTTTTCTGATAATAAATTCCATCATCTTTTCTGTATCTGTGAATGTTTTTATTTCTCCTTCATATTTGAAGGATAGCTTTGATGGGTATAGTATTCGTGGCTGAAAGTTCCTCTCTTTCAGGACTTTAAATATTGGGATCCACTCTCTTTTAGCTTGTAGAGTTTCTGCTGAGAAATCTGATGATAATCTAATGGGCCTTCCTTTATATGTTGTATTCTTCTTTTCCCTGGCTGCCTTGAGTATTTTTTCTTTGCCGTTGGTTTGTGACAATTTCATTATGATGTGCCTTGGAGTAGGTTTGTTGGGGTTAAAAAAACTCGGAGTTCTGTTTGCTTCATGAATTTGAGGCTTTAGTTCTTTCCACAGGCTTGGAAAGTTCTCATCTATTATTTGTTTGAGTATGTTCTCCATTCCATTTTCTCTCTCTTCTCCCTCTGATATACCTATTATTCTTATGTTATTCTTTTTGATGGAGTCAGATAATTCTTGTAGGGCTATCTCATTTTTTTTAATTTTTGAGTCTCTTTCTTCCTCTCTCTGTTGTGCCTCAAGTTGCTTGTCTTCTATTTCACTAATCCTCTCTTCTATCTGGCCTGTTCTATTAGCCAAGCTTCTTACCTCATTTTTCAGCTCGTGAATTGAGTTTTTCATCTCTGTTTGATTTGTTTTTATAGTTTCAATTTCCTTGGACATATATTCTTTGTGTTCATTGAGTTGTTTTCTGAGCTCCCTAAATTGCCTTTCTGTGTTTTCTTGTATATCTCTTAGTATTTTTAGGATTTCTATCTTGAATTCTCTGTCATTTAACTCCAAGATTTCCAATATATTAAATTTTTTTCTCCATAGATTTTTCCTCATCTCTCTGTGTTACCTCTCTTTCTTTTGTATCCATGATATTCAATTTTCTCTTCCTTAATGGCATCTGAGGGTGGTTTTGTTGATAGTGTTAATGAGATTTAAAAAAAATAAAAAGTTGAAAAAATAAAAAATTGAAAAAAGTTGTTTTTTTTAAAAAAATTAATAATGAAATAAAGAAAAATAAAATAAAATAAAAATTTTTAAAAAGGAAATTATTCCCCCCCTCCTTTTTTCTTCTCCTCTCCTCTCCCCTCTTTCTTGAGAAAATCTTGTGGTGAACTGTGAATTATATTGTATTTAATAGAACAAACAGTGCCTGTAATGGAGGGCCTGAATTGGGGAAAAGTAATAAAGGGGCAACAAAAAAAATAATAAAAAAAATAAAATAAAATAAAAGGGGGGGTTATGGACCCACAAAAAGCAAATAATGAAAAAATTTGGATCAAGAATAAAATGATTTGCGTTTAGGTATTGGTTGACTAAGAGTTATGATGAGAGGAGTAAGAGGGATACAGGAAAATGGATGGACAAATTAAAAAATTACTATTGTATTTAGTGAAACAAGAGCTTGATAAAATGGAGAGCCAGGGATGGGAGCACTGCTAGTGAGTCAAAAAGGTGAAGTAAAAACCCCCCAAAATGCCACAAACATAAGTTTGAATCCCAGAGAAAATAATTTGTTCGTTATTGAGTTTTGAATGAGAGGAGAGGTAAAGGAGAAAGGAAAAAACTAATATAGAGGGAGAAAAGAAAGAGAGAGAGAGAGAAAAAAAGAGGGAACCACTAAAAGAAGAAAAAAGAAAAAAGAGGAGAGAGAGAGAGAGAGAGAGAGAGAGAGAGTTAAGGGTTTTGGAGTGCAACCCTCATAGAGAGAAAGGAAGAGGAAAGAAAAGATAATGGGAGATGTAACACTTATGGGTAGTGTAGTTCAAGGAGAGGAGAGAGTAAGACCGGTAGAGAGTTAAACGACCAAATTGGAGGAGGAAAAAAAAAAAAAAGAAAAAACAAAATCAAGGATGAAGATAAGAGAAACAAACGAACAAATATAATAATGCGATAGGTTTTAAAGTCTGCGGATTATTCTGATTTTGAGAGGTTATCTTCTTGCTTTTTCTTTTCTCTCCCTCTTCCTGGTCGGTGACTCTGTACCCCGGTTTCTGCCCCTTTGGCACGCTCAGGTAGAGGTTTGTAGTTGATAAGTCTCTATGGCGATGTCATGTATTGTGCTTCAGTCTCGTTGGCAGTCGAGGCTCATTAGCATTTATAGGCTCCCACAGTGAGAGAGTCCGTGTTCCTGGAGCCTCTCTCCTAGTCTTTCCTTTCTCAATTAGTAGCCTGAGAATCCAGCTATGGGGTTGCTGCTGCCTCTGCCTGGATAGTAAGAGGCTCAAAGAGCTGGCAACTCCCCACTCTTTTCCCACTCAGCACAGGGCTCTGGGTAAGGCTCAGTCAGTCAGAGCCGCTAGCATAATCAGCCAGGGCTTCTGCCTACTCAAAGACCTCTGGCTCTGCCACTCTGTCTGGTAACACGGGCGGGCACCCAATCCCGGGGTGCTTGGAGGAAACTCTCATTCAGTATCTGCGTGCGCAGACCAGGATGTTAGACCAGAAGTCTCGCCCTCTGAGTGAAATCCCCCGCCCGTACTGAAAAGTTTCAGTGTTGGAATTAGCTCTCGCTCCCTCCCCGTGTGTGGCTCTCCCAGGGTGCTCGGGCGGCCTGGAGGCTTTCGGCCCACACAAAGGCCTCTGGCTCTGACTCTCTGTGGAGTAACACGGCACACCCTCCGGGGCTTTGGAAGGAATTTCTCGCCCACTATGCACCGACCAGGGGATCAGGTAAAATGGCTGCCCCGCTTGTCTTTCTTTGTCTGGGTTTGGCGCGAGTGTTAGCTGTATTGCCCGGGTTGTCACAGGAACAGTTTTTCCTCGGCTTGGATCTTTGTGCCACAGCCTGGTTCGGCCGCTTGTGCCACGGCCTGGATCTATTCACCCCCTTTGCCTGCCTTAGTTTCTATATTCTCCGTTTCCCGTGAAAACCGCCGTGTTTAGGTTAGTGAGGAATGCGGAGCATTTCTTACTCCCTATTTCCTTCGAGGTTTGGTTATATATTTAGCCAATTTTTCGCTCGAGCATACCTTTGGGTGTATTGCGAAACATCTGGAGGCTCCAAGGATAGGTTTTTCTGTTTCTGGTTGAAGATCTTGTTGAGGTTTGGGGGAGATTTATCGGTATCGCTTCCTACTCCGCCATTACTCTCTCCATTTTTAATTTTTTGAAGAAAGTCCATACTGTTCACAGTAGCTGCAAAAGTCTTCATTCCCACCAGCAGTGCAGGAGGGTTCCCTTTTCTCCACACTCTTGCCAGCACTTATTGTGTATTGATTGGTTAATGAATGCATTCTGACAGGTGTGAGGTGGTATCTCATTGTGGTTTTAATTTGCATTTCTCTGATGATTAGTGACATTGAACTTTTTTTTTTTTTTGCATTGAACATTTTGTTATATGCCTTTTGGCCATCTGTATTGTCCTCTTCAGAGAAGTGTCTATTTATGTCCTTTGCCCTTTTTTTATTTTTAATTTTTTTCTGTGTATTTTTTTGAAGTGAGAAGGAGGGAGGCATTCAGACAGACTCTCGCATGTGCCCAACTGGGATCTACCCGGCATGCCCACCAGGGGGCGATGCTCTACTCATCTAGGACGTTTGCTCCATTGCAGCAGGAGCCATTCTAGCACCTGAGGCAGAGGCCATGGAGCCATTTTCAGCACCCAGGCTAACTTTGCTCCTTGGCTGCAGGAGGGGAAGAGAGAGATAGAGAGGAAGCAGAGGGGGAAGGGTGGAGAAGCAGATGGACACTTTTCCTGTGTGTCCTGGCCAGGAATTGAACCTGGGACTTCCACACATTGGGCCGAGGTGCTACCACTGAGCCAAATGGCCAGGGCCCTTTGCCTATTTTTTAATTGGATTGTTTACCTTCCTGAAATTGAGTTTCAGAAGTTCTTTATAAATTTTGGTTATTAACCCCTTATCAGACATATTGGTGAATATGTTCTCCCATTGTGTGGGTTGTCTTTTTATTTTGTTCATGGTGTCTTTTTCTGTACAAAAGCTTTTTTGTTTGATATAGTCCCATTTGTTTATTTTGTCCTTTATTTCACTTGCCCATGGAGATAAATCCTCAAAAATATTGCTACCAGAGATATCCGAGAGTTTACGGCCTATGTATTCTTCCAAGGTGTTTCACGACTTACATTTAAGTCTTTTATCCATTTTGAGTTTATTTTTGTTAATGGTGTAAGTTGGTGGTCTAGTTTCATTTTTTTGCATGCACCTGTCCAATTTTCTCAACACCGTTTATTAAAGAGACTGTCTTTACTCCACTATATGCTCTTACCTCCTTTGTCAAATATCAATTGACCATACAGGCATAGGTTTATTTCTGAGTTCTCTATTCTGTTCTATTGATCTGTATACCTGTTCTTATGCCAGTACCAAGCTGTTTTTACTACTATGGCCTTGTACTATAATTTGATATCAGGAAGTGTGATACCTCCTACTTTATTCTTCATTTTCAAGATTGCTGTGGCTATTTGTATTCTTTTTTTTCCATTTAAATTTTTGAAACATTTTTTTTATATCTTTAAAGTATTCCATTGGTATTTTAATAGGAACTACATTGTATCATATCTATAGATTGCTTTGGGTAATATAGACATTTTAATGTTGTTTATTCTTTCTATCCATGAATATGATATATGCTTCCACTTGTTTGTATCTTCCTTGATTTCTCTTTACAGTATCTTATAACTTTATGAGTACAAGTCTTTTACCTCCTTGGTTAAATTTACTCTTAGGTACCTTATTCTTTTTGTTGCAATAGTGAAGGGGATTGTTTCCTTAATTTTTCTTTCAGATATTTTATTGTTGGTGTATAAAAATGCCACTGATTTCTGAATATTAATTTTATATCTTGCCACCTTGCCAAATTTATTTATCAGGTCTAGTAGTTTTATGAGACTTTAAGGTTTTCTATGTACAATATCATGTCATCAGCAAATAATGATAGTTTTACTTCTTTTCTAATTTGGATGCCTTTTATTTCTTCTTCTTTTCTGATTGCTGTGCCTAGGACTTCCAGAACTATGTTGAATAAGAGTGGTGAAAGGGGCACCTCTGCCTTGTTCCTGATCTTAAGGGGATTGTTTTTAATTTTTGCCCATTGAGTATGATGTTTTCTGTTGATTTGTCATATATGGTTTTCATTATGTTGAGGTATGTTCCCTGTATTCCCATTTTGTTGAGAGTTTTGATTATAAATGGGTGCTAAATTTTATAAAATGTTTTTTCTGCATCTATTGATATAATCATGTGATTTTTATCCTTCCTTTTGTTTATGTGATGAATCACATTGATTGATTTGTGAATGTTGTTCCAGCTTTGCCTCCCTGGAATGAATCCCACTTGATCATGATGTATATGATCTTTTTGATGCATTGCTGGATTTAGTTTGCTAATATTTTGTTGAGAATTTTAGCATCTATGTTCATCAGGGATATTGGCCTATAGTTTTGTTTTTTTTTTTTTGTCACGTTTTTACCTGGTTTTCGAATGAGTATAATGCTTGCCTCATAAAAAAAGTTTAGAAGTATTTTCTCCTCTTTAATGTTTTGAAATAGCTTGAGAAGGATTGGTGTTAGTTCTTCTTTGAATATTTGATAAAATTCACCTGTGAAGCGATCTGGTCTGGGAATTTTGTTTGCTGAGACTTTTTGATAACTGTTTTAATTTCATTTGTTGTAATCAGTCTGTTTAGGTTTTCAGTTTTTCCCAGATTGAGTTTTGGAAGATTGATTGTATGTTTCTAGGAATTTATCCACTTCACATAGGTTGTCCATGTTTTGGCATATAGATTATCATAGTGGTTTTTTTTTTTTTTTTTTTTTACAATTCTTTGTATTTCTGCAATGTCAGTGTTACTTCTCCATTTTCATTTCTAATTTTATTTATTTGAGTCCTCTCTCTTTTTTTCTTGATGAGTCTGGTTAAAGTTTCATCAATCTTGTTTACCTTTTCAAAAAAACAACTCTCGGTTTCATTAATTTTTTGTATTTTTTTTTATCCTGTATGTCATTTCTTTCTGCTCTGATTTTTATTATTTTCTTCTATCTACTTCCTTTGGGCTTTATTTGTTGTTGTTCTTCTAGTTCTTTTATTATTTATTTATTTTAATTTAATTTTATTTATTTATTCATTTTAGAGAAGAGAGACAGAGATAGAGAGTGAAGCGGGGGAGCAGCAAGCATCATCTCTCATATGTGCCTTGACTGGGCAAGCCTAGGGTTTTGAACCAGACTCCTTAGCATTCCAAGTCGATGCTTGATCCACTGAGTCACCAGCGGTCAGGGCTTTTTCCAGTTCTTTTAGATGAAGGGTTAAGTTGTTTATTTGAGCTTTTTCTTGTTTCTTAAGATATACCTGTAATGCTAATCTTCCCTCTCAGGATTGTTTCTGCTGTGTCCCATAAATTTTTATTTTTTCTATGTTCATTTTCACTTATTTTAAAGAAATATTTTATTTTTTCTGTGATCTCATTGTTAACCTATTTTTGTATTTAATAACATGCTATTTAGCCTCCAAGTGTTTGAATGTTTTCCAGTTTTTCCATTGTAGTTGATACCTAGTTTCATGGCATTGTGATCAGAGAATATGCTTGATATGATTTCGATCTTTTTAAATTTATTGAGACTTGTTTTGTGTCCTTACATGTGGTCAATCCTAGAGAATGTACCATGAGCACTTGAAAAGAATGTATATTCTGCTGCTTTGAGGTGAAAAGTTTTGAAAATATCAATTAAATATGGTTGATCTACTGTGTCATTTAAGGCAGCTGTTTCTTTGTTCATTTTCTGTCAGGAGGATCTATCCACTGATGTTAGTGGGGTATTAAAATCCCCTACTATTATAGTATTGTTGTCAATCTCACCCATTATGTCCATCAAAATCTGCTTTATATATTTAGGTGCTTTTATATCATATTAGGTGCATATATATTTACAATGGTTATATTCCCCCTGTTGGATTATTATGTAGTGATCTTCTTTATTCCTTGCTATAGCCTTTTTTATTTATTTTTGTATTTTTCCAAAGTTAGAAGTGGGGAGGCAGTCAGACAGACTTCTGCATGTGTCCAGCCGGGATCCAACAGCATGCCCACTAGAGCGTGATGCTCTGCCCATCTGGGGAGTTGCTCAATTGCAACCAGAGCCATTCTAGTGCCTGAGGCAGAAGCCATGGAGCCATCCTCAGTGCCAGGGGCCAACTTTGCTCCAATAGAGCCTTAGCTGCAGGAGAGGAAGAGAGAGATAGAAAAGAAGGAGAGGGGGAAGGGTGGAGAAGCAGATGGGCACTTATCCTGTTTGCCCTGATCAGGAAACAAACCTAGGATTTCCACATGCCAGGCCGACACTCTACCGCTGAGCCAATAGGCCAGGGCCTTTGTTTTAAAGGCTATTTTGTCAGATATAAGTATTGCTGCTCTAGCTTTTTTTGTTTTCATTTGCATGAAATACTTTTGTCCATTTCTTCACTTTCAATCTATGAGTATCCTTTATTCTGAAGTGGGTCTCTTTTAGATAGCATATGTATGAGTCCTGTTTTCTTAACTATGCAGCTACTCTATGTCTTTGACTGAAACATTTAATCCATTTACATTTAAAATTCTTATTGATATGTACTTATTTATTGTCATTTTAATCCTTAAATCTACAACCCTTTCATTCTCAATTTTTTTTGTCCTTTTTACAGCAGGCTCTTAAACTTTTCTTGCAGTACCAGTTTGTTTGTAATGAATTCCTTGTTTTTTGTTTCCATCTTTTTTTTTTTAATCTGGAAAGCTTTTTATTTATTTTTCAATTTTAAATTATATCCTTGTTAGATAAAGTAGTCTTGGTTGTAGGTTCTTGTTTTGCATCACTTTGAATATTTCTTGACAATGCTATGGTCTTAAGTGTTTGTATTGACAAGTCAGATGTTATCCTTATGGGGGGCTTCTCTGAAGGTAATTAACTGCTTTTCTCTTGCAGCTTTTTTTTTTTTAATAATTTTATTTTTAATGGGGTGACATCAATAAATCAGGATACATATATTCAAAGATAAAAACTCCAGGTTATCTTGTCATTCACTTATGGTGCATACCCATCACCTAAAGTCAGATTGTCCTCTGTCACCTTCTATATAGTTCTCTTTGAGCCCTTCCCCCTCCCCCTTTCCCTCTTCCTCTCCCCCCTCCCCCCGTAACCACGACACTCTTATCAATGTCTCTTAGTTTCACTTTTATGTCCCACCTACGTATGGAATAATGCAGTTCCTGGTTTTCTCTGATTTACTTATTTCACTTCATATCATGTTATCAAGATACCACCATTTTGCTGTAAATGATCCGATGTCATCATTTCTTATGGCTGAGTAGTATTCCATAGTGTATATGTGCCACATCTTCTTTATCCAGTCATCTATTGATGGGCTTTTTGTTGTTTCCATGTCCTGGCCATTGTGAACAATGCTGCAATGAACATGAGGCTGCATGTGTCTTTACGTACCAATGTTTCTGAGCTTTTGGGGTATATACCCACTAGAGGGATTGCTGGGTCATAAGGTAATTCTATTTTCAGTTTTTTGAGGAACCACCATATTTTCTTCCATAATGGTTGTAATACTTTACATTCCCACCAACAGTGGATGAGGGTTCCTTTTTCTCCACAACCTCTCCAACATTTGCTATTGCCTGTCTTGCTAATAATAGCTAATCTAACAGGTGTGAGGTGGTATCTCATTGCAGTTTTGATTTGCATTTCTCTAATAACTAACTAAGATGAGCATCTTTTCATATATCTGTTGGCCATTTGTATTTCTTCCTGAGAGAAGTGTCGGTTCATATCCTCTTCCCACTTTTTTATTGGATTTTTTGTTTGTTTGTTGTTGAGTTTTATGAGTTCTTTGTATATTTTGGATATTAGGCCCTTATCTGAGCTGTTGTTTGAAAATATCATTTCCCATTTAGTTGGCTTTCTGTTTATTTTGTTATCAGTTTCTCTTGCTGAGCAAAAACTTCTTAGTCTGATGTAGTCCTATTCATTAATTTTTGCCTTCACTTCTCTTGCCATTGGAGTCAAATTCATAAAATGCTCTTTAAAACCCAGGTCCATGAGTTTAGTACCTATGTCTTCTTCTATGCACCTAATTGTTTCAGGTCTTATGTTTAGATATTTGATCCATTTTGAGTTAATTTTAGTACAGGGGGACAAACTGTAGTCCAGTTTCATTCTTTTGCATGTGGCTTTCCAGTTTTCCCAGCACCATTTATTGAAGAGGCTTTCTTTTCTCCATTGTGTGTTGTTGGCCCCTTTATCAAAAATTATTTGACTATATATATGTGATTTTATTTCTGGGTTTTCTATTCTGTTCCATTGCTCTGAGTGTCTATTTTTCTGCCAATACCATGCTGTTTTGATTGACGTGGCCCTATAATATAGTTTGAAGTCAGGTATTGTAATGCGCCCAGCTTCATTCTTTTTCTTTAGAATTGCTTTGGCTATTCGGGGTTTTTTATAGTTTCATATAAATCTGATGATTTTTGCTCCATTTCTTTAAAAAATGTCATTGGAATTTTGATGGGAATTGCATTAAATTTGTATATTGCTTTAGGTAATATGGCCATCTTGATTATATTTATCCTTCCTAACCAAGAACAAGGTATATTCTTCAAACTCATTATATCTTTTTCGATTTACCTTAACAATGGTTTATAGTTTTCATTATATAAGTCCTTTACATTCTTTGTTATGTTTATTCCTAAGTATTTTTTTTTGTTGTTGTTGCAATTGTAAAGGGGATTTTTCTTTTGAGTTCGTTCTCAGTTGTTTCATTGTTGGCATATAGAAAGGCTATTGACTTCTGTATGTTAATTTTGTATTCTGTGACCTTACTGTATTGGCTTATTGTTTCTAGTAGTCTTTTTGTGGAGTCTTTGGGATTTTCGATGTATAGGGTCATATCATCTGCAAAAAGTGATACCTTTACTTCTTCTTTTCCGATATGGATGCCTTTTATTTCTTTGTCTTGTCTGATTGCTCTGGTTAGAACCTCTAGTACCACATTAAGTAAGAGTGGAGAGAGTGGACAACCCTGTCTTGTTCCTTATTTAAGGGGGAAAGCCTTCAATTTAGTGCCATTTAATATGATGTTAGCTGATGGTTTATCATATGTGGCCTTTATCATGTTGAGATATTTTCCTTCTATACCTATTTTGTTGAGAGTCTTAAACATAAAATTGTGTTGTATTTTATCGAAAACCTTTTCTGTGTCTATTGATAAGATCATGTGGTTTTTGTTCTTTGTTTTGTTGATATGGTGTATTACGTTAACCATTTTACATATGTTGAACCATCCTTGAGATTGTGGGATGAATCCCACTTGATCATGATGTATTATCTTTTTAAAATGTTGTTGTATTCGATTTGCTATTATTTTGTTTAGTATTTTTGCATCTGTATTCATTAGAGATATTAGTCTGTAGTTTTCTTTTTTTGTGCAGTCCTTGCCTGGTTTTGGTATGAGAGTTATGTTGGCCTCATAAAATGTGTTTGGAAGTATTGCTTCTTCTTTAATTTTTAGGAAGACTTTCAGTAGAATAGGAACCTAGTTTTCTTTGAATGTTTGATAAAATTCGCTGGTATAGCCGTCAGGGCCTGGACTTTTATTTTGGGGGAGGTTTTTAATGGTTTTTTCTATTTCTTCTCTACTAATAGGTCTGTTTAGGCTTTCTGCTTCTTCTTGACTCAGTCTAGAAAGGTTGTATTGTTCTAGGAATTTATCCATTTCTTCTAGATTGTTAAATTTAGTGGCATAAAGTTTTTTATAGTATTCTACAATAATTCTTTGTATATCTATGGTGTCCATGCTGATTTCTCCTCTTTCCTTTTGGATTTTGTTTATATGAGTTCTTTCTCTTTTTTCCTTGTTAAGTCTTGCCAAGGGTTTGTCAATTTTGTTGATCTTTTCAAAGAACCAGCTCTTTGTTCTATTAATTTTTTCTATAGTTTTACTGTTCTCTATTTCATTTATTTCTGCTCTGATTTTTATTATCTCCTTTCTTCGGCTGGTTTTGGGTTGCCTTTGTTCTTCATTTTCTAGTTCTTTAAGGTGTGAAGTTAAGTGGTTCACTTGGGCTCTCTCTTGTTTGTTCATATATGCCTGAAGTGATATGAACTTCCCACTTATCACTGCTTTTGCTGAATCCCACAGATTCTGATATGTCGTATTGTCATTTTCATTAGTCTGTATATATCTTTTGATCTCTGCACTTATTTCTTCTTTGACCCATTCATTTTTTAAAAGTATGTTGTTTAGTTTCCACATTTTTGTGGGATTTTTTCCCTCTTTTTTGCAGTTGAATTCTAGTTTCAAGTTTTTATGATCAGAAAATATGCTTGGTACAACTTCGATTTTTATGAATTTGCTGATGTTGTTTTTGTGGCCAACATATGGTCAATTCTTGAGAATGATCCAAGTACACTGGAGAAAAATGTATACTCAGTCACTTTGGGATG
Source organism: Saccopteryx leptura (assembly GCF_036850995.1). Lineage (NCBI taxonomy): Eukaryota > Metazoa > Chordata > Mammalia > Chiroptera > Emballonuridae > Saccopteryx > Saccopteryx leptura. The sequence goes on along the minus strand of NC_089508.1, from coordinate 136,835,856 downwards.
AAATGTCCTGTAGATGTCTATCATATTCAGGTTTTCTAGTGTTTTGTTTATGGCCACTATATCTTTGTTGATTCTCTGTTTGGATAACTGATCTAGAGCCATCAGCAGTGTATTGAGGTCTCCAAGTATGATTGTATTTTTGTCAGTTTTTGTTTTAAGGTCAATAAGTAGCTGTCTTATATATTTTGGTGCTCCGTGGTTTGGTGCATATATATTAAGAATTGTTATGTCTTCTTGATTCAGTGTCCCCTTAATCATTATGAAATGGCCATTTTTGTCTCTGAGTACTTTTGCTGTCTTGTAGTCAGCATTATCAGATATGAGTATTGCTATGCCTGCTTTGTTTTGGATGTTATTTGCTTGGAGTATTGTTTTCCAGCCTTTCACTTTGAATTTGTTTTTTCCTTGTTACTTAGATGAGTTTCCTGTAGGCAGCATACAGTTGGATTTTCTTTTTTAATCCATTCTGCTACTCTGTGTCTTTTTATTGGTGAGTTTAATCCATTTACATTTATTGTTATTATTGGCACTTGTGAGTTCCCTATTGCCATTTTATATCTTGCTTTCTGTTAGTTTTGTGTCTTGTTTGATCCTTCTCTTTCGTTTTTCTATCTTTTGTTTTTATTTGATTGTGTTCCCTACATCTTTCCTCTATTGCTATCTTTTTTATCTCATGTGCTTCTGTGGTGGTTTTTTCAATGGTGGTTACCTTTATGTAATGAAAAGAGTTCCAATCCCGTTCATTGTAGCGCACTATTTTGTGAGTACTTTTGCACTCCATCGTTTTTTGCTACTGTTAATCTCCATCTTCTCCCCCCCTTCCTTTTTTTGTTGTCACAGTTTAAATTTGGTTTTATTGTGTTTTTCTTGGAGCTTTTACTTGTGGCTTTGTTTTTTTTTTTTTTTTATATATTTGATTGGAGAACCCCCTTTAGTAATTCCTGGAGTGAGGATTTTTTGATGATAAATTGCCTCATATTTTCTGTATCTGTGAATGTTTTTATTTCTCCTTCATATTTGAAGGATAGCTTTGATGGGTATAGTATTCGTGGCTGAAAGTTCCTCTCTTTCAGGACTTTAAATATTGGGGTCCACTCTCTTTTAGCTTGTAGAGTTTCTGCTGAGAAATCTGATGATAATCTAATGGGCCTTCCTTTATATGTTGTATTCTTCTTTTCCCTGGCTGCCTTGAGAATTTTTTCTTTGCAGATGGTTTGTGCCCATTTCATTATGATATGCCTTGGAGTAGGTTTGTTGGGGTTAAGAAAACTCGGAGTTCTGTTTGCTTCTTGAATTTGAGGCTTTAGTTCTTTCCACAGGCTTGGGAAGTTCTCATCTATTATTTGTTTGAGTATGTTCTCCATTTCATTTTCTCTCTCTTCTCCCTTTGATATACCTATTATTCTTATATTATTCTTTTTGATGGAGTCAGATAATTCTTGTAGGGCTATCTCATTTTTTAAAAAATTTTTTAGTCTCTTTCTTCTTCTCTCTGTTTTGCCTCAAGTTGCTTATCTTCTATTTCACTAATCCTCTCTTCTATCTGGCCTGTTCTATTAGCTAAGCTTGTTACCTTGTTTTTCAGCTCGTGAATTGAGTTTTTCATCTCTGTTTGATTTGTTTTTATACTTTCAATTTCCTTGGAAATATATTCTTTGTGTTTGTTGTGTTGTTTTCTGAGCTCCCTATATTGCCTTTCTCTGTTTTCTTGTATATCTCAGAGGATTTTTAGAATTTCTGTCTTAAATTCTCTGTCATTTAGCTCCAAGTTTTTCAATATATTAAATTTTTTCTTCATAGATTTTTCCTCATCTAGCTGTGTTACCTCTCTTTCTTTTGTATCCATGATATTCGATTTTCTCTTCCTTAATGGCATCTGAGGGTGGTTTTGTTGATAGTATTAATGAGATTTAATAAAGAATAAAAAGTTTAAAAAATAAAAAATCGAAAAGAGTTGTTCTTGTTCTTTTAAAAAATTTAATAATGAAATAAAAAAAAATAAAATAAAAATTAAAAAAAAGAAAATTATTCCCCCCCTCCTTTTTTTTCTCTCCTCTCCTCTCCCCTCTTTCTTGAAAAAATCTTGTGGTGAACTGTGAATTATATTGTACTAAATAGAACAAACATTGCCTGTAATGGAGGGCCTGAATTGGGGAGAAGTAATATAGGGGCAAGAAAAAAAAAAAAAGAAAGAAAGAAAAAGAAAAAAAAAGTGCGTATGGACCCACAAAAAGCAAATAAGAAAAAAATTGGGTCAAGAATAAAATGATGCTTTTATGTGTTGGTTGACTAAGAGTTATTATGAGAAGAATAAGAGGGAAACAGGAAAGGGGGAGAACAAATTAAAAAATTACTATTGTATTTAATGGAAAAAGAACTAGATAAAATGGAGAGCCAGGGAGGGGAGCACTGCTAGTGTGTTAAAAAGGTGAAGTAAAAACCCCCAAAATGACACAAACATAAGTTTGAGTCCCAGATAAGATATTGTTCGTTTTAGAGGTTTGAATGAGAGGAGACGTAAAGGAGAAACGTAGAAACTAATATAGAGGGAGAAAAGAAAGAGAGAGAGAGAGAAAAAAGAGGAAACCACTGAAAGAAGAAAAAAGAAAAAAGAGGAGAGAGAAAGAGAGAGAGAGAGAGTTAAGGGTTTTGGAGTGCAACCCTCATAGAGAGAAAGGAAGAGGAAAGAAAAGATAATGGGAGATGTAACACTTATGGGTAGTGTAGTTCCAGGAGAGGAAAGAGTAAGACCGGCAGAGAGTTAAATGACAAAATTGGAGGAGGAATAAAAAATATCAAGAATGAAGATAAGAGAAACAAACGAACAAATATAATAAAATGGGATAGGCTATAAAGTCTGTGTATTATTCTTGATTTTGAGAGGTTATCTTTTTCTTTTTCTTTTCTCTCCCTCTTCCTGGTTGGTGACTCTGTACCTCGGGTTCTGCCCCTTTGGCACGCTCAGGTAGAGGTTTGTAGTTGATAAGTCTCTATGGCGATGCCGTGTATTGTGCTTCAGTCTCGTTGGCAGTCGAGGCTCATTAGCATTTATAGGCTCCACCAGTGAGAGAGTCCGTGTTCCTGGATCCTTTCTCCTAGTCTTTCCTTCCTCAATTAGTAGCCTGAGAATCCAGCTATGGGGTTGCTGCTGCCTCTGCCTGGATAGTAAGAGGCTCAAAGAGCTGGCAACTCCCCACTCTATTCCCACTTAGCACAGGGCTCTGGGTAAGGCTCAGTCAGTCAGAGCTGCTAGCATAATCAGGCGGGGTTTCCTCCCACTCAAAGACCTCTGGCTCTGCCACTCTGTGGGATAACATGGGCGCGCACTGCTGAGGCACTTGGAGGAATCTCTCGCCCACTATCTGCGCACGCATATCAGGATATTGGGCCAGCAGTCTCACACTCTGAGTGAAACCCCCACTCGCACGGAAAAGTTCCAGCATTGGAATTGGCTCTCGCTCCGTCCCCGGGCGCAGCTTTTTCAAGGCGCTGGCGCGGCCTGAGATTCCGCATTTGGCCCACACAGAGGCCCCTGACTTTGCCCCTCTGTGGGATAACATGGGCGGGCACTGCCGAGGCACTCGGAGGAATTTCTCGCTCACTATCTGCGCATGCAGACCAGGATATCAGGCCAGTAGTCTCACCTGAGTGAAACCCCCACCCGCCCGGAAAAGTTCCGGCGTTGGAATTGGCTCTTGCTCCTTCCCCATGCGTGGCTTTCCCAGGGCGCTAGGGCGGCCCGGAGATTCTGCTTTTGGCCCACACAGAGGCCTCTGACTCTGCCCCTCCATGGTATAACATGGGCTTGCACTGCTGAGGCACTTGGAGAAATCTCTTGCTCACTATCTGCACACGCAGACCAGGATATCAGGCCAGCCGCCTCACCCTCTGAATGAATTCCCCTCCCGCACGGAAAAGTTCCAGCGTTGGAATTAGTTCTTGCTCCCTCTCCGTGTGCACCTTTCCCAGGGCGCTGGGGTGGCCCGGAGATTCTGCTTTTGGCCCACACAAAGGCCTTTGACTCTGCCTCTCTGTGGGACAACAGGGGCGCACACTCTCAGGGCTTTGGAAGGAATCTCTCGCCCACTATCTGCGCGCGCCGACCAGGAGATCGGGAAAAATGGCTGCCCCGCTTGTCTTTCTTTGTCTTGATTTGGTGCGAGTGTTAGCTTGTATTGCCCGGGTTGCCACAGGAACAGTTTTTTCTCAGCCTGGATCTCTGTGCCACAGCCTGGTTCAGCCATTTGTGCCATGGCCTGGATCTACTCACCACCTTTGCCCGCCTCAGTTTCTATATTCTCAGTTCCCAATGAAAGCCACCCTGTTTAGGTTAGTGAGGAAGGTGGAGCATTTCTTACTCCCTATTTTCTTCGGGGTTTGATTATATATTTAGCCAATATTTTGCTTGACCATACCTTCGGGTGTATTGCGAAACATCTGGAGGTTCCAAGGATAGGTTTTTCTGTTTCTGGTTGAAGATCTTGTTGAGTTTTGGGGGAGATTTATCGGTATCGCTTCCTTCCACACGATTACTCTGACGTCATCCTCTCTTGCAGCTTTTAACATTCTCTCTTTTTCTCTTAACTTTGGCATTTTAATTTTGATGTATCTTGGTGTAGGCCTCCTTGGAGTCCTCTTTAATGAGACTCTCTGTACTTCTTGAACTTTTTTACCTTTTTATTCATAACTTTAGGGAAAATTTCAGCTATGATTTCTTCAAACAGATTCTCTATCCCTTGTTTATTCTCTTCTTCTTCAGAAAACCCTATGATTTGGTTGTTGTTTCTTTTCACATTGTCACAGAGGTCTCTTAGAGTTTCTTTAGTCTTTTTGAGCTTCTTTTTGTTTTGGTGCTCTGCTTCTGTGCTTCTGTTTGTCTTGTATTCTAAATCACTAATTCGATTCTCTGTTTCATCCAGCCTGCTTTCTGTTGACTCTTTCTAGTGAAGTCTTCATTTCTAAAATTGTATATATCTTTTCTGACTGGTTCTTTTTTTATTATTTCAATGTTGTTAATTTTTTTTAGTGATTGCTATCTCTTCATTTTTATTCTTACTATGTTCATGCATTGTTGTTCTAAGATCCTTGGTTATCCTAACAATAATTATTTTAAACTCTGTGTCTGGTATTTTGTTTACTTCCATTTCATTTAGTTCTTTTTCTGGGGATTTGTCTTGTTGATTCATTTGGATTGCATTTCTTTACTCATTTTATCTGTGTATTATGTAGTGCTATTTGACTTTGAAATTTTTGTTGTGTCTTTATGAGGAAGATGGTCTCATTGATACAGATCTCCAAGCCACCTGTTTTTCTTGCTCTAGAAATGTTTTTTGAGTGTCTTATTTTCCCTCCTGTTGTATGTGAGTATTTAATGTAGTTGGTCCTTTCATGGGTACAGTTATCCCTTCAGGTTGGCTGGCTCTAAGGGTCAACATTGATCATATGTATTACAAACTATGCAATGTCTGCCCTGTTGGGCATATTTATTCTCCACAGTTTCTGGTGCCTGCTAGACTCCTTCTTTGAGTGTGCTGCTTGTGTAGGTAGCTGAGTCTAGGGTTGGTGCTGTCTGCCACCCACTACCAGTAGTCTTGGTTTTAGATTTTCTTGGGTTGGTATCAGTCATTTTTTTGTAACATGACTTGGGTTACTTGTCTGCAGCTACTGCTCTTTTCACTGTTTGTGTCAGCATTTTCTGTGCTTTAATTGTGTGGGAGGTGCCAACCTGTATATAAGAATGCTCCATAAGTTTTTCTTCCACTTTTCAGCTGCTCTACCTCCTGTTGTAGCTTCCTGATCTTCTGACAGAGTCATCTATAGAAATAAGGTATTATGGGCTCAAACTGGCCTCACCCAACCAACTCCTCTAAGATTGCAAGTTTGTTGGGTTAGGACAGCTGAGGTAGTGAATACAATGTTAGTGGGACCTCCTACTTCAGAGGTCTCTTGGTCAGAAAGAAGCTCAGTATGTGTAATGTGGTCCCAACTCCAGAGCATAATCCCTCAGCCACTGCTGGATACTCAATTTTTATTTCTCCTCAACAATATCAGTAGCAGGTACAGATTAGGTGTGCTCAACAGTCTGCTCTGCAGAAGTTCTTACAGCTGCTGAGACCCTAGTCTCGGGCAGGAATACTGAGAGAGACCTCTCCTGGGGCTGACTACACTACCCTAGAATGTGACTAAACCCCTCGACCAGGTTCAACAATAGGCTCACAGTGACTCACACATTAAATGTCCATACTCCAAACCTCTCTCCCTTCCCCCTATGGAATTTAGCCCAGAAGAGCAGAATATCCAGCACCCAGGCAAGCTGACTGTGAAGCTATCAAATGCGCATGTGTAGTAGACTGCAAGTGGCAAAAAGCCTTTGTAGATTCGAGGCTTAGCAATAAGCTAAGTTCTTCCTCTCACCACCTTCATATTGGCTATGAAGCTGAGTCTTTGCACCCACTTCACTTGCTTGCTTAAGTTGCTAAAAGCAATTTGCATGCCCTTCCTCTCATTCTTTGTTTTTTCAGATGTTGGTTGATTTCACTTATGCATGGTGGGAGAATTCTTGTTTATGCCTTGGGAAAGTTCCTGTTTTTTGCCTCAGATGTGTAACTTTGTATTAAGGACTTTCTTATTTTGCATATGGCTATATAATAAAGAAAACTGGGGCTATGGTGAGCTCATATATTGCCATCCGCATTGAAGAAGCCTCCCAATTCTATCCTTTTTTCTTAATGAGTCTGTTTTCTTAATTCTGCACCGTTCTCCCTCAAGACCCAGAATTACAAGCCACATTGGTCCATAGCACACATGAGTCATTGTGCTGGTGCTGATCACAGAGGGTGAAACTCACCTCGGCTGGGCCAGGTGTGAGGAGACCTTTCCTAGGATACTATTCTTGCAAGGGTTCTTAGGTCCTGCATACCTAAGACTGATGTTCTCTGCAGCTGTCCACTGGATGTGTCAGCCCCAGGTCTCCCTGGCATGAACTCGGCACAGACCAATGGAAAACGCTGCCCATTACTTGACCTCAGCAACCTTTTTGAAGCTACAAAAAACCCAGAGTTTGTGGCTGCCTCTGCTCGGCCCAGGTGCACATGGAAATACCAACTGCACACCTAGGCTGGCTTTTACCCACTCTGGGTCTGGAAGAGGTCCGCTTAAAAGGCTACAGTTCCCTGAGTTCTGCCTCCTGCAGCCACTGTGTACTGGCTGCTTGTTGGGCTCAGCCACTAAAAAAAAAACCTCTGCCAGAGTCTAGAGCAGGGGTAGTCAACCTTTTTATACCTACTGCCCACTTTTGCATCTCTGTTAGTAGTAAAATTTTCTAACCGCCCACCGGTTCCACAGTAATGGTGATTTATAAAGTAGGGAAGTAACTTTACTTTATAAAAGTTATAAAGCAGAGTTATAGCAAGTTAAAGCATATAATAATAATTACTTACCAAGTACTTTATGTCAGATTTTTGCTAAGTCTGGCAGAATAAATCTTTATAAAACAACTTAATATAGTTAAATCTATATTTTTATTTATACTTTGGTTGCTCCACTACTGCCCACCTTGAAAACTGGAACACCCACTAGTGGGTGGTAAGGACCAGGTAGACTACCACTGGTCTAGAGCCTGAAGCAATTCAGGGATTAAGAAGGGTGGTGGGTGTGGCTCCACCCCTTGGCTCCATGTGTCAGTCTTTCCAGACTTTTTTCACAGAACTCAGTATGGTGTGGCCCCAGGAGTCTAGTAAGTGTGGCCTTTGAGATTGATTTTCCATAGTCTGAACAGTTTCTACTGAGTCTCCTGTGGGGTAAAAGTACCAGTCTTAGACTCAGGAGCATGTAGGAAAATCTCCTCAACACCAGAAAACTGAGTCATTGATGTTCCTCCTGCTTCCTGGTTTCTTAGCAGGACCCAGTCTCTAGGACTAGTGCAAGAGAGATTCCTAAGGGTAGAGCAGTTGCTTTCCCCCAGGCTGATGCTGCTCAGAGAAGATTGCTCCACCCAAGAAAGATGGCGGTGGCAGTTTTGGTGAATGATAACATGGGAGTTTTGGTGGCTGTCCTCCACAGTGTCTCTTTTAACCTCTGTTGGGTAAACAAATGTTTTTTAAGTTTTCTTGCTTATATTAGGGCAGTGCTATGTGTGTTTAGTCTATGGAAGGCTGTGAATGCTTGTCATCAGGGTAGTAGATGGAAAAATATGGATTGCTTTTCTGCTTGAGAGGGGCCATTGTTTGCTATAATTTGCTAAAGAAGGGTTTTTTTCCCCCCTAGCTGGTTTTGGCTGGGGAGTGGAGAGAGAGAAAGGATGTTGAAGGGCTTGGAAGCCCTGCTGAGCCTGGCTCCTGTGAATCCAGGAGATTCTGGTAAGTGTGTTGGGGTTTGGGGGATCTCTCAGTGAGAAGGAAGCAGTCTTCCTTGCCTGTTAGCTCATCTGCCATTATAAGACTTTAATAAATGGAATGGCCCACCATTTTTTGGCTCCAATTTTCCTTTACTATTTGCCTGAATCCAATGAGAAACTGTATGACAATGGCCATAGCCACAGGCCTTACAGCCTCCAACTTTCCGCTCTTCTCACATGTTGGTCAAATAAGTTTATAAATGTGATGTATATGTTTGCTTGCTTATAGTTTGCATTGGGTATGGGAGACAGTCCGTAAATTGGTGAAGTCCTTATAGCCTAAGTCTTAGTTTTAAAACCTTTTAATACTAAGCTCTTTTCAACATCCTTCTAATACTAAAATCTCAAAACTAAGCTTTTCCCCACATCCTTGATTGTTGCATAATGGGGGGTGGTGCGTTCTTTTGAGGAATCTCATTTATGCCTTAGATAAGTGGCTTTGTATCAGAAACTTTCTTATTTGTATATTGGCTTAAAGGCTTTAATTTTCTACACTATAAAATAAAGCAGACTGAGGACTTTCTCTCTCAGTTCCTGCCATCAGCATTACAGAGGAGAGGCAACCAAGATTGTGGAGTGCTGAAGGAGAAGCCAGTTTGTGCAGAGTTTGTGCAAAGAGAAGCAGATGGGGAACAGAGGTGAATAAGACTGGTGGGGCTTTTGATTATAGGAAAACTCAGATAAGCCAGTAGCTTGGGAGCCCTGGATGGAAAGGGAAGTGTTTTCCAGCTGGCTGTGTGTATTTATTCACTTGCTGGGTGTGAGCTAGAATTAATGGTAATGATCCACCAGTTCTTGGCTTCATTGTTTCATAGGCATCTGTTCAAATTAAATGTAAACCTGCATAGACCAGGCAGCTCTGATGGTGGCTACGACTACTGGCCTTACATCACACAACTCTAGTCCTCTCAGCTCTCCCCTGCCAGAGCCCCAGGTAAGTGGCTGTGAATGAGATTTTCTGTGCTGGCCCTTTAAGATGAAGCCTGTGTCTCTGAAGTCTTCATCTCTTTTTTGCAGACAGAAACCCTGCTCTTTTCACCACTGAATGGTGTCTGGAAACCTCTTTTATGCTCTGGGGCTCTAGGCTTGGGTTCCTGACCTGGGGCTGAGTTTCCACACCTCTCAGGTGACCCTCCCTGCAGCGAGAGTCCCTCTGAACACTCAGCCATTACTCACTCCTGTGATCAGGGCAACCCTTTCTGTGACTCTGCCCTTTCTACCAGTCTTAGTGTGGCTTCTTCTTTGATCCTTGGTTATAGACTTCTTCATTTAGTCCAAAGTTGGTTTTTCAAGATGATTGTTTGTCAATTAAGTTGTAATCCAATTTGATCCTGGGAGGTGGTAGTTGGAATGTCTGTCTACTCCATTGCAATCTCATACTCTCCCAATGTCATGTCTTAAAGAGATAGAATAAAAAAGTCACTAAATTTGTATGGAACCACTAAAAATCCTGAACAGCCAAAACAATCTTGAGAAAAAGAATGAATCTAGAAGTATTACACTACCTGACTTTAAATTATACTCAAAGCCACGATAGTCAAAAAGCATAGTATTGGCAGAAAAACAGACATGCAGGCCAATGAAACAGATATAAAACCACATATATATGGACAAATAATCTTCAATAAATGAGCCAAAACACACAATGAAGAAAAGTAAGTCTCTTCAATAAATGGTGCCAGTGCTAGGGAAGTTGGAAAGATATATGCAAAAGAATAAAACGTCTACAGTTTGCCACCCTGCAAAAAAATTAATTCAAACTGGATCAAAGATCTAAGTATAAGATCTGAAACAATATATTATCTAGAGGAAAACATAGGTACTAAACTCATGAAACTTGGTCATAGAGAACAATTTATGAATAATACCCCATAGTCAAGTGAAGTAAAGGCAAAAATAATTGAATGAAATAATATCAAACTAAAAAGTTTCTGCACAGCAACAGAAACTGACAACAAAACAAATAGGCATCCAACTAAATGTGAGATAATATTTACAAAGACCAGCATAGTCAGCAACTGAACTTTAATCACTTTTTAGCTTTAAGTGATCCTGTACTATGCATAGACACTGGTTGAGCTAAGCCTGCATCAGAGCCCCTTGCAAGATGCCCCAGAACCAACATGCTCAGTGGTTGGCTTTAGACAATACCAGAGAATCATCACCCAGTCAACTCCAAAAGTGCACATACAAAGGGTAGATTTAGCAGGCACCAGGGCCCTGCTAAAATGAATCTTACTCAGTGAGATAAGCACCCACACAACAACTCATCTACTTTAGTCTTGGCCATCCCTTATAGCCAGTTAGTGTAAAGGTCAATCTCACCCACTGACACCCATCAAAACTAGAGTCTCTAATTAAACACGTGGACACACAAAGTCCACACATAAAAGATCCCTGGAGCTCCCAGCTTAACTAACTAGTGATACTGTTCTAGTCGACCTTACAGGGCACCTACTACATAAGACCACTCTTCCAAGACTGTGAGACATAGCTGAGCTACCTAATTTATGAAAAAAAAACACAGGGAAGCAACAAAAAGGAGGAGATAAAGTAATATCTTCCAAATGAAAGCACAGGACAAGCTAAAAAAAACCCAAAACAATAACAGCAACAAAACAAACAAACAAACAAACAGATAAACAAAATGGAGATCAGCAATCTACCAGATGCAGAGCTCAAAACATTGGTTATAAGGATGCTCAAGAAACTTAGGGAAAAGATATATGAACTAAGTGAGAAATTGAAGAGGCATACAAACCATAAAAAGAACACTTCAAAAACAAAAAATACAATAAGCTAAATTGAAGCAAAAACTCAAAACAGCAATTCAGAACACAGAGTAGCAGAAAATATTCAATCAGTACAGCAAAAAGTAAAAAATAAAAAATGAAGACAGTTTGTAGGATCTTTGGGGAAACATATAGTGTATCAATATTCACATCATTGGGGTGCCAAAGAATAAGGAGAGAGCAAGGGATTGAATATATTTTGAAGAAATAGTGACTGGAAACTTCTTTAATTTGATGAAGAAAATAGATGTATAAGTCCAGGAAATGCAGAGTGTTCCAAACAAGATAAACCCAAAGAGGCACACACCAAAACACATTATGATTACGACACCAAACATAAAAGACAAAAAGAGAATCTTAAAAGAAGCAGGAGAGAGAAAGTTATATAAACTGATTTCTCAAAAGAAACTTTTCAGACCAGAAGAGTTTAGTATAAAATATTCAAAGTGATAAAAAAAAAGACCTATAGTGAAGAATACTCTACCTAGCAAGACTATCATATAGAATTAAAAAAGACATTGTAAAGCCAGTAGCCACGGTCACCATGCAGGTTTGAATGGTTGAATAGCCACCCGGCCCATTCAGGTTTGAATTTGATTTAGATCGACGGTAATGAAACAATGGAGATAAAAATTGGTGGACCATTAGCTTTAATCCTAGCTTGTATCTGGTGGGCAAGAAATACACAGTGTGGGGGAAAACTTCCCTTTCTATTCAGGGCTCCCAAAGGCACTGACTTTTCTGAGTTTTCTAGAATCAAAGGTGTCTACCTCACCAGCCTTATTCACCTCTGTTCCACATCTCCTTCTCTCTGCACAAACTCTGCACAAACTGGCTTCTCCTTCAGCACTTCATCATCTTGGCTGCTTCTCCTTTTCCATGTGGCCTTTCTCTGCTCTCCTCCAGCATGGGCTCCTCTGCTTTATTTTATAGTGTAGAAATTCAAACCTTTAATCCAATATACAAACAAGGAAGTCTCTGATACAAAGTCAATTATCTGAGGCATAATGGGATTCCTCATGAGAGTGCACCACCCCACATCATGCAACAGTCAAGGGTGTGGGGAAAAGCTTAGTTTTGAAACTAAGCTTAGGCTATAACAACCCTGCCTGCTTACAGCCTGTCCCATACATTCAGTGCAAACTATAAGCGAGCAAACATATATATTTACAAACTTACTTGACCAACAGACATGAACAGTTTTCTAGATTAAAAAAAGAAAAAGAAAAAATAGAAAGAAAAGAAAAAATACTAAAGTAATTCATCACTACTATACCAGTATTATAAGAAATGTTCAAGGGACTACTTTAAGAAGAAAAGATGAAAACACTAATAAGAAAATATAGAAAAAAATTTGTCACAAAACCAGGCAAACACATAATAATAGCAGTGGTTTAAGCAACATGAGAGCTAGTACAAAGGCTAAATCACAAAAGTAGAAAAATCACATGTAATTAAAACAATAAATTAAGGGACACACAGAAAAACAGATATGCAAAAAAGTAAACAATAACAAAAAATATAAACATAGAGGGAATAAGATATAAAGGTATTAATTTTATAATGTATTCAAACTTAAGTAAAATGTCAACCTAAAATAGAATGCTTCAAAAATAGTTTAACATATAGGAAGCATGTGGTAATTACAAATAAAAAATATACAAAAGATACACAAAATGGGAAGATTAAAAAACTTCAATAAAATACTATAGAAAGTCATCAACATGAAAGAGAAGGGAGCAAGGAATAAAAAAGGAACAAAAAGTCACTATAAACAATCAGAAAACAACTTCAAAAATGGCAATAAATATATAACAAACAGCAATTACTTTAAATGCAAATAAATTAAATGGTCCAATCAACAGACAGAGTGGCTGGATGGCTAAGAAAACAAGGCATATACATATGCTGCCTACAAAAGATTCACTTCAGATTGAAAGACACAAAGATAGAAAGTAAAGAGGTAGAAAAAAATACTTCATGTAAATGGAAATAAAAGAGGTGATATAACAATAGTTATATAAAACAAAATAGATTTCCAAACAAAGGCTGTAACACAAAGAAGGGCACTTAATAAAGGGATCAATTAAACAAAAGGATATAATGCTCATAAGCATTTTCACACCCAAAATGTAAATATATAAAACAAATACTGATGAACAGAAAGGAAAAAACCAACAGTGATTCTGTAATACTATGGGACCTTAACACCTCATTGAATAAATGATATACCATTCAAACAGAAAATAAACAAGGAAACAGAGTTTTAAATCATTATTTTTCAACCGCTGGTGCACAGAACAGTCAGCCAAGAAGTTCCTGCCTGTCTGTAAAAGAGTTAACCATTCTGATGTATGAAGATTATAGATCCAATGATCTTAGTTAAATTTGCTCATGCTCAGGGTGAATTCTGCCTTAGTGGTTCCTGAAAGTCTTCTTTATTCACTGGTTCTCAAGTGTAAAAATGGTTGACATATTAGACATCATGAAATTAATAGATATTTTTAAGTATTTCACCCAAAGCAGCAGAATATACATTCTTTTCAAAAGCACATGCAACAATGTCCAGATTATGCCACAAATTAAGTAAAAAAACAAGACTCAATAAGTTTAACAAGTTGGAAATCATTTCAAGCATCTTTTCCAATCACAATGCTATAAAACCATAAATCAATTACAAGAGAAAAACCCTGAAAAATACACAAACACACTAAGCTAAAATGCTACAAAACAATAAATGGATTAACAACAGCTAAAGGAAGCAATAAAAAGATACCTTGAGACAGGTGAAGATAAAAACACAACACAAAATCTGTGGGACACAGCTAAGCAGTTCTAGAGAAGAAAATTTACAACAATACAAGCCTAGCTTAAGAAACAAGAAATACTTCAAATAAAAATATAATATTACACCTAAAGAAACTAGAAAAAACAAAGCCCCAAGTGAGTACAAGAAAAGAAATAATAAAGATCAAAGTGAAATAAATAAAATAGAGTTAAAAACGAGTACAAAAGAGCAACAAAACCAATAGCTGGGTCTTTGAAAATATAAACAAAATTGATTAACCATTAACCTAACTCATTAAGAAAAAGAGAGAAACCAAATAAATAGAATGACTTTGCATGAGGTATGAGGGGGCATGATGCAATGTGTAGATGGTTATATATTGAGTGGGACACTTAAAACCATGTCAACACAATCAATTAAAAAATAAATTGGAAAGATGTCAGAGTAATGGCAGCATGAGGCATACTTTGATCCCTTCTAAATTTTCAAAAATTGAACAGCTATAATGTAGTGAAGGAACTCCAGCTGGGTTCACAGGTGAGCATGAATGAAGTACATGCAGAATGGAATAAAGGTGAGAAGAGTTGCCAAGGGGGGTGGAAAATGTGCTCACAGTCAGATCCAGACAGGAGAGAAATCTGGACTGTCTGGGTTTTTACCTGCTGGGCTCTGCACAGGAAGAAAGGTCAGACTGTTTAGGTTGTTGTCACCAGCGCTCTGGAGAAGGAAGAAACCCAGAGTAACTGAGCCTACTTCTGCTGAGAGGAGTAGTGAGATTGAGGGGTAGAGAAGGAGATACTAAACCAAAGATGCAGCAAACAGGAGTCAGAACCAGTGTCCCAGCCATCTACTGGCAGCCCACACTTGGCAAAGACACAGAAAAAAACAGTGTGCCCCCCCCAGCCTCTCAGATCCCACCTCCCTCACTTCACAGGGTATGAAGAGTAGCAGAAACATACCTAAAAGCTAGCTCTTTAGAGCCACTCTGTCCCCTAAAGAACAAAAGTAATTTGTGTCTGAGACCCTGGTCTGTTAAGAGGTGGGAAAGAGTGCTCAAAAGCCTGATATTGCCTTTACTAAAGCTGTAAAGCCCTTACAACATGCCCTAGCCCAATCACAACTTCAGGGTCACCTACCTCATTGCAACAACATCTTAGTAGAGGTTAGCCAAGGCATTCAACAGAGATAAAAAGTATAATACAGTGCAATCTACTGGAAGAAAACAGAAATAATTATCAAAAGTGACATATCATTTTTTCCTTTAGAATTTCATTCTTTTTAATTTTTACAGTTTATTCTTACTTTTGTGGGTTTTGTTTGTTTTTGATTATGAGTTCTTGCTCTCTGTTTTCTTTTAATTTTTCTATTTTACTTTTCACTATTTTTAAAATTACTTTTTATTTTTTGTTAGAATTTTTAACAATACAACTCTCAAATGCCATTAAAGAAGAAAAAAATCAAATACCAAAACTAATCAAGAGAGAGATGTACTTCAGAAAGAAAATAAAATATCTCAGGAAAGTAATCTTAATCACATGAAAACCTTGGAGTTAAATAAGAAAGAATTAAAAATTGAAGTTCTCAAAATACTCAATGAGATGCAAGAAAGCAATGAGACAATTTAATAAACTAAAAAAACCAAATTAATGAACAAAATGAATAATTCACCAAGGAGATTAAAACTTAAAAAAAAAGAATTAAACAGAGATGAAGAACTCAACACATGTACTGAAAAATGAATTAGCAAGTTTAGCTAATAGAGCAGGGCAGATAGAATGAGCAACCAATAACATTAAAGACAGGTATCTAGAGATGCTACAGAAAGAAGAAGATAGAGACTAACAAATTGAAAAAAATGACAAATATTGTCTGACTCTATCAGAAAGAGCAATTAATGAATAGGTATATCAAATGAAGAAGAGAGGGAGAAGGGAATGGAGGGCCTATTCAAACAAATAATGAGTGAGAATTTAGTAAGCCTACAAAAAAGGTTAGAGCCTCAAATCCAAGAAGAAAGGAAGGCCCATTGGGTTATCATCAGACTTCTAAGCAGAAACTCTACAGACAGAAGAAATTGGACTCAAATATTCAAAGTACAGAAAGAAAGAAATTACCCATCATGGATACTATATTCATCAAAGTTATTCTTCAAATATGAGGGAGAAATAAAAACTTTTGTAGACATACTAAAGCAGTGGGAATTTATTACCAGAAAAGCAGGATAATATTTAAAGAGATTATTCTGTTGGATACAAAACAAAACAAACAAACAAACAAAAAAAAAACTACAAGTAAAAATTCCAACAATGTTACAAAAAAAATAATCTGTGACAACAAAAACATAAAAGGAGAAAAAATAAAGATCTGTAGTAGCAAAAAAAGATAGAGTACAGAAGCATTTGTACGACAAAGGACTCTTGTATATATAAAAAATTTTCTTTTAATACCCTAAAAGTAAGCACCCATAAAAAAAAAACCTAATACTGAAACACATAGCTTAAGAAAGGAAGAAATAGGGGAACCAAGTATGCAACACCACCTTCTAAAAAAATAGAACCTGACAGACAAAATGCTAGAACCAAAGGTGAGACAGAGCTATCAGAAAACAAAACATATAATGGCTATAGAAAATTTTCAAGTGCAATAATTACCCTAAATGTAAATGGGCTGAACTCACAAATAAAGAGGCACAGAGTAGCAGATTGGATCAAAAAGCAAAACCCAAATGTATGCTCTTTCCAAGAGACACACCTAAGCTCGAAAAACAAAGTTGACAGAGTGATAGGTTGAAAAATGATTCTCCAACTAATAGTACCCAAAGGAACGCAGGTGTAATCATACTAATATCTGACAATGCTGACTTAAAGATAGCAAATATAATAAGAGACAAAGATGGATATTTCATAATGGTAAAGGGGGCACTAGATCATGTAGCTATCGTAATTCTTAATATATATAAACACTGAATCAAGAAGCACTAAAATATATAAAACATCTACTAACAGATCTAAAAATAGAAACAAACAGAAACAATCATACTGGGAGATCTCAACACATCATTGATGGCTCTAGATGGATTATTTAGACAGAAAATTATTAAAGAATTATCAGTCATAATTAACACATTAGACTGAATGGACATAATAAACTTTTATAGGAAATTTTATTTGAGGACATCAGATTACTCATTTTATTTTCCAGTGTTCATGGAACATTCTCAAAGACAGATTATATGTTGGTCCACAAAACTAACCTCAATAAATTCAAGAAGGTTGAAATTATACCAAACATATTTTTTGAACACAGGCTTTGAAATTAAAATTCAATTACCAAAAGGGAGTAAGGAAAGTCACAAAAATGTAAAAATTAAATAACACAGTTTAAAAAAATGACTAGGTTAAAGAAGAAATAAAAGCAGAGATCAAAAGATATATACAGACAAATAAAAATGACATCACAACATATCAAAATTTCTGGGATGCAGCAGAAGAATTAATAAGAAAGAAGTGTATATCATTACAGGCATATTCAAGAAATAAGAGGGATCATTACATATGAAGAAACTAGAAAAAGGAAAACAAAGGCAACCCAACATCAGTAAGAAAAATGAAATAGTAAAATTAGAACAGAACTAAATGAAATAGAGAAAAAAAATATAGAAAAAATTAATACAACAAAATCTATCTGGTTCTTATCAATAAACCTGACAAACCCCTGGCTTGACTCACTAAGGAAAAAAAGAGAAATGACTCATATAACCAAAATCCAAAATGAAATAATAGAAATTTCCACAGACATCATAGATATACAAAGAGTCATACAAGAATATTATAAAAGATGCCACCAGATTCAACAATCAAGAAAAAAATGAATAAATTCCTAGAACTACACAATTTTTCTAGACTGAGTTATGAAGAACTGGAAAACGTAACTAGACCTATAAGCTCAAAGGAAAGAGAAACAAGTATCAAAAATCTTCCAAAAAACTAAAGTCCAAGACCAGGTAATGATATTAGTGAATTCTACCCAATGTTCAAAGAAGAATTGGTACCTAGCCTTCTCAAAGTATTTCAAAAAATAGAATAAGCAACAATGCTCCCTGACACATTTTATGAGGCCCACATAACCCTTATACCAAAACCTGGCAAGAACAACACAAAAAAGAAAAACTACAGACAATATCTTTTATGAATACAGATGCAAATATCCTGAATAAAATACTAACAAATTGAATAATCAAGTAGGACTCATTCCAGAAGTAAAAGGATGATTCAGCATTTATAAATCAATCAATGTAATCCACCACATCAACAATAAAAGAACAAAAATCACATGATCCTATTAATAGATGCAGAAAAGGCATTTGATAAGATACAACATCCCTTTATTTTTTAACCCACTCAATAAAATCATAATAGAAAGAAAGTATCTCAACAAAATAAAGGCCATATATGACAAACCATCAGCCAATATCATACTAAATAATATTAAAAAATGGAGGCTTTTTCTCAAAATCAGGATCAAGACAAAGCTATTCATTCTTTCCACTCTTATTCAACATAGTTCTGGAAGTTTTAGCCAGAGAAATCAGGCAAGAGAAAGAAATAAAAGGTATCCATATCAGGAAAAAAGAAGTAAAGGTACTATTTTTAAAGATGACATGATCCTGTATATAGAAACCCCCCCCCAAACCCACCGAAAACCTATTAGAAACAATAAACCAAGAATAGAGACAAAGGATACAAAATCAATATAGAAAAGTCTATGAACCATTTCTATGAACCAACAATTAAACTTTAGAAAATCAAGTAAAAACTTATTTTTACAGTTTTCACAATAAAAAAATAAAATACTTAGGAATAAACTTAACAAAGGATACAAAGGACCTATATACTGAAAACAACAAAGTATTATTAAAAGAAATGGAAAAAGACACAATGAAATGGAAAAATATTCCACGTTCACGAACTGAAAGAATCAACACAGTTAAAATGGCCATATTACCCAAAGCAATATACTAATTTAATGTAATCCCCATCAAAACCCCAAAGTCATTTTTTAAAGAAATAGAACAAAAAATCACTAGGTTTGTATGGAACCATAAAAAGTCCGAATACCAAAAGCAATCTTGAGAAAAAAAGGGTGAAACCAGAGGTATCACACTACCTGATTTCAAATTATATTACAGAGCCTAGATAGCCAAAAAGCATGGTAGTATTAACAACAACAACAACAACAAAAAAAAAAAAAAGTTGACATACAAACCAATGAAACAGAATCGAGAGTCCAGAAATAAAACTACACATATATGGACAAATCATCTTTGACAAAGAAGCCAAAACTACACAATGGAGAAAAGAAAGCCTCTTCAAAAAATGGTGCTGGAAAAATTGAAAAGCCACATGCAAAAGAATGAAACTTAACCACACTTTGTCCCCTTGAACAAAAATTTATTCAAAATGGATCACAGACCTAAATATAAGAGCTGAAAAAATAAATTATATGGAAGAAAACATAGGCACTAAACCATGGACCTTGGTTGTAGAGAACAATTTATGAATTTGACCCCAAAGGCAAAAAAAAAAAGGCAAAAATAAATGAATGGGACTGTAATAAACTAAAAAGCTTCTGCACACAAAAGAAACTGACAACAAAGCAAATACACAGCCAACTATATTGCTCACAAAAATTAGGAGATATTTCAAAATAAATATGAAGTGATAAAATACCCTCTAATTTTTGTGAGCAGTATAAATAATAGATAATATTTGCAAACAACAGTTTTGATAAGGAGTTAATTTCCAAAATATACAAAAAAACCTCACAAAGCTCAGCAACAAGCAGGAAAAAAAGTCAATTAAAAAATGGAGAGAAGCCTGACCAGGCAGTGGCACAGTGGATAGAGCGTCGGACTGGGATGCAGAGTACCCAGGTTCCAGACCCTGAGGTTGCCAGCTTAAGCGCAGGCTCATCTGGTTTGAGCAAAAGCTCACCAGCTTGGACTCAAGGTCACTGGCTCGAGCAAGGGGTTACTTGGTCTGCTGAAGGCCCGTGGTCAAGGCACATACGAGAAAGCAATCAATGAACAACTAAGATGTTGCAACGCACAATGAAAACTAAGAATTGATGCTTCTCGTCTCTTCGTTCCTGTCTGTTTGTCCCTGTCTATCCCTCTCTCTGACTCTCTCTCTGTCTCTGTAAAGAAAAAAAAATGGGGAGAAGACCTGAACAGACACTTCTCCAAAACGGACATACAAATGGCCAACAGATATACAGAAAGATGCTAATCTTCACTAGCTATTAAAGAAATGCAAATCAAAACTACAATGAGATACCACCTCATAGCTGTTAGATTGGCTATTATCAACAAGGCAGGTAATAACAAGTGTTGAAGAGGCTGTGGAGAAAAAGGAACCCTCATTCACTTCTGATGGGCATATAAAGTAGTACAACCATTATGGAAGATGGTATGATAGTCTCTCAAAAACTTAAGAATAGAACTATTATATAACCTAGCACTTCCTCTATTGGATATCTACCTTCAAAACTCAAAAACATTGGTACTTAAACACACACATCCCCATTTTTATCGCAGCATTATTCACAGTGGCCAAGACATGAAAATAACCAAAGTGACTCTCAGTAGAGGATTGGTTAAAAAAGATATGTTACATATATACAATGGAATATTACTCAGCCATTAGAAATAATGACATAGTGACATTTACAACATGGACGAACCTTGAGAACACTATACTGAGTGAAATAAGTAAATCAGAAAAAGCTAAGAACTATATTGTAGCAGGAATTAGCTCCAAATGGAAGACAAGACACACAGACAAGGAGGAAGAAAGATTTATTTGTAGTTGGTGGAGCCCGTGCAATAACTAGCACCAAAGACACGAGCTCTTCCAAATTAGATTTCTTACATCTTTTATACCTTTACAGCTTTAGCTTTCATGTGACAAATGCCTGATTTCTATGACTTCTTTGTTTGCAGACCTATGTGACTTTTGTGTCTCTGGGAGGGGATGGGGTAAGAGAGGGGGCCATAGGGTCTGTCCTTGATAATCATATTACTCATTCTTCTTGGTGCTGTGAGTTCATTTCAAGGAACTGATAACAAGCAAGGACCAGCTGTGTTTTGTTATTTTTCAAACTGATCTTAGTCTGCCCTTGCTCCCCCAATCCTAAACAATGAGGTCACTGGCTTCAGCATAAGATCACAAACATTGTAGGCCCCCCTCTTCTGAATTCTTATGGTTTCTTCTCTCTCATTTTTCCTTTTGAGACTCTAGAAAAAACTTTATACTGGAGTCTCACCTTTTTTGTTTAATTCCTGGGGGATTTCCTGATAGTGGTGGGTAAAGTATACTTGGACCATAGTTTGCTGCTGTACAGTGGCTTTTATCATGCTTTTAAAGTTATTTATTACTAGGGGCAACAAACGTGGTCCTAACAGGCAGATTCCTGGGAGTAGTAAAACTACTCCTATTCAAGTTTAAAACCTACCGAGTGCTGAGAACTATCCCCCTAAAAGGCTATCAGTATACTATCCATGCCAAACTTACATGAGCACATGTGCTAGTCTTGTCATCTTTTGGACAAGGTCCTCAACTGCTTGGCCTTGGTCATCTATTTGCAGGCAATAATTGATGAGATTAAATTTTCTACATACTTCTGCTGCTAATAGATAGTCTAGTGCCAACCTATTTTGGTAGGTGGCATTTTTCATCTGAGTCTGTTCATGTGCAAGGAGGGTTAAAGCTCTCCTAGTCTCATTGGTAATGATTTATATGACTGCCTGCAGTTGGATAATCTGGTTAAACATGTAAATGGGGGTACAGTATCCTCAAGAGCCATTCTTTGCCAAGGTAACAGGTATATTGGAATACCCTTTCTGGGAGCCACTCATATTTTTAGTCTCCTATCTGGAATTTTTTTCACCTGCTTTTTCCTCCTCTCTATAAACCTCCTATAACCTGCACAAACCTTCTGTAACTTACACAAACCTTCTGCAACTTACACAAACCATTTCTACTATTTAGAAATAGCCAGCTTTCAAAACAACTTTTCCTTTTAAAAGTACCTCTATATCCTATATCATTAAATTTATTTTTAATTAATCAGAATTCTTAATTTCCAAAAACCTTAACCTTCAGTGTCAACTAAGTTAGTAATAAGTAATCCTCTTTTAAAATATACCTTCTTTTCAGAGGTGTCTCTTTTTCCAAGTAGCCTATCAGATGCATTATCAATATTTACAGGTTATTTCACAAAGGTAGCTATGAGCACATATATACTTTTCACTTATCTTGTAGTTTCACTCCCAGTCAAGGGACCTACAGTCCCTTTCTGTATGACTCATAGTGGCACATGCACCAAACTTTAAGATGACTTGTTCTGGCTTTCCTTTGACCCTAGTTTTCCTCCCTCTGTACAGTCTAATTATAAGAAGCCCCATGGCAAGGTTCCTCAGGATTCCATCATGCATGGACCAGCCAGCTTCCAGTTTGTGGCTGGATCAGGGAATGTTGGCTTTCTCAGAGTCAACTCACAGAAGTTAGTGGGATATGTCTGCACCATCCATGAGGGGGGTCTTTTTGGGAGCCACTGGCTTTAGTCAACTGTGATGAACCCAGGCAGGTATTGCCTCTACTTTGACAGCTGTTGAGGTGGTCAGGATCACAGAGTAGGGTCTTCTCTATTTGGGATGGAGTGGTGCTAGATTCTAATCTTTGACCTATACCTGGTTATCTTTGGTAGATCTGGGCCTTCTTTTTTGAGACCTAGTATTCATTCTTCTCTAGATGGCATAGAAGCTCATCTGTTCCTTGAGCACATCTTTGGAGAATCTTGTACCCAGCAACAGGTCATCTACTTACTGGAGAGGACACATCCAACGTCCTGTCCAGGAAAATTCTAGAGGTCATGAGCAAGGGCCCTCCCCCCCAAGGATGGGAGGGAGTTCTTAAACCTTTGTGGGAGCCTAGTCCAGGTGTTCTGCCCCTTTACCCCTGTAGCCAGGTCCTCGCACTGGAAGGCAAACAGCTCCCAGCTTCTAGGAGTCAGTCTTATACTAAAGAAGGCATCTTTTAAGTCCAAGCAAGTGAACAAGGAGACTCGGGCAGGGAGGAGGAGGCTTAGGAGAATGTAGGGGTTTGGTACTGTTGGGTGCAGTCACTGCTGCTTCATTTACTACTCTCAGGCCCTGTACTGGCTGATAATTATTAGTTCCTAGTTTTCTGACAGGGAGCAAAGGAGTATTCCAGGGTGAATGGCATGGGATAATAATGCCACGTTCCTTGAGTCTCTGTAAATATACCTGGATTTCTTCCAAGGCTTCTCTAGGGATTGGGTATTGTCTTTGGCTAACAAGCAGTGCTCCAGGCTTTAACTCCATCCATACTGGCACTTGATTTATTGCCAGCCCAGAGAATTGTACTCAGCCCAAGAAGAATTTCCCAGCTACATTGAACAGTGTGTCTTTCTCTTTGGAGGTGGTTGTCAGGCTACTGGTACAGTTATTTTTCCAATGACCAGTTCCCTGGAAGATGGCACACTGATCATGCTGCAAAGGGCCCTGCCCAACTATCCTTGCTTTTCCTCACCTGTCTTCTTTCCATATTCAAGTGGGAGAGGCTTTTCATTGCCCCTGTGCTGAAGGGTAGAAGCTATGAGCTCAGTCTTTTTCTTCATTCAAGACTTATCCTCCTGCCTGTTTGAAACCTTTCTGTTGATATAAATCTTGTTGGATACTTCATTGTGTTCCTTACTTCTCTCAAAGGCATCTGCAGTCTGGGCACTGTCTTTGAGTGCAGCTTCCCAACTAGGGGAGGAGAGCCTGGACCTGGTTCTAGTGGCGCAGTGAGAGGCACCTTCTGCTCAGGTGATCTTATACTGGGGCTTGACAGACCTGATGATGATGGGCCTGAGTCAGTGGCAGTCTCTGGGGTGGATGGGGAGCCAGGTGTGGAAGGTATGCATTGTGGGGGAGCCAAAGTTTCTGCTTCTTCTGGCTCCACTAAGGGTTAAAATTTCTGGCACTGGTGCAGCAGTGGCTCTCCGGGATTGGTGAAATGCTTCCTTGATTTTGTTATTAACAGTGGAAACCTGAATTCTAAGCCAAGGGGGTAGGTATAATACTAGCGTGAGCCAGATGTTTATGTAGGAAAACAGGTTGGGGTGGCCTGAATCTCTAGTGACTACCTGTCCCACCTTCTGCATAATGGACCTGTCCAAGCTTTTTTCTGCTGGCCACCCTACCCCCAAAACAGGCTATTCTAGTTCACACAAGGTCTTCAATTTCCCTGGAGACATAGCAACTGCATAATCCCCTGAGAATCCTTTCTTAAAGTTCTTGATTATAGTGGCCAGGGGAGTAGGTTTTCCCTGTGAACCTCCCATGACAAACACCAGTCACATCACAAGAAGGAATTGGAAGAGGGTAAGGGAAACTTGGAGGAGATGCCAGTTGTTTTAGTCCATTACTGGCTGCTCCACTTGTGGAGATCTCAGGCTCCTTTGGCTTATAGCAGGCTGATATAAACTCTCAGCATGCAATTCTGCCTTTTAGGTGTACAAGGTGCCTTATGGAACTGCGGTTCAGGACCCAACACTTGCTTCAAGTTGGAACTCCTCCTTGCAGTCTGTTTCATTCATTCCACACTCACTCTCTTTCACACTACCTCCCACACACCAGTGCAGGGTGATGACTCACCACTTCTAACCCATGGGGACTTTTCTCCACAACCAGTAGAGAGTGACAATTCACTACTCCTGTGGGGACCACTCCCCACATCTATGGAGAGTGCATAGTCCCTGCTCCTAACCTATGGAGGGTGATTAGTGACTCCTGGAAGGTAATCAGGCTTTCTTTCTGCCCAGTGGGGCAGGATTTCAGCTAGCTACCTTTGCTCAATTTTCCTTATTATGGCTCTGACACACCCTTATTTCCTCGTTTCTTTATTGTCTGGTTCTTGCTGGGACCAGCAAAGGGGATACTTCTTCCATCCCTCAGAGGTGTTTACATGAGGAAATCCTCTGCATATGCTCAGAAGGCATGTATACAGGGAAGCTCAGGGGGCTCCCAAACAAGGTGCCTGAAGTCTGACAATCACAGGCATTCTTCCTCCACAATTTTTTTATGCCCAATGCACACCAAAATCTGTAGCAGAAATTAGGCTCACTGGAGAATAAGACACCCAGACAAGAACAATGAAAGTTTTATTTGTAACCAGTGCAGCCCATGAGGCAAGTTTCTGGAACCAGTGTGGCTAGTAATTCCAGGTCCTGAGTCAGAAAGGCATGGAATTAAGAAAATAGACCAAAGAGAAAAAGGATGGGTTTGGGAAGACTTTTTGCAACATAGAAGATAGTTTGCAAAAGGCTAGCCTCCACTTCCTTACCTGCTTTATTTATAGGCTAAAGTGAGGCCATTAACAAATCAAAGAAATCATTAAAACAAAGTCACATTTCCAAGGCAACCCAAGAATTCTACCAAGTGCAGAAAACCCCACCATATATAACATCTTAACTTCACAAAACAAAGGATTGCCTCCAGTCTTTCTGAGGGACATGGGGGATAGGACAAGTATAAACAATCCAGCTTACATGGAGGTGTGGAAAAAAACAGCCTTTATTTTTATTTATTTATTTATTTTTTTATCACTCCTTTATCTCAATTTATTCTTTTTTTTTTAATAATTTTTTATTAATGTTAATGGGATGACATTAATAATTCAGGGTACATATATTCAAAGAAAACATGTCTAGGTTATCTTGTCATTAAATTATGTTGCATACCCCTCACCCAGAGTCAGATTGTCCTCCGTCACCCTCTATCTAGTTTTCTCTGTGCCCCTCCCCCTCCCCCTAACTCTCTCCCTCCCTAGAACAGGGGTTCCCAAACTACGGCCTGCAGGCCACATGCGGCCCCCTGAGGCCATTTATCTGGCCCCTGCCGCACTTCTGGAAGGGTACTTCTTTCATTGGTGGTCAGTGAGAGGAGCATAGTTCCCATTGAAATATTGGTCAGTTTGTTGATTGAAATTTACTTGTTCTTTATTTTAAATATTGTATTTGTTCCCGTTTTGTTTTTTTACTTTAAAATAAGATATGTGCAATGTGCATAGGAATTTGTTCATAGTTTTTTTTTATAGTCCGGCCCTCCAATGGTCTGAGGGACAGTGAACTGGCCCCCTGTGTAAAAAGTTTGGGGACCCCTGCTTTAGAAACTTCACCAAGCAAGTAAGGTGGGGGGTTGGGCAAACTGTCAGCTTACTGTCAGTTCCCCACACCTCTGTCCCCTAAAAATATAAACTGGAAAGCCTGTTGGCTTGCAGTCCCCAACATATCCCCCTTTTATATTTTTTAACTTTAATTTGTGTGCTGTGTTTTATACTCATCTGATTTCCCATGTTCCAATTTGGAGGCAGACTGGAAAAATACAGAATAAATACAAGATTTGTTAGCCAATGCTAACAAATCCAAAACAAGTGTCTTAATACAATGAAGGGATTAATTAAAGCCTTTCAGATTATTAAGCAAACTCTTAGTCAATACAGCAGGATCTATAATAGAGTCTTTGCAGTTTTGAATGTCCTTAATATGTTAATGTAATTTCACTAGGTCCATGTTGACATCACCACTCCACATTATCTGTAAATGCAACCCAACCCCACTTCAGTCTGAGAACTGTCCCAAGGAGCAGGAGTCACACACATTCAGGAAAAGTCTGCATGACACTGGAACTGTTGTCACATTTCCACATTCTGCAGCTAGCATCCAAGTCCCAATGACCACTGCTTCTAGCACATTAAACTTATGCCTCAAGCTTAATGTCAATACTAGATTTCTGACAATGATTTAGGTAGACTAGGAGGGCTATCTGCAGCATGTATGGAAACAAAGCTTCTGTTTTCTTTAACCTAGAGAGATGAAACCAGGGGGCCTTTTTCTGGACTTTTGCAGCTGTGGGGTGGTGAGGAGAACCTTGGAATACACTATGTTGGATGGTAGAGGTAAATTTGTAACCAAAGTGGGCAAAAAGGAGAGAGAGAGAGAAAGAAGCTCTGAATTTGGAGAGTAGGTCCCAGTGTAAAATAAGCATGGGGCATTGAGGCAGGAGGAGAAAAGAGTGTAAAGGAGACACTATGTATTAGACAAGGCAGTGAATTCATGGCAAAAGGGGAGGAAGACAAGACCATCAACACCCACAACAGATCTTTGAGGAATGAGCAGAACCCAAATATTTGAGTGAGTGAGAGAGTAAGTGGCTCTCATGTATATAAGAAATGAGATAGGCTTACCTGCTACTTGGATGATTACCTTAGGCTCGTCCATGGTGACATGAGATGGGGCCGGCAGCCCTGGGCACCTTCAGTCTTCAGTGACAAGTCCCAGCTGGCTGGGTAAGGTTAGATCAGAGGTGGTTGGGGTAGGGCTGGAAGAGACTGAACCCTCCCTTGGAGGAGTGAGAAGGCAGCCTACCTTCCTGGTCCCCTTTTCCCACAGCAAGGGTATGGCCCTGGCAGAGACTGAGAAGCCAGGCAAGCTTTAGCCCAATGACCTTCCTTTCCACTCTTGAATCAGGGCCCTGATGGAGTCTTATGAGATCCCTTAGGGGCACTGGAGCCTTTAAGGACATATGCCAAGAGCTGATGTTTTGCCCGATCTCTTTGGGCTCTGTCTGTCTTTTCCTGTTCCTCTTGGTCATTATAGACCTTAAAAGCCATGCTCAGGAGATCTCATTGAGGGGTTTGAGGATTCTCCTCTGCCTATATAAACTTTTTCCATATATCTGGAGCTGATTGGAAAAAGACAGGACAACATTATCACCTGAATCAAATGAAGGAGGGTAGAAATTTGCAGGAGAAAGAGGTTTGGAGTGTGCTAATAGAATTTGATAGATGGAACAGGTCTGATGGAGGAAGGGATGAGAGCAGAGCAAAATAAGCCTTATAAAACTGCTCTTGTGAAGTGAGTCTCCCATGCAGGCTCACAGTATCTCACCAAATATTCAGGAACCCACCAAGGATCCTCAGCAGACCTAGTTAAAACATACCCTTATCCTCAGTCCTATAAGAGAACAGGGTCTGGCCCTTGCCAGATTCCTGTGAACAGGTCCCTCCATTGCACTTCAGGGAAGGCTTTTTTTGTTGAATTCTAGAGTGTCTGGGCTGCTGAATGGCCCTGTACATCAGTACTCAAAAGTTTTTAAAATAAAAAGAGTGATAAAATTTGCAGAAGTTCCAGGATATGACTCCCCTTTTTTATTTTTTATAACTGACCTTTAAGTATTTTTTGGGCACACGTTATATTTTTGTTTTTTTTTGTTTGTTTCTTTGTTTTTGTTTTTGTTTTATTAAATTTAATGCAGTGACATTGACAAATCAGGGTACATAGGTTGAGAGAAAATATCTCTAGATTATTTTGACATTTGATGTGCTGTATACCCCTCCCCCAAAGTTAAATTGTCTTCTGTCACCTTCTATCTGGTTTTCTTTGTGCCCCTCCCCTCCCCTAACCCCTCTTTCCTTCTTCACCTCATCCCCCCTCCCCCAAACCCCCACCCCTGTTGCCATCACATTATTGTTCATGTCTCTGAGTCTCATTTTTATGTCCCTTCTATGTATGGATTCATCTCAGTTTTTTTTCTGATTTACTTATTTCACTCCATATAATGTTATCAAGGTCCATCCATGTTATTGTAAATGATCCGATGTCATCATTTCTTATGGCTGAGTAGTATTCCATAGTATATATGTACCAAAGTTTTTTAATCCACTCGTCCTCTGATGGACACTTGGGCTGTTTCCAGATCTTCGCTATTGTGAACAATGCTGCCACAAACATGCGGGTGCATTTCTCCTTTTCGAGCGGTTCTATGGTGTCCTTGGGGTATATTCCTAAAAGTGGGATAGCTGGGTCAAAAGGCAGTTCGATTTTCAGTTTTTTGAGGAATCTCCATACTGTTTTCCACAGTGGCTGCACCAGTCTGCATTCCCACCAGCAGTGCAGGAGGGTTCCCTTTTCTCCACATCCTCGCCAGCACTTATTCTGTGTTGTTTTGTTGATAAGCGCCATTCTGACTGGTGTAAGGTGATATCTCATTGTGGTTTTAATTTGCATTTCTCTAATGATTAGTGATGTTGAGCATTTTTTCATATGCCTATTGGCCATCTGTATGTCCTCTTTGGAGAAGTGTCTATTCATCTCTTTTGCCCATTTTTGGATTGGGTTGTTTGTCTTCCTAGTGTTGAGTTTTACAAGTTCTTTATAAATTTTGGTTATTAACCCCTTATCAGACGTATTGTCAAATATGTTCTCCCATTGTGTAGTTTGTCTTTTTATTCTGTTCTTGTTGTCTTTAGCTGTGCAAAAGCTTTTTAGTTTGATATAGTCCCATTTGTTTATCCTGTCTTTTATTTCACTTCCCCGTGGAGATAAATCAGCAAATATATTGCTCCGAGAGATGTCCGAGAGCTTACTGCCTATGTTTTCTTCTAAGATGCTTATGGTTTCACGGCCTACATTCAAGTCTTTTATCCATTTTGAGTTTATTTTTGTGAGTGGTGTAAGCTGGTGATCTAGTTTAATTTTTTTGCAGGTAGCTGTCCAATTTTCCCAACACCATTTGTTAAAGAGGCTGTCTTTACTCCATTGTATTTCCTTACCTCCTTTGTCAAATATCAGTTGTCCATAGAACTGTGGGTTTATTTCTGGGTTCTCTGTTCTGTTCCATTGATCTATATGCCTGTTCTTATGCCAGTACCAGGCTGTTTTGAGTACAATGGCCTTGTAGTATAACTTGATATCAGGAAGTGTGATACCTCCCACTTTATTCTTCTTTTTTAAGATTGCTGAGGCTATTCGTGTCCTTTTTTGGTTGCATATAAATTTTTGGAATATGTGGTTTATATCTTTGAAGTATGTCATTGGTATTTTAATTGGTATTGCATTGAATTTATAAATTGCTTTGGGTAATATAGACATTTTAATGAGGTTTATTCTTCCTAACCATGAGCACGGTATTTGCTTCCACTTGTTTGTATCTTCCTTGATTTCTTTTATCAATATTTTGTAATTTTCCGAGTACACGTCTTTAGTCTCCTTGGTTAAGTTTACTCCTAGGTACTTTATTTTTTTGGTTGTAATTGTGAAGGGGATTGTTTCCTTAATTTCTCTTTCTGACTGTTCATTGTTGGTGTATAAAAATGCTTCTGATTTCTGAGTATTGATTTTATATCCTGCCACTTTGCTGAATTTATTTATCAGGTCCAGTAGTTTTTTGACTGAGACATTAGGGTTTTCTATATACAATATCATATCATCTGCAAATAATGATAGTTTTACTTCTTCTTTTCCAACTTGAATGCCTTTTATTTCTTCTTCTTGTCTGATTGCTGTGGCTAGGACTTCCAGGACTATGTTAAATAAGAGTGGTGAAAGGGGGCACCCCTGCCTTGTTCCTGATCTTAAGGGTATTGCTTTTAATTTTTTCCCATTGAGTATGATGTTGGCTGTGGGTTTCTCATAGATGGCTTTTATCATGTTGAGGTATGTTCCCTGTATTCCCACTTTGCTGAGAGTTTTGATCATGAATGGGTGCTGGATTTTATCAAATGCTTTTTCTGCATCTATTGAAATTATCATATGGTTTTTCTCCTTCTTTTTGTTTATGTGATGAATCACATTGATTGATTTACGAATATTGTACCAGCCTTGCCTCCCCAGAATAAATCCCACTTGATCATGGTGTATGATTTTTTCCATATATTGTTGGATCCGGTTTGCTAATATTTTGTTGAGGATTTTAGCATCTATATTCATCAGAGATATTGGCCTATAATTTTCTTTCTTTGTGTTGTCTTTGCCTGGTTTTGGAATCAGAATTATGCTCGCCTCATAAAAGGAGTTTGGAAGTCTTCCTTCCTCTTGAATTTTTTGAAATAGTTTGAGAAGGATAGGAGTTAGTTCTTCTTTGAATATTTGATAGAATTCCGTTGTGAAGCCATCGGGCCCCAGACTTTTCTTTGTTGGGAGTTTTTTGATAACTGTTTCGATCTCCTTTGGTGTAATCGGTCTGTTTAAGTTTTCTGATTCTTCCAGATTGATTTTTGGAAGATTGTATGTTTCAAGGAATTTGTCCATTTCATCTAGGTTGTCTAGTTTTTTGGCATACAGTTCTTCATAGTATTTTCTTACTATTTTTTTATTTCTGTGGTGTCAGTTGTTATTTCTCCTCTCTCATTTCTAATTTTATTTATTTGAGTCCTCTCTCTCTTTTTCTTGGTGAGTCTACTTAAAGGTTCATCAATCTTGTTTACCTTTTCAAAGAACCAGCTCCTAGTTTCATTGATCCTCTGTATTGTTTCTTTAGCCTCTATGTCATTTATTTCTGCTCTGATCTTTATTATTTCCTTCCTTCTACTACATTTGGGCTTTACTTGCTGTTCTTTTTCTAATTCTTTTAGATGCAGGGTTAAGTTGTTTATTTGAGCTTTTTCTAGCTTCTGAAAGTGTGCCTGTAGTGCTATGAACTTCCCTCTCAGCACTGCTTTTGCTGTGTCCCATAAATTTTGAGTTGTTGTATGCTCATTGTCATTCGTTTCTAGGAATTTCTTTATTTCTTCTTTGATCTCATTCTTAATCCATTCATTATTTAACACCCTGCTATTTAGTTTCCATGTGTTTGAGAATTTTTGAGCTTTTCTGCTGTGATTCATTTCTAGTTTTATGCCGTTGTGATCGGAGAAAGTGCTTGATATGATTTCAGTCTTCTTAAATTTGTTGAGAGCCCTTTTTTGCCCTAACATGTGGTCTATCCTAGAGAATGTACCATGAGCACTTGAAAAGAATGTATATTCTGCTGCTTTAGGGTGAAAGGTTCTGAAGATATCTATTAAATCGAGTTGATCTAGTGTTTCCAATAAGTCTGCTGTTTCTTTGTTAATTATCTTTCTTGAGGATCTATCTAGTGATGTTAGTGGGGTATTGAAATCCCCTAATATTATAATATTGCTGTTGATCTCGCCCTTTAAATCCATCAAAGTCTGTTTTATATATTTGGGTGCTCCTATATTAGGTGAATAGATATTTATAATAGTTATATCTTCCTGTTGGATTACTCCCTTTATCATTATGTAGTGGCCTTCTTTATCTCTTACTATATCCTTTGTTTTAAAGTCCAATTTTTCTGATATAAGTATTGCTACCCCAGCTTTTTTTTCATTTCTGTTTGCATGAAATGTTTTTTTCCATCCTTTTACCTTCAATCTGTGTGTGTCTTTTGTTCTAAGGTGTGTCTCTTGTAGACAACATATGTATGGGTCCTGTTTTCTTATCCACGCAGCTACCCTATGTCTTTTGATTGGATCATTTAATCCATTTACATTTAAGGTTATTATTGATATGTAGTTGTTTATTGCCATTTTCTTCTTTAAAGGTGTATACCTTTTCTTTTTTTTTTTCTGTATTCTTTTCCCACTTTATCTGTTTACACCAGGCCCCTTAATATTTCCTGCAGCATTGGTTTGGTTGTAATGAATTCCTTGAGTTGTTTTTTGTCTGGGAAGCTTTTTATTTCTCCTTCAATTTTAAACGATAGCCTTGCTGGATAAATTAGTCTTGGTTGTAGGTTCTTGTTCTGCATTACTTTGAATATTTCTTGCCATTCCCTTCTGGCCTCAAGTGTTTCTGTTGAGAAGTCAGATGTCATCCTTATGGGGGCTCCTTTGTAGGTGATAACATTTTTTTTCTCTTGCAGCTTTTAATATTTTCTCTTTATCGCTTATCTTTGGTATTTTAATTATGATGTGTCTTGGTATAGGTTTCTTTGGGTTTCTCTTTAATGGAGTCCTCTGTGCTTCTTGGATTTGTGAGAGTTTCTCTTGCATTAATTTAGGGAAGTTTTCAGCTATGATATGATTGAACTAAGTCTCTATCCCTTGTTCTTTTTCTTCTTCTTCAGGAACCCCTATGATGCGGATGTTATTTCTCTTCATGTTGTCACAGAGCTCTCTAAGAGTTTCCTCTGACTTTTTGAGTCTTTTTTCTCTTTTCTTCTCTGCTTTCATGCCTTCATTCCAGTTGTCTTCTAACTCGCTGATTCGATCCTCTGCTCTATCTATCCTGTTTTTAATTCCTTCCATTGTGGTCTTTATTTCTGATATTGTATTTGTCTTCTCCAACTGATTCTTTTTTATACTTGCTATTTCTTTATTTAGGTTTTCAAACTGTCCCTCCATTGTTGTTCTAAGATCCCTAAGCATCCTTACAATCATTATTTTGAACTCCGCATCTGAAAGTTTGATTATTTCTATATCACTCAGTTCATCTCTCGAAGGTGTCTCTTGTGGTTTCATTTGGATTGCACTCCTTTGTCTTCTCATCTTCTTTTTTTTTTTTTTTTTTATTTGTAGAGTTGGTTGAGGCTAGGCTTGGTGTTGTCTGCCTCCAGTTTTCAGTTGTGTTATTTTTAGGTCTTTGTGGGTTGGTATCAGCTATTATTTGTAATCCACTTTCAGATTTGGGCAGCTTTGAAGTCTTGATTTGTTTGTTTTCTTAACAGGTGATAGTCTTGTTAACTGATCTCAGCAGGGGGCTTCCTTGAAACTGTATCCAGGAATGCTGTGGGTGTAACCTGAGATGCTGAAGGTCTCTTCCACCAACTAATCTCACTGGGGGCAGGGTTTTTTCTCAGCTTCAGTAGTGGGAGGTGTATCTCAGATCTCCATGGAGACCTGAGTTACTGCCCCTCCTCTCCACTTCTTGTTTTCAGCTGTGTCTTGTTGTGCTGATTGGAGCTGGATAGATGTCCGGAGATCTCTGATCTGGAAGCACTTCAGCTCTGTTTTGTGAAAGGTTCAGTCCCTCCCCCAGCTATGGCCTCCTCCAGCACGAATGAGTCAGCTTTTTTATTTCGTTTCTTGCATACCTTAGCCCCTCACAGTCTGTCCCTCTCCCTGTCTTTTCCACTTGGGAGATAAGCTGGTCTTTTCAACCCACCTTGCTCCCTGGTCGCCAGGTAAGTGGCTGTGAGCAGTAGTTTCTGCTCTTTTTCCTCTGTGAAATCCTCTCTGGGCTCTCAGCCTCACCCCCCTCCTTCCATTCCTGTAAGCAGAGGGGATTCAGGCACTCCTTACCAGGATTATTGTGGCTTCCTCTTTGCTCCTTGGTTTTTGAGAGCTGTTCTTGCAGTTCAGTGTTGGTTTTTCATGCTGATTTTTTCTAAATGGATTTGTATTCCAGTTTGGTGTTGAGAGCTGGGCGTCTGTGCATCCGCCTACTCCGCTGCCATCTTCTCTCTCCAGGCACACTTTATATTGCCTTGACCTGGAGGACTGTAAAGAAATACCTGTCCTCAGTTTAATTTTAAAAGTCTTACAAAATAGAGTAAATACTTTTTCAAGTAACACTTCCATACCTTTCAAAACATTTCTATTCCATTGATTAACAGGCAATGTAGAGAGCACCCAAGGCTGAAAAAATCCAGTATGACGTTTGTTATCCTCCCCATTGTAAAAAACCCCACAAAACTCCCAAACCCCTTAGAGCTTTGTTAAAGAAATCCACCCTGCCCCAAGCCTTGCAGCTCAGTGACTGCTTCCAGAGTGAGTCAAGAGAAAAAAAACAAACAAAAATAAAACCCAGTGTTGTTTAGCAAAAACACATGCATCACCTCACCTCAACCAAATTAGAACATCTTTAAGATCCAAATTCCATTCTATTTAAATTTAAATGAGCGATCCTTTCAAGTTCCAATTATAAGCAAAAAATGAAGGGATAAAACCATTTTATGTTTTCAATATGGAGCCAGCATTTCTAATTTTTGCAAGCAAGAACTTAATTTAGGCCTTAAAAACAGACACATTTTAGGCCTGACCTGTAGTGGTGCAGTGGATAATGCATCAACCTGGAAACGCTGAGGTTGCTGGTTCAAAACCCTGGGCTTGCCTGGTGAAGGCACATATGGGAGTTGATGCTTCCTGTTTCTCCCCTCCTCCCCTCTCTATAATGAATAAATAAAATCTTAAAAAAAACATTTTAGACAACATTAAACAAAGACTAAACAGAAGCTAGAATCAGATAAACAAGACAAACCAGAGAGAAACCTGGAATTTCAGAGCACAACCAGATTAGAAAGATGCCTGCCTGATCTCAGTCAGGGTATCTTTTTAACAGAGGGACTAAAGATGGATGAGGCTATATAAAATTTCCCTGAGGGGGAATAAAAAGCAACTTGGCAGCTGCTGGGTTATTTTCTATAGTCAGATCCAACAGATGTTCCCTGCCTTAATTTCCCAGCAAAGAATAAGAAAGAAACAAAATGTTAGTTCAGAAGATTGTAGCTAAAACATTAAAGAAAATCAGAGCATAACAGGAAAAGCTGTAACTTTCCTAATACTTGAGTGTCCAATTCATTTTCAAATTCTAATAGTTGCTCTAATTGGCAGTTCAGGTTGACTATGCTGAGATTTCTCTACCTCAATTTTTGCTGACTGGCAAACTAGGTTGACAGGGCCCAGGAGGGCCCCATTGTCCATTTCTCTGAATCATCTGCCCTTCAGCAGTATACTTAGATTTACATTTATTCACCCAATGTTTCCCTCTCCTGAAGTGTAGGCACAGGTTTGGACTTTTAAGAGCTGGCTGCCCTTGGATGTGAATATGGCAGTGGAATAGGCAGAAGTACAGACTCCAAGCTCACACCACTGAACTGGATTACAAACTAATTTATGAACAATTGGCATGAAAAATCAACTCTCGACTACAAGAACAGCTCTCAAAAACCAAGGAGCAAAGAAGAAGCCACAACAAACATGGTAGGGAGTGCCTGAATCTCCCCTGCTTACATTAACAGAGGGGTGTGAGGCTGAGAGCCCAGAAGGGATCTCACTCCAAAGAAAAGACCAGTAAATACTGCTCACAGCCCTTGCCTGGTGACCAGGGAACAAGGTCTGTTGAAAGGGCCAGCTTGTCTTCCAAAAAGTAAGGGGAGAGAGAGAGACAGATGGTGAGGAGCAGAGGAGTGCAGGGGATGACCTGAAAAGCTGACTCATCCAGTGCTGGAGGTGGCCATAGCTGGGGGAGTGGCTGATCCTACCATAAAACAAAAGTCAATGTGCTTCCAGATCACAGATCTCCAGACATCTCTCCAGCTGCAATCAGCACAAAAAAGACACAGCTGAAAACAAGAAGTGGGGAGGAGGGGCAGTAACTCAGGTCTCTATGGAGATCTGAGATACACCTCCAACTACTGAAGCTGAGAAAGCAACCCGACCCCAGAAAGATTAACTGACAGAAGAGGAATTCAGAGTCTCAGGTTACACCCACCGCATTCCTGGATACAGTTTCAAATAAGCCCCCATTTGATCAGCAAACAAGACAATCACCAGTTAAGAAAACAAACAAATCAAGACTTCAAAGCAGTACAAATCCAAAATTGGATTACAAATAATAGCTGATACCAATCCAAAAGGACCTAGAAATAACACAATTGAAAACTGGAGGCAGACAACATCAAGCCTAGACTCAACCAGCTCTACAAACAAAACACCCAAACACACAGATATAATGAGAAGACAGAGATGTGCAATCCACATGAAACCACAAGAGAAACCTCCAGGAAATGAACTGAGTGATATGGAAATAACCAAACTTCCAGATCTGGAGTTCAAAATAATGATTGCAAGGATGCTTAGGGATCTTAGAACAACAATGGATGGTCATTACAAACACCTAAATAAATAAATAGCAAGTATAAAAAAGGATATTGAAATATTAAAAAAGAATCAGACAGAGATGAAAAATACCATATGAGAAAAGAAGACCACAATGGAAGTAATTAAAAACAGGATAGATAGAGCTGAGGATCAAATCAGTGAGTTAGAGGACAACTAGAATGAA
The DNA here is from genome assembly GCF_036850995.1 of Saccopteryx leptura. Classification (NCBI taxonomy): domain Eukaryota; kingdom Metazoa; phylum Chordata; class Mammalia; order Chiroptera; family Emballonuridae; genus Saccopteryx; species Saccopteryx leptura. The sequence goes on along the minus strand of NC_089508.1, from coordinate 136,798,970 downwards.
GGTATGAAAGCAGAGAATAAAAAAGAAAAGAGACTCAAAAAGTCTGAGGAAACTCTTAGAAAGCTCTGTGACAACATAAAGAAAAATAACATCCACATCATAGTGGTTCCGGATGAAGAAGAGAAAGAACAAGGGATAGAGACTTAGTTCAATCATATCATAGCTGAAAACTTCCCTAAATTAATGAAAAAGAAACTCTCACAAGTTCAAGAAGCACAGAGAACTCCATTAAAGAGAAACTCAAAAAACCTACACCAAGACACATCATAATTAAAATACTAATAAAGAGAAAATATTAAAAGCTGCTAGAGAAAAAAGGCTATCACCTACAAAGGAGCCCCCATAAGGATGACATCTGCATTCTTAACAGAAACACTTGAGGCCAGAAGGGAAAGGCAAGAAATATTCAAATTAATGCAGAACAAGAACCTACAACAAAAACTGCTTTATCCAGCAAGGCTATCATTTAAAACTGAAGGAGAAATAAAAAGCTTCTCAGACAAAAAAAAGAAACAAACAAAAAAAACTCGATCTTGATAACATTATACGAAGTGAAATAAATAAATCAGAAAAAACCAGGAACTGCATTATTCCATACATAGGTGGGACATAAAAGTGAGACTAAGAGACATTGATAAGAGTGTGGTGGTTTCGGGGGGAGGGGGGAGAGGAAAAGGGGGAGGGGGAGGGGCACAAAGAAAACTAGATAGAAGGTGACAGTGGACAATCTGACTTTGGGTGATGGTTATGCAACATAATTGAATGACAAGATAACCTGGACATGTTATCTTTGAATATAGGTATCCTGATTTATTGATGTCACCCCATTAAAAAAATTAAATTATTACATAGAAAAAAAAAACCTCAAGGAATTCAATACAACCAAACCAATGCTGTAGGAAATATTAAGGGACATGGTGTAAACAGATTAAAGTGGGAAAAAATATAGCAAAAGAGGAATACAGCTTTAAAGAATAAAATGGCAGTAAAAACCTACATATCAATAATAACCTTAAATGTAAATGGATTAAATGATCCAATCAAAATACATAAGGTAGCTGCATGGATAAGAAAACAGGACCGGTACATATGCTGTCTACAAGAGACACACCTTAAAAAAAAAAGATGCACATAGACTAAAGGTAAAAGAATGAAAAAAAAATTTCATGCAAATGGAAATGATAAAAACGCTGGGGTAGCAATACTTATATCAGACAAAATGAACTTTAAAACAAAGAATATAGTAAGGGATAAAGAAGGCCACTAAATAATGATAAAAGGCGCAATCCAACAGGAAGATATAACTATTATAAATATCTACACACCTAATATAGTAGCACCTGAATATATAAAGCAGACATTGATGGATATAAAGGGCAAGATAAACAGCAATACTATAATAGTAGGGGATTTTAGTACCCCACTAACATCACTAGATAGATCTTCAAGAAAGAAAATTAACAAAGAAACAGCAGACTTAAAGTACACACTAGATCAATTCGATTTAATAAATATCTTCAGAACCTTTCACCCTAAAGCAGCAGAATATACATTCTTTTCAAGTCCTTATGGTACATTTTTTAGGATAGACCACATGTTAGGGCACAAAAGTGGTCTCAACAAATTTAAGAAGATTGAAATAATATCAAGCACTTCCTCTGATCACAATGGCATGAAACTAGAAATCAACCACAACAGAAAAACTCAAAAATTCTCAAACACATAGAAACTAAATAGCAGGTTGTTAAATAATGAATGGATTAAGAATGAGATCAAAGAAGAAATAAAAAAATCCTAGAAACAAATGATAATGAGCATACAACAACTCAAAATTTATGGGACACAGAGAAAGCAGTACTGAGAGGGAAGTTCATAGCACTACAGGCACACTTTCAGAAGCTAGAAAAAGCTCAAATAAACAACCTAGCCTTTCATCTAAAAGAACTAGAAAAAGAACAGCAAATAAGGCCAAAATGTAATAGAAGGAAGGAAATAATAAAGATCAGAGCAGAAATAAATGACACAGAGGCTAAAGAAACAATACAGTGGGTCAATGGAACTAGGAGCTGGTTCTTTGAAAAGGTAAACAAGATTGATGAATCTTTCACTAGACTGACCAAGAAAAAAAAAGAAAGGACTCAAATAAATAAAATTAGAAATGAGAGTGGAGAAATAACAACTGAAACAACAGAAATACAAAAAGTTATCAGAATATATTATGAAGAACTGTATGTCAAAAACCTAGACAATCTAAATGAAATGGACAAATTCCTTGAAACATATAATCTTCCAAAAATCAATCTGGAAGAATCAGAAAATCTAAACAGACCGATTACACCAAATGAGATCAAAACAGTTATAAAAAAACTCCCAACAAAGAAAACTCCTGGGCCTGATGGCTTCACAAGTGAATTCTACAAAATATTTAAAGAAGTACTAACTCCTATCCTTCTCAAGCTATTTCAAAAAATTTAAGAGGAAGGAAGACTTCCAAGCTCTTTTTATGAGGCAAGTATAATTTTGATTCCAAAACCAGGCAAAGACAACACAATAAAAGAAAATTATAGGCCAATATCCCTGATGAATATACAAGCTAAAATCCTCAATAAAATATTAACAAACTGGATGTCACAATATATGGAAAAAATTATACACCATAATCAGGTGAGATTTATTCTGAGGAGGCAAGACTGATACAATATTTGCAAATCAATGTGATTCATCACATAAACAAAACGATGGAGGAAAACCACATGATAATTTCAATAGATGCAGAAAAAGCATTTGATAAAACCCAGCGCCTATTCATGATCAAAACTCTCAACAAAGTGGGAATACAGGCAACATTACTCCACATGATAAAAGCTACCTATGACAAACCCACAGCCAACATCATACTCAGTGGGCAAAAATTAAAAGCAATTCCCTTAAGATCAGGAACAAGGCAGGGGTGTCCCCTTTCACCACTCTTATTCAACATAGTTCTGGAAGTCCTAGCCATAACAATCAGACAAGAAGAAGAAATAAAAGGCATTCAAGTTGGAAAAAAAGAAGTAAAATTATTATTATTTGCAGAAGATATGATATTGTATATAGAAAACCCTGAAGTCTCAGTCAAAAAACTACTGGACCTGATGAATGAATTCAGCAAAGTTACACGGTATACAATTAATACTCAGAAATCAGAAGCATTTTTATACACAGGCAATGAACAGTCAGAAAGAGAAATTAAGAAAACAGTCTCCTTCACTATTACAACCAAAAAAATAAAGTACCTAGGAGTACATTTAACCAAGGAAACTGAAGACATGTACTCAGAAAATTATAAAACATTGATAAAAGATGTCAAGGAAGATATAAACAAGTGCAGGCATATATCATGCTCATGATTAGGAAGAATAAACATCATTAAAATGTCTATATTACCCAAAGCAATTTATAAATTCAATGCAATACCAATTAAAATATCAATGACATACTTTAAAGATATAGAGCACATATTCCAAAAATTTATATGAAATCAAAATAGAACATGAATAGCCTCAGCAATCTTGAAAAAAAAAGAATAAAGTGGGAGTTATCACACTTCCTGATATCAAGTTATACTACAAGGCCATTGTACTCAAAACAGCTTGGTACTGGCATAAGAACAGGCATATAGATCAATGGAACAGAACAAAGAACCCAGAAATAAACCCACAGCTCTATGGACAACTGATATTTGACAAAGGAGGTAAGGGCATATGATGGAGTAAAGACAGCCTCTTTAATAAATGGTGTTGGAAAAATTGGACAGCTCCCTGCAAAAAATGAAAATAGACCACCAACTTACACCATTCACAAAAATAAACTCAAAATGGATAAAAGACTTAAATGTAAGGCGTGAAACCATAAGCATCTTAGAAGAAAACATAGGCTGTTAGCTCTCCAATATCTCTCGCAGTGATATATTTGCTGATTTATCTCCATGGGCAAGTGAAATAAAAGACAGGATAAACAAATGGGACTATATTAAACTACAAATCTTGGCCCTGGCTGGTTGGCTCAGCGGTAGAGCATCGGCCTGGTGTGTGGGGGACCTGGGTTCGATTCCCGGCCAGGGCACATAGGAGAAGCGCCCATTTGCTTCTCCACCCCCCACCCCCTCCTTCCTCTCTGTCTCTCTCTTCCCCTCCCGCAGCCAAGGCTCCATTGGAGCAAAGATGGCCCGGGCGCTGTGGATGGCTCCTTGGCCTCTGCCCCAGGTGCTAGAGTGGCTCTGGTCGCGGCAGAGCGATGCCCTGGAGGGGCAGAGCATCGCCCCCTGGTGGGCAGAGCGTCGCCCCTTTTGGGTGTGCCGGGTGGATCCTGGTCGGGCGCATGCGGGAGTCTGTCTGACTGTCTCTCCCCGTTTCTAGCTTCAGAAAAATACAAAAAAAAAAAAAATCTTTTGCACAGCCAAAGACAATAAGAACAGAATAAAAAGACAAACTACACAATGGGAGAACATATATGACAGTAAGTCTGAATAAGGGGTTAGTAACCAAAATTTATAAAGAACTTGTAAATCTCAACACCAGAAAGACAAACAATCCAATCAAAAAATGGGAAAAAGAAGTAAATAGATACTTCTCCAAAGAGGACATACAAATGACCAATAGGCATATGAAAAAATGCTCAACATCACTAATCATTAGAGTAATACAAATTAAAACCACAATGAGTTGTCACCTTACACCAGTCAGAATGGCGCTCATCAACAAAACAACACAGAATAAGTACTGGCGAGGATGTGGAGAAAAGGGAACTCTCCTGCACTGCTGGTGGGAATGCAGACTGGTGCAGCCTCTGTGGAATACAGTATGGAGATTCCTCAAGAAATTGAAAATCGAACTGCTTTTTGACCCAGCTATCCCATTTTTATGAATATACTCCAAGAACACCATAGAACTTTTCCAGAAGGAGAAATGCACCCCCAAGTTTATGGCAACATTGTTCACAATAGTGAAGATCTGGACATAGCCCAAGTGTCCGTCAGTGGACGAGTGGATTAAAAAGCTTTGGTACATATATACTATGGAATACTACTCAGCCATAAGAAATAATGACATTGGATCATTTACAACAACATGGATAGACCTTGATAACATTATACTGAGTGAAATAAGTAAACCAGAAAAAACTAAGAATTTATATGAACCCATACGTAGATGGGACATAAAAATGAGACTCAGAGACATGGACAAGAATGTGATGGTAACAGGGGGTGGGGTTGTGGGGGTGGGGAGGAGGTGAGGAAGGAGAGATGGGGGGAGGGGAAGGGCACAAAGAAAAACAGATAGAAGGTGACAAGACAATTTGACTTTGACAGGTGAGGGGTATGCAGCATAATCAAATGTCAAAATAATCTGGAGATGTTTTCTCAGAACATATGTACCCTGATTTATCAATGTCACTGCATTAAAATTAATAAAAATAAGATATATGTATAAAAAAAGAGCTGGCTGCTTTTGAAGGAGAGGCTGAGACTGACATCCTGGGGGAGCAGTGAAATTTCTAACAAAATGTCCTAAACCCCTGCATTGGAAACAAAGTCCATGGGCAAAAGTACTTCCCTGACCTTCCTTCTTTCATTTGTTCTGCCGTTTATCAAAGTATTGTTCTGGAGGCCTCCCCTGAAATGCTGTGGCATTAACCAGACCTTGCATATATGAAGGTTCAATATCAGCGCATATTCTGATGTAATCTCCTATATCTCGAGCCTGATCTAAAGCTTGTTGGAGTGGGAATCTCCAAAGATCTGAGACAAAAACCCTGACAGCAACCTGATAAGCATAAAAAAAAAGCAATGGGCAGTGGAGGCTCAAAGGTTAAGGCGCCCATAGCCATGACACCCTCATTATCTCCCAAGTCATCCTCAGACTCCAAGTTCTTCTCAAATTTACATCCCTCTGTTTCTAGCTCACTCAGATCAAACAACAGTTTGTCCTCGAATAAAAACTTTTGTACAAAAAGAAAAAGCTCCCTCACTCTTGACCCTAATTGTCACATAATTTATTACTCCAGACACTACTTTCCCAAAAACTCTACTCAAAAAACTTTACTTATTGTGCACACGTGGGGAGTTCCGTCACCTGCTTTTAGTTTAGTTTTCCCTTCCTCAGGTCCCATTTCAGGCACCACTTGCCACAAATGAGTGCAGCTAGTAATTCCAGGTCCTGAGTGGGAATGGCAGGGAATTAAGAAAATAGACCTAAAGAGAAAAAGGATGGGCTTGGGAGGACTTTCTGCATTGTAAAGGTTTTAAGTTTTACATACCTTTACAGCTTTAGCCTTCATGTGACAAATGCCTAATTTCTATGTCTTTGTCTATGTGACTTTTGTGTCTCTGGGAGGGGAGTATACCAGAAAGGAGGCTGTAGGGTCTGTCCTTGATAATTATGTTACTCATTCCTCTTGCTGGTGCTGTAAGTTCATTTCAAGAAACTAATAAGAAGCAAGGATGAGCTATGGTTTGTTATTTTTTAAACTTATCTTAATCTGCCTTTGTTCCTTCAATCCTAAACACTGAGGTCACTGGCTTGAGCATAAGATCACAGACATTGTAGGTACCCCCCCTTCTGCATTCTTATGGTTTTTCTTCTCTCAGTATAATTTCACACATAAGTGGTTTATAAAATTGAGATTCATGGACATAGATAACATGAAGTGGTTACCAGGGGAGGGTGATGTAGGGTAGGGAGATGGGAAGAACATGGGGTAAGGGTGTAAGGAAGGACAAATACATATAAGGTGACAGAAAATAATTTGACTTTGGGTGATAAATATACAACATAATTAATAGTTCAAATGCTATAGAAATTACCTGAAATCTTTGTAGTCTTATTGATCAATGTCACTCTGTTAAATTTAATTTTCTTAATAAAATTAAAAATATATATAGAATGAAAATAGAATAATTTCTAGCCCAGCAACAGGAGCCACTGGATGTCAAGGACCACCTGACATTTTGCACGGGACCTTCTTCACAAAAAGATTAATCTGTCTCTCCATTGAGTCCAGTTACTGTCCAGGCATAAAGGCCCTTCGGGATGTATATCTGAAAAAGGTAAGGTCCTGGGACTAGTTCCCCAGTCAGGTTCATCACCACGTCCAGACAGAAGGGGAGAGTGATCATCTCCCATGGTCTCAGGAATGAGACACCAATAGAGATTTCCTTAAAAAGAGAGGGATGTGTGAGTGAGTAAGAACCTATATGTGGCACCAGGACACAAGCTACAGAGTTGAGTGGACCCTAACCTGCAATTCCACGGTGGTTTATGGCATACAGTGACCTGCTTCTTATAGAGGTGACCAGGCTCTAGGCTTATATGAGTGCACCTTAGCCAAGATGTGCCTAAGTTCTTGCAAGAGATGTGGCCAGGAGGGCATCTGAGTGGTCCCTGAGGAAGGAACACCCAACCTTTGTTTGTCTTGTATCACTGGACACAGGGAAAACAGAGGTCAAAATGGGGTCCAGTCAGCCAAAATCCACCATTTTAGATGGTATGCTCAGAAACTTTAAGAAGAGATTTTCTGATGACTATGGTATGAAATTAACCCATGGAAAGCTCGGAACCTTTTGTGAATTTGAGTGGCCTATATTTCAGGTTGGGTAGCCATTGGAAGGAACCTTAGATTTGCCAATGGTTCAGGCAGTTTACCAGGTCATGATGGGTAATCCCGGCCACCCAGATCAGTTTCCCTATATGGATTCCTGGTTACAGATAACACAGACCCTGCCACCATGGGTTTGGTTCTGTGTTAATAAGAAGGGACAGTGCAAGGTCCTGGTAGCCCACTCTTAAAAAGGAGGCAAGCCCCTGAAACCTGATCAATGTGTATATTGAAAAGAGATTGGACATTGGAAAATGAATGCCTCCACCAGAAAGCAGCCTCCAACCCAGCTGCCAAAACTGCTCAGTCAAGGAAAGAAAAGTATCAACCAAAATTAGTGGTCTAGAACTTGATTGTGCAAGCTGGGGTTGATTCTGAATAGGTAAGACCAGCCTCCATAAAATTAGGCCCCTGGGAGCCCACAGTCAGCATGATGGTAGGGGGGCCAGCCAATGACTTTTATGGTGGCCACAGGAACAGAACACTTGGTAGTCACCACGTTGGTTGCACCGTTTACTGAATGGGAGGCCACCGTAATTGGAGCCATGGGCACCCGAATTGCCCGCCTCATCTATGGGTCTTGCACATGCCAACTTGGAGGACACCAGGTAGTTCATGAGTTCCTGTACCTGCCTGAATTCTCTCTTTTTTTTTCCTGCCTGAATTCTGTATTCCTTTTCTGGGAAGGGACCTGATTACCAAGCTGGAACCGAAATAACTTTTACTCCTGGAAAATCTTCCCGCCTAACTTTAGAAACACAAGAGACCCTGAAAATGTCTGTAACAGTCCTTAGAGAGGCCAAATGGAAACTCCATGCTCAGGAACTCCCTACTGAACTACTAGAGGAGTTCCCACTGGTGTGGGCCAAACGGAACGCCCCTGCAACTAGCTAAGAACCATGCACCCTGTTGTGGTAAATCTAAAGCCTAGAGCCATTCCAAAAAGGCAAAAACAGTACCTGGTGCCCAGGGAAACTTGGATCAGGATACAGGAACACATTGAGAGACTCAAAGAAGCAAGAATTTTAGTAGAGTGTCAGTGTCCCTGGGACACACATCTACTATCAGTGAAAAAGCTAAATAAAGATGTGTACCAGCCAGTCCAGGACCTGTGAGTGGTCAATAACACAGTTGTTACTCTACACCCAGTAGTCTCAAACCCCTATACACTCATGAGTTTTCTTCCCCCTGGAGAGAGCTAGTTCACCTGCCTGGGCTTTAAAGGTGTCTTTTTTCCCTATGATTGTCCCCAAATAGCCAAATGCTATTTGTGTTCAAATGGGAAGAACCTCACACAGGCAGGAAAGTTCAGCTAACTTGGACACACCTGCTCCAGGGATTCAAGAACTCACCCACCCTCTTTGGTGAGCCTTTGGCCACTGACATCATGGCCTTTCCAGGGGAAGAAATAAATTGTGCCTTACTACAATATGTAGATGACCTGCTCCTTGCCAGTGACTCCCAAGAAGATTGCTAGAGAGGCACAAGAATTCTGCTACAGTTACTAACCTACACAGGATATAAAGTATCATGAAAAAAGGCCCAAATATGCTAGCCCTGGGCTTGATATCTTAGATTCATCATCACTAAAAGAAATCATTCTCTAGGGCATGAGAAGAAGCAAATCATTTGCTTAATCCCTAGACCCAACAACAAAAGAAATTTTTAGGAGCAGTGGGGTTCTGCTGCATCTTGATGCCTGGGTTCTCAGGAAAGGCAAAGCCCCCATATCAAGCACTCAATGGACCAGAAGAGAAACCCCTAGACTAGGGGCATAGACAGAAAATAGCATACCAAGAAATAAAGAAACTGCTCACCAATACTAGCACTGCTGAATGTAAATCGTGAATTCAATATTTGTCTGCAAGAAATACCATGAAGCACTAGGGGTCCTCACCCAAACTGTCAGGCCATGGTAGAGACTAATGGCCTATCTGTATAAACATCTTGACCCAGTGGGCACTGGGTGGCCCCTTGCCTCCAGGCACTAGCTGCCCTAGCGACACTAGTCAGAAAGGTTGACAAACTCACTTTAGGCTAGAACATCCATGTGAAAGTCCCGCATTCAGTGACAACTGTGATGAGTAGCCGGGGGTACTGGTGGCTCACCAGTGCCAGGGTGGCCCACTATCAAGGACTATTGTACAAAAACCCATGGATGACACTAGTAACAGTATGCACACTGAACCCCGCCATGTTTCTCCCCACTGAGGCTGGGTCACAAGATCATGACTGTGAGGAAACCATGGATGAGGTCTACTGAAGCCAACATGATTTAACAGACACCTCTCTTACTGTACCTGAACTGGAACTATTCACAGATGGGAATAACTTCATCCAAAATAGGTAATGGAAAACTGGATATGCAGTGACCACCTGGGACCGAGTGATCAAGGCAGAAGCATTACCACAGGGATGGTCTACTCCAGGGGTACCTATGGAACCTATGGCTCATGAGCCAGATATGGCTCTTTTGATGGCTATATCTGGCTCACAGAAAAATCTTTAATAAAAAAATAATAACGTTAAAAATATAAAACATTCTCATGTATTACAATACATTCATTTCCTACCACTCATGTTCATGGTTGTGGGTGGCTGGAGCTAATCACAGCTGTCCTCCGGGACAATACCAAATTTTTATTGGGTAATGTGTAACATACACAGGTAGTTGTATGGCTCTCATGGAATTAAATTTTAAAATATGTGGCATTCATGGTTCTCTCAGCCAAAAAGATTCCCAACCCCTGGTCTACTCAAAGATCAGAGCTATGGGCACTAATCCAAGTGCTACAATATTCAGAAGAAAAGAAGGTCAACATCTCCACTGACTATAAGTATACCTTTGCAACCCTACATTTTCATGAGGCAATTTATAACGAAAGAGGACTACTCATGGCTTGGGGCAAAGAAATAAAAAACAAAGAAGAAATTCTTCAACTACTGAAAGCAGTCTGGAAACCCAAAAGAGTAGCAGTCATACACTGCAAAGGACATAAAAAAGGAACTGACCGAATTAGCTTGGGAAACTGTTTTGCTGACCAAGTGGCAAAGAGGGCTTGCCTTTGTGTCAACCATTGTTCTGGCAATAGCAAAAGTATAAAATGTCAACTGACAGCTACATGTTACATACCAGCCTCAGAGCTTTGGGAAAGTTGAACATATGAATCAAACCCTAAAGACCACTCTAGCTAAGTTCTGCCAGGAGACAGGCCTCCCATGGGTTAGACATGCTACCCCTCACCTTACTGTGGTGCAATGCACTGCTGGACCCACAGAATACTCACTCTTAGAGATTTTATATGGGAGACCTCCACCCATCATTAATAAACTAAAAGGAGACCCCCAAACAGATAGGAAAATTAGGCCTCTTGACCCAACTCCAGATGCTAAGAAAAACATTCCATAAGATAGCCTAGGATGTTCTAGAGAGGGCCTCATTCCACTAGGAAACTGGACCCATCCCTATCAATCTGGGGATTTAATAAGGATTAGAAAAAGGAACCACTCCAACCTGTTTGGACAGACTACTCTGACTTCCATTAAAATTGCAACTAAAGTGTCCTGGATTCACCATACCCAAGTAAAATAAGCCAACATTGATGACCTAACAGGGACCTGGAACACTCACAGTGACTTAGAACACTCACAGTGACACCACAAAGCCATCACAGGTGATGCTGTGAAGGACAATGGGCATAATACCAGAAGTTGATGAAAGGCCCCAACCAGCAGAACAAACAATACTGTATTTACCTGCCAGCTGCTGTTCCTGATCATCACTGGGATCCTTACTCTACCTATGGACATAAGACTAGTTGCAAGTGTTCCAGCAGATTGAAGTAGATTAGAGAGACTGTTATTAATAGTCACTTACACACTAATAGTAGGATGTGTTGTTACTATGAACTGTTTCAGAAATTTTCTGTTAAAAAACAGCTTCTTACAAAATCCTAATCAAATTTATCCTAGTAAGCCTCACCTTGCCAGTAAGTACCCTCATGCCTTCATATCCTAATGAGTGTTTTCAGACATGTATAGTTACGTCCCATAGACTTTGTTAGAGGGCATCAAAGGGGGGAATGATATGGCTGTTACTGCTTCTTTGTTCTGCTTTTACTAATCCCACCTTTTTAGCTTCTGTAAACCCACTTCTGAATTCTGCATACCTTGTAATTCTGCCCAACCATGTGACCTTAAAATCCCAAAGACCCTGCTAGTCAATGCTCAGACTTCAGAGAATTAACTCCCCTGAACCTGCCAGTGTAATAAACTGGTTCTCCACCTCTCTGAGTATCACTTGGTTTTCTGTGTTCCATTCTTCCATGACAATTTGACTAATAAACCCAGATAGACTAAAGTTATTTTTTAATTCTGATGACTGTATAAAGATATGCTTATTTAACCAAACCATACCCAGTCTAGATTTAATATCAGATCCAGGTTCTATAGAAAACTCAGATTACTATATTTCCCATATATAAGATGCACCCTTTTCCAAAAAAATTGGGGTCTAAAAACTGGGTGCATCTTATCCAGTAGTTGTAGATATTTTTACTTGCATTTCCTGCTTTTTTTTTTTTTTTTTGCACTTGCTGTCTTTGCACTCATTGTTTCTCACTTGTTACTGGTATATTATGGTAGGTTACATTTTGCCATGTTCTTCCCAGAACTGGCTCAGGAAAGATTTTTGTAAAGTGCTGAATTTAAGTTAAAAGTGACCCAGTTTGCAAAAGTGAATGGAAATTATGCTGCTGAACTTAAGTTTGGTCCTCCTCCAACTGAGAAATCAATCTGAGACTGGCTACGGGAAGAAGAAACCCTAATGAAAACACCATGGCACAAGAAGAAGGCTATGAGAGGCAGGTCAGCAAAATGGTCTGATTTAGAGAGGGAATTGAAGATATGGATTGAAGAGCAAAGGGCAATTGGAATTCCTATGTCCACAGAGATAGTTCATCATGAGGCAAGAAGAATTGCTGATGAAAAAGAAGTTGCTGATGTCAAAGGAGGACACAATTGGTGCTTCAGGTTCATGAAACAAAATGAACTAAGCATGCATACATGCACCAGACTTGCCCAAACAATGCCTGAAAGGTATGAGCAGAAGGTCTTTGAATTTCATTTTTTGTTCTTCGATGTTGGAAGAGAGATTAGTTTGAGTTGGGACAGATTGAAAATATGGAAAAAGTCCCCTTTCAATTTGATTTCCCAAATAATAGAACTGTTGATAAGAAGGGGGTGAAAACTGTAACTGTGAAGACAAGTGGACATGAAAAGAGCCATTATACAGTTGTCCTACTTTGTTGTGCCAACACAACCAACTTGCCTCCTATGCTGATTTTAAAATGCAAAACAATGTCAAAAGAAGATATTCCTTGAGGAGTGATTGTTCATGTTCATGACAAGGGTTGGATGGATCAGGATGGGGTGAAGATCTGGTTTGAGAGAGTTTGGAGAAGGAGACCACTTGGGATCTTATGCAAACTTGCCCTATTGGTGCTTGATCAGTTCAGGGCACATCTAGCAAAAAACAAAAGAAGATTGCTGCAGAGCAAAAACAAAACAAAACAAAAACTTGCTGTAATATGTGGAGGCTTGACATCCCAGCTTCAACCACTTGATGTTAGCATTAACAAACCCTTCAAAGCTGCCATGAGAAATGAATGTAACCAATAAATCAAGTCTTCTGGGAACAATTTGACACCAGCAAGAAGAGTGAAGAAACCAACTATGAGAGAAGTTTGTACCTGGGTGAAAAGATCCTGAGATAATATCAAGATTGAGATTATTGTCAAGTCATTTAAGAAGTGTGGCATTTCAAATGTCAGATGGAACTGAGGAGAAGGCAACATATGAAGACAGTGATTCATCATCAGACACAGAAGAAGGCAAGCTAATGGATGGGAGTTTTGACAGTGATGAGGAGTGTATGAACTTTATAATGAATAAAACTCAATAACTTTATGTAATACTTTTTTATTTTTCAAATTTCAAGCCCCAGTTTATTCCAAGATGGTGACAGAGTAAGCAAATGTTCCAACTGCCACCTCCCAGGACCAAATTGGATTACACCTTAATTTAAGGACAATGATCTTGAAAATTCAACTTTGGACAAAACAAAAAGGAGCCTATAACCAAGGATCACAGAAGAAGCTACACTGAGACTGGTAGGAAGGGAAGAAATGTGGGAAGGGCTACCCTGCTCCCAAGAGTGAGTACTAGCTGAGGGTCTGGGAGAACAATCACTGTGGGGAGAGTTTCCCTGAGAAATGTTGAGTCCTTAGCCCCTGACTTGCAGCCACAGTCAAGAGCCTCAGAGCCTAGAAGAGGTGCCCGCACATTTGGAAGTGAAAAGAGCCAAGTTTCTGTCTGAGAGAACGAGATGGATCTCTCAGAAATTCAAGCTCTGTCTTAAAGGGCCCATGCAGAAAATCTCATTCACAGCCACTTACCCAGGGCTCTGGTGGAGGGAGAAGAGAGAGGACTAGAGTTGCATGAAGGGAGTGTAAATTTGGAGGCCCAGGGAGAGACACTGTGGGGGACAGCCACCAGAACCCCTGTGTAAGTCATTCTCTAATACTGAAGTTGCCATCTTTCTTGTTTGGAGCAGTCCCCTCTGAGAGGCATCAGCCTGGAAAAAAGCAACTGCTCCACCCTTGGGAGTCTCTCCTACACCAATCATGGTGATGGGTCCTTTCTGAGAAGTTAGGAAGCAGGGGGGTACCTCAGTGACTCAGTTTTTTAGTGTTGAGGCTGGAGCTTTTACCTGCAAGCTCCCAAGTCTAAGACTGGTGCTTCTGCTTCGTGGGAGACTCAGTAGAAACTGTATTGTGGGCAGACCACACCTCTGGGTCTCAAAGGCCAAACCATCAGACTCTTAGTGCTACATCCTACTGAGGTCTATAAAAAAGTCTGGAAAAACTGACACCTGGGGTTGAGGGGTAGAGCCACAGCCACCATCCTTCCTAGTCCCTGAATTGCTTCATGCTCTAGACTCTAGACCATAGGTTTTTTTCAGTGGCTGAGTGCAACAAGCAGCCAGCAGACAGATGCTGCAGGAGGCAGGACTCAGGGAACCTTGACCTTTTAGGGAGACCTTTCCCCAGGCTCAGAGTAGGTAAAAGCCAACCTAGGTGTGTAGCTGGTATTTTCATGTGCTCCTGGGCCCAGCAGGGGAAGCCACTAACTCTGGGTTGCTTGTAGTTCCAAGAAAGTTACTGAGGGCCAGTCACAGGCAGTGTTTCCCAATGGTCTACATCAAGTTTCTGACAGGGAGGCCCTAAACTGGCATATCCAGTGGCCAGTTATGAAAAACATCAATTTGGGACCTATCAATCCATGCTAGAGTTGTATCCTAAAAAAATGCTCCTCACACCTGGCCCAGCTGAATTCTACTCTCTGTGATCAGCACCAGCACAGTAGCTCATGTATATTGAGTAGGGTGCAGCTTCAGTCAGCTGGCCTGGGTGCTGGATATCTTGCCCTGCTTGGCAAGATTTCACAGGGGGAAGGGAGAGTGGCTTGGATTATGGACATTAATGTGTGAGTCCATGTGAGCCTATTTTTGAATCTGGTCTAAGGGCTTAGCCACCTTTGGGGGAGCATAGTCAGCCCCAGGAGAGGACTCTCTTAGTCTTCTTCCCTGAGAGCAGGGTCTCACCAGTTGTAAGAATTTATATAAAATGGACTGTTGGCCACCTTCAATCTGAACCTGCTTCATACCTTGTTGGGAAGAAATAAAATTTGAATATCCAGCAGTGGCTGAGAGATTAGATTCTGTTGTAGGGACCACATTCTCTGTGCTGAGCTTCTTAACAAAAGACCTCTGAAGTAGGGGTTCTCACTCATGTTATATTACCAACATCAGGTGCCCTAAACCACCAAGCAGGCAACCTGTACAGGGGTTGGTTGGGTGGGGCCAATCTGAGCCCACACTATAGTCTTTCTACAGAAAATTCTTTGGGTAGACACTGTGGGAAGACAAGGCAGTTGCAAAAGGAGGAGGAGAAGCAGAAAAGTGAAGAAAAATCTTACAGAGCTTGGGGTTTTTACAGAGCTGCTTTTATCTCTAAGTAGGAGGAAGCTGATCTTATACAAAAGTTGATTTGTCCCACATTATGCAGGCACAGAAAATGCAGAAACAAACAGTAAAAAGTTCAATAACTGCAGACAGATAGCCCACAGTGGGTTACAAACAACAAAGTATGCCAACCCTAGAAGATCTAAAGTCAACACAACTGGTAGTGGTGGAGACTACATCAACCCTAGACTAAAATAGATACACAAGCAGCATACCCAAAGGAGGAGTCTAGCAGGCACTGGACACTGTGGACAGTAAATACACCCAATAAGACAGACACTGAACAGTGTGTAATACACATGATCAAAGTTGACCCTTAGATCCAACCAGCCTGAAGGGATAACCATACCCATGAAAGAGCCAACTGCATGTAACACTCAAATACAACAAGAAGGAAAATAGGACACTCAAAAAGCATTCCCAGAGCAAGAAAAATAGATGACCTGGAGGTCAGTACCACTGAGCTGATCTTCCTCATAAAGATATCAATAAAGTTCAAAGTCAGATAGTGCTACGTAATACACAGACAAAATGAGCAAATAAATGTAACCAAAATGAATCAACAAGAGAAATACCCAGAAAAAGAACTAAATGAAATGGAGTAATCAAACTACCAGATGCAAAGTTTAAAATAATAATTTTTAGGATGCTCAAAGATCTTAGAGCAACAATGAATGGACATAATGAGCACCTAAATAAAGAGATAGCAAGCATCAAATATGACACTAAAATCCTAAAAAAGAACCAGTCAGGAATAAAAAATACAATATTAGAAATGAAGACTGCACTAGAGGGAACCAACAGCAGGCTGGAGGAAGCAGAAGATCAAATCAGTGATTTAGATGACAAGATAAATGAAAGCACAGAAGCCGAGCAGCAGAAAGAAAAGAGGCTCAAAAAGACTGAGGAAACTGTAAGAGAGCTCTGTGACAACATGAAGAGAAATAACATCTGCATCATAGAGGTTCCTGAAGGAGAAGAGAATGAACAACAGATAGAGAACCTGTTTGAAGAAATCATAACTGAAAACTTACCTAAATTCTTAAAGAAAAAGTCACACAAGTTCAAGAAGCACAAAGAGTCTCATTAAAGAGGAACCCAAGGAGGCCTACATGAAGACACATCATAATTAAAATGCCAAAGTTAAGAGACAAAGAAAGGATATACAAGCTGCAAGAGAAAAGCAGTTAATTACCTACAGAGGAGCCCCCATAAGGATGACATTGATTTCTCAACAGAAACAGTTGAGGTGATAAGGGATTGGCAAGAAATATTCAAAGAGATGTAAAACAAGAACCTACAACCAAAACTTCTTTATCCATCAAGGCTATTGTTTAAAATTGAAGGAGAAATAAAAAGCTTCTCAGAAAAAAAAATCAAAGAATTCATTACAACCATATCAGTACTGCAAGAAATGTTAAGGGGCCTATTGTACAAAGTGCAAGAGAAAAAAAGAAATTGAGAAAAAGGGATTGTAGATTTAAAGAATAAAATGGCAATAAATAAGTACATGTCAATAATAACCTTACATGTAAATGGATTAAATGCTCCAATCAAAAACATAGGGGAGCTGTATGGATAAGAAAACAGGACCTGTACATATGCTGCTAAAAAGAGACCCACTTCAGAACAAAAAATACACATAGACTGAAAGTGAAGGGATGAAAAAATGTATTTCATGCAAATGAAAATGAAAAAAAGAGCTGTGGTACAAATACTTATATCTGACAAAATAGACTTTAAAACAAAGGCTATAGTAAGGGATAAAAATGGTCACTACATAATGATAAAGAGTGCAATCCTACAGGAGGATACAACCATTGTAAATATCTATGATCATAATATAGGAGCACCTAAATCTATAAAGCAGATTTTGATGGATATAAAGGGCGAGATCAGCAGTAGGGGATTTTAAGACCCCACTAACATCAATAGACAGATCCTTCACACAGAAAATTAACAAAGAAACAGTGACCTTAAATGACACACTAGATCAACTGAATTTAATGGATATCTTCAGAACCTTTCACCCTAAAGGAGGAGAATATACATTCTTTTCAGGTGCTAATGATTCATTCTGTAGGATAGACCACACATAAGGACATAAAACAATTCTCAATAAATAAGAAGATTGAAATCATATCAAGCATCTCTCATTACAATGGCATGAAACTAGAAATCAACTACAATAGAAAACCTAAAAAACATTCAAACATTTGGCTAAATAACATGTTATTAAATAAAAAATTGGTTAAAATTAGATCAAGGAAGAAATCAAAAAAATTTTTTGAAACAAAAAAAATGACCATACAACAATTCAAAATGTATGGGACACAGCAAAAGCAGACTTGAGAGGGAAATCATAGCATTTCAGGAATACCTTAAGAAGCAAGAGAAGGCTAAAATAAAAAACTTAACTGTGCATCTAAAAGAACTAGAAAACGACCAACAATGAAAGCCCAGAGGAAGTAGAAGGCAGGGAATAATAAAGATCAGAGCAGAAATAAATGACATAGTGCTTAAAAAAACAAAACAAAACACAAAAGATCAATGACATTAAGAGCTGGTTCTTTGAAAAGGTAAACAAGATTGACAAACTTTTAAGCAGACTCATCAAGGAAAAAAAGGAGATGATTCAAATAAATAAAATTAGAAATGAAAATGAAGAAGTAACAACTGACACTGCAGAAATACAAAAATTGTAAAACAATACTATGAAGATTTATATGCCATAAAATTGGACAACCTAGATAAAATGGATAAATTCCTAGAAACATACAATTTTCCAAAACTCAATCTGGAAGAATCAGAAAACCTTAACAGACCAAATACAACAAATGAAATAGAAACAGTTATAAAAAAACTCCCAGCGGTAGAGCGTCGGCCTGGTGTGCCGGGAACCCGGGTTCGATTCCCGGCCAGGGCACATAGGAGACACGCCCATTTGCTTCTCCACCCCCCACCCCCCTCCTTCTTCTCTGTCTCTCTCTTCCCCTCCCGTAGCCAAGGCTCCATTGGAGCAAAGATGGCCCGGGCACTGGGGATGGCTCCTTGGCCTCTGCCCCAGGCGCTAGAGTGTCTCTGGTCGCGGCAGAGCGACGCCCCGGAGGGGCAGAGCATCGCCCCCTGGTGGGAAGAGCATCGCCCCTGGTGGGCGTGCCGGGTGGATCCCGGTCGGGCGCATGCGGGAGTCTGTCTGACTGTCTATCCCCATTTCCAGCTTCAGAAAAATACAAAAACAAACAAACAAACAAAAAAACCTCCCAACAAACAAAAGTCCTGGACCGAATGGCTTCACAGGTGAATTTAATTTTTTTTTATTTATTCATTTTAGAGAGGAGAGGGAGAGAGAGAGAGAGGAAAGACAGAGAGAGAGAAGGGGGGAGGAGCTGGAAGCATCAACTCCCATATGTGCCTTGACCAGGCAAGCCCAGGGTTTCGAACCGGCGACCTCAGCATTTCCAGGTCGACGCTTTATCCACTGCGCCACCACAGGTCAGGCAGGTGAATTTTACCAAACATTCAAAGAACTAACTTCTACCCTTCTCAAGCTGTTTCAAAAAATTCAAAAAGAGAGAAAACTTCCAAACTCTTTTTATGAGGCAAGCATTAGGCTCATTTCAAAATCAGGTAAAGACATTACAAAGAAAGAAAACGATAGGCAAATATCTCTGATGAACATAGATGTTAAAATTCTCAACAAAATATTAGTAAACCAAACCCAGCAACACATTAAAAAAATCATACATCATGATCAATTGGGATATATTCCAAGGAGGCAAGGCTGATAAAATATTTGCAAAGTAATCAATGTGATTCATCACATAAACAAAAGAAACAATAAAAATCACATGATTATATCAATAGATGCAGATAAAGTATTTGATAAAATCCAGCACCCATATGGAATCTAGTGAACAAATTGAGCTGAGGAATGGAAGAGAAGCAGAGGTGGGGTCACAGGGAGCAGAAATGGGATCAAAGAAGGTGAAGGGATTAGTAAAATTATATATACATAACACATAGATACAGATAACAGGAAAGTAAGAAAATAAGGAACATAGCTCAACATAATAAAGGCTATCTATGACAAACCCACAGCCAATATCATACTCAATGGGTAAAAATTAAAAAGCAATCCCCTCGAGATTATGAACAAGGAAGAGGTGCCCCTTTCACCACTCTTATTCAACATAGTTCTGGAAGTCCTAGCCACAGCAATCAGACAAGAAGAAGAAATAAAAGGCATCCATATTGGAAAAGAAGAAGTAAAATTATCATTATTTGCTGATGATATGATACTGTACCTAGAAAACACTAATGTCTCAGACAAAAAAGATTTGACCTGATAAGTAAATTTGGCAAGGCAGCAGAATATATAAGTAATATTCAGAAATCAGTGCCGTTTTCATACACCAACAATGAACTGTCTGAAAAAGAAATTAAGGAAACAATCTTCTTCACTATTGTAAAAAAATAAGTAAATAAAGTACTAGGAGTAAATTTAACCAAGGAGGTAAAAGACTTGTACTTGGAAAATTATGACTTTGAAAAAAGAAATCAAGGAAGATACAAACAAGTGGAAGCATATATTGTGTTAATGGATTGGAAGAATAAACATCATTAAAATGTCTATGTTACCCAAAGCAATCTATAAATTCAATGTAATTCCTATTAAAATACCAATGTGTACTTCAAAATATAGAATAAATATTCCAAAAATTTATATGGAACCAAAAAGAACATGAATAGCCTCTGCAATCTTGAAAATGAAAAATAAAGTGGGAAGTGTCACACTTCCTGATATCAAGTTTTAGTACAAGGCCATAGTAATCAAAACAGTTTGGTACTGGCATAAGAACAGGCATACAGATCAATGGAACAGAACAAAGAACCAAGAAATAAACTCATGCCTTTATGGTCAATTGATATTTGACAAAGGAGGTAAGAGCATACAGTAGAGTTAAGATAGTCTCTTTAATAAATGGTGTCGAGAGAATTGGACTGGTACATTAAAAAAAATTAAACTAAACCACCAACTTACACCATTCATAGTAATAAACTCAAAATGGATAGAAGACTTAAATGTAAGTTATGAAACCATACATATCTTGGAAGAAAATATAGTCAGTAAACTCTCTGATATCTGTCATAGCAATATGTTTGCTGATTTATCTCCACAGGCAAGTGAAATAAAGGAAAAAATAAACAAATGGAACTATATCAAACTAAAAAGCTTTTGCACAGCAAAAGACACATGAACAAAAGAAAAAGACAACCCACACAATGGGAGAACATATTCGCTAATACATTTGATAAGAGGTTAATAACTAAAATTTATAAAGATCTTTTAAAATTCAACACCAGGAAGGTAAACAATCCAATTTAAAAATGGGCAAAAGAACTGTATAGATACTTCTCCAAAGAGAACACACAGATGGCCAATAGGTATATGAAAAAATGTTCACCACTAATCATCAGGGAAATGCAAATTGAAACCACAATGAGATACCACCTCACACCAGTCAGAATGGCGTTCATTAACAAATCAACACACAGTAAGTGCTGGCAAGGGTGTGGAGAAAATGGAACCCTCCTGCACTGCTGATGGGAATGCACACTTGTATAGCCACTGTGGAGAATAGTATAGAGTTTCCTCAAAAAATTAAAAATGGAACTGCATTTTGACCCTGCTATCACACTTTTAGGAATATATTCTAAGAATACCAAATCACGGATTTAAAAGAAGATATGTATTCCCATGTTTATTGCATCATTGTTTACAATAGCCAAGATCTGGAAACAGCCCAAGTGTCCTTCAGCAGACAAGTGGATTAAGAAGCTGTGGTACACATACAGAATGGAATACTACACAGTCTTGAAAAAGAAGGAAATTTGCCTTTTGCAATGGCATGGATGGACCTGGAAATTATTACACTAAGTGAAATATGGCAGGCAGAGAAAGACAAATATCATTTGATCTCACCTATATGTGGAATCTAGTGAACAAATTGAGCTGAGGAATGAAATAGAAGCAGAGGCAGGGTCACAGGGAACAGAGGGACAGTTATCAGAGGAAAGGGGGATGAGGAAATGGGATCAGAGAAGGTGAAGGGATTAGTAAAATTATATATACATAACACATAAATATAGATAACAAAACAGCAAATTCCAGAGAGGAGGGGGAGAAAGTTAAGTAGAGGGAGGCAATGAAGGTATAATGGAGAATATGGGGTGGAAAGTGGGGTAGTTATATTAAGTGGGACACTTGAATCCATGTTAACACAGTAAATTAAAATTAATTAAAGTTAAAAAAAATTCAGCTCCCAAAATTAAGGTGTGTCTTATACATGGGAGCATATTATACATGGGAAAATATAGAAAAAAAAATTTGCTAAGAGCAGTGTCAGTTTTCTGCCTCTGTTTTCCTCTTGCAGTTATATAGTTTTGAGTATTACATTTAAGTCTTTAATTCATTTTTAGGAAGAAGGTAGTCTAGTTTTATTTCTTTAGGTATACCTCTTTAATTTTCCCAACACCATTTATTAAATATGTCTTTACCCTATATTCTTACATCTATCGTCCTAGATCAGGGGTCCCCAAACGTTTTACACAGGGGGCCAGTTCACTGTCCCTCAGATTGTTGGAGGGCCACCACATACAGAAGTGTGGCAGGGGGTCAGATAAATGGCCTCAGGGGGCCGCATGCGGCCCGTGGGCCATAGTTTGGGGATACCTGTTTAGAGCAATTGACTATATCGATATATGTTTATTTAATGCTCTATGTTCTGTTCTATTGATCCACATGTTTGTTTGTTTTTATAGCAGTACCATGCTGTTTTAATTACTATGGCCTTGTAGTATAATTTGATATTGGTAGTATGATTCTTCCAACTAGTTCCTCTCTCTCAAGATTGCTGTGGCTATTAGAGGTTTTGTGGTGACATATAGATTTTTAGAATTATTTGTTCTAGTTTTGTAAAAAATAATATTAATATTTTGATAGGATAGTATTGAGACTATAGATTGCTTTTGGTAGTATGGACATTTAATAATGTTACTTTTTTATTCATAAGAATGATATATACATCTATTTCTTTGTATCTTTTTCAGTTTTCTTTTGCTTACTATCTTATACTTTTCTGAGGAGTATTTTTTTTACCAACTTGTTTAAATTTATTTCTAGTTGTTTCATTTTTGATGCAATTGAAATGATTGTTTATTTTATTTTAAAATAGTTTGTTTTGGTGTATAAAAATACAATCAGTTGTTGAATATTTACTTTGTATCTTGCTACTTATTGAATTCACTTTTCAGTTATAGTACTTTTTTGGTGGAGTTATTAGAATTCTTAGTATACAGTATCATGTTGTCTGCAATTAAGGAGAATTTTACTTCTTACTTTTTCTAATCAGGATACCTTGAAATCTTCTTCTTGTCTGATTGCTTAGTTAGGGTTCCAGTACAATGTTAACTACCAGTGGTGAGAGTGAACATTTTCTCTTGTTTTTTTTTATTTTTTTATTTTTTTTATTATTATTATTTTTTTTCTGAAGCTGGAAACGGGGAGAGACAATCAGACAGACTCCCGCATGCGCCCGACCGGGATCCACCCGGCACGCCCACCAGGGGCGATGCTCTGCCCACCAGGGGGCGATGCTCTGCCCCTCTGGGGCGTCGCTCTGCCGTGACCAGAGCCACTCTAGCGCCTGGGGCAGAGGCCAAGGAGCCATCCCCAGAGCCCGGGCCATCTTTGCTCCAGTGGAGCCTTGGCTGCGGGAGGGGAAGAGAGAGACAGAGAGGAAGGAGGGGGGGTGGGGGGTGGAGAAGCAAATGGGCGTGTCTCCTATGTGCCCTGGCCGGGAATCGAACCCAGGTCCCCCGCACGCCAGGCCGATGCTCTACCGCTGAGCCAACCAGCCAGGGCCATTTTCTCTTGTTTTTGATATTATAAAAATATTTTTAGCTACTCAACAATAAGTATGATGTTAGCTGTGGGTTAGTTACATGACCTTTATTATGTTGACATATGTTCCCACTATTCCCACTTTCTTGAGAAATTTATTATAAATGTATGTTGGATTTTGTAAAATGTTTTTTTTTAAATATGAACATATAGTTTTTTTAAATTAATATGACCATATAGTTTTTATTCTTTATTTTGTTTATGTGATGTATCATACTAATTGATTTGTGGAAATTAAACCATTTTTACAGTTCAGGAATCAATCCCACTTGATCATGGTGTATGGTCTTTTAACATATTGCTGAGTTATCTTTGCTAATGTTTTATTGAGGAATTTTGCATCATATTCATCAGGAATATTGTCGTATAGGTTTATTTTTATTTGTTATTATTATTTTTTTCTAATGTCTTTTTCTGGTTTCAGAATGAGGGTGATGCTGGTTTTGTAAAATGAGTTTGGGATTCTTCTTTCCTCAAGAATTTTTTGCAATACTTTGAAAAAGATAGACATTAATTCTTCTTTGAATGTGTGGCAAAATTCTCCCATTAAGCCATGTGGTCAGGACTTTTGTTTATTGTGTGTTTTTTGATTACTGATTTAATTTTGTTAATAGTTATTGGTCTGTTTAGATTTGTTTGTTTTTTCTTTACTCAGTTCTGTAAGATTGTATGCTTTTAAGAATATACCCATTCTTTCTAGGGTGTCTAATTTGTTGACATATAATTTTTAAAGTATTATCTTATAATCCTTTATTCTTCCATGGAGTCAGTTATTACTTCTCTTTCATTTCTGTTTTTATTTAGGTTCTCTATTTTTTTCTTGAATAGTCTTATAAAAGGTTTATGAAATTTATGTACTTTTTAAAAAACTGGCTTTTGGTTCCATTAAATTTTGTATTTTTTTTAGAATCTATTTTGTTTATTTCCACTGTCATCTTTATTATTTCCATTTCTTTACTCACTTTGAACTCTGTTTGCTGTGTTTTTTTCTATTTTCTTTACCTGTAAGTTAGATTAATTGAGATTTTCCTTGTTTCTTGAGGTAGGCCTGTATTTTTATGAGTTTCCCTCTTAAGATTGCTTTCACTATTTTAAGTTGCTACATTTTTATGTTCATTTGTCTCAAGGTAACTCAATATCTTTATTGATCTTTTTATTAGCACAATCATCATTTAGTATGATGTTACTTAGCCTGCATGTCTGTGTGTTTTATAGTTATTTTCTATTAATTTATTTCTACTTTCATACCATTATGATGGAAGAAGATGCTTGATTTAACTTCAATGTTCTTAAGTGTATTGATAACATTTTTTATGGCATAATATGTTATCTAATCTAAAAAAATTTTCCATGTGATTTTTTTTAAAAAATGTATATTCTATTACTTTGGGTTGAAAGGCTCTACAAATATCATTTAAATCCATCTGACTTAATGTGTCCTTTAAGCCCATATTTTGTTGTTGTTGATTTTTTGTTTATTTATTCATTGATATCTGTGGGGTATTAAAGTTTCTTATAATAACTGTATTACTGTCAATCTTTTCCTTTATATCCATCAATATTTGCTTTTTATAAGTTTAGGTTCTCTTATGTTGGATGTGTAAATGTTTATAAGGGTTATATTCTGTTTTTGGCTTGATCCCATTATCATTTAGTACTGTCCTTCTTAGTCTCTATTATAGCCTTTATTTTTAAATCTACTTTGTCTGATATAAGTATTGCTGCTTCATCTTTTTCTTTCTATTTCCATTTGCACAAAATATTTTCCATTCCTTTACTTTCAGTCTGTGTGTGCCTTTTGATCTGATGTGTCTCTTGTAGACAGCAAATGCATGGATTTGTTTTTTTAATCATTTAACTCTCTATGTATTTTTTATTTTTATTTATTTTTAATAGATATATTAGGTTGACATTGGTTAATAACTTTATATGTTTCAAGTGTAAATTTCTATGATGCATTGAGTGATATTGCAATGTGTCCCCACCACCCAAAGTCAAGTCATCTTTTCTCAGCATATATTTGATTCCATTTACCCTTTACTACCTCTTTACTACCCTTTCTCCTGGTAACCACTATACTGTTGTCTGTTACTATGAGTTTTTGCTTGTTGTTTTTCTTGCTTATTCATTTGTCACTTTCAGTTTTATATCCCACATATGAGAGAAATCATATAGTTCTTAGTATTTTTCTGTCTGACTTATTAAATTTAACATAGTATTCTCAATATCCACTGATCATTTATTGAAGGAAACTTCGGTTGCTTCCATGTCTTGGCCATGGTGAATAATGCTTCAGTGAACAAAGGAATGCATATATCTTTGTGAATAAATGTTTTCAAAGTTTTGGAGTAGATTTCCAGAATAAAAGTTGCCAAGTCATATGGTCACTATACTCTTAATTTTTTGAAGAACCTTCATACTCTTTTCCATAATGGCTGTTCAAGTTTGCATTCCCATTAGCAGTGAATCAGAGTTCCTTTTTCTCAACAACTTCTCCAACAGTAATTACTTGTATTATTAATAATAACTATTTTAATAGGTGTAAGGCACTGAATCATTGTAGTTTTGTTTTGCACTTCTCTAATAGGGAGTGAAGTTGATCATCTTTTCATATATATGTTGGCGATTTGTATCTCTGATTGAGAAAAGTATCTGTAGAGGTCTTTTCCCTTTATTTATTTATTTATTTATTTATTTATTTATTTACAGAGACAGAGAGAGAGTCAGAGAGAGGGATAGATAGGGACAGACAGACAAGAACAGAGAGAGATGAGAAGCATCAATTATCAGTTTTTCGTTGCAACACCTTAGTTGTTCATTGATTGCTTTCTCATATGTGCCTTGACTGTGGGCCTTTAGCAGACCAAGTAACCCCTTGCTTGAGCCAGTGACCTTGGGTCCAAGCTGGTGAACTTTTGCTCAAACCAGATGAGCCCACACTCAAGCTGGCGACCTCGGGGTCTCGAACCTGGGTCCTCGGCATCCCAGTCCGATGCTCTATTCACTGCACCACCACCTGTCAGGCTCTTTTCCCTATTTTTAAATTAAATTGTTTGTTTGTTTTTTGCTGAGCTTTGTGAGTTCTTTATATATTTTGGATGTTAACCCCTCATCAGAGTTGTTGTTTGTAAATATCTTCTCCCCTTTGGTTAGTTGGCTTTTTGTTTTATTGGAAGTTTCTTTTGCTGTGCTGAAGCTTTTTAGTTTGATATAGTCCTATTCATTTAGTTTTGTCTTTACTTCTCTTACCTTTTGGGTTAAATTCATAAAATCTCTAAGACCAAGATCCATACATTTAGTACCTATATTTTCTTCTATGCAGTTTATTTTTTAAGGTGTTATATTTAGATCTTTGACCCATTGTAAGTTTATCTTGTGTTTACCATGTAATGCAGATTCACATTTGGTGCCTACTGTTTGAGTAGAGGGTTCAACACAGGCAAAATGGTGGTCCTTGTCTTGAAGCCACACAATTCACTTTCTCTCTTATGTCTGGGTTTCCAGCAGCCTTTCATTTCACTGGGTTAGAGTCCCTGCTGATTTGCACAGCCAGCTATTGTAGGTGCTCCATTTCCCAGCCCTAGTGCTTTTGGCAGGGGAGCCTTGTGTGAGACTGAGATGCCTTGCTCCCGAGCGGGAAACCCTGTAGCTGAAACATCCCTCCTGATTTTCAACTGCCACACGTGGTGTGGGACCAGCCCTTTTTGCATCTCTGTTCCTCATTTCAGTCTTAACATGGCTTCTTTGTTACATCCTTAGTTATAGGACTTCTGTTTACCTAATCCTTAAATGCTTCTCCAGGCTGATTGTTCTCTAATTTAGCTGCAATTTTGATGTGATTCCAGGAGAAAACATGCACAGCATTTAACTCCTCTTCCATCTTGACCAGACATCTTCAACACAGGTATTATAATAATCACGTTTTATACAGGAGAAGATTGAAGCATGAAGTATAGAATGGCTTTGAGTGTGGAGTCAATTTCTTATCTGTGCAGATTTTCAGTCTGTCCTCTTCATGGGATGCTTCCTCTCTGGTCTTTTCTGGGAGAAGACCACACCTGCCAGTCCCATGGGTTCAAAATCTGAAGACTGTAATGTAATGTGATAACAAAATGGAATATTTTGTAAAGAACAATGGACATTTTAATGAGAAACAAACAAATTTCAAATCAATAACTATTAACACAATGCTATGTTATTTTAACAGCTATTGAATTTTTTAAAAAGATTCTGTGACCTGTAAGAGTCTAGACTGGATGAGTAAATTCATGAGGTAAGGCCATCTTCCAATATACATTACTTAAAAATATTGCCAGCAGTTCAGGAGAGACATACAGTTTAGTGGTGGCTTCTTGAGGCCCAGGAAGGTGAGACCCTTGAAAGCAAGGTTGAGGAAGCACCAGTTCTGTGACTCTGATCAAAGGAAAAAAGATGCTGTCTGGCCAGCTAACTCCATTTAAAGCTAGTTTGTGACAGGGTGGCTCTGGGAAACAGAATCAGATGCTATTTTTACAAAGGCTTCCCTGAGGATCTTGCCCCCAGGAATCAGAATTCCTTGTCTCTTCTTGAGGGATTACCTGCTCTGGCCTCAAAATTGCCTTCTCTGCAGAGCTAGTACTTTCCAAACTGTTAAGCCGAGTTGCTATCACTGTCCTGCCAGGGGAACTGTAAGAGACCTTCACTGTCTGCTTTGGCTAGCTTTCAGCAGCCCAAATCACAGACACCCATGCAGGTGCTCTCTCAGGAAAGGGGACAGGATTTATTGTGGCAGGTAAGGAGCATGCTGCTTCTGAAATAAATGGAAGCATTGAGAAAAAATTCGAGTTTTCACTTGGCTTGTGTCCTTTTGAAGTCTGATTAATGCATCCACAAGCAGAAGATGTACTTAGGCATTTTCAAACACTTTGGGTTTTCCAAGTTCATCTGTGAACACTGAGATGCACTCTGAAGCTCTCTTTTTCATTATGTTTCTCTGACCTGGCAGATCTTGGAAAGCCAGACTGACAGTGTTTCCTATCAGGCAATTCTACCTTGAGCCACCATTTAAAATTATCCCCAAGGCTACTATGTTCAATCTTTACTTAAAGATCAGTTCTATGAGGCATCGAATTTTTGCTGCTCCCTTGGGCTGCGCATTAAGACAGGCTTCACAATATTTACTTTATATAAATTTTTATATAAAGTATATAAAGTTTATATAAATTTTTGAACTGACTGCTATTTAAGAGCAAGAGATTCCAGCTTCCACTTCATAGCTTTTGCCACCAGCTCATTTGCCAGACAGAAGTAGATGGAACAGTGTGAAACCAAGGAAACGCGTTTACTATGACACCAGAGACAGAGTTTAGAAATTGGAGTTATTTTCATGCTGATATCTTCTGTGTCCTCTGTCACATAAGAATATAGGGGCATTGTTATCAGTGTCATCTATATGGCTTACACATCTATATTGCTTAAATCTTTATTTATCATGCATCTGAGGTGGTAGGTTCTGCTAGTGTCACTCTCACTCTTGGCTGAGGTGACTGGTCTCTGCCCCTCTCCTGTCAGCATGGAGCAAGCTGGACTTGGTGTGCTATCAGAGAAAAGGCAGAAGTGTAGCAAACTTCTCGTGGCATCTTGAGGCTGAAGCTACAAACTGGCACACCTTCACATCCAAAGAATGTTACTGGCCACAAACCATCTCAAGGTAAACTTATAGTTAAGTCGTTGGAAAACTCTGGAAAGAAATATGAAGTTACATGACAAAATGGATGGATGGCGGGGGTTGAAGTATTGGTACAATCTATCACAACTGTATGTGTGTCTGTCCCCTCTTTTCCAGAGGTTTTTCATTGTGTCTTATTTACTACTCTCTCTACCAGTTATTAAGATGGAAATTGCATGTAGTCAGTGCTCAGTAAGTAATCTTGTATTGGCTTGAACACAGCTGTACTCAGAATAGGCTCTGATACTACAATGGCATTTTTTTATATAAATAAATTTTTATTAATTTTAATGGTGTGACATCAATAAATCAGGGTACATATATTCAAAGAAAACATGTCCAGGTTATCTTGTCATTCAATTATGTTTCATACCCATTACCCAAAGTCAGATTGTCCTCTGTCAATTTCTATCTAGTTTTCTTTGTGCCCCTCCCCCTCCCCCTCTCCCTCCTTCCCTCCCCCCACCCCCCGTAACCACCACACTCCTGTCCATGTCTCTTAGTCTCCTTTATATGTCCCACCAATGTATGGAATCCTGCAGTTCTTGTGTTTTTCTGATTTACTTATTTCACTCCATATAATGTTATCAAAATCCCACCATTTTGTTGTAAATGATCCGATGTCATCATTTCTTATGGCTGAATAGTATACCATGGTGTATATGTGCCACATCTTCTTTATCCAGTCATCTATTTTTTTACAGTGATTAAAACCTTTAAGCAAACTCTTGGCCAATACAGCAAGAATTCATAAAAGAGTAGTGTCCTTAACATGTTCACCAAGTCCAAGTTGGCACCATCACCATGCCAAATCCCTGAAAAATGCAACCCAACCCCAGTTCAGTCAGTTAGGAGCTGTCATAAGGAGCAGGAGTCCAGGAAAAGTCCGCATGGCACTGGAATTGTTGTCACAGTTCTATACTTTGCAGCTCATGCCCAAGTCCCAATGACCACTGCTTCTAGCTGGTAATGATTCAGGTAGACTGGAAAAGCCATCTGCAGCATGTGTGGAGATGGAGCTTCTGGTCTCCTCTGCCTGGAGAGATGAGACCAGGTTGCTTTTCCCTGGAGCTCTGCGACTGTGGCATGGTAAAGAGAACCTTGGGATACACTAAGCTGGGTGGCAAAGGTAGATTCATAATAGAAGTTGGCAAAAGGTGAAAAGAGAGCTCTAAATTAGAAGTAGGTCCCAGCCTGTAATATGAGTGGGACATTGAGGTAGGAGGAATAAAGGAAACACTATATATTAAAAAAAGCAGCAGAAAATAGGACTATCAACACCCACAACAGAGATCTTCGAGGGAAGAATAAAAAACCTGACTATTCAGGCAAGACATAGTTAAGTGGCCCTTGTGCAAATGAGATCAGTTTACCTGCTTCTTGGAAGAAATACCCTAGGCTCGTCCACAGTGTTGTAGATGGGGCTGACAGCCCTGGGCACCTTCAGCCTTCAGTGGCAAACCCCAGCATTCTGGGCAAGGTTAGGTCATAGGTGGCTGGAGCAGGGCTGAAAGAGACTGAACCCTCCCTTAGAGGAGCGAGGGGGAATCCTACCTTCCAGTGTCCCTGTTTCCTCACAGCAGAGGCATGTAAGTCTGGCAGGCTTTAGCTCAATGATCTTTCTTTCCACTATTGAAGCAGGACCCACATGGCATCCTATGAGACCTATTTGGGGCGTTGGAGCCTTTAAGGGCATATCCTAAAAGCTGGTAGTTCACCTGATCTCTATTGGGCTTTATCTGCCTCTTGTTATCTTAAAAGCCATGCTCAGAAGATCTCGCTGAGGGGTTTGAGGATCTCCATCCACCTATATAAATCTTTTCCATATATCTGGAGCTATTTGGAAAGAGACAAAACAGTGTTATTAGCTGGATCAAATAAAGAAGGTAGTAGTTTGCAGGAGAAAAAGATTTGGCGTCTTCTGTTCATCAGCATTCAAAAGAAATTAAAAAAAATTTTAAGTAAAAAAGCATGATATGGTAGACCCGTAGGATTTCCAGGATATGACTCCCCCCTTTTAAATTTTTTTTAAATTGACCTTAAAATATTTTCTGGGTACACTTTAATAATACCTTGACTTTAAAGATTGTAAGAATGACAAAATACAGTAAATGCTTTTGCTACATATGCAGGAGCATTGTCAGTTTAATCAGTTTAGGAAATCCAATAATAGAACAATGCATACAGACAATGAGCTATATCATGCTTACCAGCCTCTCCTGTTCTGGCAGAGGTTACTATAAATCCAGAATATGTATCCACTGTAACATGGACATAGGACTGTTTGCCAAATGAAGGTATATGAGTAACATTCATTTGCCAAAGTTGTCCTGGTAGGGGTCCTTGAAGGTTAACTCCCAATGAAGGGACAGCTAGTAGTAAAGGATCTCTTGGACAGGATTTCCCAATCTGTCATGCTGCTTCCCAAGAAAGTTGAAACTGTTTACACAGGGCTGCAGCGTTCTGGTGATGAATAGTATGAGACTGAATTGCTCGATCTATCATGGTTGCTCCAAATAATTTTCTTTTGGGTAACTTGATCAACAAGGGCATTCCTTTGTGCTAAAGCTACAGGGTGCATAGAGTTAGCTCGAGTGTGTCCTATAAAACATGGAGCTCTATGTTGACATACAAGTCTTTGAAGAAGGAGGAACTGCTGAAATAGTTCATCAGCATTTGTCCCTAAGACAGCAGTCTATAGTGGAAACACCATAAGTAAATATTTGCTGTCTGTATATAGATTAAAGGGAGGATATGGAAAATGCTGAAAAGCCATGATAATGGCATATAATTCTAGTCTTTGAGCTGATTTTAAGTTGACAGTTTCAGTATAAAGTTGTCCATTGATTTGCAAGAGTGATTTGCCATTTAGTGGAAGTTTCCCAGAGCCATTGTTGTTGATCACTCAGAGTACAATGGCATTTTAAGCCATTAATAAACACATCTGTACTAGGCATGCCTCATTGTCCTCTACCCATCCCTACTTCTGGTATTTTCTCTGAATGTTTCCTTGTAATCTAGGTCTGAATTAATTTCACTTATCTACTTGGTATCTAATAGGACTTTTTATATGCTTCTTAATTTTGAGAAAAATACTTAACCATTTTTCTCTTTGACTATTTCTTCTCGACCATTCTCTCTGTTATGTTCTTCTTGGTTCTTATTAAGTATATGTCAGATGTCATTTTATGTTCCTTAACTCCTCTTGTATATTTATTATCTCATTATTTTCTCTTATGTCTCAATCTATGTCTAGTTTGATTATTGCTACTATTATTTGTCATTTCCCTCTTCAGTTATATCTAGTAATTTATTTACCAAGTACTTTACTTTACTGGTTGCATTTCAGAATCACTTGGAAGATTAAAAACCATATCCATGCCTGGTCCTCCCCCAATAGTTTCTGCTTTAATTGGCATGAGTCAGGGAGTGAACATTGATATTATTTAAATCTTGAAGGTGATTATGATGTATAACCAAAGTTAAAAACTGTAGCTGAAAACATTTTGGGGGAAATTTTTTTTTTACCAGTGACCATGTCTTCCACATCAGCACTTCTATTTTTCTTTTTGACCCACTGGATTTTATTTCATAACACTTACTTTTGTTTTACAAATACCATTCCCTCTTTGGAATGCTTTAAATATTCATAATTCAAGTCTGTTTTAAGTTGTTCCATAATTTGTAACTCCTAAAATGTAAATTCCCCCATTGGTGGTATCTGGTGACTGTCATGGTAGTGAATTTCCTCACCTGCTTTGTAATTTTTGATGATAAATTCATATTGCATCTGGTGTCTTAAGATATGAGGACATCCTACTGGGCTGTCTGGTCCAGTAGATTTCACTGGTTCCAAGTCAATTTCTATGTAAGTGTATATTCTCAGGGTTTAAACTGCACATACAGCTCAAAGTCCGAGTATGCATTTAGTAACACATAGGCTTAGTGTTTTGAACTCACACTTATTTCCTATTCATACCTAGGACAGGACGCTAATTTTCAGTTTGGAGGGTAAAGATATCTGGATTTATTTGTGAACTTAAAATATATTCCTGGATTCCAGTTCACATGGGGAGCCCAGTTCTGTCTCCTTGGCTGGTATTCCTGATGAATATCTTTAGGCCTATCCCTGTGCATAAATTTGGCCACATGTCTTCAACTCCTGTGCTGGACTTCAGAGTTTCTCTCCTTTCTTTCCTTTGAGGATTTCCTTTTCTCACTCTTAAGCAACTATGTGCATTTTCTTAAAGTTTTAGGGATAACTGTAAAGACAGTACAACCTAGTCCCATTCTTCTTGTTGTTAACATTTTTTATTAGTATGACACATTTGTTATAATTAATGAACTAATATTGATACACTGTTAAATAGCTACACCCCATATTTGTTCAGATTTCCTTAGTTTTTACCTATGCTCTTTTTGTCCCAGGATCCCACCCACATGCCACATTATATTTAACCATCATGTCTCCTTAGAACCTCCTGGCTGAGACAGTTTTCCAAACATTTCTTCTATTTGATGACCCTGACAGTTTTGAGGTGTATGGCTCAAATATTTTTATAGGTTGTTCTTAATTGGAATTTGTCTGGCATTTTCCTCATAATTAGGTGGGGTTGCATGTGTTTGTAGGAAAGACCACAAAGATAGAGGTGGCATTCTTATTACATCATATCAAGGGTACATTCTGTCAATATGACGTATCAGTAATGATCTTAACCTTGGTCTCCTGGTGGAAATAGTGTCTATTAGTTTTACCCACTGTAAAGTTACTCTTTTTCCCCATATTGGGACTGAAGTCACTATGCACAGTGAACACTTAGGGAGTGTAGAGTTATGCTGCATCTTCTTTTTTATAACTTTTTTTAAGTGAGAGGAGTGGAGATAGAGAGATAGACTCCCGCATGCACCCGGCCTGGGATCCATCCAGCAACCCATGTCTGGGGCCAATGCTCAGATCAACTAAGCTATCTTCAGCACTTGAGGCCAACAGTTGAACCAACTGAGCCATCCTCAGCACTTGGGGCTTACACTCAAACCAACTGAGTTACTAGTTGTAAGAAGGGAAGAGAGAGAGAAGGAGGAGAGAAGCACATGGTTGCTTCTCTTGTGTGCTCTGACCAGAAATTGAAGCCAGAATGCCCATATGCTGGCTGACTCTCTATCCACTGAGCTGCACAGCCAGAGCCTTACTTCATCTTTTTTTCTCATCCCCTTTAATGAAGTTAATTCATAAATTTATAGTAGAGTTAGATTCTTTTGTCACAATCTGCAGTCCATTCCTTGACTCTTATTTTGGTGTATCTTGATACACAAAAAATATTTTTTGTGATGAATAGTATTTCATTGTACAGATGTACCACAGTTTCTTTTCATTTTTAAAAATTTTTATTTAGAAAATTTAACAGGGTGACATTGATCAATAAGAGTACATATGTTTCAGGTAAACATTTCTTTTTTTTTTTTTTTTTTTTTTTTTTTTTCATTTTTCTGAAGCTGGAAACAGGGAGAGACAGTCAGACAGACTCCCGCATGCGCCCGACCGGGATCCACCCGGCACGCCCACCAGAGGGCGATGCTCTGCCCATCCTGGGCATCGCCATGTTGCGACCAGAGCCACTCTAGCGCCTGAGGCAGAGGCCACAGAGCCATCCCCAGCGCCCGGGCCATCTTTGCTCCAATGGAGCCTTGGCTGCGGGAGGGGAAGAGAGAGACAGAGAGGAAAGCGCGGCGGAGGGGTGGAGAAGCAAACGGGCGCTTCTCCTATGTGCCCTGGCTGGGAATCGAACCCGGGTCCTCCGCACGCTAGGCCGATGCTCTACCGCTGAGCCAACCGGCCAGGGCAAGGTAAACATTTCTATAGCATTTGAACTGTTGATTATGTTGTATACCCTTCACCCAAAGTCAAATCATTTTTCTTCACTATGTATTTGTCCCTCTTTACACCCTTCCCCCCACCCCCATGACCTCTTTACTTTTATCCAGTTTATTTTTTCTTCACCTATTATTTTCTTCCAGTTTTTACAATTGTAAATAAAACTGCTATAAACATTTATGTGCAAGTTGTTGTCAGTATGTACCAAATGTTTGTATGTTTTGAATTTAGACATATATTTGCTTTAATAGTACTTGCATGTGAATTTGTGAAAATTTACCCTATGTTCAATCTTGCATCTTAATACAGAAGCCAACAACACTAGAATCATTCCAACAACACTGAAATCTTAAAAGAGTTCCAAGGTCCATAGTTGATTGAATCTATAGTGACAGGGAGTAAACAATTTATATGTGGTGAACTACATTCAGTGTTCACAATTGCCATATTGCCATCATTTTTTATTATTAATTTTAATGGGGTGACATTGATAAATCAGGGTACTTATGTTCAGAGAAAACATCTCCATATTATTTTAACATTTGATTATGTTGCATACCCCTCACCCAAAGTCAAATTGTCTTCCGTCACCTTCTATCTGGTTTTCTTTGTGCCCCTCTTCTCCCCCCAACCCTCCCTCTTCTACCTCCACCGCCCCCCCCATAACCACCACACTCTTGTCCATGTCCCTGAGTCTCATTTTTATGTCCCACCTATGTATGGAATCATATAGTTCTTAGTTTTTTCTGATTTACTTATTTCATTCAGTATAATTTTATCAAGGTCCATCCATGTTGTTGTAAATGATCTGATGTCATCATTTCATATGATTGCTATCATTTTAACATGGTCATTTTGAGCAAACAAATCTTTATGTGGACAAGGCAGCTTTGCAGTGATTTTGCCTCAGTTCTGCTTAGCTTTCAAATTTTCACTTTATTTCCTGTGGTGTCCTGCTATCCTTCCTGTTTGATTTTGTGAAAGTTCTTTTTATTTGTTCAATATTCTTCCCTTTTACTTGAGCTAGCTTGTATTCTTTGCAGCCAAAAAATAAAACAAAACAAAATCTTGAAAGACTAATTCTATTGTTTGTATTTTTGAAAAAAAAAAAGAGAAAGAAAAGAAAGAGAGAGAGAGAGAAATTTACTGATGCTAAATCCCCAAATCCTTACTAGTTGCTGCTTGTTAGAGCTACCTTAACAGGTCATTGAGACAAGCTCAGGAAATTCCACCAGGAACTCCAGGAACACTCAATAAGAAATGAAAGTGTTGGCCTTTGGTACCTCAGTGATAGTTTTCTCTTATTATTTAGATCAGGCTCCTTTTGTAACCTTAAAAAATGAATTCATATACCTGCTATGCTCTCTTTCCTATGATCCCAAAATTGTTCTGTTAAAACTTCTAAGGACAGGGAACTCTTTTCCAAGAACATTTAATATGCAGCTATTTAAGACCTACAGGTGCGAGCAGCAAAAACCAACAAAAGAAATCTAGAAAAAGAAAATTTTTTAAAAATCTTATTTAGAAAATTAAATTTAATGGGATGACATTGATCAATAAAAGTACATAGGATTCAAGTAAACATTTCTATAGCATTTGTTTTTAATTTTATTTTTATGTTTTTATTTTTTATTGAGAGAAGGGGAGGCAGAGACAGACTATCACATGTGCCCCAACCAGGATCCACCCAGCAAACCACTAGGGGGTAATGCTTTGCCCATTTGGGGCTGTTGCTGCTCTGTTGCAGCCAGAGCCATTTTTTAACCACTTAGGCCAAGGCCATGGAGCCATCTTTAGTGCCTGAGGCCAACTTGCTCAAGCCAATTGAGCCATGGCTGCTGGAAAAAGATAGAAGAGGTAGGGGTGGAGAAGCAGATGGTCACTTCTCCTGTGTGCCCTCACTGAGAATCAAACCCAAAACACCCACATGCTTGGTTGATGCTCTACCACTGAGCCAACAGTTCAATAGCATTTGAACTGTTGATTATGTTGTATACCCATCACCCAAAGTCAAATCATTTTTTGTTATTGTATATTTGTCCCTCTTTACTCCTCTCACCCCACTCGTCTCCCCTAGAACCCTCTTCCCCTGGTAACCTCTTTACTCTATCTATATCCATGAGTCTTAGTTTTATATCCCATCTATGTGTGAAATCACATAGTTCTTAATTTTTTCTGATTTACTTATTCAACTCAATAAAATTTTCCCAAGGTCCATCCGTATTGTCATAAATGGCACTATGCCATCATTTCCTATGGCTGAGTAGTATTCCATTGTGTATATGTACCACATCTTGTTTATCTAGTCCTCTATCGAGGGACACTTTGGTTGTTTCCATTGTCTTGGCCACTGTGAATGATGCTCCGATGAACATGGGGGTGCATGTGTCTTTCCATGCCAATGTTTTTTACTTTTATGGGTGAATACCCAGTAGAAGGATTACTAGGTCATATGGTAATTTTATTCTTAATATTTTTAGGAACCACCATAGTGTCTTCCATAATGTTTGCACCAGTTTACATTCCCACTAGAAGTAAATAAGGGTTTCTTTTTCTCCACAGTGTGTACAAAACTTGTTATTACCAGTCTTGTTGATAAGAGCTAGTGTAACAGGTGTGAGGTGGTATCACATTGTAGTTTTGATTTGAATTTCTCAAATAGCTAATGAAGATAAAAATCTTTTCATATATCTGTTGGCCATTTGTATGTGTTGTTGGGAGAAGTGTCTGTTCAGGTCCTCTCCCCATTTTTTAATTGGATTGTTTGCTTGTTGTTCTTGAGCTTTGTGAGTTCTTTATATATTTTGGATATTGACCCTTTATAGTAGCTGTTGTTTGCAAAGAACATCTCCCATTTAGTTGGCTGTTTATTTGTCAGTTTCTTTTGCTGTGCAGAAGTTTCTTAGTTTGATATAGTCCCATACATATCAAACTTTACTTTTATTTTTGCCTTTACTTCTCTTGCCTTTAGGGTCATTATGGAAAAAAATATGGTTATTCCTCAAAAAATTAAGAATAGAGCTATCATATGACCCAGCAATCTTTCTACTGGGTATATACCCTCAAAACTCGAAAACTTAGATATGTAAAAACACATGCATCCCCATGTTCATCGGAGCATTATTCACAGTGGTCAAGACATGGAAACAACCAAAGTACCCTTGATAGATGATTGGATAAAGAAGATATGGTACATATATACAATGAAATACTACTCACCCATAAGAAATAATGACATAGTATCATCTATGACAACATATATGGACTTTGAGAACATTATATTGAGTAAAATAAGTAAATCAGAAAAAGCTAAAAACTAT
This sequence comes from Saccopteryx leptura, assembly GCF_036850995.1. Classification (NCBI taxonomy): domain Eukaryota; kingdom Metazoa; phylum Chordata; class Mammalia; order Chiroptera; family Emballonuridae; genus Saccopteryx; species Saccopteryx leptura. Next base: position 136,760,387 of record NC_089508.1, on the reverse strand, counting down.
ATGATTTCACACATAGGTGGGATATAAAACTGAGACTCATGGACATAGAAAAGAGTGAAGTGGTTACCAAGGGGAAGAGGATGTGGGTGAGGGTGAAGGAGAGGAAGCTGTAGGAAGGATGAAAAGAGGGGCAAATATAACGTGACAGAAATTGATTTGATTTTGGGTGATGGGCATACAACATAATCAACTGCTCAAATGATGTGGAGATGTAAAACATACTTGAAATCTATGTACTTTTATTGATCAATGTCACACTGTTAGATTTAGTTTTCTAAATAAAAAAAATCAAGATTAAAATTGATCAAATGTGGCTAGAAAGTGTCAGTAATAATGCAAGAAAGTCTCTGCAGTTTACCTCTTATTCTATTATCTTTCATTTTACTAGAGGACCTAAATTATTATTGTCACATCATATGACATTAAATTACCATTGGGAGCTAGCCAGCTAGGCAGAAACTGGAGTCTGGTTGAAATGCCAAGTGGATAAATATTCCAGTCTTTAGATGGAGCAAAGAGAAATGTAAAGTGAACAAACGTGAGTTCAAACATGTTTATTTTGACTTATGGTTTGCAAGGATGGAGATTCCATATATAGATTCTTCTCATTACCTGAGCACTGCCCACCAAAAGGTAGCTTATGCTAATTTGTGAATCCATAGATAGTCTTCAAGGGGGCATAGGTAGGAAGTATCTTAGAAATTCCTTATGCTACTCACTCCTTCAACAAAGAGAGATGCCTTTTAGACCTGTTCTCATGTCCAGGCCTCACATACACTCTGTGAACTAGAACACCAGTCATTTACTTGATTTTTTTACTCATTTCTCAGGTTTCAATTGCAATGTTCTTTCCTTTAGGAACTATTCCCTGAGAACCTCGATCTGAGGTGTTTGCCCAAATTACTTCCTGTTTGCACTCTGTCTCACATATTTTTCTATTCATATCAGTATCATAGCCCACTGAAACTGTTCCCTTTAGACTAAATAGGAAGCAATTTGAAGTTAGGGACCATGCTTGGGTTTTTTTTTATAGTTATTGGCATTTGGTGTGTATACTCTGCAACTTTATAGAAAAAGGTGTTGAATATAATAAAATGCCTTTCATGAGTATTAATGTATCATCAAGATTGAGATGCACAACGCTTGGAGGGAGGATGGAGGGGAGAGAGAAGTTGGTGTGATGAAAAGAGAGAAGTGACTTTTATAGAATACCTACCTATCTTTACCAGGCAGCTTGCAAGAAACTTTATACATCTTGCCAATTTTTTTTTCTTTTTGTATTTTTCTGAAGCTGGAAACGGAGAGACAGTCAGACAGACTCCCGCATGCACCCGACTGGGATCCACCCGGCACGCCCACCAGGGGGCAATGCTCTGCCCACCAGGGGGCGATGCTCTGCCCCTCCGGGGCTTCGCTCTGTCACGACCAGAGCCTGGGGCAGAGGCCAAGGAGCCATCCCCAGCGCCCGGGCCATCCTTGCTCCAATGGAGCCTCGCTGTGGGAGGGGAAGAGAGAGACAGAGAGGAAGGAGAGGGGGAGGGGTGGAGAAGCAGATGGGCGCTTCTCCTGTGTGCCCTGGCTGGGAATCGAACCCGGGACTCCCGCATGCCAGGCCGACGCTCTACTACTGAGCCAACCGGCCAGGGCCTTGCCTATTTATTCTTTACGACAATCTTTAGAAATCATCTAACACAACTTTCCACAAATGAAAAACTGGAAAAAAGCATAAAATGCCCCTACTTTTGTATTCCGGTGTATTTTTACACCTTGTTGAATTATTACACCTGGGGCTTTTGCTTCTTCCTTGTCCAGTAGCACTTCACTTATTAGTCATCACAGAATTCACCTTATCACTTAACATCCAGTTCAAACATTTCCTCCACCTTAAATCTTCTTCTGAGAGGCCTTCTTACTACACTATCAAGCCTTTCAATCAGAATTAAGAATTGTTTCCTTTGAACTCTTTTGAATCAATAATTTTATCTGAAGTATGAATACAATTGTTCAGCACAGGGGCTTTGCATTCAAATTCCTCGAGTTTAAACATTCTTCACTGGTGAATTAGCCTAATAACTGTGGGCAAATTACTTAACTTTTCTAGCTTTGTTTATTCATTGTATCAGTCGGGGTTCCACCAGAGAAGCAGAGCCAGTACGAGATATATATTAAGAGAATTATTGAAAGAAATTGTTTTATGTGATTGTGTCTGAAATCCATAAGGCAAGACCATCAGGAGAGGCAGTCTGAAACTCTGGAACACCAGCTAAAGGTGTTATCCAAAATCAGAATTTCTTTTTCATCAGGGAAGTGTCAGTTTTGCTCTTAAGGTCTTTCAACTGATTTGGTCAAATTTACCTAGATCATCTAGAATAATCTTTCTTACTTAAATTTAACTGATCATGGACTTTAATCATATCTACAAAATATCACATTGGCAACACCTAAATAGTGATTGATTAGATAACTGGAGACTATAGCCTAGCAAAGTTGACACATCAAAAGTCCATCACATTAAAGTGGTGTGGTCAGGGGGAGGAATAACAATAGAACCTACTTCATCGGGTCAATATAGAGATGAAACAGGTTTATTCATATCATGCATTTAAAGTATTTTTTGGTAAGTGACAGAGCCTCAATAAATATTGACACTTAGTATTCTTTTTATTACGTTATATTCTCATCATTTTTACATGTATGCTTTTTTTAGACTTTGATTCTTTTATTCATGTATGAACACAAAGCTTTACATTAAGCCTGAGCTAAAGTATAGACACTGGTTAAATTCTTTAAATGAATAATTAATTTTAATTTTTAAATGGCTCACAGACAACCAAGAAGAATAACCTATGAAAGATCCATTTATGGCATGATGTTAATGAACACTACTCTTATTCATGAATTGTTTTTCCACCATTGGAGACCAAGAAGATACAACATTTTGGGCCATTTTTTCTTTTTTGAAGATTCTTTTATTATTTATTGATATCTCAGAGAAAGGAGAAAGAAAGGGGCAGAGGAGAAGCAGAAAGCATCAACTCATAGTAGCACCACCACAGGTCAGGCTCCACCATTTCTCAAAGAAAGAAAAGCCATGATGGTATCTACTAACTGAGTTGCAAAACTCCCTGTTTAGCACTAGTTTCTAATAGTATCACAGAGCATTCTATAGTTTGATAGCAAGCCAGATAAAAGAAGATCCACTCAATGATCGAAGGGTTTGAAAATGTATTAAGCTTAAGGAAGGAAGTTATTTGGTTTTCTGCAGTCATTGTGTAAAGATTATTAAAGGACATAAGCAAATATTGTTTTACATTCTTTTATTTTCCAGAAAGAAATTCATCTCACCTATATGTTATACCACAAGGAAAGATTTTTATTCTACAAAGCTTTAAATAATGACTGAGGGCTAAGGTCACATATCCCTGAGATAAAGAAGTTAAGATAAAATTCACAGTGGTGCCTGAAACTTGTGGAGTGTCATTATTTGTATCTTCTTTTTTTCACATCCTGGAGGTAGATCTGTTTTACAAAGTATAACTGAATGAAGTTGGAGCATTGAAACTCATTAGTGACAACAAAGATTTTTCAATATACAAAATCCAAAAGATATGGTTGCAGTATAGGGTATTCATATTAATTCTTCATTGCTAATTTTCTTTGCACTTTTTTCACCTATAGAAGTTACTTAGATTTAGCACTGTGTGCATATACCACCATTAAGCACAGTTGCAGAGAAAGTTTACAGGGGTGGCTTTAGAATGACCCTGTTTGGAAGGTTAAGTGTAAGCAGTGTTGGACATTGATGAAATAAAGATCAGATTCAGGTGCTGGTAAATAGTTTGTGTACTTACTTGAACTTAAAGATCAGATATAAATGTACAGTTAACTTTTATTATTATTATTCAATAATTTGCAACACTTCAGCTAGTATGTATATGTTCTACACCAAATTAGAAATGAGTTTTAACTAAAAACCCTGAATCTACACACATCGATTGTTTTTTTCTAATTCAGGTGGAAAATCCATTATTCACAAAATATTTACATATTATACCTATAAATTGCAAACACATAAAGTGATATAATTCTAAATTTCTTTTGTCAAATTAAATTGCTTTTGACCGAAACATTTTTAAGGTAGACAGGTTTTTATTTGAGAAAATTTGTTTGAGAAAGAGCATATAGAGAACAGAAATTTGATATTAACTAGGTGGACAATTTACTTAATAGACATTCATCAAGTGCCTACTAAGTGCAGGGAATGTGACAGGCATAAGTAATAAAAAGATAAAATAGAAATTATAGTCTAGTACACAAGCTTTCCAAATAGTGTTAAGTAAAGATAAGGTATCAGGGGACAGTGTTAGAAGGGTGCCAGACTCTAAATATTATAGAAAGCTTCCTGGAGAAAATGACATCCACATTGAGATATAAATGAATTCATAAAATTATTGCAAGCAAGTTCAAATTGTTGCAAACAGAGAGAACAGAGTAAGTGAGGGCACTGTGTCCAGTAGAAGCATGGCACGTTCTATTTATACTGTATTTGGTATAACTAAGATGTAGACTGTTTCTGGCATGTTATTACAGGAAGGAGCAAGGGAGATAAATAGCAAGAAGACTGACGCAGTAAAAAAATCTTAACAACAACAATAATAATGATCCCAAGAGGAAGCAAGATTTTCAGATAAAGATGACAAAATTGGGTTGAATTTTTATTTTTATTTATTTTACTTTTTTGGGGGGGTGTATTTTTAAACTGGAAGTGTCTGGAGGTTATCAACTGGAAAGAACTAGTAGATAGATATATCATTCTGACTTTCAGTAGCTCTCACTAGAGAAATATATTTTGGATTCATCATCATGGAGACTAGGGTTTTTTACCTTAACACTTTTGACATTTGGAGCCACATAATTATTTGTCATGAAGCCATCCTGTGCACTGTAGGAAGCTGAGCAACATTCCTGACCTTAATCCATTACCACTAATAGTATATCTTCCAAATGTTTACAATGAAATAAATATGTTTTCATATGTTGGCAAATGTACCTTGTGGATCAAAATTACACCCAGTTGAAAACCACTGATATGGATGGTACTTATCTATGTGTATGGGTGAATATAGAAAGAAGAAGAGAAGAGGTCTCAGGAAAGAACACGGAAGGACAACACACCATGTAGGGGCCTAAAAAAGAAAGAAAACCTAAAAGAGATTGAGATGGAGTAGTCAGAGAAGTGGGGGGAAAACACAGAGGCCAAATGAATAAATGTTTCAGTAAGAAAGATGTGATCTTTAGGAGCAAATGTGACTAAGAGATTAATTAAAGTAAAACCTAAAATGTGGCCTCCTGGGCCCTGTCTGGTTAGCCCAGCTAAGAGCATCATCCTGAAATGACAAGGTTGCGGGTTCAATCCCTGGTCAATGTACACATGGGAAGCAGCCAATGAGTGCACAACTGAGTGGAACAACAAATCAATGCTTCCTTCCCTTCTTTCTTCTCTCTCCTTTTCTTTCTCCCTTTCTCTTCTGTATCTCTGAAACAAAAAATAAAAAGATATTAAGCCTTGGCCAGATAACTCAGTTAGTTGGAACACTGTCCTGGCATGAAGGTCACCAGTTTGATTCTCTGGTCGAGGCACATATAGAAACAGCTCCTTGCCTTTCTCTAAAGGAAAAAAAATGTTGCCTTCTTTTTAGCAGCTAGCATGTCATTGAGAACCTCAGTGAAAATAATTTTGGTGGAATAGGGGCAGAGATCAGAGGTCAGTGAGGTAAAAAGGAAATAAATTTATATTGCACTGTTGTATTATTTTATCTGTCCAAGCAGGACAGACTAAACAAGAGAGTATGGGCTATTAAAAGAGTCTTTGGCTGTAGTTTTGAAAGAGAGTTCAAGGGACAGTCTATTGTCAAATGTGAGCTGATGATATTGACAAGAGAATGTGTAGCGTGAAAGACCGTGAAATGTAAACTTGATAGTGAAAGAAATGAATCAAGGAGAGAATTGACATAAGAGAAAATTGAACTCACAACAACATAGAGAGTTAGGATTCAATGTCTTTTATGAGTACAGAAATAGATAAAACAAGAAATACTGAGGGGAAGATTTGAATTATGCATCAGTACAGTCAATAAGCAAATTTGGCCTTGTTTTCTTTGTCTCTAAGTTCAGGGAGTTAACCTAGACACCCCCAAGATTTCTTCCAACTTGATTGATATAAAACAGGAGGAATCTTTCTGATTATTATGTTATAAAAATATGATTTTAAGGAATGAAAGATATCTGTATATTGAGTTTATGTTTATGAAACTATTGATATCATGTTTTTCTTAAGCTTCTCTTGATTTTGATACTATAAATTTAATGTAATAAGTTAAATATTTTATTTCCAACAATTAGTTCTAATCAATTTTGATAGATTTTTTAGTTTAGAAAAAGGAAATTTAGACACATGAGAAAGTTTTAGGTAGTTCAATAGCTTTAATTTGGAGAGAAGCATACGTTCTGAAGAAATACAAAGAACAGGAACTGGATTTGTGGGTTTTTCTACCTATTAGCATACTTTTTTGTGTGTGGTGTCCCTTTATCCCTTATAATCCTTTCTAAGAGTTTAGCCATAATAAATGATTAAATTATTGTGCTTTAAAGGAAAATGACAAGGCTATAAAACAAAGTCAGAAAATATGAAGGACAGATAAGTCTTCCTTGCTTCCTGACACTGAAAACAGACATCACTAATTTAATTCACACTCTTTCCTCCAGAATCTAAACACAAAAATACTACCTTAGACCTCATCCTAGATTTACTCAATCAGCATCTTCAGTGATTCTGATTTACTTTGCCTAAGATAAATTTTTTATAGATGGCTCCAGGTTAGAGTTGGCACCTGAAATAAGAACTACATTATCTCAGCTGAAGAATAACTATCAGCTCTCACCTGCCTCTTTCTTCCCTGTGTTTTCACATTCCAAAGTGGAGATGCATCTGAATCAGAACAAGACAATCAATAGAGAAGCTACAACAAGACTGAAAGTAATCCTAGCCAACCCTTCTCCCACCTAGTTATTATTCTTAAGGGCCAGATCATGGGAAGATCATCCCATTAATAGCTGGTTATTAGTTGATTTAATCTAAAAACATTTATTAAGACTTGGTATACTTTAACATTGGAATGTATTTCAGGTTGTAAGAAGAAAAAGGAGATAATACCAGTATTGACACAATTAATTAGCTCCTTCTTACCTATACTTCCCAAAGAAACCAACAAAATTTTAAGTGAAAATACCAATCATGAGGGTTTCCCTTAAAAAAAGGACATATGAAAAGCAAGAGCAGGAAATGTGATAAAGTCAGCATATCTGAGGTTGTGTTCCAAGAAGACTTTTAAAAGTTCATGGTTCTGGCAGAGCATCCCAAGGCAAAGTCAGAAAACAAGCAGAGAAGTCTTTCAGCTCCTCAGTTCAACATCCCCATCATGTTTTCTGTCTCCCTCTTCCACTGTTTTGCTACACAGAGTCCAGTGCCCATTTCTTAAAGAATTTTTGTTGCACTTTTTTGGGCCTTCATCCATACTATTCTTCAAATCTTCGACTACATTTTTGCTAAATAGAAAAATTATTAGATCTTGTTTTTAGTAAATGTCTCCTCTAAGATAAGAGGTTATCTCATGTTAGTATTTCACCTTTTTCTGGAAAGAGAAATCTGAGGCAGATTTGAGAAGTGGTTCCTGGTTGCTCTGTGTAGTGACGTGGGTCAAGACACGGTTGAACCTCAAGGATGAGCAGAAAAGAAAGAAGCCAAGAGGACTGAGGATTTCCATTGCCACTTCATGGAAGCAAACTCTGGTTTGTATTTTACCTATTAATATTTCAAATAATTTTGCATAAATATTTACTCTTCATAATAAATATGAAAATAACAGCAACAACAAAACTGAAATCCTGAAACTAAAGATCAAACAGCTTAAAACAGTGGTTATCTAACTTCAGCTGCATCAGAATAATCAGAGGGCATGTTAAAACAAGGGTGCACAACCAATAAAATTTCCAAGTTGGTAGGTTTGTAGTGAGGCCTGAAAATTTGGATTTTAACTAGTTCCTAGGTGAGATCCTGATATTGCTGGCTTTGTCACTACATTTTTTAATTTTATTTTTAAAATTTATTTATTAAATTTAATGCAGTGACATTGATAAATCAGGGTACATATGTTGAGAGAAAACATCTCTAGATTATTTTGACATTTGATTGTGCTGTATACCCCTCCCCCAAAGTTAAATTGTCTTCTGTCACCTTCTATCTGGTTTTCTTTGTGCCCCTCCCCTCCCCTAACCCCTCTCTCCTTCTTCACCCCATCCCCCCTCCCCCACCCCCCACCCCTGTTGCCATCACATTCTTGTTCATGTCTCTGAGTCTCATTTTTATGTCCCTTCTATGTATGGATTCATGTAGTTCTTAGTTTTTTTTCTGATTTACTTATTTCACTCCGTATAATGTTATCAAGGTCCATCCATGTTATTGTAAATGATCCGATGTCATCATTTCTTATGGCTGAGTAGTATTCCATAGTATATATGTACAAAAGCTTTTTAATCCACTCGTCCTCTGATGGACACTTGAGTTGTTTCCAGATCTTCGCTATTGTGAACAATGCTGCCACATTTTGAAAAACATTGCTTTCAAAATATAAAGCTGGATGATGTCAGAGTAATGGCAGCATGAGAGATACTGTTGATCTCTCCCCTTGAAATTTCAACAAATGGAACCGCTATAGCTCAGTGAAAGAATCCCAGATAGGGTCACAGTCTTGCCTGAAAGATCTGCTCACCCAATCAACTAAAAGTGGGAAGGCTAAAAAAATGGGGGCAGGAGATAAGACACACTCACAGTTGGCTTAGAAGAAGGAAGATGCCCAGACTTATCTGGCTTTCATCCACTAGGGCTCCAGAGAGGGAAGGAATTAGAGTGACTGGGTTTCTCTCTGACAGGGCTCTGGAGAGGGGAGAAACCTTGAGCTACTGGGTTTTCTTCTGCTGGGAGAAGCACAGACGTTGGTAAGAATTTGATGTGCTACTGAACAAAAGTGGCAGAACATGGGGTTATCACCATTGTTCCCATAGTTGGCAGGTAGCCTGCACTCAGACAGTGACACAAAAATACAAACTATAGCCCCCCAGTTTCCCAGGTACTCCTCCCTCCCCTTGCATGTACAGAAAGTGGCAGAGACATACCACACAGCTGAAGAACAGAGGTACTCTGTGTCTGGTCCCTTGCTCTTTTTGGATGCAGAGGGGAGCAACTGGAAGCCTGAGATTACCACTGTTAAAGCTGTAAAGCCCTCACAAGTCCCATCTATTATTGTGACTGCAGCCATACCTCCACCTTTGTCACAGCATCTTCTCTGCAGAGTACAGTCTAGAATTTTATAGAACTAAAATTTATAATACAGTGCCATCTACTAGAAGAAGATAAAAAATTTTCTCAGAAATATTATCTTCTATTTTTTTGTTTTTCTTTAGTTCCTATTGTGGTTGTTGTATCATTTACGTTTGATTATTACTTTTTTAGTTTTTGTTTTTTGCAATATTTTTCTTTCATTTTAAATTTAATTTAATTTTTAAATTTATTTTCATATCTTTTTGTTGTTATTTTTTGCTTAAATTTTCAACAATACTGCTCTCAAATGCCCTCAAGGCAGAAAAAAAGAAATACCATGACTACACAAGAAAGAGACACAATTCAGAAAAAAATTAAAAATCTACTGAAAGCAATCTCAATATTATAAAAACCTTGGAATTAAACAATAAATAATTTAAAATTGAGTTATAAAAATAATAAATGAGATTCATAAAAACATTGACAGGCAACTTAATAAACTCAGAAAACAAAATGAATATCTCACCAAAGAAATTGAAAAGAGGCAACTAAAGATAATACAGAGGGAAGAAGAGAGACACAAAAAATTTTTAAAAACTGAGAGAATGCTATGAAAATTGTCTGACTTCATCAGAAAAAGCAATATAATAATGAGTATTTCCAAAGAAGAAGAGAGGAAGAAGGGAATGGAAAGCCCAATTCAAACAAATAATTGTTGAGGACTTCCTAATCCAATGGAAAGAGTAAGATTTTTAATCTAAGAAGCAAACAGAACACCTATTTACCTCTCTAAAGTACATTGTAATAAAATTTTCAAAAAATCAACAACAATGAAAGAATCCTCAAGGCAACTAGGGAAAAAAAGAACACAACATATAAAGGAAGGACCACTAGGTTATCACATAACTGTTCAGCAGAAACTCTACAAACCAGAAGAGAGTGGACCAAATATTTAAAGTACTGAAATAGAGGAATTACAACCAAGAATACTATATCCATCAAAGTTGTCCTTCAATTATGGAGAAAAAATAAAAACCTCTACAGACATATAGAAGCTGAGTGAATTTATCACCAGAAAACCCCACTGCTGGAAATACTTAAGGTGGTTATTCTCCTGGATACAAAAAACAAAACAGCACAAAACTATAAGAAAAGCTCCAAGAAGGTCACAATATAAACAAGAATAATCTATGATAACAATAACATAAAAGAAGAGAGGGTGAAGGTCTAAAGTAGCTAAGGAAGATGTAGTGTAGAAGCACTCATAAGACAAAGCACTTTTGTATATAAGAACTTTTTTCTCAACAATGTAATGGTAACCACCCAAGAAAAAATTATAACTGGTGACATTACGGAAATGGTGCCGCAGCGCGTCTGGCAGATTTCCCCAAAATTTAAACAAATTCATCAACCAGAGACAGAAAAATCTATCCTTGGAGCATCCAGGAGTTCCACATACTGAAGGCGAAGGGGCTGCTTTCACTTGGAACTGAGAGTCGGGAGGGAGCTGAGGGTGTGGAGGAAGCTAACTGTAGCATGGACGTTCATTCAAGCTGAGGAGGGAGTGTGCCTGTGGTGAGTCAACCCACGCGAGCAACCGCCCACCCACACTCTGCGAGCAACAGCCCACGTGCCGCAAGCAGCTGCCCGCACACTGCGAGAAACTGTGCACCCCGTGCCATGGGCATCCCATTCACCGGTGCCCAGAGCACCCCAATCGCCAGTGGCAGGCGGGGAGTGCTCCAAAGCAAACTTCCCTATGCCCGAGCTTCTCTCCAGGGGCGGGGCATCTCACCCAGCCATTCAAGCTAATAATCAAGCATTGGGGGAGAGGCACACAGGCAGCTTGCAGTCTGTCCTGGAGCACATCTGCAGATCCAATTACTGAAATTAGCTTAACCCACAGTCTGCTCACCTCCCAACTGACCTACCTGGCTCTAATTGACAAGATCTCTCTCAGCTCAGTGATCCAAGACAAGAGGCGTGATATTCTTTAGTGCTTCTTGCTAAAAGGGTGGGGGCAACTTCTGATTGACAGAGCTTTCATACTCAGGGATATTCGCTAATAAGAGGGACTTGGCAAATGTTAAGACCTGTACTGCAGGCAATGCCTAGGGCATCTTCTTCCCAGCCAAAACAAGCTACAAAGTGTGGAAAGCCTGGGAAGAGTAGTCCCACAGAGTGCTAGGTATGCTGAACAGGACTGAAGGAACATAGAAAGTCACCTTGAAAGCAATTGGCTCCCAGACCCGCATGATTACGCTGGCGGCTCTGACTGACAGAGCCTTACCTAGAGCCCTGCGTTGAGTGGGGACAGAGTGGGAATTTGCCAGCTCTATGAGCCTCTTAATCCCCAGTCAGAAGCAGCGGCAGTGGCAGCCTCATAGCTGGATCACCAGGCCGCTAATTCAGGAAGGGGAGACTAGGAGAGAGGCTCCGGGACAACGGACTCTCTCACTGTTGGAGCCTGCAAATGCTAACCAGCCTTGACTACCAATGAGACTGAAGCCAAATATATGACATTGCCATAGAGTCTCATCAACTGCAAATCCCTACCTAAGCATGACACAGGGGCAGAGCCTGCGGTACAAAGTCACTGACCAGGAAGAGGGAGAGGAAAGAAAAAGGAAGAAGATAACCTCTCAAAATCAAGAAAAATCCACAGACTTTATAACTTGTTCCACTATTTTTTTTTTTGTTTCTTTTATCTTCTTGCCTTTATTATTATTATTTCCTCCATCTTGGTCCTTTTATTCTCTGCCCATCTTATTCTTCCCTTTTCTTGAACTACAGTACCCATAAGTATTACATTTTATTTCTTTTCTTCTTCCTTACTCTCTATGAGGGTTACACTCCAAAACCCTTAACTCTCTCTCTCTCTCTCTTTTTGTTTTCTTTCCTTTTTTTCTTCCTTTCCTTTTTCCTTTTTTCTTATTTCTGCCTTTCTATTAGTTTCCTCTTTTTAACTTTTAATCATCAATCATGAACAAATTATTTAATTTGGGACTCAAGTTTTTAATTTGTGTGTGTTGCATTTTGGGTGCTTTTTACTTTGCTTTTTAACTCATTAGCATTCCTCCCAAGCCAGAATCTCCATTATATTTAATCTTTGCTCCACTTAATACATAGTTTTTTTTCTTCCTTTTTTCTGTTTCCCTATTATCCCTCTCATTATATCTCTTAGTTGACCATCACTTACAAGCAAATCATTTTATATTTGACCAAGATTTTTTTCTTTTTTGCATTTTGTAGGTCCCTATTTCCTTTTTGGCCCCTTGAACACTTCCCCCCCAACTCAGGCCCTCCATTATATGCAGTTTTTGTTCCATTTAGCATAATATAATTCACAGGTCATCATGATATTTTTTAAAGGAGGAGGGGAAAGGAGGGGAAGAGAAGAAAGCTCAGATAAGGGCCTAATATCCAAAATATACAAAGAACTCATAAAACTCAACAACAAACAAACAAAAAATCCAATAAAAAAATGGGTAGAGGACATGAACAGACACTTCTCCCAGGAGAAATACAAATGTCCAACAGATATATGAAAAGATGCTCATCTTCAGTAGTTATTAGAGAAATGCAAATCAAAACTACAGTGAGATACCACATCACACCTGTTAGATTAGCTATTATCAACAAGACAGGTAATAGCAAGTGTTGGAGAGGCTGTGGAGAAAAAGGAACTCTCATTCACTGTTGGTGGGACTGTAAAGTAGTACAACCATTATGGAAAATTATGGTGGTTCCTCAAAAAACTGAAAATAGAACTACCTTATGACCCAGAAATTGCTTTACTTGGGTATATACCCCCAAAACTCAGAAACATTAATACATAAAAAGACATGTAGCCCCACGTTCATTGCAGCATTTTTCACAGTGGCCAAGACATGGAAACAACCAAAAAGCCCTTCAAAGAAGACTGGATAAAGAAGATGTGGCACATACACCCTATGGAATACTACTCAGCCATAAGAAATGATGACATCAAATCATTTACAACAAAATGGTGGGATCTTGATAACATTATACAGAGTGAAATAAGTAAATCAGAAAAAAACAAGAACTGCATGATTCCATACATTGGTGGGACATAAAATCAAGACTAAGAGACATGTACAAGGGTGTGGTGGTTACCAGGGGTGGGGAGGGAAGGAGGGAGAGGGGGAGGGGGAGGGGCACAGAGAAAACTAGTTAGAGGGTGACGGAGGACAATCTGACTCTGGGTGATGGGTATGCAACATAATTGAATGAAAAGATAACCTGGAGATGTTTTCTTTGAATACATGTACTCTGATTTATTAATGTCACCCCATTAATATTAATAAAAATTTATTTTAAAAAATTAAAAAAGAAAAAATTATAACTTAATTACATAGTGTAAAAATAGAAGAAATAGAGGAAAGAAGTATGGAACACCACCAAAGCAAAACATCTGACAGAAACAGAAAAGAACCAAAGGAGAAACAGAGCTACCAGGAAAAAAAAGGCTATAGGAAATTCACATATGTCAATAATTACCCTAAATGTAAATGGACTGAACTCACCAACAAAGAGGCACAGAGTAGCAGATTGTATCAAAAAGCAAAACCCAACCAAAGCCTATCTTCAGGAGACACATCTAAGCTACTGGGGCAAATATAGACTCAAAGTGAAAAGTTGGAAAATAATTATCCAAGAAAATAATACCCCCCAAAATAGCAGGTGTAGCCATACTTATATCTGATAATACAGACTTCAAGACAACAAAGGTAACAAGGACAAAGATGGACAGTTTATCACAATATAAGAGACACTATATCAAGAAGGTATAACACTTCTTAATATATATGCACCAAATCAGGGAGCACTAAAATATATATGGCACCTACTAAAAGATAATAAAATAAAAACAGACAAAAATGCAATTATACTTGGAAATCTCAACACATCATTGATGGCATTAGAAAGATCATCCAAGCAGAAAACCAATAGAAAAATATTGCCTTAAATGACATATTAAACAAAAATGGACATAATAGAAATTTACAGGAGATATAATTTCAGAATATCAGTTTATACATTTTTTTCCAGTGCATATAGGACATTCTCAAGGATAGATTATAAATTGGGCCACAAAACTGATATCAACCAGTTCAGAAAGATTGAAATTATACCAAGCATATTCTTTGACCATAAGGTTGAAATTGCAAAAATGAAGTAAAAAACACACTAAAATGTGGAACTTAAATAACATACTTTTAAAAAATGATTTAGTCTAAGAATAAGTAAAAGCAGACATTAAAAGATATCTTAACACAACATATCAAAACTTATGGGATACAGCAAATGCAGTAATAAGAAAGAGGTTTATATTATCACAGGCTTTTGTTAAAAAAACAAGAGAGATCTCAAGTAAACAAACAACATCACATCAGAAAGAACTAGAAAAGAAAAAAGGCATTTCAAAATCAACAGAAGAAAAAAATAGTAAAAATTAGAGCAAAGCTAAATGAAATAGATAACATAACAACTATAGTTAAAATTAATACAACAAAGAGCTGGTTCTTTGTAAAGATCAATAAAATCGACAAAGCCCTGGTTAGACTCACTAAGAAAGAAAGAAAAGGGACTCTTATAAACAAACTCCAAAATGAAAGAGGAGAAAGTACCAAAGACATCATAGATATGCAAAGGATCATAGCAGAATACCATGAAAGATTCTATGCCTCAAAATTCAAAAATCTAGAAGAAACAAATTCCTAGACTGAGTTACAATGAAGTGAAAAACCTAAGTAGACCTTTTAGCATGAAGAAAATAGAAATAGCTATCAAAAACCTCCTCAAGAATAAAAGTCCAGGACCAGATAGGTACACTAGTGAATTCTACCAAACATTCCAAGAAGATTTGGTATTTATTCTTCTCAAAGTCTTCTAGATAAATGAAGAAGAAGCAATACTCCCTAATACATTTTATGAGGCCAACATAACTCTCATGCCAAAACTTGGCAAGGACAACACACAAAAAAGAAAACTACAGACCAATCTTGATAATGCATACAGATGTAAAAATCTTAAACAAAATATTAGCAAATTAAATACAACATATTAAAAAATAATACATTATGATCAAGTTGGGTTCATTCCAGAAGCACAAGGGTGGTTCAACATACACAAAATGATCAATGTAATACACCATATCAACAAAACAAAGAACAAGAATCACATGAGTCTCTCAATTGATGAAGAAAAACATTCGATAAGATGCAACACCCATTCATTTTTAAAACGCTAAATTAAATGGTTATAGAAGAAAAATACCTCAACATAATAAAAACTATATATAATAAACCATCAGTGAATTTTATACTAAATTGTGAAAAACTGAAAGTTTTTCCTCTAAAATCAGAAACAAGACAAAGATGCACATTTTCTCCATTATTATTCAAAATAGTACTGGAAGTCTTAGCCAGAGCAGTCAGGTAAGAGAGAGAAATAACAGGCATCCACAATGGGAAAGAAGAAGTAAAGGTATCACTTTCTTCAGGGACATGATCCTGTGTAGAGAAAACCCCAAAGACTCCACCATAAAACTATTAGAAACAATAAATATAGTAAAGTTGTGGGATACAAAATCAATATACAATAGTTTACTACTTTCCCATACAGCAATGATGAAACTTCAGAAAATCAAGTGAAAAACAATTCCTTTTACAATTGCAACAAAAGCAATAAAATACCTTGAAATAAATTTAACAAAGCATGTGATGGACCTTTATACTAAAAACTACAAAGCATTATCAAAAGAAATTGAAAAAGACACAATGAAATGGCAAAATATTACACATTCATGGATTGGAAGAATCAACATAGTTAAAATGACTATATTACCCAAAGCAATATACAAATTTAATGCAATCCTCATTTAAACCCCAAAGGCATTCTTTAACCCTTTGAGTAGTATGGACCCTCATATATGTCCCTGTGCCTCCTGACCATGTAGAGCAGTGGTTCTCAACCTTTCTAATGCCGTGACCCCGCAATACAGTTCCTCATGTTGCGGTGACCCCAAACCAAAAATAATTTTGGTGGCTACTTCATAACTGTAATTTTGCTACAGTTATGATTCGGAATGTAAATACCTGATATGCATTATGTATTCTCATTGCTACAAATCAAACATAATTTAAACATAGTGATTAATCACAAAAACAATATTTAATTATATATTGAGAAATATTTATTACTAATGGACCTCCTTACCTAGTGTATTGGGGCTACCATTCTGTAAAAAGCTGCTTAACTAATGGATCTGTTTTTTCCAGATTAGTGGCAAGTTTTCTATATAGAACAGTGTGAACTACGTCATAGGATACACTGCAGTTTCTGCACAGCATGGTATTTTTCAGGACTCTTTCACACTATAAAGCAGTGGTTTCTGCGGTGGAATCCACATCTCATTTACTTCAATGGGATACCCGTGGATTCCGCAGAAGAGAGATCCCCTGTATGGCAGAAATGCAGTTCCGACACATTTCTTCCTCTCCTATTCAAGTCAATGGGAGGCTTCAGCAGATTCCGCTCAAATATAGAGCATGTTGCTTAATTTTTTCCACGATAGAACTTTTCCTAGAGCAGAAAAATTCCAAAGGTGGAATCCACCACCCCCAATAGACTGAAAGAGGCCTCACACTGAGGAATCTGCTGTGCGGATTCTGCAGTGTAAAAGATCTGCCTCCTATAGAAGTCTATTGGGGAACAGTGTGAACTACATCTTATAGTGGTCTCTTATAGTATAAGACCGACGTAGTTCACACTGTGTAAATGTATGGTGCTTTGTGTAAGTGTAAGCTGTTTTGTGTACTGTGTAATGATTACACACAAAGCACCTTACACTTACACAGTATTGTGTGTATGGTGTGTGTACTGTTTTTACATTATTAATCTTTTTTACACCAGCAGGCTGTCTCACAGGCTCTCTTGGCTCTCCGCCTCTTGCCTCTCTGCCTCCTAGGCTTCTGTCCTCCTGCGCTTGCTGCACCCGCCCACTGATGATGTCAGCAAGCGCCGGACACACATAATGCACTGCTATGGATGAGCAGCCATGCTGCTATGGACTGTGGAGCATTCCCCTACTTCCCCCGCCCCTTAGGCCCCGGTCGGATGATGCAATCACATCTGCGCATGACCGCAGGCATTCAGTTTGGAACGCACATCCATAACGGCATGCGTTCAAGCTGAATAGCGCTGCTGCAGACGGTAGCATGGCTTCTCAGCAGCTAAAGCCATCGGAGATATGTATTTTCTGATGGCTTTAGGTGACCCCTGTGTTTTGGTCATTCGACCCCCGCCAGGGTCACGACCCACAGGTTGAGAACCGCTGTAGAGTATAATCAATTTATTTTAAAAATGTGTAAGGCAAAATTAAAAAAAAGGCAAATGTATGTTCTTCTTGTTTCCATAAATTGGTTATTAAACAAACATAATTTTAAGTTAATAAAACTGTAACTGGAACAAATTTCATTTTTGTAAGAAAAAAAAACCCTCACTCCTGGAGGTCAGTGAGCATGAAAGAACTCATTACTCAAAGGGTTAGGAAACTAGAACAAAAATTACCAGATTTGCATGGAACCATAAAAGACCCTGAATACTCAAAGCAATTCTGAGAAAAAAAGACTGAAACTGGAGGTATCACACTAGCTGACTTTAAATTGTAGTATAGATCCATAATAATCAAAACAGAATGGTATTGGCAGAAAAAAGGTATACAGAACAATGGACCAGAATTAAGAGCCCAGAAATAAAACCATATGTATATATATACACACAAATCATCTTCAACAAAAGAGCCAAAAACACACAATGGAGAAAAGAATATCTCTTCAATAAATGGTGCTGGGAAAATTGGAAAGCCACATGCAAAAGAATGTACTTGACTACACTTTGTTCCCTTGCACAAAAAATTAATTCAAAATGGATCAAAGACCTAAATATCAGATCTGAAACAATAAACCAAACCACATAGAAGAAAACATAGGTACTAATTTTTTGGACCTTTGCTGCACAGAATATTTTATGAATTTGACCCAAACAAGGGAATTAAAGGCAACAGTAAATGAATGAGATTATATCAAACTAAAAAACTTCTGCAGCAAAAGAAATTGAAGACAAAATAAACAGATATCCATCCAAATGAGAGTTGATATTTACAAATAATAGATCTGATAAGGGGTTGATATCCAAAATATATAAAACACTCACAATGCTCAACAACAAACAAGCAAACAAATTTAAAAATGGGGAGAAGACTTGAACAGACACTGCTCAAAGATGATATACAAGTGGCTAATAGATATGAGAAAAGATTCTCATCTTCACTAGCTATTCAAGAAATGCAAATCAAACCTACAATGAGATTCCACTTGACATCTGTTAGACTGGCTATTTTCAACAAGACAAGTAATAAGAAGAGATGGCAAGGCTGTTGTGAAAAAGGAACCTTCATTCATTGATGGTGGGAATGTCAACTGGTATACCTCTTATGGAAGAAAGTATGGTAGTTCCTCAAAAATTAAGAATAGAATTACCATATAATATATATAACAGAATAGAAATACCTCTACAGGGTATCTACTCAAATAACTCAAAAACACTGGTACTCAAAGACACATGCACCCCCATGTTCATCACAGCATTATTAACAGTGGCTAAGACATAGAAACAACCAACGTGCCCTTCAATAGAGGATTTGATTAAGAAGATATGATTGATATACAAAATAAAATACTACTCAGCATGATGACCTATTGACATTTACAAAAACATGAATGGAACTTGAGAACATTGTATTGAGTGAAATTAGTAAATCAGAAAAAGCTAAGAAATATATGATTTCTCACATAAGTGGGATATAAAACTGAGACTCATGGACATAAATAAAAGTGCACTGGCTACCTGGGGAGAAGGGATAGGGGTAGGTGAATAAAGAGGGACAAATATATATTCCGTAAACATAAATAAATGTGAAATATTTACCTGGGGAAGAGGGTAGAAAAAGGGGAGAAAAGAGAGACAAATATGCAGTGAATGAAAATTGACATTGGGTGGTGGGCATGCAGCTTCAAGGCTATAAAGATATTTCACTGAAACCTTATGTACTCTTATTGATCAATGTCATCCCATTAAATTTAATATTAAAATTAAAAATAAAACAAAAATATATATATGAGGGTACATTCTGTATGGGTTGGTGATCCTGTGGTCTCAATAAGGTATGTGTTTTAGTAGCATCTGAGATCTTTATATGCACAGACCTCATAACTTTACGTAGCCCTGCCTGTCTTCTCAACCAGATGTTAGAATTCATTTTCTAAATATAAATTGTTCATATTTTAAAATTATGTGTCACAATGCTCTGTGGAAGATTTCACATATAAATTTGGATTTCTACCTTTTGAAAAATCAGAATAGCCAGCACCACTGGGCCTTTCTTGCCACCTGGCAGCCCTCTGCTGGAGATGAGCCAGCTGCCTTCTTCCCTCAGCTGAGCTTCTCCCTTAAGCTTCTTAAATTCTCAAGAAATCATGCACATTTGTTTAAAATCTCATTTTTGGAGATATGTAACTGATCATTGAGGGTTATCTGTCCTTTACTGCCATTGTTGAAAGGCCTTTGAATAAAAAATGATAAGTGAAAGCCATTTTCTATTGTGTTTGCTATCTATATTAGATGTAATATATCATAGTGTTAAATTAAACATGAATATATTTTTAGGAAATTAAGCTTACTGTAAATTAACATTAATGAGATGAAAATTTACTCTAAGACTCCTCCTACCTTGGCGTAGAAGCCTGAACTAGTACCTAATATAATACTTCATTTGGGTATTTTAAAGGAAATTTCACTGAATTCTATTCATCTTCCAATACTGGTTACATTCTGAGTTGTTTTTTTTTTTATAAATAAATTTTTATTTTAATGGGGTGACATCAACAAATCAGGGTACATATATTCAAAGAAAACCTTTCCAAGTTATCTTGTCATTTAGTTCTGTTGCATACCCATCACCCAAAGAGAGATCATCCTCCGTCACCCTCTATCCAGTTTTCTTTGTACCCCTCCCCCTCTCCCTTCTTCCCTCCCCCCACCCCCTGTAACCACCACACTCCTGTCCATGTCTCTTAGTCTCGCTTTTGTGTCCCACCAATGTATGGAATGCTGCAGTTCTTGTTTTTTTCTGATTCACTTATTTCACTCTGCATAATGTTATCAAGATTCCACCATTCTGCTGTAAGTGATCCGATGTCATAATTTCTTCTAGCTGAATAGTATATCAAGGTGTATATGTGCCCCATCTTCTTTATCCAGTCTTTTATTTTTTTTTTTACAGTGATTAAAAGTCTTTAAGCAAACTCTTGGCCAATACAGCAAGAATCCATAAAAGTGTAGTGTCCTTAAAATGTTCACCAAGTCCAAGTAGGCCCCATCACCATGCCAAATCCCTGAAAAATGCAACCCAACCACAGTTCAGTCTGTTAAGAGCTGTCACAGGGAGCAGGAGTCCAATAAAAGTCCACTGCCAGGAAAAGTTCGCATGGCATTGGAATTGTTGTCACCATTCTATACTTTGCAGCTCATGTCCAAGACCCAATGACTGCTGCTTCTAGCTGGTAATGATGCAGGTAGACTGGAAAAGCCATTTGCAGCATGCGTGGATATGGAGCTTCTGTTCTCCTCTGCCTGGAGAGATGATATCAGGGTGCTTTTCCCTGAAGCTCTGCGACTGTGGCATGGTAAAGAGAACCTTGGGATACACTAAGCTGGGTGGCAAAGGTAGATTCATAATAGAAGTTGGCAAGAGGGAGAAAGAGAGCTCTAAATTAGGAGTAGGTCCCAGCCTGAAATATGAGTGGGGCATTGAGGTAGGAGGGATAAAGGAAACACTATATATTGAGCAAAGTCGCAGAAAATAGGATTATCAACACCCACAACAGAGATCTTTGAGGGAAGAATAGAAAACCTGACTATTCAGGCAAAACATAGTTAAGTGGCCCTTGTGCAAATGAGATCAGTTTACCTGCTTCTTGGAAGAAATACCCTAGGCTCGCCCACAGTGTTGTAGATGGGGCCGACGGCCCTGGGCACCTTCAGCCTTCAGTGGCAAACTCCAGCTTTCTGGGCAAGGTTAGGTCATAGGTGAAGGGATCAGGGCTGGAAGAGACTGAACCCTCCCTTAGAGGAGTGAGGGAGAATCCTACCTTCCAGTGTCCCTGTTTCCTCACAGCAGAGGCATGTAAGTCTGGCAGGCTTTAGCTCAATGACCTTCCTTTCCACTATTGAACCAGGACCCAGATGGCATCCTATGAAACCCCTTTGGGGCGTTGGAGCCTTTAAGGGCATGTCCTAAAAGCTGGTAGTTCCCCTGATCTCTATTGGGCTTTTTCTGCCTCTAGGTATCTTAAAAGCCATGCTCAGAAGATCTCTCTGAGGGGTTTGAGGATCCTCATCCGCCTATATAAATTTTTTCCATATATCTGGAGCTATTTGGAAAAAGACAAAACAGTGTTGTTAGCTGGATCTAATAAAGAAGGTAGTAGTTTGTAGGCAAAAAAGAATTGGTGCCTCCTGTTCATCAGCATTCAAAGAAATGTAAATTTTTTTTTTTAAGTAAAAAGCATGATATGGTAGACCCATAGGAGTTCCAGGATATGACTACCCCCTTTTAAATTTTTTTTTTTTTGTATTTTTCTGAAGCTGGAAACGGGGAGAGACAGTCCGACAGACTCCCGCATGCGCCCGACCGGGATCCACCTGGCACGCCCACCAGGGGCGACGCTCTGCCCACCAGTGGGCGATGCTCTGCCCCTCCGGGGCGTTGCTCTGCCGCGACCAGAGCCACTCTAGCGCCTGGGGCAGCGGCCAAGGAGCCATCCCCAGTGCCCGGGCCATCTTTGCTCCAATGGAGCCTTGGCTGCGGAAGGGGAAGAGAGAGACAGAGAGGAAGGAGGGGGTGGGGGTGGAGAAGCAAATGGGCGCTTCTCCTATGTGCCCTGGCCGGGAATCGAACCCGGGTCCCCCGCACGCCAGACCGACGTTCTACCGCTGAGCCATTCGGCCAGGGCCTAAATTTTTTTTTTTTAAATTGACCTTAAAATGTTTGCTGAGTACACTTTAATAATACCTTAACTTTAAAGATTGTAAGCATGACAAAATACAGTAAATGCTTTTGTTCCATATGCAGGAGCATTTTCAGTTTAGCCAGTTTAGGAAATCCAATAATAGATCAATGCATACAGACAATAAGCTATAACATGCTTAGCAGCCTCTCCTGTTATGACAGAGGTTACTATAGATCCGGAATATGTATCCACTGTAATGTGGACACATACGACTGTTTGCCAAATGAAGGGATATGAGTAATATCCATCTGCCAAAAATTGTCCTGGTAGGGGTCTTTGAGGGTTAACTCCAAATGAAGGGGCAGCATAGGACCCCTTGGACAGGATTTCCCAATCTGTCGTGCTGCTTCCCGAGAAAGTTGAAACTGTTTACACCGGGCTGCAGCGTTCTGGTGATGAATAGAATGAGACTGACTTGCTCGGTCTGTCATGGTTGTACCATATAATTTTCTTTTGGGTAGCTTGATCAACAAGGGCATTCCTAGGCCCTGGTCGGTTGGCTCAGTGGTAGAGCATTGGCCTGGTGTGCAGGATTCCCGGGTTTGATTCCCAGTCAGAGCACAAAGAAGAAGCACCCATCTACTTCTCCACCCCTCCCCCTCTCCTTCCTCTCTGTCTCTCTCTGTCCCTCCCACAGCCAGGGCTCCACTGGAGCAAGAGTTTATATTTTTTTAAAAAAATCTATAGCATGATGGTTAGAAAAACAAACATTTAAAATTTTTAGACACTTTAGAGAATCCACTTCTGCTTCTGACTGTGATATTTCTCTAAATTCTTTGGAACAAACTCCTAGTCTTTGAATCTCTCAGAGAAGGGATTTTCACTAAAACTAACATTTCTAATCCATGCTTTTTGTCAGGTGGGAGGCTGCCTTTTCCACTGAAGTCCCTAATATTCACAATCACTTCACACTTTAATTGGGACTATTTTCCTTCCTAAATTCAATGGTAGAAAGTCCAGTAAAACTTGCTTTGTTTAACAAAGGATTCTTTCTTTCCCAATCCCCTCTGGCTTGGGTAACTTGGAAATTCTTATTAGTCAGGTGAAAAAAAAAATTCCTCCACTAACTCTGGGACTTGAACAGCTATTTGGAAGCTTGCTAAAAGCAAGAACCCAATTAAGCAGCTCAGCTGCACTGGCCCTAAGGTAAGCCAGAAGACCCAGGGTGCCCTTGCACACCTGTAAGTCCAGTAGCCGCGGCTGCTGTCACAGCTGCCAAGCACATGCTGGTTCTCATTAGATTCAGATAGATGGTAGAGAAACAATGGAGCCAAGAAACAGTGGGCCATCCTTTTATTCTAGCTTCGCAACCAGCTGGCAAGTAAAAAACACACAGAGTACCAAAACCCGCTCATATGTTCTCCGGTATTTCCTAGAGTCAAAGGCCCCCACCAGTTCAGCAGAGCTCACAAAACCCCTCAGCTCTGTTCCCCTTCAAGACCCTGCCATCTTGGCTGCTTCTCTTTTCACCAATGTGGTCTCCTAGCTCCTCCTTCTTCTTTCTTCTTAAAACTTTTTGGTGAGACAACCTCTCCTCCAGCACACATTAGCATAACCAAACCCCTTCCCAAGCAGAAAGGTAATTAGCCATATCACATAGCAGCATCATCACGTGAGCAGTGGCCATTTTTAACAATAAATGTGAGCAAAATCAAATAACACAATTTTACAAACTTATTTGCCCAACAACACCTCATCCAATTCTGCTTGGTTGAGCTGTCTATAAGATCTCTGTCAAAATGGCATGTGTCTGAGTGATTCATTTCCCAACCACAAGACATAAGTAGAGGGTAAAGCTAATTCAGGTTGGGAGTAACAGGATCAGGGAGATATGATTCTGATATCTGAACAAGGATTTAGGTGAAGCCAAGATAGGGCGAAAAAACTTTCTCATAACAAAATAGAATGTCTGAATGAAGGAGCAAAAGCATTTTCTACAACCATATTGTCCTTAGTTTCAAGAGGAACATATATGTTCTATTTTCTTTGTTAAACCTCTTACTTGAGAAAAGAAAAAAAAGGATTCTTCCCCCTAGAATATTGCTGACAAATCTTTTACAGGCCTAGTTTGAAAATAAAGCCCAGAGCCTGACCTGTGGTGGCACAGTGGGATAAAGCATAGACCTGGAACACTGAGGTTGCTGGTTCGAAACCTTGGGCTTGCCTGGTCAGGGCACATATGGGAGTTGATGCTTCCTGCTCCTCCCCCTTCTTTCTCTCTCCCCTCTCTCTAAAAATCAATCAATAAATAAAATATTAAAAAAAAAGAAAAAAAAAAAGAAAATAAAGCCCAGATATTGGCTGAATCTGCATAGGATCTTGGTAAATTTTACTATGTCCCTTTTACCCAAGACCCACAATAGGGATTCAGGCAAGGAGGTGTTTACTGGTTGGAGGCCAACTGCTCAATGCAGGAACAGGGATGACTTGGAATACTGAAAACTAAGCAAGAGAACTTAGGCTGGAAGCTGGAACCAATTAAAACTATAGATTTCTCAAGTGATTCCTGAGTGCTAGTGTTATCTTAAAACATTTCTCAAGATATTTTAGAAGCAGAACCATATAATACTTTATTAAAATTTATATTCTCCCTACTCATATGAAAGAATTTAGACAACTTAATTAAAATCAAAGCCCATTTCTGATGAAAACCAAGCTTCTAAGCCAAATCAAAAGAAAGTGAATAATGTTATAAGTATTAGTTATTAATAACATAAGTTTGGAGAGATCCTGGCTTCTATGAGTATTTATCTTAATTATTTATTTATTTTCCATTTATTATATGCTTTTTTATGTTCTGTCTTAAATGGATTCATCCAATAATTTTTTAGATGTACAGCATAGTGGTCAGACTTGGCTTTTTATACCTATCATGTGTCAAATAATGTATTAAGTACTCTGATGCAAACAAAACCAGGTTTTTGTGTGTAGATGCATGTATTTTATTTTTTGTTTTCCCTCAAGTGTATTACAACTTAGCTAGGGAAAGAATCTAACATAGGAACCATTAAGAAAATGTATAGGCAGATAAGGTTTACTTTTATATTTAATGTAATTCAAAATTCTACCTTTACCTCTTTCTCTACTTAGTTACTCACTGCCTTTGGAGGCTTATAGAGGTACATACACACATCTTCTAAATCACTAATTCTAACCAAAAACTTTCTCCACATATATAGTTTTATTTTGAATACCCTTCTGGAACTTACCCTTGAGATTCCCACAAATAGTTAAAATTCTACATATTAAGAAGCTTTCTGATCATTTTTTTCCTACAAACTTGTTCTTCCTCAGGCATTGCTTATATATCATTGTGATGGCATTGCCATGCACCCATGAACAAGCGGAGACTTGAGAATTATTATAAGCTCCTACTTTTATCCCTTTTAGATAATCATCAATTGTAGTCAATTAAATGACTAACTATATCAATTTCCTCTCTGTTTCTATCAATCTTATTATCTTACTTCAGTTCCTTAGCATCAATGAATAATTTCATTCACTTCAATGGCTTAAATTGTTATCTAAATCTTAGCCTTCTCAAATCTTTATTTTCAGTCCAGATCTCATTCTTGAGCTCTACTTATATATTTAAAAATGCTTATTGGTCTTTTCTTTTGGGACATTTTATATGCAATTTATGGTAGGGGCTGCTAATTATTTATTTAAAATTCTTAACATCTAGTTTTGTTCAGGATGACAATATTATTAAAAAGCTAACTTTTCCAGATTCCCTTGTTGGCAGGAAGATGGTATAAACCAATTCAGGCCAAAAAAAAAAAAAATTTACATGGTGAGGCTTTGTTTTTAAAATATATTCTTTTTTTTTAAAAAAGATTTTATTTATTCATTTTAGAGAGAGGCAACAGAGAGAGAGAGAGAGAGAGACAGACAGACAGACATAGAGAGAAGGGAGGAAGAAGCAGAAAGCATCAACTCCCATATGTGCCTTGACCAGGGAAGCCTGGGATTTCGAACCAGCGACCTCAGTGTTCTAGGTCAACACTTTTACCCACTGTGCCACCGCAGGTCAGGCCTAAGTTTTTTAATTACAGTTGACATACAACATTTTATTAGTTTTAGGTGTACAGCATAGTGATCAGACAATTATATAACTTACAAAGTGATCAACTTGATATGCCTGTGCCCATCTGACACATACACAGTCAGTACAGTATATTGACTATATTTACTATGTTATACTTTACATTCCATGACTAGTTTGTAACTACCAATTTGTAGTTCCTAATCCCTTTCCCTTTCTCACTCATTCCTCCAACCCTGCCCTCATCTGGCAACCATCAAAATGTTCTCTGTATCTATGAGTCTGTTCCTGTTTTGTTTTTTTGCTCTTTTGTTTTTCAGACTCTACATATAAGTTAAATCATATGGCATTTGTCTTTCTCTGTCATTCTTTTTATGGCAGAGCCATATTCTATTGTATATATGCATTACTGTTTTTTTATTTATTTGTTTAGAAAGACTTATTTGTTTAGGAAACATTGTTCCATTGCGCAGATTTTAAGAAGAGAAAAAAATGTCAATGAACAAAGCTTTAATTACAAAAATAATTTTTTAGTTCAATGATATTTTAAACAAGTAGAATTAGGAACAGGATATTAAAGCTAATATAGGTTTTCTGCATCAGAATTTCTATTTATTTCATGAAATTAGATGGACACAAATCAGAAATTTTATATTTTAAACAAAAATTAGGCCCTGGCCAGTTGGCTCAGTGGTAGAGCGTCGGCCTGGCGTGCGGAAGTCCTGGATTCGATTCCCGGCCAGAGCACACAGGAGAGGCACCCATCTGCTTCTCCACCCCTCCCCCTCTCCTTCCTCTCTGTCTCTCTCTTCCCCTCCCAAAGCCGAGGCTCCATTGGAGCAAAGATGGCCCGAGCACTGGGGATGGCTCCTTGGTCTCTGCCCCAGGTGCTAGAGTGGCTCTGGTAGCGACAGAGCGACGCCCCGGATGGGCAGAGCATCGCCCCCTGGTGGGCGTGCCGGGTGGATCCTGGTTGGGCACATGCGGGAGTCTGTCTGACTACCTCCCCGTTTCCAGCTTCAGAAAAATACTATATATATATATATATATATATATATATATATATATATATATATATATTAAACAAAAATTAGAACTTGCTAGAAATTAAAAAAATAATAAATCACATCTACCTGGAGAAACAAAAATATTTGCTAGAAAAATATCTCCTCAAAGTGTAACCATGCAGAAACTCTCCTTTTTTAACATGATACTTTTTTTCTCTCTGTCCACTCCCTTCCTTAATCTTTAAGCCCATAGAATATGAGATTCTGGTCAGCATCAAACTGTCTTAATTAAGCCCAAAGCCTCAGGTTTGTTGACCACAGAAACTGTTTCAGTCAAGCTGAAGATTATATCTTGACCTCAGTTGTGTTTCAGCCACAGGATTATGAAATCAGAAAAACCCTGCAGACCAGACCAACAAAGCTATGGCTGAAAACAGGACGAATGATCACCTTTTCTCTACCCTGGTCCCAACCAATCAGTATAGCTCACAATCCCAACTTCTTTAGTCACTGTGGTTCATGATTTTTTCCTCCTCCATAACTGATACTGTGGAATCTAGTGGAAATCCAGGTCTTTGAGCACTAGCTTATCTGTGACTGTGGGCTTAGTGCTATTTCCTCAACTAATAAACCCTTACTTGATTGGCTGTAAACTCTTGTTTGTCTTTGATTGAGCTTTGATACATGCAGGAAAATGAACACTTTTAGTCCAGTTACAAAAGTTATCAAAGAGATAAAATCATTTGAACAAGAAAGAGTTGGAGAACTATATTTGAACTTTATATAAATAATAAGCATCTCTTAACATTCTCTTGAATAGTGAAACACCAGAAAAGGCATTTTTCAGCAGCTCTAAAATTTGCACAGAAAATAAACTTACAACTTAATAGTAACACACACACACACACACACACACACATATATATATATATATGTATATATATGTATATATATATCATAGTAATATATATATATCACTAATTTTTCATAGCAATTAATTTTATTTTTAATTATTATTAGTTTAGGTCCTGACTGGTTGGCTCAGTGGTAGAGTATTAGCTTGGCATGTGGATGTCCTGGGTTCAATTCCTGGTCAGGGCATACAGAAGCCACCATTTGCTTCTCCACCCCTCCCCCTCTCCCTTCTTTCTTTTATCTCTATCTTTTTCTCACACAGCCATGGTTTGGTTGGAGCAAGTTGGCCTCAGGTGCTGAAGATGGCTCCATGGCCTTGCTTCAGGCACTAAAATAGCTCAGTTGCCAAGGAACAGAGCAATGGCCTCAGATGGGCAGCCCCTAGTGGGCTTGCTGAGTGGATCCTGGTCAGGGCACATGCAAGAGTCTGTCTTTCTGTCTCCCCACTTCTCACTTAAAAAAAAATTAAAAAAATAGGTTATTAGTTTAATTTGTATTTGTTTAGTTTTTACTTTAAATATTTTAACTTAAATGCTAGTAATTTCTCCAAACTAAGAATGTATATTTAACACACATATTTTTTTGTGTGTGACAGAGACAAAGAGATCAAAAAGAGGGACAGATGGGGACAGACAGACAGGAAGGGAGAGAGATGAGAAGCATCAATTCTTCATTGTGGCACCTTAGTTGTTCATTGATTGCTTTCTCATATGTGCCTTGGCCGGGGGGCACCAGCAGACCGAGTGATCACTTGCTGAAGCCAGTGACCTTGGGCTCAAGCTGGTGAACCTTGCTCAAACCAGATGAGGCTGCACTCAAGGTAGCGACCTCAGGGTCTTGAACCTGAGTCCTCTGCTTTCCATTGTGGTGCTCTATCCACTGTGCCACTGCCTAGTCAGGCTAACAAACTTATTTTCAAATTTATTTTTTATTTAAGTATTGTTATATAATTTTGTATTGATTATATTAGTTTCAGGTGTAGAATATCGTGATTCAACATTTTTTTACCTTACAATGTGATCACTCCACTAATTCTAGTAATCATCTGTCACAATGTAAATTTATTACAATATTATTGACTATATACCTTCTACTTTTAACCCATCTTTCTACCTCCTCCCTTCTGGTAACCACCCTTTTGGTCTCTGTATTTATGAGTCTGTTTTTGTTTTGTTTATTTGTTTTTAGACTCCACCTAAAATTATCTTTGTCTGCCTTACTTATTTCACTTAGCATAATACCCTATAGATTCATCCATGTTGTCACAAAATTTCTTTCTTTTTTATTGAAAAGTAATATTCTACTGTATATCTTTCTCTCCCTCTCTTTCTAAACATTTTGTTTATTATCCATTCATCTATTGAGGAACACCAAAGCTGCTTCCATATCTTATCTGTTGTAAATAATGTTGCAGTGAAAATATATTTATGACAGTGTATTTGCTTTTTTTAAAATGAAAACCCAGAAGTCAAATTTATAGGCTGTACAGTATATTTATTTTTAATTTTTTTGAGGAAACTCCATACTGTTTTCCATAAAAGTTGCACCAATTTGAAATCCCAACCACGGTGGAAAAGGGTTCTCTTTTTTCCACATCTTTCCTAACACTTGTTTGTTGATATTTTGATAATAATCCTTCTGACAAGTGTGAGGTAATATCTCATTGTGTTATTAATTTGCATTTCTTTAATGACTAGTCATGTTTGGATTTTTTTAATATATCTATTTGCCATTTGTATGTCTTCTAGAGAAGTGTCAATTTAGGTTCTCTGCCAATTTTTAAATCAGATTGTCTATTTGGTGTTAAGTTGTATGACTTTCTCATATGTTTTAGATATTAACCTTTTATAACGTGTGTCATTGGTAAATATCTTCTTATATTCAGAAGGTTGTTTGTTCATTTTGTTAATAGTTTTCTTTACTGTGCAAAACTTTTTAGTTTGATATAGCCTCATTTGTTTATTTTTTCCTGTGTTCTCCTTGTCTGAAGAGACACATTCAAAAATATATTACTAAGAGCAGTGTTAGAAAGTTTATTGCTAGTGTTTTCTTCTAAAAGTTTTATAGATTCAGGACTACATTTAAGACTCTAATCCATTTTGTTTGTTTTTGTATACGGTATAATAATATTTAATATATATATTTTAATTTATTTATTAAATTTAATGCAGTGACATTGATAAATCAGGGTACATATGTTAAGAGAAAACATCTCTAGATTATTTTGACATTTGATTGTGCTGTATACCCCTCCCCCAAAGTTAAATTGTCTTCTGTCACCTTCTATCTGGTTTTCTTTGTGTCCCTCCCCTCCCCCAACCCCTCTCTCCTTCTTCACCCCCTCCCCCCTCCCCCCACCCTCCACCCCTGTTGCCATCACATTCTTGTTCCTGTCTCTGAGTCTCATTTTTATGTCCCTTCTATGTATGGATTCATATAATTCTTAGTTTTTTTTCTGATTTACTTATTTCACTCCGTATAATGTTATTAAGGTCCATCCATGTTACTATAAATGATCCGAGGTCATCATTTCTTATGGCTGAGTAGTATTCCATAGTATATATGTACAAAAGCTTTTTAATCCACTTGTCCTCTGACGGACACTTGGGCTGTTTCCAGATCTTCGCTATTGTGAACAATGCTGCCACAAATTAGGGGTGCATTTCTCCTTTTGGAGCCTTTTTATGGTGTCCTTGGGGTATATTCCTAAAAGTGGGATAGCTGGGTCAAAAGGCAGTTTGATTTTCAGTTTTTTGAGGAATCTCCATACTGTTTTCCACAGTGGCTGCACCAGTCTGCATTCCCACCAGCAGTGCAGGATGGTTCCATTTTCTCCACATCCTCGCCAGCACTTATTCTGTGTTGTTTCGTTGATAAACGCCATTCTGACTGGTGTGAGGTGATATCTCATTGTGGTTTTAATTTGCATTTCTCTAATGATTAGTGATGTTGAGCATTTTTTCATATGCCTATTGGCCATCTGTATGTCCTCTTTGGAGAAGTGTCTATTCATCTCTTTTGCCCATTTTTGGATTGGGTTGTTTGTCTTCCTGGTGTTGAGTTTTACAAGTTCTTTATAAATTTTGGTTATTAGCCCCATATCAGACGTATTGTCAAATATGTTCTCCCATCATGTAGTTTGTCTTTTTATTCTGTTCTTGTTGTCTTTAGCTGTGCAAAAGCTTTTTAGTTTGATATAGTCCCATTTGTTTATCCTGTCTTTTATTTCACTTCCCCGTGGAGATAAATCAGCAAATATATTGCTCCGAGAGATGTCCGAGAGCTTACTGCCTATGTTTTCTTCTAAGATGCTTATGGTTTCAAGGCCTACATTAAGTCTTTTATCCATTTTGAGTTTATTTTTGTGGGTGGTGTAAGCTGGTGATCTAGTTTAATTTTTTTGCAGGTAGCTGTCCAATTTTCCCAACACCATTTGTTAAAGAGGCTGTCTTTACTCCATTGTATTTCCTTACCTCCTTTGTCAAATATCAGTTGTCCATAGAACTGTGGGTTTATTTCTGGGTTCTCTGTTCTGTTCCATTCATCTATATGTCTGTTCTTATGCCAGTAGCAGGCTGTTTTGAGTACAATGGCCTTGTAGTATAACTTGATATCAGGAAGTGTGATACCTCCCACTTTATTCTTCTTTTTTAAGATTGCTGAGGCTATTCGTGTTCTCTTTGGTTCCATATAAATTTTTGGAATATGTGGTTTATATCTTTGAAGTATGTCATTGGTATTTTAATTGGTATTGCATTGAATTTATAGATTGCTTTGGGTAATATAGACATTTTATTGATGTTTATTCTTCCTAACCATGAGCACGGTATGTGCTTCCACTTGTTTGTATCTTCCTTGATTTCTTTTATTAATGCTT
This sequence comes from Saccopteryx leptura, assembly GCF_036850995.1. NCBI lineage: Eukaryota > Metazoa > Chordata > Mammalia > Chiroptera > Emballonuridae > Saccopteryx > Saccopteryx leptura. The sequence continues at coordinate 136,728,010 of NC_089508.1, read as the reverse complement.
TGTAATTTTCCGAGTACAAGTCTTTAGTCTCCTGGTTAAGTTTATTCCTAGGTACTTTATTTTTTTGGTTGTAATTGTGAAGGGGATTGTTTCCTTAATTTCTCTTTCTGACTGTTCATTGTGGTGTATAAAAATGCCTCTGATTTCTGAGTATTGATTTTATATCCTGCCACTTTGCTGAATTCATTTATCAGGTCCAGGAGCTTTTTGACTGAGACTATAGGGTTTTCTATATACAATGTCATATCATCTGCAAATAATGATAGTTTTACTTCTTCTTTTCCAACTTGAATGCCTTTTATTTCTTCTTGTCTGATTACTGTTGCTAGGAGTTCCAGAACTATTTTGAATAAGAGTGGTGAAAGGGGGCATCCCTGCCTTGTTCCTGATCTTAAGGGTATTGCTTTTAATTTTTGCCCATTGAGTATGATGTTGGCTGTGGGTTTGTCATAGATGGCTTTTATCATGTTGAGGTATGTTCCCCGTATTCCCACTTTGCTGAGAGTTTTGATTATGAATGGGTGCTGGATTTTATCAAATGCTTTTTCTGCATCTATTGAAATTATCATATGGTTTTTGTCCTTCTTTTTATGTGATAAATCACATTGATTGATTTACAATATTGTACCAGCCTTGCCTCCCCAGAATAAATCCCACTTGATCATCGTGTATGATTTTTTCCATATTTTGTTGTATCCGGTTTGCTAATATTTTGTTGAGGATTTTAGCATCTATATCCATCAGAGATATTGGCCTATAATTTTCTTTCTTTGTGTTGTCTTTGCCTGGTTGGGAATCAGAATTATGCTCGCCTCATAAAAGGAGCTTGGAAGTCTTCCTTCCTCTTGAATTTTTTGAAATAGTTTGAGAAGGATAGGAGTTAGTTCTTCTCTGAATATTTGGTAGAATTCCGTTGTGAAGCCATTGGGCCCCGGACTTTTCTTTGTTGGGAGTTTTTTGATAACTGTTTCAATCTCATTTGTTGTAATCGGTCTGTTTAGGTTTTCTGATTGTTCCAGATTGATTTTTGGAAGATTGTATGTTTCAAGGAATTTGTCCATTTCATCTAGGTTGTCTAGTTTTTTGGCATACAGTTCTTCATAGTATTTTCTTACAATATTTTGTATTTCTGTTGTGTCAGTTGTTATTTCTCCACTCTCATTTCTAATTTTATTTATTTCAGTCCTCTCTCTCTTTTTCTTGGTGATTCTAGTTAAAGGTTCATCAATCTTGTTTACCTTTTCAAAGAACCAGCTCCTAGTTTTGTTGATCCTCTAAATTGTTTCTTTAGCCTCTATGTCATTTATTTCTGCTCTGATCTTTATTATTTCCTTCCTTCTACTACATTTGGGCTTTACTTGCTGTTCTTTTTTTAATTCTTTTAGATGCAGGGTTAAGTTGTTTATTTGAGCTTTTTCTAGCTTCTGAAAGTGTGCCTGTAGTGCTATGAACTTCCCTCTCAGCACTGCTTTTGCTGTGTCCCATAAATTTTGAGTTGTTGTATGCTCATTGTCATTCATTTCTAGGAATTTTTTTATTTCTTCTTTGATCTCATTCTTAATCCATTCATTATTTAACACCCTGCTATTTAGTTTCCATGTGTTTGAGGATTTTTGTGATTCATTTTTAGTTTCATGCCGTTGTGATTGGAGAAAGTGCTTCATATGATTTCAGTCTTCTTAAATTTGTTGAGAGCACTTTTGTGCCCTAACATGTGGTCTATCCTAGAGAATATACCATGAGCACTTGAAAAGAATGTATATTCTGCTGCTTTAGGGTGAAAGGTTCTAAAGATATCTGTTAAATCGAGTTGATCTAGTGTTTCCAGTAAGTCTGCTGTTTCTTTGTTATTTTTTTTTCTTGAGGATCTATCTAGTGATGTTAGTGGGGTATTGAAATCTCCTACTATTATAGTATTGCTGTTGATCTCGCCCTTTAAATCCATCAAAGTCTGCTTTATATATTTGGGTGCTCCTATATTAGGTGAATAGATATTTATAATAGTTATATCTTCCTGTTGGATTATTCCCTTTATCATTATGTAGTGGCCTTCTTTATCTCTTACTATATCCTTTGTTTTAAAGTCCAATTAGTCTGATATAAGTATTGCTACCCCAGGTTTTTTTTCATTTCTGTTTGCATGAAATGTTTTTTTCCATCCTTTTACCTTCAATCTATGTGTGTCTTTTGTTGTAAGGTGTGTCTCTTGTAGTCAACAGCTGTATGGGTCCTGTTTTCTTATCCATGCAGCTACCCTATGTCTTTTGATTGGATCATTTAATCCAGTTACATTTAAGGTTATTATTGATATGTAGTTGTTTATTTCCATTTTCTTCTTTAAAGGTGTATTCCTTTTTTGCTATATTCTTTTCCCACTTTGATCTGTTTACAACAGGCCCCTTAACATTTCCTGCAGCACTGGTTTGGTTGTAATGAATTCCTTGAGTTGTTTTTTGTCTGGGAAGCTTTTTATTTCTCCTTCGATTTTAAATGATAGCCTTGCTGGATAAAGTAGTCTTGGTTGTAGGTTCTTGTTCTGCATTACTTTGAATATTTCTTGCCATTCCCTTCTGGCCTCAAGTGTTTCTGTTGAGAAGTTGGATGTCATCCTTATGGGGGCTCCTTTGTAGGTGATAACTTTTTTTTCTCTTGCAGCTTTTAATATTTTCTCTTTATTGCTTAGCTTTGGTATTTTAATTATGATGTGTCTTGGTGTAGGTTTCTTTGGGTTTCTTTTTAATGGAGTCCTCTGTGCTTCTTGGATTTGTGAGAGTTTCTCTTGCATTAATTTAGGAAAGTTTTCAGCTATGATATGATTGAACAACATCTCTATTCCTTGTTCCTTTTCTTCTTCTTCAGGAACCCCTATGATGCGGATGTTATTTCTCTTCATGTTGTCACAGAGCTCTCTATGGGTTTCTTCTGACTTTTTGAGTCTTTTTTCTCTTTTCTTTTCTGTTTTCATGCCTTCATTCCAGTTGTCCTCTAACTCGCTGATTCGATCCTCTGCTCTATATATGCTGTTTTTAATTCCTTCCATTGTGGTCTTTATTTCTGATATTGTATTTGTCATCTCCGACTGATTTTTTTTATACCTTCTATTTCTTTATTTAGGTGTTCATAGTGACCATCCATTGTTGTTCTAAGATCCCTAAGCATCCTTACAATCATTATTTTGAACTCCGCATCTGAAAGTTTGATTATTTCCATATCACTCAGTTCATCTCCTGAAGGTGTCACTTGTGGTTTCATTTGGATTGCTCTTCTTTGTCTTCTCGTCATCTGTTTTTGGGTGTTTTATTTGTAGAGTTGGTTGAGTCTAGGCTTGGTGTTGTCTGCCTCCAGTTTTCAGTTGTGTTCATTTAATATATTTTTGCATGTATCTGTTCAGGTTTCCCAACACCACTTGCTGAATAGACTGTCATTACATGTGTATTTTTATCTCTTTTTTCATAGATTAGTTGATCATATAGGTGAAAATTTCTTTCTAGGCTTTCTATTCTGTTCCAATGATTTGTTTTTTTCTGCCAGCACCAGACTGTTTTAATTATTATAGCTTTATAGTACAGGTTTAAATCAGGGAGTGTAGTACCTCCAAATATCTTCTTTCCCAAGATTGCTTTGGCTATATTGGGTCTTTTATGGTTCAATATAAATTTTAAAATTGTTTTCTAGTTCTGAGAAGAATGAGATTGGTATTTTAATAGGAATTGCATTGAATCTATCAGTTATTTTAATATAATTCATTTTAACAAATAAATCATTTTAACAAATTATTCCTATTCATGAACACAATATATCTATCCATTTATTTGTGTTCATTTCAAATTCTTTCTTCAATGTCTCATAATTTTTAGAGTACAGGTTTTTCACTTCCTTGGTTAAATTTATTCCTAGGTATATTTTTCCTTTTTGATGCAATTATGTATATTATTGTCTTCATTTTTTTTTTCTGAGTCCTCCTTATTGGTGTATAAAAGCACATTAGATTTCTGAATATTAATTTTATATTTTTCAAGATGTAAAACTTTTTGTATTTTTTAATTTACTGAATTTTTATTAAAGCTATTAATTTTGATAGATTCTTTAGAGTTTTTAAAATATAATGTTATCTGCAAATAATGACAGTTTTCCTTTTTCATTTTTGTGCCTTTTATTATTTTCTCCTTCTCTGATTTTTGTGGTTAAGACTATCAGTACTAACTTGAATAATAGTGGTAAAAAATGGCATCTGTGTCTTATTTCTGATCTTAAAGAAAAAGCTTTTAGTTTTTCACCATTGAGTATGATGTTAGTGGTGGGCTTGTGATGTATAGCCATTACCAAGTTGGCATATAAAAGAAATTTATTACTATTATAAAAGGTTGAATGAATCCTCTAGCCACCCAATCTTATAATCAATTGCTCTCCTAACTCTGAGTTGGACACCTAGTCCATTACCTACTGCTGAGCAGCTTTTTGTTCTCTTTTCCCTGCCATAGTCTTTACACTCTATCCTTCTCCCCTTCTCTCAACCCACACCATGGTTTTGCTTCCTTCACTTTCTAAAGGCCTCTAGAAAGTCAAAATTAAAAAACACATAAAAATATTACATTACCACTAGAAGAGATGTAGTTAGATATAGTAGTGGGAACGTATAGCCATATAAATTGACCAATCCCAGAAAATTTTATTTTACTTAACTTTGATTTCAGCAATGATATGCAAATACTATGCTGTAATTTATCTGGCTACATTACCAAGATTATGTAAATAATAGAGAAAGCATTTGATACAAATAGTAGAAAGAAGTATTGATACAAGAACTTTTTAATATACTCAAAACAAATTGTTAACAGTTTTACTTTTAAGAAATTACTATCTGGCTAATAAAAATATAACTAATTAGTTAGACTAATTAATTAGTTAGTTGTTAGTCAATATAATATTTAATTATTTATTGATAATTTGTTAGTCTAACTTATTAGTATGTAATCACTGATGAATCAAAAATTAACAACTAATTCTTTGGAAGATAATTAATGGGGTACATCTTTTGTGGGCTGGAATTCAAATGTAGAATGAGAAATGGGGTAGAATTAGAGAAAGGGTAAGGATAAGACAAGGATAAAGGGTAAGATAAGGCACAGGGATAAGGTGACAAATGAGAAATAAGATCCAGAAAGAGGTGAGATTCAAATAATAATCAAGAAAATTTGTGCAAGTTACCATGCACTAAATTACCATGATAATCATCATTTACATTTTTGTCATAGTTTTAAAAATACTCCTGAGAAATCTGTCAGAAGAGCTGTAAAAATGCTCTTCTACTGCCCTCCAAATGTTTTGGCTTTGGGTGATGGCTTATCTTGCCATTCTTCTGAAGAGCCATTCCTTCTCTTCACCAGCCATATTCCAGCCAGCCAGTAATGTCTGCTCAGATGCTGCTGACCTTGTGGTGAGTTTTCCCACGAGACCAATTTATACTTGGTGTCACTTTTGACAGATAACCTCAGAATCATTTTATTAATACTGGCCTTGTCTGAAACACATAATTTATCACATCTATATTTGTCATGTCATTCTATATAATATATTACTGTTTCATTTTCTTATTATTGCATAAATATGTCCCCTTTATCTTATCTAAACCAGAAACTATTCCTTTTGCCTAGTAATACATGGCCTACAAATACATGTTGAATTGAATGGACACAACTGACTGAAGAGAGAAAATGTATTCCATCTGTGCATTGCATAACTCTGATTCTCCAATTAAACAATTTAAGTACAAATGAGCAGAGTGATCAAAAAAGAAGTTAAAAACTCAACCAGTTCACAGAAGTTCTGGATTCTTGTTGTAGCTAGTTGATTTACATTCTTTGTGAATATCAACCACTCTGGACCTCTCCCCTTTTCTCTTTTCAGGTTGTCAGTATACATATCTTGGCTCCCCTACTGGGAGGCATTAACTGATAAAACATGGTGATGGTTATGAAATGACTTTGAAAACTCTAAAGCCTTACTTATTGTCATGTCACTTGAGGGCAGAAACTTTTATTTCACTCAACTGTGTGCCCTCAAGTTTGTAACACAGTACAATATATACAGTTTGGGTTCTATGAAAGTGTTCACATTTAATTTACATGTAATAAATGCCTTACCTTTTCTAATCAATCTTAGTTACTTAGATACTCCCAAGTCTGGGCTAAAGAGTAGTAGGTCTTCAACAAGTTACTTTCTGTCATTTATAGTTTTAATTCCAAACCGCTAGCCAAACCAGCTCAGCAACAACATCCTGAATGCCCTCAGTCTTTTATTCTTTTTTCAAATTCTATTTAGAAAATTAACTTTAACAAGGTGACATTGATCAATAAGAGTACATACATTTCAGGTAAACATTTCTATAGCATTTGAACCATTGATTATGTTGTATACTTATCACTTAAAGCCAAATCATTTTTTGTAACCTTATATTTGTCCCTCTTTACACCCTTCTCCCCATCCCCTTCCCATGTCTTACTCTCCCACATCCCCCCATATGAACTTCACTTTTATCGATGTCCATGAGTTTTAGTTTTATATTCCACTTATGTGTAAAGTAATCAGCTCTTAGCTTTTTCTGATTTACTTATTTCTCTTAGTATAATGTTCTCAAGGCTCATCCATATTGCTAAAAATGGCAACCAGCAGCAGAACAGACAGCCAACAAAATGGGAGTTGATATTCACAAACAACTGTTCTGATTAGGGGTTAATATCCATAATATGTAAAGAGTTCACAAAGTTCAGCCACAAATAAGCAAACAATTCAATTTAAAATGGGGAGAGGACCTAAACAGACACTTCTCAAAGAAGACATACAAATGGCCAACAGATATATGAAAAGATGCTCATCTTTACTAGCTATTAGAGAAATGCAAATCAAAACTACAATGAGATATCACTTCACACCTGTTAGATTAGCTATTATCAACAAGACAGGTAATAACAAGTGTTGAGGAGGCTGTGGAGGAAAAGAAACTCTCATTCACTGCTAGTGGGAATATAAACTGGTGCAGCTATTATAGAGGAAAGTATGGTGGTTCCTCAAAAAATTTAAACTAGAACTACCATATGACTCAGGAATCCCTCTACTGAGTATCTACCCAAAAAACTCAAAAACTTTGGTATGCAAAGACATGTGTACCCCATGTTCATAATAGCGCTATGTACAGTGGCCAAGACATAGAAACAACCAAAATTTCCTTTAATAAAATATCAGATGAAGAAGATGTGATACATATGTACAATAGAATACTACTCAGCCATAAGTAATAATAAAATATTGCTATTTATGGCAACATGTATGGACCTTGAGATTATTATACTAAGAGAAATACATAAATCAGAAAAAGCTAAGGAGTGTATGATTTTACATGTGGGTGGGATATAAAACTGGGACTCATGGGCATAGATAAAAGTGAGTGGTTACCAGGGGGTGGGGGATGTTAGGATAAGGGGATGAATAAGTACCAATATGTATCCCACATAGGTGGGATATAAAACTGAGACTCATGGACCTAAGTAAAAGTGAATTGGTTACCTGGAGAGAAGGGTGAGAGAGGGGAGGAAGGAATGACAAATTATAAGATGACAGAAAATGTTTTGGCTTTGGGTGATGGGTATTTATCACAGTCAGCAGAGTAAACACTATAGAGATGTTCACCAAAACCCCATGTACTCTTGTTGATCAATGTCATTTCATTAAATTTAATTTCAAAACTAAAAAATTAAGAATAAGTGAATAAATAAAAAATTATATTGTATGTGAAATGAATAATACACTATAAAAGATCAACAGCAGGTTAGATGAATTAGAAGACTGAATAAGTGATTTGGAAGATATGATAACAGAAAATACCCAAATAGAGCAGCAAGAAAAAAAATTTAAACAGTGGGATGGTTTAAGAGACTTCTAGGAAAGCATCAAACTTACAATATCTGCATCAAAAGGGTATCAGAAAAAGAAGAGAAAGAACAAGAAATTGAGAACTTTACTTGAAGAAATAATGACTAAAATCTTTCTTAACCTAATGAAAGAAAAAGAAACACACACCAATAAAGCACATTCTCCCAAACAAGATGAACTCAATGAGTCCTACAACAACACACATCATAATTAAAATGCAAAAGTTTAAAGAAAAAAAATCATAAAAGCAGCAAGAGAAAAGCAGTTAGTTAACTACAAGAGAACACCCATTAGACTTTCCACTGATTTCTCAACAAAAACATTTCAGACCAGAAAGGATAGGTACAAAATAGTCAAAGTGATAAAAAATCAGGACCAACAACAAAGACTACTTTACATAGCAATGTTATCTTTTAAAATTAAAGGAAAAATTAAACTTTCAAAATAAAACTAAAGGAGTTTATTTACCAGCAAAAGAAGTCCTCTATTGGATAGCTTCACAGTTGAATTTTATTAAATATTGAAAGAAGAACTAACACTAATTCTTTTCAAAGTATTCCAAAAAATTCAAGAGGAGGGAAGATACCTAAGCTCATCTCTTAAGGTCAGCATTATTATAATTCCAAAACCAGATAAAGACACTACAAAGAAAAGTATAGGTCAATATACCTGATGAATATAAATCAGGTATATTGATACTAAATTTCTCAACAAAATATTAGCAAACTGGATCTAAAAATACACTAAGAAGGTCATACACCATGATCAAGTGGGATTTATTCTGGGGATGCAAGGTTGGTACAATATTCACAAATCAATATCAATAAACATAGTAAACCACACAAAAAATGAAGAATAAAAATTATATGGTCATATAAAAAATGCAGAAAAAGCATTTGATCAAACCCAGCTTCAATTTATAATAAAAATTTCTCACCAAAGTGGGAATATGACTCAGTGTAAGAGAGGCCATATATGATAAACCTACAGCAAATGAGCAAAAACTAAAAGTGTTTCCTAAGATCAGAAACAAAACATGGACATCTGCTTTCAACATTCTTGTTTAACATAGTACTGGAAGTTCTAGCCACAGCAATCAGACAAGAAATAGAAATAGAAGGCATCCAAATTAGAAGAGAAGAGGTAAAACTGTCATTATTTGCAGATGATGTGATACTGTATGTAAAGAACACTCAAGATTCCATCAATACTACTAGTACTGATAAATTTAGTAAAAGAGACAAACATAAATATCCAAAAACAGGTTTTATTTTTATACACCAATAATAAACTATCAAAAAGGGAAACTAAGAGAGAAATTAACAATTGCATCAAAATATTTTTAAAAATAAAATAAAACACCTAGGAATAGATTTAACCAAGTGTGTAAAAGACCTGTACTCAGAAATTTATAAAACAAAAAAGAAACTGAAGAGTGAAATCATAGACAGCGTTCATGGATAGGAAAAATTAGCATCATTAAAATACCCATACTATCAAGGCAATCTTCAGATTCAATGCAATTTTTATAAAAACTCAGTGACCTATTTCATAGAGCTAGAACCAATAATTCAGAAATTTATGTGGAACCACAAGAGACCTCAAATAGCCACAGCATTCTTGACAAAAAGAATAAAGTTGATGAAATCATGCACCTATTATCAAACTATATTACAAGACCAGAATTGTCAACACAGCATGTTATTGGATTAAATATATGTATATATATATAGTCAACAGAACAGAATAGAGATCCCAGAAATAAACCCACACCTTTATAGTATAATAATGATTGAAAAAAAGGCAAGAACATACAATGGGTAAAGAGAATCTATTCAATAAATAGTGTTGGGAAAAGTGAACAGATACATGCAAAAAATAAAACTAGATTATCTTCTTCCACCATACACAAGCAAAAGCCCTAAAGGGATGAAGGACTTAAATGTAAAACTCAAAACCATAAAAATCATAGAAGAAGATTTAGGCTGTAATATCTGGCATTTCTCCTAGCAATAATTTTTATAATATATCTCCTCAGGCAAAGGAAACAGAAAACCATCAAGAAAATCCAAAGACAACCCACTAAATGGGATAACAGTACCAATAATACATTTGATAAGGGACTAATATCCAAAATTTGTAAAGAACTCTAACAATTGAACACACGCACACATATGCACCTCAATTAAAAACTGAAAGAGAAAAGGAAAAACTGGAAAAGGACCTGAATAGACACTTCTCCAAAGAGCACACTCAGTACTCAATGTCATTAATCATAAGATAAATGCAAATTGAAACCACAATAGGTTATCTCACACCTGTCAGAATGGTTATCATTTATAAATCAACAAACAACAAGTCTTATTGAAGATGTGGACAAAAGGAGGAAACCTCTGTTCACCATTGATAGGAATGCAGATTGGTACAGCCACTATGAATAGCACTATGGAGTTACCTCAAAAAATTAAAAACCTGCCTTGTGACCCAACAATTCCACTTCTGAATATATATACAAAGAAATCTAAAACACTAACTTAAAAAGATATATGTATCCCTATGTTCATTGGAGCATTATTTATTTATTTTTTTTTTTTTTTGCATATTTTATTTTTTGTTTAGTATCTATCTTCCAAGCCATAAGCTATATATGTTTTTGTTCTCATTTTTGTTCACCCCTAATATCTAGCAAGATAGCTAGCTCATATTTTTATTTTTATTTTTATTTTTTTTTATTTTTTTTATATTTTATTTTATTTATTTTTAATGGGGTGACATCAGTAAATCAAGATACATATATTCAAAGACAACATGTCCAGGTTATCTTAAAGTTCAATTATGTTGCATACCCATCACCCAAAGTCAGATTGACCTGTCACCCTCTATCTAGTTCTCTCTGTGCCCCTCCCCCTCCCCCTTCCCTCTCCCTCTCCTCCCTCCCCCCCGTAACCACCACACTCTTATCAATGTCTCTTGGTTTCACTTTTATGTCCCATCTATGTATGGAAAAATGCAGTTCCTGGTTTTTTCTGATTTACTTATTTCACTCCGTATAATGTTGTCAAGGTCCCACCATTTTGCTATAAATGATCCGATGTCATCATTTCTTATGGCTGAGTAGTATTCCATGGTGTATATGTGCCACATCTTCTTTATCCAGTCATCTATTGATGGGCTTTTTGGTTGTTTCCATGTCCTGGCCACCGTGAACAATGCTGCAATGAACATGGGGCTGCATGTGTCTTTACAAGTCAATGTTTCTGAGTTTTTGGGGTATATACCCAGTAGAGGGATTGCTGGGTCATAAGGTAGTTCTATTTTCAGTTTTTTGAGGAACCACCATACTTTCTTCCATAATCGTTGTACTACTTTACATTCCCACCAACAGTGGATGAGGGTTCCTTTTTCTCCACAACCTCTCCAACATTTGCCATCACCTGTCTTGTTAATAATAGCTAATCTAACAGGTGTGAGGTGGTATCTCATTGCAGTTTTGATTTGCATTTCTCTAATAACTAAAGAAGATGAGCATCTTTTCATATATCTGTTGGCCATCTGTATTTCTTCCTGGGAGAAGTGTCTGTTCATATCCTCTTCCCATTTTTTTATTGGATTATTTGTTTGTTTGTCGTTGAGTTTTATGAGTTCTTTGTATATTTTGGATATTAGGCCCTTATCTGAGCAGGTGTTTAAAAATATCATTTCCCAATTAGTTGGCTGTCTGTTTATCTTGTTATCAATTTCTCTTGCTGAACAAAAACTTCTTAGTCTGATGTAGTCCCATTCATTAATTTTTGCTTTCACTTCTCTTGCCTGTGGAGTCAAATTCATAAAATGCTCTTTAAAGCCCAGGTCCATGAGTTTGGTACCTATGTCTTCTTCTATGTACTTTATTGTTTCAGGTCTTATGTTTAGATCTTTGATCCATTTTGAGTTAATTTTAGTACAGGGGGACAAACTGTAGTCCAGCTTCATTCTTTTGCATGTGGCTTTCCAGTTTTCCCAGCACCATTTGTTGAAGAGGCTTTCTTTTCTCCATTGTGTGTTGTTGGCCCCTTTGTCAAAAATTATTTGACTATATATATGTGATTTTATTTCTGGGCTTTCTATTCTGTTCCATTGGTCCGAGTGTCTATTTTTATGCCAATACCATGCTGTTTTGATTGTCGTGGCCCTATAATAGAGTTTGAAGTCAGGTATTGTAATGCCCCCAGCTTCGTTCTTTTTCTTTAGGATTGCTTTGGCTATTCGGGGCTTTTTATAGTTCCATATAAATCTGATGATTTTTTGCTCCATTTCTTTAAAAAATGTCATTGGAATTTTGATGGGAATTGCATTAAATTTGTATATCGCTTTGGGTAATATGGCCATCTTAATTATATTTATTCTACCTAACCAAGAACAAGGAATATTCTTCCATCTCATAATGTCTTTTTCGATTTCCCTTAACAATGGTTTATAGTTTTCATTGTATAAGTCTTTTACATTCTTTGTTATGTTTATTCCTAGGTATTTTATTTTTTTTGTTGCAATCGTGAAGGGGATTATTCTTTTGAGTTCATTCTCAAATGTTTCATTGTTGGCATATAGAAAAGCTGTTGACTTCTGTATGTTGATTTTGTATCCTGCGACCTTACTGTATTGGCTTATTTTTTCTAGAAGTATTTTTGTGGATTCTTTGGGGTTTTCGATGTATAGGATCATATCATCTGCAAAAAGTGATAACTTCTTCTTTTCCAATATGGATGCCTTTTATTTCTTTGTCTTGTCTGATTGCTGTGGCAAGAACCTCTAGTACCACATTAAATAAGAGTGGAGAGAGTGGACAACCCTGTCTTGTTCCTGATTTAAGGGGGAAAGCCTTCAGTTTTGTGCCATTTAGTATGATGTTAGCTGATGGTTTATCATATATGGCCTTTATCATGTTGAGATATTTTCCTTCTATACCCATTTTGTTGAGAGTCTTAAACATAAAATTGTGTTGTACTTTATCAAAAGCCTTTTCTGCATCTATTGATAATATCATGTGATTCTTGTTCTTTGTTTTGTTGATATGGTGTATTATGTTGACCGTTTTACGTATGTTGAACCATCCTTGAGATTCTGGGATGAATCCCACTTGATCATGATGTATTATTTTTTTAATATGTTGTTGTATTCGATTTGCTAGTATTTTGTTTAGTATTTTAGCATCTGTATTCATTAGAGATATTGGTCTGTAGTTTTCTTTTTTTGTGCCATCCTTGCCTGGTTTTGGTATAAGGGTTATGTTTGCCTCATAAAATGTGTTTGGAAGTATTGCTTCTTCTTCAATTTTTTGGAAGACTTTCTGTAGAATAGGAACCAAGTCTTCTTTGAAGGTTTGATAAAATTCGCTGGTATAGCCGTCTGGGCCTGGACTTTTATTTTTGGGGAGGTTTTTAATGGTTTTTTCTATTTCTTCTCTACTAATAGGTCTGTTTAGGCTTTCTGCTTCTTCATGACTCAGTCTAGGAAGGTTGTATTGTTCTAGGAATTTATCCATTTCTTCTAGGTTGTTGAATTTAGTGGCATAAAGTTTTTCATAGTATTCTACAATAATTCTTTGTATATCTACGATGTCTGTGGTGATTTCTCCTCTTTCATTTTGGATTTTGTTTATATGAGTTCTTTCTCTTTTTTCCTTGGTAAGTCTTGCCAAGGGTTTGTCAATTTTGTTGATTTTTTCAAAGAACCAGCTCCTTGTTCTATTAATTTTTTCAATAGTTTTCCTGTTCTCTATTTCATTTATTTCTGCTCTGATTTTTATTATCTCTTTTCTTCGGCTGGTTTTGGGTTGTCTTTGTTCTTCATTTTCTAGTTCCTTAAGGTGTGAAGTTAAGTGGTTTACTTCGGCTCTCTCTTGTTTGTTCATATATGCCTGAAGTGATATGAACTTCCCTCTTATCACAGCTTTTGCTGCGTCCCATAGATTCTGATATGTCGTATTATCATTTTCATTTGTCTGTATATATCTTTTGATCTCTGCACTTATTTCTTCTTTGACCCATTCATTCTTTAAAAGTATGTTGTTTAGCTTCCACATTTTTGTGGGATTTTTTCCCTCTTTTTTGCTGTTGAATTCTAGTTTCAAGGCTTTATGATCAGAAAATATGCTTGGTACAACTTCAATTTTTCTGAATTTGCTGATGTTGTTTTTGTGGCCCAACATATGGTCAATTCTTGAGAATGATCCATGTACACTGGAGAAAAATGTATACTCAGTCACTTTGGGATGAAATGTCCTGTAGATGTCTATCATATCCAGGTGCTCTAGTGTTTTGTTTAAGGCCACTATGTCTTTGTTGATTCTCTGTTTGGATGACCGATCTAGATCCGTCAGCGGTGTATTGAGGTCTCCAAGTATGATTGTATTTTTGTCAGTTTTTGTTTTAAGGTCAATAAGTAGCTGTCTTATATATTTTGGTGCTCCTTGGTTTGGTGCATATATATTAAGAATTGTTATGTCTTCTTGATTCAGTGTCCCCTTAGCCATTATGAAATGGCCATTTTTGTCTCTGAGTACTTTTGCTGTCTTGTAGTCAGCTTTATCAGATATGAGTATTGCTACGCCTGCTTTTTTGTGGATGTTATTTGCTTGGAGTATTGTTTTCCAGCCTTTCACTTTGAATTTGTTTTTATCCTTGTTACTTAGATGAGTTTCTTGTAGGCAGCATACAGTTGGATTTTCTTTTTTGATCCATTCGGCTACTCTGTGCCTTTTTATTGGTGAGTTTAATCCGTTTACATTTAGTGTAATTATTGACACTTGTGAGTTCCTCATTGCCATTTTATAGATTGCTTTCTGTTAGTTTTGTGCCTTGTTTGATTCTTCTCTTTCATTTTTTTATCTTTTGTTTTTATTTGGTTGTGTTCCATACATCTTTCCTCTGTTGCTATCTTTTTTAAATCATGTGCTTCTGTGGTGGTTTTTTCAATGATGGTTACCCTTAAGTACTGAAAAGGGTTCCTACCCTGTTCATTGTAGTGCACTATTTTGTGAGTACTTTTGCGCTCCATCGCCCTTTACTACTGTTAATCTTCATCCTCTCCCCCCTTTCTTATTGTTGTCACAGTTTAAAGTTGGTTTTGTTATGTTCTTCTTGGAGCTTTTACTTGTGGCTTTGTTGTTGTTGTTTTTTTATTCTTTGTATCTGATTGGAGAACCCCCTTTAGTATTTCCTGGAGTGGGGGTTTTCTGGTGATAAATTCTCTCATCTTTTCTATATCTGTGAATGTTTTTATTTCTCCTTCATATTTGAAGGATAACTTTGATGGGTATAGTATTCGTGGCTGAAAGTTCCTCTCTTTCAAGACTTTAAATATTGGGGTCCACTCTCTTCTAGCTTGTAGAGTTTCTGTTGAGAAATCTGATGATAATCTAATGGGCCTTCCTTTATATGTTGTATTCTTCTTTTCCCTGGCTGCCTTGAGAATTTTTTCTTTGCAGTTGGTTTGTGCCAATTTTATTATGATGTGCCTTGAAGTAGGTTTGTTGGGGTTAAGAAAACTTGGAGTTCTGTTTGCTTCTAGAATTTGAGGTTTTAGTTCTTTCCACAGGCTTGGGAAGTTCTCATCTATTATTTGTTTGAGTATGTTCTCCATTCCATTTTCTCTCTCTTCTCCCTCTGATATACCTATTATTCTTATGTTATTCTTTTTGATGGAGTCAGATAATTCCTGTAGGGCTATCTCATTTTTTTTAATTTTTAAATCTCTTTCTTCTTCTCTTTGTTGAGCCTCAAGTTGCTTGTCTTCTATTTCGCTAATCCTCTCTTCTATCTGGCCTGTTCTATTAGCTAAGCTTGTTACCTCATTTTTCAGTTCATGAATTGAGTTTTTCATCTCTGATTGATTTGTTTTTATAGTTTCAATTTCCTTGGAGATATACTCTGTGTTCATCGAGTTGTTTTCTGAGCTCCCTAAATTGCCTTTCTGTGTTTTCTTGTATATCTCTGAGTATTTTTAGGATTTCTATTTTAAATTCTCTGTCGTTTAACTCCAAGGTTTCCAATATCTTAAATTTTTTCTCCATAGATTTTTCTTCATCTCTCTGTGTTACCTCTCTTTCTTTTGTATCCATGATAATCGATTTTCTCTTCTTTAATGGCATCTGAGGGTGGTTTTCTTCGGGTGTGTTGCGAAGCATCTGAAGACTCCAAGGATAGGTTTTTCTGTTTCTGGTTGAAGAACTTGTTGAGTTTCTGGGGAGATTTTCGGTATCGCTTCCTACCGCGCCATCACTGTGACGTCATCTGGAGCATTATTTATAATAACCAAACTAGAAAAGCAACTCATGTGCCCATCAATAAACAGTAAGATAAAGAAGAAATGGTACATCTCTACAATAGAATTATATTACTCAGCCATAAAAAGAAGAAAATTTTACAATTACAACACCATGTATGGTGCTAAGTGAAATAGCCTAGTTAGTGCAAGTCATATGCCATATGATTTTACCCATATGTGGAATCTAAATAACAAAATGAATGTATAAACAACAAAGATCAGACTGATGATTACCAAAGGGGATAGGAGTTAAGATCTGGGTGAAAAAGGTCATAGGATTAAGAAGTCAAAACTGGTAGTTACAAAATAATAGCAAGGATTAAAGTACAGCATAGGGATAAAGATAATATTATTGTAATAACCATGTGTGGTGCTAGGTGGGTACTGGAAATATAGACAGAACTCTTTGTAAGGTATCTGATTATCTAACACATTGCTATAAAATTGAATACAATAAAAATAATATTAGATGTAAATTGTAATTTTAAAATAAATATTAAAAAGGAAAAAATAGATAAAAATAGATGTTAGAGTTAGAGAGGGTTGGAAGAAAGATAGAGAATGAAAGAGGAGAGGAAAAGAGAGGTGGAGAGAGAAGGGGACAGGAGCATAGAGGAGAGTGTGGAGAGGTGACCAGCAGAGAGGAGAACATGAAAAGGAATAAAGGTCATTTTGTGAAACTCTAAGACCAGCTGAACCTGAAGGCACATTTTGATTTCATCTTTTTATTATCTAATTTGAATATAATTTTTACTTACTTCTTATGTTGCTTAACCTCCTCCATAAAAGTCAGAGGTGAAATATTTTATTCAAGGAGTATTATAAAACTCACTTAAAATATTTTATATTTTCCTATATTATCAAAAACTACTTATCAAACTTTCTCCAGGTCAAATTTGCTTTGAAGTGACTCTTAAGTAAAATGATTTTTTATTCAAGTTGAATATTTTAATTTTCTCTCTTTAATAAACTTCTAAAGTAAAGACAGACTTTCAGAGAAGATTAGCAAAACTAGCACAGACACATGAAAATTCCAGCTTTCAGATTTTTATTTAAATTATGAATGGAAGTAAAAATAGAAACCTCCATCATCATTGATAATGGCATCTACATACTAGAATGTACATGTCAGAAAATTAAACTGGATGTAATGTAAATTAGACTCCTACAAATGAGCAGCTGTCTGGGGATTTGAATCAGAGAAGACACTAATAAAATCTCTCTAAGGTTTTCTAATTCAACAAAATGAGAGCTAGAGGTAAGAAAAGACCATGGAGTGTTTGGAGCCCTCTGCCACTTGGAAGTCATGGATGCCCTGGAAGCCATAGTGGTTGGGGTGGTTGGGGCTAAGGAAGAACAAGGAAAAGACATGGTCTCCTACCATTGTTCATTCCTGGAATTTGGACTTTGCTAAAAGAACACTACCAGATCTTGTGTCCACATGATTTCATTTCAAACACAGTGAAATATAATCAATGTACTCTGAGATTTTCAAGCTACTGTTTTTCCTCTTCTCTGAGTTTGCCGAATCTCTGTAAACTAATACAAAAGTACATGTCAATTTTTAAAATTCTGGATTCAAAAATTTTGGAAAGGTGCTTATTCCATTCTTGAGATAATTATAACTCATGTTTAACTATAAACCAATATGTAAAGATGAGCAAAAAGAGAAAAATCATCAACTGTATTAAAAAACATTGTATGTCAATGAAAAATAATTTCTCTAGGAAACCAGAGTAACTTGCTGCTAGGTACAAAAGGAAATATGGAGAATTTCTCATGGTCAATTCTAAATAATTGAAGAAGACATTTTATCTTTCAAATACATTTAAGCAGCTATAAATAGGGGCCCAGGGTATCTACATAATAAATAAAAATATATATTGATTGGTTAAGTGATTATAAGCAAAAAAGTACAGTATGATAGATTAGCTTTGTAAAAATCACATTGCAAAAATACAGTCCTCCCTCCCCATATTGTGGTTCACTTTTTGGGATCTCACTGTATTGCGGATTTTTAAATCTAATTTTGTATCACAGATTTTTCACTATCTCACAGGATTTTGCAGTATATAGATATTTTTATATATTTATTATTTTAATTTTTGCTGTCAAATAAGCATTTTTAGCCTAAAAACTGAAAACAATATAAAAAATATTAATTAAAACATATTAGTATTCACTGGTGAGTACCATATAGAATTTTATATGTTGTAAAAATTACAGAGGTTTAAGAGTGTAGAAAGTATTTAAGAGCACAGGAAGTGTTCATGAGAATGTGGGAAAGGGGGAGTGACATCAGAGAAATGGTGCCAGGAGGGGTACTCCCAATATTTCCCACTGAAATTTCAACAAATTCAGCAACTAGAGATAAAGAAAAAATCTCAGGAGCATCTGAAATATACACACACCAGATAAAGCTATTATTGGGAGAAAAGGTGGCTGAATATATAATCCACTCTGAAGGAAATAAGATGAAGAACAGAGTATTCTGCTTCTCTCACTAATATAAGGAAGGTCCACTTTCACCTGGAACCAAGAGAAACAGAGGATTTGAGGCAGAGGGAAGAAGCTGGGCTAGTGCGGATGATCAAGCAGAGGAGAGAGTGTGCCAGCTTGGCCTAATATTGCAGATGTGGAGCTAGCATGGGCGGGAGACTCCAACAGAGATTGCCAGAGCTGGTTGCCTGTGGAGGCTGGTGCTGGAGCAGCTTTGGGCTCTGTGCACTCCTGGTCCGTGATTGCGGGCGGTGTGCAAGTGGCTCCACCAGGCACCTTTGGCGTGGATGCACACATTTATGGACAGAAGGGCTAGGCTCAAGATTGTCAGCAGTAGACTTCTGTGTGGGCTGTAGTCAGTGTTTCTGTATGGTCATGGCTCCCTGACCAACATCACGGGAAGTGCACAAAGGCTGGGATCCCTAGTCCTGGACTTGTCTGGGAGGGGTGCCTCCATGAGCTGATACAGGTTATAAAGTGCATTCCTGAGGAGCAGACATCTGAATGCTCTATGGAAGTCATGGGGCTGGGCTTCAGGCTACCAAACAGGGCACAAGAAAGAAAAGCATGTGGAGATTAGACCCACAGAGTGCTGAGGCATACTAGACATGCCCAGGGGCCTTTAAGAAGGCGCCTGAGGCCCTGGTCGGTTGGCTCAGTGGTAGAGCTTTGGCCTGGCATGCGGGAGTCTTGGGTTCGATTCCCAGCCAGGGCACACAGGAGAAGTGTCCATAAGCTTCTCCACCCCTCCTCCTCTCCTTCCTCTCTGTCTCTCTCTTCCCCTCAAGCAGCTGAGGCTCCATTGGAGCAAAGATGGCCCGGGCACTGAGGATGACTCTGTGGCCTCTGCATCACCCCCTGGTGGGCATGCCAGGTGGATCCCTGTCGGGAGCATGTGGGAGTCTGTCTGACTGCTTCCCTGTTTCCAGCTTCGGAAAAATGCAGAAAAAAAAAAGAAGGCGCCTGATCAGCAATTGGCTCTCTTCCCTGCCTGCTTTCTCTGATGGCTCTGGTTGACACAGCCTTACCCAGAACTGTGCTTTGAGTGGTGCTGGAGAAAGGATTTGGCAACTCTAAGAGCCTCTTGCTCTGCAAGCAGTGACTGGGGCAACTTCACAGCTAAGTCCCCAGGCTGCTGGCTCAGGAGGGAGAGATGTGGGGAGAGGCACCTGGAAAACTAACTGACTCTCCCATTATCGAAGCCTGCAAACACTATCAAGTTCCACCTATCAATGGGACTGAGGTGCAGCCTATTGCATTGCCATAGTGACACAAGAGAAAATATCTACTTAAAAGTGCCAGAGGGGCAAAACCTGTAGTACAGTGCCACCTGCCATATAGAAAAGGAAAAAAAGAAGAAACTACCTCTCAAAACCAGGAAAAAATTACATTTTTATAATTTTTTCCACTTTGATCATTTTATATTCTTTCAGTCTTATTCTTTTCTTTTCTTTTTGACTTTATTATCCATAGGTGTTACATTTTTTATTCTTTTCTTTATTATGAGGGTTAGATTTTAAAAACTTAACTTCTTTTTCCATCTTTTCTCTCTCTTTTTTCTTTTTCTTTCTTGCTCATTCAATAGTCATTTATCAACAAAATATTTTATTCTGGATTCATATTTTTCTTTATGGCATTTTGTGTGTTTTTTACTTCCTTTTTTGTCTCTTGTCATTTTCCCCCAGCTCTGGCTCCCCATTCTCTGTAGTTTTTGATCCACTTATCATAATAGAATTTTCATTTTTTTACTGTATTTTTTAATTTTAATTTTATTTTTTCAATTATCTCTTAGTGTTATTAACAATACCCATCTCAAATGCCATTAAAGAAAGAGAAATCAAATATCATGAATACAAAAAACAGAGATGTAGCTTAGATAGATGATGAAAAAATCTCTAGAAAAAAATTTCAATTGCATGAAAACCTTGGAGTTAAATGACAGAGAATTAAAAACTAAAGTCCTAAAAAATACTCAGGGAAATACAAGAAAGCACAGAAAGACAATTTAGAGAGCTCAAAAAAAACCCCCACACAATTCAACAAACAAAAAGAATAAATCACCAAAAAAATTGAAACTATAAAAAGGAACCAAACTGATGAAAAAGTTAGTACGTGAACTGAAAAACGAGGTAACAAGCTTAGTTAATAGAAAAGACCAGATAGAGAAAAGACTTAGTGACATAGTGGACAGGCAACTAGAGATACTATAGAGAAAAGAGGAGACAAACTCACAAACTAAAAACAAATAAAAGCCTTACAAGAATTGTCTGACTCCATCAGAAAAAGCAACATAAGAATAATAAGTATATCAGAAGAAGAAAGAGAAAATAAAATAGAAAACATATTCAAACAAATAATAAATGAGAATGTCCAAGCCTGTGGAAAGAATTAGAGCCTCAAATCCAAGAAGTAAACAGAACACCAAGTTACCTTAACCCAAACAGAGCTACTCCAAGGAACATCATAATGAAATTATCATAAAACAATGACAAAGAAAGTATTCTCAAGGTAGCCAGGAAAAAGAAGAATACAACATCTAAAGGAAGACACATTAGGCTATCATCAGATTTCTCAGCAGAAACTCTACAAGCCAGAAGAGAGTGGACCCCAATATTAAAAATATTGAAAGAAAAGAACTTCCAGCCAAGAATACTAAATCCATCAAATCTATCCACCAAATATGAAGGGGAAATAACATTCACAGATACAGAAAAGATGAGGAAATTTATCACCACAAAAACCCCACTTCAAGAAACACTAAAGGAAGTTATCCAAACAGATACAAAGAACAAAACAAAACAAAATGACAAGTAAAAGCTCAAACAAGATTACAATAAAAGGATGTGAGGGCGATCTGGCTGCGACATCTGTCACCCCATTGATCGCCAGGGTTGATTCGGCTGATCTGGCTGGCTAGGAGGGTGTCCCTTTCCTCCCTCACCGCTCCATGTGCATCCCTCCCGAAGCTGCGCGCTTGGTCAAAGAGGACGACCTTCTTGGCTAGAGGAGAGGACCGTTCTTCGGTCAAGGGTATACAAGTAACTGCGCAGCCCTTCTAGAATCTCCAAAAAAGTATCAAGATTACAATAAAAAAAGATTAATCTGGATCTGGAGAGTAATGGCGGGGTAGGAAGTGATACTGATAAATCTCCCCCAAAACTCAACAAGATCTTCAACCAGAAACAGAAAAACCTATCCTTGGAGACTCCAGATGTTTCGCAATACACCCAAAGGTATGGTCAAGTGAAAAATTGGCTAAATATATAACCAAACCCCGAAGGAATTAGGGAGTAAGAAATGCTCCACCTTCCTCACTAAACTAAACAGGGTGGCTTTCTCTGGGATCTGTGAATATAGAAACTGAGGCAGGCAAAGGGGGTGAATAGATCCAGGCCGTGGCACAAACGGCTGAACCAGGCTGTGGCACGGAGATCCAAGCCGAGGAAAAACTGTTCCTGTGGCAACCCAGGCAATACAAGCTAACACTCGCGCCAAACCCAGAATAAGAAAGACAAGCGGGGCAGCCATTTTACCCGATCTCCTGGTCGGCGTGCACAGATAGTGGGCGAGAGATTTCTTCCAAAGCCCTGGGAGTGGGTGCCCGTGTTACCCCACAGAGAGGCAGAGTCAGAAGCCTTTGTGTGGGCTGAAAGCAGAATCTTTGGGCAGCCCCAGCACCTTGGGAAAGCCATGAATGGGAGGGAGAAAGAACTAATTCCAACAGTGGAACTTTTCCGTGCTGGTGGGGGTTTCACTCAGAGGGAAACGCGGCTGGTCTGATATCCTGGTCTGCGTGTGCAGATAGCGAGAGATTCTTCTGAGTGCCTCGGAAGTGCGCGCCCGTGTTATCGCACAGAGGGGCAGACTCAGGGGCCTTTGTATGGGCCAAAGCGGAATCTCAGGCCGCCCCAGCACCTTGCAAAAGCCGCGCATGGGGACGGAGCGAGAGCCAATTCCAACACTGGAACTTTTCCATGCAGCTGGGGGTTCACTCAGAGCGTGAGACTGCTGGCCAGATATCCTGGTCTGCACGCGCAGATAGTGAGTGAGAGTTTCATCCAAGCGCCCTGGGAACGGGCGTCCGCCTGTGTTACCGGACAGAGTGGCAGAGCCAGAGGTCTTTGAGTGGGTGGAAAGCCCGCCTAATTATGCTAGCAGATCTGACTGATTGAGCCTCACCCAGAGCCCTGTGCTGAGTGGAAATAGAGTGGGGAGTTGCCAGCTCTTTGAGCCTCTTACTATCCAGGCAGAGGCAGCAGCAATCCCATAGCTGGATTATCAGGCTAATAATTGAGGAAGGAATAACTAGGAGAAAGGCTCCAGGAACACGGACTCTCTCACTGTTGGAGCCTATAAATGCTAATGAGCCTCAACTGCCAACGAGACAAAAACACAAGACATTACATCGCCATAGAGACAACTGCAAACCTCTACCTGAGTGTGCCAAAGGGGCAGAACCCGGGGTACAGAGTCACCAACCAGGAAGAGGGAGAGAAAAGAAAAAGCAAGAAGATAACCTCTCAAAATCAAGAATAATCCCCAGACTTTATAACCTATTCCATTTTATTATATTTGTTCATTTGTTTCTCTTATCTTCATTCTTGATATTTTTTTTCCTCCTCCAATTTGGCCGATTAACTCTCTGCCGGTCTTACTCTCTCCTCTCCTTGAACTACACTACCCATAAGTGTTACATCTCCCATTATCTTTTCTCTCCTCTTCCTTTCTCTCTATGAGGGTTGCACTCCAAAACCCTTAACTCTCTCTCTCTCTCTCTCTCCTCTTTTTTCTTTTTTCTTCTTTTAGTGGTTCCCTCTTTTTTCTCTCTCTCTCTTTCTTTTCTCCCTCTATATTAGTTTCTTCCTTTCTCCTTTACATACCCTCTCATTCAAACCTCAATAACAAACAAATTATCTTATCTGGGACTCAAACTTATGTTTGTGGCATTTTGGGGGGTTTTTACTTCACCTTTTTAACTCACTAGCAGTGCTTCCATCCTTGGCTCTCCATTTTATCTAGTTCTTGTTCCACTAAATACAATAGTAATTTTTTAATTTGTCCCCCAATTTTTCTCTTTCCCTCTTATTCCTCTCATCATAACTCTTAGTCAACCAACACCTAAAAGCAAATCATTTTATTCTTGACCCCAAATTTTTCCTTATTTGCTTTTTGTGGGTCCATACCGCCTTCTTTTTTCTTTCCTTTTTTTTTCTTTGCCCCATTATTACTTTTCCCCAATTCAGGCACTCCATTACAAGCATTGTTTGTTATAATTCACAGTTCACCACAAGATTTTCTCAAGAAAGAGGGGAGAGGAGAGGAGAGGAAAAAAGGAGGGGGGGGGGAATAATTTCCTTTTTAAAAAAATTCTTATTTTATTTTATTTTTCTTTATTTCATTATTAATTTTTTTTTAAAAAACGAACTCTTTGATTTTTTTATTTTTTTAACTTTTTATTCTTTATTAAATCTCATTAATACTATCAACAAAACCACCCTCAGATGCTATTAAGGAAAAGAAAATCAAAAATCATGGATACAAAAGAAAGAGAGGTAACACAGCTAGATGAGAAAAAATCTATGGAGAAAAAATTTAATATATTGGAAACCTTGGAGGTAAATGACAGAGAATTTAAAATAGAAATCATGAAAATACTTAGAGATATACAAGAAAACACAGAAAGGCAATTTAGGGAGCTCAGAAAACAACTCAATGAACACAAAGAATATATGTCCAAGGAAATTGAAACTATAAAAACAAATCAAACAGAGATGAAAAACTCAATTCACAAGAAAAAACGAAGTAGCAAGCTTAGCTAATAGAACAGGTGAGATAGAAGAGGGGATTAGTGAAATAGAAGACAAGCAACTTGAGGCACAACAGAAAGAAGAAGAAAGAGACTCAAAAATTAAAAAAAAGAGATAGCCCTACAAGAATTATCTGACTCCATCAAAAAGAATAACATAAGAATAATAGGTATATCAGAGGGAGAAGAAAGAGAAAATGAAATGGAGAACATACTCAAACAAATAATAGATAAGAACTTCCCAAGCCTGTGGAAAGAACTAAAGCCTCAAGTTCAAGAAGCAATCAGAACTCCGAGTTTTCTTAACCCCAACAAACCTACTCCAAGGCATATCATAATGAAATTGGCACAAACCAACAGCAAAGAAAAAATTCTCAAGGCAGCCAGGGAAAAGAAGAATACAACATATAAAGGAAGGCCCATTAGATTATCATCAGATTTCTCAGCAGAAACTCTACAAGCTAGAAGAGAGTGGACCCCAATTTTTAAAGTCCTGAAAGAACGAAACTTTCAAACACGAATACTATACCCATCAAAGCTATCCTTCAAATATGAAAGAGAAATAAAAACATTCACAGATACAGAAAAGATGAGGGAATTTATCATCAGAAAACCCTCACTCCAGGAATTACTAAAAGGGGTTCTCCAATCAGATACAAAGAACAAAAAAAAAAAACAGAGCCACAAGTAAAAGCTCCAAGAAGAACACAATAAAACCAAATTTAAACTGTGACAACAACAAAAAGAAAGGGAGGGAGAGGATGGCGATTACCAGTAGCAAAGGACGATGGAGTGCAAAAGTACTCACAAAATAGTTCGCTACAATGAACAGGGTAGGAAACCTTTTCATTACTTAAGGTAACCACTATTGAAAAAACCACCACAGAAGCACATGAGATAAAAAAGATAGCAACAGAGTAAAGATGTATGGAATACAACCAAATAAAAACAAAAGATAGAAAAATGAAAGAGAAGGATCAAACAAGACACAAAACTAACAGAAAGTAAGATATAAAGTGGCAATAGGGAACTCACAAGTGTCAATAATTACACTAAATGAAAACGGATTAAACTCACCAATAAAAAGGCACAGAGTAGAAGAATGGATTAAAAAAGAAAATCCAACTGTATGCTGCCTATAGAAAACTCATCTAAGTAACAAGGATAAAAACAAATTCAAAGTGAAAGGCTGGAAAACAATACTCCAAACAAATAACATCCAAAAAAAAGCAGGTGTAGCAATACTCATATCGGATAATGCTGACTACAAGACAGGAAAAGTACTCAGAGACAAAAATGGCCATTTCATAGTGGCTAAGGGGACACTGAATCAAGAAGGCATAACAATTCTTAATATATATGCACCAAACCAAGGAGCACCAAAATATATAAGACAGCTACTTATTGACCTTAAAACAAAAACTGACAAAAATACAATCTTACTTGGAGACCTCAATACACCGCTGACGGCTCTAGATCGGTCATCCAAACAGAGAATCAACAAAGACATAGTGGCCTTAAACAAAACACTAGAGCACCTGGATATGATAGACATCTACAGGACATTTCATCCCAAAGTGACTGAGTGTACATTTTTCTCCAGTGTACATGGATCATTCTCAAGAACTGACCATATGTTGGGCCACAAAAACAACATCAGCAAATTCAGAAAAATCGAAGTTGTACCCAGCATATTTAATAATCATAAAGCCTTGAAACTAGAATTCAACTGCAAAAAAGAGGAAAAAATTCCCACAAAAATGTGGAAACTAAACAACATAATTTAAAAAAATGAATGGGTCAAAGAAGAAATAAGTGCAGAGATCAAAAGATATATACAGACTAATGAAAATGACAATACGACATATCAGAATCTATGGGATGCAGCAAAAGCAGTAATAAGAGGGAAGTTCATATCACTTCAGGCATATATGAACAAACAAGAGAGAGCCCAAGTGAACCACTTAACTTCACATCTTAAGGAACTAGAAAAAGAAGAACAAAGACAGCCCAAAACCAGCTGAAGAAAGGAGATAATAAAAATGAGAGCAGAAATAAATGAATTAGAGAACAGAAAAACTATAGAAAAAATTAATAGAACAAGGAGCTGGTTCTTTGAAAAGATCAACAAAATTGACAAACCCTTGGCAAGACTTACCAAGAAAAAAAGAGAAAGAACTCATATAAACAAAATCCAAAATGAAAGAGGAGAAATCACCATGGACACCGTAGATATACAAAGAATTATTGTAGAATACTATGAAAAACTTTATGCCATGAAATTCAACAACCTAGAAGAAATGGATAAATTCCTAGAACAATACAACCTTCCTAGACTGAGTCAAGAAGAAGCAGAAAGCCTAAACAGGCCTGTTAGTAGAGAAGAAATAGAAAAAACCATTAATAACCTCCCCAAAAATAAAAGTCCAGGCCCTGACGGCTATACCAGCGAATTTTATCAAACATTCAAAGAAGACTTGGTTCCTATTCTACTCAAAGTCTTCCAAAAAATTGAAGAAGAAGCAATACTTCCAAACACATTTTATGAGGTCAACATAACCCTCATACCAAAACCAGGCAAGGATGGCACAAAAAAAAAAGAAAACTACAGACCAATATCTCTAATGAATACAGATTCTAAAATACTAAACAAAATACTAGCAAATTGAATACAACAACATATTAAAAAAATAATACATCATGATGAAGTGGGATTCATCCCAGAATCTCAAGGATGGTTCAATATACGTAAAATGGTTAACGTAATATACCATATCAACAAAACAAAGAACAAAAACCACATGATTTTATCAATAGACGCAGAAAAGGCTTTCGATAAAATGCAACACAATTTTATGTTTAAGGCTTTCAACAAAATAGGTATAGAAGGAAAATATCTCAACATGATAAAGGCCATATATGATAAACCATCAGCTAACATCATATTAAATGGCATAAAACTGAAGGCTTTCCCCCTTAAATCAGGAACAAGACAGGGTTGTCCACTTTCTCCACTCTTATTTAACATGGTACTAGAGGTTCTAGCCAGAGCAATCAGACAAGACAAAGAAATAAAAGGCATCCATATTGGAAAAGAAGAAATAAAGGTATCACTTTTTGCAGATGATATCATCTTATACATCGAAAACCCCAAAGAATCCACAAAAACACTACTAGAAACAATAAGCCAATACAGTAAGGTCGCATGATACAAAATTAACATACAGAAGTCAATAGCCTTTCTATATGCCAACAATAAAACAATTGAGAATGAACTCAAAAGAATAATCCCCTTCATGATTGCAACAAAAAAATAAAATACCTAGGAATAAACATAACAAAGAATGTAAAGGACTTATATAATGAAAACTCTAAAGAGAAATCAAAAAGATATAATGAGATGGAAGAATATACCTTTTTCTTGGTTAGGAAGAATAAATATAATCAAGATGGCTATATTACCCAAAGCAATATACAAATTTAATGCAATTCCCATCAAACTTCCAATGACATTTTTTTAAAGAAATAGAGAAAAAACTCATCAGATTTATATGGAATTATAAAAACCCGTGAATAGCCAAAACCATCCTAAAGAAAAAGAATGAAGCTGGGGGCATTACAATACCTGACTTCAAACTATATTATAGGGCCACGACAATCAAAACAGCATGGTATTGGCAGAAAAATAGACACTCAGACCAATGGAACAGAATAGAAAGTCCAGAAATAAAACCACATATATATAGTCAAATAATTTTTGAGCCTGACCTGTGGTGGCGCAGTGGATAAAGCGTTAACCTGGAAACGCTGAGGTTGCTGGTTCAAAGCCCTGGGCTTGCCTGGTCAAGGCACATATGGGAGTTGATGCTTCCAGCCCCTCCCCCCTTCTCTCTCTCTCTCTCTCTCTCTCTCCTCTCTATAATAAATAAATAAAATCTTTAAAAAATAAATAAATGAAAAGGACCACCATTTAAAAAAATAATAATAATTTTTGATAAAGGGGCCAACAACACACAATGGAGAAAAGAAAGCCTCTTCAATAAATGGTGTTGGGAAAACTGGAAAGCCACATGCGAAAGAATGAAACTGGACTACAGTGTGTCCCCCTGTACAAAAATTAATTCAAAATATATCAAAGATCTAAACATAAGACCTGAAACAATTAAGTACATAGAAGAAGACATAGGTACTCAACTCATGGACCTGGGTTTTAAAGAGCCTTTTATAAATTTGACTCCACAGTCAAGAGAAGTGAAGGCAAAAATTAATGAATGGGACTACATCAGACTAAGAAGTTTTTGCTCAGCAAGAGAAACTGATAACAAAATAAACAGAAAGCCAACTAAATGGGAAATGATATTTTCAAACAACAGCTCAAATAAGGGCCTAATATCCAAAATATACAAAGAACTCATAAAACTCAACAACAAACAAACAAAAAATCCAATAAAAAAATGGGAAGAGGATATGAACAGACACTTCTCCCAGGAAGAAATACAAATGGCCAACAGATATATGAAAAGATGCTCATCTTCTTTAGCTATTAGAGAAATGCAAATCAAAACTGCAATGAGATTCCACCTCACACCTGTTCGATTAGCTATTATCATCAAGACAGGTAATAGCAAATGTTGGAGAGGCTGTGGAGAAAAAGGAACCCTCATCCACTGTTGGTGGGAATGTAAAGTAGTACAACCATTATGGAAGGAAATATGGTGGTTCCTCAAAAAACTGAAAATTGAACTACCTTATTACCCAGCAATCTCTCTACTGGGTATATACCCAAAAAACTCAGAAACATTGATACGTAAAGACACATGCAGCCCCATGTTTATTGCAGCATTGTTCACAGTGACCAGGACATAGAAACAACCAAAAAGCCCATCAGTAGATGACTGGATAAAGAAGATGTGGCACATATTCACTATGGAATACTACTCAGCCATAAGAAATGATGACATTGGATCATTTACAGCAAAATGGTGGGATCTTGAGAACATGATACGAACTGAAATAAGTAAATCAGAAAAAACCAGGAACTGCATTATTCCATATGTAGGTGGGACATAAAAGTGAAACTAAGAGACATTGATAAGAGTGTGGTGGTTACTTGGGGGGAGGGGGAAAGGGAGAGGGAAAGGGGGAGGGGGAGGGGCACAAAGAAAACTAGATAGAAGGTTACAAAGAACAATCTGACTTTGGGTGATGGGTATGCAACATAATTGAACAACAAGATAATCTGGACTTGTTATCTTTGAATATATGTATACTGATTTATTGATGTCGCCCCATTAAAAAAATAAAATTATAAAAAAAATAAAGATTAATCTGTGACAACAAAAACAAAAAAGAGAAGAGGCAAAGGATTAGAAGTAGCAAAGGAGGATGGAGTGCAGAAGCACTCATGAGATAATGTACTACAATGAATATGATATATATCCTTTTTATTACCTAATGGTAACCAGCCCTGATAAAACCACTACAGAAATACATGGCTTAAACAAAATAAACAGAGGAAAGAAGTATGAAGTACAATCAAACAGAAACAAATGAGTGAAAAACAAAGAGAAGAAACAAAGAGGATACAGAGCTATCAGAATGCAATATAGAAAGTCTACCAGAAAGTTCTGTCCATTTTTGGAATAAAACAAAATAAAATTTTTCTTACCATCAATAAACTTTATTAAATAATATAATTGCCATTATTATTAATGATTTCTTACCAGCATGAGGGCAATTTGTATATCCCATTTTTTTTTAGATTTTATTTATTCCATATTCAGAGAGGAGAGAGAGAGAGAGAGAGAGAAAGAGAGAGAGAGAGAGAGAAAGGAGAGGAGCAGAAAGCATCAATTCCCATATGTGCCTTGACCAGGCAAGCCCAGGGTATTGACCAGGCGACCTCAGCATTCCAGGTCGAAGCTTTATCCCACTGTGCCACCAGAGGTCAGGTGTATATCCCATTTTTGAAAAATGTTTTATCTTTTTTTTTTTTTTTTTTTCATTTTTCTGAAGCTGGAAACAGGGAGAGACAGTCAGACAGACTCCCGCATGCGCCCGACCGGGATCCACCCGGCACGCCCACCATGGGGCGACGCTCTGCCCACCAGGGGGCGATGCTCTGCCCATCCTGGGCGTCACCATGTTGCGACCAGAGCCACTCTAGCGCCTGGGGCAGAGGCCACAGAGCCATCCCCAGCGTCCGGGCCATCTTTGCTCCAATGGAGCCTTGGCTGCGGGAGGGGAAGAGAGAGACAGAGAGGAAAGCGTGGTGGAGGGGTGGAGAAGCAAATGGGCGCTTCTCCTGTGTGCCCTGGCTGGGAATCAAACCCGGGTCCTCCGCACGCTAGGCCGACGCTCTACCGCTGAGCCAACCGGCCAGGGCATGTTTTATCTTTTGATGTGAAAAACTGAACCAGTGCTTGTTTGATATCTTCTTCACTTTTGAATTCTTTGCCCTTCAAAAAATTTTGTAAGGACAAAAACAAGTGATAGTTGGTATTATTATTCCTTCACAAAACACTTTCAATAAATTTCTACATGATTCTGTAGCATTTTTTCCTTGTTGAAATTCATATACAATACAGTGGTGTAAATGAACTTTATCAGTAGCCATGGGTACACTATCACTTCACACATAAGACTAACGTGAATCAACTTTGTTTTAGTTAATTTGCTATGTCAGTATGTATACATTAAGTGATAAAAATAGAGAGGCACACATGCGCCAAATAAACATGTGCTTATATGTTAAAACTTGTGATAGAAATGGACATAACTTTCCAGTAGACCTTATATAAAATGAAAATAAAAACCCCTCAAGTGTCAATAATTACATTACATGTAAATGGATTGAACTTGCCAATAAAAAGACACAGAGTAGCAGAATGGATTAAAAAAGAAAATCCAAGTGTATGCTGCCTTCATGAAACACATCTAAGCTACAAGGATAAAAACAAATTCAAAGTGAAAGGTTGGAAAACAATTCTCCAAGCAAATAACATGCAAAAAAAAGCAAGTGTAGCCATACTCATATCTAACAGTGCTGACTACAAGACAGCAAATGTAAACAGAGATAAAGATCGTCATTTCATAATGATAAAGGGAACATTGAATCAATAAGACATAACATTTCTTAATATAAATGCACCAAACCAAGGAGCACCAAAGTATAGAAGACATCTACTAACTGATCTAAACATAGAAAAATGACAAAAATACAATCATACTGAGAGACCTCAATACATCGCTGATGACTCTAGATCATTCATCCAAACAGAAAATCAATAAAGAAATATGGGCCTTAAACAAAACACTAGAACAATTGGATATGATAGACATCTACAGTACATTTCATCACAAAATGCTAGAATATATATTTTTCTCCAATGTACATGGAGCATTCTCAAGAATTGACCATATTTTGGGCCACAAAGCTAACATCAACAAATTCAGAAAGAATCAAATTATATCAAGCATATTCTCTGACCATAAAGCTTTGAAACTAGAATTCAACTGCAAAAGAGAAGTAAAAAAACCCACAAAAATGTGAAAATTAAAAAACATCTTTTTTAAAAATGAGTGGGTCAAAGAAGAAATAAAAGCAGAGATCAAAAGATATATACAGACAAACAAAAATAACAATACGACATATCAGAATCTCTGGGATGCAGCAAGCACAGTAATAATAAGGAAGTTTATATCAATACAGGCCTATATGGAAACAAGAGAGCACCCAAGTAAACAACTTAACATTACATCTTAAGGATCTAGAAAAAGAAGAACAAAGCAACCCAAAACCAGCAGAAGAAAGAAAATAAAAATCAGAGCAGAAATAAATGAAATAGAGAAGAGAAAAACTATAGAAAAAAAATCAATAAAACAAGGAGCTGGTTCTTTGAAAAAGAGATCAGCAAAATTGACAAACTCTTGGCAAAACTCACCAAGGAAAAAAGAGAAATGACTCATATAAACAAAATCCAAAATTAAAGAGGAGAAATTACCACAGATATCATAAATACACAAAGAATTATCATAGAATACTATAAGAATATATATGCCACCAAATTTAACAATCTAGAAGAAATAAATAAATTCCTAGAAAAATACAATCTTCCTAGACTGAGTCATGAAGCAGAAAGCCTAAACAGATCCTTTAGCAGGGAGGATATAGAAACAACTATCAAAAACCTCCCCAAAAATAAAAGTCCAGGGCTAGATGGCTATGCTAGTGAATTCTATCAAACATTCAAAGACTTGGTTCCTATTCTACTCAAAGTCTTCCAAAAGATTGAAGAAGAAGCAATACTTCCAGACACATTTTATGATTCCAACATAACCGTCATACCAAAACCTAGCAAGGACAACACACAAAAAGAAAACTACAGACCAGAATCTCTAATAAATACAGATGCTAAAATCCTAAACAAAATGCTAGCAAATCAAATACAACAACACATTAGAAAAATAATTTATCATGATCAAGTAGGATTCATCCCAGAAACACAAAAATGGTTTAACATACATAAAACAGTTAACATAATACACCATATGAACATAACAAAGAACAAAAACCATATGATCCTATCAATAGGTGCAGAAAAGTCATTCAATAAAATACAACATCATTTTGTGTCTAAAACATTCAACAAAATGGGTATAGAGGGAAAATATCTCAACATGATAAAGGCCATTTATGATAAACCATCAGCTAACATCATATTAAACGGCATAAAACTGGGACTTTTCCTCTAAAATCAGGAACAAGACAAGGCTGCCCACTCTTTCCACTCCTATTCATCATAGTGCTAGAAGTTTTAGCCAGAGCAATCAAACAAGAGAAAGAAATAAAAGGCATTCATATTGGGAAAGAAGAAATAAAAGTTTTACTTTTTTCAGATAATATGATCTTGTACATCGAAAACCCCAAACACTCTACAA
This sequence comes from Saccopteryx leptura, assembly GCF_036850995.1. NCBI lineage: Eukaryota > Metazoa > Chordata > Mammalia > Chiroptera > Emballonuridae > Saccopteryx > Saccopteryx leptura. Next base: position 136,694,532 of record NC_089508.1, on the reverse strand, counting down.
AAAGACTATTAGAAACAATAAACCAATACAGTAAGGTTACAGGATACAAAATTAATATACAGACATCTATTGCCTTCCTATATGCCAACAATGAAACATTAGAAAACGAACTCAGAAAAATAATCCCATTTATGGTTGCAACAACAACAACAACAACAAAAATACATAGGAATAAACATAACAAAGAATGTAAAGGACCTATATAATCTAAACTACCTAGCATTGTTATGGGAAATCAAAAAAGATACAGTGAAATGAAAAATTTTTTCTTATTCTTGATAGAAAGAATAAATATAGAAAATATAATCATATTACTTAAAACAATATACAAATTTAATGCATGTAAAGCCAGTAGCCATGGCTACCATCACAGCTACCTGGCCCATGCAGGTTTGAGTTTGATTCAGACAGATGGTAATGAAAAAACAGAGCCAAGAACTGGTGGGCCATTAGCTTTAATCCTAGCTTGCACCCAGTGGGCAAGAAATACACACAGTGAGAAAACACTTCCCTTTCCATTCAGAGCTCCCAAAGTCACTGACTTATCCGAGTTTCCTAGAATCAAAGTTTTGTACCTCACCAGCCTTATTCACCTCTGTTCCCCATCCCCTTCTCTCTGCTCAAACTCTGCACAAACTGGCTTCTCCTTCAGCACTCTGCCATCTTGGCTGCTTCTCCTCTCCTCCACGTGGCCTTTCTCTGCTGTCATGCAGTGCTAGTTTCAGGAACCAAGTGAGAAAGCCCCTGGTCTGTCTCATCTTATAGTGTAAAAACTCAAACCTTTAAGCCAATCTACAAACAAGGAAGTCTCTGATACAAAGTCACTTATCTGAGGCATAAATGAGATTCCTCATGAGAGTGCACCACCCCACATTATGCAAGGGTGTGGGGAAAAGCTTAGTCTTAAAACTAAGCCTTAGGCTATAAGGACTCTGCCTTCTTACATCCTGTCCCCCATACCCAATGCAAACTATAAGCAAGCAAACATATATATCATATTTACAAACTTATTTGACCAACAATGCAATTACCATCAAAATTCCAATGTCATTTTTTAAAGAAATGGAACAAAAATCATCAGGCTTATATGGAAGTATAAAGAACCTTGAATAGCCAAAGCAAACCTAAGGAAAAAGAACAAAGCTGGGGGCATTATAATACCTGACTCAAATTATATTATAGAGCCACTATAATCGAAACAGTATGGTATTGGCAGAAAAATATACACTCAGAGCAATGGAACAGAATAGAGAACCCAGAAATAAAACCACATATATATGGGCAAATAATCTTTGATAAAGGAGCCAAAAACACACAATGGAGAAAAGAATGGCTCTTCAATAAATGGTGCTGGGAAAACTCAAGAGCCATGTGCAAAAGGTTGAAAATTGACTACCGTTTGCACCCTTGTACCAAAATTAATTCAAAATGGATCAAAGACCTAAATGTAAGACCTGAAACAATAAAGTACATAGAAGAAAACATAGGTACTAAACTCATGGACCTTGGCCATAAAGAGCACTTTATGAATTTGACTCTAAAGGCAAGGGAAGTGAAGGCAAAGATAAATGAATAGGACTACATCAGACTAAAAAGCTTTTGCACAGCAAAAGAAACTGACAACAAAATAAACAGACAGCCAACTAAATGGGAGATGATATTTTTAAACAACAGCATAGATAAGGGCCTAATATCCAAAATATACAAAGAACTCACAAAACTCAACAACAAACAAGCAAACAATCCAATAAAAAAAATGGGAAGACAACATGAACAGACACTTCTCCCAGGAAGAAATGCAAATGGGCAACAGAAATATATCTCACATCTTACATCTAAATAAATGAAAGACGGGTTAGAAATTTTAACTTTCTCAAAATATAAAGCCATAACAAAACTAAATTTAATAAATGTCAATTGAGAAGAAAATCATGGGAATAAAAGTTAAAGAAACCCCAAAGTAATATGTTTGTATGTGCAAAAATTTAAATCTTCTGAATGTCAAGAATCATAAAATTCTCTTAAAGAGAAAAATTTTGCAACAATGGAGTGACTCTTATCTGTAATACATAAAGTGCTTTTATTAATCACTAAGAGAAAGATAACTCAAAACACATAAGTGACATATACAATTAATTTACTAAATAAAAATATAATTTTGAAAATATGTTATTATACAGAAATAGCTAAGTAAGTTAAAATTCAAAGGTAATAAAATGTTTTTTCCATAGTTTAAAATTTTTTAAAAATGATGACCTGTTATTAAAAGTGAGGTCAAAGAATATTCTTAAAAATTTTTAGTTTAATTCTAAATTTCTATAACCATTCAGAGAGAAATTATCATAAAGAATAAATTAGTGCCTGACCAGGCAGTGGCACAGTGGATAGAGTGTCAACCTGAGATGCAGAGGACCCCGTTTCAAAACCCTGAGGTTGCTGGCTTGAGCATGAGATCATAGACATGACCCCATGGTTGCTGGCTTGAGCCCAAGGTCATTGGCTTGAGCAAGGGATCACGGCTCAGCTGCAGCCCCCAGTCAAGGCACATATGAGAAAGCAATCAATGAACAACTAAGGGGCTGCAACAAAGAATTGATGATTCTCATCTCTCTCCTGTCTGTCCTTATCTGTCCCTCTCTTTCTCTCAGTAAAATAAAACAACAAAAAGAGAAGAATAGAGGAGTGGTGTCAGAGAAATGGTGCTGTAAGGAGCGTGACAGACAAATCTCCCCAAAATTTCAACAAGTTCATCAACCAGAGACAGAAAAATCTATCCTTGGAGATTCTGGGAGTCCCACATACTAAAAACAAAGGCAGAGGCAGCAGCAGTCTCATAGCTGGGTCATCAGGCTGCTAATTCAGAAAGGAGAGACTAGAAGAGAGGCTCCGGGAAAACAGACTCTCATTGTCGGAGCCTACAAACGCTAACAAGCCTTGACTACCAACGAGACTGAAGCCTAATATATGACATCACCATAGAGTCTTATGAACTGCAAATCTGTACCTAAGCATGCCACAGGGGCAGAGCCTGGGGTACAGAATCACTGACTAGGAGAGGGAGAGGAAAGAAAAAGGAAGAAGTTAACCACTCAAAATCAAGAAAAATCCACAGACTTTATAACTTGTTCCACTATTTTTCTTTGTTTCTTTCATCATCTGGCCTTTATTATTATTATTATTATTATTATTATTATTATTAATTTTTCCTCCACCTTGGTCCTTTTATTCTCTGCCCATCTTATTCTTTCTTCTTCTTGAACTACACTACCCATAAGTGTTACATTTCCATTTTATTTCCTTTCTTCTTCCTTACTCTCCATGAGGGTTACACTCCAAAACCCTTAATTCTCTCTCTCTCTCTCTTTTTGTTTTTGTTTTCTTTTTTCTTCTTTTCCTTTTCCCCTTTTTCTTCTTTCTCTCTCTCTATTAGTTTCTTCTTTTCTCTTTTTACTTTTCCTCTCATTCAATCCTTAGTCACGAACAAATTATTTTATTTGACTTTAGTTTTTTATGGCATTTTGGGTGCTTTTTACTTTGCTTTTTAACTCATTAGCATTCCTTCCAATACAGGCTCTCCATTCTATTTAGTTTTTGCTCCACTTAATACAATAGTAATTTTTTTTCTTTTTTCCTGTTTCCATCTTATCCTTCTCATTATATCTCTTAGTCGACCATGAGTTTAAAGCAAATCATTTTATACTTGACCCAAACTTTTTCCTTTTTAGCATTTTGTGGGTCACTAACCCCTTTTTTTGCCACTTGAACACTTCCCCCCAACTCAGGCCCTCCATTATAGGCAGTTTTTGTTCCATTTAGCATAATATGATTCACAGTTCATCACGATATTTTTCTAAAGAAAAGGGGAGAGGAGGGGGAAAAAAAAGGGAGAAATAATAAATTATTATTGTTTTATTATTATTATTTCCAATTTTTTTACATTTCTTTTATTTTTTATTTTTTATTAATTCTCATTAGTGCAATCAACAAGACCACCCTCAGATGCCATTAGGAAAAAAAAATCGAATATCATGGATACAAAAGATAGAGAAGTAGCACGGATAGATGTGGAAAAATCTATGGAGAAAAAATTTAATATATTGGAAACCTTGGAGCTAAATGACAGAGAATTTAAAATAGAAATCATGAAAATACTTAGAGATATACAAGAAAACACAGAAAGGCAATTTAGGGAGCTCAGAAAACAACTCAATGAACACAAAGAATATATTACTAAGAAAATTGAAACTATAAAAACAAAGAAAACAGAGATGAAAAACAAAATTCATGAACTGAAAAATGAGGTAACAAGCTTAGCTAATAGAACAGGCCAGATAGAAGGTAGGATTAGTGACATAGAAGATAAGCAACTTCAGGCATAACAGAGAGAAGAAAAGAGAGACTCAAAAATTTAAAAAAAATGAGAAAGCCCTAAAGGAATTGTCTGACTCCATCAAAAAGAATAACATAAGAATAATAGATATATCAGAGAGAGAAGAAAGAGAAAGTGGAATGGAGAATATATTCAAACAAATAATAGAAGATAACTTTCCAAGCCTGTGGGAAGAACTAAAGCCTCAAATTGGAGAAGCAAACAGAACACCGAGTTTTCTTAACCACAACAAACCTACTCCAAGGCACATCATAATGAAATTGGCACAAACCAATGATAAAGAAAAAATTCTCAAGGCAGCCAGGGAAAAGAAAAATATAACATATAAAGGAAGGCCTATTAGATTATCATCAGATTTCTCAGCAGAAACTCTACAAGCTAGAAGAGAGTGGACCCCAATATTTAAATTCCTGAAAAGGAGGAACTTTCAGCCAAGAATATTATACCCATCAAAGCTATCCCTCAAATATGAAGGAGAAATAAAAACATTCAAAAATGCAGAAAAGATGAGGGAATTTATCATCAGAAAAGCCCCACTCCAGGAAATACCAAAGGGGGTTTTCCAACCAGATACAAAGAACAAAACAAAACAACACCACAACTAAAAGCTCCACCAAGAACACAATAAAACAAAGTTTAAACTGTGACAACAAAAGCAAAAAAAGGTGAGAAGATGGAGATTAACAGTAGCAAAGGACGATGGAGTGCAGAAACACTCATAAGATAGTGTACTACAATGAATATGGTAGGTACCGTTTTCATAACTTAATGGTAACCACCCTTGAAAAAACCATCACAGAAGCACATGACTTAAAAAAGGTAGCAACAGAGGAAAGAAGTATGGAATACAAACAAAACAAAAAAAGTATAGAAAAACAAAAAAGAAGAATCAAACAAGATATAAAATTAACAGAAAGCAATGTATAAAATGGCAATAGGAAACCCGCAAGTGTCAATGATTACATTAAATATAAATGGATTAAACTCACCAATAAAAAGACACTGAGTAGCAGAATGGATTAAAAAAGAAAATCCAACTGTATGCTGCCTACAAGAAACACATCTAAGCAACAAGGATAAAAACAAATTCAAAGTGAAAGGCTGGAAAACAATACTCCACGCAAATAACATCCAAAAAAAAAGCAGGTGTAGCAATACTCCTATCTAATAATGCTGACTAAAAGATAGCAAAATACTCAGAGACAAAAATGGTCATTTCATAATGATTAAGGGGACACTGAATCAAGAAGACATAACAATCCTTAATATATATGAACCAAACCAAGGAGCATCAAAATATATAAGACAGCTTCTTATTGACCTTAAAACAAAAACTGACAAAAAAACAATCATACTTGGAGACCTCAATACACCGCTGATGGCTTTAGATCATTCCTCCAAACAGAAAATCAATAAAGATATATTTGCCTTAAATGAAACACTAGAGCACCTGGATATGATAGACATCTACAGGACACTTCATCCCAAAGTGACAGAGTATATATTTTTCTCTAGTGTACATGGAACATTTTCAAGAATTGACCATATGTTGGGCCACAAAAATAACATCAGCAAATTTAGAAAAATTGAAATTGTACCAAGCATATTTTCTGATCATAAAGCCTTGAAACTAGAATTCAACTGCCAAAAAGGGGGAAAACCCAAAAAAATGTGAAAACTAAACAACATACTTTTAAAAAATGAATGGGTCAAAGAAGAAATAGGCGCAGAGATCAAAATATATATTCAGACAAATGAAAATAACAATATGACATATCAGAATCTCTGGGATGCAGCAAAAGCAGTAATAAAAGGGAAGTTCATATCACTTTAGACCTAGAAGAACAAACAAGAGAGAGCCCAAGTAAACCACTTAACTTCATACCTTAAGGACATAGAAAAAGAAGAACAAAGACAACCCAAAACCAGCTGAAGAAAGGAAATAATAAAAATCAGAGCAGAAATAAATGAAATAGAGAACAGAAAAACTACAGAAAAAATTAATAAATCAAGGAGCTGGTTTTTTGAAAAGATCAATAAAATTGAAAAACCCTTGACAAGACTCACCAAGGAAAAAAGAGAAAGGACTCATATAAACAAAATACAAAATGAAAGAGGAGAAATCATCACAGACATCATTAGATATACAAAGAATTATTGTAGAATACTATGAAAAACTATATGCCACCAAATTCAACAATCTTGAAGAAATGGATAAATTTCTAGAACAATACAACCTTTCTAAACTGAGTCATGAAGAAGCAGAAAGCCTAAGCAGACCAATTAGCAGGGAGGAAATAGAAAAAGCTATGAACAACCTCCCCAAAAATAAAAGTCCAGGCGCAGATGGTTATACTAGTGAATTCAATCAAACATTCAAAGAAGACTTAGTTCCTATTCTACTCGAATTCTTCCAAAAAATTGAAGAAGCAGCAATACTTCCAAACACATTTTATGAGGCCAACATAACCCTCATACCGAAACCTGGCAAGGACGGCAAAAAACAAAAAACACAAACTACAGACCAGTATCTCTAATGAATACAGATGCTAAAATACTAAAGAAAATAGTAGCAAATCAAATACAACAACATATTAAAAAAAATAATACATTATGAACAAGTGGGATTCATCCCAGAATATCAAGGGTGGTTCAACATATGTAAAACGGTTAACGTAATACACTTATCAACAAAAGAAAAAACAAAAACCACATGATTTTATAAATAGATGCAGAAAAGGCATTCGATAAAATACAACACAACTTTATGTTTAAGACACTATATAAAATGGGTATAGAAGGAAAATATCTCAATATGATAAAGGCTATATATGATAAACCATCAGCGAATATCATATTAAATGGCATAAAACTGAGTACTTTCCACCTTAAATCAGAAACAAGACAGAGTTGTCCATTCTCTCCACTCTTATTTAACGTGGTGCTAGAAGTTCTGGCCAGAGCAATTAGACAAGAGAAAGAAATAAAAGGCATCCATATCAGAAAAGAAGAAGTAAAGGTATCACTTTTTGCAGATGATATGTTCCTATACATTGAAAACCCCAAGGACTCCACAGAAAGATTACTAGAAACAATAAACCAATGCAGTAAGGTCACAGGATACAAAATTAACATACAAAAGTCCGTAGCCTTTTATATGCCAACAATAAAATATTAAAAACGAACATAAAAAAAATAATTCCCTTCACGATTGCAACAACAACAAAAAAATACCTAGGAATAAACATAACAAAGAATGTAAAGGACTTATATAACAAAAATTACAAAGCATTGTTAAGAGAAATCCAAAAAGACACAATGAGATGGAAAAATATTCCTTGTTCTTGGATAGGAAGAATAAATATAATCAAAATGGCCATATTACCCAAAGCAATTTATAAATTTAATGCAATTCCCATCAAAATTCTTATGACATTTTTTAAAGAAATGGAACAAAAAATCATCAGATTTATATGGAACTATAAAAACCCCCAAATATCCAAAGCAATCCTAAGGAAAAAGAATGAAGCTGGGGGCATTACAATACCTGACTTTAAACTATATTATAGGGCCACGACAATCAAAACAGTATGGTATTGGCAGAAAAATAGACACTCAGACCAATGGAACAGAATAGAAAGTCCACATATGATTGGTCAAATAATTTTTGATAAAGGGGCCAACAACACACAATGGAGAAAAGAAAGCCTCTTCAACAAATGGTACTGGGAAAACTGAACAGCCACATGCAAAAGAATGAAACTCGACTACAGCTTGTCCCCATGTACTAAAATTAATTCAAAATGGATCAAAGACCTAAATATAAGACCTGAACATTAAACCATAAAGTACATAGAAGAAGACATAGGTACTAAACTCATGGATCTGGGTTTTAAAGAACATTTTATGAATTTGACTCCAATGGCAAAAGAAGTGAAGGCAAAGATAAATGAATGGGACTACATCAGACTAAAAAGGTTTTTCTCAGCAAGAGAAACTGACAACAAAATAAACAGACAGCCAACTAAATGGGAAATGTTATTTTCAAACAACAGCTCAGATAAGGGCCTAATATTCAAAATATACAAAGAACGCATAAAACTCAACAACAAACAAACAAAAAATCCAATAAAAAAATGGGTAGAGGACATGAACAGACACTTCTCCCAGGAAGAAATACAAATGGCCAACAGATATATGAAAAGGTGCTCATCTTCAGTAGTTATTAGAGAAATGCAAATCAAAACTACAATGAGATACCACATCACACCTGCTAGATTAGCTATTATCAACAAGACAGGTAATAGCAAGTGTTGGAGAGGCTGTGGAGAAAAAGGAACCCTCATTCACTGTTGGTGGGACTGAAAATTAGTACAACCATTATGGAAGAAAGTATGGTGGTTCCTCAAAAAACTGAAAATAGAACTACCTTATGACCCAGCAATCGCTTTACTTGGGTATATACCCCCAAAACTCAGAAACATTAATACATAAAGAGACATGTAGTCCCACGTTCATTGCAGCATTTTTCATAGTGGCCAAGACATGGAAACAACCAAAAAGCCCTTCAAAAGAAGACTGGATAAAGAAGATGTGGTACATATATGCTATGGAATACTACTCAGCCATAAGAAATGATGACATCAAATCATTTACAACAAAATGGTGGGATCTTGATAACATTATGCGGAGTGAAATAAGTAAATCAGAAAAAACTAAGAACTACACGATTTCATACATTGATGGGACATAAAAACGAGACTAAGAGACATGAACAAGATTGTGGTCGGCCCTGGCCGGTTGGCTCAGTGGTAGAGCATCGGCCTGGCGTGCGGGAGTCCTGGGTTCAATTCCCTGCTAGGGCACACAGGAGAGGCACCCATCTGCTTCTCCACCCCTCCCCCCTTCCTCTATGTCTCTCTCTTCCTCTCCCACAGCCAAGGCTCCATTGGGGCAAAGTTGGCCCGGGCACTGAAGATGGCTCCATGGCCTCTGCCTCAGGCACTAGAATGGCTCTGGCTGCAACAGAGCAATGCCCCAGATGGGCAGAGCATTGCCCCCTGGTGGGCATGCCGGGTGGATTCCGGTCAGGTGCATGCCGGAGTCTGTCTGACTGCCACCCCACTTCTAACTTCATAAAAATACAAAAATACAAAAACAGAAAAAAGAAAAAAAAATAGTGTCATGGTTATGGGGGGTGTGGAAGGAAGGAGAGAGTGGGGAAGGCGGAGGCAGAGGGGCACAAAGAAAACTAGATAGAAGGTGACAGAGGACTATTTGACTTTGGGTGATGGGTATGCAACATAATTGAATGACAAGATAACCTGGACATGTTTTCTTTGAATATATGTACCCTAATTTATTGATGTCACCCCATTAACATTAATAAAATTTATTTATAAAAAAAGGAAGAATAAATTAGTGATGTTAAAAGACTAACATATAACAATAGTCACAGTTTTATTATTATTTTTACCAAAAATAATTAAGTAAAGCTAACTTAATGGCCCCAATAAGGTCCATGCCCCAAAAAATTATGGTAAATCAACATTTAAAAAATTATGTAACCACTAATAATTATTGCTTCAAAAATTTAATATTTTAAAAAGTTCATGATATGTTAAGTTAAAAATTATGCATAGTATTTCAGTTATTTTCTATTTATACACACATACACACACATGCAAGTAGCAAACCATATTGATAAAAGCACTCATACATGAACTTGAAATAAAGGTATATTTAAAAGTTGAATAATATCATGGATAATTTTATTTTCCCCTGTAGTTTTTAAAATAGTTTCCAAATTTTTATAATAAACTTATTTACTTTATACTTGGAAATAATAATAGCATAGAAAGTTTTAAATTAAAAGCATTACAGAGAATTATAAAAATAAAAAATAAATATTTTATTATTAAACATTTATTAGTATTTACTATGTTTCTTACACTGTTCTATGTATTACGGTCACATTTTCCATTCTCTAGAACTTTACATGCTATTAACAGATCACACCAAAACATCTCCCTCTGTATCTGCTACCAAAAGTATGTCCAGGGTTTAAAGCAACTGGCATTGAGTGAGGAATCTTATTCTAATTCAACTGACAGGCAGAGTTCTCTACTTGTGTGAAGGTTAATTAATTGTGTATTTTTCACAGGTAAGCTGCACATTTATGTCTAAGTAATTAGGTACCTGATGTCATAACAGAGTATATGGATGTTTAAGTCCAGGCTCATTCTCTTTTCTAAAACTCAGAGATCATAGTTCTATTTTTCCAAAGTTTGGTATTTTAAGTGTTTGTATCTTTATAGATGACTCATAGCATATCTGCTGCATGGTTTGTGAAAATTTATTAGTAGCTTTACATTTACAAAAACATACCTATTTACAGTCCGTATATGTGTTCCAGGCACTTCTATCAACTCTATTTTTTTTAAATAAATTCAATTATACCTACATTCTTTCATCCATATTAAATTCTACATTTCTGGTAGACAAAGACCCTAGAGGCAACTCTGAAATTTGTATAGACACTAACTTAAACACATTAATTCTTAATAAAAAAATCTAATGCTTCAGGATGATTAACACTGGTTTACTTTGTACTTAGAACAGAACTGTGCACATTATCTAATTAATGACCTACTTGAGGGATGGTATATAAATATACTTGTACAAAATTGTCCATACACATGCTGCAAATCATGTTTCCAGACTATTTACACAAAATAAAGTTGATATTGGCAAAAAATATAGTGCTTTATTCTTAGTTGAAAAATGCATATTCTTGTATAGGAGTCTATGTTACTTGAGGGGCACGATATAATTATAGTGTTTCCCTAATTTTTGCTGCCATGTTCATAGAAGGAGAACACTGTCAGAACTAGATTATTTTTACATCGACACATATTGAATCTGAAAAAATGGCTTATAGTAGTCCCACACATATGTCTTTTTGTTCCATATTTTTTTCTTCCTGGGAAAATAGATTATGGCATTGTAGCACATTCATCACTTTTCTTAATTAAGACATATGCTCAGTTATTAGGTGATCTAAGAAAGGTCCCTAAATTTACATAGACCTCAGAAGAAAGTCACTAACTTCCTAAAACCAACATTTTAATCTTTTATGAGCATCAAAATTATCTGTACAGCTTTTTAAAATAATATCCTGGGGCTACCTTTCACTGATTACAATGTTCCCCCTTTTTATTGAATTTATTGTGATAACACTGTTTAACAAAATTATAGAGGTTTCAGGTGTGCAAATCTATAGCCTATCATTTATACGCTGTATTGTGTGTTCACTACCACAAAGACTACAATTTTAATAGATTTGGCTAGAACCAAAGATTGCTATTCAAAATAAAAAAGACAAAAAATTTACACAGGTAATTCTGATAAGTCCTAAAGGTAGAAAGATATGATCTTGAGATATATTAATAAATAATAACTATTCAATTGTTTTAAAAATCATGTCAGAATATTAATAGTTCATACAACACAGTTTTCCCATATAATGTATTTCAACTCAATCAATATTTATCAAGTATCTATTATGTACAAGTCACCTTCACCTAATTGGGGAATTCAAAGATATATTAAAAACAAAACAAAAACCTTTGCAGATTTACCTTAATAATTAAACTCCAAAGTAGGCTCTGGTAGAATCTACAAGAGTTAGAAAAGGTACTATGTGGCTCTGGGCTTTCCAGGAGGTTCAAGGTCAACTATTGGCTGTGCACTGCCTGGGGCTTCCCAGCATAAGCTACAGAAAAATCAGCAGATAGCTGCTACTTGTGCGAGGCTTAAAGGTGTCCATAAAAAACCTAGTTGCAAACCAAGGTCAGCTGCTATTAGTCGTCTAAGGCCACTTAGCAAGATGTAAGGGATACATTATAAACCAGATACTATTTGTTTGAGAAACTTTAGTTAAGTCCGAAGCATGAGGCAAGACAGGTCATTGAATGGAAAAGTCACTGGAAACAGTTTGGGTGAGCCAGAATGTTGGATGGTTTGGGATGTCAGAGAATCATTAGGGTGGGGCAAACAGTGTTAGCTAGATTGATGGAGACCCATATATGCTGCCTGCCAGCTCTGTGGGGAAAGACTCAGAAAAGAACAATGGCCTCTGCCAACACCACTATCTAAAAGTTATCCCTCCAGTCTTTCCCTGAAACTAGAAAATTCAGTTCCTCATTTTATGTTCTCTTATGTCCCAGGTGCACTTCAAGATACAATCCCAGTGTAAATCCATTTGTGGCCCTTTTAGGTAGAATGTGTGGGACTTCAGCAGCCCTTCATCTGAAACTTACCAAATTAAACACTATAAATATGAACATTTTGTTGTATATAAATTACACTTCAATAAAGCTCTAAAATGTTTTCAGTTATCTAGGCATAAAACCTAAGTTACAAAGAGGTGAAAATCAGTTTAAGCTCAGATCTTTCATGGTTTTATCATTCTTTAATTTAATTTAATTTAATTTTGTTAATGATTTTATAAAGACAGTTGACAGATCTTCTAAAGTAAGGGTATGCAGAATACAGCCTCTATGATAATTTCTATAAAAGAAAAAGAGAATAACTACAAATTGTTACAAATGTGACAACTGCTATAGATTAGTCCAGGGTTCTATTGCAATGTATCTTGAGAGCTCTGATCCAGTCCAAGTGTCTGAAGATGTTATGCCTGGGAAAAGCACATCTGTGCTAATATAAAGAAGAGTTTACTTGTGAAAAGGAATCAGAAAAGGGTTTTTTGGAAGAAAGAAGATGTGCAAATGTGGTTTCCCCTTACAGTGAGCTAAAATATGCTATAGAGGGAATTGTATCAGATCTAGGAAACTCAATCCAAATGTTTAAAGTTTTGACTAAATCCACACTAGGAAGTGACAAAGGCTAGAGAAAACCTGAACAGCTCTATTTGACATATTGAGCCTAAAAATAAAAGCTATATAATTTAACCATCTGAGCTGAAAAAGAGTTACAATGTTAAAGACATCTGCCTATGCAGATGTTTCCTAATATCTTTTTCTAAAACAAACTACAAACAAGTCCAATGGTTTACCAATTTCTTACTGAATAAAATGTAAATGCATATTCATGAAAAAACAATGTCTGTCTTATTTGCTCACCGCCTACTTCTCTAAAAGTACTCTATTTGTCTCTCTTCTTCATGCTCCTTGCAGCCACATCACAATGTTCAATTTTCAAACGTTTTGCTGTCTCACATCTTTTTTTTTTTCTTAAGTTGGAAATGGGGAGGCAGTCAGACTCCTGCATGAGCCCAACTGGGATCCAACCAGTATGCCCACCAGGGGGCGATGCTCTGCCCATCTGAGGCATTGTTCTGTTGTATCCAGAGCCATCCTAGCACCTGAGGCAGAGGCCACAGAGCCATCCTCAACGCCCGGGCAAACTGCTCCAGTGGAGCCTTGGCTGCGGGAGGGGAAGAGAGAGACAGAGAGGAAGGAGAAGGGAAGGGGTGGAGAAGCAGATGGGCGCTTCTCCTGTGTGCCCTGGCCGGGAATCAAACCCAGGACTCCCGCATGCCAGGCCGACGCTCTACCACTGAGCCAACCGACCAGGGCCGCTGTCTCACATCTTTGTGAGGACTGTTCCTTCTGCCGAAAGTATCCCTCTCTTGCCCAGGGCAACATCTTCCCTTGGCTAATACTCCTCTTCCAAGGAGTGCTCACTGAGTGGAGCAGCCTGAGCCCAAGTTAGAGGCTATCTCTTAGCCAACACAAAAGATGTGCTCCACCAAACGTACCTGCATTCTTGTTATTTTTCAAACCTTAAAGAAATGATAAACAAGAGATCTGAAATTTAATCTCCTGAAATTTGCAGTATTTCATGGGTTGATGGGAATACTGAAGTGCCCTGGAAAGCAAGAACATTTTGAAAGACTTAGTATCACAGTGAAGCAGTGGTTTTCAAACATTTTAAATAATGGAAGTTTTTTTTTTTCACCTGGGATTCCAGCGTACAATACAAAGTAGGACTTTATGAGTAAAATTTTACATTTTAAAGGGTGATTAATAAGAACAATGGGGCAGCTTAGAGAACACTGAATTTTAGTACCTAAAATCATCTAAGTATATGTGATTTTGTTATAATTTTATTAAAATTTATTAATGTATTTTTTAAAAGTCATTCAAAAAACTGCAGACCCTGAATCCTGAATCTGGTTTGAAAATTACTGCATTAAGTTGACAGAAATAGCACTTAAACTGGACTCAACAGGCATTCAAGAAATTCCATGGTGTTGCTTAATTTCAGCCTGGTCTTTCCATTGCATCATTGACCCCCAGACATTGAGAACTTGCCCAGAGTTGTTACAGACAGGCATTCACACAATTCTGAGCTCTAATTAACAGACTAAAAATTCACTGGTGGATATGGAAGAAAGTATGAAGGTTCCTCAAAAAATTAAAAACTACCATATGACCCAGCAATCCCAGACTGGGTATCTACTCCCAAAATTCAAAAACATTGGTACATAAAGATACATATACTCCTATATTCCTCACAGCATTGTTCACAGTGGCGAAGACATGGATTGGATAAAGAAGTTGTGGTATATATATACAATAGATTACTACTCAGACATAAGAAATGATGACATATGGTCATTTATGACAACACAGATGGACCTTGAGGACACAATACTGAGTGAAATAAGTAAATCAGAAAAAGCTAAGAACTTTATGATTTCACACAAAAGTGGGATACAAAGTTGAGACTCATGGACATAGATAGATATGAGTGCAGTGGTTACCAGGGGGAGGGAGATATAAGGGAGAGGAAGTTGAGGGGTAGGTGTCAAGAGGGACAAATATAAGTTGACAGAAAATGATTTGGCTTTGAGTGATGGATATACAACATAATTGACTACTCAAATGATGTAGTGATGTTTGCTTGAAATCTATGTACACTTATTGGTAAATGTCACTCTGTTAAATTTAATTTTCTAAATTAAAATAAAATAAAAATTAAAGAGAAACTACAATAATATAAAAATTAAAAAATAATGACAAGTAAAACCCCCCACAAAAACAGAACAAACACCAAAGAAAGAAAAAGAAGCAAAATACCCACAAAAGTAATAATAAATAAATAAATATAAAAATAAATAAATATCAAAATTAAATTTAAAAGAAGAAGAAGAAAAGGAAAAAACAAAATAAGAGAGAGAAAAATGAAGAAATATTTCTGTTTTGAGAGGTTGTTCTGTTTTCTTCCAGTAGTTGTCTCTGTGTTACACGCTTTAGCTTTGTAATATTTCTGGGTTGATCTCTGCTGAGATGTTGTTGTCACAATGATGTAGGTGGGTCCACAGTTGCATTGGTGGGTGGAATTTGTTGTGAGAGCTTAAGAGCTTTCACAATGGCGATTTTAGGCCTCCAGGTACTCCTCACCATGTCTCAACAGACTAGGGGGCCAGACATGGAGTACATCTGTTCTACAGGGAGAGAGTGTTTCTGGAGAGTTAGCTGTGGGGTCTGTCCCTGCCACTCTCTACCCCATGAGGTGAGTGAGGTGAGATCTGGGAGGCTGGAGGAGCTTCACTTTGGTTTTCTCTGACCCTGTGCTGAGTTCGGGCTGTAGGCAGACACTAATTATGACCCCTTGTTCTGCTATAGCTTTGGCTTAGTATCTCCCCTTTGGTCTCTCTATCTCTCTATTTCTCCCTGCAGAAGGAAACCAGTCACTTCAGCCAAACCCTTACAGTCTCAGCTTCCTTCCTCTCCTACCCCCAGCAGACAAAATCCAGATGATATAGGCTTCCTTCTTCTCTGTAACTCCAGGAGAAAAAAAAACCCAGTCACCCTGGGCTTTCCTCTTCCCCAGAGCCTTAGCAGACAAAATCCTGGACAGTCTGTGACTATCTCCTCTCCAGAGCAGAGTGAGTTTTATCTTCTGCCCTCTTCTCAACCCGTCTCACCTTTAGTCTTTTCAGTGCATGGATTTTTCAGGTAAGCCTGTGAGCTCAGCTCAGGTTGCTTCACTGTGTTAAAGCTGTTCAAGTTGTTAAAATTTCAAGTAGAGAGATCAGGGGTATCTCTCACACCACCATTACTCTAGCATCATTGTCCACCTTTTTTTGTGTGTGTGAGAGAGAAGGGGAGATATTTAGACTCTCATTTGCACCCCTCTAGGATCTACATAGCAATCCATGTCTGGGGATGATGCTCCAATCAACTGAGCTATTTTTAGCACCTGAGGTTGATGCTTGGACCAACCAAGCTATCCTCAGCACCCAGGTCGATGCCCAAACAAATGGAGTCATTGGATCAAGGGATGAAGAGGGAGAGAAGGAAGAAAATAAGGGAAAGAGAAGCAAATGGCCACTTCTCTTGTGCCCTGACTGGGAATCAACCCTGTGAGGTCCATACACCAGGCTGATGCTCTATCCACTGAGCCAGCCATCCAGGGCCAAGACCAAAATTCTTATAAAGAGGCTCAAATATATGGTGAGGGAAGAAAATTTGACTTTGGGTAGTAGGCAAGAAAAAAGCAATATGAAATTCAAACAGCAAATCAAAGAAATCTCCCTCAGTCAGATTCCCCCAGTAGATCTGCTCCTGTCAAAGTTATGCAGCAGGTAAATTGTCTCAGGCACATGGCTCTTACCAGCACTCACCTTCCTCACACACAGGGACACCTGTGTACCCTTTTGCCCTATCTTTGCTCTTTTTATTTGCACCATGCTTAAATACAGATTTTTCTATGTGTGATGACTAATACAATAACTCACAAGAAAATGTAAAAAATGAAAGATTATTTTATATTTCCAAAGGCTAGCTACATTTTACATGGGTCATTGTAAGGGCAAAGTTCAGTCATGATGATAGACTATTAGAGATTTTGGATGGGCTGTTTATATTACATCAGGTGGGAAGTACCTTAATTTGCCTGCAGTGAATAGACCCCACACCCTGTGTCCTGGGAAGCTTTGTCCCTTCTAAGCAAGGGAACTTCTGATAGCAAAAAAAGGCTTTAACTCTGTCCCTGTGGCTTTCAAACCTGAAACCACAATTAAAAGATAATAGCTAATCTACACAGCAAAAAAATCTTTTTGAGCTGCTGCTACTGAAAAAAAGCAAGTCAACCCCAGGAGAGGTCATGATAGAAAACATCCAAGCACTGCCTCCTTTTCCCTGCTGAGCGGTGCCTGTAAATACCAACATCTGTGGTTGTGTTTGAACGAGATGTATTGGTCTGGTGAGAAACAGGCTTGGGGATAACTGGTTGTAGTGAAACCTGGTCCTGCACTCAAGCTGTATTGGAAGCTCTTTCCCTGAAGATGTTGCTTTACTGCATATCTGTCTGGGGGTGCTGTTTGTCTTTCTAGGGGGGCCATATTTTTGTTGAGCCTCAAAGGAAACTTGTTTTTGCCTGTTGTCTTGGAATTCCTTTGATTTTTGCATTTGTCCCTAATTTTTTATTTTCTAACCGGGTATTAGTACTAGTTGCATTATTGTGGGACGAGTTAGATATACTTCTTTTTATCTCTGGAGTCTTCCATGGTGTCATCTAAGAGTGAGAGGAAGTACATAATCAGTAAGTAGAGTTTTTATTTTATTGCCTTGATAGAGCAGAGAGATAGCCAGTGATAACCTACTCTCTTGCCTTAAATTTTCCTAACTTCTTTTGTGAGACAGCATGGCTGACAAATAATCTGATTAGATACCAGTAGCCAGAGAAAACTGACTTGTTCCAATCTCTAGTGATATGAAAAGAGAAGTATTCTGGCCATCAGGTATAACAATTTGTGATGCTTTGGCTGGTACTGAAGATAGAGAGGTACAACAAGCTGCAAGGCCACTAATCAGATCTTATATTTAGTAAGTGGTTGAACTGAGGCTTAAACATGGATATATTTGCTCAAAAACTCATTTTCTTAAAAATACTACCAACTACTCCCTCACTTTCACTAAAAAATGTGGTAAAGACTCAACTTCTCATTCCAATTCATGTTTCTACCCAGGTGAGTTCCAAGTCCATGTAGTCAGTCGCACCATCATTTGAAGCTCACAGCTCACATCAACTGATATACTTTGAGTGGTTGGAAGCTGATAGGAAATGTCAACAACTCTGAGTATTAGTGCAATTATGATTTCCTGGTTTAGTTATGTTTCTTGACAACTCTTTTGATAGTCTTTTTAACTTACTGAAAGCAATTATTTAAAACTTTCAACTTTTCTGAAGCTTTCCATCCTATATCTACCCTTCTCTCCAAAAGTGACCATGCATCCTATACCATTTTTGGAAAATATTGATATTGCTTACGAATTTCTTAATCTTTAGATATTACATTCTCCCTCTAACTTTGTTATTTCCTCTGTTAACTGCCAAATTCCTCATGTAATCTTGTGACCCTCTCTGCTCTGTCCCTGCAGGACCTGGCTCCAGTGCACATTACTGTAACCTTTGCCTTTATCCTGTCCTGCTGTACTGTCTCATTTCCTTTGGTTTATAAACTTGATCAAATCTTTCTCATCAATAGAAAGAAAGAAATAAACAAACAAACAAATAAAAATTCTAAAACTCAAACCATTTTCTAACAGTATTCTCTTACTTTTGACTTATCCTTCTTCTTCTCTTTTAAATAAATCAAGGATCCTGAAAAAGTTGAATATTATTTTCTCCCTAAATTTTTTTTACTGCCCATTCTTACCTCATACCCTCATAATATAGGTTTTACTCTTACTGCAACTCTGAAACTGGTCCAGAAAAATTTACCAGTGTTCTCTTTATTGACATTCAATACTTTGCTCTTATTTTCTTGATCCTCTGCCTAATTTGATACATTTACCAATATATTTCTTGGAACTCTGTATGTACCTGCATTCTTATAACCACTAACTCCTGATTTTTCTTCTTCCTCCAAGCCCACTCCTTTTTCTCCCTTCTTATATTTATCTGATATATCCTTCCCAAACCTGAACATTTCTTCTCAAACTCTGTCACGGAAACATCAGTTTTCCCAAGATTTCCCCTTGGCTTGCAGTGGTCCTTTCTTGATTGCTGTCCAGTACAATCCCAACCATGTTTTTGGTTCATCCACTAACTATGAGATAATGACCTGAAACTCTCTTTCTCACCTTAACTTTTTAATAACACATCAAATACATATACCTACTTAGTCCTTGAAATTTGTACACTTAGTTGTCACATAGATTTGCAAATCATTATTTTCTCCTAAAACCTATTCTTTATAATTTCTGCCTTTATTTATCATAGCAACACCATGAAACAGTCACTTAGGCCAGAAACCTGGGATTTATAAGAGATTCTCCCCTCCCTTCACTGTTCAATGTCCAATGAATCATCAAGATTACACACTTTTTCTCCTAAATATTTTTCAAACTACTTTTCAACTTTGTGTCATCTATGCCAAGGCTTTTAACCCCTAACTTTTCTCTTTGCTTCTCTTCTTATATGCTCTTCATTCTATGGTACCACCAGGTTAATATAAACATGACACTCAATTTTTTAAAGCAAGCCTTTTGTGGAATTCCTGTTGCCTGCAGTGTCAACTCCAGTCACCCATTAAGGCAGACACAGCTCTCCATGGTGTGCAGGCCAAGGTTAAGTCACACACTGTCTCATTCAGATTGCTTCCTCTCTGTGAAGGACTTTAGGAGAAACACACAGAAGTACCTTCTCTTCCCTGCTGACATAAAATTTGAACATGCATAAACCAGCATCAAGGTGATACAATCTTATCCAATTTTCACAGATAATATCCAGGATGGAAATGTTTCCAAGACACAGCTGAAAGCCACATATGGTTTTATTTGGCATGAAATTCAGCAAGTAATTAATATACAACTCACTCATGCTCCTGGAAACAGGGCCACTTTTGCAGCTTTGAAGAATAAAAATAAGATGCTTACTCTAGTCTAACTGATTCCACCTGTCCTATCAGAGAAAGCTAAAGCCTTTCATACCTACTGCTGGATAATCACACACCTGTATTGGATGCTGCTTGGCATGCATGGAAATTATTAAAACTATTGATGTCTATTAACAAGCAGAATTGGAGATAGGTTAAAGGCAGGATTGAGTAAGAGATAAATATGTACAGAAGGACAAGGAGCAAAGGAAAGGAAAGGATAAAAAAAATGCCACATTGGTTTTTAAAAGTGTTTATAGAAAAGCTCATAAAAATTTTGCATGATTACACAGAGAATATCCTGAATTAAGATTGCTTGAGTAGCTATTTCTGAGACTGATTTCTGTCCAACAATGTCTAGGAACTACACACAGCTAAATACATTCTAGAAAATATATATACAAAGGTTTATGCTATACTATAGTTACCAGATGTTAGAAAATTTCACCTTTAAGACACTGAGCCATGGCCAGTTGGCTTAGTGGTAGAGCATTGATCCAGTGTGTGGATGTCCTGAGTTCAATTCCTAGTCAGGGCACACAGGAGAAGTAACCATCTGCTTCTCCTCTCCCTTTTCTCTCTCTCTCTCTCTCTCTCTCTCTCTTTCTCTTTTTTTCTCCTGTAGCCATAGCTCAATTGTTTCAAGTGTGATGGCCCCAGATGCTTAGGATAGCTCTGTGGAGCCTCCACCTCAGGTGCTAAAAATAGCTCCATTGCTAGCATCAGTCCAAGATGGTGGTTGATTGGAAGATTCCAGTTGGGGCACATGCGGGAGTCTGCCTATCTCCCCTCCTCTCACTTAAAAAAAAAAAAAAGACCAGCTGAATGAAACCACAGGGACAAACTACAGGAGTGGTCAGGCTGTAAGCAATGTGTACATGAGAAAACCTCATCTGAAAACCTTACTTGAAGAACATTTTTATAAAGACTTGCCATAATCAATGTAGCATTTTATTTTCATCCTTTCCTTTCCTTTGCTCTTTCTCCTACTGAACATATTCATTTCTTATTTGACCCTGCCTTAAACCTATCTCTGATAATAGACATCAATACTTTTAACAATTTTGGGGGTCTCTTTTTTATGTTAATGGGGTGACATTAATAATTCAGGGTACATATATTCAAAGAAAACATGTCCAGGTTATCTTGTCATTCAATTATGTTGCATACCCATGTTTGTTTTTGATATTTTTTGGTGGGCTCTCTTTGAGAAACAAAATAAAGCTGTAAACTTTCTTTCCAGGAAGAAAAATGTGAATACAGTTGAAGTTATGCTTATAATTCCAGGAGTTCATGGAGCAGCCCTTTTCAACAAAGCCTATCCATTTGCCTTTCAGATGGCAAGCTTCAAATATTTGAAGAGTTCTCATATATCACTTCTTTTTTCCTCTCTACATCCCACTTAACTTATGCAAGTCTTTCTTCACATGTTTCTCCCCCAAATTAAATTTGTCTTTTTTTTATCTTCAGGTATATCCTGAATTGAGTTTTTGTCTATGGATTTGGTGTGCTGAATGCCCAGTAGGACAGGCCACTGACAACTCAGGAATTGAGACTGGAGCATGCAAGGGCACATTGTTTCGGAAACATCTGCTATCTCTTCTCTCATCTACACGTTTTCCCCTTGTGCCCTCAGAGTAGCAAAGAATGTTGGTCACTTGAACCTCCTCTCCTTTTCCTACCATTCTTAGGAAAGGAGTAGTGGCGAGGCCCAGAACTGAGTAAAGACACAGGACATGACCCGAGAGTAAGAGTATTATTTGCCCATGGCCAAATCTCACTGATGGCTACACAGTGTCTAGCTCTCCTTCAGGTTTCTGAAATCCATTCAGAAAGCCTAGAACTGGAACTTGTAGCAGAATCTCACAGGAGCTCAGGGCAAAGAGACCACAGTGAGCCTCTTGCTGCATTGGCCCTTGTGGGTGAGCATTCCTGAGTGGCTGAACAGGTCTGTGGCAGCTGAGTCTCTCCTTTCCTGATATGTCCCAGGGGATGACTGCATTGCTCTGTGAATGATCGGTGCCATGGGAGTAGGAGAAAGAAGTGGGGCTTTCTCTTAAAAAAACTTTTCATTAAACAAGAAGCCTTAAATGTCTGTTTAAAGAGGGCTGACTTGATGTGCAAAGGAAGTCTGTTTACAACTCTGTGTTTGAGATACTAGAAAGTGGGATCCATAGGCTGCAGTTTCTAGGCCTCTGGTGCTAGCCTCACTGGGAAGGCAAGCAACAAGTTCCTTTTGTCTTGGAAATAATCTGTTTACTTTGACACCAGTGGCCTGGCTTTCCAGATAAAACTTGTTCTGAGCACAGCACCTGCTTCTGCCTGTGAAAATTGAGGGGTTCTGTGCCCCCAGAGTAGCCTTCCTGGTCTCAGCAGTTTCCTTGTATGACCTTCTGATGACCTCTCCTCCTTGGAGCAAAATCCAAGCCAGACAGCTGCCTGTTAATTCTCAGTAGTAATAGGACCCCCTCTAAATGCTTATCAAATGCAGGGCACTGAACATGAGCTCTGGAAATTAGTTTCCAGGAAAGATACTTGGTGCTGGTCCTTGTCCTCAGTTTCTAGGAGCTCTGACACCACTGGGCATTTTACTGAACTTTCTATTTTGGCAGCCAGTTTGTAAGTTCTGGATGAGACTTGTTAAATGGTTTTCATAGGACATGTATACTGCCTATTTATGAGTCAAAGAATGTGGACAACGCTGCCTTTCCTGGGGAAGGTTCCTGCCCTGTGATGTGTGAGTGAGCTTGGAGAACATTCGAGATTAGCTTGATTTGAGAGCCAGAGGAGCGCTGGTCCCCTGGTGTTGAAAATTCTAATCTAATGCCCTCGGTGGAGGAGAGAAAAACCCTGAGGGTTGCTATCTGTTCTTCATGGCCAAGGTTAAAAAGAACAGGAACCAAACTTTACATTGAGTCCAGTAACCTCTGAGTGTATCACACCACAAAGTCCCTCACTCAGGCAGCCCACCTCCCTCAGCTTGAGAAGTTATTCTTCCTTGTCTCATATATCAAAGCAATCTGAAAATTCTAGTAGGTTCACTCACTAGAAAATATTCATGGAAAATTTATAGCGAGAGATAGAATCATGAAATAGATACTTCCCATGTCTTTAATAAGTCTGATTGTAAGAGAAGAGAAGATTAGAAAGGGATTGAGGGCCGTGTAGGATTGCCACCACTGAGAGCTTGGGTCTCCTGGGTTGTTTTCTTTCTTATCAGGCTGATGTAGACCCCCAAGAAGAACACTCCTGGTGAATCGCGGTGCCTTAAACTAAAAGTGTTGAGTCCTCTTCTAGGGAGCAGCTCATCTAATGTCTTCTGTCTCTCCTTGCACTGTCTCTAGATTCTTCAGCCACTCCTCAACTGTGGTCCATGAAATAAACTCATTCTACTTCAGATCCTGTGTCCCTCATCCTATGCTTGTGAGGCTGATTCTTGAGGTCTAATGTCAGCATCCTATTTTTTATTTATAGAACGTTACCTACTTGTATTCATGCTAATATTTTGTACCAGATCAAGGACTAACAAATGATGGTCCATCTGTCCCACCACCTAATTTAGTACTGGTTACCATCTAAGAATTTTTTTTATATTTATAAATTATTGAAAAGAAGTCAAAAGAAAATATGTTAATGATACAAGACAATTATATAAAAGTACATTCATAATCCTCAATTTTACATCTTGACCATTTACAGGAAAGGTTTGTCAAGCTCCAGTTTAAATTTTTTAAACCTCATTTTATTTTATTTTTAATTTAAAAAATTACTCACAACATTATATTAGTTTTAAGTGAAAAATATAGTGATTAGATATTTATGTAACTTAATGAAGTAATCAGCCTGATGAGTGTGGTACCCTTTTGACACCATACATAATTACTACCATATAATTGACTATATTCCTATGCTGTACTTTAAATCACCATGCTGGTTTTTATAATTGCAAAATTATATAACTTAAGTTCTCTTCCCTGGCCAGTCGGCCTGGTGTGTGAATATCCTGGGTTCGATCCCCGGTCAGGGTACACAAGAGAAGTGACCATCTGCTTCTTCACCCCTCCTCCTCTCACTTTTCTCTCTCTCTTTTTCTTACCCTGTCCTGCAGCCATGGCTCGATTGGAGCGAGTTGACACCAGGCGCTGAAGATGGCTCCCTGACCTCCACCTCAGGCACCAAGGAGAACTTGGCTGCTGAGCAACTGAGCAATGCCCCAGATGGGCAGAGCATCACCCCATAGGGGGTTTGCTGGATGGATACTGGTTGAGGCACATTTGGGAGTTTGTCTCTGTTTCCCCTCCTCTCACTTAATAAAAAAAAAGCTCTTTTCCTTTTTTATCAATCCCCCTCCAACTCTTTTCCCATCTGGCCACCATCAAACTGCTGTCTATTTATGAGTTTGTTTCTATTTTGTTTATTTTGTTTTTTTTCCAATCTGCATATAAGTAATATCATATGAAAATATCATATAGTATTTGCCTTTCTTTTTCTGAACTATTTCACCTAGCATAATACCTTCTAGGCCCATCCATATTATCACAAACATCAAGATATTGTTCTTTTTTATGGCTGGGTAATATTCTATTTTATATATGCACCATTTATTTTGTATTTATTTGTCTATCAATGGACACATGTTTCTTTCCATATTTTTACTATTGTAGATAATGCTGCAGTGAATATAAGGTGTGTGTGTCTGTAATGTAGGATTTTGAGACTAAATATATCTGTGTGTATCTCACAGATATTCCAAAAACCACAAGGAGAACCAGATGGAGTAGACATAACCTTTATTACTTACATATGTGGAAGCCTGATGGTGGCCCGTCAGGCAAACAAGATCTATATCAGCTGCATGGGTGGTCTGCTTATAGAGCAGTTAAAAAGTAGTGACACAAAGCCAAGGGCAGGGAGCACACATGCTAGGAGTCAGGGAGTAGAGGCCTTCTTCAAGGTCTGTTTGTTTCTTGGCAGAACATGACGCACAGTTATGAGCAGATAGGCTTGGGCCCTGGGCCCTGAGCCTTGGGCCATCTGCCAGGAGGTGTGGAAGGGCTACGTCTAGTATTAACCCTATACCCCACCTCAACATTGCTCTTCCACCCTATAGTTCATGTGAATTTCTGATAGGGAGCCTGTGTGGGTCAACCAGTGATACACTGTGTCTAAATACCATAGACACAGTATAAGCTACAAGCAAACACTAGTAATAAAAAAACAGGAGCATATCCTGCTTAATATTGTGTACTTTATGTTTGCTCCTAGAGATAACAACTAAGTTGTAATAGGGTCATACCTTAGGGTTTCTATCTTAGTTGTCTCTGTGGCCATGGCCACCAAGATTTGTGATACATTGTGGACATTATTAGGGATGTACACATCATATCTGTTATATAAAAAGGTGCAAGTGCCTTCCTGAGCTACTGAGAGCATGTTAAAGGCCATTCTATTTTGGAAAATAACCTGATGCATTTGGGTTACCTCATCATTCAGTAAGGTGGTAGCTTCTCTTGAATGGTTTAAGAAGAGGCCACATGCTGAGCCGGGCATCTACAACCCACCACATTAAAATGTTACTTATAGGTGGCAAAAAAGCCAAAGGGTACTTCCACCAGGACATGTACCACACTGGATATTGGGCCTTGATGCTGGCCCAATTGCTGGGTTTCTCTGGTAATATACCTAAGACATGGCCAGGGAAATAAAGCTACCACCATAGATATATTTAAGTTCAGGTATAAGGCAGGGATAGCCAATCATAAAATCTATAGATCCAGAGGCTTCCTCATGGGCCAGGGAAGGCTCTTGTCTGAATGGTAGCATTCTGTCTACCAGATAGGTCATTGCAAATGATGTAGGTTATGTTCTTACCTAGAGCTTGTGACAACCACCCATGGGATGGGTTAGATTATCAGTCCCATTAGTTCTTTTAATGCAGTTAGGGGCCAGGACACCAACTCATCATGTATGACAACCAGCTAAATCAGTCAAGTCCAAACTGCATGGCTAAGAGGTGGTTGAGGCCATGCTCAAGTCTGGTTTCCGACTTGCTGTATGCCTTCCTGGATGAGGTGGAACATCTGTTCTTTGATGGTGTTGAAAGTAGGGTCAGTATGGTTCCACCTCTATAGCCAATCATTCTGTCTGATTGGATGGATGTATTTGCCAGATTAAGCTATTTGCTACTGAGGTGGGAAATTATGAACATACCCAACATGCACTGCAATTCTGGATGTCAGCAAAGTGTCCCACCCATTGCAGAAAGGAGTTCTCTACATTTAACCTAGAGAGAATAAGATAAGTGAGATAAAGGTACCAACAAAAGCAAATCCCTCTCATCAGGTAAGATGCAGGCAGTTATAAAATCCTGTCTCAAGATGGTCATACTCTGAGGGGAAAGTCCTGGTTTCCTATACCATTCCCTGGTTTGGACCCCACCCCCTTTTACTCATAGAGAATAGGTATACAGGTGAGGTCCTAAACTGCCAGACTGAGGCAATGTATGTTCCCTTGGGAATTGTCTGATTATTGGGGTTCTGGCAGTTGACCTACATTGGCCAACTACCTCAGGCTAACTGCAAGAGCAGATCCTGGGCCAGTCTCTCCTCCAAGGGAAAAGGATGAAGCACCACTTAGCGTTAACCTGTATTGTCCAATTCAAGTCAGAGTTGACCACCGCAGGGGTACATCCTGATGGGCTCTCAGGAGCACTTTATTCTTTTGGTCTTATCCAGGCTTCAGGTTTGGTATAGACTATAGCTGAATGTGCTTGGATGATGACCAGAGCTGGGCAAACAATGCCACTGGGGCTGCTTGTCTGCCTTGTGGACATTCATTCAAGATGTTGAGGCAATCTGCCAAGTGCAGCATCCATCCTTCATATGAGTTAGCCTCAGTCTTCAGAGCCTGTTTTAGCAGCCTGTTATATTGTCCTGAGTCTGGCTCAACTAGTGTTATAGAATGATGGAATTGCCAATTGATTGCCAGTTCCCTGCACAGTACTGGACAAGGTCTCCAGTAAATGGGTCCCCTGGTTACTTTTAATTACTTCAGAGCTGCTGTAAGAGACAAAAAACTGTTATAGCCCCCATATGGTCACTCTTTGATTGGCCTTTCCTCTTGGGTATGTCTGCAGAAGTCCTGTTGTCATATTGATGTTGGTGAGCACATATCTGGACTCATCACTGTAGGAAAAAGGTCCAATATAGTCCACCTGTCAACAGATTAAGGGTGCCTTCCTATTAAATCTTTCTATCCTCTTGTGGTAAGGGGTGGGAATGTCTTTCAGCACACACTGGGCACTGCTGACATGTATCTACAATGTGCACATATAAGAAGGGCAGGCTTCAGGCTTTCACTGTCTCTTACATGGTGCACTGACTGGCATGATGCAACTTCCAGTGCAGCCAGACCACGTTGTCAACACTTGGGACATCTTCCAACCACCAGATTTGTACCATATATGTTAGGCTCATCATTATCAGAGCTGTTCAGAAGCTGGTGTCCCCTGACATGGGACACCATGACAGTCTTGCTCTGGCATATGTGCCAAAAATTAACCCACACATCCTGACCCCAAAAGAATTTCTGATGTATGATCCATTTGGCTTGGTCTCATGAGGGGAGCCACAAAGCCCACTATACACTGCTCAATTGTCAGTGCAGAATGTTAGGGGCTGGGTTCCTGGGTTATAAAGATGCATACTACCTACAATTCAGCCCATTGGATGCTTTGCTCTTTAGTGTCCTCTATGCAAATGCTTTCAGCTGCTGGCTGGTATACGACTGCATGCCATCGAGGTCGTACTTCTCCATAGGAGCCGTCAGTGTACTAGGCTTCCTCCAGGATGTGGGGGGCAGTTTATTCATAGATCATGGAGGGTTTCAGAGCCCTGGTATTGGGCTTCATCTGTCCTGTATCAGGTAGTCACCAGGTCTAGCACTGCTTGCAGATCCTTACTCAGGAGGCTAGTTGGTATCTCCCTCCATTGCTGTGGGTGTGCGCTCCATTTAGGCAGGGTTGCTGTCTGGGATACCATGCTTCTGGGTCTGTTCAACACCAAATGTACCCATATGATGCTATAATATGTTGTATAGACCTTTACTGGAGCAGACCAAGAAAGGCTTCTATGGAAAATATGTCCTGGTATATAGCATTCACCTGCTGTTTTATGAACATCTAGTTCACATGGCTGATATTGGTCTAATATCCCCAAAGCCTGGACAGTAGGTATGGCTCACTTAGCAGCCTGAAATGCTGCTTCATGGTGCTCTGTCCACTTCCAGGTGAACTCCTTCTGCAACAAGGTATACAAGGGTAATATTAGTTCAGCTAAATAGGGAATAAAACCCCAAAGTAGCCAAAAATTCCAAGGAATTTTTAGAATTGTTTTGGCCAATGCAGCTGGGGGTGCACCTGGATCTTTACAGTAACCATGACTGGCATCACCATTGTCTCACCTGAAAGAACAACTCCTACAAATTTGACAGATAAACCAGGGCCTTGCACTTTAAATCATTGACTTCCCATACTCATGGTCCATGGTGGGGCAACAAGAAAGAATTAGCTTTTTCTAGAGCTGAAAGAGAGTCAGAAGTTAGTGTGATATCCTCAATGTAATGACACAATAAGACCAGGTCCACGACAAATTAATTGCCATAAACCTGTGGCAGAAAGTGGAACTATGTAAGTATGCCATAGGTGACACAATAAATGTTCATTGCCAGTCTTCTCATGTGAAGGCAAACTGCTCTTGGCTGCCTCTAAATGCAGAAAGAAAACTTAAAATGACACGGTTATAGACCCGGTTATAAGGCAATTGACAAAAGAATTTGTTTCTTTTAACAACATTTAAGATAATAATCAGAATTACAAATGAAAGTGTTTTAGAACTTAATAGGCTCTTGGAGATTTTCACATAATTTCCAGAACATTTTCATAATAATAATATATGTATACAAATAAAATATAATTATTTATTACTATTAATTTTTGCAAAATTTCCTGTGTAATTTCAAGCAAACCAAATAGACCTAGTTAGTCTAAAGGTAACCTAAAATTACTTCTGTCTCTCAAAATTGAAACACTGGAAAGGCTAGAAAGGTCTTTTGTTGCATTTGTTCAGTAAATCCCGCCCCTGAGGTGGATGCCAGACTCTTTTTGACTAATTAATTTAAAAAAAAATACAGTTATTTTCTGACTATTAGGACTCCCAACTTTAAGAAACTTTAACTTCCAGTAATAATCAAAGTAAATAATATGGCAACATTGTTCACAATAGCAAAGATCTGGAAGCAGCCCAAGTGTCTGTCAGTGGACGAGTGGAATAAAAAGCTTTGGTACATATATACTATGGAATACTACTCAGCCATAAGAAATGATGACATCGGATCATTTACAATAATATGAATGGAACTTGATAACATTATACTGAGTGAAAGAAGTAAACCAGAAAAAACTAAGAACTATATGATTCCATACATACATGGGACATAAAAATAAGCATTCTTTAGATTGATACTTTTATGAACATATATCATAACTTTTAAAAAAACATGTTCTTTCAACATAACATATAAAGGAAAGTCCACTGGTATCAACAAAATTCTAGCAGAAACTCTACAAGCCAAAAGAGAGTAGAACCAAACATTCAAAGTACTGAAAGAGAGGACTTACCAGCCAAGAATACTATAGCTAACAAAGTTATTCTTCAAATATGAAGAATTAAATTTTGCAGACATACAGAAGCTGAGGGAATTTATCACCAGGAAATATCCACTACAAGAAGTACACAAGGAGGTTATTTAAACAGATACACAGAAAAACACAAATAAAACTACAAGTAAATCTCCAACAAGGATACAATAAAAACAAGAATAATCTGCAACAGTAATAACATAAGAGAGGAAAGGATAAAGATCTGCAGTAGCAAAGAAAAATGGGTTGCATATGACAATTTCTCTCTTAACAGCTTTATGGTAATCACCCAAGAAAAAGCCACCATTGAAACACACATCTTTAAAAAAGAATAAAAAATGGGAAAAATAATGAAATAACACTAAATAAAAACAACTGACAGAAACAAAAAAGGGGGTAACCAATGAGACACAGAGCTCCAAAAAACAAAACATAAAATGACTATAGTGAATCAAGTGCCAATAATTACCTTAAACATAAATTGATTGAATCAGCTATAAAGAAGCTCATGGATTCCAAGATGGCAATGGAGTAGGCGAATGTTCCAACTGCCACCACCCAGGACCAAATTGGATTACAACTTAATTTAAAAACAATCATCTTGGAAGATGACGTCAGAGTAATGGCGGGATAGGAAGCGATACAAATAAATCTCCCCCAAAACTCAACAAGATCTTCAACCAAAAACAGAAAAACCTATCCTTGGAGCCTCCAGATGTTTCGCAATACACCCGAAGGTATGGTTGAGCGAAAAATTGGCTAAATATATAACCAAACCCCGAAGGAAATAGGGAGTAAGAAATGCTCCACCTTCCTCACTAACCTAAACAGGGCGGCTTTCTCTGGGATCTGTGAATATAGAAACTGAGGCAGGCAAAGGGGGTGAATAGATCCAGGCCACGGCACAAACGGCTGAACCAGGCTGTGGCACGGAGATCCAAGCTGAGGAAAAACTGATCCTGTGGCAACCCGGGCAATACAAGCTAACACTAGTGCCAAACCCAAACAAAGAAAGACAAGCGGGGCAGCCATTTTACCCGATCTCCTGGTTGGTGCGCGCAGATACTGGGCGAGAGATTTCTTCCTAAGCCCTGGGAGTGGGTGTCCATGTTACCTCACAGAGAGGCAGAGTCAGAGGTCTTTCTGTGGGCCGAAAATGGAATCTCTGGGCAGCCCCAGTGCTCTGGGAAAGCCATGCATGGGAGGGAGCGAGAACTAATTCCAATGGTGGAACTTTTACGTGCTGGTAGGAAATTCACTCATAGGGAAACGCGGCCGGCCTCATATCCTGGTCTGCGCGTGCAGATAGTGAGCGAGAGATTCCTCCGAGTGCCTCGGCAGTGCGCGCCCGTGTTATCGCACAGAGGGGCAGAGTCAGGGGCCTTTGTGTGGGCCAAAGTGGAAATTCGGGCCGCCCCAGCGCCTTGCAAAAGCCGCGCATGGAAACGGAGCGAGAGCCAATTCCAACGCTGCAACTTTTCCATGCGGTTGGGGGTTTCACTCAGAGCGTGAGACTGCTGGCTGGATATCCTGGTCTGTGTGCGCAGATAGTGAGCGAGAGTTTCCTCCAAGCACCCCGGAAGTGGGCGCCCACCTGTGTTATCGAACAGAGTGGCAGAGCCAGAGGTCTTTGAGTGGGCGGAAAGCCCGCCTGATTATGCTAGCAGCTCTAACTGACTGAGCCTTACCCAGAGCCCTGTGTTGAGTGGAAATAGAGTGGGGAGTTGCCAGCACTTTGAGCCTCTTACTATCCAGGCAGAGGCAGCAGCAACCGCATAGCTGGATTATCAGGCTACTAATTGAGTAAGGAAAGACTAGGAGAAAGGCTCCAGGAACACGGACTCTCTCACTGTCGGAGCCTATAAATGCTAATGAGCCTCAACTGCCAACGAGACTAAAACACAAGACATGACATCGCCATAGAGATTTATCAACTGTAAACCTCTACCTGAGAGTGCCAAAGGGGCAGAACCCGGGGTACAGAGTCACGGACCAGGAAGAGGGAGAGAAAAGAAAAGCAAGAAGATAACCTCTCAAAACCAAGAATAATCTGCAGACTTTATAACCTATCCCATTTTATTATATTTGTTCATTTGTTTCTCTTATCTTCATTCTTGATATTTTTTTTCCTCCTCCAATTTGGCTGATTAACTCTCTGCCGGTCTTACTCTCTCCTCTTCTTGAACTACACTACCCATAAGTGTTACATCTCCCATTATCTTTTCTCTCCTCTCCCTTTCCCTCTATGAGGGTTGCACTCCAAAACCCTTAACTCTCTCTCTCTCTCTCTCCTCTTTTTTCTTTTTTCTTCTTTTAGTGGTTCCCTCTTTTTTTCTCTCTCTCTCTTTCTTTTCTCCCTCTATATTAGTTTCTTCCTTTCTCCTTTACATCTCCTCTCATTCAAACCTCAATAACAAACAAATTATCTTATCTGGGACTCAAACTTATGTTTGTGGCATTTTGGGGGGTTTTTACTTCACCTTTTTAACTCACTAGCAGTGCTCCCATCCCTGGCTCTCCATTTTATCTAATTCTTGTTCCACTAAATACAATAGTAATTTTTTAATTTGTCCCCCCATTTTTCTGTTTTCCTCTTATTCCTCTCATCATAACTCTTAGTCAACCAACACCTAAAAGCAAATTATATTATTCTTGATCCAAATTTTTGCCTTATTTGCTTTTTGTGGGTCCATACGCCCTTCTTTTTTCTTTTTTTTTTCTTTTTTTTTTTGCCCCTTTATTACTTTTCCCCAATTCAGGCCCTCCATTACAGGCATTGTTTGTTATAATTCACAGTTCACCACAACATTTTCTCAAGAAAGAGGGGAGAGGAGAGGAGAAGAAAAAAGGAGGGGGGGAATAATTTTCTTTTTTAAAAATTTTTATTTTATTTTATGTTTCTTTATTTCATTATTAATTTTTTTTAAAAAAGAACTCTTTTTTATTTTTTATTTTTTTAACTTTTTATTCTTTATTAAATCTCATTAATACTATCAACAAAACCACCCTCAGATGCCATTCAGGAAGAGAAAATTGAATATCATGGGTACAAAAAGAAAGAGAGGTAACACAGCTAGATGAGGAAAAATCTACGGAGAAAAAATTTAATATATTGGAAACCTTGGAACTAAATGACAGAGAATTTAATAGAAATCCTAAAAATCCTCCGAGATATACAAGAAAACACAGAAAGGCAATTTAGGGAGCTCATAAAACAACTCAATGAACACAAAGAATATATGTCCAAGGAAATTGAAACTATAAAAACAAATCAAACAGAAATGAAAAACTCAATTCACGATCTGAAAAACGAAGTAACAAGCTTAGCTAATAGAACAGGTCAGATAGAAGAGAGGATTAGTGAAATAGAAGACAAGCAACTTGAGGCACAACAGAGAGAAGAAGAAAGAGACACTTCTCTTTTAATTTTTGAGAAAATTAAAAAAAAATTTAAAAAAATGAGATAGCCCTACAAGAATTATCTGACTCCATCAAAAAGAATAACATAAGAATAATAGGTATATCAGAGGGAGAAGAGAGAGAAAATGGAATGGAGAACAAACTCAAACAAATAATAAATGAGAACTTCCCAAGCCTGTGGAAAGAACTAAAGCCTCAAGTTCAAGAAGCAAACAAAACTCAGAGTTTTCTTAACCCCAACAAACCTACTCCAAGGCATATCATAATGAAATTGACACAAACCAACAGCAAAGAAAAAATTCTCAAGGCAGCCAGGGAAAAGAAGAATACAACATATAAAGGAAGGCCCATTAGATTATCATCAGATTTCTCAGCAGAAACTCTACAAGCTAGAAGAGAGTGGACCCCAATATTTAAAGTCCTGAAAGAGAGGAACTTTCAGCCATGAATACTATACCCATCAAAGCTATCCTT
This sequence comes from Saccopteryx leptura, assembly GCF_036850995.1. NCBI lineage: Eukaryota > Metazoa > Chordata > Mammalia > Chiroptera > Emballonuridae > Saccopteryx > Saccopteryx leptura. Next base: position 136,660,638 of record NC_089508.1, on the reverse strand, counting down.
CAAATATGAAGGAGAAATAAAAACATTCACAAATACAGAAAAGATGAGGGAATTTATCATCAGAAAACCCCCACTCCAGGAATTACTAAAGAGGGTTCTCCAATCAGATACAAAGAACAAAAAAAAAAAACAGAGCCACAAGTAAAAGCTCCAAGAAGAACACAATAAAACCAAGTTTAAACTGTGACAACAACAAAAAGAAAGGGGGGGAGAAGATGGAGATTAACGGTAGCAAAGGACGATGGAGTGCAAAAGTACTCACAAAATAGTTCTCTAAAATGAACAGGGTAAGGACCCTTTTCATTACTCAAAGGTAACCACCATTGAAAAAACCACCGCAGAAGCACATGAGATAAAAAAGGTAGCAACAGAGGAAAGATGTATGGAATACAACCAAATAAAAACAAAAGATAGAAAAACGAAAGAGAAGGATCAAACAAGACACAAAACTAACAGAAAGCAAGATATAAAATGGCAATAGGGAACTCACAGGTGTCAATAATTACACTAAATGTAAATGGATTAAACTCACCAATAAAAAGGCACAGAGTAGCAGAATGGATTAAAAAAGAAAATCCAACTGTATGCTGCCTACAAGAAACTCATCTAAGTAACAAGGATAAAAACAAATTTAAAGTGAAAGGCTGGTAAACAATACTCCAAGCAAATAACATCCAAAAAAAAGCAGGCGTAGCAATACTTATATCTGATAATACTGACTACAAGACAGCAAAGGTACTCAGAGACAAAAATGGCCATTTTATAATGGTTAAGGGGACACTGAATCAAGAAGACATAACAATTCTTAATAAATATGCACCAAACCAAGGAGCACCAAAATATATAAGACACCTACTTATTGATCATAAAACAAAAACTGACAAAAATACAATTATACTTGGAGACCTCAATACACCGCTGACGGCTCTAGATTGGTCATCCAAACAAAGAATCAACAAAGACATAGTGGCCATAACAAATCCTAGAGCACCTGGATATGATAGACATCTACAGGACATTTCATCCCAAAGTGACTGAGTATACATTTTTCTCCAGTGTACATGGATCATTCTCAAGGATTGACCATATGTTGGGCCACAAAAACAACATCAGCAAATTCAGAAAAATCGAAGTTGTACCAAGCATATTTTCTGATCATAAAGCCTTGAAACTAGAATTCTACTACAAAAAAGAGGAAAGAAATCCCTCAAAAATGTGGAAACTAAACAACATACTTTTAAAAAATGAATGGATTAAAGAAGAAATAAATGCAGAGATCAAAAGATATATACAGACTAATGAAAATGACAATACAACATATCAGAATCTATGGGATGCAGCAAAAGCAGTGATAAGAGGGAAGTTGATATCACTTCAGGCATATATGAACAAACAAGAGAGAGCCCAAGTGAACCACTTAACTTCATACCATAAGGAACTAGAAAAAGAAGAACAAAGACAACCCAAAATCAGCCAAAGAAAGGAGATAATAAAAATCAGAGCAGAAATAAAGGAAATAGAGAACAGAAAAACTATAGAAAAAATTAATAGAACAAGGAGCTGGTTCTTTGAAAAGATCAACAAAATTGACAAACCCTTGGCAAGACTTACCAAAGAAAAAAGAGAAAGAACTCAAATAAATAAAATCCAAAATGAAAGAGGAGAAATCACCACAGACACCGTAGATATACAAAGAATTATTGTAGAATATTATGAAAAACTTTATACCACTAAATTCAACAACCTAGAAGAAATGGATAAATTCTTAGAACAATACAACCTTCCTAGACTGAGTCAAGAAGAAGCAGAAAGCCTAAACAGACCTATCAGTAGAGAAGAAATAGAAAAAAACCATTAAAAACCTCCCCAAAAATAAAAGTCCACACCCTAACGGCTATACCAGCGAATTTTATCAAACATTCAAAGAAGACTTGGTTCCTATTCTACTCAAAGTCTTCCAAAAAATTGAAGAAGAAGCAATACTTCCAAACACATTTTATGAGGCCAACATAACCCTCATACCAAAACCAGGCAAGGATGGCACAAAAAAAGAAAACTACAGACCAATATCTCTAATGAATACAGACGCTAAAATACTAAACAAAATACTAGCAAATCGAATACAAAAACATATTAAAAAAATAATACATCATGATCAAGTGGGATTCATCCCAGAATCTCAAGGATGGTTCAACATACGTAAAACGGTTAACGTAATACACCATATCAACAAAACAAAGAACAAAAACCACATGATCTTATCAATAGATGCAGAAAAGGCTTTTGATAAAATACAACACAATTTTATGTTTAAGACTCTCAACAAAATGGGTATAGAAGGAAAATATCTCAACATGATAAAGGCCATATATGATAAACCATCAGCTAACATCATATTAAATGGCACTAAACTGAAGGCTTTCCCCCTTAAATCAGGAACAAGACAGGGTTGTCCACTCTCTCCACTCTTATTTAAAGTGTTACTAGAGGTTCTAGTCAGAGCAATCAGACAAGACAAAGAAATAAAAGGCATCCATATCAGAAAAGAAGAAGGAAAGGTATCACTTTTTGCAGATGATATGATCCTATACATCGAAAACCCCAAAGAATCCACAAAAAGACTACTAGAAAAAATAAGCCAATACAGTAAGGTCGCAGGATACAAAATTAAAATACAGAAGTCAATAGCCTTTCTATATGCCAACAATGAAACAATTGAGAACGAACTCAAAAGAATAATCCCCTTCACGATTGCAACAAAAAAAAATAAAATACTTGGGAACAAACGTAACAAAGAATGTAAAGGACTTATATAATGAAAACTATAAACCATTGTTAAGGGAAATCGAAAAAGATATAATGAGATGGAAGAATATACCTTGTTCTTGGCTAGGAAGAATAAATATAATCAAGATGGCCATATTACCCAAAGCAATATACAAATTTAATGCAATTCCCATCAAACTTCCAATGACATTTTTTCAAGAAATAGAGCAAAAAATCCTCAGATTTATATGGAACTATAAATATCCCCAAATTGCCAAACTAATTCTAAAGAAAAAGAATGAAGCTGGGCGCATTACAATACCTGACTTCAAACTCTATTATAGGGCCACGACAATCAAAACAGCATGGTATTGGCAGAAAAATAGACACTCAGACCAATGGAACAGAATAGAAATTCCAGAAATAAAACCACATATATATAGTCAAATAATTTTTGATAAAGGGGCCAACAACACACAATGGAGAAAAGAAAGCCTCTTCAACAAATGGTGCTGGGAAAACTGGAAAGCCACATGCAAAAGAATGAAACTGGACTACAGTGTGTCCCCCTGTACAAAAATTAACTCAAAATGGATCAAAGATCTAAACATAAGACTTGAAACAATTAAGTACATAGAAGAAGACATAGGTACTCAACTCATGGACCTGGGTTTTAAAGAGCATTTTATGAATTTGACTCCACAGACAAGAGAAGTGAAGGCAAAAATTAATGAATGGGACTACATCAGACTAAGAAGTTTTTGCTCAGCAAGAGAAACTGATAACAAAATAAACAGAAAGCCAACTAAATGGGAAATGATATTTTCAAACAACAGCTCAGATAAGGGCCTAATATCTAAAATATACAAAGAACTCATAAAACTCAACAACAAACAAAGAAACAATCCAATAAAAAAATGGGAAGAGGATATGAACAGACACTTCTCCCAGGAAGAAATACAAATGACCAACAGATATATGAAAAGATGCTCATCTTCTTTAGCTATTAGAGAAATGTAAATCAAAACTGCAATTAGATACTACCTCACACCTGTTCGATTAGCTATTTTTAGCAAGACAGGTAATAGCAAATGTTGGAGAGGCTGTGAAGAAAAAGGAACCCTCATACACTGTTGGTGGGAATGTAAAGTAGTATAACCATTATGGAAGAAAGTATGGTGGTTTCTCAAAAAACTGAAAATAGAACTACCTTATGACCCAGCAATCCCTCTACTGGGTATATACCCCAAAAACTCAGAAATATTGGTACGTAAAGACACATGCAGCCCTATGTTTATTGCAGCATTGTTCACAGTGGCCAGGACATGGAAACAACCAAAAAGCCCGTCAATAGATGACTGGATAAAGAAGATGTGGCACATATACACTATGGAATACTACTCAGCCATAAGAAATGATGACATCAGATCATTTACAACAAAATGGTGGGATCTTGATAACATGATACAAAGCGAAATAAGTAAATCAGAAAAAACCAGGAACTGCATTATTCCATATGTAGGTGGGACATAAAAGTGAAACTAAGAGACAGTGATAAGAGTGTGGTGGTTACAGGGGGGAGGGGGGAATGGGAGAGGGAAAGGGGGAGGGGGAGGGGCACAAGGAAAACTAGATAGAAGGTGACAGAGGACAATCTGACTTTGGGTGATGGGTATGCAACATAATTGAACGACCAGATAACCTGGACTTGTTATCTTTGAATATATGTATCCTGATTTATTGATGTCACCCCATTAAAAAAATAAAATTATTATTAAAAAAAAAAACAAAAAAAAAAAACAATCATCTTGGTTCAGATGACAGCAGAGAAATGGCACCGTGAGGAATACTCCCAATATTTCCTTCTGAAATTTCAACAAATTCAACAACTAGAGACAGAAAAACAATCCCAGGAGCATCTGAAATACACATACACCAAACAGAGGTATGATTGGGTGAAAAGGTGGCTGAATATATAATCCACTCTGAAGGAAATAAGACGGAGAACGGAATATTCCACTTTTCTCACTGATCTGAGTAAGGGGCGCTTTCACTTGGAACTGAGAAGAAAGGAGGGCTGAGGGTGAGAGAAGAAGCTGGGCTAGGGTACACAATCAAGCCGAGGAGAGAGCATGCTATCGGCTCAGTCTGAGTTCACAGATGTGGAGCTAGCATGAGCTGCAGACTCCGGTGGAGGTGGCTGGAGAGGGTTGCCTGCAGAGATCAGCACCAGAGTGGCTTTGAGCTTTGTTCACTCTTGGTCTGTGATCACAGGTGGTGTGTGAGTGGCTCCAGCTGGTGCCTCTGGCTTGGGCACGTGGGTTTGCAGACAGAGGGGCTAGGCCAAAGACTGTCAGCAGTGGACTTCTGTGTGGGCTGTAGCTAGAGTTTCTGTGTGGTCCCGGCTCCCTGATCAACTGCACAGGAAGTGTGCAAGGACCAGGATCCCTAATCTTGCACCTGTCTGGGGGGGGCACCTTCGCCAGCCAATACAGGTTACAAAGCACATTCCCGCAGAGCAGACCTCAGAGAGCACTGTGGAAGTTGTAGGGGCTGGGCTCTAGCCTTCCAAACAGGGCACAAAAAGGAAAAGGCTGTGGATATTAGACCTGTGGAGCGCTGAGGCAAACTAGACATACCCAGAGACCCTTAGAAAGGAGCCTGACCAGCAATCGGCTCCCTGCCCTGCCTGCTTATGCTGGTGGCTCTGGTTGACAAACCCTTACCCAGAACTGTGCTTTGAGCAGACCTGGAGGGGGGCCTTGGCAACTCTTAGGGCTTCTTGCTCTGCAAGCAGTGGCTGGGCAACTTCCTGCCAGCTGATACAGGTTACAAAGTGCATTCCCATGGAGCAGACCTCAGAGAGCACTGTGGAAATTGTGGGGACTAAGCTGCAGGCTTCCAAACAGGGCATAAGAAAGAAAAGCCTGTGGAGATTAGACCTGCAGAGCACTGAGGCAACTAGACATGCCTGGTGGACCTTAGAAAAGCACCTGAAAAGCAATTGGCTCCCTGACCTGCTTTCTTACGCTGGCAGCTCTGGTTGGTAAAGCTTTATGCAGAACTCTGCTTTGAGTGGGGCTGGAGCGGGGACTTGGCAGCTCTTAAAGCCTCTTGCTCCACAAGCAGTGGCTGGGGCAACTTTACAGCTGGGTCCCCAGGCTGCTTGAACAGGAAGGAGAGACATGGGGAGAAGCACCAGGAAAATTGACTCTCCCATTGTCAGAGCCTGCAAACCCTAACCAACTCCACCTACCAATGGGACTGAAGCCTAGCTTATGTCATCACCATAGCAACACATCAATTTCAAATCTCTAATCAAGAGTGCCACGGAGGCAATACTTGTGGTACAGCGCCACCAGCCAAAAAGAAAGAAAAAAAATACCTCTCAAAACCAGAAAATATTACATTTTTTTATAACATTTTTTCATTTTTTTGTATTTTTTATCTTTTTTCCCCACTTTGGTCATTTTATCCTCTTTCCATCTTATTCTTTCATTTTTATTTTGAACTTCATTACCCATAGTGTTACATATTCCATTCTTTTTTTTTTATGAGGGTTACATTCCAAAATCTTAACTCTTTTTATTCCTTTTATTTCTTTTTTCTTTTTTTCTCTTTCACTTCTCTCATTTGATCCTCATTTACAAACAAATTATTATATTCTGGATTCACATTTTTTGTGTGTGTTTTTTACTTCATTTTTTATCTGTCATTCTCCCCAACCTTGACTCTCTGTTCTATGTAGTTTTTGTTCCACTTAGTAAAATAGAATTTTCACTTTTCAATGTATTTTTTCAATTTTTTAATATAATCTCTTATTAGTGTTTTTTACAACACTACTCTCAAATGCCATTAAGAAAAAATAAATAAAATATTATGGATATAAAAGACAGAGATGTAGCTCAGATAAATGAGAAAATATCTATAGAAAAAAATTTCAATTGCTTGAAAACCTTGGAGTTAAATGACAAAGAATTTAAAATTGAAGTCCTAGAAATACTCAGGGAAATAAAAGAAAACACAGAAAGAAAATTTAGAGAACTCAATAAGCAATTCAATGAACAAAAAGAATACATCACTAAGGAAATTGAAACTATAAAAATGAATCAAACATAGATTAAAAAAAACTCAATTTATGAACTGAAAAATGAGGTAACAAGGTTAAGCTAATAGAACAGACCACACAGAGGAGATAATTAGTGACATAGAACACAGGCAACTAGAGACACTACAGAGAGAAGAGGAGAGTTATGAATTTTAAAAAAAACGAGAAAGCCTTACACGAATTGTCTGACTCCATCAGAAAGAGCAACATAAGAATAATAAGTATATTAGAAGGAGAAGAGAGATAAAATGGAATGGAGAACATATTTAAACAAGTAATAGATGAAAATTCCCAAGCCTATGGAAAGCATTAGAGCCTCGAATTTATGAAGCAAACAAAATACTGAGTAATCTTAATACAAACAGACCTACTCCAAGGCACATTATAATGAAATTATTACAAACCAACGACAAAGAAAAAATCCTAAAGGCAGCCAGGAAAAGACAAATACAACATATAAAGGAAGGCCCAGTAGGTTATCATCAGATTTCTCATCAGAAACTCTACAAGGCAGAAGAGAGTGGACCCACGTATTTAAAGTTCTGAAAGAGAGGAACTTTCAGCCAAGAATGCTATATCCATCAAAGCTATCCTTCAAATATGAAGGAGAAATAAAAACATTCACAGATATAGAAAACATGAGGGAATTTATCACCAGAAAACCTCCACATCCGGAAATACTAAAGGCGTTATCCAACAAGATACAAAGAATGAAAAACCCCAAAAGTACAGGTAAAATCTCCATCAAGATCACAAGATAAACCAAATTAATCTGTAACAACAAAAACAAAAAATGGTAGGGGACAAAGATTAACAGTAGCAAAGGAGGATGGAGTGCAGAAGCACTCATGAGATAATGAACTACAATGAATATGATATGTATCTTTTCTATTACTCAGTGGTAACCACCTTTGAAAAAAATCACCACAGAAACAAATGGCTTTAAAAAAGAGGAAAGAGAGGGAAGAAGTATGAAATACAACCAAACAAAGTCAAATAATAGAAAAACAAAAGAGAACAAACAAGATACAGGGCTATCAGAAAGGAATATATAAATGGCAATAGAAAACCCTCAAATGTCAATAATTACACTAAATGTAAGTAAATTGAACTCACCAATAAAAAAACACAGAGTAGCTGAATAAATTAAAAAAGAAAATCTAACTGTATGCTGCCTTCAAGAAACACATCTAAGCTACAAGGATAAAAACAAATTCAAAGTGAAAGGTTGGAAAATGGTTCTTCAAGCAAATAACATTCAAAGAAAAGCAGATGTAGCCATACACATATCTAATAATGCTGACTATAAAACAGAAAAGGTAATCAGAGACAAAGACGGTCATTTCATAATGATAAAGAGGACACTGAATCAGGAAGACATAACACTTCTTAATATATATGCAGCAAACCAAGAAGCACCAAAATATATAAGACATCTACTAACTGACCTAAATATAAAAACTGACAAAAATACAATTATACTTGGAGACCTCAATACACTGGTGATGGCTCTAGATCATTCATCAAAACAGAAAATCAATAAAGAAAAATGGGCTTTAAAAAACACTAGAACAATTGGATATGATAGACATCTACAGCACTGGTTCCCAACCTTTTTTGGGCCAAGGACCAGTTTAATGTCAGAAAATATTTTCATGGACTGGCCTTTACGGTCAGATGAATAAATGTATAATGTGACTGAGACAAGGGTCAAGAGTGAGTCTTAGACGGATGTAACAGAGGGAATCAGGTCATATTTTAAAAATAAAACATCATTCAGACTTAAATATGAATAAAACAGAAATAATGTAAGTTATTTATTCTTCCTCAGTGGACTGGTACCAAATGGCCCATGGACTGGTACTGGTCCGTGGCCCAAGGGTTGGGGACCACTGATCTACAAGACATATCATCCCAAAGAGTCAGAGTATACATTTTCTCCAGTATACATGGAACATTCTCAAGAATTGACCATATGTTGGGCCTCAAAACTAACATCAACAAATTCAGAAAGATTGAAATTATACCAAGCATATTTGCTGACCATAAAGCTGTGAAACTAGAATTCTACTGCAAATAAGAAGTAAACTAACTCACAATATTGTAAAAATTAAACAACATAATTCTAAAAAATGAGTGGGTCAAAGAAGAAATAAAAGCAGAGATGAAAAAATACATACAGACAAACAAAAATGATAATACAACATATCAGAATCTCTGGAATTCAGCAAAAGCAGTAATAAGAGGGAAATTCATATAACTACAGACCTGTATGAACAAACAAGAGAGAGCCCAAGTAAACCACTTAACTTCACATCTTAAGGAACTAGAAAAAGAACCTAAAACCAGCAGAAAGAGAAAATAATAAAAATCAGAGCAGAAATAAATGAATTAAAGAACAGAAAAACTATAAAAAATCAATAAAATAAGGAATTGGTTCTTTGCAAAGATCAGCAAAATTGACAAACCCCTGCCAAGACTCACCAAGGAAAAAAGAGAAAGAACTCATAGAAACAAAACTCAAAATGAAAGAGAAGAAATTATCACAGATATCATAGATATACTAAGAATTATTGTAGAATAATATAAAAAACTATATGGCATCAAATTTAACAATCTAGAAGAAATGGATAAATTCCTAAAACAATACAATCTTTCTCAACTGAATCAGAAAGAAGCAGAAAGCCTAAGCAGACCCATAAGCCGGGCAGAAATAGAAACAATTATCAAAAATCTACCCAAAAATAAAAGTACAGAGTCAGATGGCTATGCTAGTGAATTCTATCAAACATTCAAAGAAGACTTAATTCCTATTCTACTAAAAGTTTTCCAAAAATTGAAGGAGAATTAATTCTTTCTAACACATTTTTGAGGCTAACATAACCCTCATACCAAAACCTGGCAAGGACAACACAAAGAAAGAAAACTACAGACCAATATCTCTAATGAATACAGATGCTAAAATCCTAAACAAAAAAAGTAAATCAAATACAACAATACATTAAAAAAATAATTCATCATAATCAAGTGGGATGCATCCCAGAATCACAAGGATGGTTCAACAAACATAAAACAGTTAACATAATAAATCGTATAAACAAAACAACAAAAACCATATGATTCTATCAATAGGTGCAAAAGGCATTTGATAAAAACCAACACCATTTTATGTTTAAAACACTCAACAAAATGGGTATAGAAGAAAAATATCTCAACATAATAAAAGCCATTTATGACAAACCATCAGTTAACATTATATTAAATGGCAAAAAACTGAGGACTTTACCTCTAAAATCAGGAACAAGACAAGGTTCCCATTCTCTCCACTCCTATTCAACATAGTGCTAAAAATTCTAGCCAGAGCAATCAGACAAGAGAAAAAAATAAAAGGCATTCAAATTGGGAAAGAAGGAGGAAAGGTTTCACTTTTTTTCAGATGATATGATTCTATACATCAAAAATTCCAAAGATTCCACAAAAAGACAATTAGAAACAATAAACCAATACAGTAAGGTCACAGGATAAAAAGTTAATATACGGAAGTCTATTGCCTTTCTATATACCAACAATGAAACATCAGAAAACAAACTAAAAAAAAATCACTTTTATGGTTGCAACAAAGAAAAAAATAACTAGGAATAAACATAACAAAGAATGTAAAGAACCTATATAATAAAAACTACAAAGCATTATTAAAAGAAAAAAAAGATACAATGAAATGGAAAAATATTCTTTGTTCTTGGATAAGAAGAATAAATATAGTCAAAATGACCATATTACCAAAAGCAATATACAACTTTAATGCAATTTCCATTATAATTCCAATGTCATTTTTTAAAGAAATGGAAGAAAAAATTATCAGGTTTATATGGATGTATAAAAACCCTGAATAGCCAAAGTAATCCTAAGGAAAAAGAACAAAGCTGAGGGCATTACAATACCTTACTTCAAATTATATTATAGAACCATGATAATCAAAACAGCATGGTATTGGCAGAAAAAAAGACACTCAGACCAATGGAACATAATAGAGAGCCCAGAAATAAAACCACATCAAAATGGGCAAATTATCTTTGATAAAGGAGCCAAATACACATGATGAAGAAAAAAAATCCTCTTTAATAAATGGTGCTGGGAAAACTGGAAAGCCACATGCAAAAGAATTAAACTTGACTACAGTTTGTCCCATTGTATTAAAATTAATTCAAAATGGATCAAAGACCTAAATATAAGACCTGAAACATAAAGTACATAGAAGAAAACATAGGTACTAAACTCATGGACCTTGGCCATAAAGAGCACTTTATGAATTTGACTCCAAAGGTAAGGGAAGTGAAGGCAAAGATAAATGAATAAGTCTACATCAGACTAAGAAGCTTTTGCACACCAAGAGAAACTGACAACAAAACAGATAGCCAACTAAATAAGAGATGATATTTTCAAACAACAGCACAGGTAATGGCCTGATATTTTTTTAATTTTTATTAATTTTAATGGGGTGACATTAATAAATCATGGTACATATGTTTAAAGAAAACATCTTCAGGTTATCTTGTCATTCAATTATGTTGCATACCTGTCACCCAAAGTCAAATTGTCCTCTGTCACCTTCAATCTGGTTTTCTCTGTGCCCCTCCCCTCCCCCCTATTCCTCCCTCTCCTCTCTCCCCCCCCATAACCACCACACTCTTGTCCATGTCTCTTAGACACAAAGAACTTATAAAACTCAACAACAAACAAGCAAGCAATTCAATGAAAAGATGGGTAGAGGACATGAACAGACACTTTTCCCAGAAAGAAATACAAATGGCCAACAGATACAAGAAAAGATGCTCATCTTCATTAGCTATTAGAGAAATACAAATCAAAACTACAATGAGATATCACCTCACACCTGTTAGATTAGCTATTATCAACAAGACAGGTAATAATAAGTGCTGGAGAGGCTGTGGGAAAAAAGGAACCCTCATTTACTGTTGGTGGGAATGTAAAGTAGTACAACCATTATGGAAGAAAGTATGGTGGCTCCTCACAAAATTAAGAATAGAACTACCATATGACCCAGCAATCTCTCTACTGGGTATATATCCCCAAAACTCAAAAACATTGGTATGTAAAAACACATGCAGCCCCATGTTTATTGCAGCTTTGTTCACAGTGGCCAAGACATGGAAACCAAAAAGCCCTTCAATAAATGGCTGGATAAAGAAGATGTGGTACATATATTATATGAAATACTAATCAGACATAAGAAATGATGACATAGGATCATTTACAACAACATGGATGGACCTTGATAACATTATACGGGGTGAAATATGTAAATCAGAAAAAGCTAAGAACTGCATGATTCTATACATAGGTGGGACATAAAAGTGAGACTAAGAGACATGGACAAGAGTGTGGTGGTTAGGGGGGAGAGGGGAGGGAGGGAGAGGGGGGATGGGAGGGGTACAAAGAAAACCAGATAGAAGGTGATGGAAGACAATTTGACTCTGGGTGATGGGTATACAACATAATCAAATGTCAAAATAACATGGAGATGTTTTCTCTGAATGTATGTGCCCTAATTAATCAATGTCACATTGTTAAATTAATTGTCTAAATAAAAAAATCATCTTGAAAAACCAACTTTGGACTCAACAAAAAAGAGTCTATAACCAAGGATCACAGAAGAAACCACATCGAGACTGGTTGGAAGTATGTAGATTCAGAAAGGGTTGCCCTGCTCCCAGGAGTGAGTGGCAGCAGAGGGTCTGAAGAGATGCGCACTGTGGGAGTTTACCCTGAGAGGTGTAGGTGCTCAGACCCAGACCCAGAACCCCAGCCTAGAACCCCAGAGCCTAAAAGAGGTGCCCAGATAGCATTTGGCAGAGAAAAAAAGCAGGGTTTTTGTCTCCTTAGAAAGAAACTGAGCACTCAGTAATGCAGGCTTTTTCTTAAAGAGCCTGCACAGAAAATCTTACTCACAACCACTTACCAGGGGCTCTGGTGGAGGAAGAACTGAGAGGACTGGAATTGCATGAGGAGAGTGTAAAGTTGGAGGCCCAGGGAGAGACACTGTAGGGGATGAGCACCAGATCCCCTGTTCTGAGTCATTCTCCAATACTGCAGTCACTATCTTTCTTGGGTGGAGCAGTCCCTTGTGAGTGGCATCATCCTGGGGAGAAGGAATTGCTCCACCCTTGGGAGTCTCTCCTGCTCTAGTTATAGCAACTGGGTCATGTTAAGAAGCCAGGAGGCAGGGTCACGTTAGTGGCTCAGTGTTCTGGTATTGCGACCAGAGTGTTCCCCTACATCAGGCATGGCCAACATACAGCCCACATATAGCGTGATGAGTTTATGTGACCCATGATAAAATTTTTAATATTCTCCGTTACTTTAAAATCTCAGCCACTCAGAAGTGGAAGTGTCTTTGATCATTGGAAATTGAGATATTTAAGAAGGTAGTGATATGTGAAAAAGAATTCCGCGTGTGACTAATCTAGGGTTAACTTTCAATAATTCGTCAAATGGATTCGCGATACTTCTTTATTTTTTAAAAAAATTACATTATAAAGATTTACAAATTTTGTGCTCATTTGTACGTGATACGAACTGTTTGACATTGTGCACCCAAGGCCAAACAATTTGTTATTTTTGTGGTCATGTGTGCTGAATCAAGTGGCATTGTAGCATAGACAACAGCTACAGTTGATAACTGAAAATGTGTCCAGGCTGTTTGTAAAATGAAATAATTGGGGTTTTTTGTGATATAACTCCTTCAAGCTCATTCTATTAATTAAATAATGTTTCAATTGATTGTGATACAGTTTGGATATTTATATAGTATGTAATTATATTTTTATTAAATCATATTTTTATTAAAATAATATTGTATATTAAAATTTTTTTCACTCACATTTATTCATAAACAAATTAAAATTTTGTTTACTTAAACAAATCATATTTGTATTTAATATTTTTTAGTTTTAATATTTTATCTGGCCTGTGAAAATAGTTTTCTTTCTAATCTGACCCAGGGGCAAAAACTGTTGGCCACGCCTGCCCTACATGCTCCCGACTATAGGACTCGTGCTTCCACTTCACGGGAGACTCAGTAAAAACTGTCCAGAGAGTGGACATGCCACACCTCTGGGTCTCAGAGTCCACACCAACCAGATTCCTAGGGCCACATGCTACAGAGGTCTTTGAAAAAGTCTGGACAGACTGACACCAGGGGTGAGAGGCAAAGCCACATCCACTACCCTTTCTAATCCCTGAATTGCTGCAGGCACTAGACTCTAGCAGAAGTTTTTTCAGTAGCTAAGTGCAACAAGCAGCCAGCAGACAGAGGCAGCAGAAAGCAAAACCCAGGAAACCTTGGCCTCTTAAGCGGACCTTCCACCAGGCCCAGTGTGAGTAAAAGCCAAACTAGGTGTGCACCCTGGTAGTTCTATGTGCACCTGGGCCCAGCAGAGGAAGCCACAAACTCTGGATTGCTTGTAGCTCTAAGAAGGTTGCTGAGGGACAGTCACAGGAAGTGTCTCCCACTGGTCTGTGTTGGGTTGCCAGAGAGGCCTAGGACTGGCACATCCAGTGGCCAGCTGCAGAAAACATCTGTTCAGGACCCAATAACTCTTGCTAGAGTGGTATCCTAAGGAAGAGCTTCTCACAACTGGCCCAACTGAGGCAAGTTCCACTCTCTGTGATGAATACCATCACAGTGGCTCATATGCATTGGATCTAGTGGAGATTCACAATCAACCTGCCTGGGAACTGGATATCCTGCCATGCTGAGCTAGATTTTATTAAGGCAAGGGAGAGAGGCTTGGAGCATGGACATTTAACCTGTGGGTCCCTGTGTGTCTATTGTTGGATTTAGTCAAGGGGCTTAGCCACTTTCTTGGGGGACACAGTCAGCCCAGGAGGGGACTCTCTTAGTATCTTTCTCTGACTCCAGGGTCTCACCACCTGTAAAAAGTTCTGCAGAGGAGACTCTCATCCCCACTTAGTCTGAACTTGCTGCTCACCTAGTTGAGGAGAAATAAAAATTGAATATCCAGCAGTGGCTGAGGGCCCCTCTTGAGTAGGGGCCATATTCCCCATACTGAGTTCCTGACCAAGAGACCCCTGAAGTAGGGGGTCCCACAAACATTGTATTCCCAACCTAAGCTTCCTTAACTCACCAAGCATGCAACCTGTAGAGGGTTTGGTTGGGTGAGGCCAGGCTGATCTCACACTACAGTCTTTCTACAGAAGACTCTGTGGGAATACCAAGTAGCTACAATAGAAGGAGGATCAGCTGAAAAGTGGAGAAAATCTTAAAGCTCTTGAGGCTTTTATAGAGATGCTGTCATCTCTAAGCAGAAGGAAGCTTATCCTTATACAAAGATAGACCCCTCCTATACTACCCAAGCACAGTATATGTAGACACAAACAGTGAAAAGTGCAGTACCTGCAGAGAGGTAGCCCACAGCAGGTAAAAGAACAAGAGCTGATACCAACCCAAGAAGATCTAGAGCCAACACAACTGGGAGTTGTTGGCAGAGAGCACCAACCCTAGACTCGGCTACCTACACAAGCAGCATGCCCAAAGGTGGAGTCTAGCAGGCACCAGACACAGTGGAGAATAAATACACCCAACAGGACAGACATTGCACTGAGTGTAATACACATAATCAAGGTTGACCCTTAGAACGAACTAGCTTGAGGGGTAACCATACCCATGAAAAACCAACTGCATCTAATACTCACATATAATAAGAGGGAAAATAGTATCTTCAAGAATTATTGCTAGAACAAGGAAAACAGGTGGCCTGGAGGTCAGTATTAATGAGCCCATCTTCTTCATAAAAACACCACAAAAATTTCAATATCAGACAACACTACCTAATACACAGACAAAATGGGAAGACAGAGAAATGTGACCCAAATGAATCAACAAGAGAAGTCCCCAGAAAAAGAAGTGAATAAGAAGGAAGAAACCAAACTACCAGATGCAGAGTTTAAAATAATGATTTTTTAGGATGCTCATGGATATTAGAGCAACAATGAATGACATAATGAGCACCTAAATAAGGAGATAGCAAGCATAAAATACAAACTAAAAATTTAAAAAAGAACCAGTCAGAAATGACAAATACAATATCAGAAATGAAGGCTGCTCTAGAAGGAATCAACAGCAGGCTGGAGGAAGCAGAAAATCAAATCAACTAGATGACAAGATAAATGAAAGCACAGAAGCAGAGCAGCAGAAAGAAAAAAGGCTCAAAAAGACTGAGGAAACTGTAAGAGAGCTCTGTGAGAACATAAAGAGAAATAACATCTGCATTGTAGAGGTTCCTGAAGGAGAAGAGAATGAACAAGGGATAGAGAACCTGTTTGAAAAAATCATAGCTAAAAACTTCCCTAAATTGTTGAAGAAGAAAAGTCACACAAGTTCAAGAAGCACAAAGAGTCCCATTAAAAACGAACCCAAGGAGGCCTACATGAGGATACCTCATAATTGAAATGCCAAAGTTAAGAGAAAAAAAACAAAACAAAGAAAGGATACTAAAAGCTGCAAAAGAAAAACAGCTAATTACCTACAGAGGAGCTCCCATAAGATGACATCTAATTCTCAACAGAAACACTTCAGGCCAGAAGGGATTAGCAAGAAATATTCAAAGTGATGCAAAACAAGAAACTATAACCAAGACTTCTTTAACCAGCAAGGCTATAATTTAAAATTGAAGGAGAGAATTAACACGGAGTGATGGCGCGGTAGGAAGTGATACCAAAAATCTCCCCATAAACTCAACAAGTTCTTCAACCAGAAACAGAAAAACCTATCCTTGGAGTCTTCAGATGCTTCACAACACACCCGAAGGTAGGATTGAGTGAAAGATTGGCTAGATATATGGTCAAACCCCGGGGGAAATAAGGAGTAAGAAATGCTTCACCTTCCTCTCTAATCCAAACAGGATGGCTTTCACTGAGAACTGAGAATATAGAAACTAAGGCGGGCATAGGGAGTGAATAGATCCAGGCCGCGGTACAAACAGCCAAACCAGGCTGTGGCACAGAGATCCAAGCCGCGGAAAAACCTGGGCAATTCAAGCTAACACGCGCGCCAAACCCAGACAAAGAAAGACAAGTGGGGCAGCCATTTTCCGCATCTCCTGGTTGGTGCACGCGTGGATAGTGAGCAAGAGATTCCTACGAACACTTCAGGGGTGGGCGCAGCCCGTGCTAACCCACAGAGAAGCAGAGTCAGAGGCCTCTGTATGGGCAAAAAGCGGCATCTCCTAGGAGCCCCAGCGCCCTGAGGGGACCGGGCACGGGGAGGGAGCTGGAGCCAACTCCAACGGCGGAACTTTTCTGTGCGGGAGGAGGGCTTTCTCGGAGCGAGAGGCATCCCACCTGAGCCTCATATTCTGTTCAGCACGCATGCACGGAGAGTGGGAAGGAGATTCCTCCGAACTCCTCAGGGGTGGGCGCCCGTGTTTTCCTACAGAGGAGCAGAGTCAGAGGCCTGTGAGCGGGCCAGGAGCGGAAGCCCCAGCACCCTGGGAAAGCCGCACGGGGACAGAGCGAAAGCCAATTCCAACGCAGTAACTTTTCTGTGTGGGCAGAGGGCTTTCTCGGAGTGAGAGGCGTCCCGCCTGAGCCTGATATTCTGGTCAGCGCTCACACACAGAGAGTGGGCAGGAGATTCCTCCGAACTCCTCAGGGGTGGGCGCCCATGTTTTCCCACAGAGGAGCAGAGTCAGAGGTCTGTGAGCAGGCCAGGAGAGGAATCTCAGGCAGCCCTAGCCCCCTGGGAAAGCTGCAGGGGGATAGAGCGAAAGCCAATTCCAACGCTCGATCTTTTCCGTGTGGGTAGGGATTTCACTCGAAGTGTGACCTGGCTGGTCTGATATCCTGGTGGGTGCGCACAGAGAGTGGGCAAGAGATTCCTCCAAACGCCTCAGGAGTGGGCACCCATGTTATCCCACAGAGGGGCAGAACCAGAGGTCTTTGAGAGGGAGGAAGCCCTGCCTGATTATGCTAGCAGCTCTGACTGATTGAGCCTTACTCAGAGCCCTGTGCTGAGTGGGAATAGAGTGGGGAGTTGCCAGCTCTTTAAGACTCTTACTATCCAGGTAGAGGCAGCAGCAACCCCATAGCTGGATTATCAGGCTTCTAATTGTGGAAGGAAAGACTAGGAAAGAGGCTCCAGGAACACTCTCACAGTGAGAGATCCTCTCACTGTTGGAGCCTATAAACACTAATGAGCCTCGACTGCCAACGAGACTGAAGCCCAATACATGACATCGCCATAAAGAATTATCAACTGCAAACCTCTTCCAGAGCGTGCCACAGGGGCAGAACCCGGGGTACAAAGTCACCGACCAGAAAGACAGAAAAGAAAAAGCAAGACGACAACCTCTCAAAATCAAGAATAATCTGCAGACTTTATAACCTATCCCATTTTATTATATTTGTTCATCTGTGTCTCCTTTCTTCATTCTTGATTTTTTTTTTCTATTCCAATTTGGTTATTTAATTCTCTCTCAGTCTTACTCTCGCCTCTCTTTGAAATACACTACCCATAAGTGTTACATCTCCCATTATTTTTTCTTTCCTCCTCCTTTCTCTCTATGAGGGTTGCAATCCAAAACCCCTAACTCTCTCTTTCTCTCTCCTCCTTTTTCTTTTTCTTCTTTAAGTGGTTCCATCTTTTCTCTCTCTCTCTCTTTTCTCCCTCTATATTAGTCTCTTCCTCTCTCCTTTACGTCTTCTCGCATTCAAACCTCAATAACGAACAAATTATCTTATCTGGGACTCAAAGTTAACTTTGTGGCATTTTGGAGGGTTTTTACTTCACCTTTTTAACACATTAGCAGTGCTCCCATCCGTGGCTCTCCATTTTATCTAGTTCTTGTTCCACTAAATACAATAGTAATTTTTTAATTTTCCACCCCTTTTTCCTCTTTCCCTCTTATTCCTCTCATCATAACTCTGAGTCAGCCAACACTTAAAAGCAAATCATTTTATTCTTGACCCAAATTTTTTCCTAATTTGCTTTTTGTGGGTCTATACTGCTCCCCCCCTTTTTTATATATAAATATTTTTTTCTTTTTTTTATTTTTCCTTTACCCCTTTATTACTTCTTCCCAATTCAGGCCCTCCACTACAGGTATTGTTTGTTCTATTTAGTACAATATAATTCACAGTTCATCAGAAGATTTTCTCAAGAAAGAGGGGAGAGAAGAGGAGAGGAAAAAAGGAGGGGAAGGAATTATTCCCTTTTTTCTCAAATTTTTATCTTATTTTATTTTTCTTTATTTAATGATTAATTTTAAAAAAACGCAATTTTTTATTTTTATTTTTATTTTTTTATCTTTTCATTCCTTATAAAATCTCATTAATACTATCAAGAAAACCACCCTCAGATGCCATTGAAGAAGAGAAAATCGAATATCATGGATACAAAAGAAACAGAGGTAACACAGAGAGATGAGGAAAAATCTATGGAGAAAAAATTTAAGATATTGGAAACCTTGGAGTTAAACGACAGAGAATTTAAAATAGAAATCATAAAAATACTCAGAGATATACAAGAAAACACAGAAAGGCAATTTAGGGAGCTCAGAAAACAACTCGATGAACACAAAGAGTATATCTCCAAGGAAATTGAAACTATAAACACAAATCAAACAGAGATGAAAAACTCAATTCATGAGCTGAAAAATGAGGTAACAAGCTTAGCTAATAGAACAGGCCAGATAGAAGAGAGGATTAGTGAAATAGAAGACAAGCAACTTGAGGCTCAACAAAGAGAAGAAGAAAGAGATTCAAAAATTAAAAAAAATGAGATAGCCCTACAGGAATTATCTGACTCCATCAAAAAGAATAACATAAGAATAATAGGTATATCAGAGGGAGAAGAGAGAGAAAATGGAATGGAGAACATACTCAAACAAATAATAGATGAGAACTTCCCAAGCCTGTGAAAAGAACTAAAACCTCAAATTCTAGAAGCAAACAGAACTCCAAGTTTTCTTAACCCCAACAAACCTACTTCAAGGCACATCATAATACAAATGGCACAAACCAACTGCAAAAAAAAAATTCTCAAGGCAGCCAGGGAAAAGAAGAATACAACATACAAAGGAAGGCCCATTAGATAATCATCAGATTTCTCAACAGAAACTCTACAAGCTAGAATAGAGTGGACCCCAATATTTAAAGTCTTGAAAGAGAGAAACTTTCAGCCACGAATACTATACCCATCAAAGCTATCCTTCAAATATAAAGGAGAAATAAAAACATTCACAGATACAGAAAAGATGAGAGAATTTATCACCAGAAAACCCCCACTCCAGGAAATACTAAAGGGGTTTCTCCAATCAGATACAAAGAATAAAAAACAACAACAAAGGCACAAGTAAAAGCAACAAGAAGAACATAACAAAACCAACTTTAAACTGTGACAACAATAAGAAAGGGGGGGAGAGGATGGAGATTAACAGTAGCAAAGGGCGATGGAGTGCAAAAGTACTCACAAAATAGTGCACTACAATGAACAGGGTAGGAACCCTTTTCATTACTTAATGGTAACCACCATTGAAAAAACCACCACAGAAGCACATGATTTAAAAAAGATAGCAACAGAGTAAAGATGTATGGAACACAACCAAATAAAAACAAAAGATAGAAAAACGAAAGAGAAGAATCAAACAAGGCACAAAACTAACAGAAAGCAATCTATAAAATGGCAATAAGGAACTCACAAGTGTCAATAATTACACTAAATGTAAATGGATTAAACTCACCAATAAAAAGGCACAGAGTAGCAGAATGGATTAAAAAAAAATCCAACTGTATGCTGCCTACAAGAAACTCATCTAAGTAACAAGGATAAAAACAAATTCAAAGTGAAAGCTGGAAAACAATGCTCCAAGCAAATAACATCCACAAAAAAGCAGGCGTAGCAATACTCATATCTGATGATGCTGACTACAAGACAGCAAAAGTACTCAGAGACAAAAATGGCCATTTTATAATGGCTAAGGGGACACTGAATCAAGAAGACATAACATTTCTTAATATATATGCACCAAACCAAGGAGCACCAAAATATATAAGACAACTACTTATTGACCTTAAAACAAAAACTGACAAAAATACAATCATACTTGGAGACCTCAATACACCGTTGTCGGCTCTAGATCAGTTATCCAAACAGAGAATCAACAAAGATATAGTGGCCTTAAACAAAACACTAGAGCACCTAGATATGATAGACATCTACAGGACATTTCAATTCAAAGTGACTGAGTATACATTTTTCTCCAATGTACATGGATCATTCTCAAGAATTGACCATATGTTGGGCCACAAAAACAACATCAGCAAATTCAGAAAAATCGAAGTTGTACCCAGCATATTTAATAATCATAAAGCCTTGAAACTAGAATTCAACAGCAAAAAAGAGGGAAAAAATCCCACAAAAATTTGGAAACTAAACAACATACTTTTAAAGAATGAGTGGGTCAAGGAAGAAATAAGTTAAGAGATCAAAAGATATATACAGACTAATGAAAATGACAATACGACATATCAGAATCTATGGGATGCAGCAAAAGCAGTGATAAGAGGGAAGTTCATTTCACTTCAGGCCTATATGAACAAACAAGAGAGAGCCCAAGTGAACCACTTAACTTCACACCTTAAGGAACTAGAAAATGAAGAACAAAGACAACCCAAAATTAGCCGAAGAAAGGAGATAATAAAAATCAGAGCAGAAATAAATGAAATAGAGAACAGAAAAACTATAGAAAAAAATTAATAGAACAAGGAGCTGGTTCTTTGAAAAGATCAACAAAATTGACAAACCTTTGGCAAGACGTACCAAGGAAAAAAGAGAAAGAACTCATATAAACAAAATCCAAAATGAAAGAGGAGAAATCACCACGGACACCGTAGATATACAAAGAATTATTGTAGGATACTATGAAAAACTTTATGCCACTAAATTCAACAACCTAGAAGAAATGGATAAATTCCTAGAACAATACAACCTTCCTAGACTGAGTCAACAAGAAGCAGAATGCCTAAACAGACCTATCAGTAGAGAAGAAATAGAAAAAAACCATTAAAAACCTCCCCAAAAATAAAAGTCCAGGCCCTGACAGCTATACCAGCGAATTTTATCAAACATTCAAAGAAGACTTGGTTCCTATTCTACTCAAAGTGTTCCAAAAAATTGAAGAAGAAGCAATACTTCCAAACACATTTTATGAGGCAAACATAACCCTAATACCAAAACCAGGCAAAGATGGCACAAAAAAAGAAAACTACAGACCAATATCTCTAATGAATACAGATGCTAAAATACTAAACAAAATACTAGCAAATCGAATACAAAAACATATTAAAAAAATAATACATCATGATCAAGTGGGATTCATCCCAGAATCTCAAGGATGGTTTAACATACGTAAAACGGTTAACATAATACACCATATCAACAAAACAAAGAACATGAACCACATGATCTTATCAATAGATGCAGAAAAGGCTTTTGATAAAATAAACACAATTTTATGTTTAAGACTCTCAACAAAATGGGTATAGAAGGAAAATATCTCAACATGATAAAGGCCATATATGATAAACCATCAGCTAACATCATACTAAATGGCACTAAACTGATGGCTTTCCCCCTTAAATCAGGAACAAGACAGGGTTGTCCACTCTCTCCACTGTTATTTAATGTGGTACTAGAGGCTCTTGCCACAGCAATCAGACAAGACAAAGAAATAAAAGGCATCCATATCGAAAAAGAAGAAGTAAACGTATCACTTTTTGCAGATGATATGATCCTATACATTGAAAACTCCAAAGAATCCACAAAAAGACTACTAGAAAAAATAAGCCAATACAGTAAGGTCGCAGGATACAAAATTCACATACAGAAGTCAATAGCCTTTCTATATGCCAACAATGAAACATTTGAGAATAAACTCAAAAGAATAATCCCCTTCACGATTGCAACAAAAAAAATAAAATACCTAGGAATAAACATAACAAAGAATGTAAAGGACTTATACAATGAAAACAATAAACCATTGTTAAGGAAAATCGAAAAAGACATTATGAGATGGAAGAATATTCTTTGTTCTTGGTTAGGTAGAATAAATATAATCAAGATGGCCATATTACCCAAAGCTATATACAAATTTAATGCAATTCCCATAAAAATTCCAATGACATTTTTTAAAGAAATGGAGCAAAAAATCATCAGATTTATATGGAACTATAAAAAACCCCGAATAGCCAAAGCAATTCTAAAGAAAAGGAATGAACCTGGGGGTATTACAATACCTGACTTCAAACTCTATTATAGGGCCATGACAATCAAAACAGCATGGTATTGGCAGAAAAATAGACACTCAGACCAATGGAACAGAATAGAAAGCCCAGAAATAAAACCACATATATATAGTCAAATAATTTTTGATTAAGGGGCCAACAACACACAATGGAGAAAAGAAAGCCTCTTCAATAAATGGTGCTGGGAAAACTGGAAAGCCACATGCAAAAGAATGAAGCTGGACTACAATTTGTCCCCCTGTACTAAAATTAACTCAAAATGGATCAAAGATCTAAACATAAGACCTGAAACAATAAAGTACATAGAAGAAGACATAGGTACCAAACTCATGGACCTTGGCTTTAAAGAGCATTTTATGAATTTGACTCCACAGGCAAGAGAAGTGAAAGCAAAAATTAATGAATGGGACTACATCAGACTAAGAAGTTTTTGCTCAGCAAGAGAAATTGAAAACAAGATAAACAGACAGCCAACTAATTAGGAAATGTTATTTTTAAACACCTGCTCAGATAAGGGCCTAATATCCAAAATATACAAAGAACTCATAAAACTCAATGACAAACAAACAAACAATCCAATAAAAAAATGGGAAGAGGATATGAACAGACACTTCTCCCAGGAAGAAATACAAATGGCCAACAGATATATGAAAAGATGCTCATCTTCTTTAGTTATTAGAGAAATGCAAATCAAAACTGCAATGAGATACCACCTCACACCTGTTAGACTAGCTATTATTAACAAGACAGGTAATAGCAAATGTTGGAGAGGTTTTGGAGAAAAAGGAACCCTCATCCACTGTTGGTGGGAATGTAAAGTAGTACAACCATTATGGAAGAAAGTATGGTGGTTCCTCAAAAAACTGAAAATAGAGCTACCTTATGACCCAGCAATCACTCTACTGGGTATATATATACCCCCAAAACTCAGAAACATTGACTCATAAAGACACATGCAGCTCCATGTTCATTGCAGCATTGTTCACAGTGGCCAGGACATGGAAACAACCAAAAAGCCCGTCAATAGATGACTGGATAAAGAAGATGTGGCACATATACACTATGGAATACTACTCAGCCATAAGATATGATGAAATCGGATCATTTATAACAAAATGGTGTGATCTTGACAACATTATACGGAGTGAAATAAGTAAATCAGAAAAAAACAGGAACTGCATTATTCCATACGTAGATGGGACATAAAAGTGAGACCAAGAGACATTGATAAGAGTGTGGTGGTTACGGGGGGAGAGGGGAGAGGGAGAGGGAAGGGGGAGGGGGAGGGGCACAAAGAGAACTAGATAGAGGGTGACAGGACAATCTGACTTTGGGTTATGGGTATGCAACATAATTGAACGATAAGATAACCTGGACATGTTATCTTTGAATATATGTATCTTGATTTACTGATGTCACCCCATTAAAAATAAATAAATAAATAAATATATAATTAACACACAAACATTCATTAAAAAAAATAAATAAAATAAAATTGAAGGAGAAATAAAAAGCTTAACAGACAAAAATAAAAAACTCAAGGAATTCATTACAGCCAAACCAGTTCTGCAAGAAATGTTAAGGGGCCTGCTGTAAAAATAGCAAAAGAAAAAAATCCAAAAATAGAGGATTGTAGATTTAAAGATAAAATAGCAATAAATAAGTACATGTCAATAATAACCTTAAATGTAAATGGATTAAATGTTCTAACCAAAAGACATTGGGTAGCTGCATGAATAAGAAAACTCGACCTATACATATGTTGTATATAAGAGAACAACGATAGAACAAAAAAAATACTCATAGACTGAAAGTGAAGGGATGGAAAAAAGTATTTCATGCAAATGGAAATGAAAAAAAAGCTGAAGTAGCAATAGTTATATTTCATAAAATATACTTTAAAACAAAGGTTATAGTAAGGGATAAAGAAGATCACTACATAATGATAAAAGGAGCAAAACTCTGAGACCCAGAGGTGTGGCATA
The DNA here is from genome assembly GCF_036850995.1 of Saccopteryx leptura. Lineage (NCBI taxonomy): Eukaryota > Metazoa > Chordata > Mammalia > Chiroptera > Emballonuridae > Saccopteryx > Saccopteryx leptura. Next base: position 136,635,435 of record NC_089508.1, on the reverse strand, counting down.
TCCACTCTCTGGACAGTTTTTACTGAGTCTCCCATGAGGTGGAAGCATGAGTACTATAATCGGGAGCATGTAGGGCAGGCATGGCCAAGAGTTTTTGCTCCCAGGTCAGATTAGAAAGAAAACATTTTTCATAGGCCGAATGAAATATTAAAATGATAAAGGGAGTAAACCAACAGAAGGATATAACCATTGTAAATATTTATGCACCTAATATAGGTGCACTTAAGTATATGAAGCAGGTTTTGTTGGACATAAAGGGTGAGATCAATGGCAATACTATAATAGTAGGGGATTTCAATACCCCATTAACATCAATGTATATAGATCCTCCAGAGAGAATATTAACAAAGAAATAGCAGCCTTAAATGCCCCCCTGGTCAACTGTACTTAATTGATATCTTCAGAACCTTTCACCCCAAAGCAACAAAACATACATTCTTTCCAAGTGCTCATGGTACATTCTTTAGGATAGACCACATGTTAGGACACAAAACAAGTCTCAAAAAATTTAAGAAGATTGAAATTATATCAAGCATCTTCTCTGATCACAATGGCATGAAACTAGAAATCAACTACAATAGAAAAACTGAAAAACATTCAAACACTTGGAGGCTAAATAGCATGTTATTAAATGACAAATGGGTTAACAATGAGATTAAGGAAGAAATAAAAAGTTTTCTTGAGACAAATGAAAATGAACATACAACAACTCAAATTTGATGGGAAACAGCAAAAGTAGTCCTAAGAGGGAAGTTCATAGTATTACAGGCATACCTTAAGAAGCAAGAAAAGCTCAAATAAACAACTATGCTTCTAAAAGAACTAGAAAAAGAATGAGTAAAGCCCAGAGGAAGTAGGAAAAAAGGAAATAATAAAAATTAGAGCAGAAATAAATGACATAGAGGCTAAAATAACAATACAAAAGGTCAATGAAACCAATAGTTGGTTCTTTCAAAATGTAAACAAGATTGATAAACCTTTAACCAGACTCATCAGGAAAAAAAGAGAGGACTCAAATAAATAAAATTAGAATGGAAAATGGAGATGTAATAATGACACCACAGAAATACAAAGAATTGTAAGAAAATACTACGATGATCTAGTTGTCAAAAAAATTGGACAACTTAGGTGAAATGTATAAATTCCTAGAAACATACAATCTTCCAAGACTAAATCTGGAAGAACCAGAAGATCTAAACAAACTGATTACAAGAAATGAAATTGAAACGGTTATCAAAAAACTCACAACAAACAAATGTCCTGGATCGGATGGCTTCACAGGTGAATTATAGCAAATATTCAAAGAAGAACTAACACCTCTCCTTCTCAAGTTATTTCAAAAAATTCAGGAGGAGGGTTCACTTTCAAGCTCCTTTTATAAGGCAAGCAAGATCCTCATTTCAAAACCAGATAAAGACACTACAAAGAAAGAAAACTATAGACCAATATTCTGATGAACATAGATACTCAAATTTTCAACAAAATATTAGCAAACCGAATCCAGCAATACATTAAAAAAGTTATCTATCATGATCAAGTGGGATTTCTTTTGGAGAGGCAAGGCTGGTACAATATTTGCAAATCATTCAATGTGATTCATCACATAACCAAAAGGAAGAATAAAAATTACAAGAATATATCAATAGATGCATAAAAGGCATTTGATAAAATCCAGCACCTATTTATGATGAAAATTCTTAGTAAAGTGGTAATACAGGGAACATACATCAACATAAAGGCCCACAGCCAACATGATACTCAATGGACAAAAATTAGAGGCAATTCTGTAGAGATCAGTAACAAGGCAGGAGTACCCTTTTTACTACTCTTATTGAACATAGTTCTGAAAGTCCTAGCCACAGCAATCAGGCAAGAAGAAGAAATAAAAGGCATCCAAATTGAAAAAGAATAAATAAAACTATCATTATTTGCTGATAACATAATACTATACATGGAAAACCCTAAAGTCTGTCAAAAAACTACTAGACCTGATAAATGAATTCAGCAAGGTGGCAGGATATAAAAGTAATATTCAGAAATCAGTGGCATTTTTATACATCAACAATAAACTGTCTGAAATAGAAATTAAGGAAACAATTTCCTTCATTATTGCAAAAAAAAAGTACTAGGAGTAAATTTAACAAAAGAGGTAAAAGACTTGTCTGAGAATATTATAAGACATTGAAAAACAATCAAGGAAGATACAAACAAGTGGAAGCATATACTGTGTTCATGAATAGGAAAAATAAACATCATTAAAATGTCTATATTACCCAAAGCAATCTATAGATTCAATGCAATTCTTATTAAAATACTAATGGCATACTTCTAAGATATAAAACAAATATTCCAAAAATTTATATGGAACCAAAAAAGAACACAAATAGCCTTATCAATCTTAAAAAATGGAGAATAAAGTGGGAGGTATCATATTTTCTGATATCAAGTTATACTACAAGACCCTAATCAAAGCACCTTGGTACTGGCATATGAACAGGCATATAGATCAACAGAACAAAATAGAGAACCCAGAAATAAACCCAAGCCTATATGGTAATTTGATATTTGACAAAGGAGGTAAAAGCATACACTGAAGTAAAGACAAACTCTTTAATAAATGGTGTTGGGAAAATTGAACAGCTTCCTGCAAAAAAATAAAACTAGACCACCAACTTTCACCATTCACAAAATTAAACTCAAAGTGGATAAAAGATTTAAATGTAAGTTGCAAAACTATAAACATCTTGGAAGAAAACATAGGCTGTAAAGCAGGGGTCTCAAACTTAACTCAGCTTGTGGGCTGCAGAGCAAGATCACAGCCATTCGGCGAGCCGCACTAGGTCTACAAAAGGCAACTGTTACGCAATACTTTTCTCACTGCTGTTGAAAACAAAAAAAAATCAGTACAACAAGCACAATCGTACATGCAGTTTTCTCAGTGTCACAAAATGACCAGAAACTGTAGTTCGCATCACAACTGCTGTTAACTAAGCTAATATCTAGCTAGGATGCTAGAGAAATGAAAAATACAAGTAGGCCCCTAGGCTTACTTAATTTTATCCAAAATATTTTGAACTTCGTTGATTAGTCTGCGGCCCGCACAAAATTGTTCGGCAGGCCGCATGCGGCCCGCAGGCTGCGAGTTTGAGACCACTGCTGTAAAGTCTATGATATCTCTCGTAGCAATATGTTTGCTGATTTATTTTTATGGGCAAATAAAATAAAGGACAAAATAAACCAATATGACTATATCAAACTAAAAATCTTTTGCACAGTAAAAGACACCATGAACAAAATTAAAAAACATCCCACATAATGGGAGAACATATTTGCCAATACATCTGATAAGGGATTAATAGTCAAAATTTATAACAAACTTCTAAAACTCAACACCAGTAATGTAATAAATTCAATTAAAAAGTGGTCAAAAGACTTTAGTAGATACCTCTTCAAAGAGGACATACAGCTGGCCAATTGGCATATGAAAAAATGTTCAATATCACTAATCATCAGAGAAATGCAAATTAAAACCATAATGAAATACCACCTCACACCAGTCAGAATGTCACTCATTAACAAGTCAACACACTTGTATGGAGCTGGTTTAAAGAAACGGGAAACCTCCTGCACTGCTGGTGGGAATGCAATCTTGTGCAGCCACTGTAAAAAACAGTATGGAGTTTCTTCAAAAAAATTAAAAATGGAACTGCGTTTTGACCCAGTGATCCCACTTTTAAGAATATATCCTAAGAATACCAAATCACTGATTCAAAAGAGGATACAAACCCCCATGTTTATTGCAGCATTGTTTACAATAGCCAAGATCTGGAAACAGCCCAAGTGTCCTTCAGTGGATGAGTGGATTAAAAAGCTGTGGTATATACACAAGAAAATACTACACAGTTGTGAAAAAGAAGGGAATTTTACCTTTTGTAATGGCGTGGATGGACCTGGAGACTATTATGGTAAGTGAAATAAGCCAGGCAGAGAAAGACAAATATCAGATCTCACTCATATGTGGAATCTAAGGAACAAAGTAAACTGAAGAACAAAATAGAGGCCGAGGTAACATCACAGGGAGCAAAGGGACAGCTGTCAGAGTGAAGGGGGATGAAGGGATAGAATCAGAGAAAGTGAAGGGATTAGTAAAATTTTATAAACATAACACAGAGATACAGATAACAGGACAACAAATCCCAGAGGGAAGTGGTTGGGAGTTAGGGGGAGGGGAGCAAAAGGGATGTAAACAGGAATATGGGGGGAGGGGTTGAGGGTGTTATATTCAGTGGGACACTTGAATCCATGTTAACACTATAAATTTAAATTAATAAAAAAGTAATTAAAAAGAAAGAAAAGAAATAAAAGATTTGGTACATATATACAAGGGGTCCTTGAGTTATAACACAGTTCCATTCCTAAGACAGACATAACTCGAATTTTGGTGTAAGTCAAAACACATCATAATGTGTCACTTATCTATCCTAACACAGTTGTAAAATTATAATTTAGAACATTAGAACACAACTATACCACAGAAAAAAAGGGACAGGAAACATGACAAAAAATGAGTAAACCAAAACACTCATGTCTTAATTTTTTTAAAGTTTTTATTGAAGTGAGTGTTGTAAACTCAAAATGTTGTATATCAAGACTGTCATAACCCAAGGAACCCCTGTACAATGGAATACTACTCAGCCATATGAAATAATGACATAGTGATATTTATAACAACATGGATGGGCCTTGAGAACATTTTACTGAGTGACATAAGTTAATCAGAAAAAGCTAAGAAATGTATGGTTTCACACATAGGTGAGACATAAAGCTAAGACTCATGGACATAGATAAAGTATAGTGGTTGCCAGGGGGAAGGGGATGCATGGGAGGGGGCAGGGAGAGGGGGTGGGAGGAAAGGAGTAAAGAGGAACAAATATAAGGTGATGGAAAATGATTTGACTTTGGGTGATGGATATACAACATAATCAACAGTTAAAATGCTATAGAAATGTTTACCTGAAACCTATGTACTGTCTTATCGATCAATGTCACCCTGTTAAATTTAATTTTCTAAATAAAAGTTTTTAAAAAATTAAAAAAGTTTTTCTAATCTTTCATTGATTGGGGTTGGTTCCTTCATCCAACCAATCCATTTCCTAGATCTTCCATATCTGTGTCCCTTATGCAATTCAATTCTTTTTCTAGGTTAGGCTCTGCCCTTTATGGTTGCCATATTAGATCATACTGTTCATGTTATATTTTATTGTGCATGTTTAAATGTCCTGCTGTGTCATCTGGTTTCTACCATGCATGTGGCCATCAGAAGGGCATCCTCCCTCTCCCCCAATAACTCAGTACCAGAAGGCTGGTTGTTTCCTGGGGAGATTCTTACTCCCTACATGGAGAATAGAGGATTGTTAATCTCCTTGGTGGGGTAATGCTGGGATTCCTGAAGAGCTTATGAATGCTACAATTTCCTAGTGAATCAGGCTTATTGTCCAATCCAGCTTTCTAGTAGATTAAGCTTCTTAAATGTTTATTTTTTGTTTTGTTTTATTGATTGGCTTTAATCAGAGAGGAAAGGAGACAAAGAGTAGAACATCAATCTGTTCCTGTATGTGCCCTGATGGTGGATCAAACCAGCAGACTCTGTGCTTCAGGCTGATGCTCTAACCAACAGAGCTATCTGGCCAGGGCCTAGATTAAACTTTTTAATGTCTGATTTTCTTTGTTCCCTTCCTTTATTAATATCTAGCTACCTACACTAACACTAGGTTATATCACAGGAAGAAATTGTCCAAGGAGCCATAACCTTAAAGATTGGAACTGAGATTTTAATGTAGCCAGATCTCCTTCTCCCTCCATTTCTTCCATTTTTACTTATCTATTTGACTTCATTTTCTCTTACTCCAGATAAGCACAGACAGCTCCAAATGATTCTTTATCTAATTTGGGATCAAGAGATCTTGGGCAAAAACTCTGATTGGCCAAACTTGAGACACATTCCAAATGGTAGACCACTCAGTATATCCCCAGATACAGAAGTAAAGTAATGTGAAAAGCCCAGGCTTGTTTCACACAACCATTTCTATCCACCTCACTCCAGTTTATTTTCACTATGGGTGGATAAAGGCCAGGACAATGAGAATATTTGCAGAAGCAATTCCCGTTGTCTACACACAGAGACAATGAAAGTGAACTAGACAATGAAGACTCCCTTGTCATTTGTTAGCCACATACATTGCACCACAGAACAGACATAGGCCCCTGAAGACTAACATTTTCTTTTTTGTTTTCGCTTTTATTTTATTTTAAAAAAACAATTAAAATATGTAACCAATAACCAAAAAATATATTACATGTTATGACTGAGACATGACCAGAGTTTTATAAAAGTTTAGAGGTAAGAGATAATCCTGTGAAACATTTGGATTACTACTTGAAGGAGGTATAGGATTACTATTTGCAGCAACAGAGATGGGGAAGGCAGGAGCTGGGACAAGCATTTGGAATACTAAAGGTTCTGAGAAAACTCCCAGGGGCAAACTTTATTAGAAAGGATGTCGTCTGGGTGATGTGTAGGGACTAAATGTAGGGCATCCTGACTAAATGGAGTGTACAACCACAGAGGAAAGGAGTTCCAGTGAGTGCTTTTGAGAATAAGGGTAGTGAGATTTGGTTGAGACCTGAGAAGGCCAGGGCATCAGAATACATAAATTCTGGTGTGTCTGTGTGAGAAACAGTCTCATTTCTTTATCATCTCTCATATATTACTTTTTCCTAATTAAATTCAAAGCTCTATGAATTCCTGGGGAAAGAAGTTTCTTTATAGAATGTCAACTGTATGCTGATGTGTTCTTAAGTCTCCATAAATCATGTGAGGCCTTCCATAAACTATATAGAGCTGCCTTTGTGTTGCAGCTGCACTCCACAGATCCTTCAGGGTAATGCTTCTATTTGTCCCAAGTAAAACTACCAAGACTTTGCCAGTCTCAGGCTACTTTAGTTTCTGGATTGACCCTTTCCCTTGACCATTTATTTGCCCAAAGCCTCTTACTCTTTCCATTTGCCCTCCACCCTCTCCCCTACCCATCACACATATGAGAACTGGATGGTCTCTGTTATCTGTCACTTATACTTGATGGTGGATTGATTAATTGCACTTTAACTAAAATCCAGTCACACTAGTATAGTTTGGGCTACAACCTTTCATTTGAATTTTAATCCTTTTAACTTCCAATGTGGACTGAAATGCTATTTTCTATGTGAAAATACATTTTAGACTTTATTTAGTTTACAAGAGTATTTTAGATGATGATGATAAAGGAAGAGAAAAAAAGTATAAAGAAACCAGAAATAAGGAGAAAGAAATGACAAGCTACAGAGCAGGTGAAAATATAGAAGAGATAAAAGATACATTATAGAAACTGACATAAACTTTCTCTAATAAATAAGATGTCTTTAATATTTATTGAATAAATACTTGTTGAAATGCAGAGATGGATAAAGGCCAAATTCAGGGAAAAAATAGTTTTAAAACCAATTTTCTTCTCCAAACTAGACAGCAAGTTTCTTGGGAAGTAAAAATGTAGGAGTGATGTCATAGAAATGGCGCTGTGAGGAGTGCGACCGAAAAATATCCCCAAAATTTCAACAAGTTCATCAACCAGAGACAGAAAAATCTATACTTGGAGCATCTGAGAGTTCCACACCCTGAAGGCAAAGGTAGGGTCGAGCAAAAAATTGACTAAATATATGATCAACCCTGAGGGAAATAAGTCGGACAAAGAAACTCTCTGCCTTCCTCACTAACCTGAGTAAAGGCTGCTTTCACTTGGAACTGAGAGTCAGGAGGAGATAGGGGTGTGGAGGTAGCTAGGCTGCGGCGTGGACATTTGTTCAAGCTGAGGAAAGAGTGTGCCTGTGGTGAATCAGCCCACGCAAGCAAACGCCCGTGCATGGAGCCACCCGCTCGCCACGCCGCAAGCATCCTGGCCTCCCGCTTGCACCGCGAGCAACCTCCTGCATGCCGCACCATGGCATCCCAGCCTCCTGCCGGCCACGCTGCGAGCAGCCCAGCCTCCCACGCATGCATGAGAGCAGCCCAACAGCCTGCACATGCCGAGAGCAACCACCTGAGCGCAAGCAACCTCCCGCATCATGAGCAGCAGCTGCCAGCGGCGCACAGGGAGTGCGCCAAAGAAAACTTTCCTACACTCGAGCTTCTCTAGATGGGTGAGGCACCTCACCCAGCCATTCAAGGTAACAATCAAGCATCAGGGGAGGAGCACATGCACAGCTTGCAGTTCATTCTGGAGAAATTCCGCGGGTCCAATCGCTGAAATTAGCTTAACCCACAGGCTGCTCACATCCCAACTGACCTATGCGGCTCTAATTGACAAGATCTCTCTCAGTTCAGCTATCCAAGACAAGAGGCATGATATTTTTTAGTGCCTCTTGCTAAAGGGATGGGGGCAACTTCTGATTAGCAGAGCTTTCATACTCAGGGATATATGCTAAAAAGAGGGACTTGGCAGTGTTAAGACCTCCTGTACTGCAGGCAGCGACTGGGGCATCTTCTTCCCAGCCAAAACAGGTTACAAAGTGTGGAAAGCCTGGGGAGAGTGGTCCCACAGAGTGCTAGGCATGCTGAACAGGCCTGGAGGCTCATAGAAAGTCACCGTGAGAGCAATTGGCTTCCAGCCCCGCCTGATTACACTGGCTGCTCTGACTGCCAGAGCCTTACCGAGAGCCCTGCATTGAGTGGGGATTTGCCAGCTCTCTGAGCCTCTTACTCCCCAGGCAGAAGCAGCGGCAGCCTCATAGCTGGATCATCAGGCTGTTAATTCAGGAAGGAGAGACTAGGAGAGAGGCTCCAGGAAAACGGACTCTCTCATTGTTGGAGCCTGCAAACTCTAACAAGCCTTGACTACCAACGAGACTGAAGCCAAATATATGACATTGCCGTAGAGTCCCATCAACTGCAAATCCCTACATAATCATGCCACAGGGGCAGAGCCTGGGGTACAGAGTCACCGAACAGGAAAAGGGAGAGGAAAGAAAAGGGAAGAAGAAGTTAACCTCTCAAATTCAAGAAAAATTCAGACTTTATAATTTGTTGCACTATTTTTTTGTTTGTTTCTTTCATCTTCTTGCCTTTATTAGTATTATTTCTATTTCCTCCACCTTGGTCCTTTTATTCTCTGCCCATCTTACTCTTTCCTTTTCTTGAACTACACTACCCATTAGTGTTTCATTTTATTTCTTTTCTTCTTCCTTACTCTCCATGTGGGTTACACTCCAAAACCCTTAACTCTCTCTATCTCTCTTTGTTTTTTTTCTTCCTTTCTTTTTCCTCCCCCACCTTTTTTTGTTTATCCCTTTGTATTTGTTTCTTCTTTTCTCCTTTTAATTTTCCTCTCATTCAATACTCAATCACGAACAAATTATTTAATTTGGGTCTCAAGTTTTTTGGGATTTTTTGTGGCATTTTGGGTGCTTTTTACTTTGCTTTTTAACTCATTAGCATTCCTTCCAACCCAGGATCTCCATTCTATTCAGTCTTTGCTCCACTTAATACAATAGTTTGTTTATTTCCCCCTTTTCTGGTTTCTGTCATATCCCTCTCATAATATCTCTTAGTTAACCATCACTTACAAGCAAATCATTTTATACTTGAACCAAATTTTTTCCTTTTTTGCATTTTGTGGGTCCCTACTTTTTTTTGCCCCTTGAACAGTTCCCCCCAACTCAGGCCTTTTGTTATAGGCAGTTTTTGTTCCATTTAGCATAACATAATTCAGTTTATCATGAAATTTTCCTAAGGAGGAGGAAAGAGGAAAGGAAGAGAAGAAAGAAAAGGGGAGAGAAATAATAAATTATTATTGTGTTTTTTTGTGTGTGTTTTCAAATTATTTATTTAATTTTTTTTACTTTTTTCTACTTTTTATTCTTTATTAATTCTCATTAGTGCTATCAACAAGACCACCCTCAGATGCCATTAAGAAAAAAGATACAATCAAATATCATGGATACAAAAGAAAGAGAAGTAACACAGATAGATGTGGAAAATCTATGGAGAAAAAATTTAATATATTAAGAACTTTGGAGCTAAATGACAGAGAATTTAAAATAGAAATTCTAAAAATATTCAGAGATATACAAGAAAACACAGAAAGGCAATTTAGGGAGCTCAGAAAACAACTCAATGAACACAAAGAATATATTACCAAGGAAATTGAAACTATAAAAACAAATCAAACAGAGATGAAAAACTCAATTCATGAACTGAAAAAGAGTGTAACAAGCTTAGCTAATAGAATAGGCCAGCTAGAAGGTAGGATTAGTGACGTAAAAGACAAGCAACCTGAGGCACAACAGAGAGAAGAGAGAGACTCAAAAATTTAAAAAAATGAGAAAGCCCTAAAGGAACTGTCTGACTCCATCAAAAAGAATAACAAGAAAAATAGGTATATCATAGGGAGAAGAAAAAGAAAAGGGAATGGAGAATTTATTCAAACAAATAATAGATGAGAACTTCCCAAGCCTGTAGAAAGAACTAAAGCCACAAATTGGAGAAGCAAACAGAACACCGAGTTTTCTTAACCATAACAAACCTACTCCAAGGCACATCATAATGAAAATGGCACACACCAATGACAAAGAAAAAGTTCTCAAGGCAGCCAGAGAAAAAAAGAATACAACATATAAAGGAAGGCTTATTAGATTATCATAAGATTTCTCAGCAGAAACCCTACAAGCTAGAAGAGAGTGGACCCCAATATGTAAAGCCTTGAAAGAGAGGAACTTTCAGCCAAGAATACTATACCCATCAAAGTTATCCTTCAAGTACAAAGGAGAAATAAAAACATTCACAAATACAGAAAAGATGAGGAAATTTATCATCAGAAAACCCCCACTCCAGGAAATACTAAAGGGGTTTTCCAACCAGATTCAAAGAACAAAACAAAACAAAACCACAAGTAAAAGCTCCACAAAGAACACAATAAAACCAAATTTAAACTGTGACAGCAAAAGCAAAAAAAAGGGGAGAGGACAGAGATTAACAGTAGCAAAGGACGATGAAGTGCAGAAACACTCGCAAGATAGGGTACTACAATGAATATGGTAGGTACCGTTTTCATTACTTAATGGTAACCACCCTTGAAAAAACCACCAAAGAAGCACATGACTTAAAAAATGTAGCAACAGAGGAAAGAAGTATGGAATACAAACAAACAAAAACAAATTATAGAAAAACAAAAAAGAAGAATCAAACGAATATATAAAATTAACAGACAGCAATGTATAAAATGGCAATAGGAAACCCGAAAGTGTCAATGATTACATTAAATATAAATGGATTAAACTCACCAATATAAAAACACAGAGTAGCAGAATGGATTAAAAAAGAAAATTCAACTGTATTCTGCCTACAAGAAACACATCTAAGCAACAAGGATAAAAGCAAATTCAAAGTGAAAGGCTGGAAAACAATACTCCACGCAAATAACATCCAAAAAAAAGAGCAGGTGTAGCAATACTCCTATCTAATAATGCTGACTAAAAGATAGCAAAATACTCAGAGACAAAAATGGTCATTTCATAATGATTAAGGGGACACTGAATCAAGAAGACATAACAATTCTTAATAAATATGCACCAAACCAAGGAGCATCAAAATATATAAGACAGCTTCTTATTGACCTAAAAACAAAAACTGACAAAAATACAATCATAATTGGAGACCTCAATACACCACTGATGGCTTTAGATCGTTCCTCCAAACAGAAAATCAATAAAGATATATTTGCCTTAAATGAAACACTAGAGCACCTGGATATAATAGACATCTACAGGACACTTCATCCCAAAGTGACAGAGTATACATTTTTCTCTAGTGTACATGGAACATTTTCAAGAATTAACCATATGTTGGGCCACAAAAATAACATCAGCAAATTCAGAAAAATTAAAGTTGTACCAAGCATATTTTCTGATCATAAAACCATGAAACTAGAATTCAACTGCAAAAAAGAGGGGAAAAACCAACAAAAACGTGGAAACTAAACAACATACTTTACAAAAATGAATGGGTCAAAGAAGAAATAACTGCAGAGATCAAAAGATATATACAGACAAATGAAAATAACAATATGACATATCAGAATCTCTGGGATGCAGCAAAAGCAGTAATAAAAGGGAAGTTCATATCACTTTAGGCCTAGAAGAACAAACAAGAGAGAGCCCAAGTAAACCACTTAACTTCATACCTTAAGGACATAGAAAATGAAGAACAAAGACAACCCAAAACCAGCTGAAGAAAGGACATAATAAAAATCAGAGCAGAAATAAATGAAATAGAGAACAGAAAAACTATAGAAAAAATTAATAAAATAAGGAGCTGGTTCTTTGAAAAGACCAACAAAATTGACAAACCATTGGAAAGACTCACCAAGGAAAAAAGAGAAAGGATTCACATAAACAAAATCCAAAATGAAAGAGGAGAAATCAGCACAGACATCATAGACATACACAGAATTATTGTAGAAAACTACGAAAAACTATATGCTACCAAATTCAACAATCTAGAAGAAATGGATAAATTCCTAGAAAAATACAACCTTCCTAGACTAAGTCATGAAGAAGCAGAAAGCCTAAGCAGACCAATTAGCAGGGAGGAAATAGAAAAAACTATTAACAACCTCCCCAAAAATAAAAGTCCAGGCCCAGACAGTTATACTACTGAATTCTATCAAACATTCAAAGAAGACTTGGTTCCTATTCTACTGAAAGTCTTCCAAATAATTGACAAAGAAGCAATACGTCCAAACATATTTTATGAGGCCAACATAACCCTCATACTGAAACCTGTCAAGGATGGCACAAAGAAAGAAAACTACAGACCAATATCTCCAATGAATACAGATGGTAAAATACTAAACAAAATACTGGCAAATCGATACAACAACATATTAAAAAAATAATACATCATGATCAAGTGGGATTCATCCCAGAATCTCAAGGATGGTTCAACATACCTAAAACGGTTAACATAATACACCATATCAACAAAACAAAGAACAAAAACCACATGATCTTATCAATAGATGCAGAAAAGGCTTTCGATAAAATACAACACAACTTTATGTTTAAGACACTCAACAAAATGGGTATAGAAGGAAAATATCTCAACATGATAAAGGCCATATATGATAAACCATCAGTGAATATCATATTAAATGGCATAAAACTGAACACTTTCCACCTTAAATCAGAAACAAGACAGAGTTGTCCACTCTCTCCACTCTTATTTAATGTGGTGCTAGAAGTTCTGGCCAGAGTAGTCAGAAAGAGAAAAAAATAAAAGGCATCCATATCAAAAAAGTAGAAATAAAGGTATCACTTTTTGCAGATGATATGATCCTATACATCGAAAACCCCAAAGACTCCACAAAAAGATTACTAGAAACAATAAACCAATACAGTAAGGTCGCAGGATACAAAATTAATATACAAAAGTTCATAGCCTTTCTATATGCCAACAATGTAATATTAGAAAATGAACTCAAAAAAAAAAATCCCCTTCATTATTGCAAGAACAAAAAGAAATTTCTAGGAAGAAACATAACAAAGAATGTAAAGGACCTATATAACGAAAATTACAAAGCATTGTTAAGGGAAATAAAAAAGATACAATGATATGGAAAAATATTCCTTGTTCTTGGATAGGAAGAATAAATATAATCAAAATGGCCATATTAAGCAAAGCAATATATAAATTTAATGCAATTCCCATCAAAATTCTTATGACATTTTTTAAAGAAATGGAACAAAAAATCATCAGATTTATATGGAACCATAAAAATCCCCGAATAGCCAAAGATATCCTAAGGAAAAAAAAACAAAGCTGTTCCTACAATACCTGACTTCAAATTATATTATAGAGCCACGACAATCAAAACAGCACGGTACTGGCAGAAAAATAGACACTCAGACCAATGGAACAGAATAGAAAGTCTAGAAATAAAACCACATATATATGGTCAAATAATTTTCGATAAAGGGGCCAACAACACACAATGGAGAAAAGAAAGCCTCTTCAACAAATGGTGCTGGGAAAACTGGAAAACCCATGCAAAAGACTGAAACTCGACTACAGCTTGTCACCTTGTACTAAAGTTAATTCAAAATGGATCAAAGACCTAAATATAAGACCTGAAACAATAAAGTACATAGAAGAAGACATAGGGACTAAACTCATGGACCTGGGTTTTAAAGAGCATTTTATGAATTTGACTCCAAAGGCAAGAGAAGTGAAGGCAAAGATAAATGAATGGGACTACATCAGACTAAAAAGTTTTTGCTCAGCAAGAGAAACTGACAATGAAATAAACAGAGAGCCAACTGAATGGGAAATGATATTTTCAAACAACAGCTCAGATAAGGGCCTAATATCCAAAATTTACAAAGAACTCATAAAGCTCAACAACAAACAAACAAACAATCCAATAAAGAAATGGGAAGAGGACATAAACAGACATTTCTCCCAGAAAGAAATACAAATGGCCAACAGACATATGAAAAGATGCTCATCTTCAGTAGTTATTAGAGAAATGCAAATCAAAACTACAATGAGATACCACCTAACACCTGTTAGATTAGCTATTATCAACAAGACAGGTAATAGCAAATGCTGGAGAGGCTTTGGAGAAAAAGGAACCCTTATTCACTGTTGGCGGGATTGTAAAGTATTGCAACCAAAATGGAAGAAAGTATGGTGGTTCCTCAAAAAACTGAAAAGAGAACTACCTTATGACCCAGCAATCCCTCTACTGGGTATATATCCCAAAAACTCAGAAACATTGATACGTAAAGACACATGTAGCCCCACGTTCATTGCAGCATTGTTTACAGTGGCCAAGACATGGAAACAACCAAAAAGCCCTTCAATAGAAGACTGGATAAAGAACATGTGGCACATATACACTATGGAATACTACTCAGCCATAAGAAATAATGATATCGGATCATTTACAACAAAATGGTTGCATCTTGATAACATTATACAGAGTGAAATAGTAAATCAGAAAAAAACAAGAACTACATGATTCCATACATTGGTGGGACATAAAAGCAAGACTAAGAGACATGGACAAGAGTGTGTTGGTTACTGGGGGTGGGGGGGAGGGGGTGTGGGAGGGAAGGAGAAGAGGGGAAGGGGGAGGGGGAGGGGCACAAAGAAAACTAGATAGAAGGTGACAGAGGACAATCTGACTTTGGGTGATGGGTATGCAACATAATTGAATGACAAGATAATCTGGACATGTTTTCTTTGAATATATGTAACCTGATTTATTGATGTCACCCCATTAACATTAATAAAAATTTATCTATAAAAAATAAATTAATAAAAAAAATAAAAATAAAATAAAATAAACCATCCAACCATATAAAAAAAATGTGCCTTTTTACCCATGACACTTAGGGTATATTGTCCTACTCAGTAAATAAATAGAGATAAAATTAACATATGATGATTAGGGTTGTTATTGTATTATGTGTTTAAAAATATTTTCAGAGTATGATCCAAGCTTAGAGCCTTTCAGTAAAATAATTTTTTAAAATCCCAAACTTTAATCTTTTGTTTCTAGACATCTGGTTCAATCAATAGGCATATCCTCTTGACCCACTGTACCTTGTTTTCTGCTAAGTATGTAGTTGGAGAAAATTAACAAATTTCATCTTGTGCTTTATGGAACCCTAGATGTTTTTGAAAGTACTTCAAAAGAAAAAGTCAAATAAGCAGGACAGAAAGCCCTCCACCACATACTGCCTCAATGTCCCCCACCCCAATTACCTACAGCAGCTGTATGTCAGGAAGAGCAAACTTAATTTTACCTTTGTTATAGTTGAAATATCTGAGTAAATTTGTATTTGGGGAAAAGAAAAGCTTTAAGGCCTTTGCACTTGATCCCAAACTCAAAATTTCTTTAATTCTTTATTTATTATTTTCAGAATATTTTTCCTAGAGTGGTATCTAATTATAGCAGCTTCTTGACTTTTTATCATTAATATCTTTAACACTGAGCATTTAAAATATAATTTTAAAGTGTTTGCCAGATACCTTCAGATACTAGACGTTAGACTGAAAATAGATTTAGACATCTCTTTGAATTACTAATATTATATTTGAATCACTTTCTAAATTAGTTGCAAAATCCTCAAGCTATATAAAAATGTTCATTGAATGGGCATCTATTGAAATTAATTTCTCAAAATATATCTTTTTTTCTTAGAAAGCTGAATCATATTTTATGGGTTCCTGGAGGGGAAGAAGTTTCCAATTATTGATTTTTCTGCTTAGTTGAAATAGAAAAATATAAAATCTTAAATTCATAAAGAAGAGAATGGAAATAAATTCTCACGTGGTGATAATTTGTAAATTATCTGGTTTATGAAAGTATGAAAATGTAAGGTAAACATATATCCAACCTCTAATTTGATGACAACTATAGTTAAAATCATTCTTGTGTTTAACCTAAACTGATATCTATTGACAAATAAATGATGTGGAAAGAGATGGGACAAGATACATTACAGGAATTACAAGTGATTTCAGAATTCACTGACACTTCCATGTCAAAAATGAGTAATTGGAGGCAAAGCTCCAAGTAATTAATGTATATCTTCAATGTCTATGTGTGGTTGTATATAACACAGTTCATCAAATATTTCCAGCACACAGAAAGATTGTACTTTCTGATTTCCTTGTGGTAGAATGACATGATGTGACTAGTTCTGACCAATATATGATGAGAGTCAATTTTGAGCTAAGCATTTAATTGCTATGGTAAGACTTTACAGAGCTTTCTTTCCACATGGCCTCTCACTAACTGGGTCCCTAAGTCTCCAGGATGACTGCAAAGAATTTGTAGTTGTGTAGCATAAATAAGAAACAAACCATTGTGGGTTTAGCTACTGAGATGTAAAAATTTATCACTGCAGTATAATCTGATAAAATATGTGAGAGATAAATATGCTTCAAGCAGGTAGTAAGTAGTCTTTTTTTTCCTAAGCAAATTGGGAAGGTTGCACAAGCCCAGACCATAAGCAAGAGGGGCTTGGAGGATAATGTAGCACACCGTACCTGATAAAGCATAAAACTGCATTTATTATTCAGGCTTCCATGGAGATTAAAAAGTCTCTAGTAGAATAAAGAAAACTATTTTATTGCATTTGCATTTTTTTCTCTCATTCTGAAGTTTTTTAATGATATGTACCACACTCTTTTTGAAAGAAAGATCAATTGAGGTAAAGAAAAAATATCCCCTGTAATATTTTTCATTTGAACAATACTGTAAAATTTTTTCTTGAACTTTTATTTTTCAAATTAATTTTTTTTTTTTACAAAAAAAAGCTATAAAAACAAAAAATTTTTGGAGCATATTATCTATCATAATTGTGGCCAGTGTCTTCAACTATATTGATAATACATCATATACTCCTTTCTCTAGGCATCTCTGGTGGGCCTTTTTTTTTTAATTTTTCCATTTTTCCATTGATTAGAGATAGAGATAGAGAGAGAGAAGCATCAACTTATTGTTCCACTTAGTTGTTCCATTTACTTGTGCACTCATTGGTTGCTTTTCTTATGTGCCCTGACCGGGGATCAAACCCATGACAGGATAATGCTCTATCCACTGAACCACTTGGCCAGGGCTTTTGGTGGAACTTAATACATTTAATTTAGAGAGTTGAGTTAATGGCTAAAGAAAGTGGAACACATAAACTTTTGAGAGTGGAAGAGGAAAGTTCTTTCCTGGGATGAGTCATATATGATACACATGGCTGCTGAATTCAATCGTTCCTGTTAGCCAGAGTTCCAGAGCTAATTCCCCAGCTCTTCTTTTTACAGCAATATTAATTCAATTCCCATGAACTGAGATTTAGACAAGTTCCATCATGATTTAAAAAATAAACATATTAATAGCAATTCATGATGTGCTACAAAATAAGAAAAATTCACAAAACTTCTGCATGATTACACTCATATTAGATCACATATTCATTAATTTCTTAAACTTTATACTTCTTGTCCATCATTTTTGTCCTTCCAGAAAAAAAAAAGTGAGTGGGATATTTTCATATCAATTTTCCCATTAATCAGTTGGTTAAAAGTTTTATTGGTAAAATAAAATGGGATTTAGGTGACGTCACGGAAATGGCGCCGTGAGCAGCGCGTCCGACAGATCTCCCCAAAATCACAACAAATTTATCAACTAGAAACAGGAAAATTTATCTTCGGAGCAAACTGAAAGCAAAAGGACTGTTATCACTCGAATCTGAGAGACGAGGGTGTGGAGGAAGCTACCGCAGGGACGTTCATTCAAGCCGCGAGGAAGTGCGCCTGCGACGCCGGCAGGCCTTGACTACCAGCAAGACCAAAGCCAATTGTGTGACATTGCCGTAGAAACCCATCAACTGCAAGTCCCTGCCTGGATGTGGCGCAGGGGCAGGGCCTGGGGTGCAGAGTCGCCGACCGGGAAGAGGGAGAGAGGAGAAGGAGGAAGAGGTTGACATCTCAAAATCAGGAAAAATCCACAGATTTTGCAGCCTGTTCCACTGGTTTTTTTTTTTTTTGTTGTTGTTGTTTGTATCTCCTATCTTATTGCCTTTATTTCCTCCACCTCAGTCCTTCTATTCTCTGCCCATCTTATGCTTCCCTTTTCTTGAACTACACTACCCATAAGTGTTACATTTTATTTCTCTTCTTCATCCTCACCCTCCTTTGGGGTTATACTCCAGGACACTTAACTCTCACTCTCTCCTCTTTTGTTTTTTTTTTGCTTTATTTTGTTTTTTTCTCTTCCTTTTTTATTTCTTCCTTCGTTTTTCTCTTTTTCTTATTTTTTCCTTTCTATTCGTTTTTTCTTTTCTCATTTTACTTTCCTCCCATTTAATCCTCAATCACAAACAAATTAGTTAATTTGGGACTCAAGGATTTTTTTGGCTTTGTTTTTCTTTTTCGGTTTTGTTTTTGTTTTTTTCTTGTTGGTTTGTTTTTGTGGCATTTTGGGTCCTCCCAACCCAAGGTCTCCATTGTATTTGGTCTTTGCTCCACTTAATACAACGTATTTTTACTTATTATTTTTATTTTTTCTTCTTTATTATTCCTTTTTTTGTCCTTTTTCTGGTTCCCTCTTGTCCCTCTCATTATATCTCTTGGTTGACCATCACCCACAAGCAGATCAACTTATGCTTGTCTAAGATTTTCTTCCTTTTTTTTTTTTTTTTTTTTTTTTGCCCCCTTGAACTCTTCACCGCAAACCAGGCCCTCCATTATAGGCACGATATTTCCCTGAGGAGGGGAGAGGAGGGAAGGAGAACAAAGAAAAAAAAAGGGGGAAATAATAAATTATTACTGCTTTTTTTTTGTGGGGTGTTTTACCCTTTGTTATTTTTTTTTTGTTTTTTTTTTGTTTGTTTGTTTGTTTTTTACTTTTTACTCTTTATTAATTCTAATTAGTGCTATCAACAAGACCACCCTCAGATGCCAATAAGAAAGAGGAAATCGAATATTATGGATACAAAAGAAAGAGAGGTAACACAAATAGATGTGGAAAAATCTACGGAGAAAAGACTTAACATATTGGAAGCCTTGGAGCTAAATGACAGAGAATTTAAAATAGAAATCTTAAAAATACTCAGAGATATACAAGAAAACACGGAAAGGCAATATAGGGAGATCAGAAAACAACTCAATGAACACAAAGAATATATTACCAAGGAAATTGAAACTATAAAAACAAATCAAACAGAAATGAAAAACTCAATTCACGAGCTGAAAAACGAGGCAACAAGCTTAGCTAGCAGAACAACCCAGATTGAAGATAGGATTAGTGAAATAGAAGACAAACAACTTGAGGCACAACAGAGAGAAGAAGAAAGAGACTCAAAAATAATAAAAAATGAGAAAGCCCTACAGGAATTATCTGACTCCATCAGAAAGAATAACATAAGAATAATAGGTATATCAGAGGGAGAAGAGAAAGAAAATGGAATGGAGAATATACTCAAACAAATAATAGACGAGAACTTCCCAAGCCTGTGGAAAGAACTAAAGCCTCAAATTCAAGAAGCAAACAGAACACCGAGTTTTCTTAACCCCAACAAACCCACTCCAAGGCACATCATAATAAAGATGACACAAACCAATGACAAAGAAAAAATTCTCAAGGCAGCCAGGGAAAAGAAGAGTACAACATATAAAGGAAGGCCTATTAGATTATCATCAGATTTCTCAGCAGAAACTCTACAAGCTAGAAGAGAGTGGACCCCAATATTTAAAGCCCTGAAAGAGAGGAACTTTCAGCCAAGAATACTATACCCATCAAAGCTATCCTTCAAGTATGAAGGAGATATAAAAACATTCACAAATACAGAAAAGATGAGAGAATTTATCACGAGAAAGCCCCCACTCCAGGAAATACTAAAGGGGGTTTTCCAACCAGATTCAAAGAACAAAAGAAAACAACACCACAAGTAACAGCTCCACCAAGAACACAATAAAACCAAACTTAAACTGTGACAACAAAGGAAAAAAAAAAAAAGGGGGGGGGAGAGAATGGAGATTAACAGTAGCAAAGGACGATGAAGTGCAGAAGTACTTATAAGATAGGGTACTAAAATGAATATGGTAGGTACCCTTTTCATTACTTAATGGTAACCACCCTAGAAAAAACCACCACAAAAACACATGACTTAAAAAAGGTAGCAACAGAGGAAAGAAGTATGGAACACAAACAAACAGAAACAAATGATAGAAAAACAAAAGAGAAGAATCAAACTAGATACAAAACTAACAGAAAGCAATTTATAAAATGGCAGTAGGGAACCCACAAGTGTCAATAATTACACTAAATGTAAATGGATTAAACTTACCAATAAAAAGACACAGAGTAGCAGAATGGATTAAAAAAGAAAATCCAACTATATGCTGCCTACAAGAAACACATCTAAGCAACAAGGATAAAAACAAATTCAAAGTGAAAGGCTGGAAAACAATACTCCAAGCAAACAACACCCAAAAAAAAGCAGGTGTAGCAATACTCATATCTGATAATGCTGACTACAAGACAGAAAAAGTACTCAGAGACAAAAATGGTCACTTCATAATGATTAAGGGGACACTGAATCAAGAAGACATAACAATCCTTAATATATATGCACCAAACCAAGGAGCACCAAAATATATAAGACAGCTACTTATTGACCTTAAAACAAAAACTAACAAAAATACAATCATACTTGGAGACCTCAATACTCCGCTGACGGCTCTAGATTGGTCATCCAAACAGAGAATCAATAAAGATATAGTGGCCTTGAACGAAATACTAGAACACCTGGATATGATAGACATCTACAGGACACTTCATCGCAAAGCGACAGAGTATACATTTTTCTCTAGTGTACATGGAACATTCTCAAGAATTGACCGTATGTTGGGCCACAAAGACAATATCAGCAAATTTAGAAAAATTGAAATTGTACCAAGCATATTTTCTGATCATAAAGCCTTGAAACTAGAATTCAACTGCAAAAAAGAGGGGGAAAAACCCACAAAAATGTGGAAACTAAACAACATACTTCTAAAAAATGAATGGGTCAAAGAAGAAATAAGCGCAGAGATCAAAAGATACATACAGACAAATGAAAATGAAAATACGACATATCAGAATCTATGGGATGCAGCAAAAGCAGTAATAAGAGGAAAGTTCATATCACTTCAGGCCTATATGAACAAACAAGAGAGAGCCGAAGTAAACCACTTAACTTCACACCTTAAGGAACTAGAAAAAGAAGAACAAAGACAACCCAAAACCAGCCGAAGAAAGGAGATAATAAAAATCAGAGCAGAAATAAATGAAATAGAGAACAGAAAAACTATAGAAAAAATCAATAAAACAAGGAGCTGGTTCTTTGAAAAGATCAACAAAATTGACAAACCCTTGGCAAGACTCACCAAGGAAAAAAGGCACAGGACTCAAATAAATAAAATCCAAAATGAAAGAGGAGAGATCACCACAGACATCATAGATATACAAAGAATTAATGTAGAATACTATGAAAAATTATATGCCACCAAATACAACAATCTAGAAGAAATGGATAAATTCCTAGAACAATACAACCTTCCTAGACTGAGTCATGAAGAAGCAGAAAGCCTAAACAGACCAATCAGCAGGGAGGAAATAGAAAAAACTATTAAAAACCTCCCCAAAAATAAAAGTCCAGGCCCAGACGGTTATACTAGTGAATTCTATCAAACATTCAAAGAAGACTTGGTTCCTATTCTACTCAAAGTCTTCCAAAAAATTGAAGAAGAAGCAATACTTCCAAACACATTTTATGAGGCAAACATAACCCTCATACCAAAACCTGGCAAGGATGGCACAAAGAAAGAAAACTACAGACCAATATCTCTAATGAATACAGATGCTAAAATTCTAAACAAAATACTGGCAAACCGAATACAACAACATATTAAAAAAATAATACATCATGATCAAGTGGGATTCATCCCAGAATCTCAAGGATGGTTCAACATACGCAAAACGGTTAACGTAATACACCATATCAACAAAACAAAGAACAAAAACCACATGATCTTATCAATAGATGCAGAAAAGGCTTTTGATAAAATACAACACAATTTTATGTTTAAGACTCTCAACAAAATGGGTATAGAAGGAAAATATCTCAACATGATAAAGGCCATATATGATAAACCATCAGCCAACATCATTTTAAATGGCATAAAACTGAGGACTTTCTACCTTAAAGCAGGAACAAGACAGGGTTGTCCACTCTCTCCACTCTTATTTAACGTGGTGCTAGAAGTTCTGGCCAGAGCAATCAGACAAGACAAAGAAATAAAAGGCATCCATATTGGAAAAGAAGAAGTAAAGGTATCACTTTTTGCTGACGATATGATCCTATACATCGAAAACCCGAAGGACTCCACAAAAAGATTATTGGAAACAATAAACCAATACAGTAAGGTCGCAGGATACAAAATTAACATACAGAAGTCCATAGCCTTTCTCTATGCCAACAATGAAATATTAGAAAACGAACTCAAAAAAATAATCCCCTTCACGATTGCAACAAAAAAAATAAAATACCTAGGAATAAACATAACAAAGAATGTAAAGGACCTATATAATGAAAATTACAAAGCATTGTTAAGGGAAATCGAAAAAGATACAATGAGATGGAAAAATATTCCTTGTTCTTGGATAGGAAGAATAAATATAATCAAAATGGCCATATTACCCAAAGCAATATACAAATTTAATGCAATTCCCATCAAAATTCCTATGAGATTTTTTAAAGAAATGGAACAAAAAATCATCAGATTTATATGGAAGTATAAAAAACCCCGAATAGCCAAAACAATCCTAAGGAAAAAGAATGAAGCTGGGGGCATTACAATACCTGACTTTAAACTATATTATAGGGCCACAATAATCAAAACAGCATGGTATTGGCAGAAAAATAGACACTCAGACCAATGGAACAGAATAGAAAGCCCAGAAATAAAACCACATATATATGGTCAAATAATCTTTGATAAAGGGGCCAACAACACACAATGGAGAAAAGAAAGCCTCTTCAACAAATGGTGTTGGGAAAACTGGAAAGCCACATGCAAAAGAATGAAACTCGACTACAGCCTGTCCCCGTGTACTAAAATTAATTCAAAATGGATCAAAGACCTAAATATAAGACCTGAAACAATAAAGTACATAGAAGAAGACATAGGTACTAAACTCATGGACCTGGG
Source organism: Saccopteryx leptura (assembly GCF_036850995.1). Classification (NCBI taxonomy): domain Eukaryota; kingdom Metazoa; phylum Chordata; class Mammalia; order Chiroptera; family Emballonuridae; genus Saccopteryx; species Saccopteryx leptura. The sequence continues at coordinate 136,611,590 of NC_089508.1, read as the reverse complement.
TTTTAAAGAACATTTTATGAACTTGACTCCAATGGCAAGAGAAGTGAAGGCAAAGATAAATGAATGGGACTACATCAGAATAAAAAGTTTTTGCTCAGCAAGAGAAACTGATATAAAAATAACAGACAGCCAACTAAATGGGAAATGATATTTTCAAACAACAGCTCAGATAAGGGCCTAATTTCCAAAATTTACAAAGAACTCATAAAACTCAACAACAAACAAACAAACAATCCAATAAAAAAATGGGAAGAGGACATGAATAGACACTTCTCCCAGGAAGAGATACAAATGGCCAACAGATATATGAAAAAATGCTCAGCTTCATTAGTTATTAGGGAAATGCAAATCAAAACTACAATGAGATACCACCTCACCCCTGTTAGATTAGCTATGATCAACAAGACGGGTAATAGCAAATGTTGGAGAGGCTGTGGAGAAAAAGGAACCCTCATTCACTGTTGGTGGGACTGTAAAGTAGTACAACCATTATGGAGGAAAGTATGGTGGTTCCTCAAAAAACTGCAAATAGAACTACCTTATGACCCAGCAATCCCTCTACTGGGTATATACCCCAAAACCTCAGAAACATTGATACGTGAAGACACATGTAGCCCCATGTTCATTGCAGCACTGTTCACAGTGGCCAAGACATGGAAACAACCAAAAAGCCCTTCAATAGAAGACTGGATAAAGAAGATGTGGCACATATACACTATGGAATACTACTCAGCCATAAGAAACGATGACATCAGATCATTTACAGCAAAATGGTGGGATCTTGATAACATTATAAGGAGTGAAATAAGTAAATCAGAAAAAAACAAGAACTACATGATTCCATACATTGGTGGAACATAAAAATGAGACTAAGAGACATGGACAAGAGTGTGGTGGTTACCACGGGTGGGGGGAGGGTGGACAGGGGGAGAGCAGGGGGAGAGTTAGGGGGAGGGGGAGGGGCACAGAGAACTAGATAGAGGGTGGCGAAGGACAATCTGACTTTGGGCGAGGGGTATGCAACATAATTTAATGACAAAATAACCTAGACATGTTTTCTTTGAATATATGTACCCTGATTTATTAATGTCATCCCATTACCATTAATAAAAATTTATTTAAAAAAAAAAAGAATAAAATGGGATTTAAATAATTTATTTTAGGGATATGACTTTTAACATAATATTCACTTCCTCCTCCTCCACACATGCCAAGTACCATCCATGTTTTATTGTCTCATTCAAAAACTATAGAAGTGAAGTATTTAATACCCATGGCTACTTTATTAACTTCAGTAATTATTCAATTTATCTCTTTAAAATATAATAACTGAAATTACTTTGCCCAAGTGTAGTTTTATTTTCAACCTGAGACTTATTTTCTACATTTCTTGGAACTTTATAAATTTACTTTTCCCCGATTGAGTCTCACAAGGCTCTCTCAAAATGTAGGTTGATGATGAACAAAATGGCCTAATATAGTTCATTTGTATTAATTTCCTAGTAAGTTTGTTGCAGAAAATCTTACCTGACAGCCTGACCAGGCGGTGGCACAGTGGATAGAGCATTGGACTGGGATGCTGAGGAACCAGGTTCGAGACCCTTAGGTTGCCAGATTGAGCGCGGGCTCATCTGGTTTGAGCAAAGCTCACCAGCTTGAGCCCAAGGTCGCTGGCTCTAGCAAGGGGTCACTCAGTCTGCTGTAACCTCCTGGTCAAGGCACATATGAGAAAGCAATCAATGAACAACTAACGTGCCGTAACAAAGAACTGATGCTTCTCATCTCTCTCTGTTCTGACTGTCTGTCCCTATCTGTCCCACTCTCTGACTCTTTCTGTCTCTGTCACACACAAAAAAAATTTAATTAAAAAAATCTTACCTGACAGAAAAGACTAAGAAGTACTTGGGGTGGTGGAGAAAACCAGTTTACTATGCTAGCAGGACTAGGCTGGTTAACACCCAAAGGTCTGGACCCTGAGCTTACAGAATCTGGGGTTTTTATAGATTCTTTGCAGGGACTGAGTACGCAGATTAATGGTCACAAGTTATGCATACTTTTTGGTCCTAACTACTGTACACCTGCAAGCAGGAAGCAGGAAGTGCAAAAGCTAATAAAAGCAGTTAGCAAAAAGCAGGGAGTGCAGAAACAGTTTGCAAGGCTGCTGTCAGTGAAGAGTTAAAATTGAGCCTGCTGTCAGTGAAGAGTTAAAATTTTCCATAGCAAGTTGTTATTGCTTGATAAGGCAGACATGTTTGCTTTGAGGGTGATAGTAACGTTCCTATGACACACGTTCTATGGAAGAAACTGCTTCAAGCAGTTACTCTTCTACACTGGTAGCCAGGACTTGAATTAGTTTAGGAAGCCTTTAGTCATCATCATTCTAATCACATTTCTCACACTAGAACAGATGTTCCCATCTGTTTCTAAGAATTAAAAGATAGATTGCTGTGTTTAAATTTCTTGTTATTTTCTGGGACAATGTATGTGAATAACAACTTTAACTTAAATTTACCTTTTGTAAATTTCCTCTTGAAATTATACTATTTGAAAAGGGTTTGCTTCAGAAGACAACTAGTGATTTAGTAACTGGAGGTAGGCTAATGGGAAGGAGCAATGTGAAACATAAACAAAAAAAATTACAGAAAGGCTTTTTATTTCATTTTATTTTATTTTATTTGTATTTTTCTGAAATTGGAAACAGGAGGCAGTCAGACAGACGCCCACATGCGCCCGACCGGGATCCACCCGGCATGCCCACCAGGGGGCCCACCAGGGGGCGATGCTCTGCCCATCTGGGGCATCACTCTGTTGTGACCAGAGACATTCTAGCACCTGAGACTGAGGCCACAGAGCCATCCTCAGCGCCCGGGCCAACTTTGTTCCAATGGAGCCTTGGCTGCAGGAGGGGAAGAGAGAGACAGAGAGGAAGGAGAGGGGGAGGGGTGGAGAAGCAGATGGGTGCTTCTCCTGTGTGCCCTGGCCAGGAATCAAACCTGGGACTCCTGCACGCCAGGCCGATGCTCTACCACTGAGCCAACTGGCCAGGGCCAACAGAAAGGCTTTTTAAATGTGGTGAACTCTTCCAATCTCAACATTATGTACAGCATTTATGGAGAGTGCTGTGCTGCATGCAGCCAGTGTGTGAAGACGTGACTAGGACCTTTAGTTTCTTCATGAAAAAAAATTTAAAAATCATGGTGCAATAGGTATGTAAAAACGTTAAGCAGTATAAGTTTTTTAATGCATTAATTTTATATATAAACAAAAGGTTACATAAGAAACATAGCATAATAACTGGAAGACAGCAGAGAAGTGTTAACTTAGTAGATTTTTTAATGTTAATATTCCAGCTGTGCTTCTCAGGATGTCCAAGGCTATATTAGACAATATCAACACAAACATATATTTGAAAAATAAAATCTCCAAATTTTTACTGCTAAATTATTTATTAATCAACATGATTAAGTAGTTGTTAATATTAATAATTGTCAGTCAAATAAGTTTGTAAATATGATATATATGTTTGCCTATTTGTAGTTTGCATTGGGTGTGGAGGACAGCAAAGTCATTGTAGCCTAAGGTTTAGTTTTAAGACTAAGCCTTTCCCACCCTTTTAATACTAAGATTTTTTTCCAAACTAAGCTTTCCCCCACGCCCTTGTCTGTTGCATGATGTGAGGTGGTGCACTCTTATGAGAAATCCCTTTTATGCCTCAGATAAGTGACTTTGTATCGGAGACTTTAGTATTCGTATACTGGCATAAAGGCTTTAATTTCTACACTATAAAATAAGGGAGACCAAAAGCTCTCTCTCTCTCAGTTCCTGCTATTAGCATTGCAGAGAAGAAGCAGCCAAGATGGCAGAGTGCTGAAAGAGAAGCCAGTTTGTGCAGAGTTTGTGCAGAGAGAAGGAGATGGGGAACAGAGGTAAATAAGGCTGGTAAGGTAGAAACCTTTGATTCTAGGAATACTCGAATAAGTCAGTGGCTTTGGAAACTTTGAATGGAAAGGGAAGTGTTTTCCCACTGTGTGGGTGCAAGCTAGAATTAAAGCTGATGGCCCACCAGTTCTTGGCTCTGTTGTTTCATTACGGTCTATCTGAATCAAATGCAAACCTGCATGGGCCAGGCAGCTATGATGGTGGCTGTGGCTACTGGCCTTACAATTATGATTTTAAACTTTTTATTAAGCACTTTGCATGTGTGAGGCCCTATGTTATACACTTATATTTTAAGTTGGCTATTATACTTTTTTTGGTAAATGAGAAAACAGAGGTGCAGACAGATTACTTAAGTGTTGGCAATTGTGCACCTGAGATTAGAATTTGCCTCTACCTGAATTCAGATGGTTACATTGAAAACAGATGCTTTGATGAGTTAACTATCTGCTTGTTAGTTTTTTTTAAGCATGCTTTTTTTAATGCAGTTGGAGAACTAAGTAGATAAACAGTGGAAAAAGAGAACCTAACAAATGAAGAAATGATCCTCTGCTGACAGTAAAATCTTGTTAGAGAAAAGAGAGGACAGGAGTGAGCCTAAGTGAAACTGGCACTTTTCTTTTTCCTCATCCCCTTCCTCAGAAGGAGCCTGCACTTTGATGTGGAGCCACAAGTTACAAAGTCAAAAAGAAGAAGCCTGAGGCTAAAGCCACTCATTCTCTGAAGATGTCCCCAAGGGCATTCAGTGCCAATATCAGGAGGATTGTGGAGGGACAGAAAGAGACATAAAGACCCAGCAGCTTCCAGGTTGTATTAATGTACAGCATACAGTAGCTCAACCCATATACACAGTTTTACTTACAACAATTTCAGTTACCTGCAGTTAATAGTGGTCCAAAAATATTTAATGAAAAATTCCAGAAATAAATACTTTATAAATTTTAAATTGGGCACCATTCGGAGTTCCTCACTTTATCTCCTCTCATAGGCTTTGTGGCATCTCATCATCACGAGAATATTGACAACAGTAATGGTCAGATATCTTAAGAGTGAGGGAGGGAGACGACATTCTCATAAGCTATTACAGTATATTGTTATAATTGTTCCATTTTACTAGTTATTATTGTTATTCTCTTATTGTACATACTTTATAAAAAAATCTTTATCAGAGGTATGTATATATAGGAAAAAATAGTGTATATTGGGTTTAATTCTTTTTTTATTTGGTAATAGTTTTTATTTGTGATGTAGAATATCTCCTATCTAAATCCCAAAGTCATCTTTTATTAATTTTTAAAATTTATTGTTACCATGTATTCAAGTATCCCATTCAATATAACACCCTCACTCCCCATCAATGTGCCCCCATTACATTCCTTTTGCCCCCCTTCCCCTGACTCCCATTCCCACTTCCCTCTGGGACTTGCTGTCCTGTTATCTGTATCTATGTGTTATGTATATATAATTTCACTAATCCTTTCACCTTCTCTGATCCCATCCCCTCATCCCCCTTTCTTCTGACAGCTGTCCCTCTGTTTTCTGTGACCCTGCCTCTGTGTCTGTTCTGTTCCTCAGTTCACCTTGGGTTCAATTCTAATTGCAGTTTCAGGCATCCACCCAGGGTCTTGTAATGTACACTCTGTGGATGAGGATAGAGTAATGTATTAGACAGAATTCCATAGTGATACTCAAATTGTGAAGCCTAAAGTAAGGCTACATATGCCTTAAACTTGGTTAAAGGAGAGGGACTGAGTTTTCCAGACCAAAGTTGCCTTAAAATTCTCTAGGTCTATGAAATACACACACATATATCTATACATGTATTTATGTATGTATACACATATATGGCTCATGATGTATATGTGAAACATATATATTTCATGTGATATACTACATATGTAATATTTTATTAGACTCATATTGAGTTCCAGCCACATAATTTACATATTCCATGAATGTCTGGATATAAAAATATGCCTGCATATCAATATTCAATTAAACTTCCTGAGGAAATTCATAAAATGAAAACATGGAAAAGATTCAGTCTTTTCCTCCTCATCTGTTTAATGAACTTTGCCGAACAGACTTCAAGCATCCCAACAAAATCTGTTTTAGATGAAGTAGTCATGATCACAGTAGTGGTTTTAGGCATTTTTAGACTAAAATGCACACTTTGTTTTTCTCAGCATCAAATGTGACTTATCATCTTTTATCCTCTTTCCTGCCTGTGTATCCATAAGGCATAATGTTTCTGTGAAGCTTAGTGGAAGATGTCACTGTGTGCACTAACACAGAAGAACCGCCCCTCAAGAAATGGGGCCACAGGAGGATCAGGCCACTTCTGCCTTCTCGGGAGGGGAGTGGGGCCTCTGGCTAGACCCTATGTCTGGTAGAAGAGGAGAGTGAACTGTGGAGTAATGGCTTTCCTCAGGGAACGTTTTCCCTCAAGATAAATGTTTTTTTTTTTTCTTTAAGATTTCCAATCTCCCTACTTGGTCTCATCACTGCCAAGTTGTGCACAAACATATTTGAATCCCAACATTTTCCAGGTCCCCTGGCTGCATCTTGATTTCTTCCTCTGGTTAGGGTTCGATGCTGGCCCTGGTGGTCAGACTGTATAGCATTTGGGGAAATTGCCTAATAAATCTTAGTGATCACACGGTCCTTATATAGTAAATGAGATTTTTCTTTATTCATCTTTGGCCTGGTACAAAATGCAATGAGGTCTGATTTTCTATGAGTAATTGTGCAATTTTATGCATTTGCAAGAACCCAGGTCTTTAATAAATCAGGCTTCTGGAGTCCTTGGTATATTTTTCTTTATACCAAAAACTTGAACATTTTGAATGTTTTGTAGTTGTTTGTTTTGGGGTTTTTTTTCTTAATATTTTGATTGGTTTTCAGTTTACTTGGTGATGTTGGCTGCAGGCTTGTAATTTCTGCTTGAGTTGAATTTTCAACTCAGAGCAAGTTTACAGTGATCCAGTGTTCATGGAGACCAGAACAGCCATTTTTGCCAATTTAACCAACCTTACTGTGATACTAAAAATCTTAAGTGTAGGTCAGATAATAGACATAATTCGCTTCTTACCAACACCCTCATTAATTTGCCCAGGATCTTATTCTAGCATGCTAGCCTCATATGAATAACTTTTTTAAGCCTTCTCATCAGGGTGTCTTGAAGTACACAAGAACCTACTCCACAGGGACACAAATGTTATCCCTTCTTTTCAGTGTGTATTCTCAGAGTCAATAAAATCATTTGGGAGAGATGCAGAGTCCACACAATACTAAATATGTTTCTTCTTGATTATGTAGAAGGTGAGAGAATGTTTAGTGTTCAGAGCTGAAACAAAATTATGGTTCTCAGACCAACAAACTGGCTTTATGAAGAAAAACATCATCCCAATATTTTGTTGCATAGGGAGGCTACTGACAGGTTGAAGGTGGGGTAGCCAGTCCACTGGGGAAGGGGAAAGCCTAGTGTCAGTTTCCCTTGGCAACTGGCAGGTCAGTATAAAGCCCTGACTAGGTCTGACATGGAGAGAACTCCAGCGAACTGCCTTATCCCATATGTGAGGCCAGTGGCCACTGCCATGGAGGTTTACATTGGATTTAGACAGATGGTAAAGGAAGTGTGGAGCCAGAAAATTGTGGGTCATTCCATTTATTAGAGTCTCACAATGGTGGATAAGCAAACAGGCAGGGAAAACTGTTTCCCTCTCTCTCTCCAGACTCACTAGCCAAAACAGCTGGGGGAAAAACCCCTTCCCTGGAAAATAATAGCAAGCAATGACCCCTCCAAAGCAGGCAGGTAATCCTCAATTTGCAATCTGCCACCCTAAAGGCAAGCATCCCAGCCTTACATAGACTATTCACCCATGGCACTGTCCCATGCTCATGCATAGATCAGGCAAAATACAAGTGAACAAGCCTAACACACTTTTACACACTTGTTTGCCCAACACTGTATGAGATAGCTGACATGATAAGCCTCTTTCAGGGTCTATGGGTGGGCACTGGGGAGAGCTGAACTGAAAACACAAAGCTGGTATGTTCCAAAAAGAGTGTTTACTTAAAATGCCTGGGTGCATGCATACCAAGACCTACCAAAGCCATGTCAGCAACAGGGAAAGTTAGAATAGAGTATTTATAGTTTATTCAGAGGTCTTGGAAAAAGCTGCTGACATCACTGCCTCTATAGGTACAAGGTAATGTTTTTTCATATGTGGATTGAAGAGGCGCATAGTTTCTCCAAATCGTTAATCTCCTGGCTCAACTGTCTAAAGGAGGCCTGTGCTAGTTTAAAAGGTCCGGGGCCAGCTGAGCTGGCTGAGGCTTCAAGCAAGCCAGCCTGCCCTCCTCCCACAGGTCTGCAGCATCTCTGGGTATGGCTAGGCTTTTACAAACAACTACTGTGACTTAAACTCCCCTAATTACAGGTCTCTTTCCAATGTAAGCTTTCCCTGACATTTCTGCAAAGATAAACTTTTTGTTATATTTCAAAGTGAAAGCCAGGAGCCATTAAGTGGAGAATAACAAGTCAATTAACTACAACCTCATATTGGGGGCTCTGGATTTAAAGACGCCCTGAATTCAAACCTTACAGCTACATGATTCTAGAGAGGTTTCCTCATTCTGTTTATTATTTTATTTGCAAATTGCAGGTGACAAAATTATTTTATATTAGTTTCAGGTGTGGAACACAGTAATTAGTAAATTTCTTCACCTTTTTTACTGAGTCCTACACCCCAATCTGTCAACCATCAGACTGTTCTCTGTGTTTATGTGTCTGTTTCTATATTTTTTGTTTATTTTGTATATTAGATTCCGCATATAAAAGTGAAATCATGTCGTATTTATCTTCCTCTCTCTGACTTACTTCACTTGACATAATACCCTTTGCTTTTTTTTTTTATTAATTTTAATGGGGTGACATTAATAAATCAGGGTACATATGTTCAAAGAAAACATCTCCAGCTTATCTTCTTATTCAGTTATGTTGCATACCCATCACCCAAAGTTAAATTGTCCTCTGACACCTTCTGTCTGGTTTTTTGTGCCCCTCCCCTCCCCACTCTCCCTCCATCTGCCCCCCACAACCACCACACTCTTGTCCATGTTTCTGGGACTCCTTTTTATGTCCCACCTAAGTATGGAATCAGGCAGTTCTTAGTTTTTTCTAATTTACTTATTTCACTCTGTATAATATTATCAAGATCCATCCATTTTGTTGTAAACGATCTGATGTCATCATTTCTTATGTCTGAGTAGTATTCCATGATGTATATGTACCACAACTTCTTTATCCAACCTTCTATTGAAGGGCTTCTTTATTGTTTCCATATCTTGGCCACTGTGAACAATGCTGCAATGAACATGGGGCTGCATGTGCCTTTACGTATTAATGTTTTTGAGTTTTGGGAGTATATTCCCAGTAGAGGGATTGCTGGGTCATATGGTACTTCTATTTTCAATTTTTTGAGGAACCAGCATACTTTCTTCCATAGTGGTTGTACTACTTTGCATTCCCACCAACAGTTGATGAGGTTCCTTTTTCTCCACAGTCTCTCCAACACTTGCTATTACCTGTCTTGTTGATAATAACTAAACTAAAGATGTGAGGTGGTATCTCATTGTAGTTTTGATTTGCATTTCTCAAATAGCTAATGAAGATGAGCATCTTTTCATATATCTGTTGGCCATTTGTATTTCTTTCTGGGAGAAGTGTCTGTTCATGTCCTCTTCCCATTTTTTTTATTGGATTGTTGGTTTGATTGTTGTTGAGTTTTATGAGTTCTTGTATATTTTGGATATTAGGCCCTTCTCTGGGCTGTTGTTTGAAAATATAATCTCCTATTTAGTCGTCTGTTTATTTTGTTGTCAGTTTTCTTGCTGTGCAAAAACTTTTTAGTCTGATGTAGTCCCATTCATTTATCTTTGCCTTCACTTCCCTTGCGTTTGGAGTCAAATTCATAAAAAGCTCTTTAAAACCCAGGTCCATGAGTTTAGTACCTATGTTTTCTACTATGTACTTTATTGTTTCAGGTCTTATATTTAGGTCTTTGATCCATTTTGAATTAACTTTAGTACAAGGTGACAAGCTGTAGTCGAGTTTCAGTCTTTTGCATGGGTTTTCCAGTTTTCCTAGCACCATTTGTTGAAGAGGCTTTCTTTTCTCCATTGTGTGTTGTTGGCCCCTTTATCGAAAATTATTTGACCATATATATGTGGTTTTATTTCTAGACTTTTTTTTTTTATTTCTTTTTTTTAAACCAGATCTTTTTTTTTTAATTTTATTTATTCATTTTTAGAGAGGAGAGAGAGAGAGGGAGAGAGAGAAACAGAGAGAGAGAAGGGGGGAGGAGCTGGAAGCATCAACTCCCATATGTGCCTTGACCAGGCAAGCCCAGGGTTTCGAACCGGCAACCTCAGCATTTCCAGGTTGACACTTTATCCACTGCGCCACCACAGGTCAGGCCAATTTCTAGACTTTCTATTCTGTTCCATTGGTCTGAGTGTCTGTTTTTCTGCCAGTACCATGCTGTTTTGATTGTCATGGCTCTATAATATAATTTGAAGTCAGGTATTGTAGGAACAGCTTTTTTTTTTTTTTTCCTTAGGATTGCTTTGGCTATTCGGGGATTTTTATGGTTCCACATAAATCTGATGATTTTTTGTTCCATTTCTTTAAAAATGTCATTGGAATTTTGATGGGAATTGCATTAAATTTGTATATTGCTTTGGGTAATATCATCATTTTGAATATATTTATTCTTCCTATCCAAGAACAAGAAAAATTTTTCTATTTCATTGTATCTTTTTTATTTTCTTTAACAATGTTTTGTAGTTTTCATTATATAGGTCCTTTACATTCTTTGTTATGTTTATTCCTAGGTATTTTATTTTCTTTGTTGAAACCATGAAAGAGATTACTTTTTTGAGTTCATTTTCTACTGTTTTGTAGTCAGCATATAGAAAGGCTACAGACTTTTGTATATTAATTTTTTTTCAAGTGACCTTACTGTATTGGTTTATTGTTTCTAGTAATCTTTTTGTGGAGTCTTTGGGGTTTTCGATGTATAGGATTATATCATCTGCAAAAAGTGAAACCTTTACTTCATCTTTTCTGATAGGAAAGCCTTTTTTTATTTCTTTATCTTGTCTTATTGCCCTGACTAGAACTTCTATCACCATGTTAAATATGAGTGGAGAGAGTGGACAACCCTGTCTTTTTCCTGATTTAAGGGGAAAAGTCCTCAGTTTTATGGCATTTAATATGATATTAGCTGATGGTTTATCATAAATGACCTTTATCATGTTGAGATATTTTTTTCTATACCCATTTTGTTGTGTGTTTTAAACATAAAGTTGTGTTGTATTTTATCGAATGCCTTTTCTGCATCTATTCATAAGATTATGTGGTTTTTGTTCTTTGTTTTGTTGATATGATGTATTATGTTAACCGTTTCACATATGTTGAACCATCCTTGAGATACTGGGATGAATCCCACTTGATCATGATGTATTATATTTTTAATATGTTGTATTCGATTTGTTAGTATTTTGTTTAGTATTTTAGCATCTGTATTCATTAGAGATATTGGTCTGTAGTTTTCTTTTTTTGTGCCGTCCTTGCCAGGTTTTGGTATGAGGGTTATGTTGGCCTCATAAAATGTGCTTGGAAGTATTGCTTCTTCTTCAATTTTTTGGAAGACTTTCAGTAGAATAGGAACCAAGTCTTCTTTGAATGTTTGATAGAATACACTAGTAAAACCATCTGGGCCTGGACTTTTATTTTTGGCGAGGTTTTTAATAGTTTTTTCTATTTCCTCCCCGCTTATTGGTCTATTTAGGCTTTCTGCTTCTTCATGACTCAGTCTAGGAAGATTGTGTTTTTCTAGGAATTTATCCATTTTTCTAGATTGTTAAATTTGGTGGCATATAGATTTTCATAGTATTCTGCAATAATTCTTTGTATATCTATGATATCTGAGGTGATTTCTCCTCTTCCATTTTGGATTTTGTTTATATGAGTCCTTTCTCTTTTTTCCTTGGTGAGTCTTGCCAGGGGTTTGTCAATTTTTTTGATTTTTCAAAGAACCAGCTCTTTGTTTTATTAATTTTTTCTATAGTTTTTCTGTTCTATTTTATTTATTTCTGCTCTGATTTTTATTATTTTCTTTCTTTGGCTGGATTTGGGTTGTCTTTGTTCTTCTTTTTTAGTTCCTTCAGATGTGAAGTTAAGTGGTTTACTTAGGCTCTCTCTTGTTTGTTCATATAGACCTGAAGTGATATGAACTTCCCTCTCATTATCGCTTTTACTGCATCCCAGAGATTCTGATATGTGGTATTGTTATTTTCATTTGTCTGTATGTATCTTTTGATCTCTGTGCTTATTTATTCTTTGATCCACCCATTTTTTTACTTTTTCCTGATTTTTTGTTTTTATTTTATTTTTTATCTTATTTTTATTAACTTTAATGCAGTGACATTGATAAATCAGGGTACATATGTTCCGAGAAAACATCTCCAGATTATTTTGACATTTGATTATGCTGCATACCACTCACCCAAAGTCAAATTGTCTTCTGTCACCTTCTATCTGGTTTTTTTGTGTGCCCCTCCCCTTACCTTACCCCCTCTCTCCTTCCTTGACCCCTCCCCACCCCCCTACCTCATTCCTGTTACCATCACATTCTTGTCCATGTCTCTGAGTCTCATTTTTATGTCCCATCTATGTATGAGTTCATATAGTTCTTAGTTTTTTTTGGTTTACTTATTTCTCTTCATATAATGTTATCAAGATCCACCATTGTTATTGTAAATGATCCAATGTCATCATTTCTTACGGCTGAGTAGTATTCCATAGTATATATGTACCAAAGCTTTTTAATCCACTCATCCTCTGATGGACACTTGGGCTGTTTCCACATCTTCGCTATTGTGAACAATGCTGCTATAAACATGGGGGTGCATTTCTCCTTCTGGAACCGTTCTATGGTGTTCTTGGGGTATATTCCTAAAAGTGGGATGGCTGGGTCAAAAGGCAGTTTGATTTTCAGTTTTTTGAGAAATCTCCATACTGTTTTCCACAGAGGCTGCACCAGTCTGCATTCCCACCAGCAGTATAAGAGGGTTCCTTTTTCTCCACATCCTCGCCAGCACTTATTCTGTGTTGTTTTGTTGATGAGCACCATTCTGACTGTTGTGAGGTGATATCTCATTGTGGTTTTAATTTGCATTTCTCTAATGATTAGTGATGTTGAGCATTTTTTAATATGCCTATTGGGCATCTGTATGTCCTCTTTGGAGAAGTGTCTATTCATTTTTTCCCCCATTTTTTGATTGCACTGTTTGTCTTTCTGGTGTTGAGATTTACAAGTTCTTTATAAATTTTGGTTATTAACCCCTTATTAGATGTACTGTCGAATATGTTCTCCCATTGTGTAGTTTGTCTTTTTATTCTGTTCTTATTTTCCTTGGCTGTGCAAAAGCTTTTTACTTTGATATAGTCCCATTTGTTTATCCTTTTTTTTATTTCCCTTGCCCATGGAGAAAAATCAGCAAATATATCGCTGTGAGAGATGTCAGAGAGCGTACTGCCTATGTTTTCTTCTAAGATGCTTATGGTTTCATGCCTCACATTTAAGTCTTTATTCATTTTGAGTTTATTTTTGTGAATGGTGTAATTTGGTGGTCTAGTTTTATTTTTTTGCAGGTTGCTGTCCAATTTTCACAACATCATTTGCTGAAGAGGCTGTCTTTACTTCATTGTATGCCCTTACCTCCATTGTCAAATACCAGTTGTCCATAGAGCTGTGGGTTTATTTCTGGGTTCTCTGTTCTGTTCCATTGATCTATATGGCTGTTCATATGCCAGTATCACACTCTTTTGAGTACAGTGGCCTTGTAGTATAGCTTGATATCAGGAAGTGTGATACCTCCCACTTTTTTCTTCCTTTTCAAGATTGCTGAGGCTATTCATGTTCTATTTTGGTTCCATATAAATTTTTGGAATATGTGATCTATATCATTAAAGTATGTCATTGGTATTTTACTTGGTATTGCATTGAATTTATAAATTGCTTTGGGTAATATAGACATTTTAATGATGTTTTTTCTTCCTAACCATGAACACGGTGTATCCTTCTACTTGTTTGTATCTTCCTTGATTTATTTTATCAATGTTTTATAATTTTCTGAGTACAAGTCTTTAGTCTCCTTGGCTAAATGTACTTGTAGGTACTTTATTTTTTTGGTTGTAATAGTGAAAGGGATTGTTTCCTTAATTTCTCTTTCTGACTATTCATTGTTGGTGTATAAAAATACCTCTGATTTCTGAGTATTAATTTTATATCCTGCTACATTGCTGAATTCATTTATCAGGTCCAGTAGTTTTTGACTGTGACTTTAGGTTTTCTATATACAATATCATATCCTCTGCAAATAATGATAGCTTTACTTCTTCTTTTCCAACTTGAATGCCTTTTATTTCTTCTTCTTGTCTGATTTCTGTGGCTAGAACTTCCAGGACTATGTTGAATAAGAGTGGTGAAAGGGGGCTACCCTACCTTGTTCCTGATATTAAGGAAATTTTTTAGATTTTTGCCAATTGAGTATGATATTGGGTGTGGGTTTGTCATAGATGGTTTTATCATGTTGAGATATGTTCCCTGTATTTCCATTTTGTTGAGAGTTTTGATTATGAATGGGTGCTGGATTTTATCAAATGCTTTTTCTGCATCTCTTGTAATTAGCATGTGGTTTTGCTTTAGTTTATGTGATGAATCACATTGATTGGTTTGTGAATATTGTACCAGCCTTGCCTCCCCAAAATAAATCCCAGTTGATCATGGTGTGTAATTTTTTCCATATACTGTTGGATCCAGTTTGCTAATATTTTGTTGAGGATTTTAGCATCTATATTTATCAGGGATATTGGCCTATGATTTTCTTTCTTTGTGTTGTCTTTGCCTGGTTTTGGAATCAGAATTATGCTCGCCTCATAAAAGGAGCTTGGAAGTCTTCCTTCCTCTTGAATGTTTTGAAATAGTTTGAGAAGGATAGTTCTTCTTTGAATATTTGGTAGAATTCACTTGTGAAGCCATCTGGCCCAGGACTTTTCTTTGTTGGGATTTTTTTGATAACTGTTTTGATCTCATTTGGTGTAATCAGTCTTTTTAGGTTTTCTGATTCTTCCAGATTGATTTTTGGAAGATTGTATGTTTCAAGGAACTTGTCCATTTCATCTAAGTTGTCTAGTTTTGGGCATATATTTCTTCATAATATTTTCTTACAATGCTTTTTTTTTTCTGTTGTGTCAGTTGTTATTTTTCCACTCTCATTTCTAATTTTATTTCTTTGAATCTTCTTTCTGTTTTTTATGGTGAGTCTAGTTAAATGTTCATCAATCATGTTTACCTTTTCAAAGAACCAGCTCCTAGTTTCATTAATCCTCTGTATTGTTTTCTTAGTATCTATGTCGTTTATTTCTGCTCTGATCTTTATTATTTTCTTCCTTCTACTACCTTTGGGCTTTACTTGCTATTCTTTTTTTAGTTCTTTTAGATGCGGGGTTAATTTGTTTATTTCAGCTTCATCTAGCTTCTTAAATTGTGCCTGTAGTGCTATGAACTTCCCTCTCAGTACTGCTTTCACTGTGTCCCATAAATTTTCAGTCGTTGTATGCTCATTATCATTTGTTTCTAGGAATTTTTTCTTCTACTTTAATCTCATTCTTTTTTAAATTTTTTATTTATTCATTTTAGAGAGGAGAGGGAAAGACAGAGAGAGAGAGAGAGAGAGAGAGAGAGAAAGAGAGAGAGAGAGGAGAGACAGAGAGAGAGAAGGGGGGAGGAGCTGGAAGCATCAACTCCCATATGTGCCTTGACCAGGCAAGCCCAGGGTTTTGAACTGGTGACCTCAGCATTTCTAGTTCGACGCTTTATCCACTGCACCACCACAGGTCAGGCTTTAATCTCATTCTTTTTTTTTTTTTTTTTTAATTTTTTTATTTTATTTATTCATTTTTAGAGAGAAGAGAGAGACAGAGAGAGAGAAGGGGGGAGGAGCTGGAAGCATCAACTCCCATATGTGCCTTGACCAGGCAAGCCCAGGGTTTCGAACCGGCGACCTCAGCATTTCCAGGTTGACGCTTTATCCACTGAGCCACCACAGGTCAGGCTAATCTCATTCTTAATCCATTTGTTATTTAACAACCTGCTGTTTAATTTCCATGTGTTTGCAAATTTTTGAGTTTTTTTGTTGTGGTTGACTTCTAGTTTCATGCCATTGTAATCAGAGAAAGTGCTGGATATGATTTAAATATTTTTAAATTTGTTGAGACCACTTTTGTGCCCTAACATGTGGTCTATCCTAGAGAATGTACCATGAGCACTTAAAAAGAATGTATATTCTGCTGCTTTAGGGTGAAAGGTTTTAAAGATATCTATTTAATCGAATTGATCTAGTGTGTGTGTGTGTGTGTTCTTTGAGTCTTCTGTTTCTTTGTTAATTTTCTTTCTTGAGAATGTATCTAGTGATGTTAGTGGGGTATTAAAATCCTCTACTATTATAGTATTGCTGTTGATCTCTCCCTTTATATCCATCAAAGTCTCCTTTATATATTTATGTGCTTCTATATTAGGTGCATAGATATTTATAATACTTATATTTTTCTGTTGGATTGCTCCCTTTATCATTATGTAGTGGCCATATTTATCTCTTACTACATTCTTTGTTTTATAGTCCATTTTGTCTGATATAAGTATTGGTACTCCAGCTTTTTTTTCATTTCCATTTTCATGAAATATTTTTTTTCCATCCTTTTACCTTCAGCCTATATGCATCTTTTGTTTTAAAGTGTGTCTCTTGTAGACAGCATATATACAGGTCCTGTTTTCTTATCCATGCAGCTACCCTATGTCTTTTGATTGGATCATTTAATCCATTTACATTTAAGGTTATTATTGATATGTTGTTGTATATTGCCATTTTATTCTTTAAAGCTCTATTCCTCTATTCCTATATTCTTTTCCCACTTTGATCTGTTTACACCATGCCCCTTAACATCTCCTACAGCATTGGTTTGGTTGTAATGAATTCCTTGAGGTTTTGTTTTTTTTTTTTGTCTGGGAAACTTTTTATTTCTCCTTCAATTTTAAATGATAACCTTGCTGGATAAAGTAGTCTTGGTTGTAGGTTCTTGTTCTGTGTTACTTTGAATATTTCTTGCCATTCCCTTCTGGCCTCAAGTGTTTCTGTTGAGAATGTGGCTGTAATTCTTATGGGGGCTTCTTTGTAGGTGATAGCCTTTTATTCTCTACCAGCTTTTAATATTTTCTCTTTATCACTTAGCTTTGGTATTTTAATTATGATGTGTCTTGGTGTAGGTTTCCTTGGGTTTATCTTTAATGGAGTTTTCTGTGCTTCTTGAACTTGTGAGAGTTTCTCCTGCATTAATTTAGGGAAGTTTTCAGCTATGATATGATTGAACAACGTCTCTATCCCTTGTTCTTTCTCTTCTTCTTCAGGAACCTCTATGATGCGAATATTATTTTTCTTTTTGTTTTCACAGAGCTCTAAGAGTTTCCTCAGACTTTTTGAGTCTCTTTTCTTTTTTCTTCTCTGCTTTCAACCTTTCGTTTTAGTTTTCCTCCAACTCGCTGATTTGAACCTCAGCTTTATCTATCCTGTTTTTAATTTCTTTCATTGTGGTCTTCATTTCTGTTATTGTATTTCTCATCTCTGACAGATTTTTTTTTAAATATTTCAATATCCTTTTTTATACTTGCTATTTCTTTATTTAGGTGTTTGTAATTACCATCTATTGTTGTCCTACGATCCCTAAGCATCCTTACAATCATTATTTTGAACTTTGCATTCAGCAGTTTGATTATATCTGTATCACTAAGTTCATTTCCTGGATGTTTCTCTTGTGGTTTTATTTAGATAGCACTTCTTTGTCTTCTCATTATGTCTGTGTATTGGGTGTTTTGTTTGCAGAGCTAGTTGAGTCTATGCTTGGTGTTGTCTGTCTCCAGGTTTCAATTGTGTTATTTCTAGGTCTTCTTGTGGTTGGCATCAGCTATTATTTGTAATCCCCTTTTGGATTTGGGTAGCTTTGAAGTCTTGGTTTTTTTGTTTTCTTAACAGGTGATTGTCTTGTTTGCTGATCTCAGCAGGGGGCTTATTTGAAACTGTATTTAGGAATGTGGTCAATGTGACCTGAGGCTCTAAAGTCCTCTTCTGCCACTTAATCTCTCTGGGGGCGGGTTGCTTTCTCAGCTTCAGTAGAGGGAGGTGTATCTCATATCTCCATGGAGACCTGAGTTACTGCCCCTCCTCCCCACTTCTTGTTTTCAGCTGTGTCTTGTTGCGCTGATTGGAGCTGGAGAGATGTCTTTATCTCTGTGACCTGGAAGTACTTTTGTATTTTGCTTTGTGGAATGATCAGCCTTTCCCCAGCTATGGCCACCTCCAGCACTGAATAAGTCAGCTTTTTAGGTCATCACCTGCATTCCTCTCCCCCTCACCATCCGTCTCTCTGTCTCTCTTTTTTCTTTTTGGAAGACAAGCGGACCCTTTCAACACACCTCGTTCCCTGGTCACCAGGCAAGTTGCTGTGAGCAGTATTTACTGCTCTTTTCTTTGGAATGAGAGGCCAGCCTCACCCCCCCCATTCCTGTAAACGGGAGATTCAGGCTCTCTCTACCAGGTTTGTTGTGGCTTTTTCTTTGCTCTTTGGTTTTTGAGAGCTGTTTTTTTAGTCCAGATTTGGTTTTTCACGCTGACTTTTCATAAATTACTTTATAATCCAGTTCAGTGGTGTGAGCTGGGAGTCTGTGAATCTACCTACTCTGCTGCCATCTTTAGGTCCAACCCACTCATTTTTTAAAAGTATGTTGTTTAGCTTCCACATTTTTGTGGGTTTCTTCACCACTTTTTGCAGTTGAATTCTAGTTTCAAGGCTTTATGATCAGAAAATATGCTTGGTACTATTTCAATTTTTCTGAATTAGCTGATGTTATTTTTGTGGCCCAACATATGGTCAATTTTTGAGAATGTTCCTTGTACACGAGAGAAAAATGTGTACTCTGTCCCTTTGGGATGAAATGTCCTGTAGGTGTCTGTCACATCCAATTGCTCTAGTGTTTCGTTTAAGGCCAATATTTCTTTATTGATTCTGCTTGTATGAATGATCTAGAGCCATCAGCGGTGTATTGAGGTCTCCATGTATGATTATATTTTGGTCATTTTTTCATTTAGGTCACTCAGTAGCTGTCTTTTATATTTTGGTGCTGCTTAATTTGGTGCATATATATTAAGATGTGTTATGTCTTCTA
Source organism: Saccopteryx leptura (assembly GCF_036850995.1). Classification (NCBI taxonomy): domain Eukaryota; kingdom Metazoa; phylum Chordata; class Mammalia; order Chiroptera; family Emballonuridae; genus Saccopteryx; species Saccopteryx leptura. The sequence continues at coordinate 136,592,307 of NC_089508.1, read as the reverse complement.
GATTCAGTGTCCCCTTAATCATTATGAAATGACCATTTTTGTCTCTGGTAACTTTTGCTGTCTTGTAGTCAGCACTGTTAAATATGAATATTGCTACACCTGCACTTTTTATGTTATTTGTGTGGAGTATTGTTTTCCAGCTTTTCACTTTGAATTTGTTTTTATCCTTGTTGCTTAGATGTGTTTCTTGTAGGGAGCATATAGTTGGATTTTTTTTAATCCATTCTGCTACTCTGTGTCTTTTTATTGGTGAGTTTAATCCATTTATATTTAGTGTAATTATTGACACTTGTGGGTTCCCTATTGCCATTTTATAAATTGCTTTCTGTTAGTTTTGTATCTTGTTTGATTCTTCTCTTTGGCTTTTCTATCATTTGTTTTTGTTTGGTTGTATTCCATACTTCTTTCCTCTGTTGCTATCTTTTTTTAAGTCATGTGCTTCTTCGGTGGTTTTTTCAAGGGTGGTTACCATTAAGTAATGACAAGGGTACCTACTATGTTCATTGTAGTACACTATCTTATGAGTGCTTCTGCACTCCATCGTTCTTTGCTACTGTTAATCTCCATCCTCTCCCCCCCCCTTTTTTTTGTTTCTGTTCTCACAGTTTAAATTTGGTTTTATTGTGACCTTGTTGGAGCTTTTACTTGTGGTTTTGTTTTTATTTTGTTCTTTGTATCTGGTTGGAAAATCCCCTTTAGTATTTCCTGGAGTGGGGATTTTCTGATGATAAATTCCTTCATCTTTTCTCTATCTGTGAATGTTTTTATTTCTCATTCATATTTGAAGGATAGTTTCGATGAGTATAGTATTCTTGGCTGGAAGTTTCTCTTTTTCATAGCTTTAAATATTGGGGTCCACTCTCTTCTAGCTTGTAGAGTTTCTGTTGAGAAATCTGATGATAATTTAATAGGCCTTCCTCTATATGTTGTATTCTTTTTTTCCATGGCTGCCTTGTAAATTTTTCCTTTGCCGTTGGTTTGTGTCAATTTCATTATGATGTGCCTTGGAGTAGGTTGTTGGTGTTAAGATAACTCGGTGTTCTGTTTGCTTCTTGAATTCGAGGCTTTAGTTTATTCCACAGGCTTGGGAAGTTCTCATCTATTATTTGTTTAAATATATTCTCCATTCCATTTTCTCTCTCTTCTCCCTGTGATATACCTATTATTCTTATGTTACTCTCTTTGATGGAGTCAGTCAATTCCTGTAGGGCTTTCTCATTTTTTTAAATTTGTGAGTCTTTCTCCTCTTCTCTCTGTTGTGCCTCAAGTTGCCTGTCTTCTATGTCACTAATCCTCTCTTCTATCTGGCCTGTTCTATTAGCTAAGCTTGTTATCTTGTTTTTCAGTTCATGAATTCAGTTTTTCATCTCTTTTTGATTCATTTTCATAGTTTCAATTTCCTTGGTAATATATTCTTTCTGTTCTTTGAGTTGTTTTTTGAGCTCCCTAAATTGCCTTTCTGTGTTTTCTTGTATATCTCTGAGTATTTTTAGGATTTCTATTTTAAAGTCTCTGTCATTTAACTCCAAGGTTTTTAATCTATTAAAATTTTTTATAGATTTTTTTCCTCATCTATCTGTGCTACATCTCTGTCTTTTGTATCCATGATATTTTATTTCCTTTTCTTTAATGGCATCTGAGGGTGGTTTTGTTAATAACATTAATGAGAATTAATAAAGAATAAGAATTTCAAAAATAGACAATAAAAAATAAAATTATTATTCTTTCTTCTTTTTTTTTTTCTTTAAGAAAATTCCATGAAAAACTGAGAATTATATTGTGGTAAATGAAACAAAACTACCTATAACAGAGGGCCTGAGTTGGGAAGAAGTGACAAAGGGGCAAAAAATGAGGTTGGAACCCGCAAAATGCAAAAAAGAAAAAATTTAGTTCAAGAATAAAATAATTTGTTTGTAAATGATGGTCAAATGAGAGATATAGTGAAAGAGATAAGAAGAAAACAAGGAAAAGAAAAAAATACTATTGTATTAAGTGGAACAAAAACTACATAGAATGGAGAGCTAGGGTTGGGGAGAATGCTAATGAGTTAAAAAGTGAAGTAAAAAGCACACAAAATACCACAATAAAAAAATTTGAATCCAAAATAAAATAATTTGTGAGTGAGAATCAAATGAGAGGAAAAGTAAAAGAGAAAAGAAAAAACTAAGAGAGAGGGATAAAAAAAAGTGGGAAAAAAAGAAGAAAAAAAAGGAGAGTGTTAAGGGTTTTGTAGTGTAATCCTCATAGAAAGAAAGAAAAAGGAACATAAAAAAATGGGAAATGTAAGACTTATATATAATGTAGTTCAAGATTAAGAGAAAAGAATAAGAGAAGCAGAAGATAAAAGGACCAAGGTGGAAGAAGAAAAAATAAATAAATAAAGATAAGAAAATGAAAGAAACAGAAAAAGTGGAAAAAGTTATAGACTGTTGATTATTCTTGATTTTGAGAGGTTATTTTTTTTCTTTCTTCTCCATCTTCCTAGTCAGTTGCACTGTACCCCAGGCTCTACTCCTGTGTCATGCTTAGGCAGAAATTTGCAGTTGATAAATCTCTATCGTGATGTCATATACTAGGCCTCAGTCTCATTGGCAGTTGGGGCTTGTTATCATTTGCAGGCTCCAACAATGGGAGAGTCCATTTTCCTGGAGCCTCTCTCCTAGTCTCTCCTTCCTGAATTAGCAGTCTGATGATCCAGCTATGAGGTTGCCCCTGCCACATCCTGGGGTGTAAGAGGCTCATAGAGCTGGCACATCCCCAGTCTATTTCCACTCAGCACAGGGCTGGGAGCCAATTGCCCTCAAGGTGTCTTTCTATGAGCCTCCAGGAATGTCTAGTATGCCTCAGTACTCTGTGGGACCACTCTTTCCAGGCGTTTTGCACTTTGTAACCTGTATTGGCTGGGAAAAAGATGCCCTAGTCACTGCCTGCAAGAACAGGAGGTTTTAAAAGCTGCCAAGTTCTTCTTTTTAGTGCACAGCCCTGAGTATGAAAGCTCTGCCAATCAGAGCTACCAGCTTAAGCAGGTAGGGGAGTGTGTTGACTTCTGTTCAGGCTTCTTTCTAAGGTTCCCCAGGTATATCTAGTTAAATTTGCCTTAGTGTTCCATGGGATTGCTCTCTGCAGGCTTCTTCCTTGTTAAAAAGCCAACAGTTGGCCCTGGCTGGTTGGCTCAGTGGTAGAGCATTGGCCTGGTGTGTGGAGGTCCCGGGTTCGATTCCTGGCCAGGGCACACAGGAGAGGCACCCATCTGCTTCTCCACCCCCCCTCTCCTTCCTCTCTGTCTCTCTCTTCCCCTCCCGCAACCGAGGCTCCATTGGAGTAAAGATGGCCCAGGCGCTGGGGATGGCTCCTTGGCCTCTGCCCCAGGTGCTAGAGTGGCTCTGGTCGCAACAGAGCGATGCCCCGGAGGGGCAGAGCATTGCCCCCTGGTGGGAAGAGCGTCACCCCCTGGTGGGCATGCCGGGTGGATCCCGGTCGGGTGCATGCGGGAGTCTGTCTGACTGTCTCTCCCCATTTCCAGCTTCAGAAAAATACAAAAAAAAAAAAAAAAAAAAAGCCAACAGCCTAGCCTGTTCAACTTCTGCAGTGTTTTCCGAGGTCTATTTCATAGGAGTGTGTTTTTCAACCTGTATCGGCTGGCAGGAAGTTGCCTCCGCCACTACGTGCAGAGCAAGAGGCACTAAGAAATATCAGTCTCTTGTCTTAGATAGCTGACCTAAGAAAGAAAACCTTGTCAGCCATAGCCACGTACACCAGTTGGGCAGTGAAAAGACTGTGGGTTACGCTAATTTCAGTGATTGTCTTCGTGGATCTGCTCCAGAGACTGTCTGCAAGCTGCCTGCATGCCCCACCGCCTAGCACTTCTGTATTTTTTCTTCCCTGAGAATGTTCTTTGTTAGCCTGAATGGCTGGCAGAGGTACCCTGTCTGCTCGGAGAGGTCCAGGTGTAGGGAAGTTCACTTTTGCACACTCCCTACGCGTGCTGTTTTTCTGGGAGCAGGGATTACACCAAGACTCTGGTCACAGCCCATGCAGAAGTCTCTGACCCTGCCCCTCTGTCCAGGAACATGGGCACCCACCTCCAGGGTGCTAGGAGGAACCACTAGCATACTGTCCACATTCACCGACCAGGATATCAGGGGTAATGAAGGCCGCCACTTATCTGCCTTTGCCAGGGTCTGGTGCTGGTGTTAGCTCATGTGGGCTGAGTCACTGCGAGCACACTCATTCCTTGGCTTGAACGTCCGTGCCCCAGCCCAGCTCTTTCCATGACCCCAGCCCTCACTTTCTCTCAGTTCCAAGTGAAAGCAGCCCTGGCTCAGGTTAGTGAGGAAGGCAGAGTGTTCTGTTCTCCATCTTATTTCTTTCAAGGTTGATTATATATTTAGCCACCTTTTCACCCAATCATACCTTTTTGTTCAGTGTGTGGAACTTATAGATGCTCCTGGGATTGTTTTTTCTGTCTCTAGTTGTAGAACTTGTTGAAATTTTGGGGAGAGGTATTGGGAGTGCTCCTCATGGCACCATTTCTCTGATGTCACTTGACATAATACCCTTTAGGCCCATCTATTTTGTCACAAATTGTAAGATTTTTATTCTTTTTTATGGTTGAGTAATATTCCATTGTCTATATGTACCACCACTTCTTTAATCCTCTACTGATGGGAACTTAGGTTGCTTCTGTATTCTGGTTATGCTGCAATAAATATAGGGGTGTATATATAATTTCAAATCAGTTTTGCTAATATTTTTTTGAGGATTTTTTCATATTTATTAGGGATATTGTCCTATAATTTTTTTTCTGCACTCACTGTCTGGTTTTGTAATTAGAATAATACTGGCCTTGTAAAATTAGCTTGAGAGCCTTTCCTTCTCTTAAACATTTTGAAATAGTTTGAGAAGGGTGCATGTTAATTTTTTGAATGCTTGGTAAAATTCACCTGTGAGGCCATTTGGTCCAAGATTTCTGGGTTTTTGGGAGGATTTTTTTATGACTACTTTGATTATTTTGGTTGTAATGTCTGTTCAGATTTTCTGTTTCTTCTTGATTTAGTCATAGAAAACTGTATTTTTCTAGAAATTTTGTATTTATTTTAAATTGTCCAATTTGTTAACATATAATTTTTCATAGAATTTTTTATAATCTTTTGTATATCTTAAGTGCCAGATTTTTCTTCTCTTTCATTTCTAATAATATTTATATGAGTCCTCTCTCTTTTTCTTGAGGTATCTGGTTAAAGGTTTATCAATATTGATTATCTTCTTAAGGAACTAGCTCTTGGTTTCATTGATCTTTATTCTGATTTTATACTCTATTTCATTTATTTCTACTCTGATATTTATTATTTACATTTTTATCACTTTGGGCTTTGTTTATTGTTTTTCTTTTTTCTAGTTTCTTTAGGTATAAGGTTGATTATTTGAGATTTTTCTTTTCTTTTTTTTAGGTAGGCTTGAATTGCTATAAGTTTCCCTCTTAGTACTCCCTCTACTGCACACCACAGACCTTGAGTCACTCTGTTCCCCACCCCATCTTTCCCAAGGCATCTCCTGACCCACTCCCTATTTAATTGCCTACCCACCCACCCCTCAGAAGCATATCATGTGTTTCTGTGCTCCCTGGTTCCTTCTTGCAATCAATCTCTATCCCCAAACTACCAGGTCAGAGAAGACACCCAATACAATCCCATTTTTTCTAAATTTACCAAGACTTTCCTTGTGGCCCAACATGTGATTTTTCCCTGAAAATGCTCTGCATGCACCCAAAAAGAATGTACACTTTGCCTTGGAATGCAACACTACAAAAACTTCAATCAAATCCAACTAGTCCAAAGCCAAAATTTTCCTTCTAAACTTGTCTGGAAGAACCATCCATTGGTGATAGTGGGTGTCAAAGCCCTCACTTGACTTCACTACTTTTAAATCTTCTGCCCATGTCCACCAATAACTCCCCTAAACATCTAGGTGCTACTATGTTGGGTATACAAATGCCCCAAAGAGCTACATTCTCTTTTTGGATTGATTCCCCACCACTGCCACTACAAAAAGTCTCATTCCATCTACAACCTTTGCTCCAAAGTCTAATAGTTTCTATGTAAGCATCGACACCCAGTCATTCTTTTTCTTCCATCTGCATAACATGTTCTCTTTTATCCCTTTACATTAATCTTTGTGTTTCCTGATCAGAATGGGCCTCCTGCAGATAGTCCTGTTCTCCCATCCATTCAGCCACCCTGCATTCTTCATTGAAGCACTCAATTTATTTACTTTCACAGTGATTAGTGACAGGTATGCAGCTATTGCCAAGCTATTACTCACATTCATGTTCTTCCTTTTTATTTTTTCCCTTTTATTCCTGAAGAAGTCTCTCTAAAATTTTTCATAATCCTAGTTTGGTGATAATGAGCTACCCAAGCTCCTTATAGACTGGAAGACTCTTTATTCTCTTCTTAATTCTAAATGGTAGCCTTTCTGTGTAATGTAGTCCTAGGCACAGGTCCCCATCTTTAACTGCTCTAAATATTTCATGCCAATCCCCTCTAGACTGCAAAGTCTCTGCTAAAAATTCAGCCAACAGTCCCATGAGAACTCCCCTGCAGACAACCAACAACCTCCCTCCTGCTGCCTTTGAGATCTTGTCCCTGCCTTTAAACAACACTCTTCTAATTATAATGTGTCTTGGTGTGGGCCTTTGACTACACCCTATTTAGGACTTCCAGTGACTCTTGGACCTACATATCCATTTTCTTTGCCAAGTTAGAGAATATTTCAGTTACTAGTTTTTCTTTTTCTTTTTTCTTTGTTTTTATTATTAAATAAGAGGCAGGGAGGCAGAGAGGCAGACTCCTGTATGTGCCCCAACCAGGATCTACTCAGCAAGTGCCCTACCAGGCAATACTCTGGCCATCTGGGGCCATTGCTCCTTTGCTCAGCAACCAAGCTATTTTAGTGCCTGAGGCAAGGTCATTGAGCCATCCTTAGTGCCTGGGGCCAACTTGCTCAAACCAATGGAGCTATGGCTGCAAGAGGAGAAGAGAGAAAGAGAGAGAAGAGGAGGGGTTGGGAAGCAGATAATCACTTCTTCTGTGTGCCCTGACTGGGAATTGAACCCAGGACATCCACATTCCAGGCCAACACTCTACCACTAAGCCAAACAACCAGGGCCCTAGTTTTTCAAAATTTTTTTTCAATCATTTACTTTCTCTCATCTCTCTCTGGCACTTCTATGATGTAATGCTGCCACTCTTGATAATGTCCCAGAGATCCCTCAAAACATTCCCATTTCTCTTGATTTCTATTTCTTTTTGCTGCTCTGACTGGATACACTTTATCACTCCTTACTCAAAATCATCAATTCTACTCTCGGCTCCATCCAGTCTGTCAATGAATCTTTCCACTGCACTCTTCATTTCAGTTACTGTGCTCTTCATTTCCAATCCAGGTCCCTTTCATGATCTCTGTTTCCCTTTCCATGTTCACTAGTTCCCCAAGTACCCCCATAACAAGTGTTCTGAACTCTACATGTAACAGATTTCCAGCTTCAACATTTCTCTAGAATCTTCTCCTATTCTCCCACCTGGGACATGCCTTTCTGTATCCCCATTTTGAATGCCCCATATTCATTTTATGAGTTAGGTAGACCTACCACATTGACTAGTCCTGGCAGGGTGACCCCATGGACTAAGTGTTCTGTGGGGTACAGCACAGCCTCCCCTATCACCAGAGCCTGGCACTCTAAAAGTGTCCCCTGTGTAGGCTGTGTGTGTCCCCCCAATCTAGTTGAGCCTCAACTGCTGTTGGCATCTCAGTAGGTGGGGTTGACCCATAGGCTGACTGGCTGTGAGTATTGGCCATGATCACAGTGTATGAGCTACTCTGCAGTGGCTGACCCCACAGAGCAGAATTTTTCCTAGCTGGCTCTAGTGATGTTGGTGCCAAGATCACTCTGAGTTTTCTGCATGTGGAATCAATCTGGATGTTCTCTTTGGTGATCTGAAGCCAGACACTGGGTGTGTTGGCTCTGAGGCCTACTGAGAGTGACTTCAATGCAGGTCAATGTCAGGTGCTGCCTATGACTTCCCAGCACTACCTAGTGGGAGCTACAAAGCCCTCTTTGGTTGACAGCTAGCAGTGATGGTCTTGGATACATGTGGGAGAGAAGCCATTCTGCCAACCAAGGCCAGATGCCACCAGCACTGGGCCAGACCACTCAGCAAAAGGGAACCCCAAGGTCTGCCACTACCTGCCAGCTGTCACCAAAAAAACCTGGACAGTACACAAGTTGGGTGAGGAGGGGGTATCTCAAAAGTTACCAAGATGGGGTGAGTGGTGTTCAACAGGTCAATACTGATTCAGATTTTGTTGTATTGGGGTAAGAGTTCAATAAAAAGGATGGCATTTGCCTGTACACTATATGAGAGCAGGGCGCAATACAGAGATAGTGGCAGTTGCTTCTCCAGTCTTCATCTTGTAGCTTCTTCCTGTATGTCTCCAGCACCCCTTGAGCCACTTTCCCTCTACCAGAGCTAAGTGGAAGTGCCTGAAAGTGAGTAAGTCTATGTGTAGGTCTTTTAAAAGGATGCCTGGATTTCCAACAGCTTACCATCACACCTGACTTATGGAATCCCTGCTGATTTTCACAGTCAGATATTGTGAAAAATCCAGGCACTGGTGCTTCCAGCTGGGAAGTCCAACATGGGCCATGGGCCTGGGACCCATCACTCCTCAGGGGGTCATTCTGCAGCTGAGGTAGCCTTCCTGACTCTCAACTGTTGCAGGTAGGTATGGGGCCAGCCCATTTTAAATCACCATCTCTTCTACCAGTCTCAACATGCCTTCTTCTGCATATCCTCAATTTTAAGACTCCTGTTCAGCTGGTCTTCAATGGTTTCCCAGGTTGACTTATATAATTTAGTTGTAATTTTGATGTTGTCATGGAGGAAGAAAGCATGGTGTTTTTCTATACTTTTCCATCTTGACCAAAACTACCTCATTCTGTTTTATAAATGTGATCTCAGGAGAATAACAGATAACCAAGATGTCATTTAAGTATAGCTGATATAAAACAAGGCAATGAAAGTTCAGTACTCAAATACATTGTACATAAAATAGCTTGAGCTACAGTTAGTGTTCATTTTTATAAATGAGCAAAAATTCTAGGTGATATTCCACATAGAAAACAACACATTCTGAAGAGTTGGGGAAGGGAAATTAGCAATATTTAAGTATTTGCTATATGGCCCATGCCTTGCCTTATTTAAGTCTCATTAAATGTAGAATGGATCATGGATCTGGTTTTATGCATTAGACACTCAAAACAGAAAAATTAAATAACATACTCAAGATTACACAGCTGATAACTAGCAGAGTTGAATTAGAGCCCATGTTGTCATAAATACCAAAGATAAAGTTCTGTCTACACAGTTATTTCCTTGAGTCTTCAAGCAAAATTGGGCAAGTTTCTTCTGTGATTATTGCCACTTCCAACATTCCTGTCATTAGTTTAAAGAGTGTTCCCAATTAGATATAATCTCTAACAAATGTTCTATCAGGGCCCACCATCCAAAACTGTGTTAAAGACCAAAGAATATACACATGAAATATAAGGTAATTCCTGTCTTCTAGAAGCTTATATTTTAAGTAGAAAGACATAAGAAAATTACATATAAGAGTCTAATAACAACATCTGTTCATTTTCTTATTCAGTTAATGAAAGCTACCTTTTTTTGTATTTTTCCGAAGTGAGAAGCAGGGGGAGGTAGACAGACAGACTCCCACATGCTCCTGACTGGAATCCACCTGGCATACCCATCAGGGAGTGATGCTCGACACATCTGGGGCATTGCTCTGCTGTAACTGGAGCCATTCTAGCTCCTGAGGCAGAGGCCATGGAGCCATCCTCAGTGCCTGGGCCAACTTTTTTGCTTTAATGGAGCCTTGGCTGTGGGAGGGGAAGAGAGAGACAGAAAGAAAAGAGAGGAGGAAGGGTGGAAAAGCAGATGGGTGCTTCTTCTGTGCGCCCTGACCGGGAATCGAACACAGGACTTCCACATGCCAGGCCGATGCTCTACCACTGAGCCAACTGGCCATGGCAAAAGCTAATTTTTAAAAAAATTTAATTTAGAAACATAAATTTAACAGTGTGGATGACATTGATCAGTAAGAGTATATAGGTTTCAGGTAAACACTTTTAGAGCATCTGAACTATTGGTTATGTTTATACCCATCACCCAAAGTAAAATTATCTTCTGTCACCTTACATTAATCCCTCTTTAAACACTTTCTCCCCACACCTGACCTCATCCACATATGCCCCTCCCTTTCCCCATCCCCCTCATAATCACTTCATTTTTATCTATCTCCATAAGTCTCAGTTTTATATCCCACCTATGTGTGAAATCATACAGTTCTTACCTTTTTCTGATTTACTTATTTCATTCAGTATAATGTTCTCAAGGTCCACCCATATCATAAATGGCACTATGTCATCATTTCTTATGGCTAAGTAGAATTCCATTGTTTATATGTTCCACATCTTCTTTATCCAATCTTCTGTCAAAAAACACTTTGGTTGTTTCCATGACTTGGTCACTGTGAATAATGCTGTGATGAACATGGGGGTCCATGTGTCTTCCCACACTAGTGTTTTCCAGATTTGAGGGTAGATATCCAGTAGAGGGATTGCAGGGTCATATGGTAGTTCTATTCTTAGATTTTTGAGGAATCACTATACTTTCTTCCATAAGGGCTGTACCAGTTTAAATTCCCACCAGCAGTGAATGGGGTTTTTTTCCACAGCCTCTCTGACCCTTGTTATTACTGGTCTTGTTGATAATAGCTAATCTAACAGGTGTGAGGTGGTATCTCATTGTAGTTTAGATTTACCTTTCTCAAATATCTAATGAAGATGAGCATCTTTTCATATATCTGTTGGCCATTTGTATGTTCTCTTGGGAGAAGTGTCTGTTCAGGTCCTCTTCCCAATTTTTAATTGGCTTATTTGCTTGTGTTTTGCTAAGCTTTGTAAATTCTTTATATGCTGCTCACAAAAATTAGGAAATATTTCAAAATGAATATGAAGTGATGAAAAAAGAAGCATTTGATGTTTTTATTAAACAAGAACATTAGAAAAGCAAACAAGTCAAAAGAAGTTGTTCAGTTACGCAAATGAGATGCAAAACCAACTTTTATTTCATTGGTGAAAATGCACTATATACAAAAGGCTGAAATAACTGGAGTATCTGCATGTTCCCTGAATGTAGGAAAATGGCCGGAGATTGAAATGCCACCCTGAAACAAGTCTTATATGTGGACTTTGGAACACCAAGTTCTGCAGGGATAGAATGCTACCCCGGCAAGCACTGATAAGATTGTTTAATGGAAACTTCTGAACCCTATAGTCATTTCCTGCATACCTGAAAAGTTAGTTAATCATTCACCTCTGCTTCTGAGCCTATGCTCTGCTAACTTGCTTGCAGATTAAAGAAACAAATAAATACAATGAGGTTGCAGAGATCTGAGCTCTCAGTCCTAGAGGCTGGGAGTCCCCTGTACCCATCTTTTCTTTATGTTGTATCTCTGTGTGTTTTTTCTTAAGTCCTGCAGTGTCTTCCTTTTGTGCACACCCATTGTCGAGCTGGTCTCTGCACCTGATCCCCTAATTTTTGGGAGCATTGTGTATGTTAGGTATTAATCCCTTATTGGAGCTGTTGTTTGTACATATCTCTCATTTAGTTGGCTATTTGTTTTGTTGTCAGTTTCTTTCACTGTGCAGAAGCTTTTTAGTTTGACATAGTCCTATTCAATTATTTTTACCTTTACTTTTCTTGCCTTTGGGGTCACATTCATAAATTGTTCTCTATGGCAAGGTACATGAGTTAATTATCTATGTTTTCTTCTATGTATTTTATTGTTGCAAATCTTATATGTAGGTCTTAAATCCATTTTGAATTAATTTTTGTGCAGAGGGAAAACAGTAGTAAACTTTCACTCTTTTGCATACGGCTTTTCAATTTTCCCAGCATCATTTATTGAAGAGGATTTCTTTTCTCCATTGTGTGTTTTTGGCTCCTTTGTCAAGATTATTTGTCTGTATATATGTGGTTTTATTTCTGGGCTCTCAATTCTGTTCCATTGGTCTGTATGTCCCTTTTCTGCCAATACCATGCTGTTTTGATTATTGTGGCTCTATTGTATAATTAGAAGTCAGTAAGTGTGATACCTCCAGCTTCATATTTTCCCCCTCTGGATTGCTTTGGCTATTTAAGGTTATTTATGGTTTTATACAAATCTGATAATTTTTTATTTCTTCTAAAATGGTATTAAAATTTTTATGGGAATTGCATTAAATTTGTATATTGCTTTGGGTGATATTGCCATTTTAACTATGTTGATTCTTTCAATCCATGAACATGGATTATCTTTTCATTTTATTGTGACTTTTTCCATTTCTTACAATAATGCTTCATAGTTTTCAGTATATAGGTCCTTCACATTCCTTGTTAGTTTATTCCTAAGTATTTTATTATTTATATTTTTGCAATTGTGAGAGAAATTGTTTTTATGAGTTTATTTTCTGAAGTTTTTATTTTTGGTGTATCAGAAAGCAATAGAGCAGGGGTCCCCAAACTATGGCCCATGGGCCGCATGCAGCACCCTGAGGCCATTTATCTGGCCCCCGCCGCACTTCCGGAAGGGGCACCTCTTTCATTGGTGGTCAGTGAGAGGAGCATAGTTCCCATTGAAATACTGGTCAGTTTGTTGATTTAAGTTTACTTGTTCTTTATTTTAAATATTGTATTTGTTCCTGTTTTGTTTTTTTACTTTAAAATAAGATATGTGCAGTGTGCATAGGGATTTGTTCATAGGTTTTTTTTATAGTCCGGCCCTCCAACGGTCTGAGGGACAGTGAACTGGCCCCCTGTGTAAAAAGTTTGGGGACCCCTGCAATAGAGTTTTGTATATTGATTTTTTATCTAGCAACTTTACTGTATCTAAAAGTTTTTTGGTAGAGTCTTTGGGTTTTGTATATACAGGATCATATCATCTGCAAAAAGTGATACCTTTACTTCTTTCCTGATGTTAATGGCTTTTATTTTTTTCCCTTGCCTGATTTTTCTGGCTAAAACTTCCAGAAATATGTTGAATAAGAGTGGAGAGAGTGAGCAGCCTTGTCTTGCTCCTGATTTTAGAGAAAAAGCCTTCATTTTTTCACCATTTAGAATATTAATTGATGGATTGTCATATATGGGCTTTATTATGTTGAGCTACTTTCTTTCTATTATGATTTTATTGAGTGAGTTTTTTAAACATAAAGAAATGTTGTATCTTATTGAATGCTATTTCTGCATCTATTGATACAATTTTTGTTATTTCTTTTGTTGGTGTGGTGTATTCTGTTGATCAGTTTTCATATGTGGAACCATCTTGTGATACTGGAATAAATCCCACTTGGTCATGATGTATTGTTTTTTTTAATGTGATCTTGTATTTGATTTGCTACTATTTTGTGTAGGATTTTTTTTGTTAGAGATACTGGTCTGTAGTTTTCTTTTTTGTGTTGTCCTTGCCAGGTTTTGGGATCAGGGTTATGTTGGCCTGATAAAATGTGTTAAGGAGTATTGCTTCTTCTTCTATTTTTTGGAAGACTTTGAGAAGCATGTGTACTAAATCTTTTTTCAATGTTTGGTAGAATTCACCAGTGTAGCCATCTGGTCCTGGACTTTTATTTTTAGGGAGGTTTTTGATGGTTGTTTCTATTTTTTTCCTGCTTATAGGTCTAATTAGGTTTTCACATATTGTGACTCAGTCTAGGAAGATTGTATCATTTAGGAATTTATTCATTTCCTCTAGGTTGTTGAACTTGGTGGCATACAATCTTTCATAGTATTCTAATACAATCCTTTCTATATCTGTGATGTCTGTGGTAATTTCTTCTCCTTCATTTCAAATTTTGTTTACACAAGTTTTCTTCTTTTTTCTTTAGTAAGTCTAGCAAGTGTTTTGTCGATTTTATTGATGTTTTCAAAGAACTAGCCCTGTGATGTATGATTTTTTACTATAGTTTCTTTTTTGTTCTTTATTTCATTTAGTTCTGCTCTAATTTTTACTATATTCTTTATTCTACTGATTTGGGGATACCTTTGTTCTTTTCTAGTTCCTTAAGATGTATTGTGAGGTTGTTCACTTGGAATCTTTCTTGTTTCTTGATATAAGGCTGTAATGATATAAACTTCCCTCTTATCACTGCTTTGGCTGCTTCCCAGATATTTTGACATGTTGTGTTTTAATTTTCATATGTCTGTATATATTTTTGATTTCTGCTTTTATTTCTCTTTGGTCCAGTCATTTTTTAGAAATTTGTTTAATTTATACATTTTTCTGGGTTTCTTTACTTCCTTTTTGCAGTTGAATTCTAATTTCAAAGCCTTAAGGTCAGAAAATATGCTTGTTATAACTTCAATCTTCCTGAATTTGTTGATGGTAGTTTAGTGGCCCAATATATGGTCTATCCTTGAAAATGTTTTGTGCATACTGAAGGAGAATGTATATGATGTTTTGGGATAAAATGTCCTGTAAATGTCTAGTATGTCTATTTGGTCCAGTGTGTCTTTTAAAGCTGACATTTCCTTATTGATTTTCTTTTTGAATGATTTATCAAAAGCCATCAAAGTTGTGTTGAAAATTTCAAATATGATTGTAATTCTGTCTGCTTTTATTTTGAGGTCAGTGATGAGTAGATGTTATATATTTTGGTGCTCCTTGGTTCAGTGCATATATGTTAAGAAGTGTTATATCTTCTTGATACAGTGTTCCCTTTATCATTATGAAAGGTCCATCTTTGCTCTGGTTATCTTTGTTGTCTTGATGTCATTTTTGTCAGATATGAGTGTGGCTACACCAGCTTTTCTTTGTTTATTAGTTGCTTGGAGAATCATTTTTCAACCTTTCACTCTGAATCTACTTTTGTTCTTGCGGCTTACATGTATCTCTTGAAGGCAGCATATGGTTGGGTTTTGCTTTTTGATCCAATCTGCTACTCTGTTCCTCAATATTGGTGAGTTCAGTCCATTTACAATTAGGGTACTTATTGACACTTGAGAATTTTCTATAGCCATTTTATGTTTTGTTTTCTGGTAGCTCACTGCCTTGTTCTGTTTTTCTTTTTTGTTTCTGTCAGTTTTTATTTGATGTGATTCCACACTTCTTTCCCCCAATTCTTCTTTCTTAAAGCTGTTTGTTTTTAAGCTGTGTCTTATGAGAACTTCTATACTCCATCTCTCTTTGCTCCTGCAGATCTTTATCCTCTCCTCTTCTATGTTATTGTTGTCACAAATTATTCTTGTTTTTATTGTGACCTTGTTGGAGCTTCAGATTTAGTTTCAATTTGTTTTGTTCTTTGTGTCTGGTCAAATAAAATCCCTTTGAGTAATTTCTGCAGTGGGGATTTTCTGATGGTATATTTCCTCAGCTTCTGTATGTCTGTAAAAGTTTTTATTTTCCTTTTATATTCGAAGGATAACTTTGATGAATATAGTATTCTTGCCTGGTAATTCCTCTTTCAGTACTTTGAATGTTTGGGTCCACTCTCTTCTGGCTTGCAGAGTTTCTACTGAGAAATCTGATGATAATCTAATGGGCTTTCCTTTATATGTTATGTTATT
The DNA here is from genome assembly GCF_036850995.1 of Saccopteryx leptura. Classification (NCBI taxonomy): domain Eukaryota; kingdom Metazoa; phylum Chordata; class Mammalia; order Chiroptera; family Emballonuridae; genus Saccopteryx; species Saccopteryx leptura. The sequence continues at coordinate 136,576,642 of NC_089508.1, read as the reverse complement.
CTTTTCACTAGCTGCCTTGAGAATTCTTTCATTGTCATTGATATTTGACAGTTTTATTACAATGTGACTCGGAGTAGTTTGGATTAAAGTAATTCTTCTGTTTGCTTTTTAGATTCAAGGCTGCAACTCTTTCTACATCCTTGAGGAATTCTCAACCATTATTTCTTTGATTAAGCTCTCCATTCTTTTATTCTTCTCTTCTTATTATGGTATACCCATTATTCTTACATTGTTCTTTTGATGGATTCAGACAATTCTTATAGAGGTCTCTGTTTTGTTTTGTTTTTCTATTTCATGAGTCTCTCTTCTCTTCTCTCTGTAGCATTTCTAGTTTCCTGTTCTTTGATGTCACTGATTTTTTACTCTATCTGGCTTGTTAGATTAGCTATACTTGCTACCTCAGTCTTCATTTCATGTATTAAGTTTTCCATCTCTGTTTTTAAAGTCTCAATCTCCTTGATGAACTCATTAAATCCTCTATTGGTGTTTTCTCACATCCTGTTAAATATATTCAGAGCTTCAATTTTGAATTCTCTATTACTTAACTCCAAGGTTCCCATGTAATTGTGAGTCTTTACTGGAGATTTTTAATTTTCTTTCTGAACTACATCTCTGTCTTATGTAGCCATGATATTCAATTTAATCTCCCTTAATGGAATTTGAGAGTAATATTTTAATTCTAACAAAATTTAAAAATACAATAAAATATTAAAAAATTATGACAAGTAAAAAACCATGGAAAACAAAAATCAAAAACAAACAAAACCCACAAAAATAAGAACAAAACATATAAAAATTAAAGAAAATAAAACCAAAAGCAAAATTAATAAGAAAAAAGGAAAAAAAAAGAGATTTAACTTTGAGAGGTTTTTCCAGTAGGGTGTCATAGTATTACACATTTTAGCTCTGTGAAATTCCTTGCCTGTCCCAGTGCTCCTCCCTACTCTCAACAGACTGTGATTCCAGACACAGACCATGTCTGTTCTTCAAAGTATAGAATGGACCTGGAGAGCTAGCTGTGGAGTTTGTCTCTGCTACTGTCCATACTGCAAGGTAAGGGAGGTGGGATCTGGGAAGCTGGGGACCACACTTTAGTTTGCCCTGTCTCTGTGGAGTGCAAGCTGCAGGCATACCATGGGAACAATGGCCATGACCCTGTACTCTAGTCACTTTGGTTTAGTTTCTCCCCTTTGCTCCCCCATCTTACTGCTCCTCTCAATAAGAGGGAGATCCAGTCATTTCAAGTTTCCCTCCTTGTACCCCTCAGACAAAATAAAACTGTCTGAGCTTCCCTCCTTCCTATAGTCCAGTAGAGAAAAATCACACCCAGTCACACCAGTGTGTCTAATCTCCATAACCCACTATGAATGTATTTTATCTTCCATCCCCTTTTTAAACTCATCTCACCTTTAGTTCATTTGGTGCATGGATCTTTCAGATGTGCCTGTGAACCCAGGTGGAGTTCCTTAATTGCATTATAGTTGTTCAATTTGTAAAATTTCAAAGACAGAGATCAGGAGTAACTATCACACTGCCATTACTCTGACATCATCCTGCTAAAAATATTTTAAAACTTTGAAACCACCCGTATCACTTTTTAGTCTCTTCCACACACACAGAAGACAGCATAATGTATGTCTTGGTGTTCAGCATATCCCTTTGAGATATATATATCATCATATATATATGATACCAAAAATATTGTTTTGCATGTTTGTGCATTTATTTAAATTATTATGTAGAATTCTATAAAAATTTTTTGTTAATTCAAGGCCAATTTCTATTTTTTGCTAACCATTTTGGCAGTTAATCTCTGCTATCAAATAGCTAGGCATTATGAAAAGAGATTTAATTTGGAGATAAGGAAATAAAAAAGCATATTTCCACCTGATCTGTGGTGTCACAGTGGATATAACATCAACTGAAAATGCTGAGGCCTCTGGTTTGAAACCCTGGGCTTGCCTGTTCAAGGCACATATGAGAGTCAATGCTTCCTGCTTCTCCCCCCATTCTCTCTCTTATTCTCTTTCTCTCTCTTTCCTTTCTAAAATGAATATTTTTTTAATTTAGAAAAGCATATTTCTTACCAGCAATTTAAAATTTTATGAGGATAGTAATGACACTTCTTTCAAGGGTTCTATTATATTTCCAATACCCAGTGCAATTGCCTGGCACATAATTGGTCTTCAGTGAATATCTCTCAGTTGAAGAAATGAAGACAGAAAGAAAGGGCTTTGTTCTTCCCCTCGGATTTTGTAATAGAGTGCTAAGTCAGCACTTATTTTCAACATGTTAAGGGTAAGAACAATTTAAGTTAAAAAAAATGTACTGCATTTTGGGGGTACCACCAGAGAAACAATGCAACTATTATAATTCTCTAAACTCTAGGAAAATATAGTTAAGCAGAGCTTCAATTTATTATGCTGGTATTGAAGAGGAAAAAAGAAATTGTTGAAAATAGGCTAAATTATCTTATTTGAATGATTTGATATCTTTTAAATACAAGGTCAATTTAATTATTTCTACTCATAAAGGAGTTCACATCAAAACAAATGAATTAAACCAGTCACCACAATTCTTTTCCTTCAAGGCATTTCCAGAAGCTTAGAGACATTTATGGTTGATAATTTTTATGACAAGCTTTAGTCTTGGCATAATAGTGTCCCTTAGTTAGTTTTAAGGCCTTTTCATTTGCAATATAACAGCTCTCTTGTCAACAGTATTCAATGGCATCATAGTCATAAAGCTCATCAACAGCAAGAAGATTGTCTTGGTATTCAAGCTGGAATTCTGATGCAGCCAGAACGACACCATCCTGTGTTCTTTGTTCAAGATTATTGCTCATGCTGTTGTGTTTGTAGCTATTATGGGCCCTGACTAATGTGCATGCTGCTCATTTTTCATTGCTGCTTTTAGATAAGAAATACAATTTAGCTCTGAAATTTGGTTTCTAGTATTTTCTTCTACTCTGGCCTGCAAGATCAGCAACTCAGATGGCCACATCTAGGGAGTTTGATGATTCTCTTAGGAAAGCAAACATAAATTTTTTTTGTATTTTTCTGAAGCTGGAAATGGGGAGAGACAGTCAGACAGACTCCCGCATGCGCCCGACTGGGATCCACCCGGCACGCCCACCACGGGCGATGATCTGCCCACCAGGGGGCGATGCTCTGCCCCTCCAGGGTGTTGCTCTGTTGTGACCAGAGCCAGTCCAGCACCTGGGGCAGAGGCCAAGGAGCCATCCCCAGCACCCGGGCCATCTTTGCTCCAATGGAGCCTCGGCTGCGGGAGGGGAAGATAGAGACAGAAAGGAAGGAGAGGGGGAGGGGTGGAGAAGCAGATGGGTGCCTCTCCTGTGTGCCCTGGCCAGGAATCGAACTCAGGACCTCTGCACGCCAGGCCGATGCTTTACCACTGAGCCAACCAGCCAGGGCCTGCAAACATAAAATTTTACCATCAGAAAATGTGTTCCTTTATATATTAAAGGTATTTCTAGCTTCATTATATTCTTGCTAAAATCCAAATACTCCTTCACTAGTAACTTCCTGCATTCTCACCCCAGTGGACCCTGAGTAAGGCCCATATCTTCAGCTACTAGGCTATCTCAGGCACAGGCACAGAGTCGCATACTTCCAGGCAAGGGCAGCCCCAAAGGAGCTTAGCCATGTAAAAACTTAGCTAAATACCATCTGCATTGAACCGAGAAAGGAAAACTGTTCACTCCCTCTCTGAATATTATTAAAAGTCATCAAGAATAGAAAAAAAGTAATATAACTAGGCCATTATAAAGATGGAATGTTGGAATAAACATCTTCAGAAAAATACTAAAATATCACTCTCCTTAGGTAAAAAGTAGGCACAAGAATGGCTTTACAAAGGGGGGAAATATATGAAGTCAAATTTTCAGAGAGCAGTGGCTGTTTGTACCAGATATTATAAAAGAAGAAAGAGCTGGCCCTGGCCGGTTGGCTCAGTGGTAGAGCGTCGGCCTGGCGTGCAGAAGTCCCGGGTTCAATTCCCAGCCAGGGCACATAGGAGAAGCGCCCATTTGCTTCTCCACCCCTCCCCCCTCCTTCCTCTCTGTCTCTCTCTTCCCCTCCCGCAGCCAAGGCTCCATTGGAGCAAAGATGGCCCAGGCACTGGGGATGGCTCCTTGGCCTCTGCCCCAGGTGCTAGAGTGGCTCTGGTTGCAACAGAGCAATGCCCCAGAGGGGCAGATCATCGCCCATTGGTGGGCAGAGCGTAGCCCCTGGTGGGCGTGCCGGGTGGATCCCACAGTCGGGCACATGCGGGAGTCTGTCTGACTGTCTCTCCCCGTTTCCAGCTTCAGAAAAATACAAAAAAAAAAAAAAAAAAAAAAAAAAAAAAAGGAAGAGTTTTGTGGAAGAAGCTTGCCACAAGACAAATCTAGGTATTTTTTGATGAGCCAACTCCACTTTCACCCTGTATTCTCAGCATCTTGAAAAATAAAAACAATTTCTAAACAGAATATAAGAATTTTATTCTCTTATATAATCTAAATATCTTCCTTGAAGGCCTTGAAGCTTGATACCAAGCTTGCTGCAACAAAGATTAGCAAAGCAATGGAGCCATTTAATTTTCCTGTCCTGGAGGTAATATTTCCTCCTTACTAAACAGTTACAGTTCCTGAGTGCTAGCTTTAAATTTTCTGGTTATCCTGACCTGTGGTGGTGCAGTAGATGAAACGTCAACCTGGAAAGCTGAGGTCGCAGGTTCAAAACCCTGGGCTTACCCAGTCAAGGGAAATATGGGAGTTGATACTTCCTGCTCCTAACCCCTTGTGTCTCCATTCTCTCTCTCTCTCTCTCTTTCTCTCTCTCTCCTCTCTCAATAAATAAAATCTAACAAATAAAAACTTTGCTGCTTAATCTCCACAAGTTCAGGTCATTTTCTTAATTAAAGTGGTCTAGAAGTACTGTCACTTTTAACTGCTTTTCTAAGGGTCCCTGAAATTCTACTGGAGCCATCTCCACACACCGTCTCTCTGGCTCCAATAGCCTGTTCTTCTCTGCCATGTTCAGGGACCAAAGCTGGCTCTGGCTGCCTAAAGAATCCTTAGGGATTTCTTCCAGGGGACACATCTTCTACCTGTTACTTAAATCTATGAACATCTTATGCTGAGCTGACCTCACCAGCCTTTCTTGAAAAGTCTTAATGAAAGTTTATCTGAACTAATTCAACAATAATAATTCTTCCCACTACTTCTGAATATCACTTAATTACCCCCTCTGTCTCTGCCCTGACTTTCTGAGAAAGATTTTTATCATCAGTCTTGTTCAGCAAGCATTTCTCAGAGTGAATTATGTAGAGCACTCATTCTGCAGAATATTAATAGTTGCCACATGATGCAGACACAGCCTGCACACACACACACACACACACACACACACACACACACACACAGCTGTACACACTGCATATAGTACATATACAGATAAACCCCACATGTCACATGCATGGTAGTCGAATAAGTATAGAAAAACAACAAAAAAAGTAAAATCAATATTTTGTATCAGCTCATTAGAACACTTAATCTACTAATGTTCATTATAAAAAATTTAAAATTAAAGTTTTAATATGTAGTGTTTCTCAACCTGTTCAAACACAGATCTGCTTCTTTGAGGACAACACCTGAAAGAAATCTGTATACCACAGAACACAGTTTACAAAATGCTCTATTAGAATAATACAAAGGAACAATAAGAACAGCAGACCTGATGATGGCCTTTAGACTGGAACAGAAAATGAACTAATTAGTTCCACAAATGATATAACCAAAGAATGGATTTGGCAAACACAAGAGCCCTGCTAAAGTGAATCTTGCTCTTTAAGGTCAGCCCCTGAAGAGCAACTTGGTTTCTGTAGTCAAAGTCATCCCTTACAAACAGTCAGCCTGTTGTTCAGTCCAATCCACTGATAAGCCAATATCAAGCAAGGGTCAACAACAAGAGTACACACATAACCCACAGAAGTGGCAACCCTGGAACATGCAGCTCATGTGAACAGAGAGACTGCTCCAATGAGTACCACTGGACAACTGCTATGTAAGAGTACTTTGCCAATATAAAAAAACATAACAGATCTACCCAATATAGGAAGAAGCACAAAAAGCAACTAAAATGAGGACATAAAGATACTTGTTCCAAATGAAAGAACAAAAGAAAACTCCAGAAAAGAGAATCAAACAAAAGAAAGGCAAGCAAACTACCAAATTCAGAGTTCATAGCACTGGTTATAAAGATGCTCAGAACTTAGGAGAAGAATAAATGATCTTAGTGAGAATATCTTAAAAGAAGTAAGTAATATATAATACGATGCAAAAAAAATCAAAAGGACCAGACAGAACTGAAGACTACAATATCAATAAAGAATAAGTAGAAAGAATCAACAGTATATTAGATAAATTAGAGGACGGAGTCAGTAATCTGAAAGATAAGTTAGAAGTAAATACCTAAATAGAGCAGCTGATAAGCTACACTAGACCCACCCTGCCTTTTACAACTCCTGTATAAACTGAAGATCTATCTTTGCTTACCAACCTGGGCCCACATTGATTTCTTTAAAAAGAATTCTCTTGAAGAATAAATGTCAAGTTCAGTGGACAAGCAGCCTACCAGTTAAACTTCAAAACAATGGTTATAAAGGTGCTCAAGGAGCTTAGTGAGAACTTGAACAACATAAAAAAACAACAACAAAGAAACCATAAAATAAAACAAGCAAAAATGAAAAACACAATAATTGAAATCCCAATGTCATTTTTAAATAAGTAAAATAAAAAATTATCAGATTTGTATAAAATGCTAAAAGATCTCAAATATACAAAGCAATCCCTAGAAAAACAATGGAGCTGAAGGTATACAACCTGACTTCAAATTATATTATTGATCATCAAAACAAAATGGTATTGGCAGAAAAATAGACTACAGACCAAAAGAAAACAATCAGAGCCCAGAAATAAAACCATATATACACAAATAATCTTTGACAAAGAAGCCAAAAACACACAATAGAGAAAAGAAAATCTTTTCAATAAATTGTGCTAAGAAAATTGGAAAGTCACATGCAAAATATAAAACTTGACTATAGTTTGTCCCCCTTCACAAAAATTAATTCAAGATCAATCAAAGACCTAAATATAAGATCTGAAACAATAAGTTACATAAAAGAAAACATAGGTACTAAACTTATAAACCTAGATAGTAGAAAACAATTTATGAATTTGACACCAAAGACAAGAGAAGTATAGGTAAAAATAAATGAATGAGACTAAATCAAACTAAAAAGCTTCTGCACAGCAAAAGAAACTGACAACAAGGCAGCCAACCAAATGGGAGTTGATATTGACATACAAAAGATGTGATCAGGGGTTAATATTCAAACTATATAAAGATTTTATAAAACACAGCAACAAACAAGGAAACAATCCAATTAAAATATGGGGAGACAGCTTTGCGCCGTGGCAGTATCGTAGCCAATGAGGTTTATCCGAGGCACGATTATTGCCAATTGAAAACATGGGGAGAGAGACACCACCAAACATAGACTCAACCAGCCCTAAAAACAACACACCCAAACAGAGACATAATGAGAAGACAGAGAAGTGCAATCCAAATGAAACCACAAGAGAAATCTCCAGAAAAGGAACTGAGTGATATGGAAATAACCAAACTGCCGGATGCAGAGTTTAGAATAATGATTGTTAGGATGCTTAGGGATCTTAGAACAGCAATGGATAGTCATTACAAACACCTAAATAAAGAGATAGCAAGTATAAAAATGGACATTGAAATATTAAAAAAGAATCAGTTGAAGGTGACAAATACAATATCAGAAGTGAAGACCACAATGGAAGGAATTAAAAGCAGGATGGATGAAGCTGAGGATCGAATCAGCAAGTTGGAGGACAAGATAAACAAAGGCAAGGAAGCAGAGAAGAAAAAAGAAAAGAGACTCAAAAAGGCTGAGGAAACTCTGAGAGAGCTCTGTTACATCATGAAGAGAAATAACATCCACATCATAGGGGTTCCTGAAGAAGAAGAGAAAGAACAAGAGATAGAAACTTTACTCAATCAAATACAACTAAAAACTTCCCTAAATTGATGCAAGGAAGAATTTCATGAGTTCAAGAAGCAAAGAGAACTCCATTAAAGAGAAACCCAAAGAGACCTACACCAAGACTCATCATAATTAAAATACCAAAGCTAAGAAATAAAGAGAAAATATTAAATGCTGCTAGAGAAAAGAAGGCTATCACCTACAAAGGAGCCCCCATAAGGATTACAGCTGCATTCTCAACAGAAACACTTGAGGCCAGAAGGGAATGGAAAGAAATACTCAAAGTAATGCAGAACAAGAGCCTACAACCAAGACTACTTTATCCAGTAAGGCTATTGTTTAAAATTGAAGAAGAAATAAAAAGCTTCCCAGACATAAAAAACAAAACAAAACAAAAAAAAAAAAAACACTCAAGAAATTCATTACAACCAAACCAATGCTGCAGGAAATATTAAGGGGCATGGTGTAAACAGATCAAAGTGGGAAAAGAATATAGCAATAGAAGAATACAACTTTAAAGAATAAAATGGCACTACACAACTACATATCAATAAATGTAAATGGATTAAATGATCCAATCAAAAGTCATAGGGTAGCTGCTTGGATAAGAAAACAGGACCCGTACATATGCTGTCTACAAGAGACACACCTTAAAACAAAGATGCATATAGACTGAAGGTAAAAAGATGGAAAAAAAATATTTCATGCAAATGGAAATGAAAAAAAAAAGCTGGGGTAGCAATACTTATATCAGACAAAATGGACTTTAAAACAAAGACTATAGTAAGAGATAAAGAAGATCACTACATAATGATAAATTGAGCAATCCTACAGGAAGATATAACCATCAGAAATATCTACACATCTAATATAGGAGACCTAAATATATAAAGCAGACTTTGATGGATATAAAGGGCAAGATCAACAGCAATACTACCATAGTAGGAGATTTCAATACCCCACTAACTTCACTAGATATCCTCAAGAAAGAAAATTAACAAAGTAACAGCAGACTTAAAGGACACACTAGATCAACTTGATTTAATAAATATCTTTAAAACCTTTCACCCTAAGGTAGCAGAATATACATTCTTTTCAAGTGCTCATGGTATATTTTCTAGGATAGACCAAATGTCTTAACAAAAGCAGACACAAAAGCAGTCTCAACAAATTTAAGAAGATTGAAATAGTATCAAGCATTTTTTCTGATCACTATGGCATGAAACTAGAAATCAACCACAACTAAAACACTGAAAAATATTCAAACACCTGCAAACTAAACAGCATTTTATTAAATAACGAATGGGTTAACAATGAAATCAAAGAAGAAATAAAAAATTTTCTAGAAACAAATAATAATGAGCAAACAACTCAAATTTTATGGGACACAGCAAAAGCAGTCCGGAGAGGGAAGTTCATAGCACCACAGCATTCCTTAAGAAGCTTGAAAAAGCTCAAATAAACAACCTAACCCTTCATCTAGAAGAACTAGAAAAAGAACAGCAAGTAAGGCCCAGAGGTAGTAGAAGGAAGGAAATAATAAAGATCAGAGCAAAAATAAATGACATAGAAGCTAAAGAAACAATACGGAGGATCAATGAAACCAAGAGCTGGTTCTTTGAAAGGGTAAACAAGATCGATGAACCTTTAACAAGACTCACCAAGAAAAGAAGAGAGAGGACTAAAATAAATAAAATTAGAAATGAAAGTAGAGAAATGACAACTGACACAATAGAAATACAAAATATTGTAAGAAAATACTATGAGGAACTGTATGCCAAAAAATTAAACAACCTAGGTGAAATGGTCAAATTCCTTGAAACATATAATCTTCCAAAAATCAATCTGGAAGAATCAGAAAACCTAAACGGACTGATTACACCAAATGAGATCGAAACAGTTATAAAAAAACTCCCAACAAAAAAAAGTCCGGGGCTGGTTCTTTGAAAAGATCAACAAAATTGACAAACCCTTGGCAAGACTTACCAAGGAAAAAAGAGAAAGAACTCATATAAACAAAATCCAAAATGAAAGAGGAGAAATCACCACGGACTCTGTAGATATACAAAGAATTATTGTAGAATACTATGAAAAACTTTATGCCACTAAATTCAACAACCTAGAAGAAATGGATAAATTCCTAGAACAATAAAACCTTCCTAGACTGAGTCAAGAAGAAGCAGAAAGCCTAAACAGACCTATCAGTAGAGAAGAAATAGAAAAAACCATTAAAAACCTCCCCAAAAATAAAAGTCCAGGCCCTGACGGCTATACCAGCGAATTTTATCAAACATTCAAAGAAGACTTGGTTCCTATTCTACTCAAAGTCTTCCAAAAAATTGAAGAAGAAGCAATACTTCCAAACACATTTTATGAGGCCAACATAACCCTCATACCAAAACCAGGCAAGGATGGCACAAAAAAAGAAAACTACAGACCAATATCTCTAATGAATACAGATGCTAAAATACTAAACAAAATACTAGCAAATCGAATACAAAAACATATTAAAAAAATAATACATCATGATCAACTGGGATTCATCCCAGAATTTCATGGATGGTTCAACATACGTAAATGGTTAATGTAATACACCATATCAACAAAACAAAGAACAAAAACCACATGATCTTATCAATAGATGCAGAAAAGGCTTTTGATAAAATACAACACAATTTTATGTTTAAGACTCTCAACAAAAGGGGTATAGAAGGAAAATATCTCAACATGATAAAGGCCATATATGATAAACCATCAGCTAACATCATATTAAATGGCACCAAACTGAAGGCTTTCCCCCTTAAATCAGGAACAAGACAGGGTTGTCCACTCTCTCCACTCTTATTTAATGTGGTACTAGAGGTTCTAGCCAGAGCAATCAGACAAGACAAAGAAATAAAAGGCATCCATATCGGAAAAGAAGATGTAAAGGTATCACTTTTTGCAGATGATATGATCCTATACATCGAAAACCCCAAAGAATCCTCAAAAAGACTACTAGAAACAATAAGCTAATACAGTAAGGTTGCAGGATACAAAATTAACATACAAAAGTCCATAGCCTTTCTATATGCCAACAATGAAACAACTGAGAAGGAACTCAAAAGAATAATCCCCTTCACGATTGCAACAAAAAAAATAAAATACTTAGGAATAAACATAACAAAGAATGTAAAGGACTTATATAATGAAAACTATAAATCATTGTTAAGGGAAATAGAAAAAGATATATTGAGATGGAAGAATATACCTTGTTCTTGGTTAGGAAGAATAAATATAATCAAGATGGCTATATTACCCAAAGCAATATACAAATTTATTGCAATTCCCATCAAACTTCCAATGACATTTTTTAAAGAAAGAGAGCAAAAAACCATCAGATTTATATGGAACTATAAAAAATCCCGAATAGCCAAAGCAATCCTAAAGAAATAGAATGAAGCTGGGGACATTACAATACCTGACTTCAAACTATATTATAGGGCCACGACAATCAAAACAGCATGGTATTGTCAGAAAAATAGACACTCAGACCAATGGAACAGAATAGAAAGTCCAGAAATAAAACCACATATATATAGTCAAATAATTTTTGATAAAGAGGCCAACAACACACAATGGAGAAAAGAAAGCCTCTTCAATAAATGGTGCTGGGAAAACTGGAAAGCCACATGCAAAAGAATGAAAGTGGACTACAGTCTATCCCCCTGTACAAAAATTAACTCAAAATGGATCAAAGATCTAAACATAAGACCTGAAACAATAAAGTACATAGAAGAAGACATAGGTACTCAACTCATGGACCTGGGTTTTAAAGAGCATTTTATGAATTTGACTCCACAGGCAAGAGAAGTGAAAGCAAAAATTAATGAATGGGACTACATCAGACTAAGAAGTTTTTGCTCAGCAAGGGAAACTGATAACAAAATAAACAGAAAGCCAACTAAATGAGAAATGATATTTTCAAACAACAGCTCAGATAAGGGCCTAATATCCAAAATATACAAAGAACTCATAAAACTCAACAACAAACAAAGAAACAATCCAATAAAAAAATGGGAAGAGGATATGAATAGACACTTCTCCCAGGAAGAAATACAAATGGCCAACAGATATATGAAAAGATGCTCATCTTCTTTAGTTATTAGAGAAATGCAAATCAAAACGGCAATGAGATACCACCTCACACATGTTCGATTAGCTGTCATTAGCAAGACAGGTAATAGCAAATGTTGGAGAGGCTATGGAGAAAAAGAAACCCTCATCCACTGTTGGTGGGAATGTAAAGTAGTACAACCATTATGGAAGAAAGTATGGTGGTTCCTCAAAAAACTGAAAATAGAACTACCTTATGACCCAGCAATCCCTCTACTGGGTATATATCCCAAAAACTTAGAAACATTGATACGTAAAGACACATGCAGCCCCATGTTTATTGCAGCATTGTTCACAGTGGCCAGGAGATAGAAACAACCAAAAAGCCCATCAATAGATGACTGGATAAAGAAGATGTGGCACATATGCACTATGGAATACTACTCAGCCATAAGAAATGATGACATTGGAACATTTACAGCAAAATCGTGGGATCTTGATAACATGATACGAAGCGAAATAAGTAAATCAGAAAAAACCAGGAACTCTATTATTCCATACGTAGGTGGGACATAATAGTGAAACTAAGAGACATTGATAAGAGTGTGGTGGTTATGGTGGGGGTGAGCGGGGAATGGGAGAGGGAAAGGGGGTGGGGAGGGGCACAAAGAAAACAAGATAGATGGTGACAGAGGACAATCTGACTTTGGGTGGTTGGTATGCAACATAGTTGAACGACAAGATAACCTGGACTTGTTATCTTTGAATATATGTATCCTGATTTATTGATGTCACCCCATTAAAAAAATAAAATTTTTAAAAAAAAATTTAAGAGGAAGGAACACTTTCAATTTTTTTTATGAGGCAGTCATAATTCTGATTTTGAAACCAGACAAAGACAACACAAAGAAAGAAAATTATAGGTCAATATCCCTGATGAATTTAGATGCTAAAATCCTCAACAAAATATTGCAAACTGAATTCAGCAATACATGAAAAAAAATCATACATCATGATCAAGTGGGATTTATTCTGGGGAGGCAAGGATGGTACAACATTCATAAATCAATTAATGTGATTCAACATATAAACAAAAGAAAGGAGAAAAATCACATGATAATTTCAATAGATGCAGAAAGAGCATTTGATAAAATCCAGCACCCATTTATGATCAAAACTCTTAGCAAAGTGGGAATACAGAGAACATACCTCAACATGATACAGGCCATCTATGACAAACCCACAGCCAACATTATAATTAATGGAAAAATTAAAAGCAATTCCCCTAAAATCAAGAACAAGGCATGGGTGCCCCCTTTCAGCACTCTTATTCAACATAGTACTGGAAGTCCTAGCCATAGCAATCAGGCAAGAAAAAAAAAATAAAAGGCATCCAAATTGGAAAAGAAGAAGTAAAACTATCATTATTTGCAGATGATATGATCCTGTATATAGAAGACACTAAAGTCTCAGTAGAAAAACTGCTGGACCTAATAAACAAATTCAGCAAGGTGGCAGGATATGAAATTAATACTCAGAAATTAGAGACATTTTTATACATGAACAATGAATTGTCAGAAAGAGAAAATAAGAAAAAAAATCCCCTTCACTATTGCAACAACAAAAAAATAATGGGAGTAAAATTAAACAAGGAGGTTAAAGACTTGTACTCAGAAAATTATAAAACTTTGATAAAATAAATCAAGGTAGACACAAACAAGTGGAAGCATATACCGTGCTCATGGTTAGGAAGAATAAACATCATTAAAATGTCTATATTACCCAAAGCAATTTATAAATTCAATGCAATACCAACTAAAATACCAATGACATACTTCACAGATATAAAACACATATTTAAAATTTTTATATGGAACCAAAAAAGAACACGAATAGCCTCAGCAATCTTGAAAATGAAGAATAAAGTGGGAGGTATCACACTTCCTGATATCAAGTTATACTACAAGGCATTGTAATCAAAATAGCCTGGTACTGGCATAAGAACAGGCATATAGGTCAATGGAACAGAACAGAGAACCCAGAAATAAACCCACAGCTTTATGGACAATTGATATTTGACAAAGGAGATAAGAGCATACAGTGGAGTAAAGACAGTCTCTTTAACAAATGGTGTTGAGAAAACTGAGCAGCTACCTGCAAAAAAATAAAATTAGACAACCAACTTACATCATGCACAAAAATAAACTCAAAGTGTATAAGGGACTTAAATGTAAATCGTGAAACTATAAGTATCCTAGAAGGAAATTTAGGCAGTAAGTTCACTGACATCTATCACAGCAATACCTTTGCTTATTTATCTCCACAGGTAAATGAAAGAAAAGACAGGAAAAACAAATTGGATTATATCAAATTAAAAAGCCTTTGCACAGCTAAAGACAATATGAACAGAATAAAAAGACAAACCACACAATGAAAGAACATATTCAACAATACATCTGAAAAGGGATTAATAACCAAAATTATAAAGAACTTGTAAAACTCAACACCAGGAAGACAAACAATCCAATCAAAAAATGGGCACAAAAAATGAATAGACACTTCTCCAAAGAGAACATAAAGATGGCCAATAGACAAATAAAAAAATTCTCAACATCACTAATCATTAGAGAAATGCAAATTAAAACCACAATGTGATACCACCTCACACCAGTCAGAATGGTGCTCATTAACAGAACAACACAGGATAGGTGCTGGCAAGGATGTGGAGAAAGGGGTACCCTCCTGCCCTGCTGCTGGGAATACAGACTGGTGCAGCCACTGTGGAAAAGTGTAAAGATTCCTCAAATAATTATAAATGGAACTGCCCTTTGACCCAGCCATCCAACTTATAGGAATATATCCCAAGGACACCATATCATCAAATGAAAAAAATAAATGTACCCCATGTTTATGGCAGCATTGTTCATGATAGCAAAGATCTGGAAACAGTCCAAGTGTGCATCAGTGGACAAGTGGATTAAAAAGCTGTGGTACATATATACAATGGAATACTTTGGGGCTATGAAAAAGAAGAAAATATTACCTTTTGCAACAATATGGAGGGACCTGGAAACTATTATGTCGAGTGAAATAAGTCAGGCAGAGAAAAAAAATATCATATGACCTCACTCATTTGAGGAATCCAAGGAATAATGAGAACTGAGGAATGGCATTGAGACAGAAGAGGGATCAAAGGGACCAGAGGAAAAGAGGACAGAGAGAAAGGGGATGATAGGATGGGATAAACCAAAAGGAAGGGGGAGGGTGACGTAGGGAGGGGGGCAAGGGAGATTTTGAGGGGAATAGGGGGAAGGGGGGATGCATTTGGGGTGACCCTAGTATCTATGTAAACACAATTAATTATATAAATAAATTTTTAATAAAAGAGGAAAAAAAAGGGACCTCTAGTTAGCCTTACTGGACTAAGTAACTTAGAGAAAATTTCAGACCTACTTAGTAACCTCAAGAAGGTACAGTGGGGGGGGGGGGTGTCTGGAGATTGAGGTTTATAAAAACTCTTGAACAAAATTTTTTGAGCTTCCATGTTGGTGAACACATGAAGATGCTGGAAAAGTGTGCCCAGAGAGGGCATGGAAGTTCCAAGCACCTCCCCCATACCTTGTCCCATTCTCCTCTTCCATTTGGCTTTTCCCAAGTTATGTCTTTTTAATAAACAGGTAAACATCAGTAAAGTGCCTCGCTGAGTTGTGAATCACTCTAGCAAATTATCAAGGGAGTTGTGGGGAACCCAGATTTATAGCTAGTCTATCAGGAGTATGGAGACCCAGTACTTGACATTGGTGTTGTAGGGGAAGAGGAAACTTTCTTCTACCCTAAGGATTCTTTCAGCTGACATAAAAATCTGTCAATGTAAAAAAAATGTTCAAAACCATAGGGAATTTTTATAAGGTTTTTATTTGCACATAAACTGATAAAAATGGCCCAGAGGCAAGATCTCAAATGCTCCAGAGAGAAGAGAGTTTTACAGTAGAAAAAAAAAACCCATGGGGAGAGAACCTGAACAGATATTTTTCCCAAGAAGACATACAAAAGGCCAACATATATATGAAAAGAGGCTCACCTCTGCTAGCTATTAGGGAAATGCAAATCAAAATTACAATGAGATAGCACCTCTGTAAAGCCAGTAGCCTTGGCCACCATCACAGCCACCTGGCTCTTGCAGGTTCCAATTTAATTCAGGCAGATCATAATGGATCAACTGAACCAAGAACTGGTGGCCCATCTTTTATTCCTGCTCACAACCAGCAGGCAAAAAACATACAAATAGTGGAAAAACACCTCCCTTTCCATTCAGGGCTCCCAAAGCTACTGACTTTCTCTGTTTTTTGTTTTTTTTTTCAAAATCAAAGGCCTCACTCAGTCCCCTCTGCATGCCTCCATCTTGCTCCCTGCCTCCTCTGAAACCATGTGGTTCCTCTTTTCCCAAAATGGCCTTCTAGCTCCTCCTTTTAAAACTTTCTAGTACAAAAGCCCTCCCCAACACACATTAGCATAACAAGCCCCTTCTAAAGCATGAAGGCAATCAGCTGCCCCACGTGGGAAGAGTCATTTCTAAGAAAAGTGAGCAAAACCAAACACAAATTCCATGAACTTTTTTGTCCAACAACCTTGCACCTGTTAGATTGGTTATTATGAACAAGATAGGTAATAACAAATGTTGGAGAAGCTGTGGAGAGAAAGAAATCCTCATTCGCTGCTAGTGGGAATGTAAACTGGTATAGCCATTATTGAAGACAATATGGTGGTACATCAAAACATTAAGAATAGAATTACCATATGACCCAGTAAACCCTCTACTGGTTATATACCCCCAAAACTCAAAAACATTGGTACATAAAGATACATGCAGCCCCATGTTCATCACAGCATTGTACACAGTGGCCAAGACATGGACACAACCAAAAATTTCTTCAATAGAAGATTGGATAAAGAAGATGTGGTACATATATACTATGGAATACTACTCAGCCATAAGAAATGATGACATAGGATCTTTTACAACAACATGGATGGACCTTGATAACATTATACAGAGTGAAATAAGTAAATCAGAAAAAACTAAGAACTGTATAATTTCATACATAGGTGGGACACAAAATTGAGACTCATGAACATGGGTAAGAGTGCAGTGGTTACCAGTGGGAGGAGAAGGGAAAAGAGGGAAGGAGTGAGGGAGAAGAGGGGTATAAAGAAAACCAAATAAAAGAAGACAATTTGACTTTGGGTGATTGATATACATCATAATCAAATGTCAAAATAACCTGGAGATGTTTTCTCTGAATCTATGTACTCTAATTGATTACTGTCACCCTGTTAAAATTGTCTAAATAAAAATTTAAAAATGTTACAACAACAACAAAAAGAAAACCAAAACAAAAAAATATGAATAAATAGTTAGAAAAGCCAGACTTATAATCTATTGCAGAAGGCATAATGTCTGAGTGTTTAGTCTGTGCCCAAATAAATACTAAGCAAAGTAAAGAAATTATAGAGAAACAGGAAGAGAAACTTTTCCAGGTGAACACTTAGAAATAGATTTTACTAAAGTAATTGACACCTTCTAGGGTAAGAAGAAGCTCTCCCTATTAGAAATGAGACCACAGTCTCAGTAATATTAGGTCTAATGTAAGCCTACATCTATATCTAATGTCTCATAGCTAGTAGGAAAAGCACTCAATATTAATTAGAAATTACATTGTACTTACAGGCCTCAGAGTTTGGGAATAATAAACTGAACTCTGAAAAATTCCTGACCAAATTCATTCTAAAAACTGGTGAAAACTGGACCTACTCCCCCCAGTTTTGCTAAAAGCTAAATGCACCCCCTACTGGGCAAAATTTACCTCATATAGGTTTGTATATAAGCAGGGTGACATCCCTTCTCCCTCAGCTCCCTTGGAGACTGCCTTGGAGATGGTGCAAATGGATCTCACCAACCTCTGTAAGTTGACCCTGAGAAGGACAACATGCCCTGCTCCAGCCACAAACCAGAAGCTAGCTGGTCTACGCACAGCAGAAGCTTGAAGAACCTCACCATGGGACTCCTTATAATTGAACTTTGAGAAGGGAGGGAAACTAAAATCTGAGAAAGCCCAGTGCAAGTCATCTTAAGGTTTGATGTGCATTCTGTTGTAGGTCATACAGAAGGGAGATATAAGTCCCATTGCTGAAAAGGAAGCTAAAGGTAAATGAAAAGTGTGTGTGTGCTTATAGCAACCCCTATAAAGTAACCTATAAATATTAGCTACTTAGAAGGACACCTCCAAAAAGAAGTATATTTTTAAAAATTGCTTTTTACCAGCTTGGTTGTCACTGATGGTTAAGATTTTTTAAATTAAGAGTTATGATTAAAAAGGAATTGTATACTTTCAATAATAAAAGGTGTAAGGTATAGAGATACTTTAAAAAAATAAAAAAGTTGTTATACAAGCTAGTTAAAGTTCATAAAAGTTAAGAGTTTATATAAGTTGCCAAAGGTTTGTACAGGTTATAGAAGTTAATCAGTTACATTTATTTCTTCAGTAGGCTATATTGCTGTTAATGATAACATCAAGTCTATCTGTTAAATATGAATAAAAAGGCATCATCTTTCTGTTACATGTTATAGGTTAATGTTCCTACTTACAGAGTCCGCAGATCACTATTCCTAACCTTAACTTTAGGCCCCTGTCTACTCAACAGCCTCATGCACCTTGTTAAAATGAGTCAACAATTTGACTCATGATATAAAACAAGTGGGGAATGTGATAAGGTGCCAAGAAGCTATACAACTTAGCATTAGCAATGCCATTTTAAAGAGAAAAAGTCAGGCCTTTTACCCCCTCCTTTCTGTGGAGAAAGGAAAGAGAAGAATGCAGGATGAAGGGCTTGCAAGGGCAACTGGGTCAGCTCACCAGTCATAATTTAACTACAGAATAAAAATATAATACTTATCTGAAAACCCCTTCCTCTTCTCTTTTCTTAAAAGCCTTTAGAAAAGAATTTTTATGTACCTTAATTAAGAATTCCTACACTTTGACTTACCCTCACATCCTAAAGTCATGAGAGTGACATATACCTCTAGATAAAAGGATCACAAGCCCCTCCTTACCCACCCCAACCAGTACGTGATTTTGTCTATAAAAGCAGGCTCAGAACTGTATTGGGGTCTACATGATTTGTGATTGTACCCCGTGTAGCTAGCTGACTAATAAACAACCTCTTCTTTTGAAATTTTTCTTTAATTTGGGGGTTTTGGGGGAACTCGCTAGTTACTTTACAATATCTTGAGGCTCCAGTGAGATGCTGGTTCTCCATGTTACTGGCTCAGACACCTGGACTGGTTGGCCTCTCCAGGAGATTGCTTGACTCTTCTTTTAAAATTTTTCTGTAACTTGGGTGTTTTGGGGAAACTTGCTAGTCACTTTACAACAACATCATTAAAATGTCCATACTACCATTGAATGCAATTCCTATCAAGATACCAATCATATATTTTACAGAATTACAATATTCCAAAATATATGTGTAACTACAAGAGACTTCAGATAACAACAGTGCTCTTGAGAAAGAAAAACAAAGTTGGAGAAATCATATTACCTAATATCAAACAATACTACAAGACCATAGTAATTAAAAAAGCATATTATTAGCATAAAAACAGAAAAATAGATCAATGAAACAGAATTGAGAGCTCATAAATCAACACACACCAGATATCTAAAGAAGTAGGCAGACGCACAGACTCTCAGCTCACACCACTGAACTGGATTATAAACTAATTTATGAAAAGTCAGCGTGAAAAAACAAATCTGGACTACAAGAACAACTCTCAAAAACCAAGGAGCAAAGAAAAAGTGACAACAAACCTGGTAAGGAGTGCCTGAATCTCCCCTGCTTACAAGAACAGAGGAGGGGGTGAGGCTGGACTCTCACTCCAAGGAAAAGAGCAGTAAATACTGCTCACAGCCACTTGCCTGGTGGCCAGGGAACAAGATGTGTTGAAAGGGTCCACTTGTCTTCCAGAAAGAAAGGAGAGAGAGAGAGAGACAGATGGTGAGGGGGAGAGGAATGTAGGTGACGACCTGAAAAGTACACTCATTCAGTGCTGGAGGCAGCCATAACTGGGGGAGGGGCTGATCCTTCCACAAAGCAAAATACAAAAGTACTTCCAGGTCACAGAAATACAGAAATCTCTCCAGCTCCAATCAGCGCAACAAGACACAGCTGAAATCAAGGAGTGGGGAGGAAGGGCAGTAACTCAGGTCTCCATGGAGATCTGAGATACAACTCCCCCTACTGAAGCTGAGAAAGCAACCCGCCCCCAGAGAGATTAACTAGCAGAAGAGGACTTCAGAGCCTCAGGTCACACCCACTGCATTCCTGGATACAGTTTCAAATAAGCCCCCTGGTGAGATCAGCAAACAAGACAATCACCTGTTAAGAAAACAAAGAAACCAAGACTTCAAAGCTGCCCAAATCCGAAAGTGGATTACAAATAATAGCTGATGCCAACCCAAGAAGATCTAGAAATAACACAACTGAAAAGTGGAGGCAGACAACACCAAGCCTAGACTCAACCAGCTCTACAAACAAAACACCCAAATAGATACAATGAGAACACAGAGAAGTGCAATCCAATGAAACCACAAGAGACATCCAGGAAATGAACTGAGTGATACAGAAATAACCAAACTTCTGAATGCAGAGTTCAAAATAATGATTGTAAGGATGCTTAGGGATCTTAGAACAACAATGGATGGTCATTATGAACACCTAAATAAAGAAATAGCAATATAAAAAAGGATATTGAAGTATTAAAAAAGAATCCATCAGAGATGACAAATACAATATCAGAAATGAAGACCAAAATGGAAAGAATTAAAAACAGGATGGATAGAGCTGAGGATCGAATCAGTGAGTTGGAGGACAACTGCAATTAAGGCATGAAAGCAGAGGGGAAAAAAAGAAAAGACTCAAAAAGTCTGAGGAATCTCTAAGAGAGCTCTGTGAAAACATAAAGAGAAATAACATTCACATTATAGGGGTTCCTAAAGAAGAAGAGAAAGAACAAGGGATAGAGATTTTGTTCAATCATATCATAGCTAAAAACTTACCGAAATTAATGCAAGAGAAACTCTCAAAAGTTCAAGAAGCACAGAGAACCCCATTAAAGAGAAACCCAAAGAAACCTACTCCAAGACACATCATAATTAAAATACCAAAGCTAAGTGATGAAGAGAAAATATTAAAAGCTGCTAGAGAATAAAAGGCTATCACCTACAAAGGAGCCCCCATAAAAATGACATCAGACTTCTCAACAGAAACACTTGAGGCCAGAAGGGAATGGCAAGAAATATTCAAAGTAATGCAGAACAGGAACGTACAACCAAAACTACTTTATCCAGCAAGGCTATCACTTAAAATTGAAGGAAAAATAAGAAGTTTCCCAAACAAAAAAAAATCAAGGAATTCATTACAACCAAACCAATGCTGCAGAAAATATTAAGGGGCATGATGTAAAGAGATCAAAGTGGGAAAAGAATATAGCAAAAGAGGAATACAGCATTAAATAATAAAATGGCAATACACAACCACATATCAATAATAACCTTAAATGTAAAAGAATTAAATGATCCTATTAAAAGACATATGGTAGCTGCACGGATAAGAAAACAGGACCCGTATATATGCTGTCTACAAGAGACACACCTTAAAACAAAGATACACATAGGCTGAAGGTAAAAGGGTGGAAAAAATATTTCATGCAAATGGAAATGAAAAAAAAAGCTTGGGTAGCAATACTTATATCAGACAAAATGGACTTTAAAACAAAGAAAATATTAAGAGATAAAGAAGGCCACTACATAATGATAAAGGGAGCAATCCAACAGAAAGATATAACTATTATAAATATCTACGCACCTAAAATAGGAGCACCTAAATATATAAAGAAGACTTCAATTGAATTAAAGGGTGAGATCAACAGCAATACTATAATAGTAGGGGATTTCAATACCCCACTAACATCACTAGATAGATCCTCAAGAAAGAAAATTAACAAAGAAACAGCAGACTTAAAAGACACACTAGATCAACTCGATTTAATAGATATCTTCAGAACATTTCACCCTAAAGCAGAAGAATATACATTCTTTTCAAGTGCTCATGGTACATTCTCTAGGATAGACAACATGTTAGGGCACAAAAGTGGTCTCAAAAATTTTAAGAAGATTGAAATTATAGCAAGCCCTTTCTCTGATCAAAATGGCATGAAACTAGAAATGAATCACAACAGAAAAGCTCAAAAATTCTCAAACACATGGAAACTAAATAGCAGGTTGTTAAATAACGAATGGATTAAGAATGAGATCAAGAAGATATAAAAAACTCCTAGAAACGAATGATAATGAGCATACAATGACTCAAAATTTATAGAACACAGCAAAAGCAGTACTGAGAGAGAAGTTCTTAGCAATACAGGCTCAGTTTAAGAAGCTAGAAAAAGCTTATATAAACAACTTAACCCTGCATCTAAAAGAACTAGAAAAAGATCAGCAAGTAAAGCCCAAATGTAGAAGAAGGAAGGAAATAATAAAGATCAGAGCAGAAATAAATGACATAGAGGCTAAAGAAACAATACAGAGGATCAATAAAACTAGGAGCTAGTTCTTTGAAAAGGTAAACAAGATTGATGAACCTTTAACCAGACTCACCAAGAAAAGAGAAAGAGGATTCAAATAAATAAAATTAGAAATGAGAGGGGAGAAATAACAACTGACACAACAGAAATATAAAATATTGTAAGAAAATATTATGAAGAACTGTATGCCAAAAAATTAGAAAACTTAGATGAAATGGACAAATTCCTTAAAACATACAATCTTCCAAAAATCAATCTGTAAGAATCAGAAAACTTAAACTGATTACACCAAATGAGATTAAAAGTTATCAAAAAACTCCCAACAAAAAAAAAGTCCTGGGCCAGATGGCTTCACAAGTGAATCCTACCAAATATTCAAAAAAGAACTATCTGCTATACTTCTCAAGCTATTTCAAAAAATTCCAGAGGAAGGAAGACTTCCAAGCTCCTTTTATGAGGCGAGCATACTTCTGATTCCAAAACCAGGCAAAGACAACACAAAGAAAGAAAATCATAGGCCAATATCCCTGATAAATATAGATGCCAAAATCCTCAACAAAATATTAGCAAACCGGATCTAACAATATATGGAAAAAATCATACACCATGATCAAGTGGGATTTATTCTGGAGAGGCAAGGCTGGTACAATATTCTTAAATGAGTCAATGTGATTCATCACATAAAAAAAGGAAGGAGAAAAACCACATGCTAATTTCAATTGATGCAGAAAAAGCATTTGATAAAATCCAGCACCCATTCATGATCAAAACTTTCAACAAAGTGGGAATATAGAGAACATACCTCAATATGATAAAAGCCATCAATGACAAACCCACAGTCAACATCATACTCAATGGGCAAAAATTAAAGGAAATCCTTTTTAGATCAGGAACAAGGGTGGGGTGCCTTCTTTCACCACTCTTATTCAACATAGTCCTGGAAGTACTAGCCACAGAAATCAGACAAGAAGAAGAAATAAAAGGCATTCAAGTTGGAATAAGAGAAGTAAAGCTATCATTATTTGTAGATGATATTATATTGTATATAGGAAACCCTAAACTACTCAGTCAAAAAACTACTGGACCTGATAAATGAATTCAGCAATGTGGCAGGATATAAAATTAATACTCAGATATCAGAGGCATTTTTATACACCAACAATTAACAGTCAGAAAGAGAAATTAAGGAAACAATCCCCTTCACTATTACAACCAAAAAAATAAAGTACCTAGGAGTACATTTAACCAAGTAGAGTAAAGACTTGTACTCAGAAAATTATAAAATATTGATAAAAGAAATCAAGAAAGATACAAACAAATGGAAGCATATACTGTGCTCATGGTTAGAAAGAATAAACATCACTAGAATGTCTATATTACCCAAAGCAATTTATAAATTTAATACAATACCAATTAAAATACCAATGTCATACTTTAAAGATATAGATCACATATTACAAAAATTTATATGGAACCAAAATAGAACATGAATAGCCTCAGCAATCTTAAAAAAGAAGAATACAGGAGGAGGTATCACACTTTCCGATATCAAGCTATACTACTCAAAACAGCCTGGTACTGGCATAAAAAGAGGCACATAGATCAATGGAACAGAATGGAGTACCCAGAAATAAACCCACAGCTCTATGGACAACTGATATTTGAGAAAGGAGGTAAGGGCATACAATAGAGTAAAGACAGCCTCTTCAACAAATGCTGTTGGGAAAATTGGACAGCAAGCTGCAAAAAAATGAAACTAGACCACCAACTTAAACCATTCACAATAATAAACTCAAAATGGATAAAAGACTTAAATGTAAGGCATGAAACCATAAGCATCTTAGAAGAAAACATAGGCAGTACAATCTTCGACATCTCTCGCAGTGATATGTTTGCTGATTATCTCCACAGGCAAGGGAAATAATAGACAAGATAAACAAATGGGACTATATCAAACTAAAAATCTTTTGCACAGCCAAAGACAATAAGAACAGAATAAAAACACAAACTACACAATGGGAGAACATATTTGACAATACATCTGATAAGGCGTTAATAATCAAAATTTATAAAGAACTTGTAAATCTCTAACAGTAGCAAAGGACGATGAAGTGCAGAAATACTTATAAGATAGGGTACTACAATGAATATGGTAGGTACCCTTTTCATTACTTAATGGTAACCACCCTTGAAAAAACCACCACAAAAACACATGACTTAAAAAAGGTAGCAACAGAGGAAAGAAGTATGGAACACAAACAAACAGAAACAAATGATAGAAAAACAAAAGAGAAGAATCAAACTAGATACAAAACTAACAGAAAGCAATTTATAAAATGGTAGTAGGGAACCCACAAGTGTCAATAATTACACTAAATGTAAATGGATTAAACTTACCAATAAAAAGACACAGAGTAGCAGAATGGATTAAAAAAGAAAATCCAACTATATGCTGCCTACAAGAAACACATCTAAGCAACAAGGATAAAAACAAATTCAAAGTGAAAGGCTGGAAAACAATACTCCAAGCAAACAACACCCAAAAAAAAGCAGGTGTAGCAATACTCATATCGGATAATGCTGACTACAAGACAGAAAAAGTACTCATAGACAAAAATGGTCACTTCATAATGATTAAGGGGACACTGAATCAAGAAGACATAACAATCCTTAATATATATGCACCAAACCAAGGAGCACCAAAATATATAAGACAGCTACTTATTGACCTTAAAACAAAAACTAACAAAAATACAATCATACTTGGAGACCTCAATACTCCGCTGACGGCTCTAGATCGGTCATCTAAACAGAGAATCAATAAAGATATAGTGGCCTTGAACGAAATACTAGAACACCTGGATATGATAGACATCTACAGGACACTTCATCCCAAAGCGACAGAGTATACATTTTTCTCTAGTGTACATGGAACATTCTCAAGAATTGACCATATGTTGGGCCACAAAGACAATATCAGCAAATTTAGAAAAATTGAAATTGTACCAAGCATATTTTCTGATCATAAAGCCTTGAAACTAGAATTCAACGGCAAAAAAGAGGGGGAAAAACCCACAAAAATGTGGAAACTAAACAACATACTCCTAAAAAATGAATGGGTCAAAGAAGAAATAAGCGCAGAGATCAAAAGATACATACAGACAAATGAAAATGAAAATACGACATATCCGAATCTCTGGGATGCAGCAAAAGCAGTAATAAGAGGAAAGTTCATATCACTTCAGGCCTATATGAACAAACAAGAGAGAGCCGAAGTAAACCACTTAACTTCACACCTTAAGGAACTAGAAAAAGAAGAACAAAGACAACCCAAAACCAGCCGAAGAAAGGAGATAATAAAAATCAGAGCAGAAATAAATGAAATAGAGAACAGAAAAACTATAGAAAAAATCAATAAAACAAGGAGCTGGTTCTTTGAAAAGGTCAACAAAATTGACAAACCCTTGGCAAGACTCACCAAGGAAAAAAGGCACAGGACTCAAATAAATAAAATCCAAAATGAAAGAGGAGAGATCACCACAGACATCATAGATATACAAAGAATTATTGTAGAATACTATGAAAAATTATATGCCACCAAATACAACAATCTAGAAGAAATGGATAAATTCCTAGAACAATACAACCTTCCTAGACTGAGTCATGAAGAAGCAGAAAGCCTAAACAGACCAATCAGCAGGGAGGAAATAGAAAAAACTATTAAAAACCTCCCCAAAAATAAAAGTCCAGGCCCAGACGGTTATACTAGTGAATTCTATCAAACATTCAAAGAAGACTTGGTTCCTATTCTACTCAAAGTCTTCCAAAAAATTGAAGAAGAAGCAATACTTCCAAACACATTTTACGAAGCCAACATAACCCTCATACCAAAACCTGGCAAGGATGGCACAAAGAAAGAAAACTACAGACCAATATCTCTAATGAATAGAGATGCTAAAATTCTAAACAAAATACTGGCAAACCGAATACAACAACATATTAAAAAAATAATACATCATGATCAAGTGGGATTCATCCCAGAATCTCAAGGATGGTTCAACATACGCAAAACGGTTAACGTAATACACCATATCAACAAAACAAAGAACAAAAACCACATGATCTTATCAATAGATGCAGAAAAGGCTTTTGATAAAATACAACACAATTTTATGTTTAAGACTCTCAACAAAATGGGTATAGAAGGAAAATATCTCAACATGATAAAGGCCATATATGATAAACCATCAGCTAACATCATATTAAATGGCACTAAACTGAAGGCTTTCCCCCTTAAATCAGGAACAAGACAGGGTTGTCCACTCTCTCCACTCTTATTTAACGTGGTGCTAGAAGTTCTGGCCAGAGCAATCAGACAAGACAAAGAAATAAAAGGCATCCATATTGGAAAAGAAGAAGTAAAGGTATCACTTTTTGCTGATGATATGATCCTATACATCGAAAACCCGAAGGACTCCACAAAAAGATTATTAGAAACAATAAACCAATACAGTAAGGTCGCAGGATACAAAATTAACATACAGAAGTCCATAGCCTTTCTCTATGCCAACAATGAAATATTAGAAAACGAACTCAAAAAAATAATCCCCTTCACGATTGCAACAAAAAAAATAAAATACCTAGGAATAAACATAACAAAGAATGTAAAGGACCTATATAATGAAAATTACAAAGCATTGTTAAGGGAAATCGAAAAAGATACAATGAGATGGAAAAATATTCCTTGCTCTTGGATAGGAAGAATAAATATAATCAAAATGGCCATATTACCCAAAGCAATATACAAATTTAATGCAATTCCCATCAAAATTCCTATGAGATTTTTTAAAGAAATGGAACAAAAAATCATCAGATTTATATGGAACTATAAAAATCCCCGAATAGCCAAAACAATCCTAAGGAAAAAGAATGAAGCTGGGGGCATTACAATACCTGACTTTAAACTATATTATAGGGCCACGATAATCAAAACAGCATGGTATTGGCAGAAAAATAGACACTCAGACCAATGGAACAGAATAGAAAGCCCAGAAATAAAACCACATATATATGGTCAAATAATCTTTGATAAAGGGGCCAACAACACACAATGAAGAAAAGAAAGCCTCTTCAACAAATGGTGTTGGGAAAACTGGAAAGCCACATGCAAAAGAATGAAACTCGACTACAGCCTGTCCCCGTGTACTAAAATTAATTCAAAATGGATCAAAGACCTAAATATAAGACCTGAAACAATAAAGTACATAGAAGAAGACATAGGTACTAAACTCATGGACCTAGGTTTTAAAGAACATTTTATGAACTTGACTCCAATGGCAAGAGAAGTGAAGGCAAAGATAAATGAATGGGACTACATCAGAATAAAAAGTTTTTGCTCAGCAAGAGAAACTGATATAAAAATAAACAGACAGCCAACTAAATGGGAAATGATATTTTCAAACAACAGCTCAGATAAGGGCCTAATTTCCAAAATTTACAAAGAACTCATAAAACTCAACAACAAACAAACAAACAATCCAATAAAAAAATGGGAAGAAGACATGAATAGACACTTCTCCCAGGAAGAGATACAAATGGCCAACAGATATATGAAAAAATGCTCAGCTTCATTAGTTATTAGGGAAATGCAAATCAAAACTACAATGAGATACCACCTCACACCTGTTAGATTAGCTATGATCAACAAGAAGTGTAATAGCAAATGTTGGAGAGGCTGTGGAGAAAAAGGAACCCTCATTCACTGTTGGTGGGACTGTAAGGTAGTACAACCATTATGGAGGAAAGTATGGTGGTTCCTCAAAAAACTGCAAATAGAACTACCTTATGACCCAGCAATCCCTCTACTGGGTATATACCCCCAAAACTCAGAAACATTGATACGTGAAGACACATGTAGCCCCATGTTCATTGCAGCACTGTTCACAGTGGCCAAGACATGGAAACAACCAAAAAGCCCTTCAATAGAAGACTGGATAAAGAAGATGTGGCACATATACACTATGGAATACTACTCAGCCATAAGAAACGATGACATCAGATCATTTACAGCAAAATGGTGGGATCTTGATAACATTATAAGGAGTGAAATAAGTAAATCAGAAAAAAACAAGAACTACATGATTCCATAAATTGGTGGAACATAAAAATGAGACTAAGAGACATGGACAAGAGTGTGGTGGTTACCAGGGGTGGGGGGAGGGAGGACAGGGGGAGAGTTAGGGGGAGGGGGAGGGGCACAGAGAACTAGATAGAGGGTGGCGAAGGACAATCTGACTTTGGGCGAGGGGTATGCAACATAATTTAATGACAAAATAACCTAGACATGTTTTCTTTGAATATATGTACCCTGATTTATTAATGTCATCCCATTACCATTAATAAAAATTTATTTAAAAAAAAAAAAAAAAAAAAAAGAACTTGTAAATCTCAACACCAGAAAGACAAACAGTGCAATCAAAAAGTGGGCAAAAGAAATGAATAGACAGTTCTCCAAAGAGGATATACAGATGGCCAATAGGCATATAAAAAAAATGCTCAACATCACTAATCATTAGAGAAATGCAAATTTAAACCACAATGCGATATCATCTCATACCGGTCAGAATAACACTCATCAACAAAACAACACAGAATAAGTGCTGGCAAGGATGTGGAGAAAAGGGAACCCTCTTACACTGCTGGTGGAAATGCAGACTAGTGCAGCCTCTGTGGAAAATAGTATGGAGATTCCTCAAAAAATTGAAAATCAAACTGCCTTTTGACCCAGCCATCTCACTTTTAGGAATATACCCCAAAAACACCATAGAACAGTTCCAGGAGAAATGCACTCCCATGTTTATAGCAGCATTGTTCACAATAGCGAAGATCTGGAAACAACCCAAATGTTTGTCAGAGGATGAGTGGATTAAAAAGCTTTGGTACATATATACTATGGAATACTACTCAGCCATAAAAAATGATGACATCGGATCATTTACAATAACATGGTGGACCTTGATAACATTATACAGAGTGAAATAAGTAAATCAGAAAAAACTAAGAACTATATGAACCCATACATATATGGGACATAAAAATGAGACTCAGAGACATGGACAAGAATATGATGGTAGCAGAGATGGGTTGGAGGGGTGGGGAGGGGGCGAGGAAGGAGAGGGTGGGGGTAGGGAAAGGGGAGGGGCACAAAAAGCCAGATAGAAGGTGACAGAAGATAATTTGACTTTGGGTGAGGGGTATGCAGCATAATCAAATGTCAAGATAATCTGGAGATGTTTTTCAGAACATATGTACCCTGATTTATCAATGTCACTGCATTAAAATTAATAAAAATAAGATTAAAAAAGAAATCAACCCACACCTACATGGTCAATTAATATTTCACAAAGAAAGCAAGAACATACAAAGAGGTATTTAATGAATGGTGTTGGGAAATTAGACAGGTATTTGTAAAATAATAAAACTAGACCACCTTCTGTAACTATATATAATAAAACATTAAAAATGTATTAAATACTTTAATATTAGACTCAATATCATAAAAATTGAGGAGTGATGTCAGAGAAATGGCACCGTGAGGAGTGTTATCGATAAATCTCCCCATTATTTCAACAAGTTCTTCGACCAGAGACAAAAAAGTTTATCTTTGGAGTGTCTAGAATCACCACATTCTGAAAACTAAGGTATGATCAAGCAGAAAATTGACTAAATATATAATCAAACTGAAGGAAATAAAACAGAGAAAGAACACTCCGCCTTCCTCAATAACCTGAACAAGGGCTGCTTTCACTTGGAACTGAGAGAGAGTGAGGGCTAAGGGAGGCAAAGGGTGTGGAGAGAGCCAGACTGTGGCACAGACATCCAAGCCAAGGAAAGAGTGTGCCCACGGCGACCCAGTGAACGCGAGCTAATGCCTGCGCTGAACTCTGGCAAAGACGGGCAAGTGGCGGCTGCCAATAGCCCTGATATTCTGGTCAGCGAGCATGGATAGTGTGCGAGAGGTTCCTTCTAGCACCCTGGGAATGGGCGCCCATGTTCCTGGACAGAGGGGCAGGGTCAAAGGCCTTTGCGTGGGCTGTGACCTGAGTCTCAGTGTGGTCCCTGCACCGTGAACAGTGGCGCACAGAGAGTGCATGAAAGTGAACTTCCCTACACCTGAACTTCTCCGGGTGGGCAGGGCACCTCACCCAGCCATTCCGGCTAACATCCTTGGGAAGAAAAAAATACAAAAGTGTTAGGGGGACGGGCGCTCAAGCAGCTTGCAATCTGACTTGGGAGCAGATCTGCGGATTCAATCGCTGAAATTAGCTTAACCCACAGTCTGCTTACCTTCCAACTGACCTATGTGGCTTTAACTTACAAGATCTCTCTCAGTTCAGAGATCTAAGACAAAAGGTGTGATATTTTTTAGTGGCTCTTGCTATGCAAGTAGGGGTGGGGGCAACTTCTGTTTGGCAGAGCTTTCATACCCAGGGCTATACCTTACAAAGAGGGTCTTGGCAGCTTTTAAGACAGCGGTTCTCAACCTGTGGGTCACGACCCCATATTTTCCGATGGCTTTAGGCAACCCCTGTGTTTTGGTCATTCGACCCCTGCCAGGGTCACAACCTACAGGTTGAGAACCGCTGTTTTAAGACATCCTGTTCTGCTAGCAGCAACTAGGGCATAATTTTCCCAGTCAAAACAGGTTACAAAGTACAAAAAGCCTGGGGAGAGTGGTCCCACAGAGTGCTGAGGCATACTGAAAATGCCTGGAGGTTCATAGAAAGGCACCTTGAGATGAATTAGCTCTCAGCCCTTCCTGATTATGCTGGCAGCTTTGACTGATAGAGCCTTACCCAGAGCCCTGCACTGAGTGGAGATAGAGTGGGGATTTGCCAGCTCTTTGAGCCTCTTACTCTCCAGGCAGAGGCAGCGGCAACCCCATAGCTGGATCATCATGCTGTCAACTCAGGAAGGAAAGACTAGGAGAGAGGCTCTAGGAAAACAAACTCTCTCATTGTCAGAGTCTGAAAATGCTAATGAGCCTCAATTGCCAATGAGACTGAAGCCTAATATATGATCTCGTCATAGAGACTTATCACCTGCAAATCTCTACCTAAGCTTGCCACAGGGGCAGAGTGTGGGGTACAGAATCACCAACCAGGAAAAGGGAGAGGAAAGAAAAAGGAAGCATATAACCTCTCAAAATCAAGAAAAATCCACAGACTTTATAACTTTTTTCATTTTTTTTGTTTCTTTCATTTTTGTCTTGATTATTTTCTTTTTCTTCCACCTTGGTCCTTTTATTCTCTGCCCATCTTATTCTTTCTTTTCTTGACCTACACTACTCATAAGTGTTACATTTCCCATTTTCTTTCTTTTCTTCTTCCTTTCTCTCTATGAGGGTTGCACTCAAAAACCTTTCACTCTCTCTTTCTTTGTTCTTTTTTCTTCTTTTCCTTTTATCCTCTTTCTTTTTTTCTCCCTCTGTATTAGTTTTGTCTTTTCTCCTTTAATTTTCCTCTCATTCAATCCTCAATTATGAACAAGTTATTTTATTTGGGACTCAAATATTTTCTTTGTTGCACTTTGGATGCTTTTTACTTTGCTTTTTAACTCATGAGCATTCCTCCCAAACCAGGCTCTCTATTCTATCTAGTTTTTGTTCCACCTAATATAATAGTAATTTTTAATTTTTTTTCTTTTTCCTGTTTCCCTCTTATCTCTCTCATTATATCTCTTAGTTGACCATCACTTACAAGTAAATCATTTTATTCTTGACCCAAATTTATTCCTTTTTTCCATTTTGTGGGTCTCTAACTTATTTTTTGCCCCTTTATCACTTCTCCCGAACTCTGGTTCTCCATTATAGGTAGTTTTTGTTTCATTTAGCAGAATTTAATTCACAGATAAAAATGATTTTTTTTTCTCAAAGAGGAGGGGAGAGGAGAGGGAGAAAAAAAGGGGAAAATAATAAAATTCTTTTTTTCCATTTTATCTTTTTTTTACTTTTTATTCCTTATTAATTCTCATTAGTATTATTTACAAAATAAACCTCAGCTGCCATTAGGGAAAAATAAATTGAATATCATGGATACAAAAGACAGAGATATAGCAAAGATAGATGAAAAAAATCTATGGAGAAAAAATTTAATATATTGGAAACCTTGGAGCTAAATGATGAGAATTTAAAATAGAAATCCTAAAAATACTCAGAGATATACAAGAAAACATAGAAAGGCAATTTATGGAGCTCAGAAAACAACTCAATGAACACAAAGAATATATTACCAAGGAAATTTAAACAATAAAAACAAATCAAACATAGATGAAAAACTCAATTCATGAACTAAAAAATGAGGTAACAAGCTTAGTTAATAGAACAGGCCAGATAGAAGGTAAGATTAGTGACATAGAAGACAAGCCACTTGAAGCACAACAGAGAGAAGAAGAAAGAGACTCAAAAAATTTAAAAAATGAGAAAGCCCTACAGGAATTGTCTGACTCCATCAAAAAGGATAACATAAGAATAATAGGTATATCAGAGGGAGAAGAGAGAGAAAGTGGAATGGAGAATATATTCAAACAAATAATAGATAATAACTTCCCAAACCTGTGGAAAGAACTAAAGCCTCCAATTCAAGAAGCAAACAGAACACCGAGTTTCCTTAATCCCAACAAACCTACTCCAAGGCACATCAAAATGAAATTGGCACAAACCAACAACAAAGAAAAAATTCTCAAGGCATCCAGGGAAAAGAAGAATACAACATATAAAGGAAGGACTATTAGATTATCATCAGATTTCTCAGCAGAAATTTGACAAGGTAGAAGAGAGTGGGCCCCAAATTTAAATTCCTGAAAGAGAGGGAACTTTCAGCCAAGAATATTATACCCATCAAAGCTATCCTTCAAATACGAAGGAGAAATGAAAACATTCACAGATACAGAAAAGATGAGGGAATTTATCATCAGAAAACCCCCACTCCAGGAAATACCAAAGGGGGTTTTCCAACAAGATTCAAAGAAAAAAAAAAAAACCACAAGTAAAAGCTCCACCAAGAACACAATAAAACCAAATTTAAACTATGACAACAAAAGAAAAAAATAGGGGAAAGGATGGAGATTAACAGTAGCAAAGGACAATGGAGTGCAGAAGCACTCATAAGATAGTGTATTACAATGAACATGGTAGGTACCTTTTCATTACTTAATGGTAACTGCCCTTGAAAAAATCATCACAGAAGCACATGACTTAAAAAAGGTAGACTTAAACAGAGGAAAGATATATGGAATATAACAACAACAATGAAAAAGATAGAAAAACAAAAGAGAAAAATCAAACAAGATACAAAACTAAAAGAAAGCACTTTATAAAATGGCAATAGTGAACCCAAAGTGTCAAAAATTACACTAACTGTAAATGGATTAAACTCACCAATATAAAGGAACAGAGTAGCAGAATGGATTAAAAAAGAAAATCCAACTGTATCCTGCCTACAAAAAACACATATAAGAAACAAGAATAAAAACATAATTCAAAGTAAAAGGCTTGAAAACAATACTCCAAGCAAATAACATCCAAAAAAGAGCAGATGTAGCAATACTCATATCTGATAATGCTGATTAAAAGAGAGCAAAAATACTCAGAGACAAAAATGATCATTTCATAATGATTAAGGGGACACTGAATCAAGAAGATATAACAATCCTTAATACATATGCAACAAAACAAGTAGCACCAAAATATATAAGACAGCTATTTATTGACATAGAAACAAAAACTGACAAAAATACAATCATACTTGGAGACCTCAATACACCGCTGACAGCTCTAGATCGTTCATCTAAACAGAAAATCAATAAAGATATATTGGCCTTAAACAAATACTAGAGCACCTAGATATGATACACATCTACAGGGCATTTCATCACAAAGCGACAGAGTATTTTTCTCTAGTATACATGGAACATTCTGAAGAATTGAACATATGTTGGGCTACAAAAATAACATCAGCAAATTCAGAAAAATTGAAATTGTACCAAGCATATTTTCTGATCATAAAGCTTTGAAACTAAAATTCAACAGCAGAAAAGAGGGGAAATAACCCACAAATATGAGGAAACTAAACAACATACTTTTAAAAAATGAATGGATCAAAGAAGAAATAAATGCAGAGATCAAAAGATATATACAAACATATGAAAATGATAATACAATATCAGAATCTCTGGGATGCAGCAAAAACAGTAATAAGGAAGTTCATATTACTTCAGGCCTATATGAACAAACAAGAGAGAGCCCAAGTAAACCACTTAACTTCACACCTTAAGGAACTAGAAAAAGAACAAAGACAACCCAAAACCAGCCATAGAAAAAAATAATAAAAATCAGAGCAGAAATAAATGAAATAAAGAACAGAAAAACTATAGAAAAATTAATAAAACAAAAAGCTGTTCTTTGTTTTTTTAAAAAACTATTTTTTTATCTTATTTTTATTAATTTTAATGCAGTGACATTAATAGATCAGGGTACATATGTTCTGAGAAAACATCTCCAGATTATTTTGACCTTTAATTATGCTGCATACCCCTCACCCAAAGTCTTTGAAAATACACTATGGAAAACTACTCAGCCATAAGAAAATCACATCGCATCATTTACAGCAAAATGGTGTGATCTGGATAACATTATACGAAGTGAAATAAGTAAATCAGAAAAAACAGGAACTGCATTATTCCATACGTAGGTGGGACATAAAAGTGAAACTAAGAGACATTGATAAGAGTGTGGTGGTTATGGGGGAAGGGGGAATAGGGAGAGGGAAAGGGGGAGGGGGAGGGGCACAAAGAAAACTAGATAGAAGGTGACAGAGGACAATCTGACTTTGGGTGATGGGTATGCAACATAATTGAACGACAAGATAACCTGGACATGTTATCTTTGAATATATGTATCCTGATTTATTGATGTCGCCCCATTAAAAAAAT
Source organism: Saccopteryx leptura (assembly GCF_036850995.1). Taxonomy (NCBI): domain Eukaryota; kingdom Metazoa; phylum Chordata; class Mammalia; order Chiroptera; family Emballonuridae; genus Saccopteryx; species Saccopteryx leptura. The sequence goes on along the minus strand of NC_089508.1, from coordinate 136,540,839 downwards.
GAAATTATTAAAAAAATTATTAAAAAAAAAGAAAATATCAACAAAATTGACAAATCCTTGGCAAGACTCACCAAGGAAAAAAGAGAAAGGACTCATATAAACAAAATCCAAATTGAAAGAGGAGAAATTACCACAGACATCATAGATATACAAAGAATTATTGTAGAATACTATGAAAAACTATATGCCACCAAATTCAACAATCTAGAAGAAATGGATAAATTCCTGAAACAATACAACATTCCTAGACTGAGTCAGGAAGAATCAGACAGCCTAAAGAGACCAATTAGCAGGGAGGAAATAGAAAAAACTATTAAAAACCTCACCAAAAATAAAAGTTCAGGTGCAGACGGTTATACTAGTGAATTCTATCAAACATTCACAGAAGACTTGGTTCCTATTCTACTCAAAGTCTTCCAAATAATGGAAGAAGAAGCAATACTTCCAAACACATTTTATGAGGCCAACATAACCCTCATACCAAAATCAGGCAAGGATGGCACAAACAAAAAAAACTATAGTCCAATATCTCTAATGAATACAGATACTAAAATACTACACAAAATACTAGCAAATAGAATACAACAACATAATAAAAAAATAATACATCATGATCAAGTGGGATTCAACCCAGAATCTCATAGATGGTTCAACATATGTAAAACAGTTAATGTAATACACTATATCAACAAAACAAAGAACAAAAAACACATGATCTTATCAATAGATGCAGAAAATGAATTCAATAAAATACAAAACAACTTTATGTTTAAGACACTCAACAAAACTGGTATAGAAGGAAAATATCTCAACATTATAAAGGCCATATATGATAAACCATCAGCTAACATCATATTAAATGGCATAAAACTGAAGGCTTTCACTCTTAAATCATGAACAAGACAGGGTTAACTACTTTCTCCACTCTTATTTAACATGGTGCTAGAAGTTCTAGCCAGAGCAATAAGACAAGATAAAGAAATAAAAGTCATCCATATCGGAAAAGAAGAAGTAAAGGTATCACTTTTTGCAGATGATATGATCCTATACATCGAAAACCCCAAAGACTCCACAAAAAGTTTACTAGAAACAATAAACCAAAACAGTAAGGTCACAGGATACAAAATTAATATACAAAATTCTGTAGCCTTTCTATATGCTAACAATGAAACATTAGAAAACAAACTCACCAAGGAAAAAATAATCCCCTTCACAATTGCAACAACAAAAAATTCCTAGAAATAAACATAACAAAGAATGTAAAGGACCTATATAATAAAAACTACAAAGCAGCCCTGGCCAGATGGCTCAGTGGTAGAATGTCAGCCTGTGTGCAAAAGTCCCGGGTTCGATTCCCAGCCAGGGCAGACAGGAGAAGTGCCCATCTGCTTCTCTGCCCCTCCCCCTATCCTTCCTTTCTGTCTCTCTCTTCCCCTTTTGCAGCTGAGGCTCAATTGGAGCAAAGATGGCCCGCGTGCTGGGGATGGCTTTATGGCCTCTGCCTCAGGTGCTAGAGTGTCTCTGGTCTCAACAGAGCGATGCCCCGGATGGGCAGAGCATCACCCCCTGGTGGGCGTGCCGGATTGATCCTGGTTGGGCGCATGCGGGAGTCTGTCTGACTGCCTCCCTGTTTCCAGCTTCAGAAAAATGCAAAAAAAAAACTCAAAAAACAAACAAAAAAACCCTACAAAGCATTGTTAAGGAAATAAAAAAATATACAATGAGATGGAAAAAATTCCTTGTTCTTGGATAGGAAGAATGAATATTATCAAAATGGCCATATTACCCAAAGCAATATACAAATTTAAATCAATTCCTATGAAAATCCCAATGTAATTTTTTAAAGAAATGGAACAAAATATCATCAGATTTATATGGAACTATAAAAAACCCCAAATAGCCTAAGCAATCCTAAGGAAAAAGAATGAAGCTAGGGGAATTACAATACCTGACTTCAAACTATATTATAGGGCCATGACAGTCAAAACAGCATGGTATTGGCAGAAAAATAGACACTCAGACCAATGGAACAGAATAGAAAGTCCAGAAATAAAAACACATATATATGGTCAAATAATTTTCGATAAAGGGGCCAACAATACACAGTGGAGAAAAGAAAGCCTCTTCAATAAATGGTGCTGGGAAAACTGGAAAGCCACATGCAAAAGAATAAAACTTGACTACAGCTTGTTCCCTTGTACGAAAATTAATTCAAAATGGATGAAAGACCTAAATATAAGACCTGAAACAATAAAGTACATAGAAGAAGACATAGGTACTAAACTCATGGACCTGGGTTTTAAAGAGCATTTTATGAATTTGACTCCAAAGCAAGAGAAGTGAAGGAACTACAGCAAACCAAGAAGTTTTTGCTCAGCAAGAGAAACTGACAACAAAATAAACAGACATCCAACTAAAAGAAAAATGATATTTTCAAACAACAGCTCAGATAAGGGCCTAATATCCAAAATATAGAAAGAACTCATAAAACTCAACAACAAACAAACAATCCAATAAAAAAATGGGAAGAGGGCATGAACAGACACTTCTCCATTTGTGGAAAAAATACAAATGGCCAACAGATATATGAAAAGATGCTCATCTTCATTAGTTATTAGAGAAATGCAAATCAAAACTACAATGAGGTACAACCTCACACCTATTAGATTAGCTATTATCAACAAGACAGGTAATAGCAAATGTTGGAGAGGCTGTGGAGATAAAGAAACCCTTATTCACTGTTGGTGGGAATGTAAAGTAGTATAACCATTATGGAAGAAAGTATGGTAGTTCCTCAAAAAACTGAAAATGGAACTACCTTATGACCCAGCAATCCCTCTACTGGGTATATACCCCCCAAACTCAGAGACATTAATACATAAAGACACATGGAGTCCCATGTTCATTGCAGCATTGTTCACAGTGGCCAAGACATAAAAATAACCAAAAAGCCTTTCAATAGATGACTGGATAAAGAAGATGTGGCACATATATACTATGGAATACTACTCTGCCATAAGAAATGATGACATCGGATCATTTACAACAAAATGTTGGATCTTGATAACATTATATGGAGTGAAATAAGTAAATCAGCAAAAACCAAGAACTACATGATTCTATACATAGGTGGGACATAAAAACAAGACTAGGAGACATGGACAAGAGTGTGGTGGTTATGGGGGGTGGGGAGTGAGAGGGGGAGGGGAAGTGGCACAAAGAAAACTAGGTAGAAGGTGACAGAGAACAATCTGATTTTGGGTGATGGGTATGCAACAAAATTGAATGACAAGATAACCTGGACATGTTTTCTTTGAACATATGTACCCTGATTTATGGATGTCACCCCATTAAAATTAATAAAAATTTAAAAAATCATAAAAATCCTTGAAGAAAATCATAGGCAGTAAAATATCAGATATTACTATACCAATATATATTTTTTATATATCTCCTTAGGCAAGGCAAACCAAAGAAAAAAAATAAACAAATGAATCTACATCAAACTGGAAAATTTTTGCACAATAAAGGAAACCATCATTAAAATGAAAAGACAACTCTTACTAAATAGGAGAGTGTATTTGCCAATAATACATTTAATGAGGGTGTTAATATACAAAATTTATTTTAAAAACTTATAAAATTCAATGCTAACCCCCCCCAACAATCCAATTAAAAATGGCAAAAGGATCTGAATACATAGTTCTCTAAAGAGGATATACATATGGCTAACATGCATATAAAAAGATGCTCATTGTTCACAGTGGCCAGGACATGGAAACAACCAAAAAGCCCATCAATAGATGACTGGATAAAGAAGATGTGGCACATATACACTATGGAATACTACTCAGCCATAAGAAATGATGACATCAGAACATTTACAGCAAAATGGTGGGATCTTGATAACATGATACGAAGCGAAATAAGTAAATCAGAAAAAAACAGGAACTGTATTATTCCATACGTAGGTGGGACATAATAGTGAAACTAAGAGACATTTATAAGAGTGTGGTGGTTACGGGGGGGGAGGGAGGAATGGGAGAGGGATAGGGGGTGGGGAGGGGCACAAAGAAAACAAGATAGAAGGTGACAGAGGACAATCTGACTTTGGGTGGTGGGTATGCAACATAATTGAACGACAAGATAACCTGGACTTGTTATCTTTGAATATATGTATCCTGATTTATTGATGTCACCCCATTAAAAAAATAAATTAATAAAAAAAAAAAAAAAAAAAAAAAAAAAAAAGAAACAAGAAGGGGAAAAAAGAATAAATGTTAAATAGAAATAGTAAAAAAAAAAAAAAAAAAAAAAAAAAAAAAAAAAAAAAAAAGATGCTCAGTGTCACTTATTATCAGAGAAATGCAACTTAAAACCTCAATGAGATACCTTACACCTGTCAGAATAGCTATTATTAATAAATCAACAAACAACAAGTGTTGGCTGTGATGTGGAGAAAAGGGAACATTCATGCACATCTGGTGGAAATGCAGATTAGGTAGCCACTGTAGAAAGCAGTATGGAGTTTTCTCAAAAACTTAAAAATAGAACTGCCTTATGACCCTGCTGGGCATTTTTCTGAAGAAACCCAAAACACTAATTTGAAAAAATAAAAGCACCCCTATGTTTATTGCAGCATTATTTACAGTAGCAAGATTTAGAAGCAGCCCAAGTGTCCATCCGTAGATCAGTGGATAGTAAAAAAGGTCTTGTTTATTTGCATAATAGAATACTATTTGGAGGTAAGAAAGTAGGAAATACTATGCTTTACAACAGCATGGATGGACTGGAGAGCATAATGCTAAGTGAAAGAAACCAGTCAGAGAAAAACAAGTACCTTAAGATTTCACTCATATGTGAAATCTAATTAACAAAATCAACTAACAAAAAAATAAAGAAAGACTCACCAATACAGAGCAGACTAACAGCTGTCGGGCATGGGAAATCAGCTGGTTGAAGAGGGTAGAAGTATTTAGCAATTTAGCAACTAAGGGAAAAAAGAAAAAACTCATGGATAATAACAACAGTGTGGTGATTCCAGAGGTTGTGTAGGGAGCTGTGGTGGAGGAGGGCTTTAGGAAGATGAATGGTGATCAACAAAGACTTGACTTAAGATGGTGAAAACACACAATATAGTGTACAGATGATACAGTGTAAAATTCTGTCCCTGAAACCTGCATAATTTTATTAACCTGTGTCACCCCAATAAATTCAATAAAAAGGGGGGAAATCTGATAATATTTTGAACATATCTGTTTAGAAAGAAGGCATAATTACCTTTTAGTGAGGGAAATATCTTAATAACAAGGCCACCTGAGCATAGCTTAGGTAGGAAAAAAAATTACAGGAATTTGTAAATGGGAGCAGGAGGAGAAGGTTCTTAAAGAGGGGAGAAGCTGAGTAATGGGAAGGACAGTCCAATAGAGAACTCCATATGGTCCTAAATGGACCATGGGTTTTTCATTCACTGATGCCTAGAACTGAATTTAGAGTTGGTTCTTACCTGGTGCTATAGTTATTCTCAGCTCCCTTCAAACTTTAAAAGTGGTACTCATATTGAATTTACTTAGGAATAAAGAATGGTAGGAAAGAGATGCTCAAACCCAGCAGCTGAGGGATGGGATGAGCAGGTTGCAATGGAGGGTAAAGATATGACAAAGTTCATTTCTTCTAGATGTATTTGAAAGTGACACCAGGAATGGGGGTAGGAAAGAGGGAGGAAAAGGGAAAACACTCTGGCTACTTCTGTATTCACTCAGATATCTTCCTTTGAATCTAAAGAATATGTCCAGTAGCTACCAAGTTGCTCTGTTTCCTCCCACATGCTGTTGAGTGGTAAACAAACAACTTCCTTTCAGCTCCAGAGATTTTACCTTGGCATGAAACATCTCAATGTTTTCATAGCTGTGAAAAGAAATTTGACCCCTAGGGGGTGATCATCTCACATGGTAAAGGGGAGAGATTTGGGGAGGCAAAAACAATGAGGAAACAGTCTGAACTTCCCAATTTTAGTCCCCATTACTAGGTACTGCCACACAGGCACCCATGGTACAGAGACATCTGTGTAGTAATATTCTCAGCCATCAAAAGCAAATTCTTTTTGTGCTTGGAGGGCACCTTGCTTCCAGATGCAAGTTGCTGAGAATGCGTGAGCCCACCCCTCCTGCCACTCACAAGAGGTTTGGGATAGGACAGAATTCCTTCTGTCTGGAGCGGGGATGGTAGTCCTTGAGGAGATGAGATTTTAGACAATATGACTGCAGCTGGGTAAACTAGGCCTGCGGAACGGGAAAGAGGACCATCCCAAAGTGATGTGGAGACTGAAAACTAATAGTTGGAGGCAATAAAATAATACAAGTTCACCCAAATACTACTGACTTACAGTGGAGTCAGGCTTCAGCTTTGGTTCAGTTAGCTCTCCAGGGGTGATCCTGGTATTGGAAAGCCCAGAGTTGAAAATGGAGTTGACAATAGCACCACTCATTCTCCACACAACACAATTTCCCTCTTGCTCCTCCTTGAATAAAACTGGATGATGGAACTGGCTTCTCTCTTCTGCTTCATTGCCAGCTGAGTTTATGAGCCTGTGATCTCTCTTTTCAGGCCTAATTGTTTGCAGAAAGTCCCCAACATTCCCCCAAGGATAATGGGGCCAGTGATGACAGACTAATAGGTTGGGAAATACTTATTAAGCAGCTGATTCTTTAGAAATCAAAATAGAACAAAACACTCTTGTATGTATATTTTTTCATGAATTTTGGTAAAGTTATACACATTACAGCCATTATAACCACCCCCCAAAAGTTCCTTGTGCTCCTTCCAGAAGTCAATCTCCCTTAACTCTCTTCCTCAGACAATGAATGATCTGCTTCCTGTCACTATTGATTGTTTAGTCATTCTTTTTAAATGGACTCACTTAGCATGTGCTGTTGTGCTACTGCTTTCACTCAAAGTGCTTTTCAGATTCATCTGTGTGTATCAGTGTGTGTATTATTCCTTTTTATTTCTAACTAGTTTTCAATTGTATGGAGGTGTCAGAACTTATTTGTTTATATGTTGATGGACATTAGAGTCCTTCCAGTTTTTAAATATTAGGAATAAAATTGCTATGAACATTCATGTACAAGTTCTTGTACAGACTAATATATTCATTTCTCTTGGGTAAATAACTAAGTATGAGATTGCTGGCTGTGTAGAGACTATGTTTAACTTTGCAAGAAACTGTCAAATAGTTTTCTATTGATAATAACAATTTACAGTCTGACCAACATGTATGAGGGTTCCCATTGCTCCATATATCACAACACTTGTTACTATCTCTCTTTTTTATTTGGCCATTCTATGGGTGTTACATGAAATTGTACTGTGGCTACTGATGTTGAATATCTATCTCATCATGCTCTTGTTACTCACTTGAATATCTTTTTTTATGTAGTGTCTGTTCAAATATTGTCTTTATTTGTTATAGTGTTTGCCATATTAAATTATAAAGGATTTCTTGTAAATGTATTTTTTATTTTCTTTTTTAAACAGTATTCTCAGAAAGCCGTTTTTAATTTTGATGAAATACAATTTAACATTATTTAATGGTTTTTGCCCTTTGTGTCCTAACTAAAAAATATTTGACCATCTTGAGGTGGTGGAGATTTTCTCCTATATTTTCTTCTGACACTGTTATAATTTTAGCACTTATGTTTAAGTTTATGATATTTTTAGAGTTAAGTTTTGTGAATGGCATAAAGTAAGGTTTGAGATTCTTTTTTAAAACTGACATTTAATTGTTCCCATATAATTTGTTGAAAAAAACCTACAATTTATTTAATGAATTATTTGACATCTTTGTTGAAAACAATGTGTATTGTGCATTTACTTCTGCATTCTTTTTTTAAAATATTTTTTATTAATTTTAATGGGGTGACATTGATCAATCAGGGTACATAGGTTCAGAGAAAACATCTCCAGGTTATTTTGAAATTTGATTATGTTGCATACCCATCACGCAAAGTCAAACTGTCTTCCGTTACCTTCTATCTGGTTTTCTCACTTTCTCCCCTATCCCCCCTCCCGTAACCACCACACTCTTGTCCATGTCCCTGAGTCTCATTTTTATGTCCCACCTATGTAAGGAATTATATAGTTCTTAGTTTTTTCTGATTTACTTATTTCACTCAGTCTAATGTTATCAAAGTCCATACATGTTGTTGTAAATGATCTTATGTCATCATTTCTTATGTCTGAGTAGTATTCCATAGTATATATGTACCACATCTTTCTTTATCCAATCATCTGTTGAAGGGCTTTATGGTTGTTTCCATGTCTTGACCACTGTGTGAACCCTCATCCACTGTTGGTAGGAATGTAAAGTAGTACAACCATTATGGAAGAAAGTGTGGTGGTTTCTTAAAAAATTAAAAATAGAACTACCATATGACCCAGCAATTCCTCTACTGAGTATATACCCCCAAAACTCAAAAACACTGGTATGTAAAGATACATACTTCTGCATTCTTGAATTTGTTTCTTTGCACTATAATGTCTGTTCTTTCATTTCTTATATAGTAAGTCTTGAAATCAGATTGTGTAAGTTCTTCAACTTTGTATTTCCTTTTCCAAATTGTTGTAGCTTTTCAAGATCTTATCCATGTCAATATAAATCTTAAAATGAACTTGTTCATTTTCATAAATGAGTACCATAATTTTGACTGACGTTATTAGAATAAATTATAGATTAATTTTGGAAGTATTTGCATCTTTACTGAATCTTCCAATCCATGAACATGAGGTGAGTCTTTGTCTACCCAATTAGGTCTTGTTTAATTTCTTACAAATTTAATGTTGTAAATTTCAGTGTATAAATTTTGCACCTACTTTGTAAATTTCAGCATACACATCTTACACCATAAATGCCTAAGCATTTTTTGTTTATTGATGCTATTATAAATGATATTTTATTTTAATTTCTGATCGTTTATTTAATATATCAAAATAAAATTGATTTTATATTGACTTAATGTCTTGTCATTTTACTAAAATTACTAATTCTAGTTTTACTTCTTTTTCTTTAATATAAGTAACTTATTCATTTTCTTTGCTTTATTGCACCCACTGGGAGCTTCAATACAATGTAGAATAGCAAACGTAGAAGTGGGCATCCTTACTTAAGGGGGACTTTCAGTCTTTTGCCACTGTGATATTAGCTGTAGGTCTTTGATAGATGCCCTTTTCAATTTGAGAAATACCCCACTCTATTTCTACTATGTTGAAAGTTTAAGCATAAAGTTGTGTTGAAGATTGTCAAATGCTTTTCCTGCATATTCATATACATCTTTAGGGCATGTTGCATAGCTTGGTAAATCTCAAATATCATCCCTTTCTTCATTAATGTTCCTTCTGTGCTTTGCTTTGTAAAATACCATCCTTGAGCTCTTATTCTTCATTCTCCACCTGTGTGAGTCATAACAGAGGCCCAGCTCTTGAGGCTCAGCCTAAGATTCGAGGCGGCAAGACTGAACTATGTTCCAGGTTGCTTTTGCCTCATGGATCTATTAGTGCCAATATTCTTCTTGTGTCTATAAAATAGAAACAATGTTGTACTAAAAATATCATCTCAGAGGAAAATGGGGCAATTCACTCTGAGAGTTTGTTATATGAAATGTTTATAACAGTAGAATCATTATTGATGTCAAAACAATTTTCTTAAAAAAAACTTTAAATGAAGAGCTAAGCAAGAGAGAAAAAAATCAGAAATATTATCTGTACTGGAGTAGTTTTCATACATTGTTAACCCCCTTCCTGCTCCTACGTACTTGCAGCCCAGTCACACCTGGGTGTGTGTATGAATAAATGTTACCAGCAGGAGTGTTTGTTATCTAGTTGACAATAAGGGAAAAGAAAACATACTACACCCCCAAAGCAAAATTTAAAAAGCAAATAACTAAAAAGAATAAAAAATAAAACAAAACCTTGAAAGCTTATATGACTAAGGATGGATTTTATATACAATTTATTTCAAAGACAAGAAAGAAAATCAAAGAAACCTACTAAAAAGCAGATATCTGACTCACTTTTCTTGGCAATGTCTGATACTGGATTTCTTCACTTGCTAGACTTCATTGACATTTTGCAAACATACTGTATAGTATAATAAAAATGACTTTATAAATTTTGTTTTATTTTGTCTTATTTTTGGTCAGACTAGTGTTTAAACCTAAATACACTATGATATAATCATGAACAATTACATGGATGCCTACTGGCTTTTCTTGGGACACAAGAGCTGTCACTGTGTGAATGTAAGTGAAATATTTTCTGGGAGTAAGAAGGAGGGGGGAAAAGAACATCTCATTTGTTGTTTTAACCTTAGGGGAACAGAATACATCTGACTTAGGCATTTCTCTGAGGAAAAGAATATCTTGACACCTACATAGACTTCTTCAATAAAGCCTAGTATGCATTGGCACAAAAGGATAAGATTCTTGAATATGTCTAAATACCAGTAATTGGCATAGCATTGAAATGCCTGACTATGGCAGACTGCTTATCAGGACATAAATCATGCTGCTTGCCATGAGCAACACATCAGACATGAGAATGAGTTCAGCTTATGTAATGAAACAACTTTTTCTGAAATTTGTGCAGATAAATTAAATCAGTATCACTAAGAATTATGTACATATTTCAGTTTCAATAACAGAGCTGAATGAACACTACTATGTCTGTAATGAAAATGGAGGATTTCCCTATTGAAATGAATGCCGGAACATCAATTGGCCAGTGTGTTGAACACTCAGGGACCCTACATTCTCCTCCTTAATAGCAATGGTGACTGGTCTGAATTTGGCATCCATCATATAACTACCAAGATTTGTTCTTAATTTCTTCTCCACCTGCAAAGTACAAGACACTTTTGAGGGCAATAATGTAAGAATTCTGCCTACTCTGAGGAGAAATTATGCCTCCAGAATCACTTTTTGTTTTCCAATGAGTTGCATTTTGTTAAAACATTCCTAATGTTAAAATTAGGGTTCCTTTGACATTTCCCCCAGATTTTTTTCTTCAGGTAATTTAGGATGAACATAAAGCAAAAAGCATCTAACTTTTCTTCTACTCATGTTATCTAGAGGATAATTTTTTATGCTTCTTTCCAGCTGGCTTCGGCTCAGAACCCAAGAAAATGGCTTTCCCTCTTCCTAGGCTTCTGTTATTGGCAACACAGCTTGAGTCTATGTGACAGGGACAGGCACATAGAAAATTCTCCCAGTTACAAGACTTCCCATATCTATCAGATGCTATGTCCTACAGAAGATTATACTGACTTCCCAAGCGAAATGAGGTTCCATATCACACTATCGCACAGCTCTGCATTTCTCTTTAGTTGTTCTTAACCTGTGGCTGTGTGTTTTAAAGGTAACCCTTTGGTTCCTAGGTCTCTTTCACTAGACCAGAGCACTATTTTTGTTTGCCAATTTCCCCAGCTCTGAGGACAATGCCTGGCACAGAGAAGGTATTTAATAATACATATTAAAATGAATGGGTGGATTGATGATGAGTAAATCCAAACAGAATGGTGGGAGTAGCTGCCATTGCAGATCACTACTGTGCCAAGCACTGACCTGCACAGCTGAATTGATCTCCAGTAGTACTCACATATAAAAATGAAGATGATGGATTCAGGAATTGATGCAGAGTTTAACATTCTCAGAAAGTTGAACATTCTCAGAGGTGAAGAAAGAATAATTGTAAATAAAGGAATAAATAGAAATTTAAAAATCAAATACCAACTTGGCTTGCCTTAACTTGGGACTCATATTCATCAAGAAACTAACATTTCACATGGGAAGAAATAATGTGCCACATCAAACTGAACTGCATTCAAGAAGCCATATTGTGTGTGTGTGTGTGTGTGTGTGTGCGCGCACACACGCAAAGAAGAGGAAGTCTAGTTCTAACTAATATTGATATAAGCAATGTAAGCCCTCATTTTCCTTTGTTTAATCCCTAAAGTGACTCTACCTGGTATGTCAAAAAGCTGTCAGAGAGCTAGGGTTATTAGATAGAGCCTCTTTTCCATAGGCTACATTTTATCCAAAGTTTATATTAGCCCTTTCTTCCTGCAAAATATTTCACAGTTGCCCCTCCTTCAGCTCTCTAGCTTCATTATGTGGTACCTTGAGATATGAATTTAATTTGTTCTGTAACCGATCTCGTAAGTCAGTCAACTCATATATCAAACTGCCGATACTGGACTCGTGTGCCAACTAGCAGCAGCTTCCTGAATCACGACTCATATCTCGGAATTTCGCTCAGATCTCAAACAAAAATACGGACTGAGTTGCAGCTCGTATCTTAAAAAAATATATATATATATTGGTTTGTTTGTATCTCAAGGTACCACTGTAATTGCATTTTGGTAAGAAACTCCTTTCCTTTGAAGATCATATTTAATATACATTACTTTTTTCTCTCCTCTGGTTTATTGCATCACATTGCTTGAAAATGTAGGTGCCTGATTTTTAGTTTTCCTCTTTAACTCAATTCCCTCCATAATCTGGAGGATTTTAATGTCTATGAAAATAATTTATGGCAAGCACTGTTCTCACAGCTTTATTCACCCACCCCACTAAAGCCACTCTTAGAACACTACCTCAAACCATTCTCCCTCCATCTCATACTTGCTTCTCATGAGACAACACTTCAGCCATATAAAACTTCCAGTGCTATATGTCCTGTTGCTAGCAGTTATCACCCTGTTCTCTCTCTGAACTCTCATTTCTTTAGAAATTCTGTTCTGAGAATGTTAAACTCTGCATCGATTCCTGAATCCATCATCTTCATTTTTATATCTGAGTACTACTGGAGAACAATTCAGCTGTGCAGGTCAGTGCTTGGCACAGTAGTGATCTGCAATGGCAGCTACTCCCACCATTCTGTTTGGAATGTATGTCTCCTGTCTTCAGAGGCAACCTGTGAAAGTTAGCAAGACTTCACCGTGCTCCTCTTTTCCTCTACCCAGCCCTTATCAACACTTCACAAAGATGGCCAAGGCTCAATTCTATCAAGAGAATGAGAGAAGGAATGGAAAAGACTCCATCAGTCATTGCCCTTTCATCGTCAAATTTGTATGCAACCACCTCAATCCTGCTGCTTGTCTGAATCCTGTAGAACTAAGTGTTTTATCTGCTGACCAAGGACAGCCTCATTCACCTCTGCGTTAATTAAATCTCCTCCCATTCTATATCCTACTTCCTCTTGGCATCTTACCATATTAAACTGTTTCTTGTTTATCCTGCCTCAGCCCCTTGGATAAACACGACAAGCTGGCAGCAGCACCTGCAGAGGCCTCAAGTCTTGCACTGCTCCAGATTCCTCCAGTCTCACTTCGCCTCTGCCTCACCTCAGCTTCATGGTTTTTTGTTTTCCCTTATTCTTCAGGAAGCACTCTTAGAGAGTTGATCTACTTTCAGAAACTTTACCATTGTGCTTATATTGTATTGTTTCAGATACTATTTCTGAAACCTATGTTTTAGTCCTCAGTACGGTACTTTTAGGCACTAGGAATTTTTCAGAAACACAGAAATCCTGGGAACTAACTTTGCTAGGTGCAGGGCTCTGAGCATCCCCTAGCTCAAAAGAAAAAAAAAAGATGAAACATAAATATTTTTTAAATGCTCTTTTGTCTTTACATACTTTCTTTTTTCTTCATTCAAACTTTCAGAATAGAATTTGTATACCTGATCAACATGTACACATATATTAACTCATCTGGAGGTGAGCTTACTCAACGTGAATACAATGCAATTTAGTTATTAAAGAAGAGGTAAAGAAAGAATAAATGTAAATAAAGGAATAAATAGAAATTTGAAAATCAACAATTAGATATGAAAACTATCACTAATTTCTCCTTTTTTCTAAATACATCAGGGAGGACAAAAAACTGAGCAATTTCAAAACATAAACATTTGTTCAGTATATCTTACCAATAAAAAGGATGAGATAAAAGAAACATGTTCTTAAGTCTATCTCCTCAAAATATATGTTTGGCAAAAGTATGGAAAGTTGTGTGCTTTGCTTGCAGGAACCTTGAGGCAGAGCTTTCACCAGTGAAAAGGACATCCTGGTTTTTTACATGGCCCCCAAAGGCCATAGGTTCTCATCTGTGATGAAGAACACTGGCTGTATCATCTCCAAGTTCTCCAAGACCCAAATTCCATAGCACCTTTGTTCATCTTGATGGACACAGAAGAAACTTAGAAAGTATTTCCTTGACTTTTAATTTCACATGCATATTAACATTATTATTTATTGTTAACCTTAAAGTAACATATAATAAAATTTGATGAATCTTCAAAAGTCAGATAAATTAAAAGAGCAGGATTTTGTTAGAAAAATGGTTTGTCAAAGGAGTCAATTCACAATCCAAAATGATGCTCAAGGGCCCTGGCAGCAAAACTGGGACTGTGAGTGTGAGTGAACTCAAAATTCCTGTGAGACTACTCTCACCCACTGTGAGAACACACAGTCTGTAGGTCTCTGTCTGATTCTGCAATCTTTTCTCTGTTCATTTAGAATTTCATACAGACTCTTCCATTGTTCCATATGGAGAATACAAAAGTCTAGAATGGAAGATAAAAATATTTCAGTGTGGGTTAAAAGGAAGAGTGGGCCAGTCTCAGTCTAAGAGTGATTCTGATTCCAGGCTTTTAGGTGGCCCTGTGCCCTCTTCCTAGACCCTCCCTCTTTCAGGAGAGATTGATTCCTTCCTCTGCAGCCTTTTCAAAAGCTCTCCTCATTTCTGACTAGGAAAGCTCCATGTGATCTTTTAAAAAACATATTCTAGGAGATTGTAAAGTTTATGCTTTTGTTTTGTTTCTTTTCTTAATCTCTCAAATATGTTTGTAGAGAACTTGTTCTCAGACATTTGTGAATATTTTTTTAATTGAGGACATGCTTTGCTCTAGTACACCATTCTTTAATCCCATAAAACTACTAAAGTTATTATCATTTTACTTAAAGCAGGACATTACAACAGTAAAAATATAAAGTAGAAAGTTTGCCTAATTTTATACCACAGAAAAAAAGTCTACCACAAGGACATGAGAACCTTGCATAGATGTGCTTGAAAACACAATTTTTTTTCTTATTTTTTCTTAAACTGGTTAAAACTTTGTCTCAGATATAAGTGAATGGATTTTTTTGAGCTTACTCTTTTAGGTGAAGACTCTTAGATAAAAACTGATGGGCCTTTCATATGCATTTAATGCTCTTGTATTAGTGAACTCCACAGAAATATAACACTTTTTCTCATATTTGTGTGCTGTTTACATTTTAACACCACACATGCTATATTGTTTCATATGTTTTTTTCATACAAATTGGAGGGCAAGGATACTTTCAGGGTCTCCTCTCTATTTCAAAGAAGAGAGAGGAGCTGGTTTTTATTGGGAGATGTTCTTTTGTTTGTTGAAGAGAGCATTGTTCATGTGCTTGTCCACAGAGAGTGGCTTCTTATTTCCAGTTTTTATTTTCCAGAAAGAGACAGAAAAAAATCAGTTTAAACAGTGTTGAACTAAATATTATTTTTCCCAAGTCAAGTGGATTAAAGTTTTAGAAAAATATGGGAATGATAAATTTTGAAACTGAGTACTCTGTCTTCTGTTTTTGATTCCTAATGAGAATACAGTGTGTAGGCAGTTTCTTAATTTAATGATTTAAAAACTAATGCAGTGGATGAGAGTTGGAAAACAAAGTTTGGCTGGCAAGCAGCATAATTGATGGGTGTTGAATTTTTAGCAAAGAAATAGACCTAAGGCTTTGGTCTAGAAGAAGAGTGATGAGACAAAGAAAATTAAATATATCTTCCCAATGAAACAAGATAATTCAAAATGTTTATGGGAGCTTAAGAAAAAAGCAGTGAGAAGGCTTATGTATAAATGGGGACTAAGAAAGTTTGGGGTCAGTTGTATGGAAGAATATCAGAGGTAGTGGTCAGTCAGGGAAATGCTTCCCCTGGGAGAAATGGCCAGGAGACTTCCAGAAACAATAGTCTCATAGTACTAATAAGCAGTTTCCAGTCATCTGCTGTACTGCTCTATGGTAAGTTCTGTTCTTTTCTTCTGACTCAATGGGAAACTTCCTTATAACTACCATCCTATTTGATTAATGCCTTGGAAAAACCATGAAAAAAATCTGTGATTTCACATTTGGTTTAATGAAGGGTAGAGAGAGGAAGTAGGTAATTGAACAGAAGAAAGATATTAGGAGAGGGAGTAGCTATAAGAAATGGAAAGTCCCTGAGATTTCTGAGACATGCAGGGAGTCAGTTAAGTAAGGGATGGCAAAAACTCCTTCTGTTTCAATTCTAAAGAGAAGAGTGCTTTCATAAGATGGAAGACCAAAAAACACGCTCATAGCGATTCTTGGATTGTTCTGGTAATATCTGATGTTTTTTACAAATGGCAGCTTCTTCTGACCAGTTAAATGATGTCTTCTATGGCATAAACAGAACTGGGAGTCCTGCTGGTGACATCCAACTCCCTCATGTCAAGAGAAAACCATCCTAGAGTTTTTCTCAGTACCCAGAACTAGTTTTAGTACTCAATCCCATTAATCTGCATTATATGAAATATTTTCTTCTCCAAAAACTATGAGTTTTTTGAGAAATCAACATCAAACAGAAAGTTTTGAAATCAAGAACAGGAAATGGGTGACTCAGCAAGCTGGATTTCAGCCAAAGAGCTGTCTCCACAGCTGTATAGAGTAGCTGAGAAAAGTTCCAGAGGATTTGCCTGGTACTGCTTGAAAGCAGTCAGGCTGGGAACCACAGAGAGTTCTCTAGAGTGTGATAGAAGGCAATTGGAAAGTTCAGCTTAAACTCCCTGGAAATGTCAGCCTGGTGTCACTGCTCTCCTTGAATATTCTTTATTTATTTTATTTATTTTTTATTTATTCATTTTAGAGAGGAGAGGAGAGAGAGAGAGAGAGAGAGAGAGAGAGAGAGAGAGAGAGAAAGAAGGGGGGAAGAGCAGGAAGCATCAAATCCCATATGTGCCTTGACCAGATAAGTGCAGGGTTTCGAACCGGCGACCTCAGCGTTCCAGGTCGACGCTTTATCCACTGCACCACCACAGGTCAGGCTGAATATTCTTTAAATACTTCTGAATCCACATGCAGAGGGGGTCTATGGCAACTCAGAATTTGAGAAACAAGGAGCATCCTTCCAGGCAGAAGTGTCCAGGTGTTTCTTTTGCTCTGAGAGACCAAACAGGAGATAGGAGATTTACCCTCCGAAGCTGGCACTGTTGAACTATTTTTAAAATTTAACATAGTGCTGATTGTTGGGTGAGGATTGCCTTTGGGCAGGGCTGAGGGAGCTGTTAGTAATTGATTCATTCTCTCTCTCTCTCTCTTGCTCATCTTAAAGTGTGTTCAGCAACTTAATCTGTCACCACCTAATGACTCTGTGCACAATTTTACTGAGTCTTCTACTGAGCCTTTGGAGAATCAGTTTGTACTTAAGGCTCACCATTGGAAAAGAGGAGCAGCCCACATGTGTGTCTTCTTGAACACAGTGCCTTGATTTCAGCAGGAGAGCAAAACCATTCTACATCTTGTAAGCCTTTCCTGAACTTAATCATTCCCTAAACTGGTCCCATGCTGCACATCCTTCTTCCAACACTTCCACCTGCACACCTATGGCCAGGTGTTCTTCTACCACATGTCCAGATTTCTGTAACAGACCTATTTAGTTTCCAGGTTGTTACACTCATACCACCCTCAGTTTAATCTTCCTAAAACATTTTCATGTTACTCTTCTGTTAAAAAATCTCAGGTATCTTCACAGTATCAGATAGATATTTTAACTTTATTTGTGTTATGTTGTATTTTACATTTCTATGGCTGCACACTATTTCTTTTTTCCCCTTTTATTTTAAAATTTTCTTTAGAAAATTAAATTTAATAGGGTGATATTGATCAATAAGAGTACATACGTTTCAAGTAAACATTTCTATAGCATTTGAAATGTTAAGTATGTTGTATATCCATCTCCCAATGTCAAATCATTTTCTTTCACCTTATACAGTGTATCCATAAAGTCATGGTGCACTTTTGACCAGTCATAGGAAAGCAACAAAAGACTATAGAAATGTGAAATCTGCACCAAATAAAAGGAAAACCCTCCCAGTTTCTATAGGATGATGTGGCAGCATGTGCACATGCGCAGATAATGACGTAACACTGTGTATACAGCGGAGCAGCCCACAGCCATGCCAGTCGAAATGTGGACGGTACAGAGGAAAGTTCAGTGTGTTCTGTGGCTCGCTAAATTTAAATCTGTGACCAAAGTGCAACGTGAATATTGGCACATTTATAACGAAGTGCCACCACATAGGAATAACATTATTCGGTGGGATAAGCAGTTGAAGGAAACCGGCAGTTTGGTGGAGAAACCCCGTTCTGGTAGGCCATCAGTCAGTGACGAGTCTGTAGAGGATATATGGGATAGCTACCTAAGGAGCCCTAAAAAGTCTGTGCATGAGCCTACATCAAACTGCACTGAATAGGTATGAAACTGGGAGAGTTTTCCTTTTATTTGGTGCAGAATTTCACATTTCTATCGTCTTTTGTTGCTTTCCTGTGACCGGTCAAAAGTGCACCATGACTTTACGGACACACTGTATTTGTTCTTCTTTACACCCTTCCCCCCATTCTCTTCCTCATGTCCCCACACCCCCTCCCCCTGGTAACCACTTCACTTTTATCTATGTCCATGAGTCTCAGTTTCATATCGGACCTATGTGTGAAATCATATAGCTTTTGACTTTTTCTGATTTACTTATTTTACTCGGTATAATGTTCTCAAGGTGCATCCATGCTGCCATAAATAGCAACATGTCATTATCTCTTATGGCTGAGTAGTATTCCACTGTATATATGTACCATATCTTCTTTATCCAATCTTCTATCAAGGGACACTTTGGTTGTTTCCAAGTCTTGGTCAATGTGAATAATTCTGTGATGAACAGAATGCGATGAACAGTGGTATCTCATTGTAGTTTTGATTTGCATTTCTCTAATAGCTAGAGAAGATGAGCATTTTTTCATATATCTATTGGCCATTTGTATGTCTTCTTGGGAGAAGTGTCTGTTCAAGTCCTCTCCCCATTTTTTAATTGGATCGTTTGTTGCTGAGCTTGGTGAGTTCTTTATATATTTTTTATATTAGTCCCTTATTGGAGATGTTGTTTGCAAATATCTTCTCCCATTTAGTAGGCTACCTTATTACTTTGTTATTGGTTTCTTTTGCTGTACAGAAGCTTTTTGTTTGATATAGTCCCATTCAATTATTATTATTGTTATAATTTTTTGCTATTACTTCCCTTACCTTGGTGTCAAAGTCATAAATTGCTCTCTACTGCCTAGGCCCTTAAGTTTTCTTACCTATGTTTTCTTCTACATAATTTATTGTTTCAGATCATATATTTAGGTTTTTGATCCATTTTGAATTAATCTTTGTTCAGGGAAACAAACTGTAATCAATTTTCATTCTTTTGAAAGTGGCTTTCCAATTTTTGCTAGCACCATTTAATGAAGATGCTATTTTTTCTCTATTGTATGTTTTTGGCTCTTTTGTCAAAGATTATTTGTCCATGTATATATGGTTTTATTTCTGGGTTCTCAATTCTGTTCCATTGGTCTTTTTTTCTGCCAATACCGTGCTGTTTTGATTATCATGGCTCTGTAGTATATGGTAATTTGAAGTCAGGTAGTGTGATAACTCTGGCTTCATTCTTTTTCCTCAGGATTGCTTTGGCTATTTGAGTTTTTTTATGGTTCCAAAAAATCCTGGTGATTTTTTGGTCTATTGCTTTAAAAAATGACATTGGGATTTTAATAGGCATTGAATTAAATTTGTATATTGCTTTGGGTAATAAGGCCATTTTAACTATGTTGATTTTCTAATCCATAAAATGGAATATTTTTTTATTTTATTGTGTCTTTTTCAATTTCTTTCAATAATGCTTTGTACTTTTTAGTATATAGATCCTTCACATCTTTTGGTATATTTATTCCTAGGTATTATTATTATTATTATTATTATTATTATTATTATTATTGCTGTTGCGACTGTAAAAGGAATTTTTTTTTTAGTTTATTTTCCAAAGTTTTATCATTGGCATATAGGAAATCAATAAAATTTTGTATATTGGTTTTGTATCCTGTGACTTTATTGTATTGGTTTATTGTATCTAATACTTTTTAAGTGAAGTGTTTGGGGTTTTTAATACACAGGGTCATGTCATCTGCAAAAGTTCTATTTTTACTTTTTTTCATGATATGAATACTTTTTATTTCTTTCTCTTGCCTGATTGCTCTGGCTAAAACTTCCAGAACTATGTTGAATAAGAGTGAAGAGAGTGGGCAACCTTGTCTTATTCTTGATTTTAGAGGAGCAGCCTTCATTTTTTCACTGTTTTGTTTGATATTAGCTGATGGTTTATGATACATGACCTTTATTATGTTGAGGTTCTTCTCTACCCAATTTATTGAGTGTTTTAAAAAAATGGGATGTTGTATCTTATCGAATGCCTTTAGAACATCAGTTGTTAGGATCATGTAATATTTGTTCTTTGTTTTGTTACATTTATCAATTTATGTATGTTGAACCATCTTTCTGCTCCTGAAATGAAACCCAATTAATTGTGATATTTTATTTTTTTAATGTGTTGTTGTATTCAATTTGCTAGTATTTTGTTTAGAATTTTTGCATCTGTATTCCTTACAGATATTGGTCTGTAGTTGTTTTTTGTGCTGTCCTTGCCAGGTTTTGGTATCAGGGGTCTATCTGCCCAATAAAATGTGTTAAAGAGTCATGCTTCTTTTTTGTGTTTGAGAAGACTTCCAGAAAAATAGATAACAACTCTTTGAATGTTTGGTAGAATTTGCTAGTAGAGCCATTTGATCCTGGACCTTCATTTTAAGGAATGTTTTTGGTAGATATTCCTATTTCCTCCCTGCTTGTGGGTCTATTTAGGCTTTCCACTTTTTTGTGACTCAGTCTAGGAAGATTATATAGTTTTAGGAATTTATCCATTTCTTCTAGATTGTAGAATTTGATGTCATAAAATCTTTCATAGTCTTCTACTATGATCCTTTGTATATATAATGTTTGTGGTGTTTTCTCCCTCATTTTTCTGACTTTGTTTATATGAGTTTTTTCTCTAATTTTTTAGTGAGTTTAGCCAGGAGTTTTTCAATTTTATTGATATATTAAAAAAACAAGCTCTTTGTTGTATCAATTATTCTATAGTTCTTTTTATTCTCTTTTCCATTTTGTTCTGCTTTAATTTTTACTATTTTCTTTCTTCTGCTGACTTTGGGTTGCTTTTGTTCTTTTTTTTATCAGTTCTTTTAGATGTGATGTTTGGTTGTTTACTTGAGATCTCTCTTGTTTCTTGATAAAGGCCTATAAACTTCCCTCTTATTACTAATTTTGCTGCTTCCCAGAAATTTTTATGTCTTGTCATTATCATTTTTCTGTATATATCTTTTGAATTCTGCTTTTATTTTTACTTTATCCAAGTCATTTTTTAGAAATGTTAGTTAATTTCCACATTTCTGTGACTTTATTTAATTCCTTTTTGCAGTTGAGTTCTAATTTCAAAGTTTATGCTCAGAAAATAGTCTTAGTATAATTTCAATCTTCCTGAATTTGTTGATGTGAGTTTTGTGGCCCAACATATGTTATACCCTTGAGAATGTTCAAGGAAACACTAGAAAAGAATGTATAATCTGATGTTCTGGGATAAAATGTTCTGTACCTGTCTGTTATGTCCATTCGGTACAGTATATCATATAAGACAAATATTTCTTTATTAATATTCTGTTTGAATTATCTATCTAAAGCAATCAATGGTATATTCATATCTCCAAGTATGATTGTGTTTTTTCTAATTCTATTTTAGATCAGTTAGTAGATGTCTTATATATTTTGGTGCTCCCTGGTTTGGTGTACATATATTAAGTAGTGTTATGTCTTCATGATACAGTGTCACCTTTATCATTATGAAATGTCCATCTTTGCTCTGGTTATCTTTGTTATCTTGAAGTCAGCATTGTCAGATATGAGTATGACTACACCAGCTTGTCTCTGGGTATTAGTTGATTGGAGAATTCTTTTCCAATCTTTCACTTTGAGTCTACTTTTGTCCTTGTAGCTTAGATATGTCTCCTGAGGGCAGCATAGAGTTAAGTTTTACATTTTGATCCAGTCTACTATTTTGTGTCTTTTTATTGGTGTTTTCGGTCCATTAACATTTAGGGTAATTATTTCTGCATGAGAATTTTTTATAGCCACTTCATGTGTCATATTCTGGTAGCACTTTGTCTTCTTTTTTGTTTTAGTTGTTTTTGTTTGATGGTATTCCTTGCTTTTTTCTTCTGTTTCTTCTTTTATAAGCAATTGTTTTTAGTAGTGGCTTTCTTATAGGTGGTTACTATTAAGTTATTAAGAGAAAAATTGTCATATATAGAAGAATTTTTTGTCTTATGAGTATTTCTGCACTCCATTCTCCTTTGCTACTGCAGATCTTTACTTTCTCTCACTTTGTGTTATTGTTTTCATGGGTTATTATTGTTTTTATTGTAACCTTGTTGAAGCTTTTACTTGTAGTTTTCATTTGTTTGTTCTTTGTATCTGTTTGAATACCCCTTTGAGAATTTTCTGCAGTAGTAGTTTTCTGGTGATAAATTTCCTCAGCTTCTGTATGTCTGCAAAGCTTTTTTTCCTCTTCATGTTTGAAAGATAAATTTGATAGATATAGTATTCTTTGACTAGTAATTCTTCTCTTTCAGTGTTTAAATGTCTGGGTGCACTTTCTTTTGACATGTAGGGTTTCTGCTGAGAAATATGATGATAATACAGTGGGCCTTCTTTTATATGTTATGCTCTTCTTTTTCCTAGCTGCCTTGCAGGTTTCTTCATTATTAATTTTTTACAATGTGCCTTGATAAAGGTCTGTTTGGTTTGAAGTAATTCGGTGTTCTGTTTGCTTGTTGGATTCGAGGCACTAACTCTTTCTATAAGCTCATTTATCATTAATTTGTCTTTTTTTTTTTTGTATTTTTCTGAAGCTGGAAATGGGGAGAGACAGTCAGACAGACTCCCGCATGTGCCCGACCGGGATCCACCCAGCACGCCCACCAGGGGCGACGCTCTGCCCACCAGGGGGCGATGCTCTGCCTCTCCGGGGCATTGCTCTGCCATGACCAGAGCCACTCTAGCACCTGGGGCAGAGGCCAAGGAGCCATCCCCAATGCCAGGGCCATCTTTGCTCCAATGGAGCCTTGGCTGTGGGAGGGGAAGAGAGAGACAGAGAGGAAGGAGGGGCAGTCGAGAAGCAAATGGGCGCTTCTTCTATGTGCCCTGGCCGGGAATCAAACCCAGGTCCCCTGCACGCCAGGCCAATGCTCTACCGCTGAGTCAACCAGCCAGGGCCATTAATTTGTCTTTTGAGCTTATTAAATTTCCTATCAATGTTTTCTTGCATATCCTTGAGTATTTTCAGAACTCTAATTTTGAGTTTTCTATTGTTTAACTCCAAGGTTTTTATATAATTGAGATTACTTTCTGGAAATTTTTAATTTTTTTTCTGAACTACTTGTCTGTCTTGTGTAGTTATGGTATTCAATTTATTCTTCCCTGATGGCATTTGAAAGTGGTATTGTTAAGAACTCTAATAAAAACAACTAAAAAATAAATTAAAATTAAAAAAAACAATAAAAATATTAAAAATAATAACAAATAAAATTAAAAAATATATAATCAAAAACATAAAAGACACCCACAGAAAAGAATAGAAAATATAAAAATTTTGAAAAATGCAATACAAAAGAGAGAAAGAGAAAAATAGGAAAAAAAGGTTTTGGTTTTGAGTGGTTGCTCTGTTTTCTTCCAATAAGTGACACTACATTCAAGTTTTACCTCTGAAATTCCTGGACAGACCTCCCCTGAGATGTTGCTGTCATTATGATATGGGCAGTGCTGATGCCGTGTTGGTGAGTTGGGTGTGTTGTGAGGAGTTTACCACTTTACAGCTTTAACATTTGGCCTCTGGGCTCTCCTTCCCATGTCTCAACAGACTAGAGAACCAGACGCAGATCACCTCTGTTCTTCAGGATAGAGAGTTAGTTATGGGGTCTGCCTTTGCCACTCTCCATACTCTGTGAGGTGAGGGATGCAGGATCTGGGAGGCTGGGGGGTCATACTTTTGGTTTTCTCTGTCTCTGTGCTGAGTGTGAGCTGCAGTCAGACCACAGGAACACTGGCCATGCCCCATTGTTCTGTCACCAGTTTGGTTTAGCATCTCCCCTTCTACCCCTCAATCTCACCACTATCATGGCAGAAGGAGACCCAATCACTCCAGGCTACTCTTTTCTCCTCAGCAGAAAAGAAATAGTCAATCCAGGCTTCCCCCTACTCTGGAGCCCCAGAAAATCAAAATCCAGATAGTCCAAACTTTCCTCCTCTCTGGACCTCCTGCAGGCAAAAACCCAGACAGTCTGTGCCTCCTTCTCCTCTCTCTGGAGCTAGTCATGAGTGTTTTTCATCTTCTGCCCCCTTCTCAACCCTTCCCACCTTTAGTCTGCTTGGTGCATGGATCTTTCAGGTGCACCTGTGAGCCCAACAGGGGTTGCCTCACTACATTACAACTGTTCAATTTGTTAAAATTTCAATGGGAATGTATCTTTTATACTGCCATTATTCTGACATCATTTTCCTCTTCTTCTTTTTCTTCTATTTCTTCTAGTAAGCCCTTTAACATTGCTTGTAATACTGGTTTGGTTGTAACAAACTCTTTTAACTTTTTCTTGTTTGGGAAGCTATTTGTCCTTCAGCTTTAAATGACAGCCTTGCTGGATAATACAGTGTTGGTTGTAGGTCCTTGATTTTTATCATTTTAAATATTTTATGCCCATCCCTTCTGACATGAAATGTTTCTGTTGAAAAATCAATCAACTGACAGTCTAACGGGAACTCCATTGCAGGTGATTATCTTTTTCTTTTAGCTTTTAATATTCTTTGTCTTTAAACTTTGCCATTTTAATTATGATGTGTCTTGGTGTAGGCTTCTTTGGGTCCATCCTGTTTTAAACTTTCTTCAAATTTTTGACTTGTGTGTCTTTTTCCTTCACTTGAATAGGAAATCTTTTAGTCATTATTTATTGAAATAAATTTTCAATTCCTTGCTCTCTTTTTTCTCTTTCTGATACACTTATGAAATGGATATTGTTACACTTTGTTATCCCAAAGCACTCTTTAAGCTATATTCATTCTTTTTTAATTCTTTTTTTTTACTGTTCTAATTGAGTGTTTTTTTACCCTGTCTTTCTAATACTTGATTTAATTTTCTACTTCATCCAAGCTCGTGTTTTGCTTTTACAGTGTTTTCTTTATATTGTATTCTTCATTTCTGACTAGTTTCATTTTATGTTTTCTAGATCCCTTCTTTTCCCTTCTTTTCTTAGTAAGAGGAGGGATAGAGAGACAGACTTTCAGATGTGCCCTGATTGGGATCCACTTGGCAAGCCCACCTGGGGTCCATGCACTGCTCATCTGGGACCATGTTTGTAATTGAGCTATTTTTAGCACCTGAGGTAGAGGTTTCATGGAGCCATCTTCAGTGCCCTGGGCTGATGTGCTCGAACCAATTAAGCCATGCCTGTGGGAAGGAAAAGAGAGAGAGAGAGAGAGAGAGAGAGAAATGAGAGGCAGAGAGTTGGAGAAGTAGATGGGCATTTCTCCTGTGTGCACTGACCTGGAATCAAACCTGGGACAGCCACAGGCTGGGGTAATGTTCTGCCACTGAGCCAACTGGCCAGGGCCTCTATGTCCTGTTTAATGCTGTTATAGTTCTCACTAAGTTCTTATAACCATTACTTTAAACTTAATATTTGATAAATTCTTGCTTCCATTTTATTTAGCTATTTTTCTGAAGATTTTTCCTGCTGTTTTATTTGGAACATATTTTGTTGTCTCCCATTTGGTTGCCTCTTTGTGTTTGTTTCTATGTATTAGGTCTACTATGCCTCCCAGTCCTTGTGGCATGGTCTTATGTAGTTGGTGACCTGTAGGGTCCTGTGCTTTAGTCTTAATCACCTGAGTTGGATGCTCTAGGAATATCCTTGTGTTATATATGTGGGCCTATCTGTTGTAATTGAGGCTTCACTGGTATTGGCCCATTTGTGTATGTGATTAACCTTCAGGCTGATTGACTGTGAAACTCTATCTCAACCATGGTATGTGAGCTCCAGTGCAAGTGTTGACTACATAAAGCAGAATTTGTCTCAGCAGGGTTTGGTGCCTGCTGAGATCTCTCATATGTGCTGCTTGTGAAGCTAATTGAATCCTCCACTGATGTTTCTGAAGCTTCCCACTGATTGTGTTGATTCTGAGCTCCTTGTGAAGAAGGACCCTCATGCAGGCCAATATATGACACAACTTATGACTGGCCCTCAGCAACCTGCTTATATCTACAGGCATTGCACAGTTTGAGACTGTCTTTACTGGCCTGAGTACATGCAGGAAGGTCCAATTCAAACATCAAGTCTATTTTTTGCCAACACTAAGCATGGGGAAAGGTCAGCAATGGTCCCAAGTCACCCCAAAATCTGCATTTGCTAGCCTCTGCTTGCTAGCTGTTAGGATAAGTCATTGAAAGAGCCTTATCTGTAGTTTTTCTCAGGGCCTCAGCTCTATGGGATATAGTTAGAGGGATTCTTGAAGGTAAGGCTATTGTTTACCCCTAGGTTGATGCCACATGGAGGGAAGTGCAGCACCCAAGAAAGATCGTGTCTGCAGTATGAGAAAATTATTTAGCACAGGGATCCTTTATTTCTGACTGGTCCCTTTTTATGGTTTCTATGTCCTTTTCTCATGGTGTTGTATTCTCACCATGTTCCTTGAGTATTCTTATAACCATTGCTTATCAGTATATAGTAGCTGTTTCATCAACTGTCTTCCCAGAGCCAAAATCCCACACTCTCCTCGTGCAACTCTAATCCATTCTATTCTTCCTCTGCTGGAGCCCAAGTGAGTGGATGTGAATAAAACTTTGTGTTGGCACTTTAAAAGGGTACTTGCATCTATGTGAAAACCCACCTTTCCCTGGTGAAGATAAACCATGCTGTTGCTCACAGCCAGATGTCATGTGGGTGCTTCTTCTCAGTTAGAGTGCTCTGGGCTGGGAAACCCAGCTTGAGGTTTAGACCTCATACTCCTCAGGGAGAATATTTGCTTCTCAGATATCCCTCCAGAATCTCAACCACCACCTGATAGAGTGAAGCCAGCTCATTTTATTCTCTACCCTTTCTACCAGTCTCAATGTGGCTTCTTCTTTAAAATCTTGGTTATAAGACTTCTCTTCAGCTAGTCTTCAGTGGGTTTATCCAGGATAATTGTTCTGTAATTTATTTGTAAATTCAGTTTGGTCCTGGGAAGATGTGAGTGTAACTTTTACTTATTATTCTTCCACCATTTTGTATCTCCCCAGACTTTTTTTTAATTAGAATTTGTTTTGTTTTTTTCAAATTTTTATTTATTTATTCATTTTAGAGCACAGAGAGAGAGAGAGAAGGGGGGAGCAGGAACATCAACTCCCATATGTGCTTTGACTGGACAAGCCCAGGATTTTGAACCGGCGACCTCAGCGTTCCAGGTCGAAGCTTGATCCACTGCGCCACCACAGGTCAGGCTGTATCTCCCAAGACTTTTAAAATAATTTTCTCCTTCACCTTTTATAAGAATGCATGCACATGTGCATATGTGTATATGTATATATACATATGTGTGTGTTTGTGTATTCTAGCTATTCAAGCATTTTTTCTCTCATCCTTGATATTAAACAAGAGGGAAAATAATTCTAAACATATTAGTCCCAACAATTATTTTTCAATTTTATTCAAACTTTCAGTAATAAGAAAGTCTTGTTACTCAGTGCACAAGTAGTTTTTACATTGGCACAGAACACTCTGTCATTTTTATACCTTTTCCCAAATACTCATTCCCATTTACATTGCTTCCTGAGAAAAATAATTCCTAGTAATAGTTTTCTTCTAAATTTGTTCTTTTCAATCAAGAACTTAAAGATCTTCTGTGAATTTTGGAAATCAGCTCAAAATAAGGTTGTTAGAGACACCAAAATTTTGATGACTTCTTCAATCTCCCCTCCCATACCATGTCCAGTGGAGAGATGGCTCCACTCTTCACTGATGAGACCACACATCTAGAAGCCTCCAGTGATAGTAAGTTAGAACAGTTTTTCTTACTCACCTATGCTGGGAAAGCAGCAACAATAGCTCCAAGTTTTTGTTCCCTCCAGAAGCCAATCAACCCTTTTGGTGGGAAATACTTTTTATGATCATGCTGCAGCTTTTTATTTCCAAGCTTGCCCTTCAACACCAAACATAAAAAGCGTGAAGGCTTACCATCAGTGTGGAAACTATGACTTAAACTTGATACTTGTTCATTCCAGACAGCAACATGTTACCTGTATATAAAGGAAACTATAACAGGAAACCTGGTTTTCATTACCAGAGGAGTCTGTGTGTAACTAAAAAGAATCAGACCAGAAAAGAGTCAGTCAGTAATCCTAAAGAATCAAGAACGAAATGATTCCATAGCAGAGAAGAAATATGAATGAGAGAGAGAATTATGCCCTGGCAGTAATGTGTTAGAACTCTTTGATGGTGATGAAATCTCAGAACATTTATTATCTTCCTTATGTCAGTGCTTCTTCCTTATGTTAGTGCCTGGCTGCTTGGCCTTGTATCCTCCTGCAAAACACCTGGAAACAGGTGAGCTTTGTCCTCAGCCATCTCTTAGCTCACCTTTTAATATCTCTCCTTTTCTTCAGCCTTTCCCCTTAAGAAACCATGTGCTCCCAAGACCTCCAGCAAGGTGTGCATTTTTCAGTCCCTGGTACTGTACCTGGGACATGGTAAGCACTCAAGTATTTGAGAGATGCTCCAAGGAATGAATCTTCTTCCTTGTTTGGTTCGCAAGACAGCTGCCTTCTGCCACTCTTGTCCAATTATCAACTCCTGGGAGAACAAACATTCACAGAATATTCAGTAATAAATAAGATGTTAATATGTTTCCAGGATTAAGAATAATCACAGAGGGGAGTGACGTCAGAGAAATGGAAACATGAGGAGGGCTCCCGATACCCTCTTCCCAAAATTTCAACAAGTTCAACAACTAGAGACAGAAAAATGACCCCAGGAGCATCTATAAGACCCACATACTGAACAAAGGTATGATTGGGTGAAAAGGTGGTAAAATATATAATTGACCCTGAAGGAAATAAGATGGAGAATGGTACACTCTGCCTTCTTCACTGACCTGAGCAAAGGTTGCTTTCACTTGGAAGTGAGAGAAAGTGAGGTTGGGGGCATAAAAGAGCTGAGCTGGGGCAGAGACATTCAAGCCAAGGAAAGAGTGTGCCTGCATCGGCTAAGCCCACGCAAGCTAATGCTGACGGCAGACCCCGGCAGAGGCAGCAAGTGGTTGCCTTCTTTACTCCTGATATCCTGTTCAGGGAGCATGGACAGTGTGCAAGTGGTTTCTCCTAGCGCCCCGATCATGGGCGCCTTCAATCCCAGACAGAGGTACAGGGTCAGAGACTGTCAGCAATAGCCTTCTGCATGGGCTGTGACCAGAGTCTCAGTATAATCCCTGCTCCCCAAACAACAACACGTGGGGAGTGCATGAAAGCTGACTTCCCTATACCTGGACCTCGCCGGGTGGGCGGGGTACCTCCGCCAGCCATATAGGCTAATAAGCATATTCCTGGGGAAGAAAAAATATGGAAGTGCTATGGGGAGGGGCGTGCAGGCAGCTTGCAGACAGTCTCTGGAGCAGATCCACAGATCCAATCACTGAAATTAGCTTAACCCACAATCTGCTCGCTGCCCAACTGGCTTACGCCAGCAGCAGCTCTGGTTGACAAGGTCTTGTTTCTCAGGTCAGCGATATAAGAAAAGAGACATGATATTTTTTAGGGCCTCTTGCTCTGCTCACAGTAGCTGGGACAACTTCATGCCAGCTGATAAAGGTGAAAAACACATTTCTATGGAACAGACTTCAAGAACACTGCAGAAGTTGGGCAGGTAGGCTGTAGGCTTTTTAACAAGGGAGAAGCCTGCAGAGAGCAGTCCCAGAGAACGCTAAGGCAAATTTAACTAGACATACACGGGGAACCTTAGAAAGGAGCCTGAACAGAGGACAACATGCCCACCTACCTGCTTAAGCTGGTGGCTCTTACTGGCAGAGCTTTCATACTTATAGCATACAAGGCTGTGTGCTATAAGAGGGATTTGGCAGCTATTAAGACCTCCTGTCCTGTAGGCAGCAACTAGGGCATCTTCCTGGCAGCCAATGTAGGTTACAAAGTGCAAAAAGCCTGGGGAGAGTGTTCCCGAAGAGTGCTGAGGCATACTACACATACATGGAGGCTCATAGAAAAACACCTTGAGAGCAATTGGCTCCCAGCCCTGCCTGATTATGCCAGTGGCTCTGACTGGAAGAGCCTTACCCAGAGCCCTGAGCTGAGTAGGGATAGAGTGGAGATTTGCCAGCTCATAGGGCCTCTTATTCTCCAGGCAGTGGCAAGGGCGACTTCATAGCTGGATCACCAAGCTGCTGGTTCAAGAAGGAGAGACTTGGAGAGAGGCTCCAAGAAAATGGACTCTCCCACTGTTGGAGCCTGCACACGCTAACATGTCCCGACAACCAACGAGACTGAGTCCTAGAATATGACATCGCCATAGCGAAATATCAACTGGGGTAGAGCCTGGGGTACAGTGCCAGCAACCAGAAAGAGAAAGAAGATAGAAAAAGGAAGAAGATAACCTCTCAAAGTCAAGAATAATTCACAGTCTTTATAACATTTTCCACTTTTTATTGTTTCTTTCATTTTCTTATCTTAATTTCTTTTCTTCCACCTTGGTACATTTATCCTCATCTTGTCTTATTATTTTCTCTTTATCGTGAACTACATTACCCATAGGTGTTACATTTCCCATTTTTTTTTCTTTTCTTTTGTCTTTCTCTCTATGAGGGTTACACTCCAAAAACCTTAACTCTCTCCCTTTTTTTTTTCTTCTTCTTTTTCTTTTATTTTTTTCTCCATCTCTCTTACTTTATTCTCTTCTCTTTCACTTTTCCTCTCATTCAATCCTCACTCACAAAAAATTATTTTATTTTAGATTCAAATTTTTTCTTTGTGGCATTTTGTGTGCTTCTTACTTTGCTTTTTAACGCGTTAGCATTCCTCCCAAACCTGGCTCTCCATTCTATGTAGTTTTTGTTCCACTTAATAAAATAGTATTTTCATTCTTGTTTTCTTCTTATTTCTTTCACTATATCACTCATTCAACCATCATTTAAAAGCAAATTATTTTATTCTTCACCCAATTTTTTTCCATTTTGCATTTTGTGGGTCTTTATCTCGTTTTTTGGCTCTTTGTCACTTCTCCCCAAATCAGGACCTCCATTCAAGGTAGTTTTGGTTACATTTAATTCTCAGTTTTTCATGCTATTTTCTCAAAAAAAAAAAATAATTTTTTAAAATATATATTTATTTATTTATTTTACTTTTTATTCTTTGTTAATTCTCATTAGTGTTATTAACAAAACAACCCTCAGATGCCTCAAATATCATGGATACAAAAGACAGAGATGTAGCACAGATAGATGAGAAAAAAATTTATAAAAAAATTTTAATAGATTGAAAACCTTGGAATTAAATGACAGAATCTTTAAAATAAAAATCCTAAAAATACTCAGAGATATACAAGAAAACACAGAAAGGCAATTTAGGGAGCTCAAAAAACAACTCAAAGAACAGAAAGAATATATTACCAAGGAAATTGAAACTATGAAAATAAATCAAAAAGAGATGAAAAACTGAATTCATGAACTGGAAAATGAGATAACAAGCTTAGCTAATAGAACAGGCCAGATAGAAGAGAGGATTAGTGACATAGAAGACAGGCAACTTGAGGCACAACAGAGAAAAGAGGAGAAAGACTCACAAATTTAAAAAAATGAGATAGCCCTAAAGGAATTGTCTGACTCCATCAAAGAGAGTAACATAAGAATAATAGGTATATCACAGGGAGAAGAGAGAGAAAATGGAATGGAGAATATATTTAAACAAATAATAGATGAGAATATCCCAAGCCTGTGGAATGAACTAAAGCCTCAAATTCAAGAAGCAAACAGAACACCGAGTTATCTTAACACCAACAACCTACTCCAAGGCACATCATAATAAAATTGGCACAAACCAACGGCAAAGAAAAAATTTACAAGACATCCATGGAAAAAAAGAATACAACATACAGAGGAAGGCCTATTAGATTATCATCAGATTTCTCAACAGAAACTCTACAAGCTAGAAGAGAGTGGACCTCAATATTTAAAGTTCTGAAAGAGAGGAACTTCCAGCCAAGAATACTTTACCCATCAAAGCTATCCTTCAAATACAAAGTAGAAATAAAAACATTTACAGATACAGAAAAGATGAGGGAATTTATCATCAGAATAACCTCACTTCAGGAAGTACTAAAGGGAATTATCTGACCAGATACAAAAAACAAAACAAAACAAAACCACAAGAAAAAGCTCCACCAAGAACAAAATAAAATCAAATTTAAACTGTGACAACAAAAACAAAAACATAGAGAGAATGAAGATTAACAGTATCAAAGGACGATGCAGTGCTGAAGCAGTCAGGAGATAGTATACACCACAGTGAACATGGTATTTACCCTTTTCATTACTTAATGGTAACCACCCTTGAAAAAACCATCACAGAAGCACATGACTTGAAAAAAGATGTAACAGAGGAAAGAAGTATGGATTACAACCAAAAAAAAAACCAAATTATAGAAAAATAAGAGAAGAATCAAATAAGATACAAAACTAACAGAAAGCAGTATATAAAATGGCAATAGGAATCCCTCAAGTGTCAATAATTACACTAAGTGTAAATGGATTGAACTCACCAATGAAAAGACACAGAGTAGCAGGATGGATTAAAAAAGAAAATCCAACTGTATGCTGCCTAAAAGAAACACATCTAAGCAACAAGGATAAAAACAAATTCAAAGTGAAAGGCTAGAAATCAATACTTCAAGCAAATAACATCCAAAAAAAGCAGATGTAGCAATACTCATATCTAACAATGCTGACTACAAGACAGCAAAAGTTACCAGAGACAAAAATGGTCATTTCATAATGATTAAGGGGAAACTGAATCAAGAAGATATAACACATTTTAATATATATGCACCAAACCAGAGAGCACTAAAATATATAAGACAGCTACTGACTGACCTAAAAACAAAATATGACATAAATACAATCATACTTGGAGACATCATTATACCACTAATGGCTTTAGATCATTCATCCAAACAAAATATCAATAAAGACATATGGGCTTAAATGAAACAATAGAACAATTGGATATGATAGACATCTACAGGACACTCCATCCCAAAGTGCCAGAGTATACATTTTTCTCTAGTGTACATGGAACATTCTCAATATTGACCATATGTTTGGCCACAAAAATAATATCAGCAAATTCAGAAAAATTGAAATTATACCAAGCATATTTCCTGATCATAAAACCTTGAAACTAGAATTAAACTGCAAAAAGTAAGTTAAAGAACCCACAAAAATGTGGAAACTAAACAACATGCTTTTAAAAAATGAAATAAGCGCAGAGATTAAAAGATGCATATAGACAAATGAAAATTACAGTACGACATATCGGAATCTCGGGGATGCAGCAAAAGCAGTAATAAGAGGGAAGTTCATATTACTGCAGGCCTATATGAACAAACAGGAGAGAGTCCAAGTAAACCACTTAACTTCACACCTTAAGGAACTAGAAAAAGAACAAAGACAACCCAAAACCAGCCGAAGAAAGGAAATAATAAAAATCAGAGCAGAAATAAATGAAATAGAGAACAGAAAAACTATAGAAAAAATTAATAAAACAAGAAGCTGGATTTTATAAAAGATCAACAAAATTGACAAACCCTTGGCAAGACTCACCAAGGAAAAAAGAGAAAGCACTCATATAAACAAAATCCAAAATAAAAGGGGAGAAATCACCACAGATATCATACATATACAAAGAATTATTATATAATAGAATACTATGAAAAACTGTATGCCACCAAATTCAACAATCTAGAAGAAATGAATAAATTCCTAGAACAATACAACATTCCTAGACTAAGTCATTAAGAAGCAGAAAGCCTAAACAGACCAATAAGCAGGGAGGAAATAGAAAAAACTATTAAAAACCTCCCCAAAATAAAACTGCATACTATACTAGTGAATTCTGTCAAACATTCAAAGACTTGGTTTCTATTCTACTCAAAGTCTTCCAAAAAATTGAAGAAGAAACAATACTTTCAAACACATTTTATGAGGCCAACATAACCGTCATACCAAAACCTGGCAAGGATGGCAAAAAAAAAGGAAAACTACAGATCAATATCTCTCATGAATACAGATGCTAAAATACTAAACAAAATACTAGCAAATTGAATACAATAATATATTAAATATATAATACATAATAGTCAACTAGGATTCATCCCAGAATCTCAAGGATGGTTCAACATATGTAAAATGGTTAACATAATACACCATATCAACAAAACAAGGAACAAAAACCACATATTCTTATCAATAGATGCAGAAAAGGTATTTGATAAAATACAACACAATTTTATGTTTAAAACACACAACAAAATCGGTATAGAAGGAAAATATCTCAACATGATAAAAGCCATTTATGATAAACCATCAGCTAACATCATATTAAATGCCATAAAACTGAGGACTTTTCCCCTTAAATCAGGAAAAAGACAGGGTTGTCCACTCTTATTTAATGTGGTGCTAGAAGTTCTAGCCAGAGCAATAAGACAAGATAAAGAATTAAAAGGCTTTCATATCGGAAAAGAAGAAGTAAAGGTATCACTTTTTGCAGATGATATGATCCTATGCATCAAAAACCCCAAAGATTCCACAAAAAGATTACTAGAAACAATAAACCAATATAGTAAGGTCACAGGATACAAAATTAATATACAAAAGTCCATTGCCTTCCTATATGCCAACAATGAAACATCAGAAAACAAACTCAAATAAATAATCCCCTTCATGATTGCAACAACATCAAAAAATACCTAAGAATAAACATAACAAGAATGTAAAGGACTTATATAATAAAAACTACAAAGCATTATTAAGGGAAATTGAAAAGATGCAATGAAATGAAAAAACATTCCTTGTTCTTGGATAGGAAGAATAAATATAATCAAAATGACCATATTACCCAAAGCAATATACAAATTCAATGCAATTCCTATCAAAATTCCAATGACATTTTTTAAAGAAATAAAACAAAACATCATCAGATTTATTTGGAACTATAAAAAAAAACCCAAATAGGCCCTGGCCGGTTGGCTCAGTGGTAGAGCGTCGGCCTAGTGTGCGGAGGACCCGGGTTCGATTCCCGGCCAGGGCAC
This sequence comes from Saccopteryx leptura, assembly GCF_036850995.1. Lineage (NCBI taxonomy): Eukaryota > Metazoa > Chordata > Mammalia > Chiroptera > Emballonuridae > Saccopteryx > Saccopteryx leptura. The sequence continues at coordinate 136,505,223 of NC_089508.1, read as the reverse complement.
ACAGGAGAAGCGCCCATTTGCTTCTCCACCCCTCCGCCACGCTTTCCTCTCTGTCTCTCTCTTCCCCTCCCGCAGCCAAGGCTCCATTGGAGCAAAGATGGCCCGGGCGCTGGGGATGGCTCTGTGGCCTCTGCCTCAGGTGCTAGAGTGGCTCTGGTCGCAACATGGCAATGCCCAGGATGGGCAGAGCATCGCCCCCTGGTGGGCAGAGCGTCGCCCCTGGTGGGCGTGCCCGGTGGATCCCGGTTGGGCGCATGCGGGAGTCTGTCTGACTGTCTCTCCCCATTTCCAGCTTCAGAAAAATGAAAAAAAAAAAAAAAAAAAAAAAAAAACCCAAATAGCCAAAGCAATCCTAAGGAAAAAGAACAAAGCTGGAGGCATTACAATACCTGACTTCAAATTATATTATAGCGCCATAACAATCAAAACAGCACGATACCGGCAGAAAAATAGACACTCAGACCAATGGGATAGAATAGAAAGTCCAAAAATAAAACCCACATATATACGGTCAAATAATTTTTGATAAAGGGGCCAAAAATACACAATGGAGAAAAGAAATCCTCTTCAACAAATGGTGCTGGGAAACCTGAAAAACCACATGCAAAAGAATGAAATTCAACTACAGTTTGTCCCCTTGTATTAAAATTAATTCAAAATGGATCAAAGACCTAAATATAAGACCTGAAACAATAAAGTACATAGAAGGAAAGATAGGTACTAAACTTATGGACCTTGTTTATAACGAACATTTTATAAATTTGACTCCAAAGGCAAGGGAAGTGAAGGCAAAGATAAATTAATGGGACCACATCAGACTAAGAAGCTTTTTCACAGCAACAAAAACTGACAACAAAACAAACAGACAGCCAACTAAATGGGAGATGATATTTTCAAACAACAGCTCAGATAAGGGCCTAATATCCAAAATATACAAAGAACTCATAAAACTCAACAAAAAACAAATAATCCAATAAAAAAATGGGAAGAGGACATGAACAGACACTTGTCCCAGAAAGAAGTACAAGTGGCCAACAGATATATGAAAAAATGCTCATCTTCGTTAGTTATTAGAGAAATGCAAATCAAAACTACAATGAGATTCCACCTCACGCCTGTTAGATTAGCTATTATGAACAAGACATGTAATAGCAAGTGTTGGAGAGGCTGTGGAGAAAAAGGAACCCTCATCCACTGTTGGTGGGAATGTAAAGTAATAAAATCATTATGGAAGAAAGTATGGTGGTTCCTCAAAAAACTAAAAGTGGAACTACCATATCACCCAGCAAACCCTCTATTGGGTATATACCCCCAAAACTCAAAAACATTGGTACATAAAGACACATGCAGCCCCATGTTCATTGCAGCATTGTTCACAGTGGCCAAGACATAAAAACAACCAAGAATCCTTTCAACAGATGACTGGATAAAGAAGATAATAGATGGAATACTACTCAGCCATAAGAAATGATGACATCATGCCATTTACAGCAACATGGATGGACCTTGGTAATATTATATGGGGTAAAATAAGTAAATCAGAAAAAACTAAGAACTGCATGATTCTATACATAGGTAGGACATAAAAGTGAGACTAAGAGACATGGACAAGAGTGTGATGGTTAGGGGGGAGAGGGGAGGAAGGGAGAGGGGGAGGGAAGGGGTACAAAGAAAACCAGATAGAAGGTGATGGAAGACAATTTGACTCTGGGTAATGGGTATGCAACATGATTAAATGTCAAAATATCCTGGAGATGTTTTCTCTGAACATATGTACCCTGATTTATTAATGTCACCTCATTAAAATTAATTTAAAAACCAAATAATCACAGAGATAATGTTGTCACTCAAGAAAATCTTGAGACAGCAAGAGGCTGGTGAGCCAGGTATCACAAAGTGTTCGAAAATAAAATGTATCTAAATCATTCCTGTTTATTCTTAAATGGACAACCCTGATCTACCTTATAGCATTTTCTTTTCCAAAGCTTTAAATATTGGTGAAAACAAAGTCTTTGAAAAATATTTGAAAGAAAAACCACATAATCATGTTCCATTGGAAGACTGAGTTTCTTTTTCTAAATAGTGAGTTAGATGGCTTTATTTTATTTTTATATTAGACTGCATCTTGATACCTTCTCTGATAAACATCCTGTGCTAATTCACAGTAGTCTGGAGACAGTTTGCCTCTTCCTCACCCACACAACTCCTTGAAACATCTGAACCTCATAAATAGGCTTGTACACTTCCTTACATTTCACAGAAGTGGGCTAGGCAGGACAGTAGCCTGGGGTAGCAGGTGCAGAAATAAACTGATTTTATACCTCCTGCTAGGTGCACAGACTCCTGAGATGTAGCTTAAGAACTTTGGTTAACATTTTGTAAATGGCCTCCAGGCTTTGAATGTGCTCCTCTCCACCTAGAACAATCTTTCCCAGGTTTATCACAAGGCTAAATCTCACTCAGCCTTCAGTTTCCAATTGGTCTTCAAATTGGGACTACATCACGACCTACCACAGTTCCTGATTAATTCATTTTTATGGCAGCCATTTATAACAATTTGCTCAGGAACTCTTCTTTCATAAGACCATAGCTATGAGGGTGTAACTCAGTACCAGGCTTTGGTAAGATACTTGAAAAACACTTGTTAAATGAATGAGAAAATTCACCCAGCCCAACACCTAGAGCTTCCAGATAAATCTGAGGCATAGTAATTGATTCAAACTTAAATAGGAAAACAAACCATAACTTAGAAGAAAGGTGATCGAAGAAGAAGAAATAGTATAAAATACTCATAAAGACATAGACTCTGAAGGCAGATCATTACTGTTCAATACCCAGTCCTACCTCTTACAAACTCTATGACCCTAAAAAAATTATTTAACTGTCCTATGCACATTTTTTTATTTGTAGAATGAAAATAAAACTACTAAAATACTAATAGGGTCATTGTGTAGGTTTTATAAAGTAACACATTTACATAGAATGCAATTAAGAAATATTATGTTGCTATTATTTTTCAAAAACAGGGTAGCTGTCTTAATCAAGTTCATTGCTCTGACAATGTGCCCGGACCTCAGTTTTCATTATGGTAGGCCATGAATCTGACTTCTTTCATAATTCACCGACTAGGAACAAGACCAATTCCTGGGGACTGCTGTATTATGAAGTGACATAAAGTGCTAAACTGTTTAGAAAAGGTTTTATCACACATTACATATGTATTTTTTCCACAATTTAAGTCTGGTAAACTTTGCCTATACACTCTTGGCCATAGTTAATAAGAGGAAAGAAAACAAGGTAATAATGGTTAAACTCAAACCAGAATTGGATTCGCTGGTTTGCCTTGCTGGCCTCTTGGTTGTGGAAACACCTACGACAAATTGTAGACCCAGAGCAGCAAAGTTGTAAAAACAGTAGAATCAGGCTTGTTACCAGAGCCCAAGCTCAATTCTCTCAGCAGTATCATGATATTCCCTGGGATAATTCAAAAACCCAGGGCTCTGCTTCTGTCAGCGAAATTTAAAAGAAAGTTCTAGGACAGAATAAGTTTTCTTGAACCTAAGCAGTCATTGGCTTTTGGCACTGAAGCTGGAAACAGAAGTTGGCTGTAAGTCAAGACTATAAAAGGATTTCTGTGGAATATGTGTAGCTAAGCAGCTGCTGACATTACAGAGTTCTACAGAAAAACTCCAGGTCAGTTTCAGACACAACTAGATCTCTTTATGACCTTCACAGGCAATTTTAGTATTTTTTTAAGGAACTAGAAGATGCCAGGATAAAACAGCTAAATGTTCCAAGCCTTCAAATCACCATGTCCTTCATTCTGTTTTCATTAAAACAGGGATATGAGTGTGAAAAGGCACAGATAGGAGGCAGACAAAGGAGACATTGGAGAGTGCCATGGTGAGGAGCTCATGAATTATGTGCATTGAACATTTGTGGTCTAAAAAAAAGCTAAAGGAAACATAGTGATTTTCCTGCTAGCTTATCTTAGTCAGTCTAGAGAGGTAGAGGGATAACAAATCTGAGAAATCTCTTTCAGTCAATAGTTTCAAGCTTTCCCATTATGCATTTTACTAAAGTGATTGTGTTAGAATTGCCTCTCCTTTCTGCATCCCTTCCCAGAGGAGTTTCTGAATGGTAAAAATGACTAAACTGTATGTGGTGGAGGGGTGAGGGAGGGAGAGGAGAAGAAATTAAGGCCATGGATAATCTTTAAATTGTATAATTGGGTTCCAGAAATTTGACTTCATCTGTGTTAAGGAGTTTTATAAAAATAAATCTTATAGTCAAATGATGTTAGAGCTCGAAGAGACTTTTAAAAAGATCCCTACCTTTTTAAGAAGATAGATAAGGCCATGTTTATCCCAGAATAAAAAAACTTATAAGAATGTTTTGAAAATAAATTTTATTTGGATAATTTATACAACTGATAAGATGCTTAATATGTTAGTAATAAGTGATAGGAAAGTGATAGGTTCAAGAAAGATTAAAAAAAAATTTAAGGTAACTTTGAAAGGCAGCCCTGTTTCTGGCTTGATAACATTCAGACTTATTCTTCAACACCTGAAGAAAATTAACATTTATTAACAGGTCATTGTGTATCATGTATTTTCCCATGCTTTATCGTCTTTTATCTCTATTGTAAGCCCTTCAGACTATGTACCAGGGGTACTTGACCAGACTGCAGGAAGTGAGGTGAGGTCAGGGAAGACATTCTGAGATAAGCAGGGCCTGTGATGACTCTTTAGTCAGGAGAAGTTGCTGGCCACATGTCCACAAGAAGGGGACCAGAGCATCAACTTGAGCAAATAAATTAAAGCAGAAGGGACTATGGCCAGGTAAAGGATATGCAGGGGTGACAGGTAGGAGAAAACAAATCAAGAAGCAGGCAGGAGCTAACTTACAAAGGGTTGTGTTAGCCATACAAAGATGTTTGACCTTTATCTTAAAAGACATGGAGAACAATTGAACTATTTAAAGAAGGAAGGATGAGACATGAAATTGTAAGTTTTGTCTATAGAAAAATGATTCTGGTTTAGTTTGAAGGACTGCAAGACTAAGAAAGGAAGACCAGAGAACAGGATTCCAAGAGAGAAATAATAAAAGAAGTGAAGAATTTACTCTTTTCAATATGTCCAGAACATTTTCAAAGTATAGATGATAGTTTGGCACTGCAATAGAAAGGAGTTAAAGTGGAATGTTAAATACACTGTACAGAAGAAATCAGAGAGAAAGACAGAAGAATTTGAGGAGGAACAAGAATATCTGAACTACCTTTAGAGAATACAGGATTATGTTAAGTTAGGTCTAATAGAAACCATTATTACTTCTAATCACAATGGCTGCTGGAAGCCACAAAATTGCAAGACACAAGCAAAGCACCACAGGAAACTTCTGTCCAATTGTTTTATTTTTTACCATTTACAAATATTGTTTTATTTTTTACCGTGGCAAATTGTTATTCAAAGGGCTACAAAACAAGTAGTTATCTGAACAAATTGGAGCTTTCTTTTTTTTAATTAATTTATTTTTATTTAGACAATTAAATTTAACAGGGTGACATTGGTCAACTAGAGTACATAGATTTAGAGAAAATATCTCCACATAATTTGGACAGTTGATTATGTTATATACCCATTGCCCAAAGTCAAATCATCCTCTGTCACCTTATATTTGTTTCTTTTTATTCCCCTTCTGCTCCCCCAACCCCCTCCCTTTCCTCCTTTTCCCTCCCCCTGGTAACCACTGCACTCTTATCTATGTCCATGAGTCTCAATTTTGTGTTTCACCTATGTATGGAATCATACAGTTTTTAGCTTTTTCTGATTTACTTATTTCACTCAGTATAATGTTATCAATGTCCATCCATGTTGTTATAAATGATACTATGTCATCATTTCTTATGGCTGAATAGTATTCCATAGTATATATAAACCACATCTTCTTTATCCAATCCTCTATTGAAGGGCATTTCAGTTGTTTCCATGTCTTGGCCGCTGTGAACAATGTTGGAATGAACATGGGAATGCATGTGTCTTTATGTACCCATGATAATCAAAACAGCATGATATTGGCAGAAAAATAGACACACAGACCAATGGAACAGAATCGAGAGCCCAGAAATAAAATCACATATATATGGTCAAATCATCTTTGATAAAGGAGCCAAAAACACACAATGGGGAAAAGAAACCCTCTTCAATAAATAGTGCTGGGAAAATTGGATAGTCACATGCAAAAGAATGAAACTTGACTATAGTTTGTCCTCTTACATAAAAATTAATTCAAAATGGATCAAAGTCCTAAACAGAAGACCTGAAACTAAATTACATAGAAGAAAATATAGGTACTAAACTCATGGTCCTTGGCCGTAGAGAACATTTTATGAATTTGACCCCAAAGACAAGGGAAGTAAAGGCAAGGATAAATGAATGGAACTACATCAGACTAAGAAGTTTTTGCAAAGCAAAAGAAACTGACAACAAAACAAACAGACTGCCAACTAAATGGGAGATGATACTTTCAAACAACAGCTCAGATAAGGGGATAATATCCAAAATAAAGAAAGAACTCACAAAACTCCACAATGAGCAAGCAAAAAATTCAATAAAAAAATGGGAAGAGGACATGAACAGACACTTCTCCCAGGAAGAAATACAAATGGCCAACAGATATATGAAAAGATGCTCATCTTCACTAGCTATTAGAGAAATGCAAATCAAAACTACAATGAGATACCACCTCACACCTGTTAGATTAGCTTTATCAATGAGACTGGAACCTTTCTTTAGTAGTTTGCAATTTGATTAAAAAAGTGGATGCAGATTTAATTCCCAAAGACTCTTGTGGAGCTATCTAGAAATTCTACTAATTAGATAATGTAGTATGTATTTAGCCAAACTTTCTTCTAGTACATACTAAAAGACTGGTTCTTAGAGGAGGCATGTGATCAGCCTAAGGTCATATTTAAGTGAGGGATGTGTCTAGGCTTTAAATCTACATCCAAAGGCCTGTGCTCTTACAACTATACTGTAGTGCTTTCAGTAAATGACTCTGGTGAAAATTTACATTCTCTAGGTAAGTATCATGAAGGTATTTATAAGAGCACACCATGAAAAATTGTGCTAACCATTGAAAGACAAGGTCTCTTCATTGTTTTATTAGATGATTATAGACATGGCTGATTGAAAATAACAATGAAGAGAGATAACATCAGAGTAATGGCGGGGTAGGAAGTGATACCAATAAATCTCCCCCAAAACTCAACAAGATCTTCAACCAGAAACAGAAAAACCTATCCTTGGAGCCTCCAGATGTTTCGCAATACACCCGAAGGTATGGTCGAGTGAAAAATTGGCTAAATATATAACCAAACCCCAAAGGATATAGGGAGTAAGAAACGCCCCGCCTTCCTCACTAACCTAAACAGAGCGGCTTTCTCTGGGGTCGGTGAATATAGAAACTGAGGCGGGCAAAGGGGGTGAATAGATCCAGGCTGTGGCACAAATGGTGGAACCACGCTGTGGCACGGAGATCCAAGCCGAGGAAAAACTGATCCTGTGGCAACCCGGGCAATACAAGCTAACACTCGCGCCAAACCCAAACAAAGAAAGACAAGCGGGGCAGCCATTTTATCTGATCTCCTGGTCGGCGCGCGCAGATAGTGGGCGAGAGACTTCTTCCTAAGCCCCGGGAGTGGGTGTCCATGTTACCCCACAGAGAGGCAGAGTCAGAGGCCTTTCTGTGGGCCGAAAGCGGAATCTCTGGGCAGCCCCAGCGCCATGGGAAAGCCGCGGATGGGAGGGAGCGAGAACTAATTCCAACGGTGGAACTTTTACGTGCTGGTAGGGGATTCACTCAGAGGGAAACGCGGCCGGCCTCATATCCTGATCTGCGCACGCAGATAGTGAGCGAGAGATTCCTCCGAGTGCCTCGGCACCGCACGCCCCTGTTATTGCACAGAGGGGCAGAGTCAGGGGCCTTTGTGTGGGCCAAAGCGGAATCTCGGGCCACCCCAGCGCCTTGCAAAAGCCGTGCACAGGGACGGAGCGAGACTCAATTCCAATGCTGGAACTTTGCCATGTGGTTGGGGGTTTCACTCAGAGTGTGAGACTGCTGGCTGGATATCCTGGTCTGCGTGCACAGATAGTGAGCGAGAGTTTCCTCCAAGCACCCTGGAAGTGGATGCCTGCCAGTGTTACCAGACAGAGTGGCAGAGCCAGAGGTCTTTCAGTGGGCGGAAACCCCGCCTGATTATGCTAGCAGCTCTGACTGACTGAGCCTTACCCAGAGCCCTGTGCTGAGTGGGAATAGAGTGGGGAGTTGCCAGCTCTTTGAGCCTCTTACTATCCAGGCAGAGGCAGCAACAACACCATAGCTGGATTATCAGGCTACCAATTGAGGAAGGAAAGACTAGGAGAGAGGCTCCAGGAACACGGACTCTCTCACTGTCGGAGCCTATAAATGCTAATGAGCCTCGACTGCCAACGTGACTAAAGCACAATACATGACATCGCCATAGAGACTTACCAACTGCAAACCTCTACCTGAGCGTGCCAAAGGGGCAGTACCCGGGGTACAAAGTCACTGACCAGGAAGAGGGAGAGAAAAGAAAAAGCAAGAAGATAACCTCTCAAAATCAAGAATAATCTGCAGACTTTATAACCTATCCCATTTTATTATATTTGTTCATTTGTTTCTCTTATCTTCATTCTTGATATTTTTTTTTCCTTCTCCAATTTGGCCGATTAACTCTCTGCCAGTCTTACTCTTTCCTCTCCTTGAACTAAACTACGCATAAGTGTTACATCTCCCATTATCTTTTCTCTTCTCTTCCTTTCTCTCTATGAGGGTTGCACTCCAAAACCCTTAACTATCTCTCTCTCTCCTCTTTTTTCTTTTTTTTTTTCTTTTAGTGGTTCCCTCTTTTTTTTCTCTCTCTCTCTTTCTTTTCTCCCTCTAAAATAGTTTCTTCCTTTCTACTTTACATCTCCTCTCATTCAAACCTCAATAACAAACAAATTATCTTATCTGGGACTCAAACTTATGTTTGTGGCATTTTGGGGGTTTTTTATTTCACCTTTTTAACTCACTAGCAGTGCTCCCATCCCTGGCTCTCCATTTTATCTAGTTCTTGTTCCACTAAATAAAATAGTAATTTTATAATTTGTCCCCATATTTTTCTGTTTTCCTCTTATTCCTCTCATCATAACTCTTAGTCAACCAACACCTAAAAGCAAATCATTTTATTCTTGACCCAAATTTTTTCCTTATTTGCTTTTTGTGGGTCCATACCACCTTCTTTTTTTTCTTTTTTCTTGCCCCTTTATTACTTTTCCCCAATTCAGGCCCTCCATTCAAGGCATTGTTTGTTATAATTCACAGTTCACCACAAGATATTCTCAAGAAAGAGGGGAGAGGAGAGGAGAGGAAAAAAGGAGGGGGGGAATAATTTCCTTTTTTTTAATTTTTATTTTATTTTATTTTATTTTTCTTTATTTCATTATTAATTTTTTTAAAAAATAAAAACAACTGGACATCACGGAAATGGCGCCGTGAGCAGTGCGTCCGACAGATCTCCCCAAAATCACAACAAATTTATCAACTAGAAACAGGAAAATTTATCTTCGGAGCATTACGGAGTTCCACACAAACTGAAAGCGAAAGGACTGTTATCATTATCACTTGAATCTGAGAGACGAGGGTGTGGAGGAAGCTACCGCAGGGACGTTCATTCAAGCCGCGAGGAAGTGCGCCTGTGGTAAGTCATCCCGCACTCGGGAGCCGCGAGCAGCAGCCTCGAGCCGCCGCCGTGAGCTGCCGCGAGCAGCGCCCAGGTCGGTTGCAGAGCGAGCACCGCCCACACTCCGGAGCGGCGAGCAGCCGCTGGCGCGTGCCCGGTCTGGTTGCAGACCGAGCATTGCAGACCGAGCACCGCTAACGTTCCCAGCGGCCCGCGCACGGGGAGCGGGAGAGGCCCCAGGGTGGTATTCCCTACTTGGGAGATTCTCTCCGTGGACGGGGCACCTCACCCAGCCATTCAAGCTAACAATCAAGCGTTGGGGGAGGGGCGCGCGCAGGCAGCCTGAAATACCTTCGGGAGCACAGCTGCGACCCAATTACTAAAATTAACTTAACCCGTGAAATCTGCGCACCCTTGGTTCTAATTGATAAGATCTCTCTCAGTTCACCGACCCAAGACAAGAGGCGTGATATTTTTTAGTGCCTCTCGCTAAAGGGGCGGGGGCAACTTCTGATTGATAGAGCCTCCATATTCAGGGATAAACGCTAACAAGAAGGACTTGGCAGATAATAAGATCTATACCACACTAGTCGCAAGCAGAGACGAGTGCCTCTTCTTACCAGCCAAAACAGGCTACAAAGTGGGGAAAGCCTGGGTTGAGAGGTCCAACTGAATGCTAGGTGCTGAACAGTCACCTTGACAACAATTGACTCCCACCCCCGCCTGATTACACTGGAGGCCCTGACTGCCAGAGCCCTTCCCAAAGTCTTGCACTGAGTGGGGATAGAGTGGGGATTTCCCAGCTCTTTGAGCCTCTTACTCCCCAGGCAGAAGCAGTGGCAGCCTTATAGCTGGATCACCAGGCTGCTAATTCAGGAAGGGGGGACTAGGAGCGAGAATCCACGAAAGCAAACTCTCTCATCATTGGACCCTGCAAACGCCAACAAGCCTTGACTACCAGCAAGACTAAAGCCAATTATATGACATTGCCATAGAATCCCATCAACTGCAAATCCCTACCTAAATGTGACACAGGGGCAGAGCCTGGGGTACAGAGTCACCGACCAGGAAGAGGGAGAGAAAAGAAAAAGGAAGAAGTTAACATCTCAAAATCAAGAAAAATCCACAGACTTTACAACTTGTTCCACTAATTTTTTGTTGTTGTTGTTGTTGTTGTTTCTTCTATCTTATTGCCTTTATTTCCTCCACCTCGGTCCTTCTATTCTCTGCCCATCTTATGCTTCCCTTTTCTTGAACTACACTACCCATAAGTGTTACATTTTATTTCTCTTCTTCATCCTCACCCTCCTTTGGGGTTATACTCCAGGACACTTAACTTTCACTCTCTCCTCTTTTGGTTTTTTTTTGTTTTTTTTTGTTTTGTTTTTTGCTTTATTTTGTTTTTTTCTCATCCTTTTTTATTTCTTCCTTCGTTTTTCTCTTTTTCTTATTCTTTCCTTTCTATTCGTTTTTTCTTTTCTCGTTTTACTTTCCTCCCATTTAATCCTCAATCACGAACAAATTAGTTAATTTGGGACTCAAGGGTTTTTTTGGCTTTATTTTTCTTTTTCACTTTTGTTTTTGTTTTTTTCTTGTTAGTTTATTTTTGTGGCATTTTGGGTCCTCCCAACCCAAGGTCTCCATTGTATTTGGTCTTCGCTCCACTTAATACAACAGATTTTTACTTATTATTTTTATTTTTTTCTTCTTTATTATTCCTTTTTTTTGTCCTTTTTTCTGGTTCCCTCTTATCCCTCTCATTATATCTCTTAGTTGACCATCACCCGCAGGCAGATCAACTTATGCTTGTCTAAGATTTTCTTCCTTTTTTTTTTTTTTTTTTTGCATTTAGTAGGTCCCTACTCCCCTTTTTTTTTGCCCCTTGAACTCTTCACCGCAAACCAGGCCCTCCATTATAGGCACGATATTTCCCTGAGGAGGGGAGAGGAGGGAAGGAGAAGAAAGAAAAAAAAAGGGGGAAATAATAAATTATTACTGCTTTTTTTTGTGGGGTGTTTTACCCTTTGGTTTTTTTTTTTTTTTTTTACTTTTTACTCTTTATTAATTCTAATTAGTGCTATCAACAAGACCACCCTCAGATGCCAATAAGAAAGAGGAAATCGAATATTATGGATACAAAAGAAAGATAGGTAACACAAATAGATGTGGAAAAATCTATGGTGAAAAGACTTAACATATTGGAAGCCTTGGAGCTAAATGACAGAGAATTTAAAATAGAAATCTTAAAAATACTCTGAGATATACAAGAAAACACAGAAAGGCAATATAGGGAGATCAGAAAACAACTCAATGAACACAAAGAATATATTACCAAGGAAATTGAAACTATAAAAACAAATCAAACAAAAATGAAAAACTCAATTCACGAGCTGAAAAACGAGGTAACAAGCTTAGCTAGCAGAACAACCCAGATTGAAGATAGGTTTAGTGAAATAGAAGACAAACAACTTGAGGCACAACAGAGAGAAGAAGAAAGAGACTCAAAAATAATAAAAAACGAGAAAGCCCTACAGGAATTATCTGACTCCATCAGAAAGAATAACATAAGAATAATAGGTATATCAGAGGGAGAAGAGAAAGAAAATGGAATGGAGAATATACTCAAACAAATAATAGACGAGAACTTCCCAAGCCTGTGGAAAGAACTAAAGCCTCAAATTCAAGAAGCAAACAGAACACCGAGTTTTCTTAACCCCAACAAACCCACTCAAAGGCACATCATAATAAAGATGACACAAACCAATGACAAAGAAAAAATTCTCAAGGCAGCCAGGGAAAAGAAGAGTACAACATATAAAGGAAGGCCTATTAGATTATCATCAGATTTCTCAGCAGAAACTCTACAAGCTAGAAGAGAGTGGACCCCAATATTTAAAGCCCTGAAAGAGAGGAACTTTCAGCCAAGAATACTATACCCATCAAAGCTATCCTTCAAGTATGAAGGAGATATAAAAACATTCACAAATACAGAAAAGATGAGAGAATTTATCACGAGAAAGCCCCCACTCCAGGAAATACTAAAGGGGGTTTTCCAACCAGATTCAAAGAACAAAAGAAAACAACACCACAAGTAACAGCTCCACCAAGAACACAATAAAACCAAACTTAAACTGTGACAACAAAGGAAAAAAAAGGGGGAAGAGAATGGAGATTAACAGTAGCAAAGGACGATGAAGTGCAGAAATACTTATAAGATAGGGTACTACAATGAATATGGTAGGTACCCTTTTCATTACTTAATGGTAACCACCCTAGAAAAAACCACCACAAAAACACATGACTTAAAAAAGATAGCAACAGAGGAAAGAAGTATGGAACACAAACAAACAGAAACAAATGATAGAAAAACAAAAGAGAAGAATCAAACTAGATACAAAACTAACAGAAAGCAATTTATAAAATGGCAGTAGGGAACCCACAAGTGTCAATAATTTCACTAAATGTAAATGGATTAAACTTACCAATAAAAAGACACAGAGTAGCAGAATGGATTAAAAAAGAAAATCCAACTATATGCTGCCTACAAGAAACACACCTAAGAAACAAGGATAAAAACAAATTCAAAGTGAAAGGCTGGAAAACAATACTCCAAGCAAACAACACCCAAAAAAAAGCAGGTGTAGCAATACTCATATCTGATAATGCTGACTACAAGACACAAAAAGTACTCAGAGACAAAAATGGTCACTTCATAATGATTAAGGGGACACTGAATCAAGAAGACATAACAATCCTTAATATATATGCACCAAACCAAGGAGCACCAAAATATATAAGACAGCTACTTATTGACTTTACAAAAAAACTAACAAAAATACAATCATACTTGGAGACCTCAATACACAGCTGACGGCTCTAGATCGGTCATCCAAACAGAGAATCAATAAAGATATAGTGGCCTTAAATGAAATACTAGAACACCTGGATATGATAGACATCTACAGGACACTTCATCCCAAAGCCACAGAGTATACATTTTTCTCTAGTGTACATGGAACATTCTCAAGAATTGACCATATGTTGGGCCACAAAGACAATATCAGCAAATTTAGAAAAATTGAAATTGTACCAAGCATATTTTCTGATCATAAAGCCTTGAAACTAGAATTCAACTGCAAAAAAGAGGGGGAAAAACCCCAAAAATGTGGAAACTAAACAACATACTTCTAAAAAATGAATGAGTCAAAGAAGAAATAAGCGCAGAGATCAAAAGGTACATACAGACAAATGAAAATGAAAATACGACATACCAGAATCTCTGGGATGCAGCAAAAGCAGTTGTAAGAGGGAAGTTCATATCACTTCGGGCCTATATGAACAAACAAGAGAGAGCCGAAGTAAACCACTTAACTTCACACCTTAAGGAACTAGAAAAAGAAGAACAAAGACAACCCAAAACCAGCCGAAAAAAGGAGATAATAAAAATCAGAGCAGAAATAAATGAAATAGAGAACAGAAAAACTATAGAAAAAATTAATAAAACAAGGAGCTGGTTCTTTGAAAAGATCAACAAAATTGACAAACCCTTGGCAAGACTCACCAAGGAAAAAAGGCACAGGACTCAAATAAATAAAATCCAAAATGAAAGAGGAGAGATCACCACAGACATCATAGATATACAAAGAATTATTATAGAATACTATGAAAAATTATATGCCACCAAATACAACAATCTAGAAGAAATGGATAAATTCCTAGAACAATACAACCTTCCTAGACTGAAGAAGCAGAAAGCCTAAACAGACCAATCAGCAGGGAGGAAATAGAAAAAACTATTAAAAACCTCCCCAAAAATAAAAGTCCAGGCCCAGACGGTTATACTAGTGAATTCTATCAAACATTCAAAGAAGACTTGGTTCCTATTCTACTCAAAGTCTTCCAAAAAATTGAAGAAGAAGCAATACTTCCAAACACATTTTATGAGGCCAACATAACCCTCATACCAAAACCTGGCAAGGATGGAACAAAGAAAGAAAACTACAGACCAATATCTCTAATGAATACAGTGCTAAAATTCTAAACAAAATACTGGCAAACCGAATACAACAACATATTAAAAAAATAATACATCATGATCAAGTGGGATTCATCCCAGAATCTCAAGGATGGTTCAACATACGCAAAACGGTTAACGTAATACACCATATCAACAAAATAAAAAACAAAAACCACATGATCTTATCAATAGATGCAGAAAAGGCTTTTGATAAAATACAACACAATTTTATGTTTAAGACTCTCAACAAAATGGGTATAGAAGGAAAATATCTCAACATGATAAAGGCCATATATGATAAACCATCAGCCAACATCATTTTAAACGGCATAAAACTGAGGACTTTCTACCTTAAATCAGGAACAAGACAGGGTTGTCCACTCTCTCCACTCTTATTTAACGTGGTGCTAGAAGTTCTGGCCAGAGCAATCAGACAAGACAAAGAAATAAAAGGCATCCATATTGGAAAAGAAGAAGTAAAGGTATCACTTTTTGCTGATGATATGATCCTATACATTGAAAACCCGAAGGACTCCACAAAAAGATTATTAGAAACAATAAACCAATACAGTAAGGTCGCAGGATACAAAATTAACATACAGAAGTCCATAGCCTTTCTCTATGCCAACAATGAAATATTAGAAAACGAACTCAAAAAATAATCCCCTTCACGATTGCAACAAAAAAAATAAAATACCTAGGAATAAACATAACAAAGAATGTAAAGGACCTATATAATGAAAATTACAAAGCATTGTTAAGGGAAATCGAAAAAGGTACGAGATGGAAAAATATTCCTTGTTCTTGGATAGGAAGAATAAATATAATCAAAATGGCCATATTACCCAAAGCAATATACAAATTTAATGCAATTCCCATCAAAATCCCTGTGAGATTTTTTAAAGAAATGGAACAAAAAATAATCCGATTTATATGGAACTATAAAAAACCCCGAATAGCCAAAACAATCCTAAGGAAAAAGAATGAAGCTGGGGGCATTACAATACCTGACTTTAAACTATATTATAGGGCCACAATAATCAAAACAGCATGGTATTGGCAGAAAAATAGACACTCAGACCAATGGAACAGAATAGAAAGCCCAGAAATAAAACCACATATATATGGTCAAATAATCTTTGATAAAGGGGCCAACAACACACAATGGAGAAAAGAAAGCCTCTTCAACAAATGGTGTTGGGAAAACTGGAAAGCCACATGCAAAAGAATGAAACTCGACTACAGCCTGTCCCCGTGTACTAAAATTAATTCAAAATGGATCAAAGACCTAAATATAAGAACTGAAACAATAAAGTAAATAGAAGAAGACATAGGTACTAAACTCATGGACCTGGGTTTTAAAGAACATTTTATGAACTTGACTCCAATGGCAAGAGAAGTGAAGGCAAAGATAAATGAATGGGACTACACCAGAATAAAAAGTTTTTGCTCAGCAAGAGAAACTGATATAAAAATAAACATACAGCCAACTAAATGGGAAATGATATTTTCAAACAACAGCTCAGATAAGGGCCTAATATCCAAAATTTACAAAGAACTCATAAAACACAACAAACAAACAAACAATCCAATAAAAAAATGGGAAGAAGACATGAATAGACACTTCTCCCAGGAAGAGATACAAATGGCCAACAGATATATGAAAAGATGCTCAGCTTCATTAGTTATTAGGGAAATGCAAATCAAAACTACAATGAGATACCACCTCACCCCTGTTAGATTAGCTATTATCAACAAGACGGGTAATAGTAAATGTTGGAGAGGCTGTGGAGAAAAAGGAACCCTCATTCACTGTTGGTGGGACTTTAAAGTAGTACAACCATTATGGAGGAAAGTATGGTGGTTCCTCAAAAAACTGCAAATAGAACTACCTTATGACCCAGCAATCCCTCTACTGGGTATATACCCCAAAACCTCAGAAACATTGATACGTGAAGACACATGTAGCCCCATGTTCATTGCAGCACTGTTCACAGTGGCCAAGACATGGAAACAACCAAAAAGCCCTTCAATAGAAGACTGGACAAAGAAGATGTGGCACATATACACTATGGAATACTACTCAGCCATAAGAAATGATGACATCAGATCATTTACAGCAAAATGGTGGGATCTTGATAACATTATAAGGAGTGAAATAAGTAAATCAGAAAAAAACAAGAACTACATGATTCCATACATTGGTGGAACATAAAAATGAGACTAAGAGACATGGACAAGTGTGTGGTGTTTACCAGGGGTGGGGGGAGGGAGGACAGGGGGAGAGTTAGGGGGAGGGGGAGGGGCAAAGAGAACTAGATAGAGGGTGGCGAAGGACAATCTGACTTTGGGAGAGGGGTATGAAACATAATTTAATGACAAGGTAACCTAGACATGTTTTCTTTGAATATATGTACCCTGATTTATTAATATCATCTCATTACCATTAATAAAAATTTATTTAAAAAAATAAAAATAAAAAATAAAAACAACTGTTTTCGGTTTTTTATTTTTTTAACTTTTTATTCTTTATTAAATCTCATTAATACTATCAACAAAACCACCCTCAGATGCCATTAAGGAAGAGAAAATCGAATATCATGGATACAAAAAAAAGAAAGGTAACACAGCTATATGAGGAAAAATCTATGGAGAAAACATTTAATATATTGGAAACCTTGGAGTTAAACGACAGAGAATTCAAGATAGAAATCCTTAAAATCCTCCGAGATATACAAGAAAACACAGAAAGGCAATTGAGGGAACTCAGAAAACAACTCAATGAACACAAAGATTATATGTTCAAGGAAATTGAAAGTATAAAAACAAATCAAACAGAGATGAAAAACTCAATTCACGAGCTGAAAAACAAAATAACAAGCTTAGCTAATAAAACAGGTCAGATAGAAGAGAGGATTAGTGAAATAGAAGACAAGCAACTTGAGGCACAACAGAGAGAAGAAGAAAGAGACTCAAAAAAAAAAAAAATGAGATACCCCTACAAGAATTATCTGACTCTATCAAAAAGAATACCAAAAGAATAATAGGTATATCAGAGGAAAAGAGAGAGAAAATGGAATGGAGAACATACTCAAACAAATAATAGATGAGAACTTCCCAAGCCTGTGGAAAGAACTAAAGCCTCAAGTTCAAGAAGCAAACAGAACTCCGAGTTTTCTTAACCCCAACAAACGTACTCCAAGGCATATCATAATGAAATTGACACAAACCAACAGCAAAGAAAAAATTCTCAAGGCAGCCAGGGAAAAAAAAGAATACAACATATAAAGGAAGGCCCATTAGATTATCATCAGATTTCTCAGCAGAAACTCTACAAGCTAGAAGAGAGTGGACCCCAATATTTAAAGTCCTGAAACAGAGGAACTTTCAGCCATGAATACTATACTCATCAAAGCTATCCTTCAAATATGAAGGAGAAATAAAAACATTCACAGATACAGAAAAGATGAGGGATTTTATCATCAGAAAACCCCCACTCCAGGAATTACTTAAGGGGGTTCTCCAATCAGATACAAAGAACAAAAAAAAAAAACAGAGCCACAAGTAAAAGCTCCAAGAAGAACACAATAAAACCAAATTTAAACTGTGACAACAACAAAAAGAAAGGGGGGGGGGAGAAGATGGAGATTAACAGTAGCAAAGGACGATGGAGTGCAAAAGTACTCACAAAATAGTTTGCTACAATGAACAGGGTAGGGACGCTTTTCATTATTCAAAGGTAACCACCATTGAAAAAACCACCACAGAAGCACGTGAGATAAAATAGATAGCAACAGAGGAAAGATGTATGGAATACAACCAAATAAAAACAAAAGATAGAAAAATGAAAGAGAAGGATCAAACAAGACACAAAACTAACAGAAAGCAAGATATAAAATGGCAATAGGGAACTCACAAGTGTCAATAATTACACTAAATGTAAACAGATTAAACTCACCAATAAAAAGGCACAGAGTAGCAGAATGGATTAAAAAAGAAAATCCAACTGTATGCTGCCTACAGGAAACTCATCTAAGTAACAAGGATAAAAACAAATTCAAAGTGAAAGGCTGGAAAATAATACTCCAAGCAAATAACATCCAAAAAAAAGCAGGTGTAGCAATACTCATATCGGATAATGCTGACTACAAGACAGGAAAAGTACTCAGAGACAAAAATGGCCATTTCATAATGTCTAAGGGGACACTGAATCAAGAAGACATAACAATTCTTAATATATATGCACCAAACCAAGGAGCACCAAAATATATAAGACAGCTACTTTTTGATCTTAAAACAAAAACTGACAAAAATACTATCATACTTGGAGACCTCAATACACCGCTGAAGGCTCTAGATCGGTCATCCAAACAGAGAATCAACAAAGACATAGTGGCCATAAACAAAACGCTAGAGCAACAGGATATGATAGACATCTACAGGACATTTTATCCCAAAGTGACTAAGTATACATTTTTCTCCAGTGTACATGGATCATTCTCAAGAATTGACCATATGTTGGGCCACAAAAACAACATCAGCAAATTCAGAAAAATCGAAGTTGTTCCAAGCATATTTTCTGATCATAAAGCCTTGAAACTGGAATTCAACTGCAAAAAAGAGGAAAAAAATCCCACAAAAATGTGGAAACTAAACAACATACTTTTAAAAAATGAATGGGTCAAAGAAGAAATAAGTGCAAAGATCAAAAGATATATACAGAATAATGAAAATGACAATACGACATATCAGAATCTATGGGATGCAGCAAAAGCAGTTGTAAGAGGGAAGTTCATATCACTTCAGGCATATATGAACAAACAAGAGAGAGCCCAAGTGAACCACTTAACTTCCCACCTTAAGGAACTAGAAAAAGAAGAACAAAGACAACCCAAAACCAGCCGAAGAAAGGAGATAATAAAAATCAGAGCAGAAATAAATGAATTAGAGAACAGAAAAACTATAGAAAAAATTAATAGAACAAGGAGCTGGTTCTTTGAAAAGATCAACAAAATTGACAAACCCTTGGCAAGACTTACCAAGGAAAAAAGAGAAAGAACTCATATAAACAAAATCCAAAATGAAAGAGGAGAAATCACCACGGACACCGTAGATATACAAAGAATTATTGTAGAATACTATGAAAAACTTTATGCCACTAAATTCAACAACCTAGAAGAAATGGATAAATTCCTAGAATAATACAACCTTCCTAAACTGAGTCAAGAAGAAACAGAAAGCCTAAACAGACCTATTAGTAGAGAAGAAATAAAAAAAAAACATTAAAAACCTCCCCAAAAATAAAAGTCCAGGTCCTGACGGCTATACCAGCAAATTTTACCAAACATTCCAAGAAGACTTGGTTCCTATTCTACTCAAAGTCTTCCAAAAAATTGAAGAAGAAGCAATACTTCCAAACACATTTTATGAGGCGAACATAACCCTCATACCAAAATCAGGCAAGGATGGCACAAAAAAAGAAAACTACAGACCAATATCTCTATTGAATACAGATGCTAAAATACTAAACAAAATACTAGCAAATCGAATATTACAAAATATTAAAAAAATAATACTTCTTGATCAAGTGGGATTCATCCCAGAATCTCAAGGATGGTTCAACATACGTAAAACGGTTAACGTAATACACCATATCAACAAAACAAAGAACAAAAACCACATGATCTTATCAATAGATGCAGAAAAGGCTTTTGATAAAATACAACACAATTTTATGTTTAAGACTCTCAACAAAAGGGGTATAGAAGGAAAATATCTCAACATGATAAAGGCCATATATAATAAACCATCAGCTAACATCATATTAAATGGCACTAAACTGAAGGCTTTTTCCCTTAAATCAGGAACAAGACAATGTTGCCCACTCTCTCCACTCTTATTTAATGTGGTACTAGAGGTTCTAGCCAGAGCAATCAGACAAGACAAAAAAATAAAAGGCATCCATATCGGAAAAGAAGAAGTAAAGGTATCACTTTTTGCAGATGATATGATTCTATACATCGAAAACCCCAAAGAATCCACAAAAAGACTACTAGAAACAATAAACCAATACAGTAAGTTTGCAGGATACAAAATTAACATACAGAAGTCAATAGCCTTTCTATATGCCAACAATGAAACAAGTGAGAATGAACTCAAAAGAATAATCCCCTTCACGATTGCAACAAAAAAAATAAAAATTTAGGAATAAACATAACAAAGAATGTAAAGGACTTATATAATGAAAACTATAAACCATTGTTAAGGGAAATAGACAAAGATATAATGAGATGGAAGAATATACCTTGTTCTTGGCTAGGAAGAATAAATATAATCAAGATGGCTATATTACCCAAAGCAATATACAAATTTAATGCAATTCCCACCAAACTTCCAATGACATTTTTTAAAGAAATAGAGCAAAAAACCATCAGATTTATATGGAACTATAAAAAACCCCGAATAGCCAAAGCAATCCTAAAGAAAAAGAATGAAGCTGGGGGCATTACAATACCTGACTTCAAACTCTATTATAGGGCCACGACAATCAAAACAGCATGGTATTGGCAGAAAATTAGACACTCAGACCAATGGAACAGAATAGAAAGTCCAGAAATAAAACCACATATATATAGTCAAATAATTTTTGATAAAGGGGCCAACAACACACAATGGAGAAAAGAAAGCCTCTTCAATAAATGGTGCTGGGAAAACTGGAAAGCCACATGCAAAAGAATGAAACTGGACTACAGTTTGTCCCCCTGTACTAAAATTAACTCAAAATGGAACAAAGATCTAAACATAAGACCTGAAACAATTAAGTACATAGAAGAAGACATAGGTACTCAACTCATGGACCTGGGTTTTAAAGAGCATTTTATGAATTTGACTCCACAGGCAAGAGAAGTGAAGGCAAAAATTAATGAGTGGGACTACATCAGACTAAGAAGTTTTTGCTCAGCAAGAGAAACTGATAACAAAATAAACAGAAAGCCAACTAAATGGGAAATGATATTTTCAAACAACAGCTCAGATAAGGGCCTAATATCCAAAATATACAAAGAACTCATAAAACTCAACAACATACAAACAAACAATCCAATTAAAAAAATGGGAAGAGGATATGAACAGACACTTCTCCCAGGAAGAAATACAAATGGCCAACAGATATATGAAAAGATGTTCATCTTCTTTAGTTATTAGAGAAATGCAAATCAAAACTGCAATGAGATTCCATCTCACACCTGTTCGATTAGCTATTATTAGCAAGACAGGTAATAGCAAATATTGGAGAGGCTGTGGAGAAAAAGGAACCCTCATCCACTGTTGGTGGGAATGTAAAGTAGTACAACCATTATGGAAGAAAGTATGGTGGTTCCTCAAAAAACTGAAAATAGAACTACCTTATGACCCAGCAATCCCTCTACTGGGTATATACCCAAAAAACTCAGAAACATTGATACGTAAAGACACATGCAGCCCCATGTTTATTGCAGCATTGTTCACAGTGGCCAGGACATGGAAACAACCAAAAAGCCTGTCAGTAGATGACTGGATAAAGAAGATGAAGCACATATACACTATGGAATACTACTCAGCGATAAAAAATGATGACATCGGAACATTTACAGCAAAATGGTGGGATCTTGAGAATTTGATAGTAAGCGAAATAAGTAAATCAGAAAAAAACAGGAACTGCATTATTCCATATGTAGCTGGGACATAAATGTGAAACTAAGAGACATTGATAAGAGTGTGGTGGTTACGGGGGGGGGGGGGGAGTGGGGAATGGGAGAGAGAAAGGGGGAGGGGGAGGGGAAGGGTACAAAGAAAACAAGATAGAAGGTGACAGAGGACAATCTGACTTTGGGTGATGGGTATGCAACATAATTGAACGACAAGATAACCTGGACTTGTTATCTTTGAATATATGTATCCTGATTTATTGATGTCACCCCATTAAAAAAATAAAATTATTATAAAAAATAAATAAATAAAAAAAAGAAAATAACAATGAAAATCATGTTTTATATTTTACTACCTCACACTTTGCTAGTGAGTTCTTTTAACCACTTAGTGAAGCAGCACTTTTAATATCAGTCTTCTCTTTCTATTTGAAAAAAACTTATATATAAGTGATAGATGCCATACAACACTTTGAAGTCTTATCTCCCTTTCTTTGAACAGCAATGCCTTATCTTTGGACCACCTTAAATACATAGGTTTCCTAAAAACCTTATTATTATTATTATTATTATTATTATTTTGTGTCTCTTCTAATGCAAATGGAAGAAAATCAGACTCTACTCACAGCCTCTCTAGACATGTCTGGCCATCTTCAAATTGTAGGGCTCAAGTGTGTAGGGCTTTGTGGTGTAGGTTAACATATCTATAGGCAATTGTCAATGTACTCGATAACTACATGCATTTGTTCTGAATAGACCTATTTATAACTCACAAACCAACCCCTTTTTAAGAAAATCATCCGTAATCAATAATAATAGACTTCTGTTCTTAGGAGTAGATTTAATTACCATAATGTAACAGCATCAGTTTTCTGGTTGGCTCAAACTGATTCAAAAAAGGAATTATTTTTTAAATTTAATTTATTCGGGTGACTCTGGTTCACAAAACCACACAGATTTCAAGTGTATAACTCAATAAAACATTATCTGCACACTATATCATGCACCTATCACCCCAAGCCAAGTCTCTTTTCATCCCCATTTTCCCACAGTTTGCCCACCCCTTTCACTCTGTTTATCATCACACTGTTGTCTCTGTCTTTGTGTTTATTTATAATACACAGATGCACACACACACACTCATATGGTTTTTTGCTTAATCTTTCACCTTTTTTCATCCAACCCTCCAACACCCTGCCCTCTGACAGCTGTCAGTCTGTTCCATGTGTCCATGCCTCTGTTTCTATTTTGTTCATCTTGTGAAGTTAAGAAATTGGTATGATCCCTGGAATGTATATATAGCTATTCAGGTCAATTTCTTTGACAGGCATTTATCTACATGCTTAGATTTGTTTAAAAATAAGTCTCCTTACTATTAGTCAGACCTCATGCATTCCTCTACTTTGAATGTATGGTAGAATGAGGGGACAAAATTTAATTACTTTAATCAACCTGAGTGACTATTCACATTTATAACAGCTATTGGTCTGTGTTCAGTTTTACATATTTTCTTCTCCTGGGCATTGTTCATCAATGGGACAGAGAAACATTCTAAACAATTTTTGGCAACTTCAGTAGGCAAGTACAAACACTAAAGTATTATATTTGTAGTTGGCTTATGCAGAGTGTATATTTTAATAGAAAAAGCTCTGTTTTAAGTCTTTCTCTGATCTAATCCATTATAAGGTAAAAATTAAGCCAAAAAGAAAAATGGAAAGATTGCCACATATCTCAGCAATTATGGGTTGAATATGAAATAATTTAATATGCAGTAAAACTCAGTAACTTAGCACATAAGTTAGTGAAAATGCACGTTTTGCCAAGAGGCTGCATGCAGATGAAAAATCTATTTCTAGACAATTATTTGTTGGGTTTCTGAAGTCCCCTGCTTACTTCACTTATTGTAAAACATATTTGTATTTCTAGTTTTTCTGTCAAAACAGTTGGTAATAAGTTTAAAGCCCAAGCAAAAGTCTTAAAAATGATTTTTTGCTACCTACATTTATTTCAGCAATCAGTGGTGGGAAAAGTAGATAGAACAGTGAAATACAGACCCACTAAGTGATTGTAAAAATTAGGAAACTATTTTTTAGAGAAAGAAGTGAATGATGTATGGATGCTCCTAGCTTTCATGTGTTGGATGCACCCTAGAAGTCATATTGTTCTGTTGTCAGCAGATACCTGGAGGCAAATAAAGGGAGAGATTTCAGCCTCTGGAAGCATTCTGTATATTATTTTTTATGTACAAATATGTACGTCAGTGTCATAAGTACTGTACAGAGAAAAAGCATGTGGAAGGAAAGAAAACACAGAGCATCTGAGTCCTGAGTAGATAACGTTGTTACTTTTCCAAAACTGACTTCAACCAGTCATGAAGTCTACATAACAATATGAAACTAATATTTTTCATTGAAGAACCCCTGAGTTGGGTATTTTCAGCATCTTCGGTTTTCCAGGATTTTCAGAACCAGGAAATTCAGCAATTGTAGTGAACTGTTACCACCTTTGTCACGGGTCACCTTTGGCACTTATAAGAACAAGCTAGGCAAGGCAGAGATAGTGGCTAAGGTGGAAAAAGAACTTTAACGAAGTGGAAAGAATGGCTTAAACTTAAAAAGCTGTGTCTGCATTTTACCTTTTTGTGATTTACAGATTTTCTATGATAGCTTTCCTTCTTTAAACAATGTATTTTTAATTTTAGATGGATTTTACTCATTAGTCTGTATTTTTAAAAACTTGATGTTGTTTCAAATGGTAGGGTTCTTTCCATTGAGCTTGACCTGTAAATATTGTAAAGAATTTACTTTGAATCAGAAGAGAAATAAATACAACCTCCTCTCTTCTTCAGGGACATTTAATTAAATAAACATAATTATTGCATTGAAAATAATGAAAAGCATTTGGAAAGAATCAGTTTCTGAAATGGAGAAATCTGGAGCCAAATTAGTAAAGCAGGAGAGAGATGCCTTCTGATCAGGAAAAGTGTAAAGTTGTGATTTGCAGTTCATGGTGGGAGTGCTGCATTTTAAAATTTTCTCTTGGCATCTGTAGTTAGCAAGCTTATGTCTTTCACCTGCTCTCACATATAGGCAGTCACTTTTTAGTTCAGAGGTGATCATGTGGCACTCTTCTGGTTAAGGAACACCAGACATCAAAAGCTTCTTCACCCATTCCCCAAGGAAGTTAGTCATTGGAAACAGCAAAGGCAATGATGTAAGTGCTACAAAAACTCCTTCAGAGCTAATGAGGTTTATTGTACAAGACTGCTATGCACCAGGCCAGGTATGGAGTCCCTGAAGTCATGTGTACTTGGAAGGACTTCTGATTTCTAATGTTGAATATTAGAATAAGTTAAAAGAAGTCCTCAACCTAAGCCTTGACAGAACTCCAAAATTAAATTAAGCAACAATTGATAAAACTTGGAGATCCATTTCTGCCTTGGCTCACAAGACTGCTCAACTTAGAATGTTCTTCCCCATCATTTGCTTTCTCACTCCTCGCCCAGATGACCCTGGTCACCCATTTCCTGTCCTGGACAGTGTGGCCCTATACAAAGAAAGAATGGGGGTCACAGCCTGACTTTAGAAAAGTCTCAGCTTTCAAGCCTACAGATCTGGGTTCTAGGCCTGTTCTACATTATGATATGTTTTTATCTCATGTTACTGTTAAGTAAATCAGTGGTCCCCAACCCCCGGGCCACAGACCAGTACCGGTCCTTGGGCCATTTGGTACTGGTCCGCAGAGAAAAAATAAATAACTTACATTATTTCTGTTTTATTTATATTTAAGTCTGAACAATGTTTTATTTTTTTAAAATGACCAGATTCCCTCTGTTACACCCATCTAAGACTCACTCTTGACGCTTGTATCGGTCATGTGATACATTTATCCATGCCACCCTAAGGCTGCTCCGTGAAAATATTTTTTGACATTAAACCGGTTTGTGGCCCAAAAAAATGTTGGGGACCACTGAAGTAAACTGAGTTTTAGAGAGCCATACCTTGTCCCGTGGTCATACAGACAGTAGTCTATAGAGCTAATATTTGAACCAGATGTTCTGACCCCAGAACAAACTCTTAGTTCTTATACTATATTGCTTTTTTTGGAGCTATAGGTAATACAAATTATGTAAAAGTGAATTAACTTAACATTACTTATTTTAATCACTAGTGTTGAAATAGCATTTATTATTATTTTTTTTTATTTTTCTGAAGCTGGAAATGGGGAGAGACAGTCAGACAGACTCCCGCATGCGCCCGGCCGGGATCCACCCGGCACACCCACCAGGGGCAACGCTCTGCCCACCAGGGGGTGATGCTCTGCCCCTCCGGGGTGTCGCTCTGCCCCAATCAGAGCCACTCCAGCGCCTGAGGCAGAGGCCAAGGAGCCATCCCCAGCGCCCGGGCCATCTTTGCTCCAATGGAGCCTCGGCTGCGGGAGGGGAAGAGAGAGACAGAGAGGAAGGAGGGGGGCGGGGTGGAGAAGCAAATGGGCACTTCTCCTATGTGCCCTGGCCGGGAATCGAACCCGGGTGCCCTGCACGCCAGGCCGACGCTCTACTGCTGAGCCAACTAGCCAGGGCCTATTTATTCTTAATTATTATTATAAATACAAAATATTTCAACTATGTTACAGATTAAATAGGTTTTTATAGGTAGTTTGGAAACTAAATTACCATCTATAATACTATTGTTGAAAAGATAGTCTGAATTTTAAAAAACCAACCTAAAAAAGAGTTTTGAATGGTAACATGCTTCCAAGCTGAGGACTGTCTGCTGCAGTTAACAATATTCTGTAATGTTGGTTGTTTAACTGAAGAAGTGTTGTTGTTTTTTAAAAACTTTTTGAATACAGTTAATGGAACACATGCTAGTTTCTCTCAGTTATCCATATTATTAGAAAGCGTAATCTTAGAACATACATTCCAAAGTACTTACTTTGAGTGCTCATCCCAGTTGGCTGGCTCCCAAAGTGTAGGCAAACTCCTGAGAAGGGAAAATAAACACAAATTTGCAAGTGCAAGGTTAGAACTACAGAAGAACCCACAGACACACTCCTCATATGCACCCACTGGTGCTCCTCTCCTCCTCTCCACAGGGAGGGCCTGTCTCCTCAGAGCAGCACCACAATTACTAGGATTCTGGAAAGATAAAGGCCTCAGTTTTACCAGAGTTAGTAACTTACTAACTGCGTAACCTTGGCCCACTAATTATTTAACATCTCCAAATCTCATATTTTTTTATCTATATTTATGGTGAGGGAAGGAGATTTGACTTTGGGTGGTAAATATACAATGCAATATACAGATCATGTATTATAGATCTGTATACTTGAGACATACAATAATATTAACTAATGGCACCCCAATAAATTGAATAAAAAAGTGATGCACCTCCAAAAAATAAGTCTAATATTAACTCTTTGTGGGATTGCAATGGGGATTAAGTAAATATTTTATATATAATCCCTAATATATATAAATATTCAGTAAATATCCATCTCTAAACACTTTCCTCGCCTTTTTGATAATTTCTTGTTAGATTGAAGATGGAAGTTCTACACATGAATACAGTGGAGAAGGTGGTGACTGTCACTAAAATCTGAGTAGGAAAGGTTGAGGGAAGGTGTAGGAGACAGGAGACTAGAAAGAGGATTTCCATACATTTGGCTGTAAAAAAACTAAACTCTGCCAAGTATGAGATTCTCATTAGTGAGGCTATTGAGATTCACATTTCACTTACAATTACTGCTCTCAGAATATGCTGATGGAATACAGAAATGCCTTTATTTCCACTAGATTTCACTTAGTATGTTTGTTGGCTTCTTGTCGATAAGCAGAGGCCCAGGTAGAGAGGCCAAGGAGCTCAAAAATGTCTCCACCTCTCTCTCTTCTAAGCTACATCAACCTTAAAGAAAGCCTATTAATGCTAAAATTTACCCTACACTCATTTTCTTAAAATTTAACCCAAATTTATTAGGTAACATCTGTAATTGCTCCAAAGCACACAAGCTTTTAAATTACACAACTATTTCAACATACCATTTAAAAACCACAGGCTAATAACAGAAATACAGGTTCACAGGTCCTTGACCTGAGCTTTTAATATGACTCACCAGTTGGATTGAGTATAGTATTGTGCTCACATGATGACTTTTGCCTTTTGCACAAAAGCAATTGAATCTATTATCTGAAATGAGGCCAAGTACTTAGCACTTTAGTAGATATTGTAAGAATATTATTAAGTGAGAGTGAGTACATGTGCATGTGTACAAAAATGTATAATGTTTTATAATCATTTGCACATGACACCAAGATCCCTGACCACATATATATTATTTATTGGTATTGAAACATAAACAAAGAGTCAAGCAAAAATCTCAAGAGCTGGGATAAATGATCCAATTTATGCAACAATCTCCATGAGATCTTAAACTATCTCTGCTAGACACATTTATCTTTGTACCTCAAGCACTTAGCACAGTGCCTCAACATCATAAACTCTCAATACATATTAATTGAACTGAACTAAATTGACCTAGTTATTATATATGCTTAACCTCCATGTTGCCAAATCTTTATTATGAATAAATTAATGCTGATTCAATTTGCTGCCATATTAAAGCATTAAATGTTTTTTCCTGCTAAGTTCAAACTTCTGAAATGGTTATATCTGTAACATGACTTTGTTTATACCAAAAAAAATAAGGTAAAATAAAGCAATCCTTAGCAAAGACTGCATGATGTGCTTATAGTTTTAGTTAAAAAAAATAATGGGGCATTTTCAAACACAGAGACAAAAGAAATTTGAGGAGCTTTCAGCCAGTTTTATCAAAATTACATTGACTTCTATTAACTATTTTTTTCTTGTTTTTTTATGTGCTTTAGCTGCACAGAATATACGGAGTACTCCTGAGTCCAGTACCCAATTTAAAAACTATACATTAATAGTAACTCAGCTTCATACAACCTTGTATCCCTGCTTACCTTTTAAGGACAGGTACTATCCTAATTTTGATGTGTGTCATTCTGTTGTTTCTTAAATATTGTTTTATATATAATACATATAGGTAATTATATATACCAAATTGATATATAGTTTTCAATTGATATATTGTTTTTTTCTGAGTTTCATTAAAAGGGTATAATACTACACGAAGTCTGAGATGTATTCCAGGCACTTGGTATTATCAAAATCATCTGTATGTTAGCCTGACCTGTGGTGGTGCAGTGGATAAAGCGTCAATCTGGAAATACTGAGGTCGCCGGTTCAAAACCCTGGGCTTGCCTGGTCAAGGCACATATGGGAGTTGATGCTTCCAGCTTCTCTCCCCTTCTCTCTCTCTGTCTCTCTCTTCTCTCTCTCTCTCTCTCTCCTCTCTAAAAAAATAAGTAAATAAAATAAAAAATATTACAAAAAAATCATCTGTATGTTATATGTGACTTTGTTTACTCACTGATGAATTGTTTCATTTTTAAGATATGCTTCAATTTTTTATTACTTTTGTTTGTTTTCACTTTTTTTAAAAAAAAAACCAGAGGTGAACATTTTCACAGGTATCTTTTCGTGTCCTGGTTGTACTATCAATGGAGTTGCTGGGACATAAGTTACATGAATATTCACCTCTGTGATACATTATATCATACTATGATAGAATATAATATATTGTGGTATACCATGATATACTGTGATATATTGTACTATGGTATACTCTGATATATTATGATACACTATGATATGCCATGATATGCTATAGTAAACTGTGATATAATGAAATACTGCCAAAACATATTTCAAGGTAGTTGTACCAGTTTTACTTCCATCAGGAGCAACCCTGAATTTGATCCATGTATTCTTCAACACTTGATTAATCAAATTCCTTAATTTTTGCCCATAAAATAGATGCAAAATGGCATCTCCCTCTGGTGTTGATTTTAATTCAAATGGTTACTTAATGACACAGAGTACTATACTTTTTCATATGTTCTTTGTCTACCTACGTTCTTATGAAGCACTGGCTTCTGCACTTTGCACACCTTGTTTGTTGGATTGTTTGTCTTTTTATATGTGAAAAAAATTACAAATAAAATTGAAGTCCTTTTTTTGCTTATCTTTCTCAAACATGTTTTAATTGATTTAACACATATTTATGTATCTATAAAATACATAGTGGTATTTGTTATTTTTAAACTTTAGATGTTATCTTATTTATCAACTTTTGTAAAAGTTACTTTTATTCTCTCAACATTTTGTTTATGAGATTTGTCCACATTGATAGTTGTAGCTCTCATTTTTTCTTTTAACCTGTGCATGGTGTTCTAAAATGAAATTTGGGTATGCATGTTCCCATAGATAGACTAAAATTTTCCAATTTGTTTGTCCTCATGTACATTTGTGCAAAATTTTCCCCAGAGTATATTCCTAAAAATGGAATTGTTCTTGGTGTGTGCACATATTTACATTTAATAGTCAACACCAAAGTAATTGTACCAAATTTCACCAGCTGTGTATGACAATTTCTATTTCTCTATATGTTTTGAACATATAATGTATTTAGTAGACTTTTATTCCAATTTGATGTGAGTGAAATAATACATGACTGCATTTGTTTTTAAGTGAGAGGAGGGAAAATAGTGAGACAGACTCCGCATGTGCCCTGACTGGGATCCACCTGGCAACCCCCATCTGGGCTAAGATGCTCCGATGTTGGATGCTTGAGTCAGTGGAGGTATTCTCAGCACCTGGGGCAACACTTTAACCAATTGAGCCACTGGCTGCTAGAGGAAAAGAGAGAGAGAAGAGGAAGAGGGAAAGGGGAAGAAAAGCAGATGGTCATTTCTCATGCCAGGCCAACATTCCATCCACTTAGCCAATCAACCAGGGACATGACTGCATTTTAATAAGCATTTTAATGACCACATTCATAAGTTTGAACATTTTTTTCAGGTATTTAAATTCCTCTACCAAAATCTCTCATTAATTCTTTTTATTATTTATCTGTTTTGAGTAAAATTTTTTCAATTACAGGTTGCATTCAGCATTATTTTGTATTCATTTCAGGTGTACAGCATAGCAGTTAGACAGTCATATATTTTACAAAGTGTTTCCCTTGATATTTTACATACTCCCCTGGCCCAATACATAGTTATTACAATATTATTGACTATATTTCCTGTGTTTTACATTCTTGTGACTACTGTGTAACTACCATTTAGTACTTCTTAATTCCCTCACCATTTTTATTCAGCACTCCCAAAGATTCCTCTCTGGCATCCATCAGTCTGTTCCCTGTATCTACAAGTCTGTTTCTATTTCGTCTGTTCTTTAGTCAGTTTTGAAAAGATTGTCTCACAGTCTGTTGAATGACTCTTCTTCTTTTCTTCCTTCCTTCTTTTTATACAAAACTGTGGGTGGAGTGCAGAGCGCATTCCTAGCAGTTGTGGCTGATGTAATGCTGTGAGAATACTCCAGCTCCCAGAAGCCTCCTGAGCATACCCAGGAAGTACGCGGAAGTAAGCTCGCCCGCTATAAGGAAGTGACTTAGCATCAACCACGCAGCTCCCTAATCTTTTCAGCCATTGACTATGAAGGGCATGCTGTAACATCCTATTGGCTGAACCCATGTATATAAGCTAGCTTACTTCCTGAATAAAGTGGATCTACGTCACTGAACCTGGTCCCCGGGTCTTTGCATCTCCGTCATCCTCACCCCTGGCAGGACCTGTCCACAACTGGCGCCCAATGTTGGGCAGGGGCCTAACTGGCAAGCAAGGGATGGGTGAATGACCCTCTGCAATGGGAAACCTTCTCCCTCACTCTCGAGCCCCGCAGGCTCAAGCCCTGCACGCCCTATTGCAGAGTAGGCGAGTTGAAGTTTGTGAAAAGGATCTCTGTACTTACTGGGAGATTCTCTCTGGTTTTAATCCCTGGATTGAGGATGCGCCTCTCTGGGACCCAAATACTTGGGCCCAAGCTCTCCAACGTGTTCGTTCGGCTGAGGTACATGAGGGATGGGCCTTCCCTCTCAGCCTCACTCCTGCCTTATTTGCAATACACGCCTGCTTGACCGGTGCTCCTGCTGGAGACCCTCCACCAGTCCCTAAGGTCCTATAGGCTACTCTCTTTCAGAGGAACCCCTACCTCTGTATTCACCTCCCCCTGTAGAGGAAGAAAAAAGTTGGGCCACCGAGTTTGATGGACTTGCAGCCGAGCACGCAGAAACAAAACTAGACACATTAGAAACCACACCATCAGCTCCGCCATCTGAAGGAGCAGAAGTCGCTACTTCCACATTCCCTGCCAGGGCTCAGTGCCCCACCCCAGCCTCTCAGATGCCATTTTCTCCAACATGTGTTCCTGCTGCAGACCCATGGGCCAGCCTATATGCCCCCATGTGTCTTTTTTCTTTCTGTCTGTCTGTCTTGTCTATTTTTCTGTATCTCTCACTCTCTCTCTCTCTCCCCCACCCCTCATTCATATCCAGCATCTACCCCTCTTCTGCACAGCATGCTTGCATTTACAGATGCCAGCTAGTCCTGTTGTGGAATAGTGTTCAAAGCACAAATGGAAGGCACTAAATTCCACAAATTTAGTTATGAGGGATCCATACAAGTAGGTGAACTACTAGCCATTTACTATGTACTACGCCTTTTACAACATGGCCCCCTTAACATTTTTTCAGATAGTGCTTATGCAGCACAAATGGTTAAAGGCCTTGCCCATTCCACCTTCCGGCCCAAGCAGACATTACTAGATAGGGCTCTCAACCAGCTTAAAGAACTGTTAGAGGAGCATCAACTCCCTTCGTATATTCAGCATCTTTGCTCCCATTCTGGCTTGCCTGGTCCCCTAGCGGCAGGCAACACACAAGCTGATTGTCTAGTTTTAACAGTCTCCCCTATTAAGCAAGCCAGACAACTTCATGCCCGATTTCATATGTCTGCCCATTCTCTCAAATCTCTCTTTCCCCATCTCACTCATGCAACCTGCAAACACCTTGTTCACATATGTAAACAGTGCGGGCCCTTACTACCCTTAGGCCCCCTACAACCACAGGATGTCAACCCTCGAGGCTTACAGCCTAATGCTGTGTGGCAAATAGACACCTTCTCCAAAGCCATCTCTGCCATGGCCCTAGCAGGAGAAAAAACTACACATGCAATTTGTGAACTTTGACAGGCCATGCTTTGCCTTGGTGTAACTTAGGAAATTAAAACTGACAATGGGCCCTGTTATACCAGCAGCCAATTTAAAGCCTTTTGTTCCCAATGGCAAATCACACAGTCTTGGCATTCTTTATAATCCCCAAGGACAAGCCATTGTAGAATGGCAACACAGAGACATTAAACTTCAAATTCAAAAACAAGGGGGGGGGGGATATGCCCTGGGCCTCACCCAGAGAAGTGCTCCTCAGTGCTGTATTCACTGTGCCAGTTGTGGACAAGTCCTGCCAGGGGTGAGGACATTGGAGACGCAAAGACCCGACTCCGGGGACCAGGTTCAGTGACGCAGATCCAATTTATTCAGGAAGTAAGCTGGCTTATATGCATGGTTTCAGTCAATAGGATGTTACAGCATATCCTTCATAGCCAATGACTGAAAAGATCAGGGAGCTGCGTGGTTGACGCTAAGTCACTTCGTTATAGCGGGCAAGCTTCCTTCCTGGGTATACCCATGAGGCTTCTGGGAGCTGAAGTATTCTCACAGCATTGCATCAGCCACAGCTGCTAGAAATGTGCTCTGCACTCCACCCACATCTCCCCCTTCTGTTTTAATTAAGGCCAATTGGACTTAATGAATGACAGCTTGCTGTTGTAGCTTCTGAATGCTACGCATTATGCAACAGAACCCTAGTAGAACTAAAACAACTCTAATGCCTATTATATTATATGCTAATAGATTAGCTGGATTAAACAATGGTGAGGTAATCTTCTGTAATGTTTGACTAGTTAGGAAATCGAATGGGGGTCTTAAACAGGGGATTCCTCTTAGGGGTCGGGATGTCATTTCCCTCCCAATGTGTTACAGAGACCTTCTAGGTGCTGTTAAACACAGTTCCATTTTGATTGTAAAAAATGGACATAGGTCCATGCATGCCCCCTTCCCACAAAGTTCCCAGTGTCCAAACACGGAACGGATGGTTTGCTGCAGGCTGCATACTGCATATGGTTGCATTCCATCTCTCAGCTTCCAATGCCAAACTCCGAGGCTGATGGTCTGTACATCTGGGCCAGAGGCAATGCAGCAATCTCTCCAGGGAATTCCTTCTCTCGGGAGTGTTTTTAGATGTTCATCATACAGGAACGGGCAAAGAGGCGACTTTGGGAAGGCAAGGTTAGTGGGGTGGGCCCAGCTGTTAGTAGCTAGGGGGAGGAGGGCTTGTAGGCCAAGTATTAAGCTTTGGTTGGTAGTACTGTTTTTAGCAAAGTCCCCCATAGTATGATTTCAAAGGAGGACCTATCCCTCCAAGGCAGTGGTTCTCAACCTGTGTATTATGTATTTCCGATGGCTTTAGGTGACCCCTGTATTTTGGTCATTTGACCCCCACCGGGGTCACGACCCACAGGTTGAGAACCACTGCTCCAAGGGAACAGTGTTATTATTCAGAGTAAACTTAAGTAGCATTGGGTAACTGAGTTTACCCCATATAGTGCCATTCCACTGTTGGGATTCCCAGCCACTATTGTCACAAAGGAGACTAAGGGAGCAGTTACTGGAATATACTGCTTGAAACTGTGGGCTTTTAACTTTAACAGGCATAATTATGCCGGGGTAGGGAACAGCCATCTAGATGCAAGGATCTCCTTGTGCCTGGGAGTTTGCTGTGATAATGGCACACATGAGGAGGAATAGAGTGCCTGGACCTGGGGGTCCATCAAAGGCTAATCTTTGAGCCTGTTCAGCTAGGGCCTTCATATCTCCCCAGGTTATGTTATGAGCATGTTGGTTACGAGGTCTCCTCCTGGAGCACTGAGGACCTCCTTCAGGCGGCCGCTCATCAAGGCTGAGGCTGGCCATCTCCTGAACTGGAGGGTTTGCAAGTGTTGGAGGCATTGTTGGTGGGGTCATCTTGGGACACCGAGAGTGGCCGTACGTTTCTTCCTGGGATCCAAATTGGATGTGGGCTATTTCCTGGAAAAACATAAGCATAACCTCTCCCTTGTGTTAGAAGAGGATGCAGTCCCTGCCACTGAGCTGTGGCTGGGTCCTTCCAGTGTACTAACGGTAAAGGGGTTGGGTAGCTATAAAGGCCTCCCAAATGTTTATAAGCGGGAGTTACTCCTTCACAAAACTTTGTAACTTTAATGCAGTTTTATTTATTTTTGACTTTTTTTGCCTTTGTCTGAAGTACCCTATCTTATGCTGACACCATAAAAACATTCTCCTATTTTTTAAGTATTTTTCAGTCCCTTCAGTTATCTTTAGGTTAACATTGTGCCTGGATTGATTTGGTGTGGCATCATTTGAATAGAGAACTGATTTTATTTTGGTTTTTACAAATGGACAGCCAGTTCTCCTCACACCATTTAATTAATAAGTCCATTGTTCTCACTTTCTATTTTTATGTAAACATGTGTTAGTTTGTTGACTCTGTCTAGCCTGCCTCATGACCTCTGCACTAATATCATGTTGCCAAAGTGCTCCAGCTTTCTGATGCCCTATATGTGGTAAGGCAAAAATGTCCCTATTAATGTTCCTTTCAAAAGAGTTGGTTTAGTCACTTGTTCTTTACTGTTCTATGTGTCTGTTAGATTTAATTTATCAATTTCCATATTTTTTATTTTAGATTTTATATATTTTTATTTTAAATAAAACCATGGTGAATTGCATTGAAACTGCTTTCATTAACATAATTTCTAGCTTCATCATTTTTATTCATACACTATTTTTTCTTTACCTGGAATTACTTTTATTTTTAAATATTTCTCATTATATATCTTATTATAAACTTTTATAAATCCTTTTTAGAATGAGCAGTGTATAATTAAGTAAAATGAGTAAATAAGTGCTTGTCTGTGTTTCCTGTGGGTAAGCAAAGTAATCTAGAAATATAATTTTTATAGATTTAAGATTGTGTGCATCTCTGAATATAAATTTTCACTGTGCAATAGAATAAATATAAAAATAAAAAAATGCGCAAAGTGGAAAATAAAAAAGTGAGCTAATTGCATACTAACCCTCCAAAAAAATGGGTTTGTTTAAGTTGGAATTGGGGGACATTAATCAAAGTCACAAATATCTTTTTGTTTAAATACTAAATTCCGACAATGTAAAGGCATTTTGATTTCTCATTAATAAAATTCTTATCATTGCTGAACCTTCATATAAAACATGAACACAAGCACAGAGTTTTCAGCCCACTGGTGGAATTATTTTACTTCCTTCATCTGTATCACTTTAACTCCAACCTAAATTCATATAACATGCACCCTGGTGTAAACCTTGCTCACAATAGCATCACTTTCCTTTGCAATAAATATACTTCACATCCTTTGCAGTACTAACAAGGGTCCTTACCTCTAGGACTTTTACTAAGCATTAAGATAATGGTCTGTAGTCTGGAAATGTCAGAGCACCTTTCACTTTGTCTTTACTCTACATCTGAAAAACTTAAATATTGGCCTCATTTTATAGATAGTAAAGTTTAGGTACCAAAATCAAAGAATGTAATTCCATTTCCTTTATGAAATCCCTATGGAGCTCAGAGGAGACACATATTTGGCTGCCATCTGATTAATATAATCCACGTGGACAGAACAACCATGTAATGGATGCTGATAGGGCTCAGAATTATGCAGAAGGGCTTGGTTTCTGGATCAAACCATCTGTTTTTTTGGTGTATCTTGGACTCAGCCAAGCCCAGCATACAGTGACTTTGAGGCCATTAGGCTTCTGGTTTCAGCATCCATCCAATGAGTTGTTCATTTTTTAGACTTTCTCAAATTGGGTGCTGGAGAACATAGGTTTTAAGGGATGTTGATAGCTACCATACACAATGGGATTCTTTGATCAAACAGGGTTAAAAATGTGAACAATTTTCTTTATTTCAGATTTTATAAAAGCCTTTACTTCACTTTTGTTAATCTCCAAAAAATAAAAAATAAAAGAATACAAAAGACACCCTCTCCTCACATTTTTTTAAGTATAGCAACCTTTTTGTTACCCAGCAGAAGCCCAGCATCGGTTAACACAAAATTAACTCTTGGGACCATCGCTCAGTGGATTTCAAACAAAGCAATTATTTGGGAACCATTTTTTTGAGTGATATGAAAGAACTGTGAACAACACCTGCTTAAGTGATGTAGTAGCTAAGGAAATTTTTCTACCTTTTACTTACTAAAATACCCAGGTAAGAAATAGCAGGTTATTTCTTCATGATTAGGGACATTTGAGAAGGCTGGGTGGGGGTCTTCTCAAATTCCAGCTACTTTACTACAGAAGGCCAGACAGGCTAATGATAGTTAACCCAGTTGTTCATCAAGTGGCAAGGAAGTTGAATTGGTATGGAAAAGTAGGTTTACAGTTATTTGTTTGGAAAACAATAGAATAATTAACAAATAATAATACAAGAAAAAACTGTGTTTTGCATACAAGTATAAACCTACTTTTACCCCCTCCCCTGTATTCAACTACAGCTGCTTTTATGCACTTACAGCTACCTTTCCTAGGGATCATAACTGATGTATACATGTGAGTTGTCTATCCTAGTCCAGAAATATCAAATCTTCAGCCTAAAAATTCTGCTCTAGGGTAAAATGTTTCGACCCTTTAAACCACACTCTATGGTGCCACTGACTATATTCCCCATGTCATAACATTTCTGGGAAGCACTGGGAAGTTCCAAGCCAAAATTGCTGTCTCAGAGACTTCTTTAGAATGGTACAGAGTGCACACTTTATTCTACCTTGGAGAGTGTCTGAGTTTGCTTCACCCTCCTGGGTCACTAGAGATGACTGAATATTTCCTCAGTCATGTTACCCACATGTTGTGGAATGAGCAGAGGTTTGTAAATAAACAAGATTCAAATTCTGGATATACATCTCACCAGCTATACACACTGGGGCAAGTCAATTCAAATCCTTGACAATTGGTTATTTTTTTAAGACTTGGTTATCTTATTTTAAAATAGTAACTGTTACTGCTTTATAGAATTGTTGAGAATATTACGTGAGGTGACATATTCAAAACATTTCACACAGTGCCTGACAGAGTTGAGACTCAATCAGTTGCTCCTTTATCCTGATTAAAGATTAAAGATTTAAAGGCTCTAGTTCCTTAAGTATAAAAAAGTTTAGTTCATTCAGCACAGCTTCAACTATGTGGAAAAAAAAGGTGAGAATCATATACAGCAGGGGTAGTCAACCTTTTTATACCTACCGCCCACTTTTGTATCTCTATTAGTAGTAAAAATTTTTAACCGCCCACTGGTTCCACAGTAATGGTGATTTATAAAGTAGGGAAGTAACTTTACTTTATAAAATTTATAAAGCAGAGTTACAGCAAGATAAAGCATATAATAATAATTACTTACCATGTACTTTATGTTGGATTTTTACTAAATTTGACAGAATAAATCTTTATAAAACAACTTACTTATAGTTAACTCTATCTTTTTATTTATACTTTGGTTGCTCTGCTACCACCCACCATGAAAGCTGAAATGCCCACTAGTGGGCGGTAGGGACCAGGTTAACTACAATTGATAGAGCATCAAGTATCTAGATGGGTCTTTACTCGACAAAACTATCAAAATTGACAGCCTGCACCAAAAGTTGAAGCCTGTTTCTCACCAAAACAGTTAGTAGCTTATTTTACAAAAGACAGGTAAAAAAATTTGAATCTATTATTTATTCTGCTGACCTAGAAATAATGCATGATAGCCTCTTTCCACAGCATTTTGCCAACCACAATGCAAACACAGTGAATGCACATGATAAAACATGTCTGTGTCATTCTGGAAATATCAGAAAAACCTATACTCATGGTAAGGAACCAGCATAATGCAAATAAATGATCATAAGTCCTCTCTTTTCCTGCCTAATATAAATAAGGTTTTCTATTTAAATGTTTTTAATAATTTTATTTTTAATGGGGCGACATCAATAAATCAGGATACATATATTCAAAGATAACAAGTCCAGGTTATCTTGTCGTTCACTTATGTTGCATACCCATCACCCAAAGTCAGATTGTCCTCTGTCACCTTCTATCTAGTTTTCTTTGTGCCCCTCCCCCTCCCCCTTCCCCTCTCCCTCTCCCCCCTCCCCCCGTAACCACCACACTCTTATCAATGTCTCTTAGTTTCACTTTTATGTCCCACCTACGTATGGAATAATGCAGTTCCTGGTTTTTTCTGATTTACTTATGTCACTTCGTATCATGTTATCAAGATCCCACCATTTTGCTGTAAATGATCCGATGTCATCATTTCTTATGGCTGAGTAGTATTCCATAGTGTATATGTGCCACATCTTCTTTGTCCAGTCGTCTGTTGACGGGCTTTTTGGTTGTTTCCATGTCCTGGCCACTGTGAACAATGCTGCAATGAACATGGGGCTGCATGTGTCTTTACGTACCAATGTTTCTGAGCTTTTGGGGTATATACCCAGTAGAGGGATTGCTGGGTCATAAGGTAATTCTATTTTCAGTTTTTTGAGGAACCACCATACTTTCTTCCATAATGGTTGTATTACTTTACATTCCCACCAACAGTGGATGAGGGTTCCTTTTCATCCACAGCCTCTCAAACATTTGCTATTACCTGTCTTGTTAATTATAGCTAATCAAACAGGTGTGAGGTGGTATCTCATTGCAGTTTTGATTTGCATTTCCCTAATAACTAACGAAGATGAGCATCTTTTCATATATCTGTTGGCCATTTGTATTTCTTCCTGGGAGAAGTATCTATTCCTGTCCTCTTCCCATTTTTTTATTGGATTGTTTGTTTGTTGTTGTTTTATGAGTTCTTTGTATATTTTGGATATTAGGCCCCTATCTGAGCTGTTGTTTGAAAATATCATTTCCCATTTAGTAGGCTGTCTGTTAATTTTGTTATCAGTTTCTCTTGTTGAGCAAAAGCTTCTTAGTCTGATGTAGTCCCATTCATTAATTTTTGCCTTCACTTCTCTTGCCTGTGGAGTCAAATTCATAAAATGCTCTTTAAAACCCAGGTCCATGAGTTGAGTACCTATGTCTTCTTCTATGTACTTAATTGTTTCAGGTCTTATGTTTAGATCTTTGATCCATTTTGAGTTAATTTTAGTACAGCGGGATAAACTGTAGTCCAGTTTCATTCTTTTGCATGTGGCTTTCCAGTTTTCCCAGCACCATTTATTAAAGAGACTTTCTTTTCTCCATTATGTGTTGTTGGCCCCTTTATCAAAAATTATTTGACTATATATATGTGGTTTTATTTCTGGGTTTTCTATTCTGTTCCATTGGTATGAGTGTCTATTTTTCTGCCAATACCATTCTGTTTTGATTGTGGTGGCCCTATAATATAGTTTGAAGTCAGGTATTGTAATGCCCCCAGCTTCATTCTTTTTCTTTAGGATTGCTTTGGCTATTCAGGGTTTTTTATACTTCCATATAAATCTGATGATTTTTTGCTCCATTTCTTTAAAAAATGTCATTGGAATTTTGATGGGAATTGCAATAAATTTGTATATTGCTTTGGGTAATATGGCCATCTTGATTATATTTATTCTTCCTAACCACGAACAAGGTATATTCTTCCATCTCATTATATATTTTTCGATTTCCCTTAACAATGGTTTGGTTTATAGTTTTCATTATATAAGTCCTTTACATTCTTTGTTATGTTTATTCCTAAGTAATTTATTTTTTTGTTGTTGCAATCGTGAAGGAGATTATTCTTTTGATTTGTTCTCAGTTGTTCCATTGTTGGCATATAGAAAGGCTATTGACTTCAGTATGTTAATTTTGTATCATGCGACCTTACTGTATTGGCTTATTGTTTCTAGTAGTCTTTTTGTGGATTCTTTGGGGTTTTCGATGTATAGAATCATATCATCTGCAAAAAGTGATACCTTTACTTCTTCTTTTCCGATATGGATGCCTTTTATTTTTT
The DNA here is from genome assembly GCF_036850995.1 of Saccopteryx leptura. NCBI lineage: Eukaryota > Metazoa > Chordata > Mammalia > Chiroptera > Emballonuridae > Saccopteryx > Saccopteryx leptura. The sequence goes on along the minus strand of NC_089508.1, from coordinate 136,463,687 downwards.
TGTCTTGTCTGATTGCTCTGGCGAGAACCTCTAGTACCACATTAAATAAGAGTAGAGAGAGTGGACAACCCTGTCTTATTTCTGATTTAAGGGGGAAAGCCTTCAGTTTAGTGCCATTTAATATGATTTTAGCTGATGGTTTATCATATATGACCTTTATCATGTTGAAATATTTTCCTTCTATACCCATTTTGTTGAGAGTCTTAAACATAAAATTGTGTTGTATTTTATCGAAAGCCTTTCTTGTGTCTATTGATAAGATCATGTGGTTTTTGTTCTTTGTTTTGTTGATATGGTGTATTATATTAAACGTTTTACGTATGTTGAACCATCCTTGAGATTCTGGGATGAATCCCACTTGATCTTGATGTATTATCCTTTTAATATGTTGTTGTATTCGATTTGCTAGTATTTTGTTTAGTATTTTAGCATCTGTATTCATTAGAGATATTGGTCTGTAGTTTTTTTTTTTTGTGCCATCCTTGACTGGTTTGGTATGAGGGTTATGTTGGCCTCATAAAATGTGTTTGGAATTATTGCTTCTTCTTCAATTTTTTGTAAGACTTTCAGTAGAATAGGAACCAAGACTTCTTTGAATGTTTGATAAAATTCACTGGTATAGCCGTCTGGGCCAGGACTTTTATTTTTGGTGAGGTTTTTAATAATTTTTTCTATTTCTTCTCTACTAATAGGTCTGTTTAGGCTTTCTGCTTCTTCTTGACTCAGTCTAGAAAGGTTGTATTGTTCTAGGAATTTATCCATTTCTTCTAGGTTGTTGAATTTAGTGGCATAAAGTTTTTCATAGTATTCTACAATAATTCTTTGTATATCTACGGTGTCTGTGGTGATTTCTCCTCTTTCAGTTTGGATTTTGTTTATATGAGTTCTTTCTCTTTTTTCCTTGGTAAGTCTTGCCAAGGGTTTGTCAATTTTGTTGATCTTTTCAAAGAACCAGCTCCTTGTTCTATTAATTTTTTCTATAGTTTTTCTGTTCTCTATTTCATTTATTTCTGCTCTGATTTTTATTATCTCCTTTCTTCAGCTGGTTTTGGGCTGTCTTTGTTCTTCTTTTTCTACTTCCTTAAGGTGGGAAGTTAAGTGGTTCACTTGGGCTCTCTCTTCTTTGTTCATATATGCCTGAAGTGATATGAACTTCCCTCTTATCCATGCTTTTGCTGCATCACATAGATTCTGATATGTCGTATTGTCATTTTCATTTGTCTGTATATATTTTTTGATCTCTGCACTTATTTCTTCTTTGACCCATTCATTTTTTAAAAGTATGTTGTTTAGTTTCCACATTTTTGTGCGATTTCTTTCCTCTTTTTTGCAGTTGAATTCTAGTTTCAAGGCTTTATGATCAGAAAATATGCTTGGTACAACTTCGATTTTTCTGAATTTGCTGATGTTGTTTTTGTGGCCCAACATATGGTCAATTCTTGAGAATGATCCATGTACACTGGAGAAAAATGTATACTCAGTCACTTTGTGATGAAATGTCCTGTAGATGTCTATCATATCCAGGTGCTCTAGTGTATTGTTTAAGGCCACTATATCTTTGTTGATTCTGTGTTTGGATGACCGATCTAGAGCTGTCAGCAGTGTACTGAGATCCCCAAGTATGATTGTATTTTTGTCAGTTTTTGTTTTAAGATCAATAAGTAGCTGTCTTATATATTTTGGTGCTCCTTGGTTTGGTGCATATATATTAAGAATTGTTATGTCTTCTTAATTCAGTGTCCCCTTAGCCACTATGAAATGGCCATTTTTGTCTCTGAGTACTTTTCCTGTCTTGTTGTCAGCATTATCAGATATGAGTATTGCTACACCTGCTCTTTTTGGATGTTATTTGCTTGGAGTATTATTTTCCAGCCTTTCACTTTGAATTTGTTTTTATCCTTGTTACTTAGATGAGTTTCCTCTAGGCAGCATTCAGTTGGATTTTCTTTTTTAATCCATTCTGCTACTCTGTGTCTTTTATTGGTGAGTTTAATCCGTTTACATTTAGTGTAATTTTTGACACTTGTGAGTTCCCTATTGCCATTTTATAGATTGCTTTCTGTCAGTTTTGTGTCTTGTTTGATCCTTCTCTTTTGTTTTTCGATCTTTTGTTTTTATTTGGTTGTATTCCATACATCTTTCCTCTGTTGCTATCTTTTTTATCTCATGTGCTTCTGTGGTGGTTATTTTAATGGTGGTTACCTTTAAGTAATGAAACGGATTCCTACCCTGTTCATTGTAGAGCACTATTTGGTGAGTACTTTTTTTTTTTTTTTTTTTTTGCTTTTTGCTTTTTCTGAAGTTGGAAACGGGGAGAGCCAGTCAGACAGCCTCCTGCATGCGCCCGACTGGGATCCACCTGGCATGCCCACCAGGGGCGACGCTCTGCCCCTCCGGGGTGTCGCTCTGCCATGACCAGAGCCACTCTAGCGCCTGGGGCAGAGGCCAAGGAGCCATCCCCAGCGCCTGCGCCATCTTTGCTCCAATGGAGACTTGGCTGCGGGAGGGGAAGAGAGAAACAGAGAGGAAGGAGGGGGGGTGGAGAAGCAAATTGGCGCTTCTCCTATGTGCCCTGGCCGGGAATCGAACCCGGATCCCCCACACGCCAGGCCGACGCTCTACTGCTGGGCCAACTGGCCAGAGCCTTGTGAGTACATTACACTCCACTCCATCATCCTTTGCAACTATTAATCTCCATCATCTCCCCCCCCCCTTTTTTTTGTTGTTGTCACAGTTTAAATTTGGTTTTATTGTGTTCTTCTTGGAGCTTTTACTTGTGGCTTTGTTTTTTTTTTTTTTTTTTTTTTCTTTGTATCTGATTGGAGAACCCCCTTTAGTAATTCCTGGACTGAGGGTTTTCTGATGATAAATTTCCTCATCTTTTCTGTATTTGTGAATGTTTTTATTTCTCCTTCATATTTGAAAGATAGCTTTGATGAGTATAGTATTCGTGGCTGAAAGTTCCTCTCTTTTAGGACTTTAAATATTGGGGTCCACTCTCTTCTAGCTTGTAGAGTTTCTGCTGAGAAATCTGATGATAATCTAATGGGCCTTCCTTTATATGTTGTGTTCTTCTTTTCCCTGGCTGCCTTGAGAATTTTTTCTTTGCCATTTGGCTTGTGCCAATTTCATTATGATATGCCTTGGAGTAGGTTTGTTGGGGTTAAGAAAACTCGGAGTTCTGTTTGTTTCTTGAATTTGAGGCTTCAGTTCTTTCCACAGTCTTGGAAATTTCTCATCTATTATTTGTTTGAGTATGTTCTCCATTCCATTTTCTCTCTCTTCTCCCTCTGATATACCTATTATACTTATGTTATTCTTTTTGATGGAGTCAGATCATTCTTGTAGGGCTATCTCATTTTTTTTAATTTTTGAGTCTCTTTCTTCTTCTCTCTGTTGTGCCTCAAGTTGCTTGTCTTCTATTTCACTAATCCTCTCTTCTATCTGGCCTGTTCTATTAGCTAAGCTTGTTACCTCGTTTTTCAGCTCGTGAATTGAGTTTTTCATCTCTGTTTGATTTGTTTTCATAGTTTCAATTTCCTTGGAAATATATTCTTTGTGTTCGTTGAGTTGTTTTCTGAGCTACCTAAATTGCCTTTCTGTGTTTTCTTGTATATCTTGGAGGATTTTTAGGATTTCTATCTTAAATTCTCTGTCATTTAGCTCCAAGGTTTCTAATATATTAAATTTTTTCTCCATAGATTTTTCCTCATCTAGCTGTGTTACCTCTCTTTCTTTTGTATCCATGATATTCGATTTTCTCTTCCTTAATGGCATCTGAGGGTGGTTTTGCTGATAGTATTAATGAGATTTAATAAAGAATAAAAAGTTAAAAAAATAAAAAATAAAAAAGAGTTCTTTTTTAAAAAAAATTACTAATGAAATAAAATAAAATTAAATTAAAATTAAAAAAAGGAAATTATTTCCCCCCTCTCCTTTTGTCCTCTCCTCTCCTCTCCCCTCTTTCTTGAGCAAATCTTGTGGTTAACTGTGAATTATATCATACTAAATAGAACAAACAATGCCTGTAATGGAGGGCCTGAATTGGGGAGAAGTAATAAAGGGGCAAAAAAAAATAAAAGAATAAAAAGAAAAGAAAAGGGTGTATGAACCACAAAAAGCAAATAAGAAAAAAATTTGTGTCAAGAATAAAATGATTTGCTTTTAGGTGTTGGTTGACTAAGAGTTATGATGAGAGGAATAAGAGGGAAACAGGGAAATGGGGAACAAATTAAAAAATTACTATTGTATTTAGTGGAACAAGAGCTTGATAAAATGGAGAGCCAGGGATTGGAGCACTGCTAGTGTGTTAAAAAGGTGAAGTAAAAACCCCCCAAAATGCCACAAATATAAGTTTGAATCCCAGATAAGATATTCTTCATTATTGATGTTTGAATGAGAGGAGACGTAAAGGAGAAAGGTAGAAACTAATATCAAGAGAGAAAAAAAAGAGAGAGAGAGAAAAATAAGAGGGAACCACTGAAAGAAGAAAAAAGAGGAGAGAGAGAGAGAGAGAGTTAAGTGTTTTGGAGTGCAACCCTCATAGAGAGAAAGGAAGAGGAAAGAAAAGATAATGGGAGATGTAACACTTATGGGTAGTGTAGTTCAAGGAGAGGAGAGAGTAAGACTGGCAGAGAGTTAAACGACCAAATTGGAGGAGGAAAAAAAAATCAGGAATGAAGATAAGAGAAACAAATGAACAAATAAAATGGGATAGGTTATAAAGTCTGCAGATTATTGTTGATTTTGAGAGGTTATCTTCTTGCTTTTTCTTTTCTCTCCCTCTTCCTGGTCAGTGACTCTGTACCCCGGGTTCTGCCCCTTTGGCACACTCAGGTAGAGGTTTGCAGTTGATAAGTCTCTATGGCAATGTTGTGTATTGTGCTTCAGTCTCGTTGGCAGTCGAGGCTCATTAGCATTTATAGGCTCCGACAGTGAGAGAGTCCGTGTTCCTGGAGCCTTTCTCCTAGTCTTTCCTTCCTCAATTAGTAGCCTGATAATCCGGGTATGGGTTTGCTGCTGCCTTTGCCTGGATAGTAAGAGGCTCAAAGAGCTGGCAACTCCCCACTCTATTCCCACTCAGCACAGGGCTCTGGGTGAGGCTCAGTCAGTCAGAGCTGCTAGCATAATCAGGCGGGGCTTCCGCCCACTCAAAGACCTCTGGCTCTGCCACTCTGTGGGATAACACGGGCGCGCACTGCCGAGGCTCTTGGAGGAATCTCTTGCCCACTATCTGTGCGCGCAGACCAGGATATCAGGCTGGCCGCCTCACCCTCTGTGTGAAACCCCTGCCCGCACAGAAAAGTTCCAGCATTGGAATTAGCTCTCGCTCTGTCCCCGAGCACAGCTTTTTCAAGGTGCTGTGGTGGCCCAAGATTCCGCTTTTGGCTCACAGAAAAGCCCCTGACTCTGCCCCTCTGTGGGATAACATGGGCAGGCACTGCTGAGGCACTCGGAGGAATCTCTCGCTCACTATCTGCGTGTGCAGACCAGGATATCAGGCCGGCCGCCTCACCTTCTGAGTGAAACCCCCACCCGCATGGAAAAGTTCCAGCGTTGGAATTGGCTCTTGCTCCATCCCCATGTGTGGCTTTCCCAGGGCGCTGAGGCAGTCCAAAGATTCCACTTTCAGCCCACACAAAGGCCTCTGACTCTTCCCATCTGTGGGGTAACATGGGCGCCCACTCCTGAGGCACTCGGAGGAATCTCTTGCTCACTCTCCATGCACGCAGACCAGGATATCAGGGTGGCCGCCTCACCCTCTGAGTGAATCCCCCTCCCGCACAGAAAAGTTCCAGCATTGGAATTGGCTCTCGCTCCCTCCCCATGCGTGGCTTTTTCAGGGTGCTAGGGCAGCCCGGAGATTCCGCTTTCAGCCCACACAAAGGCCTCTGACTTTGCCTCTCTGTGGGATAACATGGGCGCCCACTCCCAGGGCTTTGGAAGGAATCTCTCACCCACTATCTGCATGCACCAACCCGGAGATCGGGGAAAATGGCTGCCCCACTTGTCTTTCTTTGTCTGGGTTTGGCGCGAGTGTTAGCTTGTATTGCCCGGGTTGCGACAGGAACAGTTTTTCCTCGGCTTGGATCTCCGTGCCACAGCCTGGTTCGGCTGTTTGTGCCGTGGCCTGGATCTATTCACCCCCTTTGCCCACCTTAGTTTCTATATTCTCAGTTTCCAGTGAAAGCCGCCCTGTTTAGGTTAGTGAGGAAGGCAGAGCATTTCTTACTCCCTATTTCCTTCGGGGTTTGATTATATATTTAGCCAATTTTTCGCTCGACCATACCTTCGGGTGTATTGCGAAACATCTGGAGGCTCCAAGGATAGGTTTTTCTGTTTCTGGTTGAAGATCTTGTTGAGTTTTGGGGGAGATTTATCGGTATCGCTTCCTACCGCGCCATTACTATGACGTCATCTTCTCTATTTAATTTTTATTGAAACATAATTGATATAACATTGTATACATTTAAGGTGTACATGTTGATTTGATACTTTATATGTTGCAATAGCATTATCACAATAACATTAATTAACACCTCCATCACATTACATAATTGTCATTTCTTTTTCTGTGTGTGTGGTTAGAATATTTAAGACATAGTCTTTTAGCAACTTTGAAGTATGTAAAACAGTATTAATGACTATAATCAATTTGCCATGCATTAGATATCTCAAACTTATTCATCTTGCAAGTTTGTGATGAACCTACTGAATCTTATTTTCTCCTTGCCTCGCATGAGAGAGTCCAACAAAAAGTGAAATGCTTCAAAGTCACACAGAGAGGGAAAGGATCAATCACAAGATATGTAGGAAGGATAACTAGTCCTGGGTAAGGGCAAGGGACCTGTCCTTTAAAAGCAAGAATTTTGTCGGACAGAGAATCCATCATTTTCAAGCCACAGGTTCACACATTTCTGTAATGGACAGGTTGGTGGTGGTAAATCCTGTGAGAAACTTGATTGATGCCAAGAGATTGCCTGAGTGGTAGAGTTGGCAGAAAATGGGCTTCTAGATGGGTCTTTACTCGACATAACATTTCTGCTGGACAGGTCAGAGAGTATTTGTCATTCTTTTGAGCAATCTATAATCTAGAAACAGGATGGCTGATTGGAAAATTATGATGTTCAGAAGTGCTGTGATATACCTGTCTTCATCTGATTAAGGAGTAGATATATTTATGAGGAGGCTATATTAGTTTCTTATTACTGGTGTGACAATTTTTCACAAAACTTGGTGGCTTAAGTCAACACACTATTATTCTTGTACAATTCCAGAGACCAGATGTTCAAAATGAGTCTTATGGGGCTAAAATCCAGGTTTGGGCAAGATTGGTTCCTTCTGAAGGCGCGAGGAGAAAATCTGTTTGATTGTCTCTTCCAGTTGTTGGTGGTTGCTGACATTCCCTGACTTGTAGTTTAATCAGTCCAATCTCTGCTTCTGTCTTCACATTACCCTCTACTATTTTGTAGCCTAATCTCCCTCTGCTTCTGTTTCATGAGGGCACTTGTTATTACATTGCATCCTTCCAAATAATCTAGGATAATCATTCCATTTTAAGAGCCTTAACTTAATCACATCTGTAAAGTCTTTACTGCCTTATAATGCAAAATTCACTGGTTATAGCAATTAAGACCCAGATATTTTGAGGGACAATATTAAGCAAGGATGAACTTCTGTAGATTGTGTTTTCCATGGCTGAGGACCTTTCCAGTGCTAATTCTCTGTTAGGAATATATTAATGGACCTGCTGATGGACTCCATGTGGCACTGGGAAGTAGATAAGTGAGTCCAGAATTAGATTTGGATAATAGTTTTGAAAACCAGAAAAAAAAATTGAGGGCTGGATGGTTATGGTTATAGATCAAAGGGTTAAATTGTCTGTGTACTCAAATCACTATAATGAAAAAAGAACTAAAAATCAATGCAGATACATAACTAGTGTTGGAGAAAAAATTGAGATTGCCTTGATGATGGAAGAGGTCAGGAACCCAAGAGAGTGCATTGTGGTATTTTAGAACATAAATAAATACATAAATTCTTTGAGAGTCCAAGGCTCATTACTGACTTAATACTGAGTATTTATTCATTCATCAAGCAGTATTTATTGAGTACTCACTGTGTCCCATGACTTGATCTAGGTGAGTGTATAAACAGATGAATGTCTGTACCTTCCTGTGATGGTGGAGGATCAGATCTGAAAGGTGTTATGTCTACTGTAGGGTTACCAGAGCTTCCATGAACTACTTTTAAAACTGAGAATGAGGGTATAATTGAGACAAAGCCATAGTCCTTGGATACAGTTTTTTCATCTGGGAGATAGAGTCTTCTGTTCTGGAAAACCAGATTTCTTTTTTTTTCTTCTTTCCTTTTGATTTTTTTAAAGTTAAATTTAATGTGGTGACATTGATGAATAAGAGTACATAGGTATTAGGTGAACATCAATATACCATTTGAACTATTGACGGCATTGGATGTCCATCATTCAAAGTCAAAGCATCTTCCATCACCATATACTTGTCCCTCTTTTTTCCCCTCCCCCTTTCCCTGAGGTAACCACTTAACTTTTATCTATGTCCATGAGACTCGGTTTTATATCCCACTTATGAGTGAAATTATATAGTTCTTGCCTTTTTCTTATTTACTTACTTCACTTAGTATAATATTCTCAAGATCCATTCATGTTGTTGTAAATGATATATGGACAAATAATCTGGGACAAAAAAATCAAAAACATGCAATGAATAAAATAAAGCCTCTTTAATAAATGGTGCTGGGAAAATTGAAAAGCCACATACAAAAGAATAAAACTTGACTACAGTTTGTTCCCCTGCACAAAAATTAATTCAAAATGAGCCCTGAATGTTGGTCCAGTAAATAGAGCATCAGCTGGCATATGGACATCCCAGATTTGATTCCCAGTCAGAGCACACAGGAAAAGCAACCATCTGTTTCTCCCCCACTCCTTCTCCACAATTTCTCCTTCCTGCATCCAGTGGCTTGATTGGTTCGAGCGTGGCCCTGGGAGATGAAGATAGTTCCTTTGGAGCTTGACAGGCTCAGGCACTAAAAACAGCTCAGTACTCAAGCAACAGCCCCAGATGGGGTTGCCAGGTGGATCGTGGTTGGGCACATACAGGAGTCTGCCTCACTACCACCTCTCCTCTGACCTAAAATATAAATAAGGAAAAATTTAAAAATAGAGAAAACAAAATAGATCAAAGACCTAAATATAAGATCTGAAACAATAAATTACATAGAGGAAAACATAGGTATTAAACTTATGGAGCTTGGCCATGGAGAACAATTTATAAATTTGACCACAAAGGAAAGGGAAGTAAAGGCAACAATAAATGAATGGTACTATATCAAGCTACAAAACTTCTGCACAGTAAAAGAAACCAACAGGAAAACAAAGAGGAAGACAACCAAATGGGAGTTGATATTTTCAAACAACTCCAAGAAGGGGTTTATCCAAAATATATTTAAAAAACTAGCTTTCTGTGGCCTCTACCCTGGATGGATCTCAGCTGGGAGCTGTTGTAAGTAAACATTTGTCTGATGCTCTCACTGGATCATTGCGATCAGCTGTTACACAGTCTGAGGGAAGTGAAAGCTTCTTAGTGGATCCTTGGGGTTCTATCTATAAATTTCCCTTTGATATTCTGACTCAAATCATGAATTATCTGATCAGCAGTTCAGATGCCAGGCCACTGATAATGTCAAACTTGGACCATCTCAAGAATGTGGTTCACATCACCTGACAGTAGCTAAACTTTAGGTATCAGTAACACTGGGGAACAAAATTTTTGTTGCATCCACAAAAACACTTGTTCTTACCTAATTCGAGTTTGCTGATCTCAAATCTGATATTAGTTTTTCTCTGTAAGCTACACTTTTTTGCAATTCAAGATTTTAGGTGTTAATCTTATTGTAAAATTTTCAACATTTAGTTTAACATAATGAAGTAGAATGTCTTCTTGATCTTTGTGAAAATATAATAATTTATATAATGCAGTAAATACACTAAAAGATATGATTGCATCAAAATTTGTCTTCAATTTCAAAATAGAACATATTAAAACACTTATTTTCATCATGAAATTTGCACAAAACTTATTTAAATTCTATTCAGGCAAAAATTTGCATTTGTAGCTCTTGCGTTTGTGTACTTGTTGAGGACAATCTCGTTTGATGCTCCAGCAATAGTCTGCCATCACTAAAAGCTCCAAGATTTTCAGGAAACTTATCAAGGTGACTGTTCAGGAAGTAAATCTTTTTTTTTATTGTGTTTACATAGATTCTAGTGTCTCCCCAAAAGCACCTCCCTTCCCCCATATTCCCCAAACATCTCCCCTACTCCCTCCCAACAGCTCTCTCCCACCTTCCCTTCAGGTTTAATTTCATTCCTCAGTTCACATTGTTCCTTGGATTCCTCAAATGAGTAAGGTCATATGATATTTTTCTTTCTGTGCTTGCATTATTTCATTCAACATAATAATAGTTTTCAGGTCTATCCATCTTATTGCAAAAGGTAATATTCCCTTCTTCCTCATAGCCCCATAGTATTCCATATGAACCACAGCTTTTTAATCCACTCATCCACTGAAGGACACTTGGGCTGTTTTCATATCTTCGCTATTGTGAATAATGCTGCCATAAACATGGGGGTGCATTTCTTTGTTTCAGTCGGTGATATGGTATCCTTGGGTAATATTCCTATAAGTGGGATGGCTGGGTCAAAGGACAGTTCCATTTCTAATTTTTTGAGGAATCTCCATACTGTTTTCCACAGTGGCTGCACCAATCTGCATAACCAGCAGCAGTGCAGGAGGGTTCCCCTTTCTCCACACCCTTGTCAGCACTTATTTTGTGTTGATTTATTAATGAGCACCATTCTGACAGGTGTGAGGTGATATCTCATTGAGGCTTTAATTTGCATTTCTCTAATGATTAGTGATGTTGAACATTTTTTTGTATGCCTATTGGCCATCTGTATGTCCTCTTTGGAGAAGTGTCTGTTCAGTTTTTTTTGTTTTTTTTTTTGCCAATTTTTAAATTGGATTGTTTACCTTCCTGCAGTTGAGTTTTAGAATTCTTTATAAATTTTTGTTATTAACCCCTTATCAGATGTATTGTTGAATATGTTCTCCCATTGTGTGGTTTGTCTTTTTATTCTGTTCATATTGTCTTTAGCTGTGCAGAAGCTTTTTATTTTGATATAGACCCATTTGTCTATCCTGTCTTTTATTTCACTTGCTTATAGAGATAAATCAGCTAATATATTGCTGCAATAGATGTTGGTGAGCTTACTGCCTATGTTTTCTTCTAAGTTGCTTATGGTTTCACGACTTACATTTAAGTCTTATTCATTTTGAATTTATTTTTGTGCATAGTGTAAGTTGGTGGTCTAGTTTTATTATTTTTCCAGGTAACTGTCCAATTTTCCCAACACCATTTGTTGAAGAGACTGTCTTTACTTTATTGTAAGCTCTTACCTCCTTTGTCAAATATCAATTGTCCATAAAGGTATGGGTTTATTTCTGGGTTCTCTGTTCTCTTCCATTGATCTATATTCCTGTTCTTATGCCAGTACCAAGCTGTTTTGAGTACAATCGCCTTGTAGTATAACTTGATATCAGGAAGTGTGATACCTCCCACTTTATTCTTTATTTTCAAGATTGCTGAGGCTATTTGTGTTCTTTTTTTTTGGTTCCATATAATTTTTTTCAGTATGTGTTCTATATCTTTGAAGTATGTCATTGGTATTTTAATTGGTATTGCATTGAATTTATAAATTGTTTTGAGTAGTATAGACATTTTAATGATGTTTATTTTTCCTAACCATGAACACAGTATATGCTTCCACTTGTTTGTGTCTTTTTTTATTTCTTTTATCAATGTTTTATAATTTTCTGAGTACAAGTCTTTAACTTCCTTGGTTAAATTTACTCCTAGGTACTTTATTATTATTATTTTTGCAATAGTGAAGAAGATTGTTTCTTTAATTTGTCTTTCTGACATTTCATTTTTTGTGTATAAAAATGCCTGTAATTTCTGTGTATTAATTTTATATTCTGCCAGCTTGCTGAATTCATTTATTAGGTCCAGTAGTTTTTTGACTGAGACTTTAGAGTTTTCTATATACAGTATCATATCATCTGCAAATAATGATAGTTTCACTTCTTCTTTTCCAATTTGGATGCCTTTTACTTCTTCTTGTTGTCTGATTGCTGTGGCTAGGACTTCCAGGACTATGTTGAATAAGAGTGGTAAAAGGAGGCAACACTGCCTTGTCCCTGATTTTAAGAGAATTGCTTTTAATTTTTGTCCATTAATTATGATGTTGTTTGTGGGTTTGTCATAGATGGCCTTTATAATGTTGAGGTATGTTTTCTGTATTCCCACTTTGCTAAGAGTTTGATCCTAAATGGGTAGGAAGTGAACCTTAATGCTCATGTTATATCCAATATCGTGGAAAGCCAACAGCATCCTTTGAACCAGAAGTTCATAGTTTTCTGCTTTTTTGTTGCCAAGGAAGTTCTTTGTAACTGCCACAAAACACTGCCATGCTGCTTTCTCCTTCTTATTCATTTTTCTGGAAAATTCTTCATCACATATGAGGGTTTGAATTTGAGGTTTATTGAATACACCTGCTTTTATCTTCTTGAAAGGCAAGGCAAGAAAAGCAAAAATAATATGTTAAAAGCATTCACTTTCTCTATTCAAAGCCTGAACAAACTGCTTCATTAAGCCAAGTTTGATGTGAAGTGGGGGAAGAATGATCCTATCTCAATTAACTACAGGTTCATTCACAATATTTTGCATTCTTACTTCCAGAGCTTCACGTTTCGGCCACTCCTTCTGTGTCCAGTGTTTGTCCCGAAGCTCGGCTGCCCCACTAACACAGAAAGCAAGAATACTTTATGAAACCTCTCTGTTGTCCTAGTAGAAAATTTATCATTTTAAGATCCACACAAATGATCCAGTTATACTCCTCATCCTTCAGAAAGTCAAGGACAATTTTTTATAATCTTCTCGCAAATGAGTTGAATAACCAATTGAAACCACTGCATAAACATTACCATTGTGTAAAAGAACATATTTCAGACTCCATTTAGAGCTGTCAAGAAATAGCCGCCATTCTGTTGGACTGTAAGTGGTAACATCTAGCTGGCTGAGAAGACTACTGATATCATGACAGTAAACAAAGTGTCTGTCTTTGGGAAAAAAGTTCACAAAAATTTGTTCACTCTTCCTGAAATGGGATACTTTAGCCAACCGGTGAAGTACATTCTTTTCTTGAAGCCTGCAGGCTAGTAACTCAGCTGCTTTTTTTTATAGGCCAAATTTCTTACTAAGTCATTCAATTCATGTTGGCTAAACAGCTGAGGGGTTAATGACTGCTTGGCATCAGAAGAAGACCCTTCAGATTCTACAACCATTTCCTCATGCATCTTATCAAAATACACTTGATCACCCTGTTCACTTTCTTCATACTTAGAAGAAATAAAGCCATTGAAAACTGAAACCAGGAGTGTCTCAGAGTGTGGGATAGGTCATATTGCTGAAGAAATATTAGGATATGTGATCATATGCCGGTTTTTCTTGCTGATGCCCTTTGTATGGATCAGACATAAATAACAGTCACTGCTGTGGTCCTTAGGTTCATGCCAAACTATGGGAATACCAAAAGGCATTCTTTTGCATTTTCCTTTTGTCCAGTCATGAAGCATTTCCTCACAATTATGACACACAATATGAGGAGCCCAATTCTTGTCTTGATCACCAAGGGGAACTTGAAAATAGGCAATATATGCACATGTCACAAATGATGAAATATTGTGCCTTTGACATTGAAGTGTGTAACAGCCACATATATAACAGAAGGTATCAGAACTGTTCTTACATTTATGCCTACTCAAAGAAGCCATGATTCAATGTTAAACAAAATAAGAGGATGTTTTTATCAGATAATAATTTTTTACATTTGAAAACAACTACAATTATGTAAAAGTGATGTTTGTTAAACATTAATTGCCTTGTGATTATGTTCAATCCAAGAGTCGTTGCCTTTTAACTCCAATTTAGGAACCAATGCATGCCATTAACTGTAACAAAAAGAAATTAAAATTGCATAAAAACTCAAGCATGCACTAAAAAATGGATTTCAGATTTGGAATCAGCGATGCAGAAATATATATATAGAAAAGGTTCCAAAACCTCATACAATAGAAAACAAACAAAAAAGTTTTTCCCCACTGTAATCGGACTATTTTGTAATGGTATACTAAACCCAATTAAGGTGGTCCCTTTAAAACATCAAGGGGTTCCACCTACTTAATGCACTGTCTTAAGTGCTTCACATATTTAATGCTCTGTCTAGTAAAACTGTGGGTTCTTTCCTTAACAGCCACAGTCAGGGAGAGATCTCTTCCAGGGATAAGAACAGATAGTCTGCCACATATGACCATGTAAGCTGTGCTCCATATAGCTCTAAAGAGGGACACCTTTTGCATTGCAGTATATATGAAAAGCACCTCCCATAAACATGCAGTGTACAAACATACATGGCAGTCCTGAAAAATGGGGCTCCAACGCACATTTCCAGGCTGAAAATTAAGGCTATGAGGACTAAGAGAACAGAGTGTTCAGCTCCTTGAGCTTGATTTTTGCATAGGTCTCCACTGAGGCTCTTCTGAACTCAGCCAGGTCCTAAGAGTTAGCCCACAGATGCTCTTCAATGCATTGTGTTATGGTTCTGATGGTGGACTTCCACTGTAGGCAAGGTGATGAATGGATTTAATAACTGTAATGTCCAATTTTTGGCTAGGTACTTCTTTTGGACTCAGGGGTATTCTGGTGGTGGGATATCTAAGATCACTTTTTCAATAATGAGGGATTCAATTTTTGATTTTGATAGGAATCCTCATGTTAGCAGAATGAGTTTGGTAACAGGTGAATGTTGAGACAAGTCTAAAATGTCAAAGTCATGAATAAAATGAGTTATCAAACACAGGTATCAAAGCTGGGACCATGAGATCAAGAATCTAAAGGCCAAAGAGGGGAGAACAAGAGGCATGACTGTGCTGAACATGAAACATTTTTTGAAAACATTAATCTTTGACCATCAGCTCTATTTTCCAGATGATGAAGCTAGGGTTGAAGTGCCAAGAGATTTGCTAAGTAAAGACATGGTCTGATAGTGTGCCAGGTACCTGTAGACATTCCTTTCATTTGTATTTTTTAAATAACAGAATTATGTGCTCCCTGGAGAAATGAGCTTTCAGACCTAAAACTAGCCCTTTTAGAGAAAGAAGGTTATGTCTATCAAGTGTCTCGGCTTTTCTGCAAAGCTACTATGTGATCTTTCATGTCTCTAAGTCATTAGCTGACAGGCCTTCCAAGCCTCTGGTGAATATCTGATTAATCTGAAGATATTTTGGCCTACATTCCAAATAGTTTTTCTCTTAAGATTTTAATCTCTCATGTAAGTCTGAAATTTTGCTATGCTTGCAAAGTTCTCTACTTTCCCAATATTAAGTAAGTGATTGAAGGACAGACATCAAATTCACTGTAGACCTTCATGTACCTTCCCAGGCTTTACATACCAGGTTTGTGGTCTAGGGCCACTACTGGAAAATTGGCAGATAGCAAGTGGTGCAATGAACAAGATCTGGCTCCCAAATGCTCCTAGGTAAAAGGATAAACAAGGGGAAATGAAGACTCAATGTTTTCTAAGTAGCATGGGTACATTTTATACTTCTGAATTTTCACAGCATTAACACAAAATCTATGATGAGTGACAACTCCCCTAAAGCTGAGATAAGAACAAACTGAATTTTATTTGCACAAACATTCCTCAGTTGAAGAAATTATGTGAGTGTTTTTACTACAAAGCTCTTGGCATATTGGTTCATGGCAGTAACTTGATGGAGCTCTAGTTCCTTTCAACATCTTAGATCCTGTGCTTTCAGAATTTTTGGTCCCAAATCAACATGGGGCTTATGAATTTTAATATACTTCCTGAATGGCTGAATTGTGAGAGAGATGGAAGGTTGATTTTCAGGAATATAGCAGATCACCTGCATACTGCCTCACCAATTCAGAGAGCACCTGCAAAGTGTTAATGACCTTCCAGACATTGATACAAGAGCCAGGATCTGCAGTCCCCAGTTTGTCAAAGCACCTGACACACTACTTCCTTGTTATCTTCATATAAAGGCCCTCCAACTTTTGAGGTTAACCCTTTCCTTTAGCTCTATACTCACTTGCTTCAATTATCCCTTCCCTACTGCCACAGTCATCAAGACTTGAAACCTAAATTTTCTTCTCCAACACATAGTGTAAGGGCATGCATGGGGTCCATGGTCATAATAACAATCATTTAAAACCCCATACTCGCTCCCATTGGCTTCAGTCACCTACTTCCCTTGTCACTCCAGGGACCTAGCCATTGCTGGGAACAATTCCACTTGTGAAAACTTACAACTCAAATCTGCACCTCTCTGATCTACAACCCCGTTTTCCTGATGCTTCCCATTACTGCAGCCTCTTGGTTGGACTACCTAGTTCACACCCTAAGGTTAGTCTTCTAATTCCTGCCACAGCTCCTCAGCACCTTTGCTCCCTGACTTTCTGCTATACCTAAATATATACAACCTTGCTCTGGATCTTTCCTTAAACCACCTTCTTTTCCAACTAGGCTGTTAAAGCATCTACAAACAACTCCCACATGCTGTTCATTTTCCACTAAGTCCCTAGGTTTATTACTGGTCCTGTCACTTGTCTTTTCCTATTTCTTTTCTTTCCTCCTTCCCTTCACTAAGTGGTGTTTGATTTCTTTTACCTTAATGGCATTTGAGATTGGTATTTCTAAGAACTCTAACAAAAAACAACTAAGAAAGTGAAAAATATAAAACAGTTTAAAAAATAATTACAAGTAAAAAAGCAAAACAGAAAAAAACAAAGATTAAAAACAAAAAGATAATCAAACATAAACAAAACACCCACAAAAAAGAGAAAAATTGCCCTGGCCACTTGGCTCAATGGTAGAGCATTGACCTAATGTGTGGAAGTCCCAGGTTCGATTCCTGGTCATGATACACAGGACAAGCAACCATCTGCTTCTCCTCCACTCTATCTCCACCTTCTCTCTCCACCTCCCCCTTTTCTCTCCACCTTCCCCTTCTCTCTTTCTCTCTCTCTTCTTTCTTCCCTTTTCTCAATCATGGCTCAAATGGTTAAAGCAAGTTGGCCCCAGGAGCTGAGGATGGCTCCATGGCCTCACCTTAGGCACCAAATGGCTTGGTTGCCTGAGCAATGGAGCAGATGGGTGGAGTATCATCCCTTAGGGGGCTCCTGGTCAGGTGCATGTTGGAGTCTGTCTGTCTGTCTCCCTGACTCTCACTTAATAAAATATATGTGTGTCTATATATATATATATATATATATATATATATATATATATATATATATATATATATATTGAGAAAAATGAAATTTAAAAGAAAAAAAGAGATTTCAGTTTTGAGAGGTTTTTCTATATTCTTCCAATCTGTGGCTTTTTAGCTCTATGTAATTCCTTTGCTAACCTCCGCTGAGATGCTGTTGTTATAATGATGTAGGCAAGGCTACAGTTGCATTGGTGGGTGGGGGGTGTTTTGAGGGCTTTATGGCTTTAGTAATGTCGATCACAGGCCTCCAGGTACTCTTCTCATATCTCAACAGACCAGGGGACCAGACACAGAGCACCTCTCAGATAAGAGTGTTACTCTGGACAGTTAGCTATGGGGTCTGTCTCTGTCACTCTTCATACCTACAATGTGAGGGAGGTGGGATCTGGGAAGCTGGGGGACCACATTTTGGTTTTCTCTGTTTTTCTATGGAATGCAAGATGGCAGCAGACTGCAGAAACACTGGTTGTGATCTCTGGTTCTGCCAGTACTTTGGTTTAGTATCTCCCCCTCTACCCTCAATCTCACTGCTCATCTGGCAGATGGAGACCTAGTCACTTCATACTTCTCCCCTCTATGGAGCCCCTGTAGACAAAATCCCAGCTAGTCTGAGCTTCCCTCTTCTCCAGAACTCTAGTGGACAAAGACCCAGACAGTCTGGGCCTCTTACCCCTCTAGAGTCAGTTGGGTGCACAGAACTCTCAGTAAAGCCTGCAAGCTTAGCTGAGGTTGCTTCACTGCATTATAGCTGTTCAATTTGTTAAAATTTCAAGAGAAGAGATCAGGGGTATCTCTCACACCACAATTACTCGGACATCATTTAGTTGTTTTTCTTTTATTGTTTATTATTATTATTATTATTATTATTATTATTATTACTGCTTCTATTTCAGTGGCTATAATCTGTGTGTTCAGATTCTCTTATTCTTCCTGATTCAGCTTTGAAAGATTGTATATTTCTTGGAATTTGTCTATTTCATCCAGATTGTGCAATTTGTTAGCATTAATTTTTTCATAATCTTACCTTACAATTGTGTTTATATTTTTTGATGTCTGGTATGGAGGAATAGTATATAAAATACATATAAATTTGAACTCAATTGAACATGAACAATAAGCATCACACACACACACACACACACACACACACACACACGGTTACAGGAATGACTAAGTCATTTACTCAGGGTGAGATAATACGTTCTGCTGCAGTATCCCCTGAAGGAGCATGTTCTTAATTGCTTGACTGCCTGCCTAGTTAATTATTCTTGAATGTGTGACCTTTCTTCATTCTTAGAGGCTGTGCACAAGAGGCCCTTGTGCAATAGCCACCAGCCAAAATTTTTCCATAAAAATAGGTAGGGTCTCAGACCTCCCCAAAGCTCTAGAGAACTCTTCCTCTTTGATGTGCATGGTAGGTGGCCGACTTTGGAACCCAGGCTGACACTTCCTGGTCTGGTGATGTGTTCTTCCATGGGTTGGTGAGATTTGTACATACTCATAATTCTTTTTTTCTTAGTCTATTGCTTTATAACTAGCTATTACTCTAAAATAGTAGTAGTCAACATGGTACCTACTGCCCACTAGTGGGCATCCCAGCTTTCATCGTGGGTGGTAGCAGAGCAACCAAAGTATAGATAAAAAGAGAGATTTAACTATAGCAAGTTGTTTTATAAAGATTTATTCTGCCAAACAACAAAAATCTGACATAAAGTACTTAGTAAGTAATTATTATTATATACTTTAACTTGCTGTAACTCTGCTTTATAAATTTTAAAATTTATAAATCACCTACTTTACAAATCACCATTACTGTGGAACCAGTGGATGGTTAGAAAATTTACTACTAACAGGGATACAAAAGTGGGCAGTAGGTATAAAAAGGTTGACTACCCTGCTCTAAAACTTAGGTTGATGTTTCTTCACCTAGTGATGTTGTGTAGTGCTAGAGCCCAGGCTGATGTTTCTTTGCCTGGGGATGTTGTATGTATAACTCATCATTGCATTAATTTTTCTCTTTATTTTATTTTAGGTAACATAAGTTCAAACCCTTTTGATTTTGCTTTGATTAATCTTTATTGTTATTAATCACAATAAATTTCCCCTTAAAATTCATTCATGAGTAATTGCAACTCTGTACCACATCTCCTGCCCAGCATATCTGGTGATACTTCTCTTTTTTTATTTTAATTTTATTTAACTGGGTCCTCTTTATATCTTGTTGAGTCTTGTTCAAGGTTTTTCTATCTTATTTATATTTTTAAAAAAACCAGCTCTTGGTTTCATTGATCTTTGTATTTTGTTTAGTCTCTATTTTGTTTATTTTTGTTCTTATTTTATCATTTATTTCCTTTTATTCATTTTGGGCTTTGTTTTTTGTTTTCAAGTTTCTTTAAGTATAAAGTTAGATTGTTTATTTGAGATTTTTCTTGTTATTTATTTAGGCCTTTAGTTTTATAAATTTCCATGTTTTACTGTGTCTCAGAGATTTTGGATTGTGTGTTCTTATTTTCATGTGTTTAAGGATATCTTATATTTGTACCTTGGATTTGGATGTCAGAATAATGGCAGAGTGAGAGATAATCCTGAACTCTCCCCTTGAAATTTCAACAAATTGAAGAACTATAATGCAGCAAAGAAACTTCAGCTGGGCTCACAAGCATGTCTGAAAGATCCATGCACCCAATCATCTAATAGTAGGAATGGTTGAAAAGGGTTGGGGAATGAAAAATGCACTCAGGAGCTGGCTCCAGAGAGAAGCCCAGAGAGACTGGGGTTTTTTCACTACCAGGACTACAGGGACAAAGTAAGATTGGGCTGTCTGGGTGTTGACTGTCAGGATATGGAGAGGAAAGCCCAAAGAAACTGGGTCTCCTTCTGCCAAGTGGAGCTGTGAGATTGAGAAGGAGAGGGGGAGAAATTAAACCAGAGTAGCCAGAGCAAATGGTCATGGCCACTGTTCCCATGGTCTTCCTGCAACTTGCACTCAGCACAGAGACAAAGAAAACCAAAGTGCAGCCCCCAAGCATCCCAGATCCCACCTTCCTCGCCTTGTGGGTAAAAAGAGTGGCAGAAACAGACTCCACAGCTAAATCTCCACAGCCACTCTCTTCCCTGAATAACAGAGGGGCCCCATGTCTGGTCCCCTGGTCTGTTGAGATGCAGGGAGAAATGCTTAGAGGCCTGAGATTTCCATTGCTAAAGCCATAAAGCTCAAAAAACACACCCCACCCACCAACACAACTGCAGCCTTGTCTACATCATTGTAACAGCAACTTCACCTGAGGCTACTGGAAATTTTATAGAGTTAAAACTGGCAATACTTTGACACCTACTGGAAGAAAACAGTAATTTTTCAAAACTTAAATTCTTTTTCCTTTTCTTTTTCTTTTTTTCTCTTTTGAATCTCATTTTATTAATTTTTATATTTTTATTCTTATTTTTGTAGGTGTTTTGTTTGTTTCTGATTTTTTTGTTTTTGCTATTTGTGTTTTGTGTGTTTTCTTTTTTACTTGTCATTATATTTTTAAACTTTATGTTTTCACTGTATTTTTCAATTTTTATTTTTAGTTGTTTTGTTAGAATTTTTAACAATACCACTTTCAAACACTATAAAAAAATCAAATACCATGACTACACAAGACAGACAAGTAGTTCAAAAATAAAATAAAAAATTTCCAGAAAGCAATCTAAATATAAAATCTGAAACAATAAATAATGTAGAAGGAAGCATAGGCACTAAACTTATGGACTTGGCTATAGAGAACAATTTATAAATTTGACTCCAAGCACAAGGGAGTTAAAGGCAATAATAAATGAATGGGACTATATCTAACTAAAAAGCTTCTGCACAGCAAAAGCAACTGACAACAAAACAAAGAGGCAGCCAACTAAATGGGAGATGATGTCTGAAAACAACAAATTCAATAAGGGGTTAATATCCAAAATATATAAATAACTCACAAAGCTCAGCAACAAACAAGCAAACAATCCAATTAGAAAATGGAGAGAGGACCTGAACAGACACTTCTCTCAAAAAGACATACAAATTGCAAATAGATATATGAGAAGATGCTCTTCTTTGCAAACTATTAGAGAAATGCAAAACTACAATGAGATATTACCTCACACCTGTTACTTTGGCTATTATCAATGTGGGAGAAAATGGCTGTGTTAGGCTTGCTCACAGGCTTACTGGTTGCAAGCACTTGGTGTAATTAGTGCAGGCGCATGTGAGTTACAGCACTATTGCAAGGATATAAGTGCTTTCCCTCAGGGGCGAGGAGATCAGATCGAGATCAGATCCCACCGTGCCACTAGGAGATGTGGTTAGTTTTCTGATCCCTTGCCCTCCACTGTGAAAAATAGGTTTTCCTTTCTCTTTGTATTTTTCTTTCTTCTTTTGGCTTGCCTATCTTTGTGAGCTGCCAATAAATTGGAATAGCCCACCATCCTCTGGCTCCACAGTTTCTTTACCATCTGCCCAAATTCAATGCGAATGTGTGGCCATGGCCACTGGCCTTACAATCAACAAGACACCTATTATCCAACCTATTAGATTGACTATTATCAAGACAGGTAATAAGTGTTGGAGGGTCTGTGGAGAAAAGGGAACTCTCATTCAATGTTGGTGAGAATGCAAACTAGTACAAACATTAAGGAAGAAAATATGTTGGTTTCTTCCACTGGGTATCTACCAAAAAAACTCAAAAACATTGGAATATAACACTGCACCCCCATGTTCATCACAGCATTATTTACAGTGGCCAAGACATAGAAACAACCAAAGTGTCCTTTGACAGAGATTTAGATAAAGAAGAAGTGGTAGATAAATACAATGGAGTACTACTCAGACATAAGAAATTATAATATATTGCCATTTACAACAATATGGTTGTATGTATAAATGTTTGTAAGGGTTATGTCCTTTACCATTATGTGGTATCCTCCTTTGTTTCATATTGTTGTCTTTGCTTTAAAGTTTATTTTGTCAGGCTTAAGTACTGCTAGTCCAGCATTTCTTTTATTCCATGTGTATGTAATATTTTTTCTATTTTTGTCTGTGTATATCTTTCATTCTGAGGGTGGTCTCTTGTAGACAATATATATATGCATCTTGCTTTCAGCTAGCCTATGTCTTTTGATTGGAGTACTTAAGCCATTTATATTTATAGTAATTATTGATAGGTACATATTTATTGCCCTTTTCTTTAACTGTGTTCCTCTGGTATTTTTTCTTCTTTTTCTTAAATAAGGCCCTTTAACACTTCTTACAACATTTTTCTTTTGGTAGTAACAAACGTCTTTATCTTTTTCACATCCTTATTTCTCCTTCACTTTTAAATGATAGCCTTGCTGGGGAAAATAATCCTGGTTGTCAGTTTTTGTTCTTTGCTATTTTGAATACTTCATGCTAGTCTCTTCTGGCCTGAAATATTTCTGTTGAGAAATCAGTTGACATTCATATGGGAGCTCCATTGTAGGTAACTAACTGCTTTTCTCTTGCTGCTTTTAAGATTCTCTTTGTCTTTGCCATTTTAATTATGATGTGTCTTGCTGTAGGCCTCTTTGCATTTATCTTGTTTTGAATTCTCTGCACTTCCTGGATCTGTATAATTTGTTTATTTTTCACCAAGTTAAGGAAATTTTCAAACATTATTTCTTCAGTTATGTTCTCAATCCCATGCTCTTTCCCTTCTCTTTTTAGTACCAGTATTATATGAATGTTGTTGTGCTTCGTTTTGTCCCAAAGGTCCCTTAAACTATCCTCATTCTTTTTAATTTTGTTTTCTTTTGCTACTTTGATTGGGTATTTTTTTCCTACCTTGTCTTCTAATTTGCTGATTCAATTCTTAGCTTCAGCCAAACTACTGTTTACTTCTTCTGGTGTATTTGTGATGTCAGATAGTGTTCATTTCTGACTGGTTCCTTTTTATGGTTTCTATGTCTTTTTTATGCTTGCTGGCTCTTTGTTGAAGTTCTAACTTTGTTCTTTGAACATCTGTATAGCCCATTACTTTGAATTCTATGTTTTATAAGTTGCATATCTCCATTTCAGTTACCTCTTTTCATGGAGATTTCTTCTGTTCTGTCAATCGAGCCTCTTTCTCTTTCTTCCCATTATGGCTGCCTCTTTGTGTTTGTTTCCATGCATTAAATAGATCTGCTATAATTCCTAGTCTTTGTGAGGTAGCCTTATGTAGTAAGTGTCCTGTTGAATACAGTGGTGCAGTCTCCTTTATCACCTGTTTTAGAATGACCTTGTGTGAGTTACATGGCTCCTTCTGCTGTAATTGAAATTTGATTGCTATTTTACCATTTTGTGTCAGTTCACGCCTCAGGCTGGCTGACTGTGAGGCTCTGCCTCAACCAAAACATTTAAGAATTGCCAGTTCTGACCACAGGAAGCTGAATTTGCCTCAGCTGAACTTGGTGCCTGACAAGATCTCCCTTTAGATATGCTGTTTGTAAAGCTAATTGGATCCTGTTCAGAGGTTGTTTGAAGCTGTCCTCTAGGTGTGATGGTTATGGGCCTCTTGGGAGGGAGCTTGGTAAAGACCAATGTGAGACAATGCCTGTGACTGGCCTTCCATAATCTGTCTGGAGCTATAAGTGATTCACAGTTTGTGGCTGCCTCTACTGGGGTTAGGTACACATGGAAAGGACCAAGCTACACACCAAGGCTAACTTTTACCAGCACTAGGCCCAGGGGAATGTCATCAAATTCCCCAGACACTCTGAGATTTGTCTCTAGCTTCCTTTGCTTACTGAATGCCTCTTAAGCTCAGTAACTATAGAGCCTCTGGTGGAGTCATGAGGAATGGGCTAGTGCATCTCCCCTTTGGAGAAGGTGCCTGTCAGGCTTCAGGGAACCATCTCTACATTTTTAAATAGCATTATTTTTACCTTACCCAGGTGATATAGCCAGCATGTGACTAGCTAACCCTTCCTCCAGGTTTTTCAGACCTTGGAGCACTTGCTCTCTACCTTGACACCCTCCTCACTTATATATACCAGGTAAGCATTAGAAAGGGATGTGCCCAACATAACTCTTTTAATATATACTATTTCTTAAGTTCTTAGTTGTTAACTTTCAGCTAATTTTCTCATGTTCTGGGTTCAGTTTCTGATTATGACAAAGGAAGAGGCTAGATACCCCATCCTCAACAATTATAAACATAACCTAATCTGTGCCTTGAAGGCTAAAGAAGGATGCAGATGTCCCATGGCCACTCAAGCCCACACCCAGCCTGCTAATGACTTGACCATTGGATTCCATTTGCATTTTCTCTGTCATCCTAGACAGGAACAGGCCTTTTTCAAATGGGCTTTAGCTCTCTAAATCCACTCAAAATGTCACAAAATTAAATGAATGGTTTCTTAGACACCATGGGGAGTATAAACCCAATAGCAAAACACTAATGGTTTCTTTTGCAGAAAGCCCCTTTGAGGATAAAAGAATTCATCACAGAGTCAGACCCCTTCCTGGTTGGTGTGTCCATCTGTAAGATGACAAGCCATGGGGAGTCTACTGCTCCTTGCTCCCCCTCCACCTGTGATACTGGAGAATAAGAGAGGAGCCTGCCAGAGGAAAGCAAACTCTGATCCTCTGATTTCAATTATAGGGTGGTAAAAACTTATTTGATATCTGAGCTTGCTAAAGGTGCCAATTCCTTCTGCCCCAAAGATGTTTTCTGCTAAACTGAACAAAAGAGGAAAAAGAAGTTTTGATACATATTGAGAGGGGAAGGGGTAGTGGAGAAAAAGCAAGCACAGCAGGCAGAGAGTTGATGACAATGCAGACAAAAGAAAGAACTTCTTAAGATTTCTTCTGAGAAATGAAATTTGCACCACATGGTTTCTTTATTTGGATATTCCTCATCCTCTCCCTTGCTCTCTCACAGATCAAGAATCAGATTTGAAATTTTGAATTTACATTGATAGTGCAGATAAGCTTGGCATTCTCAAAAATAATGTCACTTCAGCCTCCTCTGTGTCTGGGCAATGTGAGAGTAAACATGGCAACCCTGGCTAGGACCCAGCTCACTCCCTGGCAGTTGTTCATGTGGTTTTTCTGGAAACAAAACCTTGACTGGGCTTTTGGCAGTTTTCTCTGCTTTACACCCAAGTAAAGAGACAAGGCCTCTATTCATTGTGGCCCTTGCTGATACAGACTTCTCACCAGGCAAGATGATGTGTTGTGCTGACTATGGCATCCCACAGACCAACATGCAAATCTGCCTTGATTTCTAGATGATGATGTGAAAGTTATCTAAACTTTCTGAACAACAGTTTCCTCATCTGGCACTGAGTGAAAGCAACATTTACATAATAGGGCTATGTAAGACTAAGGTACATATAAATTACTTGTATCAGTAGAAGCTTAGTACTTTATATCTCTAAAAATCAGCTTTCATTCCTGTAAAGAAAGAATGATTATAAATTAGGCTTTTTGAAGTTAAAAATTTGATGTTCTCTATAAGCTCAAATGATAGCATCCAATAATGGTAAAATAAATTTGCCTCTGTGCCCTGCTGTAGGTTTCGTAGTGTCAGCATTTTCTCCAAATGCATCTTCAAGCCCTTAGCATATTCAATAAAAGTGTGATATCACTGTCCAGTGATCAAAGAGAATCACCTCAGGTTATATGGCAGCAAAGAAAATCCTCTCATTTTCACATTTCTGCTGTCCAACATAATTACCAGAAACATGTTGCAGTGCAGGGCTGTGTAACTATAATAATAAATACTATATAACTGGAAATGATACTGCTTTAATATAGAAGTACATGAGAGGAATAATCATGTGAAAATTTTGGCATATTTCTTCTAAAAATTAAGTCACTCTAATATTAAAGTCACCTAGAGCCACACGATATAAATTTAGTCTCTTCATCTAGACCATGGGTAGTCAACATTTTTATACCTACCACCCACTTTTGTATCTCTGTTAGTAGTAAAATTTTCTAACCGCCCACTGGTTCCACAGTAATGGTGATTTATAAAGTAGGGAAGTAACTTTACTTTATAAAGTTTATAAAGCAGAGTTACAGCAAGTTAAAGCATATAATAATAATTACTTACCAAGTACTTTATGTCAGATTTTTGTTGTTTGGCAGAATAAATCTTTATAAAACAACTTGCTATAGTTAAATCTCTCTTTTTATTTATACTTGGGTTGCTCTGCTACTGGCCACCATGAAAGCTGGAATGCCCACTAGTGGGCAGTATGGACCAGATTGACCACCACTGATCTAGACTATAAACTTGCCAAAGGTGAGAACTTTTTCCCACATCTGTGCAACAGTGATTGCCTAATTAACATTTGTTACTTGGACAATTGACTAATTTAGAAACAAGAACAATTCTTTGGAGGATATGAGGTTGACATAAAGGGGCAATGTTTTCCTTATTTCCTAGAGTCTATGCCCTCATGCTAAGACTTAGGGTGACATTTTTGCATGACTGTCCTGCCTATGAGTCCCCTTCTTCAAAGAAGGCATACTGGGAGATGGGGACTGAAAACCATGTAGTAACTCTGAACCTTTACAAGTATAGATTCATCTTTCTGCTGTATTTTTCTACCCATGTGCATGAGGTCCTCAGGTCAAGACTCTATGGAACAAAACTCAGACTCCAAGCAACATATGTAAACTGACGAACAAAGAAAGCCAGGGTAGTTAGTAAGACTAGTCTCAAAGGTTCCCGGGACCATCAAAGAAGTTCTAAAATCTAAGATGCTGCAATGACGAAGGATCAGAGGATTATTTTGGGTATTAGGTTTGGTTGTAAAATATCTCCCCATGGTGTGTTATAGGAGCCATTTGACCTATAATAACCACCTTTGGGTTTCATTAGCTGGCTAACACAGCAAACTCATCATAGGACTGTCTATGTATGAGGGTCAGGATGACCCATTTTTTAGTACATAACCTTCTCACCAGGTCTGAGTGTACCTGAAAGGAGGCTAGTGCTGCCCAGTTATTGAAACAAGGCTCTCTGGTGACTGCAATAACTGAAGATGGGGAGAAAGTGAGAGGACAAACAAGTTGAAGAGGCTGTCAGAGCCCTTCCAAATTCTTTCTCCGTATCCCATCAGTGCAGACCAACCTAATTTCCAAATGCCAGCATCTACTTGTTCATGCTTAAGTGCTTCCTCTGACTAAGAAGTTCACTTTCCCCACCCTAGAAGTAGGCTGGAAGTGTCAGAGGTTAACTTCCCTTTGCCCCACAACACTCTATCAACCACTATGAAGAGATGATTTAGAAATGCCTTATCTCATATCCTCTGGTGGGGTGAGTCACATGATCTATATTAGCCTCCAGCATTTCCCTGTCAGAGTAAGATCATGTATCCTGGAGCCATCTCATAAATACATTACTTGAACTTAAGTCTTTGTACACAGTCTTGCAAATACTTTAATGACAGTACAGTCATTAAATGTGTGCGTCAAATACTCCACTGTAAAATTCCTTAAAAATTTCTGGATACCTTTCCCTTTTCTGTGAAAGAGATTATTGTATAAACTAAGACTAATATTTACTTTTACTATATCCAAAGAGTTACTTCATTGACCATAGCTTCTATAGATTCTTCAGAGTTTCATTTTGAATAACAGCAAAACAAATCTCTAAAGAAATTGTAACTACCTTAAAATAAGTTTTACTAGAAAACAAAATGAAAGACATACCTTCATAGAGAAAATTATTCAAGGAACAAATGCTATAAACCTAACTTTGATATGTCTTTGGAAATAAGTTGATGAAGAGGTAAGCAGAATGTGGCATTATGTTTTGAAAACCAGGAAAAGGTCACTGGGATCATCAACATTAGGAAAATGGGATTGAAAATATTTAGTCATGATTTCATGGTATGAGACTCCGGAATTTAAGCAGAAGTATTTAAGCTGAACATTTCCCAAAATTGATGAAGAAAAAAGTCACACAAATTCAAAAAGCACAGAGAGTCCCATTAAAGAGTCCCAAGTAGGACTACACCAAGACACATCATAATAAAAATGCAAAATTAATAGACAAAGAAAAAATACTAAAAGCTGCAAAAGAAAAGCAGTTAATTACCTACAAAGGAGCCCCCAAAAGAATGACATCTGACTTTTCAACAGAAACACTTAAAACTAGAAGGGATTAGCAAGAAATATTCAAAGTGATGCAAAACAAGAAACTACAATCAAGACTACTTTATCCAGCAAGGCTGTCATTTAAAAATGAGGGGAAAATAAAAAGCTTCCTAGACAAAAAAAAAGACTCAAGAAATTCATTACAAACAAACTAGTACTGCAAGAAATGTTAAGGGACCTGCTGTAAAGAGCAAAGGGAAAAAAATCTAGAAAAAAAAAAGGAATGTAGATTTAAAGAATAAAATGGCAAAAAATAAGTACATGTCAATAATAACTTAAAATGTAAATGGATTAAATGTCCCAATCAAAAGACATAGGGTAGCTGCATAGATAAGAAAGCATGAACCATACAATGCTGTCTACCAGAGACCCACCTCAAAACAAAAGATACACATAGACTGAAAGTGAATGGATAGAAAAAAGTATTTCAACCCTGGCCAGTTGGCTCAGTGGTAGAGCATCGGCCTGGGGTGTGGAAGTTCCGGGTTCAATTCCCAGCCAGGGCACACAGGAGAGGCACCCATCTGCTTCTCCACCCCTCCCCCTCTCCTTCCTCTCTGTCTCTCTCTTCCCCTCCCGCAGCGAGGCTCCATTGGAGCAAAGATGGCCCGGGCGCTGGGGATGGCTCCGTGGCCTCTGCCTCGGGCGCTAGAGTGGCTCTGGTCACAACAGAGTGATGCCCAGGTTGGGCAGAGCATTGCCCCCTGGTGGGCATGCCGGGTGGATCCCAGTCGGGCACATATGGGAGTCTGTCTGACTGCCTCCCTGTTTCCAGCTTCAGAAAAATACAAAAAAAAAAAAAAAAGAAAAAAGAAAAGAAAAGAAAAATGTATTTCACACAAATTGAAATGAAAAAAAGAAAGCTGGGGTAGCTATACTTATATCTGACAAAATAGACTTTAAAACAAAAGCTATATTAAGGGATAAAGAAGGTCACTACATAATGATAAAGGGAGCAATCCAAAAGGAGGATATAACCATTGTAAACATTTATGCACCTAAAATAAGAGAATCTAAATATATGAAGCAGATTTTGATGGATATAAATGGCAAAATCAACAGCAATAGTATAATAGTAGGGGATTTTAATACCTCACTAACATCACTGGATTGATCCTCCAGACAAAAAATTAACAACAGCTACAAAAACAAAACAAAACAAAACAAAAAAACACCCAGCAGCCTTAAATGACACACTAGATCAACTGGATTTAATTGCTATCTTTAGAACCTTTCACCCCAAATCATCAGCATATACATTCTTTTCAAGTGCTCATGGTACATTCTCTAGGCTAACCACATGTTAGGACACAAAACAAGTCTCAATATATTTTAAAAAATTGAAATCATACCAAGGATCTTCTCTAATAACAATGACATGAAACTAAAAATCAACTACAATAGAAAAACTGAAAAACATTTAAACACTTGGAGGCTAAATAACATGTTATTAAATAATAAATGGTTTAACAACAAGATAAAGAAGAAACAAAAAATTTACTTGACACAAAAGAAAATGAACATACAATAACTCAAAATTGATAAGACACAACAAAAGCAGTCTTGAGAGGGAAGGTCAGAGCATTTCAGGCATACCTTAAGAAGCAAGAAAAAGCTCTATGAACATCTTAACCCTGCATCTAAAAGAACTAGAAAAAGAACAACAAATAAAGCCCAGAGGAAGTAGAAGAAAGGAAGTAATAAAGATCAGAGCAGAAATAAATGACATAGAGGCTAAAGAAAAACTACAAAAGATTGATGAAACTAAGAACTGCATCTTTGAAAAGGTCAACAAGATTGAAAAACCTTTAACCAAACTCATTAGAAAAAAAAAGAGAGAGGACACAAGTAAATATAACTAGAAATGAAAGTGAAGAAGTAACAACTGACACTGCTGAAATACAAAGAATTGTAAGAAAATATGATGAAGATCTATATGCCAAAACAATTTAATAACCTAGGCCAGTGGTCAGGAAACTAATTAGTCAACAGAGCCAAATATCAATAGTACAATGATTGAAATTTCTTTTGAGAGCCAAATTTTTTAAACTTAAACTATATAGGTAGGTACATTCCTTATTGAGGCAGCGTCCACATGTGGTATTTTGTGGAAGAGCCATAATCAAAAGGCCAAAGAGCCACATGTGACTTGCGAGCCACAGTTTGCCAACCAGGTACTGGTCCTAGGTGAAATGGATAAATTTCAAAAAACATAAAATCTTCCAAAATTCAACTGGGAAGAATCAGAAAACCAAAACAAACCAATACAAAAAAAAAAAATGAAACAGTTATCAAAAAACTCCCAGCAAAAAAACATCCTGGACTGGATGGCTTCACAGGCAAATTTTACCAAACATTCAAAGAAGAACTAAGACCTATCCTTCTCAAGATATTTTTAAAAATTCAAGAGGAAGAAAGACTTCCAAGCTCCTTTTATGAGGCAAGCATTCTCCTCTTTCCAAACTAGGTAAAGACACTACCAAGAAATAAAACTCTAACCAATATCCTTAATAAAATTAGATGCTAAAATTCTCAACAAAATATTAGCAAACTGGATCAGCAATATATGAAAAAATCATACACGATGATCAAGTGGAATTAATTCCGGTGAGGCAAGGCTGGTACAATATTCACAAATCAATCAAAGTGATTCATCACATAAACAAAAGAAAGTATAAAAGTCACATGATTATATCAATAGATACAAAAAAAGCATTTTATAAAATCCAGCACCAATTTATGATCAAAACTCTCAGTAAAGTGGAATACAAAGAACATATCTGAACATAATAAAGGCCATCTATGAAAAAATGATAGCCAACATCATAGTCAATGGGCAAAAATTAAAAGCAATCCCCTTAAGATTAGGAACAAGGCAGGGTGCCTCCTTTCACAACTCTTATTGAACATAGTTCTAGAAGTCCTCACCACAGCAATCATACAAAAAGAAGAAATAAAAGGCACCCAAATTAAAAAAGAAGAAATGAAACTATCATTATTTACTGATGACATAATACTGTACATAGAAAACCCTAAAATCTCAGTCAAAGAACTACTAGTCCTGATAAATGATTTAGGCAAGGTGGCAGGATATAAAAGCAATATTCAGAAATCAGTGGCATTTTTGTACACCAACAATAAACAGTCTGAAAGAAAAATTATAAAAACAATCTCCTTCAATATTGCAACAAAATAAAAATAAAGTACTTAGGAGTAAATTTAAACAAGGAGAAAAAAGACTTGTACTTGGAAAAGTATAAAACATTGATAAAAGAAATCAAGGAGGATACAAAGAAGTAGAAACATATTCCGTGTTTATGGATAGGAAGAATAAACATCATCAAAATGTCTATATTGCCCAAAGCAATCTATAAATTCAATACAATTCCTATCAAAATACCAATGGCATACTTCAAAAATATAGAACAAATATTTCAAAAATTTATATGGAACCAAAAAAGAACACAAATAGCCTTAGCAATCTTGAAAATGAAGAATTAGGTGGGAGGTATCACACTTCCTGATATCAAGTTCATTGTAATCAAAACAGCATGGTACTGGAATAAGAACAGGCATAAAGATCAATAAAACAGAACAGAGAACCCAGAAATAAAGCCATGCCTTTATGGTATTGATATTTGACAAAGAAGCTAAGAGCACACAATGGAGTAAAGACAGTCTCTTTAATAAATAGTATTGTGAAAATTGGACAGGTATATGCAAAAAAATGAAACTAGATCACCAAGTTACACCATTCACAAAAATAAACTCGAAATGGATAAGACTTAAATATAAGTCACAAAACCATAAACATCTTAGAAAAAAAAAAACATAAGCAGTAAACTTTCTGATATCTTCTGTAGCAATATTTTTGCCAATATATCTCCACAGGCAAGCAAAATAAAGAACAAAATAAACAAATGGGACTATATCAAACTAAAACGCTTTTGTACAGCAAAAGATACCATGAACAAAATAAAAAGAGAACCCACACAATGGGAGAACATATTTGTCAATGTAATGTTAATATAGAGTGATGAAGAAATAGTTCACTTGGAGGATCATATTTGAACAAATTGAAATGAGAAGTTGAAACTTAGAATATTCTAGAAAAATAAAATTATGGTGTGTTGTAAGAAAAGCAAATAGATCATTGTAGTTGGAGTGATGTAAACTCGAGGGAGTTAAGGTCAGAGAATTGGGAAGGGAAGCATGACGCAAGATTTGCAAGGTTTTGTACCTATTACTATAACTATGGTTTTACTTAAAGTGAAATGGGTAGCCAAAGATTTTGAGTGAAGAAGTCTCATGACTTTTAACAGAATAATGCTGCTGCCATGTTAAGAATAGATAGTATGTGGCCATGGCTGGTTAGCACCGGCCTGGTGTGTGGAAGTCTCAGGTTCAATTTCTGGTCAGGGCACACAGGAGAAGTGAGTATCTGCTTCTCCATCCCTACCTCCCCTCCCTTTCTCTCTCTCTCTTTCTTCCCCTCCAACAGCCATGGCTTGAATGGTTTGAGCAAATTGGCCCTGGCACTGAGGATGATTCCATGGCCTCACTTCAGGTGCTAAAATAGCTTGGTTGCTTGAACAATGGAGCAGTGGTCCCAGATGAACAGAGCATCACTGCATAGGGGGTTTGCCAGGTGGATCCTGTTTGGGGCACCTGTGGGAGTTTGTCTGTCTGCCTCTTTATCTCTTAATAAAAAAGAAAGAAAGAGGAAAGAAAGGAAGGAAGGAAGGAAGGAAGGAAGGAAGGAAGGAAGGAAGGAAGCAAGGAAGGAAGCAAGGAAGGAAGCAAGGAAGGAAGCAAGGAAGGAAGGAAGGAAGGAAGGGGAAAAAAGAAAAGAAAAGAAAAAAAGAAGAGAAAAAAGAAAAAAAAGAAAAGAAAGGAGAGTAGATAGTATGGGGCAAACAGTAGAAGCTGGGATCTCAGTTAGTAGGCATTACAATAATTCAGACAGAAATACTGTGATGAACATTCCAGAGTTGCAGTACAGATTAGCTTCAAAGGGGCAGTTCAGCTAGGGTAGAAGACCCTCATGAACTGAAACTTGTCCCATGCAGCTGAGTAACTATGGGTACCTTCAAAGAACTATGGGCTTTTGAGTCAGATCTGAACTAGGTGCTGGTTCCTTACTAACTAGCTTCATGGTGGTGATAAAATTCTTTCAGGAGAGAGACAAGATGGCCCTGGAGTAGGCAGACGTACCAACATCTACCTCCCAGAACCAAAGTGGAATACAAACTAATTTTTAGAACTACCATCTGGAAAAACCAACTTTGGACTAAACTAAGAGGACTCTTCAACCAGGAACACTGAAGAAGCCACACCGAGACTGGTAGGAAAAGCAGAAACATGGAGAGGGCTGCCCAGCTCCCCGGAGCAAACGGCAGCAGGGAGAGACTCGCGTGGTGGGAAGTGAGTTTAGCAGAGGGGGAAGGGAACTGAGCCCCAGGAACAAAGCCCCAGCCTGCAGCCCCAGAGCCCAGAAGAGGTGTAAGGACATTATTTAGCTGGAAATAAGTCAGGATACTGTTTGTGAGAAAGAGTCTGATTTCTCAGACCCAGGATCCTTCTTAAAGGAACCGCACAGAACATCTCTCTCACAAAACCTCACCCGGGGCTCCTGGGGATGGAGGGAGAGAGGAGAGGACCAGAGTAACAGGAAGAGAGTGCAATCTAGGAGGCACAGAAAGAAACATTTTGGGAGATAGCCACCCTAACCCCTGGGACGAGTCACTCCCCAAAGCTGAGGTGAATATTTCCCCTGGAAACAGCAATACCAGCAAAGGGAAGCAGGAGAGCAGCCAAACAAGCTCCCCCGCAGCACTCAGAGCAGAGTTGCATAGAAGGAGGGAGCTTTTGGGTCTACAGCAGTGAGTCCTAGGGTCCGAGCTGCAAGGCCCCCACCCACGTGGCTGAGGGCTCATCGGAGAGCCGGCAGCAGCAGGAGACAAAAGCGCGGTTCTGCTGGCAGGGGCGGAAGCCAGCTGGCCACCACTGGGCTCAGGTGTGAGCTCAATCTTGCCTGGCTGGGGGAAGGGGGTGTGCAAAAGTGGTCAAACTTAGCTGCTGGCAGCCTGTAATCCAGCCTACGGGAGAAGAGCGGGAACCCCAGAAAGGGTGAAGACAAGCCCCGGGACAAGGGCAGAGGAGCACAGCCTTGCCCCACCCGTGCAATCCAGGCTTGCAGTCTGACTTCGTAGCCGGCTCCTTCCACGGGGGTGGAGCCAAAATCCCAGAAGAGGTGGAGTTCCGCTACGGAGCTGAGCTTGGGCACGCATTCCTGCCCGGTGGTAGAGCCAAGGCTAGCAGCCGTTCCTTGAGCGGGCTAGTCCTGCAAGGGCAGGAAGAAAGCCCGGAAACAGGCGGAGACCCACAGCTGAGCAAAGGTGCTCGCCAGTGCCCTCAGGACTGAGCATAACATCACACATGGGGGCGGGGCAAAGGCCAAGGCCACCAATGCTTGTACAACCGAGTGCGTGATCACAGCCACTCCTGTGAAGACAAAATGCGGAGGCAGAGAAATACAACACAAATAAACCAAGAGAAATCCCCAGAAAAGGACCTAAGTGAATCAGATATAACCAAATTACCAGATGCAGAGTTTAAAATAATGATTGTTAGGATGCTCAAAGATATTAGAACAACCATAGATGGCCATTATGAAAACCTAAATAAAGAGATAACAAATATAAAAAAGGACATTGAAAAAATAAAAAAGAATCAGTCAGAAATACAATATCTGAAATAAAGAATAAAATGGAAGGAATTAAAAGCAGAATGGATGAAGCAGAGAATTGAATCAGCGAGTTAGAGGACACGATAAATAAAGGCACGGAAGCAGAGCAGAAAAAAGAAAAGAGACTCAAAAAGTCAGAGGAAACTCTAAGAGAGCTCTGTGACAACATGAAGAGAAACAACATCCGCATCATAGGGGTTCCTGAAGAAGAAGAGAAAGAACAAGGGATAGAGACTTTGTTCAAACAAATCATAGCAGAAAACTTGCCCAAATTAAGGCAGGAAAACACTTCCCATGTTCAGGAAGCAGGGAGAACTCCATTAAGGAGAAACCCAAAGAAACCAACACCAAGACACATCATAATTAAAATACCAAAGCTAAGTGATAAAGAGAAAATATTCAAAGCTGCTAGAGAAAAAAAGACTATCACCTACAAAGGAGCCCCCATAAGGATGACTTCTGACTTCTCAACAGAAACACTTGAGGCCAGAAGGAAATGGCAAGAAATATTCAAAGTAATGGAGAACAAGAACCTACAACCAAGACTACTTTATCCAGCACAGCTATCATTTAAAATTGAAGGAGAAATAAAAAGCTTTACAGACAAAAAACCTCAAGGAATTCACTGCAAACAAACCAAGGCTGCAAGAAATGCTAAGGGAGC
Source organism: Saccopteryx leptura (assembly GCF_036850995.1). Classification (NCBI taxonomy): domain Eukaryota; kingdom Metazoa; phylum Chordata; class Mammalia; order Chiroptera; family Emballonuridae; genus Saccopteryx; species Saccopteryx leptura. The sequence continues at coordinate 136,427,682 of NC_089508.1, read as the reverse complement.
TGTTGTAAACAGATCAAAGGAAAAAAAGAATACAACAAAAGAGGAATTCAGTTTTAAAGAAAAAAAATGGCAATAAACAATTACATATCACTAATAACCTTAAATGTTAATGGATTAAATGATCTGATCAAGAGACATAGGGTAGCTGCGTGGTTAAGAAAACAGGACCCATACATATGCTGTCTACAAGAGACACACTTTAAATCAAAAGATGCACACAGACTGAAGATAAAAGGATGGAAAAAAATATTTCATGCAAATGGAAATGAAAGAAAAGCTGGGGTAGCAATACTTATATCAGACAAAGTGGACTTTAAAACAAAGACCATAGTTAGAGATAAAGAAGGTCACTACATAATGATAAAGGGAGCAATCCAAAAGGAAGATATAACCATTATAAATATCTACGCACCTAATATAGGAGCACCTAAATATATAAAGCAGACTTTGATGGACTTAAAGGGCGAGATCAACAGCAATACTATAATAGTAGGGGATTTCAATACCCCATTAACATCATTAGATAGATCCTCAACAAAAAAAATTAACAAAGAAACAGAAGACTTAAAAGACACACTAGATCAACTCGATTTAATAGATATCTTCAGAACTTTTCACCCTAAAACAGCAGCATATACATTCTTTTCAAGCGCTCATGGTACATTCTCTAGAATAGACCACATGTTAGGGCACAAAAGTGGTCTCAACAAATTTAAGAAGATTGAAATCATATCAAGCACTTTCTCTGATCACAATGGCATTAAACTAGAAATCAACCAAAATAAAAATCGAAAAACATTTAAACACTTGGAAACTAAATAGCATGTTATTAAATAATGAATGGGTTAACACTGAGATCAAAGAAGAAATTAAAAAATTCCTAGAAACAAACGATAGTGAGCATGCATCAACTCAAAATTTATGGGACACAGCTAAAGCAGTCCTGAGAGGGAAGTTTATAGCATCACAGGAATACCTCAAGAAGCTAGAAAAAGCTCAAATAAACAACTTAACCCTGCATCTAAAAGAACTAGAAAAAAACAGCAAGTAAAGCCCAGAGCTAGTAGAAGGAAGGAAATAATAAAGATCAGAGCAAACATAAATGACATAGAGGCTAAAGAAACAATACAGAGAATCAATGAAACCAGGAGCTGGTTCTTTGAAAAGGTAAACAAGATTGATGAACCTTTAACGAGACTCATCAAGAAAAAAAGAGAGAGGACTCAAATAAATAAAATTAGAAATGAGAGTGGAGAAATAACTGACACAACAGAAATACAAAGGATTATAAGAAAATACTATCAAGAACTGTACGTCAAAAAACTAGACAACCTAGATGAAATGGACAAATTCCTTGAATCATATAATCTTCCAAAAATCAATCTGGAAGAATCAGAAAACCTAAACAGACCAATTACATCAAATGAGATTGAAACAGCTATCAAAAAACTCCCAAAAAAGAAAAGTCCTGGGCCTAATGGCTTTACAAGTGAATTCTACCAAATATTCAAAGAAGAACTAACTCCTATCCTTCTCAAGCTATTTCAAAAAATTCAAGAGAAAGGAAGATTTCCAAACTCCTTTTATGAGGCGAGCATAATTCTGATTCCAAAACCAGGCAAAGACAACACACACAAAAAAAATTATAAGCCAATATCACTGATGAACTTAGATGCAAAAATTCTCAACAAAATATTAGCAAACCGGATCCAGCAATATATGAAAAAAATTATACACCATGATCAAGTGGGATTTATTCTTGGGAGGCAAGGCTGGTACAATATTCCAAATCAATCAATGTGATTCATCACATAAACAAAAGAAAGGAGAAAAACCACTTGATAATTTCAATAGATGCAGCAAAAGCATTTGATAAAATCCAGCACCCATTCATGATCAAAACTCTCAGCAAAGTGGGAATACAGAGAACATACCTCAACATGATAAAGGCCATCTATGACAAACCCACAGCCAACATCATACTCAATGGGCAAAAATTAAAAGCAATCCCCTTAAGATCAGGAACAAGGCAGGGGTGCCCCCTTTCACCACTTTATTCAACATAGTTCTGGAAGTCCTAGCCACAGCAATCAGAAAAGGAAAAGAAATAAAAGGCATCCAAATTGGAATAGAAGAAGTAAAACTATCATTATTTACAGATGATATGATATTGTATATAGAAAACACTAAAGTCTCAGTCAAAAAACTACTAGACCTGATAAATGAATTCGGCAATGTGGTAGGATATAAAATTAATACTCAGAAATCAGAGGCATTTTTATACACTAATAATGAACTGTCAGAAAGAGAAATCAAGGAATCAATCCCCTTTACCATTGCAACCAAAAAAATAAAGTACCTAGGAATAAATCTAACCAAAGACATTAAAGACTTGTACCCAGAAAATTATAAAACATTGATAAAAGAAATCAAGGAAGATACGAATAAGTGGAGGCATATACCGTGCTCATGGTTAGGAAGAATAAACATCATTAAAATGTCTATATTACCCAAAGCAATTTATAAATTCAATGCAATACCGATTAAAATACCAATGACTTACTTCAAAGATATAGAACACATATTACAAAAATTTATATGGAACCAAAAGAGAACACGAATAGCCTCAGCAATCTTGAAAAGGAAGAATAGAGCAGGAGGGATCACACTTCCGCATATCAAGTTATATTATAAGGCCATTGTACTCAAAACAGCATGGTACTGGCATAAGAACAAGCACATAGATCAATGGAACAGAACAGAGAACCCAGAAATAAACCCACAGTTCTATGGACAACTGATATTTGACAAAGGAAGTAAGGAAATACAATGGAGTAAAGATAGCCTCTTCAACAAATGGTGTTGGGAAAATTGGACAGCTACCTGCAAAAAAATGAAACTAGACCACCAACTTACACCACTCACAAAAATAAACTCAAAATGGATAAAAGACTTAAATGTAAGCCGTGAAACCATAAGCATCTTAGAAGAAACCTTAGGCAGTAAGCTCTCTGACATCTCTTGCAGCAATATATTTGCTGTTTTGTCTCCACAGGCAAGTGAAATAAAAGACAGGATAAACAAATGGGACTTTATCAAACTAAAAAGCTTCTGCACAGCTAAAGACAATAAGAACAGAATAAAAAGACAAACTACACAATGGGAGAATATATTTGACATTGCGTCTGATAAGGGGTTAATAACCAAAATTTATAAAGAACTTGTAAAACTTAATACCAGAAAGACAAACAATCCAATCCAAAAATGGGCAAAAGAAATGAATAGACACTTCTCCAAAGAGGACACACAGATGGCCAAAAGGCATATGAAAAAGTGTTCAACATCACTAATGATTAGAGAAATGCAAATTAAAACCACAATGAGATATCATCTCACACCAGTCAGAATGGCGCTCATCAATAAAACAACACAGAATAAGTGCTGGTGAGGATGTGGAGAAAAGGGAACCCTCCTACACTGCTGGTGGGAATGCAAAGTGGTGCAGCCTCTGTGGAAAGCAGTATGGAGATTCCTCAAGAAATTAAAAATCGAACTGCCTTTTGACCCAGCTATACCGCTGTTATGAGTATACCCCAAGAACACCATAGCACTGTTTGAAAAACAGAAATGCACCCCCATGTTTATGGCAGCATTGTTCACAATAGCAAAGATCTGGAAACAGCCCAAGTGTCTGTCAGAGGACGAATGGATTAAAAAGCTTTGGTATATATATATATACTATGGAATACTATTCAGCCATAAGAAATGATGACATAGGATCTTTTACAACATGGATGGGCCTTGATAACATTATACTGAGCGAAAGAAGTAAATCAGAAAAAACTAAGAACTATATGATTCCATACATAGGTGGGACATAAAGATGAGACTCAGAGACATAAACAACAGGGTTGGGGTTACAGGGTGGGGGGAGGAGAGGAAGGGGGTTGGGGGAGGGGCACAAAGATCATGACTTTTCAGCATTTGCCATATTCCCTCTTTAATCTATAGACAGACAGCAAATATTTACTTATGGTGTTTCCACTATAAAGACTGCTGTCTTAGGGACAAATGCTGATGAACTATTTCAGCTGTTCCTCCTTCTTCAAAGACTTATATGTCAACATAGAGCTCCATGTTTCATAGGACATACTCAAGCTCACTCCATGCTCTCTGGAGCTTTAACACAAAGGAATACACTTTTTTTTTTACTCTTTTCTTTTTATTTTTTGGTTTGTTTTTTGTTGTATTTTTTCTTTTATTTATTTATTTTTTGTATTTTTCTGAAGATGGAAATGGGGAGGCAGTCAGACAGACTCCCACATGTGCCTGACCGGGATCCACCTGGCATGCCTACCAGGGGGGAAGGCTCTGCCCAATTGGGGTGTTGCTCTGTTGCAACCAGAGCCATTCTAACAACTGAGGCAGAGGCCATGGGGCCATCCTTAGTGCCCGGGGTGGCTTTGCTCCAGTGGAGCCTTGGCTGTAGGAGGGGAGGAGAGAGTCAGAGAGGAGGGAGAGGGGGAGGGGTGGAGAAGTAGATGGGCTCTTCTCCTGTGTTCTCTGGCCCAGGAATCCTGCACACCAGGCCAATGCTCTACCACTGAGCCAACCGGCCAGGGCCTAGGAATGCCCTTGTTGATCAAGCTACCCAAAAGAAAATTATATGGAGCAACCATGACAGACTGAGCAAGTCAGTCTCATACTATTCGTCACCAGAACGCTGCAGCCCGGTGTAAACAGTCTCAACTTTCTCGGGAAGCAGCACGGCAGATTGGGAAATCCTGTCCAAGAGGTCCTATACTGCCCCCTCATTTGGAGTTAACCCTCAAGGACCCCTACCAGGACAACTTTGGCAGATGGATGTTACTCATATACCTTCATTTGGCACACAGTCGTATGTCCACATTACAGTGGCTTCATATTCCGGATCTATAGTAACCTCTGTCAGAACAGGAGAGAGGTTCTGTTAAGCTTAGAGGCTGCTAAGCATGCTATAGCTCATGGTCTATATGCATTGTTCTATTATTGGATTTCCTAAACTGGCTAAACTGAAAATGCTCCTGCATATTAAGCAAAAGCATTTACTGTATTTTGTCATGCTTACAATCTTTAAAGTTAAGGTATTATTAAAGTGTACTCAGCAAACATTTTAAGGTCAATTAAAAAAAAACAATTTAAAGGGGGTAGTCATATCCTGGAACTCCTACGGGTCTACCATATCATGCTTTTTACTAAAAAAAAAAAAAATTAAAAATTTACATTTCTTTTGAATGCTGATGAACAGGAGACACCAAATCTTTTTTGCCTGCAAAATACTACCTTCTTTATTAGATCCAGCTAATACAGTTTTGTCTTTTTCCAAATAGCTCCAGATATATGGAAAAGATTTATATAGGTGGATGGGGATCCTCAAACCCCTAAGTGAGACCTTCTGAGCATGGCTTTTAAGATACCTAGAGGCAGAAAAAGCCCAATAGAGATCAGGGGAACTACCAGCTTTTAGGATACACCTTTAAAGGCTCCAATGGCCCAAAGGGGTCTCCAAGGATGCCATCTGGGTCCTGCTTCAATAGTGGAAAGGAAGGTCATTGAGCTAAAGCCTGCCAGGCTCACATGCCTCTACTGTGAGGAAACAGGGACACTGGAAGGTAGGATTCCCCCTCACTCCTCTAAGGGGGGGTTCAGTCTCTTCCAGCCCTGCTCCTGCCACCTATGACCTAACCTTGCCCAGAAAGCTGGGGTTTGCCACTGAAGGCTGAAGGTGCCCAGGGCCATCGGCCCCATCTACGACACTGTGGACAAGCCCAGGGTATTTCTTCCAAGAAGCAGGTAAACTGATCTCATTTGCACAAGGGCCACTTAACTATGTTTTGCCTGAATAGTCAGGTTTTTTATTCTTCCCTCAAAGATCTCTGTTGTGGGTGTTGATAGTCCTATGTTCTGCTGCTTTGCTTAATATACAGTGATACCTCGGTTCTCGAACATAATTCGTTCCGGGAGAACGGTCGAGAACCAAATTGTTCGAGAACCGAAACAATGAAACCCATAGGAAATAATGGAAACTGGATTAATTTGTTCCAAGCCCCAAAAATATGCCTATTTACTGGTGCTTTCTCACAAATAACAACTTCATTGATGCTGTCACCTGCTAACTCTTTTTCTTTAATGAAAATAAGAAGCAGCTTCTCCATTTCCTCCATTATCTGAGGCCTTTGCTTTGTTAACAATGTAACACCTTTGGCAACATTGGCAGCCTTTATAACAGCTTTATTCTTAAGGAAAGTTGAGATAGTAGATCTTGGCATGCCATACTCAGCAGACAGATCTGAAACACGTGTGCCCTATTCATATTTGGCAATGATTTCTTTTTTCAGCTCAATCGTTGTTCTTACAGCTTTCCGCTTACCTTTGTCTGCATTACCACTTCTGGCTTTCTTTGGACCCATGTCTAAGGGTTAAATTCAGTGTACAAAGCGTGCACAAAGCGTGAGTCTCTCCACAAAGCGTGAGTCTCACCACAAAGCGTGACTCTCACCACAAAGCGTGACAAAGCGTGACTCACACTGATGACGCAGGCAAGGCGCGCTCGGCCGAATGAACGCCATTCGGCTCAACTCGGCTAATCTCGGACGTTCGAGTTCCAAATATTTGTTCGGATTCCAAGACAAAATTTTCTCGAATTTCCTGGTCGAATACCGATTTGGTCGAAAGTCAAGGCGTTCGAGAACCGAGGTATCACTGTATAGTGTTTCCTTTATCCCTCCTAACTCAATGCCCCACTCATATTTCAGGCTGGGACGTACTCCTAATTTAGAGCTCTTTCCCCCTTTTGCCAACTTTTATTATGAATCTACCTTTGCCACCCAGCTTAGTGTATCCCAAGGTTCTCTTTACCATGCTACAGTTGCAGAGCTCCAGGGAAAAGCTACCTGGTCTCATCTCTCCAGGCAGAGGAGAACAGAAGCTCCATATCCATGCATGCTGCAAATGGCTTCTCTAGTCTACCTGAATCATTACCAGCTAGAAGCAGCAGTCACTGGGACTTGGACATGAGCTGCAAAGTATAGAATGGTGACAACAATTCCAGTGCCATGCGGACTTTTCCTGGATGTGGACTTTTCCTGGATTCCTGCTCCCTGTGACAGATCCTAACAGACTGAACTGTGGTTGGGTTGCATTTTTCAGGGATTTGACATGGTGATGGGGCCAACTTGGACTTGGTGAACATGTTAAGGACACTACTCTTTTATGGATTCTTGCTGTATGGGCCAAGAGTTTGCTTAAAGGCTTTTAATCACTGTAAAAAAAAAATAGAAGGCTGGATAAAGAAGATGGGGCACATATACACCATGGTATACTAGTCAGCTAGAAGAAACGATGACATCGGATCACTTACAGCAGATTGGTGGAATCTTGATAACATGCGGAGTGAAATAAGCGAATCAGAAAAAAACAAGAACTGCAGGATTCCATACATTGGTGGGACATAAAAGTGAGACTAAGAGACATGGACAGGAGTGTGGTGGTTACGGGGGGTGGGGGGAGAGACGGAGGGAGGGGGGAGGGGGAGGGGTACAAAGAGAACTGGATAGTGGGTGACGGTGGACGATCTCTCTTTGGGTGATGGGTATGCAACAGAACTAAATGACAAAATAACCTGGAAATGTTTCCTTTGAATATATGTACCCTGATTTATTGATGTCACCCCATTTAAATAAAAATTTATTTATAGAAAAAAAAAATTTTCAATTTTTTGGTTTCCTTACCTAATAATTTTAATGATATCTGCTTATATAAGAAAAATGTTTGGATAATGAAATAAATAATATTTAGTAGGTAACTCAAACAATGGTAGTTTTCTCTAATGAGAAGTTTCCTTTGGCAAGTGCCAACTCCTGCTCCCAAAAGAGAGATGTAATACCCTTGAAGATGCAATCAAATCATAGAGGCTATAAAGGAGCCAACAACAAAGTCTTTTCCAGCCAAGGTTTATCTGTCTACCTGCACTGCAGAGTGTCCACATGACAAAAGTAGGCACAATCTTAACCTTGTGACATGTTGCCATATAATTCCAGACAGCCCACTGTTCAGTGCGTGCTTTCTGTTCAGGCATTCCCATGGCACAAAAATGTCTTTATGTTCTGTGCCCATTCCAAGACATCTATCCACGTGTCTCTTCAAAAGACTTCCTTATCATCATCCCTCAGTCTTGTCTCATCTAATTCCCTGACCACTCAGACAAACCAGCATGGATTATTAACCACAGTATTATAGATATATATATATATATACTCTTCTGGACATATAGTCATCTATAAAAAGTGAACAACAAAATTATTGTTCTAAGTTCTGCTCTCTGGGAGTATTTCCTTTGCCCTATGTCTCTGACACTCCTATTTAGCACTATAATGTCAGAGAAGTCCATTTTACTTTCAGCTGATACTAACATATTGTACAGAACCATCTGTTAACCAAGGCTAAGATTTTTTTTCCTCAGTCAACTGGTCAATAGAGTTGAGGGAGAGGGGGCAAAGCACAGCCCCTTTTTCTCTTAAACTCTAATGGCTCTTCCTTAATTCCATGTGTAAGGTACACCTGTGGGTTCCTTCATTTTAATATGCAAAACTGTTTTAGTTTCTATTACCTCATACAACATTTTCTAGAAGAAGACAGACCTTCAGTTTTCCCAACTAATTCAAAATTTCTGGCCTTCATTCTATTTTGTTTTACTACATTCAATTGCTTATTCCTGAACCAATCACTTTAACTAAGACAAAGTTAATTGCTGATTGGCTTATTATGGGTTATAGAATAATTTTTGAACTGACAACTGGACCCACTGCAATAAAATTATACTCTGGTTAAGACTGGTCCAAATTCACCCAGGGAATGGTCTGGAGGAGTAAATCTTACCCAAAATTATTGTTGCTAAAGAATCAAAGGAAAACTTGGGTGCCATTTGGAAGGGGAGAAGGAGAGTGAGTATAGATAAATAGACAACCAACATTCACTATTGTTGCCACTATCATTTTTCTCATGCTCTAATGGGTTGTGGAAGGAGGATGGAGGCACAGAAGAAATCAAAGAATCAGGAGAGGAGAAGAGAAAGAAAAAAGTAAATATTACAATGAACATCAGAAAAGTATCTAATTTGCATCTAAGCACTCAGAAGTAGGGAAAATGAAATGTATAACCAAAGGAGAAATAAGAAGCTACCATTCTGCATCCTCAATGTACCTCAAGAAATGAAAATAATACAAATGTATTTTTATGCAAACATAAAAGTTGGCTCCAAAAATAGTTTAGTGACACTAGCTTTATAAGCACTTAGTTCAACCTGGAAATGCTGTCTGTTATAGAGCAGAGGTCATTCCCTTCTCCCTTCTGTGAAGCATTCTAGTTATCTTTCCTGTTCTTTTATTATACTGATTGGTACCATTTGACTTGAAGACTTAATTTTTTTTTCATCTTTTTTATTATACAGTGTGCAGTAAAATCAAGTAATTTCTTTCCCTCACATATTATCACTCACAGTCAATAAATCTCAACAGGGTGATTTTGCTTCATTAGGAGACAGATAGCAGTGTCTGGAAACATTTTTGACTATTACAATTAGGGGAGCTAATAGCATCTAGTGGGTAGAGACCACAAATACTACAATACATAGGACAGTCTCTTACGAAAAAGAATTATCTGGCTTAAAATGTCAAAAGTGTCAGACTTGAGACTCTTTTTTCTAAGTGCTTAAGTGCAATGCAAGTTCATTGCTTCAAGGTCCTTTCAGAACACTAGATCATTTGGTGCCTAAAATGAATACTCATCAAACACTGACTTAGATTAAATTGAATATACAGCAGAAGTGACACAACATGGTTTCACTCAGAAGAGAATCACCCTGAAACTAAATAGAATCAATAAGTTGAACAGCTAATATGGTAACTTATTTAAAAATTCCAGTCACCAATAAACCGAATGTTCTCCTTCAGACTGACACACACTGAGTTACTCTTCCTAATCTACGTACATGGGAATCACATACATTTTGTGAAGAGGTGGAGAACTATGTTCACAAAAGTTTCATCATTGTGAGAGTTTGGTCCCTTGATGGTGACATTCTATCTGTAGATTATAAAATATATGAAGTTACTAGTATGTAATTTCAGTACTATAACTTTACATAGGCTTATACAATTTTTGTTCTTGCAAAATATGTGGTATTTCACCAAATGTATATTTACCCTTTAGCCCAGATTATTATTTCATGCAATTTGAATGATCTTTATTAACATTACTAACATTATATAATTTAAATGCATGTTCAAAGCCACTGGCACAGTGGCACCATTCATACAGACTATTTTTTATTCCCTGATCCTTTGGAGAGGTATTTCTCATATCTATAGTAATCCTAGTCAGGGCTTTATGTTAAAGTAGGTTATGCTGAGGAACAAACAACCTCAAAACTTTTGTGGTTTAACACATAAATAATTTCTTTCTTTTTGATGTAAAGCCCACTGCAAACCCAGTCTTCCACCTTGTCTGGATAGAAAGTGGACACATCTTGAAGCTAAATATGGCCTCCTTGATTATCATAAAAATGAAAATGAGAGGAGGATGTTACACTGGTAAATAAATATTTCAGGCCACTTGCATTGACCCAGAACTAATCCCTCAGCCACAAAGTTGGAAAGTGGAGTCTCTTGTGAACTCAGAAGAAATGAAGAAGCAGATATTGGTGAACCCAAGTTATGTCTAACTTGGAGCCTACATCACAGTTATAATATGATAGCTCTGCTAAGGTTACTTCTGAAAGTTTCAGGAATTGTGTTTTCAAATAAGCTTAAGACCAGGGGTCCCCAAACTTTTTACGCAGGGGGCCAGTTCACTGTCCCTCAGACCATTGGAGGGCCGGACTATAAAAAAAACTATGAACAAATCCCTATGCACACTGCACATATCTTATTTTAAAGTAAAAAAACAAAACAGGAACAAATATAACATTTAAAATAAAGAACAAGTAAATTTAAATCAACAAACTGACCAGTATTTCAATGGGAACTATACTCCTCTCACTGACCACCAATGAAAGAGGTTCCCCTTCCGGAAGTATGGTGGGGGCCGGATAAATGGCCTCAGAGGGCCGCATGTGGCCCACGGGCCGTAGTTTGGGGACCCCTGCTTAAGACTATTCAGTAGCATATTTCCACTAAAGGAAAATTACTGAGTGCTTATTGTTTTAAGCAAAGGCAGTAGTCCACACATAATGTAGAATATACATTGTATATATGTTTAGGCTAATCACAATAGTTCTTGCTCTCTACTTAGGAAAAGTTGCCTCTTTGATTAAATATGTTTGATGTAAAATTGTGCTAACAATTTACTTCTACCCTGGCATGTGACTATGTATGTAGTTGCTGACCTTAAACTAAATTAATTGATAGATGCCTTTATTCCTTCAATTGAATCAATACATATTCATGAAACATGTGCATACTACTGGACATTATTGTAAATAATAAGCACCACATTAAGAAACACAAAGTTCTAATTCTTGACTACATAACTAAGACATATAAAGAATAAGTAGCAATAGAGGACTCCATATAGTACTTTTGAAAGTGAATTGCCCCAAGAAACAGACCCTGGGATAAGAGTTTAAATGAAAGAGGTACAAAAAGTCACAGGAAAAAAATTATTATTAATGGAAGAATGTAATTATAATAAATGTTGCCTTCATTTGACTTGGGATGCTAACTAGGGAAAACCAGGAACTGATTAAATCAGAACTTCAACAACCACAGAGAAGTTGAAAAACTAATCAGATATGACAAACTGCAAACATTCTTGACCTTAGGAATGATTTTTGGCTTTGGCCTTGGAAAAATTTGTGAGTCAACACAGAATTTCCTGGGACTCTTTGAAGTGGATTTGAAAATATTCAGACTAACTCTGAGTTTGCAAAAAATTGTGGTTCAAAATAAAAGTTTAACCCTGAAAAATCTAGACTTCTTTATGATACAACATGATAGGGGTGAGTGGGAGGCATAGGGGTATAAAGGAGAATTAGATGCTACCTTTCACAGTCATTTGGCTTTGATGTCAGTTCTATTCAGGCAAAAATTTGCATTTGTAACTCTTGCATTTGTGTGCTTGTTGAGGACAATCTCATTTGATCCTTCAGCAGTAGTCTGCTCATCACTAACAGCTCCAAGATTTTCGGGAAACTTATCAAGGTGACTGTTCAGGAAGTAAATCTTAATGCTCATGTTACATACAATGTCACGGAAAGCCAATAGCGTCCTTTGAACCAGAAGTTCATAGTTTTTTGCTTTTTTGTTGCCAAAGAAGTTCTTTGTAACTGCCACAAAAGACTGCCATGCTGCTTTCTCCTCCTTATTCATCTCCCTGAAAACTTCTTCATCACGTATGAGGGTTTAAATTTGAGGTCCATCAAATACACCTGCTTTTATCTTCTCGAAAGACAAGGCAAGAAAAGCAAAAATAATTTGTTGAAAGCATTCACTTTATTCAAAGCCTGAACAAACTGCTTCATTAAGCCAAGTTTGATGTGAAGTGGGGGAAGAATGATCCTGTCTCAATAAACTACAGGTTCATTCACAATATTTTACATCTCTACTTCCAGAGCTTCACGTTTCAGTCACTCCTTCTATGTACAGTGTTTCTCCCAAGCTCTGCTGTCCCACAAACACAGAAAGCAAGGATACTTTGTGAAACCTCTCTGTTGTCCTAGCAGGAATTTTACCATTTTAAGATTCACACAAATGATCCAGTAATGCTCCTCATACTTCAGAAAGTCAAGAACAATTTTTATGTCATCCTTACTAGGTCATTTAATTCAGGTTGGCTAAACTGCTGAGGGGTTAATGACTGCTTAGCATCAGAAGACCCTTCAGATTCTACAACCATTTCCTCATGCATCTTATCAAAATATAATTGACCACCATGTTCACTTTCTTCATCCTTAGAAGAAATAAAACCATTGAAAACTGGAACCAGGAGTGTCTCAGAGTGTGGGATAGGTCATATTGCTGAAGAAATATTAGGATATGAGATCATATGCTGTTTTTTCTTGCTGATGCCCTTTGTATGAATCAGACATAAATAACAGTCACTGCTGTGGTCCTTAGGTTCATGCCAAACCATGGGAATACCAAAAGGCATTTCTTTGCATTTTCTTTTTGTCCAGTCACGAAGCATTTCCTCACAATTATGACACACAATATGAGGAGCCCAATTCTTGTCTTGATCACCAAGGGGAACTTGAAAATAGGCAATATATGCACATGTCACAAATGATGAAATATTGTGCCTTTGACATTGAAGTGTGTAACAGTCACATATATAACAGTAGGTGTCAGGACTATTCTTACATTTATGCCTACTCAAAGAAGCCATGATTCAATCTTAAAACAAAATAAGAGGATGTTTTTATCAGATAATAATTTGTTACATTTGAAAACAACTACAATTATGTAAAAGTGATGTTTTTAAAACATTAATTGCCTTGTGATTATGTTCAATCCAAGAGTCATTGCCCTTTAACTCCAATTTAAAAACCAATGCATGCCATTAACTGTAACAAAAAGAAATTAAAATTGCATAAAAACTAGAGCATGCACCCCAAAATGGATTTCAGATTTGGAATCAGCAATGCAGAAATATATAGAAACAATTTTAAAACCTCATGCAACAGAAAATGAAAAAAAAAAAATTCCAAGTGTGATAAACTAGGGTCTGCTGGCTGTATTAGTTCCACTCAATATGAGAAAATGGGAGTAACGTCACGGAAATGGCGCCGTGAGCAGCGCGTCCGACAGATCTCCCCAAAATCTCAACAAATTTATCAACTAGAAACAGAAAAATTTATCCTCGGATCATTCCGGACTTCCACACACACACTGAAAGCAGAGGGACTGTTGCCCAGGAGGAAGTACACCTGTGGTGAGTCAACCCAAACGTGCAGCTGCCCGCCCACACTCGGGGACGGCAGCCTGGCACTGGCGGCCATCCCAGCATACCCTGAGAAGCCGCGCGCGCGCGCGGCACCCCGTGCCGTGGTCCGACCACTGGCGTGACGAGAAACCACACGCCCAGTGCCGCGATCCAGAGAGGCCCCGTCCACTGGCGTGCTGAGAAACCGCGCGCACCCCCATGCCGCGGTCCCCGGCCACTGGCGTGCGGAGAAACCGCGCACTCGCCCCGCGCCGCGGTCCCCGTCCACTGGCGTGCTGAGAAACCGCACGCATGCCCCGTGCTGCGCGGGCGCCAAGGCTGTCCTTCCTAGTCAGGAGATTCTCTCCGGGGGCGGGGCACCTCACCCAGCCATTCAAGCTAACAATCAAGCGTTGGGGGAGGGGCGGCGCAGGCAGCCTGAAATTCTTTTTGGAGCACAGCTGCGGATCCAATCACTGAAATTAGCTTAACCCACGAAATCTACGCACCCACGGGGCTCTAATTGATAAGATCTCTCCCAGTTCAGCGATCCAAGACAAGAGGCGTGATATTTTTCAGTGCCTTTCGCTAAAGGGGCGGGGGCAACTTCTGATTGACAGAGCCTCCATATTCAGGGATATTCCTAACAAGAGGGACTTGGTAGATATTAAGATCCATAAAGCAAACAGCGACTAGTGCTTCTTCATCCCAGCCAAAACAGGCTACCAAGTGTGGAAAGCCTGGGTTGAGTGGTCCAACTGATTCATAGGCGCTGAACAGCCACCTTGACAACAATTGACTCCCAGCCCCACCTGATTACGCTGGAGGCTCTGACTGCCAAAGCCTTACCCAGAGCCTTGCGCTGAGTGAGGATAGAGTGGGGATTTCCCAGCTCTTTGAGCCTCTTACTCCCCAGACAAAAGCAGTGGCAGCCTCATAGCTGGATCATCAGGCTGCTAATTCAGAAAGGGGGGACTAGGAGAGAGAATCCAGGATAGCAAACTCTCTCATCTTTGGACCCTGCAAACGCCAACAAGCCTTGACTACCAGCAAGACTAAAGCCAATTATATGACATTGCCATAGAATCCCATCAACTGCAAATCCCTACCTAAGAGTGACACAGGGGCAGAACCTGGGGTATAGAGTCACCGACCAGAAAGAGGGAGAGAAAAGAAAAAAGGAAGAAGTTAACCTCTCAAAATCAAGAAAAATCCACAGACTTTATAACTTGTTCCACTAATTCTTTGTTGTTGTTTCTTTCTTCTATTTTGTTGCCATTGTTGTTGTTTCTATTTCTTCCACCTCGGTCCTTTTGCTCTCTGCCCATCTTATGCTACCCTTTTCTTGAACTACACTACCCATGAGTGTTACATTTTGTTTCTTTTCTTCATCCTAGCTCTCCTTTGGGGTTGCACTCCGGGGCCCTTGACTCTCACTCTCTCCCCTTTTGTTTTTTGTTTTCCTTTCCTTTTTTTCTTCTTTCATTTCTCTCTTACTCTTATTTTTTCCTTTCTATTCATTTCTTCTTTTCTCCTTTTGCTTTTCCTACCATTTAGGCCTCAATTGAGAACAGATTGTTTGATTTGGGACTCAAGTTTTTGTGGGGGTTTTTTTGGTGTTGTTCTTTTTTTTCTTCTTCTGCTTTTGTTCTTGGTTTTTCTTTATTTGTTTGTTTTTGTGGCATTTTGGGCACTTTTTGCATTGCTTTTTGGCTCACTGGCATTCCTCCCAACCCAAAGTCTCCATTGTATTTAGTCTTCGCTCCACTTAATACAACAGATTTTTGCTTATTGTTTTTATTTTTGTTTTTTTCTTCTTTAATTATAGTTTTTCTCTCCTTTTTTCTGTTTCCCTCTCATCCTTATCATTATATCTCTTGGTCGACCATCACTTACAGGCAAATCATTTTATGCTTGTCTAAGATTTTCTCCCTTTTTTTTTTGTATTTAGTGGGTCCCTAATCCCTTTTTTGCCCCTTGAACTCTTCACCCCAAATCAGGCCCTCCATTATAGGCAGTTTTTGTTCCATTTGGCATAGTATAATTCACAGTTCATCACGATATTTCCCTAAGGAGGTGAGAGGAGGGGAAGAGAAGAGAGAAAAAAGGGGGAAATAATAAATTATTACTTTTTTTTTGTGGAGTGTTTTCCTTTTTTTTTTTTTCTTTTTTTCTTTTTTCTTTTTTTTTTTCCTTTTTATTTTTTATTAATTCTAATTAACACTATCATCAAGACCACCTTCAGATGCCAATAAGAAAAAGGAAATCGAACATTATGGATACAAAAGACAGAGAGGAAACGCAAATTGATGTGGAAAAATCTATGGAGAAAAGATTTAATATATTGGAAGACTTGGAGCCAAATGACAGAGAATTTAAAATAGAAATCTTAAAAATACTCAGAGATATACAAGAAAACACAGAAAGGCAATTTAGGGAAATCAGAAAACAACTCAACGATCACAAAGAATATATTACCAAGGAAATTGAAACTATAAAAACAAATCAAACAGAAATGAAAAACTCAATTCAAGAGATGAAAAACGAGGTAGCAAGCTTAGCTAATAGATTAGCCCAGATAGAAGACAGGATCAGTGAAATAGAAGACAAGCAACTTGAGGCACAACAGAGAGAAGAAGAAAGAGACTCAAAAATAATAAAAAACGAGAAAGCCCTACAGGAATTGTCTGACTCCATCAGAAAGAATAACATAAGAATAATAGGTATATCAGAGGGAGAATAGAGAGAAAATGGAGTGGAGAATATACTCAAACAAATAATAGATGAGAACTTCCCAAGCCTGTGGAAAGAATTAAAGCCTCAAATTCAAGAAGCAAACAGAACACCGAGTTTTCTTAACCACAACAAATCCACTCCAAGGCACATCATAATGAAGATGACACAAACCAATGACAAAGAAAAAATTCTCAAGGCAGCCAGGGAAAAGAAGAATACAACATATAAAGGAAGGCCTATTAGATTATCATCAGATTTCTCAGCAGAAACTCTACAAGCTAGAAGAGAGTGGACCCCAATATTTAAAGCCCTGAAAGAGAGGAACTTTCAGCCAAGAATACTATACCCATCAAAGCTATCCTTCAAGTACGAAGGAGATATAAAAATATTCACAAATACAGAAAAGATGAGAGAATTTATCATCAGAAAGCCCCCACTCCAGGAAATACTAAAGGGGGTTTTCCAACCAGATTCAAAGAACAAAAGAAAACATAACCACAAGTAACAGCTCCACAAATAAAACAATAAAACCAAACTTAAACTGTGACAACAAAAGAAAAAAAAAGGGGGAGAAAGGATGAAGATTAACAGTAGCAAAGGACGATGAAGCGCAGAAATACTCATAAGAAAGGGTACTACAATGAATATGGTAGGTACCCTTTTCATTACTTAATGGTAACCACCCTTGAAAAAACCACCACAAAAACACTTGACTTAAAAAAGGTAGCAACAGAGGAAAGAAGTATGGAATACAAACAAACAAAAACAAATGATAGAAAAACAAAAGAGAAGAATCAAACAAGATACAAAACTAACAGAAAGCAATTTCGAAAATGGCAATAGGGAACCCACAAGTGTCAATAATTACACTAAATGTAAATGGATTAAACTTACCAATAAAAAGACACAGAGTAGCAGAATGGATTAAAAAAGAAAATCCAACTATATGCTGCCTACAAGAATCTCATCTAAGCAACAAGGATAAAAACAAATTCAAAGTGAAAGGCTGGAAAACAATACTCCAAGCAAACAACACCCAAAAAAAAGCAGGTGTAGCAATACTCATATCTAATAATGCTGACTACAAGACAGAAAATGTACTCAGAGACAAAAACGGTCATTTCATAATGATTAAGGGGACACTGAATCAAGAAGACATAACAATCCTTAATATATATGCACCAAACCAAGGAGCACCAAAATATATAAGACAGCTACTTCTTGACCTTAAAACAAAAACTAATAAAAATACAATCATACTTGGAGACATCAATACACCGCTGACGGCTCTAGATCAGTCATCCAAACAGAGAATCAATAAAGATATAGTGGCCTTAAACGAAATACTAGAACACCTCGATATGATAGACATCTACAGGACACTTCATCCCAAAGCGACAGAGTATACATTTTTCTCTAGTGTACATGGAACATTCTCAAGAATTGACCATATGTTAGGCCACAAAGACAATATCAGCAAATTTAAAAAAATTGAAATTGTGCCAGGCATATTCTCTGATCATAAAGCCTTGAATCTAGAATTCAAATGTAAAAAAGAGGGGGAAAAACCCACAAAATTATGGAAATTAAACAACATACTCTTAAAAAATGCATGGGTCAAAGAAGAAATAAGCGCAGAGATCAAAAGATATATACAAACAAATGAAAATGAAAATACGACATATCAGAATCTCTGGGATGCAGCAAAAGCAGTAATAAGAGGAAAGTTCATATCACTTCAGGCCTATATGAACAAACAAGAGAGAGCCGAAGTAAACCACTTAACTTCACACCTTAAGGAACTAGAAAAAGAAGAACAAAGACAACCCAAAACCAGCCGAAGAAAGGAGATAATAAAAATCAGAGCAGAAATAAACGAAATAGAGAACAGAAAAACTATAGAAAATATCAATAAAACAAGGAGCTGGTTCTTTGAAAAGATCAACAAAATCGACAAACCCTTGGCAAGACTCACCAAGGAAAAAAGACACAGGACTCAAATAAATAAAATCCAAAATGAAAGAGGAGAGATCACCATGGACATCATAGATATACAAAGAATTATTGTAGAATACTATGAAAAACTATATGTCTCCAAATACAACAATCTAGAAGAAATGGATAAATTCCTAGAACAATACAACCTTCCTAAACTGAGTCATGAAGAAGCAGAAAGCCTAAACAGACCAATCAGCAGGGAGGAAATAGAAAAAACTATTAAAAACCTCCCCAAAAATAAAAGTCCAGGTCCAGAGGGTTATACTAGTGAATTCTATCAAACATTCAAAGAAGACTTGGTTCCTATTCTACTCAAAGTCTTCCAAAAAATTGAAGAAGAAGCAATACTTCCAAACACATTTTATGAGGTCAACATAACCCTCATACCAAAACCTGGCAAGGATGGCACAAAAAAAGAAAACTACAGACAAATATCTCTAATGAATACAGATGCTAAAATACTAAACAAAATACTAGCAAATCGAATACAACAACATATTAAAAAAATAATACATCATGATCAAGTGGGATTCATCCCAGAATCTCAAGGATGGTTCAACATATGTAAAACAGTTAACGTAATACATCATATCAACAAAACAAAGAACAAAAACCACATGATCTTATCAATAGATGCAGAAAAGGCTTTCGATAAAATACAACACAATTTTATGTTTAAGACTCTCAACAAAATGGGTATAGAAGGAAAATATCTCAACATAATAAAGGCCATATATGATAAACCATCAGCCAACATCATATTAAATGGCATAAAACTGAGGACTTTCCACCTTAAATCAGGAACACGACAGGGGTGTCCACTCTCTCCACTCTTATTTAATGTGGTGCTAGAAGTGCTGGCCAGAGCAATCAGACAAGACAAAGAAATAAAAAGCATCCATATCGGAAAAGAAGAAGTAAAGGTATCACTTTTTTCTGATGATATGATCCTATACATCGAAAACCCAAAGGACTCCACAAAAAGATTATTAGAAACAATAAACCAATACAGTAATGTCGCAGGATACAAAATTAACATACAGATGTCCATAGCCTTTCTATATGCCAACAATGAAATATTAGAAAACGAACTCAAAAAAATAATCCCCTTCACGTTTGCAACAAAAAAAATAAAATACCTAGGAATAAACATAACAAAGAATGTAAAGGACCTATATAAAGAAAACTACAAGGCATTGCTAAGAGAAATAGAAAAAGACACAATGAGATGGAAAAATATTCCTTGTTCTTGGATAGGAAAAATAAATATAATTAAAATGGCCATATTACCCAAAGTAATATATAAATTTAATGCAATTCCCATCAAAATTCCTATGACATTTTTTAAAGAAATGGAACAAAAAATCATCAGATTTATATGGAACTATAAAAAACCCCGAATAGCCAAAGCAATCCTAAGGAGAAAGAATGAAGCTGGGGGCATTACAATACCTGACTTTAAACTATATTATAGGGCCATAATAATCAAAACTGCATGGTATTGGCAGAAAAATAGACACTCAGACCAATGGAACAGAATAGAAAGCCCAGAAATAAAACCACATATATATAGTCAAATAATCTTTGATAAAGGTGCCAACAACACAAAATGGAGAAAAGAAAGCCTCTTCAACAAATGGTGTTGGGAAAACTGGAAAGCCACATGCAAAAGAATGAAACTCGACTACAGCCTGTCCCCGTGTACTAAAATTAATTCAAAATGGATCAAAGACCTAAATATAAGATCTGAAACAATAAAGTACATAGAAGAAGACATAGGTACTAAACTCATGGATCTGGGTTTTAAAGAACATTTTATGAACTTGACTCCAATGGCAAGAGAAGTGAAGGCAAAGATAAATGAATGGGACTACATCAGAATTAAAAGTTTTTGCTCAGCAAGAGAAACTGATATCAAAATAAACAGACAGCCAACTAAATGGGAACTGATATTTTCAAACGACAGCTCAGATAAGGGCCTAATATCCAAAATTTACAAAGAACTCATAAAACTCAACAACAAACAAACAAACAATCCAATAAAAAAATGGGAAGAGGACATGAACAGACACTTCTCCCAGGAAGAAATACAAATGGCCAACAGATATATGAAAAGATGCTCAGCTTCATTAGTTATTAGAGAAATGCAAATCAAAACTACAATGAGATACCACCTCACCCCTGTTAGATTAGCTATTATCAACAAGTCGGGTAATAACAAATGTTGGAGAGGATGTGGAGAAAAAGGAACCCTCATACACTGTTGGTGGGAATGTAAAGTAGTACAACCACTATGGAAGAAAGTATGGTGGTTCCTCAAAAAACTGCAAATAGAACTACCTTATGACCCAGCAATCCCTCTACTAGGTATATACCCCAAAACCTCAGAATCATTGATATGTAAAGACACATGTAGCCCCATGTTCATAGCAGCATTGTTCATAGTGGCCAAGACATGGAAACAACCAAAAAGCCCTTCAATAGAGGATTGGATAAAGAAGATGTGGCACATATACACTATGGAATACTACTCAGCCATAAGAAATGATGACATTAGATCATTTATAGCAAAATGGTGGGATCTTGATAACATTATACGGAGTGAAATAAGTAAATCAGAAAAAAACAAGAACTACATGATTCCATACATTGGTGGAACATAAAAACGAGACTAAGAGACATGGACAAGAGTGTGGTGGTTACCAGGGGTGGGGGGAGGGAGGACGCAGGAGGGAGGGAGGGAGAGATTTAGGGGGAGGGGGAGGGGCACAGAGAAAACTAGATAGAGGGTGACGGAGGACAATCTGACTCTGGGCGAGGGGTATGCAACATAATTTAATGACAAGATAACCTAGACATGTTTTTCTTTGAATATATGTACCCTGAATTATTAATGTCATCCCATTAACATTAATAAAAATTTATTAAAAAAAAAAGAGAAAATGAACAAAATATTTCTATGTGTCCAAATTCTCAGTTCTATAACTTTTCTCTTTGACCCTTGAAGTGTCCAAATGCTGTCATGCTATTTTTTTTAGTAAACCCTAAGCTCAAGAAGGATTTAAAATCAGTTGATATTATTAACAGAAGAATTTCACTTTTAATAGAGTTCTGCAGCTTATGCTCCAGGAATAAAACTTGCAGGGACCTTTAATCTGAAAGCTATGGCTCAGTGTTAGAGTTTTCTGAAAAGGAGTTATGAGGTAGAAAAGGGGGGAGAAGACTACTTTATAACACCAGTCCTCTGTTGGGCAACCAAGTCTTTCATGATTAAACTAGCACTTATTTTATTTTTTAAAGTCTTCTTTATTCATGCTATCCTCAGTATTCTTATAATTTAAATTTTTTTCTTTGAAAAGTTTTGTTGTGATAGGAAAATTAAAACTTTATTTCAAAACATAGTTTCTTAAAATTTGTTCTCTTAGAAACCAAGTGGTTTATGTGGTTTACATTTTCATCACTGTCTGAAAGATATTTTCCAAAGGAGAGAGCCACACATGCCCAGTGGTACACTATTGGCTTGGCAGCTTGTGAAAGCATTTTTTTTTTGGTGACTTTGCTCATCTAATACTTAGTGAACCTCAAAGACACAATATAATTACTCACAGGACTCCGCTTGTGGATTTTTTTAAGTAATGATGATGGTTAAATAACTGCAGATTTTTAATTTTTTGTTACTAAATACTCTTGACTTGGCTCCTTAAAGTTACCATTCTTTTTATTACTGTACTTGCACAAATAGAAAAGTAACAATGAAACTTCTAAAGATAAATAAATGTATATATTCAGATTATTGAAGAACATCATTGCTAGGCAGACATGACCTAAATATTTTTATACATATTTTATTCATGCTAGGAAAAAATATATTAGAAGGAAAGCAGGATGATCATCTGTTCACATGGGTTGGTTGGGGGTGTTGCAGAATGATGGACACCCCTGGAAGAAGGAAAAACAAAAGAAGAGAAACACTGAGATTGTGAGTCAGTCACAATGAAGTAATTTTAGACAAGTTATTTAACTCCACTGAGTATTTTCTCAGCCGTAAAGATAAGGAGTTGAACAGCAATATAATACTCCACTTAAAGCACTTGCTTCCACAAAACCCTGTGGACCAGCCACAGGAAGTAGAAAACAGTAAGAAACTCTTGGAATTTCTATGCCAAAGTCTCAATAGTATCTAGCCTGCAGCTGAGGCTTCTAGATAAGATAATTTCAATAACTGGGCCATTGACTTTTTTTTTCCTTTTTTTATTTGTTAGGGCCCCAGGTGAGAACAGTATAGGCTTTCCTTATATTTAAACCTAAACAAATTAGGCTTCTTTCACAAACTAATCAGTAAACACCATCATTTAAGGTTAGATTTATTTTGCAATAAAGTTTTGGATTCAGAAAGGAGACACATATAATTGCCACAATATGTAAATTCATTTTACTACTTGGGTGAGAATTTAAAATCAAGCCTAGTAGGCCTCTTAGCATAAAACTAACATATATTAGGATTTTACATCATCAAATCCAAATGTTCACTTGTGTCTTTAACAAACAGACTAGGTGGCACCAAGTCCTTTGTGAAAAAAGATATTTAGGTATCCCAGAAAACAAGTACTAACAAATTTATAAATTATAATTCACTGACACACTAATATTTGTACTGAACCCAAGACCTTGCTTAGGGTTATCAGCATATAAAAAAAAGCAATTTAAATGGGAGTATATCAAACTAAAAATCTGCACAGCAAAAGAAACCAACAACAAAACAAAAAGGCAGACAACCAAATGGGAGATGATATTTATAAACAACTCTAATAAAAGGCTAATGTCCAAAATATGTAAAGAACTCACAAAGCTTAGCAACAAACAAGCAAACAATCTAATTAAAAAATAATGACAGGACCTGAACAGACACTTCTCCCAAGGGAATATATGAATGGCCAATAGATATATGAAAAGATGCTCAACTTCACTAGCTATTAAAGAAATGCAAATCAAAACTACAATGAAAATGCAAATCAAAACTCAAAACTGTTAAATTGGCTATTATCAACAAGACAGAAAATAAGTGTTGGAGAGGTTGGAGAGAAAAAAGAACCCTCATTCACTGCTGTTTGGAATGTAAACCAATATAGCCATTATGGAAGTAAATATGGTGGTTCCTCCAAAACCTTAGAATAGAAATACCATATGACCCAGTAATCCCTCTACAAGATATCTACCCCAAAAAACTAAAAAATATTGGTACATAAAGACACATGCAGCTCCATGTTTATTGCAGTACTATTCACAGTAGCCAAGAAATGAAAACAAACAAAGTATCCCTTGATAGAGGTTTGGATGAAGAAGATGTGGTACCTATATGCAATGGAATACTACTCAGTCATAAGAAATGATAGGAGATGACGTCAGAGTAATGGCGGGGTAGAAAGCGATACCGATAAATCTCCCCCAAAACTCAACAAGATCTTCAACCAGAAACAGAAAAACCTATCCTTGGAGCCTCCAGATGTTTCGCAATACACCCGAAGGTATAATTGAGTGAAAAATTGGCTAAATATATAACCAAACCCCAAAGGAAATAGGGAGGAAGAAATGCTCCACCTTCCTCACTAACCTAAACAGGGCGGCTTTCACTGGAAACTGAGAATATAGAAACTAAGGCGGGCAAAGGGGGTGAATAGATCCAGGCCATGGCACAAACAGCCGAACCAGGTTGTGGCATGGAGATCCAAGCCGAGGAAAAACTGTTCCTGTGGCAACCCGGGCAATACAGCTAACACTCGCGCCAAACCCAGACAAAGAAAGACAAGCGGGGCAGCCATTTTACCCGATCTCCTGGTCGGCGCGCGCAGATAGTGGGCGAGAGATTCCTTCCAAAGCCCCAGGAGTGTGTGCCCGTGTTGTCCCACAGAGAGGCAGAATCAGAGGCATTTGTGTGGGCTGAAAGTGCAATCTCCGGGCTACCCCAGCACCCTGGGGGAGCCGCGCACGGGGAGGGAGCGAGAACTAATTCCAACGCTGGAACTTTTCCGTGTGGGAGGGGGTTTCACTCAGAGGGTGGGGCCGCTGGTCTGTTATCCTGGTCTGCGCATGCAGATAGTGAGTGAGAGATTCCTCCGAGTGCCTCGGCAGTGCCCGCCCGTGTTACCCCACAGAGGGGCAGAGTCAGGGGCCTTTGTGTGGGCCAAAAGCAGACTCTCAGGCCGCCCCAAAAGCGGAATCTCGGGCCGCCCTGAGGGAGCCGCACACGTGAAGGGAGCAAGAACTAATTCCAATGCTGGAACTTGTCCATGTGGGAGGGGTTTCACACAGAGGTTGAGGTGGCTGGACTGATATCCTGGTCAGCTCGCATGGAGAGTGGGCAAGAGACTCCTCCCAGCACCTCAGGAGTGGGAGCCCGTGTTATCCCACAGAGAGGTAGAGTCAGGGGCCTTTGTTTGGGCTGAAAGCGGAATCTCAGGATGCCCCAGCACCTTGAAAAAGCTGCACATGGGGACAGGAAGGAGCGAGAGGCAATTCCAACGTTGGAACTTTTCAGTGCAGGCAGGGGTTTCACTCAGAGGGCGGGACTTCTGGCCTGACATCCTGGTCAGCATGCGCAGATAGTGAGCGAGAGTTTCCTCCAAGTGCCCCAAAAGTGGGTGCCCACCCATGTTACCGGACAGAGTGGCAGAGCCAGAGGTCTTTGAATGGGCAGAAGCCCCGGCTGATTATGCTAGCAGCTCTGACTGGCTGAGCCTTATCCAGAGCCCTGTGCTGAGTGGGAATAGAGTGGGGAGTTGCCAGCTCTTTGAGCCTCTTACTATCCAGGCAGAGGCAGCAACAACACCATAGCTGGATTATCAGGCTACCAATTGAGGAAGGAAAGACTAGGAGAGAGGCTCCAGGAACACGGACTCTCTCACTGTCAGAGCCTACAAATGCTGATGAGCCTCGACTGCCAACGTGACTAAAGCACAATACATGACATCGCCATAGAGACTTATCAACTGCAAACCTCTACCTGAGCGTGCCAAAGGGGCAGAACCCGGGGTACAAAGTTACTGACCAGGAAGAGGGAGAGAAAAGAAAAAGCAAGAAGATAACTTCTCAAAATCAAGAATAATCTGCAGACTTTATAACCTATCCCATTTTATTATTATATTTGTTTGTTTGTTTCTCTTATCTTCATTCTTGATACTTTTTTTTTCCTCCACCAATTTGGTCGTTTAACTCTCTATCAGTCTTACTCTCTCCTCTCCTTGAACTACACTACCCATAAGTGTTACATCTCCCATTATCTTTTCTTTCCTCTTCCTTTATCTCTATGAGGGTTACACTCCAAAACCCTTAACTCTCTCTCTCTCTCTCTCTCTCTCTCTCTCTCCACTTTTTTCTTTATTCTTCTTTTAGTGGTTCCCTCTTTTTTTCTCTCTCTCTCTCTTTCTTTTCTCCCTCTATATTAGTTTCTTCCTTTCTCCTTTACGTCTCCTCTCATTCAAACCTCAATAACAAACAAATTATCTTATCTGGGACTCAAACTTATGTTTGTGGCATTTTGGGGGGTTTTTACTTCATCTTTTTAACTCACTAGCAGTGCTCCCATCCCTGGCTCTCCATTTTATCAAGCTCTTGTTCCACTAAATACAATAGTAATTTTTTAATTTGTCCACCCATTTTCCTGTTTCCCTCTTATTCCCCTCATCATAACTCTAAGTCAACCAACACCTAAATGCAAATCATTTTATTCTTGATCCAAATTTTTTCCTTATTTGCTTTTTGTGGGTCCATACACCCCCTTCTTTTTTATTTTATTTTTTCCCCTTTATTACTTTTCCCCAATTCAGGCCCTCCATTACAGGCACTGTTTGTTCTATTTAATACAATATAATTCACAGTTCACCACAAAATTTTCTCAAGAAAGAAGGGAGAGGAACAGAGAGAAAAAAAGGAGGAGTGAAATAATTTCCTTTTTTTTATTTTTATTTTATTTTTTTATTTCATTAATTTTTTTTTAAAAAACACAACTTTTTTCGATGTTTTATTTTTTTAACTTTTTATCTTTATTAAATCTCATTAATACTATCAACAAAACCACCTTCAGATGCCATTAAGGAAGAGAAAATCGAATATCATGGATACAAAAGAAAAAGAGGTAACACAGATAGATGAGGAAAAATCTATGGCAAAAAAATTTAATATATTGGAAACCTTGGAGCTAAATGACAGAGAATTCAAGATAGAAATCCTAAAAATACTCAGAGATATACAAGAAAACACAGAAAGGCAATTTAGGGAGCTCAGAAAACAACTCAAAGAACACAAAGAATATATTTTCAAGGAAATTGAAACTATAAAAACAAATCAAACAGAGATGAAAAACTGAATTCATGAGATGAAAAATGAGGTAACAAGATTAGCTAATAGAACAGGCCAGATGGAAGAGACAATTAGTGAAATAGAAGACAAGCAACTTGAGGCACAACAGAGAGAAGAAGAGAGAGACTCAAAAATTAAAAAAAATGAGATAGCCCTACAAGAATTATCTGACTCCATCAGAAAGAATAACATAAGAATAATAGGTATATCAGAGGGAGAATAGAGAGAAAATGGAGTGGAGAACATACTCAAACAAATAATAGATGAGAACTTCCCAAGCCTGTGGAAAGAACTAAAGCCTCAAATTCATGAAGCAAACAGAACTCCGAGTTTTCTAAACCCCAACAAACCTACTCCAAGGCACATCATAATGAAATGGGCACAAACCAACAGCAAAGAAAAAATTCTGAAGGCAACCAGGGAAAAGAAGAATACAACATATAAAGGAAGGCCCATTAGATTATCATCAGATTTCTCAGCAGAAACTCTACAAGCTAGAAGAGAGTGGACCCCAATATTTAAAGTCCTGAAAGAGAGGAACTTTCAGCCACGAATACTATACCGATCAAAGCTATCCTTGAAATATGAAGGAGAAATAAAAACATTCACAGATACAGAAAAGATGAGGGAATTTATCATCAGAAAACCTTCACTCCAGGAATTACTAAAGGGGGTTCTCCAATCAGATACAAAGAACAAAAAAAAATAAAGCCACAAGTAAAACCTCCAAAAAGAACACAATAAAACCAAATTTAAACTGTGACAACAACAAAAAGAAAGGGGGGGAGAGGATGGAGATTTCCAGTAGCAAAGGACGATGGAGTGCAAAAGTACTCACAAAATAGTGCGCTACAATAAACAGGGTAGGAACCCTTTTCATTACTTAAATGTAACCACCGTTGAAAAAACCACCACAGAAGAACATGAGATAAAAAAGATAGCAACAGAGGAAAGATGTATGGAATAAAACCAAATAAAAACAAAAGATCGAAAAACAAAAGAGAAGGATCAAGCAAGACACAAAACTGACAGAAAGCAATCTATAAAATGGCAATAGGGAACTCACAAGTGTCAAAAATTACACTAAATGTAAACAGATTAAACTCACCAATAAAAAGACACAGAGTAGAAGAATGGATTAAAAAAGAAAATCCAACTGTATGCTGCCTACAGGAAACTCATCTAAGTAACAAGGATAAAAACAAATTCAAAGTGAAAGGCTGGAAAACAATTCTCCAAGCAAATAACATCCAAAAAAAAGCAGGCTTAGCAATACTCATATCGGATAATGCTGACTACAACACAACAAAAGTACTAAGAGACAAAAATGGCCATTTCATAATGGCTAAGGAGACACTGAATCAAGAAGACATAACAATTCTTAATATATATGCACCAAACCAAGGAGCACCAAAAAATATAAGACAGCTACTTATTAACCTTAAAACAAAAACTGACAAAAATACAATCATACTTGGAGACCTCAATACACCGCTGACAGCTCTAGATCGGTCATCCAAACAGAGAATCAACAAAGATATAGTGGCCTTAAACAAAACACTAGAGCACCTGGATATGATAGACATCTACAGGACATTTCATCACAAAGTGACTGAGTATACATTTTTCTCCAGTATACATGGATCATTCTCAAGAATTGACCATATGTTGGGCCACAAAAACAACATCAGCAAATTCAGAAAAATCGAAGTTGTACCAAGCATATTTTCTGATCATAAAGCCTTGAAACTAGAATTCAACTGCAAAAAAGAGGAAAGAAATCGCACAAAAATGTGGAAACTAAACAACATACTTTTAAAAAATGAATGGGTCAAAGAAGAAATAAGTGCAGAGATCAAAAAATATATACAGACAAATGAAAATGACAATACGACATATCAGAATCTATGTGATGCAGCAAAAGCATGGATAAGAGGGAAGTTCATATCACTTCAGGCATATATGAACAAAGAAGAGAGAGCCCAAGTGAACCACTTAACTTCCCACCTTAAGAAAGTAGTAAAAGAAGAACAAAGACAGCCCAAAACCAGCTGAAGAAAGGAGATAATAAAAATCAGAGCAGAAATAAATGAAATAGAGAAGAGAAAAACTATAGAAAAAATTAATAGAACAAGGAGCTGGTTCTTTGAAAAGATCAACAAAATTGACAAACCCTTGGCAAGACTTACCATGGAAAAACGAGAAAGAACTCATATAAACAGAATCCAAAATGAAAGAGGAGAAATCACCACGGACACCGTAGATATACAAAGAATTATTGCAGAATACTATGAAAAACTTTAAGCCACTAAATTCACAAACCTAGAATAAATGGATAAATTCCTAGAACAATACAACCTTCCTAGACTGAGTGAAGAAGAAGCAGAAAGCCTAAACAGACCTATTAGTAGAGAAGAAATAGAAAAAACCATTAAAAACCTCCCCAAAAATAAAAGTCCAGGCCCTGACGGCTATACCATCGTATTTTATCAAACATTCAAAAAGATTTGGATCCTATTCTACTGAAAGTCTTCCAAAAAATTGAAGAAGAAGCAATACTTCCAAACACATATTATGAGGCCAACATAACCCTCATACCAAAACCTGGCAAAAATGGCACAAAAAAGGAAAACTACAGACCAATATCTCTATTGAATACAGATGCTAAAATACTAAACAAAATACTAGCAAATCGAATATAACAACATATTAAAAAAATAATACTTCATGATCAAGTGGGATTCATCCCAGAATCTCAAGGATGGTTCAACATACGTAAAACGGTTAATGTAATACACCATATCAACAAAACAAAGAACAAAAACCACATGATCTTATCAATAGATGCAGAAAAGACTTTTGATAAAATAAACACAATTTTATGTTTAAGACTCTCAACAAAAGGGGTATAGAAGGAAAATATCTCAACATGATAAAGGCCATATATGATAAACCATCAGCTAACATCATATTAAATGGCACTAAACTGAAGGCTTTCCCCCTTAAATCAGGAACAAGACAATGTTGCCCACTCTCTCCACTCTTATTTAATGTGGTACTAGAGGTTCTTGCCAGAGCAATCAGACAAGACAAAGAAATAAAAGGCATCCATATTGGAAAAGAAGAAGTAAAGGTATCACTTTTTGCAGATGATATGATCCTATACATTGAAAACCCCAAAGGATCCACAAAAAGACTACTAGATACAATAAGCCAATACAGTAAGGTTGCAGGATACAAAATTAACATACAGAAGTCAATAGCCTTTCTATATGCCAACAATGAAACTACTGAGAACGATCTCAAAAGAATAATCCCCTTCACAATTGCAACAAAAAAAAATAAAATACTTAGGAATAAATATAACAAAGAATGTAAAGGACTTATATAATGAAAACTATAAACCATTGTTAAGAGAAATCAAAAAAGATATAATGAGATGGAAGAATATTTCTTGTTCTTGGTTAGGAAGAATAAATATAATCAAGATGGCCATATTACCCAAAGCAATATACAAATTTAATGCAATTCCCATCAAAATTCCAATGACATTTTTTAAAGAAATAGAGCAAAAAATCATCAGATTTATCTGGAAGCATATAAAACCCCGAATAGCCAAAGCAATCCTAAAGAAAAAGAATGAAGCTCGGCGCATTACAATACTTGACTTCAAACTCTATTATATGGCCACGACAATCAAAACAGCATGGTATTGGCAGAAAAATAGACACTCAGACCAATGGAACAGAATAGAAAGTCCAGAAATAAAACCACATATATATAGTCAAATAATTTTTGATAAAGGGGCCAAGAACACCCAATGGAGAAAAGAAAGCCTCTTCAATAAATGGTGCTGGGAAAACTGGAAAGCCACATGCAAAAGAATGAAACTGGACTACAGTTTGTCCCCCTGTACGAAAATTAACTCAAAATAGATCAAAGATCTAAACATAAGACCTGTAACAATAAAGTACATAGAAGAAGACATAGGTACTAAACTCATGGACCTGGGTTTTAAAGAGCATTTTATGAATTTGACTCCACAGGCAAGAGAAGTGAAGGCAAAAATTAATGAGTGGGACTACATCAGACTAAGAAGTTTTTGCTCAGCAAGAGAAACTGATAACAAGATAAACAGACAGCCAACTAATTGGGAAATGATATTTTCAAACAACAGCTCAGATAAGGGCCTAATATCCAAAATATACAAAGAACTCATAAAACTCAACAACAAACAAACAAACAATCCAATAAAAAAATGGGAAGAGGACATGAACAGACACTTTTCCCAGGAAGAAGTACAAATGGCCAACAGATATATGAAAAGATGCTCATCTTCTTTAGTTATTAGAGAAATGCAAATCAAAACTGCAATGAGATACCACCACACACCTGTTAGATTAGCTATTATTAACAAGATAGGTAATAGCAAATGTTGGAGAGGCTGTGGAGAAAAAGAAACCCTCATCCACTGTTGGTGGGAATGTAAAGTAGTACAACCATTATGGAAGAAAGTATGGTGGTTCCTCAAAAAACTGAAAATAGAACTACCTTATGATCCAGCAATCCCTCTACTGGGTATATACCCCAAAAGCTCAGAAGCATTGATACGTAAAGACACATGCAGCCCCATGTTCATTGCAGCATTGTTCACAGTGGCCAGGACATGGAAACAACCAAAAAGCCCATCAATAGATGACTGGATAAAGAAGATGTGGCACATATACACTATGGAATACTACTCAGCCATAAGAAATGATGACATCGGATCATTTACAACAAAATGGTGGATCTTGATAACATTATACAAAGTGAAATAAGTAAATCAGAATAAAACAGGAACTGCATTATTCCATACATAGGTGGGACATAAAAGTGAAACTAAGAGACATTGATAAGAGTGTGGTGGTTACAGGGGGAGGGGGGAAAGGGAGAGGAAAAGGGGGAGGGGGAGGGGCACAAAGAATACTAGATAGAAGATGATAGAGGACAATCTGACTTTGGGTGATGGGTATGCAACTTAATTGAAAGACAAGATAACTTGGACTTGTTATCTTTGAATATATGTATCCTGATTTATTGATGTTGCCCCATTAAAAAAATAAAATTTAAAAAGAAAAGAAAAGAAATGATGACATAGTGCCATTTATAACAACATGGATAGACCTTGAAAACATTATATTGAGTGAAATAAGTAAATCGAAAAAAGTTAAGAACTATATGATTTTACACACAGGTCGGATATAAAACTGAGGCTCATGGACATAGATTAAAATGAAGTGGTTACTACCAGAAGGGTGTTGTGGTGGAGGGGAGTAAAGAGGAACAAGTATGTCATGACAGAGAGTGATTTGACTTTGGGTGATGGGCACACAACACAATCAACAGGTCAAATGTTATAAAGATATTTACCTGAAACCTATGTATTCTTATTGATCAATGTCACCATATTAAATTTAATTTTCTAAATAAAAAAAGAAAGTATTGTGCTTCCCAAAAATGAACAACAGTAAACCTAGATGTATCTATGGATTACAGAATAGTAACAGCCACATTAGGATTTGGAGCTAGGAAAAGAATCATTTGCTTTGATGGTGAAGCATAAAGTATCAAAGTAACCATAGAGTTTGTTATGCTTAAATAGAGATTGAATTAGTAGTTCCAGGGTCAACCTCAATCCCACCATCTTCATTCACTGAAGCCTAGGTTTCTATACATGGTATATATGTATGATGAGTGTCTTTTCTAAGAATACGCAGGGAGAGGGCTGCACATAGGTGCCAGAGAGACAGGTGGAGAGACTCAGATAATGTAAGGTGGCACAATATCTCACTCTACTTTGAACTATTTTGAACACCTTGAAAAGGTGGATACCAGCCGTTTTCTTCAGAAATTTTACAAATGTCTGAGCATAAGTACAGACATTTTCTTCCACACCATCTCACTCTGCCTTGCAAAACTGGCACCCCTGAGGATTGTGGAGAAACAGTGACAAGCCTGCATGTCAATAGAAAGTAGGTGATCTGGTAGGACCAGGGAGATCATATTCTCATTAAGATACAATCAATCTTGCCTTTAATACGTGCTTCCCTCTATTAATTTTAGGACAGCAAATCCTACAAAGCCATCTGAACTTTCTAGAGAAATGTAAGTACATTTATTTCTGAACCTGGATGACACTCTCTCTGAAAATCCAAAAAATAACTGGTGAAGATTTTGAGGAGAGACAGAGAGACCTTGCACTATGAAGAAGGGCCTAATAATTCATAAAATTCAGGCCCTGGTTGGTTGGCTCAGCAGTAGAGCATTGGCCTGGCATGTGGATATCCCAGGTTTGATTCCCAGTCATAGTACACAGAAGAAACAACCATCTGCTTCTTTCCCCCAGCCTCTCCCCCATCTCTCTTCCTCTCTTGAGCCATGGCTCTATTGACTCAGAAAGTTGCCCCAAGGAGCCTCTGCCTCAGGTACTAAAAATAGCTCAGTTGCTGAGCAACAGTCATAGAAGGGCAGAGCACCCACCTTTAGGAGCTTGTGAGGTGGGCACATGTGGGAGTTTGTCTCTCTGTCTCTCCTCCTCTCACTTAAAAAAAAGAAAAAGAAAATTCAAGTATCAGTGTTAATAATGAACTATTATATTTTTTATAATGTTTCCATTGATTTGAGAGAGAGAAAGAGAGAGGGAAAGGAGAGAGAGAGAAGCATCAACTCATTCCACTTAATTGTTCCATTTAGTTATGCATTTATTGATTGTTCTCCTATGTGTTCTGACTGGGAATGGAATCCGTGACCTTGGTGCACCAGGAAGACAACTATCCACTGAGTCACCCAGTCAAGTTCCATGATGAACTCTTAAATATCACAGGGAGATGAGTCTCAGGTTGAGATTTACATTTATTTTCTCTCCACCTCTTCTCTTCTGCTGCTCCTTTCCTTCTATTACAATTAACCTCTTGCAACATACTCTCTCTTTAGCCTGGATCTTTGTATTTCTATGACCTATGGTTTTCAGCAAGACTGGCTACCCTGGCCATATCCAAACTCCTGCAACTCACTTTCCTTTCATGGCTGAGAGCCATAGTATCTGTTTTCTTACTCTCCTACAGTAAATTTCCTGACTCCTACCCAAATTCTCCAGCTCTTTCTCTGAACAACACCTAAAGGTAGGTGTTCCACAAAATCATGTGCAGCTTTCTAATTGGATTTTTAGCAAAAACTCTGTTTATGTAAGATAGCATGACTCTGTAGACTTGTAGAGGAATGTCCTACTTGGTTAAAACTTAAGAAGATCCTGCAGCCATTCACTATCATTATATTTTCTTCTAAATCATTTTATTGCATTTAATTTTTTAAATGTTATTTCAGCTGTGGGAGTCAGAAATAATTTAATATATATGAAATTTGTTCTTTGTCCAGAAGCTGCCTAGAATTAGGTTAGTCATTTGTGCTTATGATGTCATAATTTGTTACCATGGTAACAAATTCACAGTCACATATGCCTCATTATTATTTCATTAGAGTGATGACATATTTATAGTATTCAGAAACAGAATATCACCCTTTTAAATAATGTACTCTTATGTAGCACACAAATATCCCTCAGCCTTACTGTAGGGTTTGCATCATTTCCTATATATACTGCACACTGTTAGCTTGTTTCTTACAGAGAAAAGAAAGAAAGATTATTTAAAAGAAGTAGGCAAGCTGCTTTTGCTTGCGGAGTAGCCACTCTGTCTAACTGATTTACTAATAAATTCTCTCTCACTTTAAACTCTAAAATAAAGGAATGAAAGAAAATATAGACAATGCAAATGTGTTAAATCAACTGGATCCAAGGAAGAAACATTTACAATAAGAAATTCAAAATGTTATTAAGTTACTACAAAAAGTTAAGCTATTCAAAGTTTCCTACATAGCAGATTATACAATATGTTTATTGAAAATATTAACTCAAAAGTTGAGAGATAAGGAAATAATATTTTAAATACTCTAGAATGACCTTCCCTTATATTATAGCATTATTACTTACGCAACTATAAAAAAAATTACTTAGAATGTTGTCACACTAATGACTTAAAATAAGTATAAATTTTTATTTCATTGAGGATTTGAAAATGAATAAACAACATCAGGTTACACGTTTCATATCCTTCCATGAATATGACTCTTTATTCTTGCTGTCACCATCCCCCTACCTTTATGATTCCTATTCAGAAGCAAAACATTTCTTTGTTTCAGGGTTACTATCTCAGGAGCTAAAATAATTTTATCAGTAAGACTCTCTGGTGATCAAGCCAACTGGGGACTACTGTTAATCAGCCTTTGACATGGTGGTTTGAATAACCCTTCTCATGATGCTCCATGATTTCATCTTAATGTTTTCCTTTTGAACTCATCATGACTCATAAGTGTGTTTTTGTACCTTTGGATCTCTGAAGTTATCCTACTATTAACTTTATTGGAAAGGTGTTTTTCACTCCCCTAGTGTAATCACAACTGTGGCCACTGGACTCCTTAGGTAGTAAAAACCTTTTTAATAACTGAGAGGGATAATGAATGATATAAAAAAAACTCTGATAAATTTATAGTGGTTAATAGGATGTTACTGAAAAGAAGCATAAACTTGCATAACTTCAACTTGTTAAAAATGTTTTGCTTCAAAGCCTCCTTGGAAGAGGAGAAAAATAGAACATGGCTGAGGAAGTGGGGCCCCATGAGGATCTTTGCATAGAATCTAAGGAGCTTCCTGGAAGGAAACTGACAATAGAAAAAGAGAGGGAATGGATGAGAGCAATGTCTCACCATAAGTGAGGAGGGATGATTAAATAAGTAGGTGTTGGGCACACAAGTACACTATAACCCAGTACCTAAGCACTCATTCCTGGGCCCTTCAGGATGGGCCTCTGAGTGAAAACAAAAAGAAATGTGTCACCTGAATGTCTAAAAGACTTTGGAAATCTCAGGAAAGCTCACTTTGTAATGTTGTAGCACAAAGTTCAGAGAGACAAATTCAGCCACTGTAGGCTTATTGTTTGCTTTAGAGATTTTGGCAGCCTCTCTAAGCAAGGAGACAGATATTAGTGCTCTGGAGAACCAAGCATTAGTCACCTGAAACTTAGACATTCACAAGTATCACCAAGAGGTATGGCACCTTTATCAAGCATCTAAAGTCTAGCATTCCTAATGGACATTGTCTGCATCACATTAATAACAGGCCATAAGACATCTCAGCAAAGCAGGAAGAAAATGATGGCTTCAATGGGACAGCTAACAGGATGCATTTGTAGGTACATCAAAGATATTCTCAAAACTGTAAAGAATAAAGGGATAAGGTCTTACAGGGGCATGTTCAAGTCCTACAGTAGCAGATATAGGTGAGAGCCACTGAAATATACTATTCTGTGCTATTATATGACTTCTATTTGACCTAAAGAGTTTTATCTCTTAGAAAAGTAGCTGATCATTTTATTGGAGACACACAGTTGACTCAGTACCCAGATTATCATGAATTAAAAAATTATATGTTTAGAATTTCTCTCCTTGTTATCCCTCAAATCACAGAGTCCATAATAAAATGAACAAATCAACTCACAGTGACATTATTAGCTTCAAGAATAAAAACAGGGTTAATCTATGTATTTTTACTTTTATTAAAGGTAATTTTTTTTTTACTTCATGAACTGATTAATTTTTTAAAGTACGAAGAGGGATCAATTTTCTCAAGTAGGGAAGATTGTGTACCCAAAGGAGACGGTCAAAAGACCCACCAAAGTTTTGAAAAGTCTATTTTGTTACAAAAGTGATGTAGATACTTGGATTCTTCATGAATCTTTTTTTTTAAATATACCTCTCTAGAAAAAAGCCCTGCACAAGTGATCAGAACGTCTTAATTATAGCCCAAGATTTGCCTTCTACTTTGTGACCTTTAAGTAAGTCACCTAAATTTTCTGCCTTTAATACCACTGTGTTTAAAATTACATTAATAACATTTATTTTACCTCCTTCAGAGATGTACTGATAGTAATGATTTATGAGAAAATGCTTTGTAAACTGTAAAGCATGTAGCAAAGATAAGATATTGCGATTATAATTTTTGGTTTTCATTCCTCTCCCTTTTGCTGTACCCTTAATATGGTCTTCATAGGAAGGATTGTTTTTTTGAGGCATGTGTGATGATGCAATCTAGATGTTTAGAGACTTTAAATGGAATTAATTAATATGTGACCACATAAACAAATAATGCAACAGTGACTTCACCCTTTCTGTACAGTCTCCTTTTCTGGCATAATTAAGAAGTTAAGATGAAGAAAAGGACAATCACTTCCTGATTAATTTTATCTGTGTTGCTCTTTTTAAAACTCCTACTCCTTTTTATCAACTCCAGTTTTTTTCCTTCCTCTGCACTTGCAGGCCTCTTTTCCATTCAGCATATCTTTTCTATGACTTTCAAGGCAGCCTAGTGGTGAAGAAGAAATGTACAGTTTGGTGTCAGAAAGACCTTGAGCTTAAACTCTGCCTCTACTACTTACTAGATATGTAACCAAGCAAAAATTATTCACTCTTCCTTAGCCTTGATTCCTCCTCTATAAACTAGTGATAATAATACCCATGATATAAAATCAACTGTCATATACAGTTGACCCTTGAAAAATACAGGTTTTAACTGCAAATCCACTCATATATTTTTTCTTTTCTAAATTAAATAATTTAAATTACAATTGACATACAATATTATATTACTTTCAGGTGCACCGCATAGTGGTTAGACATTATATAACTAATGAAGTGATTCCCCTGAATACCCCCATGATATAAGTTGAATACCCTCGTGATACTGTCCATAGTTATTATAATTTTTTTGACTATATTCTGTATGTTGTACTTTACATCCAGGGGACTATTTGGTAACTACCAATTTGTATTTTTTAATCCCTTCAAGATTTTTGTGCAATCCCGATATCCTTCCCACCTAACAACCCTGTTTTTTCTCTGTATCTATGACTTTGTGGCTGTTTTCTTTGTTATTTATATTGTTTTTCAGATTCCATGTATAAGTGAAACCATATGACATTTGTGTTTCTCTCTCTGATGTATTTCACTTAGCATAATAAACTCTAGAACCTTGTATGTTGTTGCAAATGATAAAATTGCATTTTGTTAATGCCTGAGTAATAGTCCATTTTATATGTATATATGACTTCCTTATTAAATCATCTATTGATGGACACTTAAGCTATTATAGATAATGATTCAATGAACATAAAGATTCACATATCTTTTTGAAAAATAGTGGTTTAGATTTCTTCAGATAAATTTTCAGAAGTAGGATTGCTTAGTCATATGGTAGCTGTATTTTTAATTTTTTGAGGAATCCTAATACTGTTTTCCAAAGTGAAGGCACCAATTTGCAATTCCATCTTTAGTGCACAAGAGTCTGCTTTTCTACACACCAAGACCTTCCAACTTGTGTAAGGTAATATATCTCATTGTGGTTTGAATTTGCATTTCTCTAATAACTAGTGACATTAAGCTTCTGTTTATATATCTGTTGGCCATCACTATGTACTCTTTGGAGAAATGTCTATTCATGTTCTCTGTCCGTTTTTTTAATCAAATTGTCCTTTTTGGTGTTGAGTTGTATAAGTATTTATATATTATAAATATTAATCCCTCATTATGCATCATTTGTGAATATATTCTAGTCAGAATGTTATCTTTTAATTTGGCTGAAGGTTTCCTTTGCTGTGCAAAAAAAAAAAAAAATCAGTTTTATTAGTGGCATTGGTTTACTATTTTTTCTGTTCCCATTGCCCAAGGTGGGATTTCCAAAAATATATTATTACACTAATATTAGAAAGTTTACTGCCTTTGTTTTTTTCCATGAATTTTATGATTTCAAATTTATGGTTAAGTCTTAAATCTATTTTTAGTGTGTTCTTGTGTATGGTGTAAGAAAATGGTCTAGTACAGACATGGCCAACAGTTTTTGCCCCCAGGCCAGATTAGAAAGAAAACTTTTTTCACAGGCTGGACGAAATATTAAAATTAAAAAATGTTAAATACAAAAATAATTCATTTAAGTAAACAAAATTTTATTAAGTAACTTGTTTATGAATAAATGTGAGTGAAAAACATTTTTAATATACAATATTATTTTAATAAAAATATAATTGCATACTGTATAAATATCCAAACTGTATCACATCAATTGAAACAATATTTAATTAATAGAAAGAGCTTGAAGGGGTTATATCGCAAATAAAACAATTATTTCGTTTTACAAACAGCCTGGACATGTTTTCAGTTATCAACTGCAGCTATTGTCTATGCTACAATGCCACTTGATTTAGCACACTTGACCACAAAAATAATGAATTGTTTGACCTTGGGTGCACACTGGCAAACTCCACCTAAAAGAATGTGGGTTTCACATCGCCGCTAGTGTCAAACAGTTCATATCGAGTACAGATGAGTACAAAAGTTGTAAATCTTTATAATGGAATTTTTTAAAAAATAAAGAAGTATCGCAAATCCATTCAACGAATTATTGGAAGTTAACCCTAGATTAGTCACATGTGGAACTCTTTTTCGCATCTCACTATCTTCTTAAATATCTCAATTTCCAATAATCAAAGATGCTTCCCCTTCTGAGGAGCTGAGATTTTAAAGTAGTGGAGAATATTAAAAATTTAATTGCGGGCTGCATAAACTCTTTATGCGGGCCGGATTCGGCCCGTGGGCCATATGTTGACTATGCATGGTCTAGTAGATTCACTTTTTTCATGTATCTGTCTAGTTTTTCTAACACCATTTATTGAAAAGACTGTTTTAACCCCATTGTATATTTTAGCCCCCTTTTCCATAGACTGATTGAATTCATAGGTGTAAGT
This sequence comes from Saccopteryx leptura, assembly GCF_036850995.1. Taxonomy (NCBI): domain Eukaryota; kingdom Metazoa; phylum Chordata; class Mammalia; order Chiroptera; family Emballonuridae; genus Saccopteryx; species Saccopteryx leptura. The sequence goes on along the minus strand of NC_089508.1, from coordinate 136,387,747 downwards.
TTATTTTTTGGTTCTTCATTCTGTTCCACAGACCTGTGTGTCTGTGTTTATTCTAGTACCATGCTGTTTTGACAACTATAATCTTGTAGTATAGTTTGATATCATGAAGCATGATACTTCCAAATTTGTTTTTATTTCTGAAGATTTATTTAGCTATATGAGGTCTTTTGTTGTCACATATAGAGTATAATTTGTTTGATCTCTTTGAAAATTTTATTGCTATTTGATAGAGATTGGATTAAATTACAGATTACTAGGGGTAATATGGACATTTTAATGTTGTTAATTCTTCCTATCCATAAACTTTTTATTTATTTGTTTTATTTTTAATTTCTTTTTAATGTTCTATAATATTCTGAGTAAAGGTCTTTTACCTCCCTGATTAAATTTATTCCTAGATATTTTTTAATGCAATTGTAAGTGAATAAATAATTTTTAAGTTTCTTTTCTCATAGTTTTGTTATTGGTATATAAAAATGTAACTGAGCCTAACCAGGTGGTGGTGCACTGGATAGAGCATTGGACTGAATACAGAGGACATAGGTTCAAAACCTCAAGGTCGCTGGCTTGAGCATAGGTTCATCTGGTTTGAGCACAGTTCACCAGCTTAAACTCAAGGTCACTGGCTTGAGCAAGGGGTCACTCAGTCTGCTGTAGCCGCCTGGTCAAGGCACATATGAGAAAGCAATCAATGAACAACTAAGGTGACACATGGAGAATTGATGCTTTTCATCTTTCTCCCTCCCTGTCTGTCTGTCCCTATCTGTTCCTCTCTATATATATCTCTCTGCCTGTGTCACCAAAAAAAAAATGCAACTGATTTCTGAATATTAATTTTGTAATTTGTTGCTTTACTGAATTTATTTATCAGTTCTAGAAGTTTTTTGATAGAATCAAGGGTATTCTGCAAGCAATATCATGTCATCAGCCAATAATGACAGTTTTACTTCTTCCTTTCTAGTTTGGGTGCCTTTTATTTTATTTTCTTGCATAATTTTTATGGCTGGGACAAACAATAGTATGTTAAATAGAGGAGGTGAAAGTAGACACCCTTATCATGTTTCTGATTGGAAGGACAATGTTTTTAGCTTTTCACCATTGTTTACGTTAGCTGTGAACTTGCAATCTATGGCCTTTTTTATGGTGATATATATTTCCTCCATTCCCACTTTGCTAAGGGTGTTTTTTTTATCATAAATGAATGCCAGATTTCATCAGATGCTTTTTTTTTGTCATCAATAATTTTCATCCTTTATTTTCTTTATTTTGTGTATGATATTAATTTGCAGATATTAAACCCACTTTGCATCCCTGGAATAAATAACACTGATCAAGGTATATGGTCTTTCTAATATATGACTGAATTCACTGTGCTAATATTTTGTTAGAACTTTTAAATAAATGTTTATCAGAGTCATTGGCCTATATTTTATTTTGTAATATCTTTGACCAGTTTTAAAATCAGAGTAATACAAGCTTCTTAAAATAAGCTTGGACATTTTTACTAGTCTTAAGTTTTTTAAAATAGTTTGAGAAAAATAGATGATAATTCTTCTTTAAATGTTTGGTATAATTTACCTGGGAAGCCATCTGGTCTAGAACTTGTGTTTGGTGAGAAATATTTTTATAATAAATTATCTTTATTTAGAAAATTAGGTGACATTGATCAACAAGAAGACATAGATTTCCGGTAAACATTGCCACAGCATTTGAACAGTCAATTATGTTGTATAACCATCACTCTAAGTCAAACCATTTCCGTCACCTGATATCTGTCATTCTTTACTCTCTTCCCCTAACTCCCTCCTTTCACCCCTTCTTACTACTTCTAGTAACCACTGCACTCTTAACTATGTCCATAAATCTTAATCTTGTATCCCACCTATGTGTGAAATCATATAGTTTTAATTTTTTCTGATATACATATTTCACTCAGTATAATGTTCTCAAAATCAATACACATTGTTGTAAATGATACTATGCCATCATTTCTTATGGCTGAGTAGTATTCCATTGTTCTATGTACAACATCTTCTTTATCCAACCCTCTATCAAAGGACAGTTTGGTGTTTCCATGTCTTGGCTACTGTGAACAATGCTGCAATGAACATGGGGATTCATGTGTCTCTATGTACTAAATTTTTTAGTTTGAGGGGTAAATACTTAGTAGAGAGATTACTGGGTCAAATGGAAGATTTACTCTTCATTTTTTGATGAAACACCATACATTCTTCTATACTGACTGTACCAGTTTACATTTCTACAAACAGTGAATAAGGGTTCCTTTTTCTCCTCAGCCTCTCCAACACTTGTTATTCCCTGTCTTGTTACATAATTGCCAATCTCAAAAGTGTGGGGTGGTATCTCATTATACTTTTGATTTGCATTTCTTGAATAGCTAATGAAGATGAGCAACTTTTTATATATCTGTTGGCCATTTGTATGTCTTCTTGGAAGAAATGTCTGCTCATGTCATCTCCCAATTTTTTAATTGAATTGCTTGCTTACTTGTTACTGAGCTTTGTGAGTTCTTTATGTATCAGGGTTCGGGAAACTTTTTGGCTGAGAGAGCCATGAACGCCACATATTTTAAAATGTAATTCTGTGAGAGCCATACAATGACCCATGTATGTTATGCATTATCCAATAAAAATTTGGTGTTGTCCCAGAGGACAGCTGTGATTGGCTCCAGCCACCCGCAACCATGAACATGAGTGGTAGGAAATAAATGGATTGTAATACATGAGAATGTTTTCTATTTTTAACGTTATTATTTTTTTATTAAAGATTTGTCTGCGAGCCAGATGCAGCCATCAAAAGAGCCACATCTAGCTCGCAAGCCATAGGTTCCCAACCCCTGTTATATATTTTGGATATTAACCTCTTATCTGTGCTATTGTTTGCAAATATCATCTCCCATTTATTTGGCTGCCTATTAATTTTGTTGTAAGTTTCTTTTGCTGTGCAGAAGTTATTAGTTTGATATAGTCCAATTTATTTATTTTTAGCTTTACTTACCTTGCCTTTAGGGTCAAATTCATAAATTATTCTCTATGGCCAAGGTCCATAATTTTAGAACCTATGTTTTTTTCTATGTAATTTATTGTTTTAGATCATATATTTTGGTCTTTAATCTATTTTGAATTAATTTTTGTACAGGGGGACAAACTGTAGTCAAGTTTCAATCTTTTGCATGTGGCTTTCCAATTTTCTTAGCACCATTGATTGAAGAGGCATTTTTTCTCCATTTTGTGTTTTTGGCTCCATTGTTGAAGATAATTTGTTCATATATAAGTGGGGGTTTTTTGGCCTCTCAATTTTGTTCCATTGGTCTTTAAGTCTGTTTTTCTGCTAATACCATGCTGTTCTGATTATCATGGCTCCATAGTATAATTTGAAGTCTGGTAGTGTGATACCTCCAGGTTTATTCATTTTCTTTAGGATTGCTTTGGCTATTTGGGGCTTTTTATGGTTCCATACCAACCTGGTAAATTTTTGTTCCATTATTTTAAAAAATGACTTTAAAATATTGATGGAGATTGGGATATAGGCTATTTTAGCTATGTTGATTCTTTCAATCCATGAACAAAGAATATTTTTTCAGTTTATTGAGTTTTGTTTCATTTCTTTTAATATTTTTTATTTTTCAGTATATAGATCCTTCACATCCCTTGTTAAGTTGATTCCTAGGTAATTAATTTTTTTCTTACAACTTTAAAAGGAATTGTTTTTTCTTAGTTAATTTTCTGAAGTTTCATTGTTGGCATATAGAAAAGCAGAAGAGTTTTGTATATTGATTTTGTATTCTGCCACTTCATGGTAGTGGTTTATAAGACATTTTTGGTGAAGTCTTTGGGGTTTTCTCTATACAAGATCATGTCATCTGCAAAAAGTGATAACTTTACTTCTACTTTCACAATATGAATGCTTTTTATTTCTTTCTCTTACATGATCTTTCTGTCTAAAACTTCCAGAACTATGTTGAATAAGAGTGGAGAGAGTGGGCAGCCTTGTCTCATTCCTGATTTTAGGGGAAAAGTTTTTTTCCACCATTAAATATGAAATTAGCTGATAGTATGTCATATTATGGCCTTTATTATGTTGATATACTTTCCTTCTTTTTAGATTTTAATGAGTGTTTAAACATAAAGGAATATTGTATCTTATCAAATGCCTTTTCTGCATCTATTGATAGGATCATATGGGTTGTGTTTTTGTATGTTAATGTGGTGTGTTACATTGATCAATTTCCACATATTGAACCATCTTTGTGCTCAAAGAATAAATCCCATTTGATCATGATATCTTATTTTTTAATGTGCTGTTGTATTTGATTTGCTAGTATTTTGTTTAGGAGTTTTGCATCTGTATTCATTAGCGATATTGTTCGGTATTTTGTATGTGTGTGTGATTTGGTATTATTAGGATATATTCCTAAAACTGGGATAGCTGGATCAAAAGGCAGTTCTATTTTTAAGTTTTTGAGGAAACCCCATACAGTTCTTCACAGTGGCTGCACAAGTCTGCATTCCCACCAACAGTGCAGGAGGGTTCCCTTTTCTCCACATCTTTGCCAGCACTTACTGTGTATTGTTTTGTTAATGTGTGCCATTCTGACAGGTGTGAGGTGATATCTCAATGTGGTTTTAATTTTCATTTCTCTGATGATTAGTGATGTTGAACATTTTTTTATATGCCTATTGGCCATTTATATGTCCTCATTGGAGAAGTGTCTGTTCAATTCTTTTGCCTATTTTTTAATTGGATTGTTTACCTTCCTGATGTTGAGTTTTAGATGTTCTTTACAAATTTTTGTTATTAATGCCTATTAGATGTATTGGTGAATATGTTCTCCCATTGTGTGTGTTGTCTTTTTATTTTCTTTATGGTGTCTCTTGCTATACAAAAGCTTTTTAGTTTGATATAGTTCCATTTATTTATTTTGTCCTTTATTTCACTTGCCCATGGAGATATACTGACAAAAATGTTGCTACGAGAGATATCGAAGAGTTTCCTGTCTATGTTTTCTTCTTAGATGTTTATGGTTTCATGACTTACATTTAAGTCTTTTATCCACTTTGAGTTTATTTTTGTGAATGGTGCAACTTGGTGGTCTAGTTTCATTTTTTTTTGCATGACCTGTCCAATTTTCCCAACACCATTTATTAAAGAAACTGTCTTTACTCCACTGTATGCTCTTACCTCCTTTGTCAAATGTAAATTGACCATAAATGTGTGAGTTTATTTTGGGTTCTTTGTTCTGTCTCATTGATCTGTATCCTGTTCTTATGCCATTACCAAGTGTTTTGAGTACAATGACCTTGTAGTACAATGACTTGATATCAGAAAGTGTGATACCTCCCACCTAATTCTTCATTTTCAAGATTGCTAAAGCTATTTGTTTTTTTATTTTTTTGGATCCATATAAAATTTTGGAATATTTGTTTTAATACCTTTGAAGTATGCCATTGGTATTTTAATAGAAAGTGCATTGAATTTATAGATTGCTTTGGGTAATATAGACATTTTACTGATGTTTACTCTTCCAATCCATGAACACGGTTTATGCTTCCATTTGTTTGTATCTTCCTTGATTTGTTTTATCAATGTTTTATAATTTTTTGAGTACAAGTCTTTTAACACTTTTGTTATATTTACTCCTAGGTACTTTATTTTTGTTGTTGTTGTTGTTGCAATAGTGAAGGAAATTGTTTCCTTAATTTCTGTGTCAGATGGTTTATTGTTGATGTATAAAAATGCCACTGATTTTTGAATATTAATTTTATATCCTGCCACCCTGCCTAATTTATTTTTAAGGATAAGTAGTATTGTGACTGAGACTTTAGGGTTTTCATGTCATCAGCAAATAATGATAGTTTTACTTTTAAAAGTTGGATGCCTTTTAATTCTTCTTGTCTGATTTCTGTGTCTAAGACTTCCAGAACTATGTTGAATAAGAGTTAAGAAAAGGGACACCCCTGTCTTGTTCCTGATCTTAAGAATATTGCTTTTAATTTTGCACATTGAGTATGATGTTGGCCGTAGATTTGTCATAAATGGCCTTTATCATGTTGAGGTATGTTCCCTGTATTCCCACTTTGCTGAGAGTTTTGATCATAAATGGGTGCTGGATTTTATCATATGCTTTTTCTGCATATATTGATATAAACATGTGATTTTTTATCCTCTTTGTTTACGTGATGAATCACATTGATTGATTTGTGAATATTGTACCAGTCTTGCCTCCCCAGAATAAATCCCACTTTATCATAATGTATGATCTTTTTCAGGTATTACTGGATTCAGTATGCTAATATTTTGTTGAGAATTTTAGCATCTAAGTTTATCAGGGATATTGGCCTATACTTATCTTTCTTTGTAGTGTCTGTGCCTGGTTTTGAATGAGGATTATGCTTGCCTCATGAAGGGAGATAGGAAGTCTTCCCTCCTCTTGAATTTTTTTGAAATAACTTGAGAAATATAGGTGTTAGTTCTTTTTTGAATATCTGGTAAAATTTGCCTGTGAGGCCATCTGGCCCAGGACTTTAATTTGCTGGGAGCTTTTTTTATAATTGTTTCAAATTCATTGTTGTAATTGATATGTTTAGGTTTTCTGATTTTTTCAGAATGAGTTTTACAAGATTATATGTTTTTAGGAATTTGTCCATTTCACCTAAGTTGTCCAATGTTTTGACATACGGATCTTCATTGTATTTTCTTACAGTCTTTTGTATTTCTGCAGTGTCAGTTTTCCTTCTCCACTTTTATTTCTAATTCTATTTATTTGAGTCCTCTCTCTTTTTTTCTTGATGAGTCTGGTTAAAGGTTCATCAATCTTGTTCACCTTTTCAAAGAACCAGCTCTTGGTTTCACTAATCTTCTATATTGTTTTTTTAACCTCTATATCATTTATTTTTTGCTCTGATCTTTATTATTTCCTTTTGTTTACTTTCTCTGGGCTGTGTTTATTGTTCTTTTTCTGTCTTTTATATGCATGGTTAAGTTATTTATTTCATCTCTTTCTTGCTTCTTAAGATCTGCTTGTAATGCTATAAACTTCCCTCTAAGAACTGCTTTAGCTGTGTCCCATCAAATTTGAGTAATTGTATGTTCATTTTTATTTGTTTCAAGAAAATTTTTTATTTCTTCCTTCATCTCGTTTTTAACCCATTTACTAATAACATGATATTTAGCCTCTAAGTTTTTGAATGTTTTTTAGTTTTTCTATAGTAGTTGATTTCTAGTTGCATGCCATTGTAATCAGAGAAGATGCTTGATATGATTTCAATCTTCTTAAATTTATTGAGACTTGTTTTGTGTTTTAACAGGTTCTATCCTAAAGAATGTACCATGAGCCCTTGAAAAGAATGCATATTTTGCTGCTCTGATGTGAAATGCTCTGAAGATATCACTTAAATTCAGTTTATCTAGAGTGCCATTTAAAGTAAAAAAGGCATCCTTGAGATCTAGGACCATGAAGTGAGTGGTGTCTGATGGATTGTGTGACAGTAATGTGTAAGGATTAGAAACTACTGGATGAAGGGGAACTATTGTATCACTCATTAGGCATAAGTCTTGTATAAGGTGATAAGCTCCTGAAAGTTTTTGAACAGGAAGGATGGGGGTATTGCGGGGAAAGTCCATGGAGATGAGTAAGCCTTGGTTTAAAAGGCGAGTAAGAGAGAGGGAAGATGGCAGCAGAGTATGCAGACACACAGACTCCCAGTTCTCACCATAAAACTAAAATACAAATCAATTTAGAAATAATCAGGATGAAAAACCAACTCTGGACTACAAGAACAGCTCTCAAAAACCAAGGAGAAAAGAAGAAGGCACAACAAAACTGTTAGAGAGTGCCTGAATCTCCCCTGCTAACAGAAATGAAGGGGGGGTGAGGCTGAGAGCACAGAGGGGCTCTCACTCCAGGGAAAAGAGCAGAAAAAACTGTTTACAGCCATTTGCCTGGTGACCAGGGAGCAAGGTGTGTTGAAAGGACGAGCTTGTATTGCAAGACGAAAAGGGAGAGAGAGGGACTGATGGTGAGGGGCAGAGGAATGCAGAGGATGACCTAAAAAGCTGACTCATTCAGTGCTGGAGGCAACCATAGCTGGGGAAGGGACTGATCCTTCCACATAAAACAAGATAAAAGTGCTTGGGGATCACAGATCTCTAGACATCTCTCCAGCTACAATAAGTGCAACAAGACACAGCTGAAAACAAGAAGTGAGGAGGAGGGGCAGTAACTCAGGTCTCCATGGAGATCTGAGATACACCTTCGACTACCAAAGCTGAGAAAACACCCTGCCCCCAAAGAGATTACCTGGTAGAAGCAGCCTACAGAGTCTCAAGTTACACACAGCTCATTCCTGGATACAGTTTCAAGGAAGCCCCCTGCTGAGATCAGTAAAAAAGACTATCACCTGTTAAAAAAACAAAAAAATCAAGACTTCAAAGCGGCCCAAATCCAAAAGTGGATTAAAAATAATAGATGATGCCAGTGCAAGAAGTCCTAGAAATAACACAATTGAAAACCGGAGGCAGACAACACCAAGCCTAGACCCAACCACTTCTACAAACAAAACACAGACATAATGATAAGACAAAGATGTGCAATCCAAATGAAACCACAACAGAAACCTTCAGGAGATAAACTGAGTGATATGGAAATAACCAAACTTCCGGTAGCAAAGTTAAAATAATGATTGTAAAAATGCTTATGGATCTTAAAACAACAATGGATGGTCATTATGAACACCTAAATAAAGAAACAGCAAGTATAAAAAAGAATATTGAAATATTAAAAAAGAATCAGTTGGAGATGACACAACAATATCAGACATGAAGACAAAAATGAAAGGAATTAAAAACAGGATAGATAGAGTTGAGGATTGAATCAGCAAGTTGGAGGACAACTTGAATGAAGACAAAAAAGCTGAAAAGAAAAAAGAAAAGAGATTCAAAAAGTCTGAGGAAACTCTTAGCTCTGTGACAACATGAAGAGAAATAACACCCGTATCATAGGGTTTCCTGAAGAAGAAGAGAAAGAAGAAGGGATAGAGACTTTGTTCAATCATATCATAGCTAAAAACTTCCCTAAATTAATGCAGGAGAAACTCTCACAAGTTCAAGAAGCACAGAGAAATCCATTAAAGAGAAACCCAAAGAAACCTACACCAAGATACATCATAAGAGAAAATATTAAAAACTGCAAGAGAAAAAAAAAGCTATCAGCTACAAAGGAGCCCCCAAAAGGATGACATCCTACTTCTCAACAGAAACACTTGAGGCCAGAAGGGAATGGCAAAAAATATTCAAAGTAAAGCAAAACAAGAAACTACAACCAAGACTACTTTATCCAGAAAGGCTATCAATTAAAGTTGAAGGAGAAATAAAAAGCTTTCCAGAAAAAAAAACTTAAGGAATTCATTACAACCAAACCAATGCCTCAGGAAATGTTAAGGGGCCTGTTTTAAACAGATCAAAGTGGGAAAGGAATATACCAAAAGATAAATACAGCTTTAAAGAATAAAATGGCAATAAACAACTACATATCAATAATAAACTTAAATGTAAATGCATGAAATGATCCAATCAAAAGACAGGGTAGCTGCATAGAAAAGAAAATAGGACCTGTACATATGCTGTCTACAAGAGACACACCATAAAATGAAAGATGCACATAGATTGAAGGTAAAAGAATGGAAAAAAAATTTCAAGCAAATGGAAATGAAAAAAAAGCTGAAGTAGCAATACTTATATCAGACAAAATGGACTTTAAAGAAAAGAATATAGTAAGAGATAAAGAAGGCCACTGCATAATGATAAAGGGAGTAATTCAGCAAGGAGATATAACAATTATAACTATGTACCTAATATAGGAGCACCTAAATATATAAAGCAGACTTTGATGGATATAAAGAGTGAGATCAACAGCAATACTATAATAGTAGGGGATTTCAATACCCCACTAACATCACTAGATAGATCCTCAAGAAAGAAAATTAACAAAGAAACAGCAGACTTAAAAGACACACTAGATCAACTTGATTTAATATATATCTTCAGAACCTTTCACCCTAAAGCAGCAGAATATGCATTCTTTTCAAGTTCTCATGGTACATTCTCTATGATAGACCACATGTTAGGGCACAAAAGTGGTCTCAACAAATTTAAGAAGATTGAAATCATATCAAGCACTTTCTCTGATCACAATGGCATGAAACTAGAAATGAACCAAAGCAGAAAAACTCAAAAATTCTCAAACACATGGAAACTAAATAGCAGGTTCTTAAATAATGAATGGATTAAGAATGAGATAAAAGAAGAAATAACAAAATTTCTAGAAACAAAGGATAATGAGCATACAACAACTCAAAATTTATGGGACACAGCAAAAGAAATACTGAGAGGGAAGTTCATAGCACTACAGGCACATTTCAAGAAAACAAAAAAAAGCTCAAATAAACAACATAACCCTGCATCTAAAAGAAGTAGAAAAAGAACAGCAAGTAAAGCCTAAATGTAGTAGAAGAAAAGAAATAATAAAGATCAGAGCAGAAATAAATGACATAGAGGCTAAAGAAACAATACAGAGGATCAATAAAACTAGGAGCTGGTTCTTTGAAAAGGTAAAAAAAAAATCAATGAACCTTTAATTAGACTCACCAAGAAAAAAAGAGAGAGGACTCAAATAAATAAAATTAGAAATGATAGTGGAGAAATAACAACTGACACAACAGAAATACAAAATATTGTAAGAAAATACTTTGAAGAACTGTATGCTAAAAAGCTAGAAAACCTAGATGAAATGAACAAATTCCTTGAAACATACAATCTTCCAAAAATCAATCTGGAAGAATCAGAAAACCTAAACAGACTGATTACACCAAATGAGATCGAAACAGTTATCAAAAAACTTTCAACAAAGAAAAGTCCAGGGCCAAATGGCTTCACAAGTGAATTCTACCAAATATTCAAAGACGAACTAACTCCTATCCTCCTCAAGCTATTTCAAAAAACTCAAGAGGAAGGAAGACTTTCAAGCTCCTTTTATGAGGCTAGCATAATTCTGATTTCAAAACCAGGCAAAGACAACACAAAAAAAAAATTATAGGTTAATATCCCTGAAGAATATAGATGCTAAAATCCTCAACAAAATATTATCATACTGGATCCAATAATATATGGAAAAAATCATACACCATGATCAAGTGGGATATATTCTGAGGAAGTAAGGCTAGTACAATGTTCGCAAATCAATCAATGTGATTTATCACATAAACAAAAGGAAGGAGAAAAACCACATGATAATTTCAATAGATGCAGAAAAAGCATTAGATATAATCCGGCACCCATTCATGATCAAAACTCTCAGCAAAGTGGGAATACAGGGAACATACCTCAACATGATAAAGGCCATCTATGACAAACCCACAGCCAACATCATACTCAATGTGAAAAAAATAAAAGAAATTCTTTTTAGATCAGGAACAAGGCAGGGGTGCCCCCTTTCACCATTCTTATTCAACATAGTCCTGGAAGTCCTAGCCACAGCAATCAGACAAGAAGACGAAATAAAAGGCATTCAAGTTGGAAAAGAAGAAGTAAAGCTATCATTATTTGCAGATGATATGATATTGTATTTAGAAAACCATAAAGTCACAGTCAAAAAAATACTGGACTTGATAAATGAATTCAGCAAAGTGGCAGGATATAAAATCAATACTCAGAAATCAGAGCCATTTTTATATGCCAAAAATGAACAGTCAGAAAGAGAAATTAATGAAACAATCTCCTTTATTATTACAACCAAAGAAATAAAGTAAATAGGAGTAAATTTAACCAAGGAGACTAAAGACTTGTATTCAGAAAATTATAAAACATTGATAAAAGACATCAAGAAAGATACAAACAAGTGGAAGCATATACCATGCTCATGGTTAGGAAGAGTAAACATCATGAAAATTTCTATATTACCCAAAGCAATCTATAAATTCAATGCAATACCAATGACACTTCAAAGATAGAGATCACATATTTCAAAAATTTATATGGAAACAAAAAAGAACACAAATAGCCTCAGCAATCTTAAAAAAAAGAATAAAGTGGGAGGTATCACACTTCCTGATATCAAGTTATATTACACGGCCATTGTATTCAGAACAGCCTGGTACTGGCATAAGAACAGGCATATAGATCAATGGAACAGAACAGAGAACCCAGAAATAAACCCACAGCTCTATCAACAACTAATATTTGACAAAGGAGGTAAGGAAATACAATGGAGTAAAGACAGCCTCTTTCATAAATGGTGTTGAAAAAATTGGACAGCTACCTGCAAAAAAATAAAACTAGACCACCAGCTTACACCATTCACAAAAATTAACTCAAAATTGATAAAAGACTTAAATGTAAGTCGTGGAACCATAAGCATCTTAGAAGAGAACATAGGCAGTAAGCTCTCCAACTTCACTCGCAGTGATATATTTGCTGATTTATCTCCAAGGGGAAGTGAAATAAAAGACAAGATAAACAAATGTGACTATATCAAACTAAAATGACTTTGCACAGCCAAAGACAATAAGAACAGAATAAAAAGACAAACTACACAATGGGAGAACATATTTGATAGTAAGTCTGATAAGGGGTTAATAACCAAAATTTATAAAGAACTTGTAAATCTCAACACCAGGAAGACAAACAATCCAATCAAAAATGGGAAAAAGAAGTGAATAGACACTTCTCCAAAGAGGATATACAGATAGCCAACAGGCATATGAAAAAATGCTCAACATCACTAATCATTAGAGAAATGCAAACTAAAACCACAATGAGATATAACCTCACACCAGTCAGAATGGCACTCATCAACAAAACAACACAGAATAAGTGCTGGCAAGGATGTGGAGAAAAGGGAGCCCTCCTGCACTGCTGGTGGGAATGCAGACTGGTGCAGACTCTGTGGAAAAACATAACGGACATTCCTCAAAAAATTGAAAATCGAACTGCCGAGAGATGATGTCAGAGTAATGGCGCGGTAGGAAGCTATACCGATAAATCTCCCCCAAAACTCAACAAGATCTTCAACCAGAAACAGAAAAATCTATTCTTGGAGCTCCAGATGTTCTGCAATACACCCAAAGGTATGGTCGAGCGAAAAATTGGCTAAATATATAATCAAACCCCAAAGGAAATAGGGAGTAAGAAAGCTCTGCCTTCTTCACTAACCTAAATAAGGCTGCTTTCACTGGGAACTGAGAGTATAGAAACTGAGGCGGGCAAAGGGGGTGAATAGATCCAGTCCATGGCACAAATGGCCGAACCAGGCTTTGGCACGAAGATCCAAGCTGAGGAAAAACTATGCCTGTGGAAACCAGGGCAATACAAGCTAACACTCACGCCAAACCCAGATAAAGAAAGACAAGCGGGGCAACCATTCACCCTGATCTGGTCAGCGCATGCAGATAGTGGGCGAGAGATTCCTTCGAAAGCCCCGGAAGTGGGCACCCATGTTATCCCACAGAGAGGCAGAGTCAGAGGCCTTTGTGTGGCCTGAAAGCGGAATCTCCAGGCTGCCCAGTGCCCTGAAAAAGCCGCGCATGGGGAGGGAGCGAGAGTCAATTCCAATGCTAGAACTTTTCCATGCGGGCGGAGGTTTCACTCAAAGTGTGAGGCAAAAAAAAAAAAAAAAAGAGTATGAGACAGCCGGCCTGATATCCTGGTCAGCACGACAGAGAGTGGGTAAGAGATTCCTCTGAGCGCCTCGGCAGTGGGCACCTGTGTTACCCCACAGAAAGGCACAGTCAGAGACCTTTGTGTGGGCCAAAAGTGGAATCTCCAGGCTGCCCCAATGCCCTAAAAAAGCTGTGCATGAGGAGGGAGCGAGAGCCAATTCCAATGCTGGAACTTTTCCGTGCGGGAGGGGCTTTCACTCAGAGGGTGAGACTGCCAGCCTGACATCCTAGTCTGCGCATGCAGATAGTGAGCAAGAGATTCCTCTAAGCGCCCAGGGAGTGGGCACCTGCCTGCCCTCCCATGTTACTGCACAGAGTGGCAGAGCCAGAGGTCTTTGAGTGGGGGGAAGCCCCACCTGATTATGCTAGCAGCTCTGACTGATTGAGCCTTTCCCAGAGCCCTGTGCTGAGTGGGAATAGAGTGGGGAGTTGCCAGCACTTTAAGCCTCTTACTATCCAGGCAGAGGCAGCAACAACCCCATAGCTGGATTATCAAGCTACTAATTGAGGAAGGAAAGACTAGGAGAGAGGCTCCAGGACACGGACTCTCTCATTGTTGGAGCCTGCAAATGCTAATAAACCTTGACTACCAATGAGACTGAAGCCAAATATATGACATCTCCATAGATAATTATCAACTGCAAATCTCTACCTAAGCGTAACAAAGGGGCAGAGCCTGGAGTACAGAGTCACTAACCAGGAAGAGGGAGAGGAAAGAAAAAGGAAGAAGATAACCTCTCAAAATCAAGAAAAATTCACAGACTTTATAATTTTTTCCACTTTTTTTTGTTTCCTTCATCTTCTTGTCTTTATTACCTTTTTCTTTCACCTTGGTCCTTTTATTCTCTGCCCATATTATTCTTTCCTCTTCTTAAACTACACTACCCATAAGTGTTACATTTCCATTTCCTTTCTGTTCTTCTTGCTTTCTCTCTATGAGGCTTACACTCCAAAACCCTTAACTCTCTCTCTCTCTCTCTCTCTTTTTTCTTTCTCTTATTTCTCCTTTTCTTTTTTCCCATTTGTTTCTCCCTCTCTATTAGTTTCTTCATTTCCCCTTTAATTTTTCTCTCATTCAATCCTCACTCATAAACAAATTATTTTATTTGAGACTCAAATTTTTTCTTTCTGGCATTTTGGGTGCATTTTACTTGGCTTTTTAACTCATTATCATTCTCCCCAACCCTGGCTCTCCATTCTCTATAGTTTCTGCTTCACTTAATACAATAATACTTTTTTTCTTTTTCCAGTTTTCCTCTTATCCCTCTCATTATATCTCTCAGTCAACCATCACTTATAGGCAAATCATTTTATTCTTAACACAAATTATTTCCTTTATTGCATTTTGTGGGTCCCTACCTACATTATGGCCTTTATCACTTCTCCCCAACTCAGGACCTCCCTTATACATAGTTTTTGTTCCATTTAGCACAATATAATTCACAGTTTATCACGATATATTCTCAATGAGGAGGGGAGAAGAGAAAAAAAATTTAAAATTCTCCTTTTTTTTCTTTCTACTTTTTTACATTTTGTTCTTTATTAATTATCATTAGTGTTAAAACAAAACCATCCTCAGATGCCATTAATAAAAAGGAAATCAAATATCATGGATACAAAAGACAGAGAGGTAGCACAGATAAAAGAGAAAAAATCTATGGAGAAAAATTTAATATATTGGAAACATTGAAGCTAAATGACAGAGAATTTAAAATAAAAATCCTAAAAATACCCAGAGATATACAAAAAACACAGAAAGGCAATTTAGGGAGCTCAGAAAACAACTCAATGAACACAAAGAATATATTACCAAAAAATTGAAACTATAAAAACAAATCAAACAGGGATGAAAAACACAATTCATGAACTGAAAAACGAAGTAACAAGCTTAGCTAATAGAACAGGCCAGATAGAAGGTAGGATTAGTGACATAGAAAACAAGCAACTTGAGGCACAACAGAGAGAAGAAGAAAGAGACTCAAAAATTAAGAAATATGAGAAAGCCCAACATGAATTGTTTGACTCTATCAAAAAGACTAACATAAGAATAATAGGTATATCAGAGGGAGAAGAGATATAAAATGAAATGGAAAACATATTCAAACAAATAATAGATGAGAACTTCCCAAGCCAATGACAATACAACATATCAGAATCTATGGGATGCAGGAAAAGCAGTAATAAGAGGGAAGTTCATATCACTTCACGCATATATGAACAAACAAGAGAGAGAAGAAGTGAAACACTTAACTTCACACCTTAACAAACTGGAAAAAGAAGAAAAAAGACAACCCAAAACCAGCTGAAGAAAGGACATAATAAAAATCAGAGCAGAAATAAATGAAATAGAAAACAGAAAAACTGTAGAAAAAATTAATAGAACAAGGAGCTGGTTCTTTGAAAAGATCAACAAAATTGACAAACCCTTGGCAAGACTTACCAAGGAAAAAAGAGAAAGAACTCATATAAACAAAATCCAAAATGGAAGAGGAGATATCACCATGGACATCATAGATATACAAAGAATTATTGTAGAATACTATGAAAAACTTTATGCCACTAAATTCAACAACCTAGAAGAAATGGATAAATTCCGAGAATAATACAACCTTCCTAGACTGAGTCAAGAAAAAGCAGAAAGCTTAAACAGACCTATTAGTGGAGAAAAAATAGAAAAAACCATTAAAAATCTCCCCAAAAATAAAAGTCCAAGCCCAGAAGGCTATACCAGCAAATTCTATCAAACATTCAAAGAAGACTTGGTTCCTATTCTACTCAAAGTCTTCCAAAAAATTGAAGAAGAAGCAATACCTCCAAACACATTTTATAAGGCCAACATAACACTCATACCAAAACCAGGCAAGGATGGCACAAAAAAAAAAAAAAACTACAGGGCAATATCTCTAATGAATACAGATGCTAAAATACTAAACAAAATACTAGCAAATCAAATACAACAACATATTAAAAAAATAATACATCATGATCAAAAGGGATTCATCCCAAAATTTCAAGGATGGTTCAACATACGTAAAACGGTTAACATAATACACCATATCAACAAAACAAAGAACAAAAACCACATGATCTTATCAATAGATGCAGAAAAGGCGTTTGATAAAATACAACACAATTTTATGTTTAAGACTCTCAACAAAATGGGTATAGAAGAAAAATATCTCAACATGATAAAGGCCATATATGATAAAGCATCAGCTAACCTCATATTAAATGGCACAAAACTGAAGGCGTACCCCCTTAAATCAGGAACAAGACAATGTTGCCCACTCTCTCCACTCTTATTTAATGTGGTACTAGAGGTTCTAGCCAGAGCAATCAGACAAGACAAAGAAATAAAAGGCATCCATATCAGAAAAGAAGAAGTAAAGGTATCACTTTTTGCAGATGATATGATCCTATACATCGAAAACCCCAAAGAATCCACAAAAAGACTACTAGAAACAATAAGCCAATACAGTAAGGTCGCAGGATACAAAATTAACGTACAAAAGTCAATAGCCTTTCTATATGCCAACAATGAAACATTTGAGAACAAACACAAAAGAATAATCCCCTTCACAATTGCAGCAAAAAAAATAAAATACCTAGGAATAAACATAACAAAGAATGTAAAGGACTTATATAATGAAAACTATAAACCAAACCATTGTTAAGGGAATTCAAAAAAGATATAATGAGATGGAAGAATATTCCTTGTTCTTAGGTTAGGAAGAATAAATATAATCAAGATGGCCATACTATCTGAAGCAATATACAAATTTATTGCAATTCCCATCAAAATTCCAATGACATTTTTTAAAGAAATGGAGCAAAAAATTATCAGATTTATATGGAACTATATAAAAACCCGAATAGCCAAAGCAAACCTAAAGAAAAAGAATGAAGCTGGGGGCATTACAATACCTGACTTCAAACTATATTATAGGGCCACGACAATCAAAACAGCATGGTATTGGCAGAAAAATAGACACTCAGACCAATGGAACAGAATAGAAAACCTAGAAATAAAACCACATATATATAGTCAAATAATTTTTATAAAGGGGCCAACAACACACAATGGAGAAAAGAAAGCCTTTTCAACAAATGGTGCTCGGATAACTGGAAAGCCACATGCAAAAGAATGAAACTGGACTACAGTTTGTCCCCATTTACTAAAATTAACTCAAAATGGATAAAAGATCTAAACATAAGACCTGAAACAGTAAGTACATAGAAGAAGACATAGGTACTAAACTCATGGACCTGGGTTTTAAGGAGCATTTTATGAATTTGACTCCACAGGCAAGAGATGTGAAGGCAAAAATAAAGGAATGGGACTACATCAGACTAAGAAGTTTTTGCTCAGCAAGAGAAACTGATAACAAAATAAACAGACAGCCAACTAAATGGAAAATGATATTTTCAAACAACAGCTCAGATAAGGGCCTATTATCCAAAATTTACAAAGAACTCATAAAACTCAACAAGAAATAAACAGACAATCCAATAAAAAATTTGGAAGAGGACATGAACAGACACTTCTCCCAGGAAGAAATACAAATAGCCAACAGATATATGAAAAGATGCTCATATTCTTTAGTTACTAGAGAAATGCAAATCAAAAGTGCAATGAGATACCACCTCACACCGGTTAGATTCAGTATTATTAGCAAGACAGGTAATAGCAAATGTTGGAGAGGCTGTGGAGAAAAAGGAACCATCATTCACTGTTGCTAGGAATGTAAAGTAGTACAACCATTTTGGAAGAAAGTATGGTGGTTCCTCAAAAAACTGAAAATAGAACTACTAAGGTTCTAGACCCAGCAATCCCTCTACTGGGTATATACCCCCAAAACTCAGAAACATTGATACGTAAAGACACATGCAGCCCCATGTTCATTGCAGCATTGTTCACAGTGGCCAGGACATGGAAACAACCAAAAATCCCATCAATAGATGACTGGATAAAGAAGATGTAGCACATATACACTATGGAATACTACTCAGCCATAAGAAATGACATCGGATCATTTACAGCAAAATGGTGGGATCTTGATAACATTACACGAAGTGAAATAAGTAAATCAGAAAAAACCAGGAACTGCATTATTCCATACGTAGGTGGGACATGAAATTGAGACTAAGAGACGTTGATAAGAGTGTGGTGGTTATGGGGGGAGGGGGAAAAGGGAGAGGGAAAGGGGAGGGGGAGGGGTACAAAGAAAACTAGATAGAAGGTGACAGAGGACAATCTGACTTTGGGTGATGGGTATGCAACATAATTGAACAACAAGATAACCTGGACATGTTTCCTTTGAATATATGTATCCTGATTTATTGATGTCACCCGATTAAAAAAATAAAATTATAAAAAAAAAAGAAAATTGAACTGCCTTTTGACCCAGCTATTTCACTTTTAATAATATACCCCAAGGACACCATAGAACTGCTCCAAAAGGAGAAATGCACCCCCATGTTTGTGGCAGCATTATTTACAATGGTGAAGATCTGAAAAAAACCCAAGTGTCCATCAGAGGACGAGTGGATTAAAAAGCTTTGGTACATATATACTATGGAATACTACTCAGCCACAAGAAATGATGACATCAGATCATTTACAATAATATGGATGGACCTTGATAACATTATACTGAGTGAAATAAGTAAATCAGAAAAAGCTAAGACTATATGAATCCATATATAGATGGGACATAAAAATGAGACTCAGAGACACAAACAAGAATGTGATTGTAACAGGGGTGGGAGGATGGGGCAGGGAAGGAGAGAGAGGCAGTGGGGGGAGGGGAGGAGCACAAAGAAAGCCAGATAGAAGGTGGTGGAAGACAATTTGACTTTGGGTGAGGGGTATAAAGCATAATCAAAAGTCAAAATAATCTGGAGATGGTTTCTCTCAACATATGTACCCTGATTTATCAATGTCACTGCATTAAATTTAATTATAAAACAGAGGTGAGTAATTATTGGTTTAAGGCCCTGGCAGTGACTTGCTGAAATACAGAATTGAGGCCTAGTTGAAAATTGGGAGGGATTCTTTAAGCAGATATGTACAGGCATTGCTACCACAGGAGTAGAAGTGTTCCAGACCTGAGGGTTGACAACATCTGGTTGAATAGGGGGTGTGATTGGGTTAGGGTGATCTGTGGTAGTGGGAGAGCCTTCTGTCAGGCATGCTAGAGTAGGTGGGAGGATGCTGTCAGCTGGATAGTGGCTCCGAGACTGTGTAGAATATCTCGACCCAGAAGGGGTACAGGGCATGATGGCATGACTAAGAATGAGTGTGAAAGGGGGATTACATCCAAACTGCATGTCAGAGGTGGTGTGCGAAGAGGAGAAGTAGGGGTCCCATTCACTCCCATAACCAAGGCCTGTGATGGAACTAGAAGTCCAGAGTATGAAGGCAAAACAGAAAACGTAGCCCCAGTGTCCACAATAAATAATATGGACTTACCTGCTACCTGTAGCATCACCCTTGGCTCAGAGAGAGTAATGGGGTTCTCCGAGCCTGGGCCGCATCAGTGGTCTGCAAGGCCTAAGAATTCAAAGGATGGCCCCACCTGGCTAGTTTGGCCTCCCATCTGAGCAGCCTATCCTCCACGTAGAGACATCGAGGATGAACCTGCTGCCAAAGGGGGACAATCGCTCCAGCAGTGACTGGTCTGCTAGCACTTAGGGCAGGGTTTAGTGGGCGGCCTTGGGCAGGGGCACTGCCAGGACCGATGACCCTTTTTGCCACACTTAAAGCAAGCTCCTGGTGGGGATCCTCTTGGTGGCCCGGACTTAGGTCGAGCACCTTCTGTGCCTTGCCCTTGATGCTCTGCCGGCCTTAGAGCTGCCACAAGGGCCTGGGTTTAAAGTGATACCTTCTGCTGCATGTGGGCCCGGCATTCAGCCTTGGCCTGTTCCTACTAGTTGGGACCATTAGAAACTTTAAATGCCATGGTCACAGGTCCTGGATAGGGGTTAGGGGGTTGAGAATAAGAGGAGGAGGGGCTCGTGGGGAGCCCGGCACCCAGATCTGGCAGGAAATGCTGGAGCTACAGGCAGGACAGGACCAGAACTTCCTGCAAGAAAATTGGGGACCTGCAAACTGGTGTAAGAGCCAATAGTAGGTGGAGAAAGGCCTGACAGAGGAGGGGTTTAAGAACACAGTGGAGAAGGGAAAGGCCCCTGACCAGCAGGGGAGGAGAAAGAGAGATGGTAGTGGTGAATAAGAAACAGGATTTTGCAAAGGGAGGGGAGAGAGCTCTCAGAGAGAAGAGACCTGAGCGCAAAAGAGGTCCACAGAGGAACAAGAGAGGTCCCAAGAGAGGGGTGCCCCCGGGGGTCAGACAGGAGAGAGAGAGAGTTCGGAGTCCACAGAGAAGAAAATATCAGGAGTGGAGGTTTTAGGTGAGGTTTCTCTGGCCAGAAAAAAGGCCTGCATGGTGGAACAGGCGGCACAGAGATTAAGGACGGGTGCGCGAATAATTGGAAGCCATGTATGGAAGAAATCTCCAATCAGTTTCCAGCTTTTTTGGTGATAGTTAAATTGGTGAGGGTGTTAAAACTGAAAGTCCCTTCAGGAGGCTAATTCAGTGGGTTCTGTGGCCTGGCCACAGCAGAGAAGAAGAACAGTTTCTTCTTCTTTAGGGAAGGAGATACCTGTGCCTCCACAGCTGCCCTCAGTCCTCGGAGTGGTCAGATTTGAGTGTCAGTGTCCTAAAACTCAAGCTTTGGCCATGGATGGAAAAGGTAAAGGGGATATGCTTGGGACGTCTCCACAAGCACAAGTACTTGGAACGGAAAGACTTCCCTGATGTAGCTATGGTTTCAGACAGGGATTCTCGGTGGAACGAACTGAAGGGAAGGCTGGAGGCAGGGGACTTACCACACCATGTGCCAAAGTGGGTGGAAGGTTGGAGGTCTTGGTTCTTTCTCAGAGGGGACGGGGAGAGGAGCGGTCCTTGTGGATTTTTAACTCCTCCTGGGTTTTTGGCACCAAAATGTAAAATATTTTTCCCTGCCAAGAAGGAAGGAAGGGCCAGAGCCACAAAGTATGGAATAGTAAAAGGCTTTATTGAGTACAGAGCACATCCCACCCAGTGAGGTTCCCTGCCCTGAGGAAAGATGGAGGCCAGGGAAGTCACACATGGAGAGACCGCATGGGCAAATTTAAACAATCTAGAAAAATTGGATAAATTCCTAAAAAAATACAACATTTCTAGACTGAGTCATGAAGAAACAGAAAGCCTAAACAGACCAATTAGCAGTGAGGAAATAAAAAAAAACTATTAAAAACCTCCCTAAAAATAAAAGTCAAGGCCCAGATGGTTATACTAGTGAATTCTATCAAACATTCAAAGAAAACTTGGTTTCTATTCTACTGAAAGTCTTCCAAAAAAAATTAAAGAAGAAGCAATACTTCCAAACACATTTTATGAGGCCAACATAACCCTCATACCAAAACCTGGCAAGAACGGCACAAAATTACAGACCAATATATCTAATGAATACAGATGCTAAAATACTAAACAAAATACTAGCAAATCAAATACAACAACATACTTTAAAAAATGATACATCATGATCAATTGGGATTCATCCCATAATCTCAAGGATGGTTCAACATACATAAAACAGATAAGGTAATACACCATATCAACAAAATAAAGAACAAAAATCACATGATCCTATCAATAGATGTAGAAAAGGTATTCAATAAAATACAACACAATTTTATGTTGAGGATACTCAACAAAATTGGTATAGAAGAAAAATATCTCAACATGATAAAGGCCATATATATAAACCACCAGCTAACACCATATTAAATAGCATAATAGTGAGGACTTTTCCCCTTAAATCAGAAACAAGACAGGATTGTTTACTCTCTCCACTCTCATTTAACATGGTGCTAAAAGTTCTAGCCAGAGCAATAAGACAAGATAAAGAAATAAAAGGCATCCATACCAGAAAAGAAGTAAAGGTATCACTTTTTGCAGATCATATGATCCTATACATCGAAAACCCCAAAGACTCCACAAAAAGATTACTAGAAACAAGAAACTAATACAGTAAGGTCGCAGGATACAAAATTAATATACAAAAGTCCATTGCCTTCCTATACGCCAACAATGAAACATTAGAAAATGAACTCAAAAAAAGAATCACCTTCACGATTGCAACAAAAAATAAAATAAAATACCTAGGAATAAACATAACAAAGTGTAAAGGACCTATATAACGAAAACTACAAAGCATTGTTAGGGGAAATCAAATAAGATACAATGAAATGAAAAAATACTCCTTGTTCTTGGATAGGAAGAATAAACAATCAAAATGGCCATATTACCCAAAGCAATATACAAATTTAATGCAATTCCCATCAAAATTCCAATGACAGGTTTTAAAGAAATGGAACAAAAAATCATCAGATTTATATGGAAGCATATAAAACCCCGAATAGCCAAAGCAATCCTAAGGAAAAAGAATGAAGCTGGGGGCATTACAATACCTGACTTTAAACTATATTATAGGGCCATGACAATCAAAACAACATGGTATTGGCAGAAAAATAGACACTCAGACCAATGGAACAGAATAGAAAGTCCAGAAATAAAACCACATATATATGGTCAAATAATTTTTGATAAAGAAGCCAACAACACACAATGGAGAAAAGAAAGCCTCTTCAACAAATGGTGCTGGGAAAACTGGAAAGCCACATGCAAAAGAATGAAACTCTACTACAGCTTGTCCCCCTGTACTAAAATTAATTCAAAATGGATCAAAGATGTAAATATAAGACCTGAAACAATAAAGTACATAGAAGAAGACATAGGTACTAAACTCATGGACCTTGGTTGTAAAGAGCATTTTATAAATTTGACTCCAAAGGCAAGAGAAGTGAAGGCAAACATAAATGAATGGGACTACATCAGACTAAGAAGTTTTTTCTCAGCAAGAGAAACTGACAACAAAATAAACAGACAGCCAACTAAATGGAAAACGATATTTTTAAACAATAGCTCAAACAAGGGCCTAATATCCAAAATATACAAAGAACTCATAAAACTCAACAACAAACAAACAAACAATCCAATAAAAAAAATGGGAAGAGAACATGAACAGACACTTCTTCCAGGAAGAAATACAAATGGCCAACAAATATGAAAAGATATATGAAAAGATGCTCATCTTCATTAGTTATTAGAGAAATGCAAATCAAAACTACAATGAGATACCACCTCTCCCTGTTAGATTAGCTATTACTAACAAAACAGGTAATAGCAAGTGTTGTAGAGGCTGTGGAGAAAAAGGAACCTTCATTCACTGATGGTGGGAATGTAAAGAAGTATAACCATTATGAAAGAAAGTATGGTGGTTCCTCAAAAAACTGAAAATAGAACTACCTTATGACCCAGCAATCCCTCTACTGGGTATATACTTCCAAAACTCAGAGACATTGATATGTAAAGACACATGTAACCCCATGTTCATTGCAGTATTGTTCACAGTGGCCAAGACATGGAAACAACCAAAAAGCCCTTCAATAAATTACTGGATAAAAAAGATGTGGCAAATATATACTATAGAGTACTACTCAGCCATAAGAAATGATGACATTGGATCTTTTACAACAGAATGGTTGTATCTTGATAACATTAAATGGAGTGAAATAAGTAAATCAGAAAAAACTAAGAACTGCATGATTCCAAACATAGGTGGGACATGAAAATGAGACTAAGAGAGATGGAAAAAGTGTGGTGGTTACCAGGAAGAAGAGGGAGGGAGAGGGGATAGGGGATGGGAAGAGGCACATAAAAAAACAAATAGAAGGTGATGGAGGACAATCTGACTTTGGGTAATGGGTATGCAACATAATTGAATGACAAGATAACCTGGACATGTTTTCTTTGAATATATGTACCCTGATTTATTGATGTCACTCCATTAAAATTCATAAAAATTTATATATAAAAAACTGAAGGGTGCACTAAAAGGAATCAACAGCAGGCTGGATGAAGCAGAGGATTAAATCAGAGATTTAGAAGACAAGATAAACAAAACACAGTAGTAGAGCAGCAAAACAAAAAGTGGCATACAAATACTGAGGAAACTCTAAGAGATATCAGTGACAACATGAAGAGAAACAAAATTTGCTTCATAAAGATTCCTGAATGAGAAAAGAATGAACAAAGGACAGAGAACATTTTTTAAAAAAATATAGCTAAATATTTCCCTGAATTGATAAAGGAAAAAGTCAAACAAGTTCAAGGAGCACAGAGTCCCATTAAAAAGAAACAAAGCCCTGGCCGGTTGGCTCAGTGGTAGAACATCGGTCTGGCGTGCAGAAGTCCCAGGTTCGATTCCCGGCCAGGGCACACAGGAGAAGCACCCATCTGCTTCTCCACCCCTCTCCCTCTCCTTCTTCTCTGTCTCTCTCTTCCCCTCCTGCAGCTGAGGATCCATTGGAGCAAAGATGGCCCGGGCACTGGGGATGGTTCCTTGGCCTCTGCCCCAGGTGCTAGAGTGGCTCTGGTTGCAACAGAGCGACGCCCTGGAGGGGCAGAGCATTGCCCCCTGGTGGGCAGAGCTTCGCCCCTGGTGGGCGTGCCAGGTGGATCCCAGTCGGGCGCATGCGGGAGTCTGTCTGACTGTCTCTCCCCGTTTCCAGCTTCAGAAAAATACAAAAAAAAAAAAAAAGAAACTTAAGGAAGGCTATACCAAGACACATCATAATTAAAATGCCAGAGTTAAGACACAAAGGAAGAATACTAAAAGATGCAAGAGAAAAGGTAGTTAATTACCTACAAAGGAGCCCCTATAAAGATGACATTCGACTTCTCAACAGAAACACTTGAGGCTAGAAGGTATTGGCAAAGAATATTCAAAGTGATGCAAAACAAGAATGTACAACAAGAATTTTTTATTTAACAAGGCTATTATTTAAAATTTAAGGAGAAATAAAATTCTTCCCAGAGAAAAAGAATAAATCAAGGAATTCATTACAACCAAGCAAGTAGTGCAAGAAATGTTAAAAGGTGTGGTATAAAAAGAGCAAAAAAAAAGAAAGAGAAAATAAGAAAAAAGAGAAATGCAAAATTAAAGAATAAAATGACAATAAATATGCACATGTAAAAATAACCTTAAATGAAAATGGATTAAATGATCCAATCAAAAGACATAAGCTAGCTGCATGGATAAGTAAACAAGACTCCTATATATGCTGTCTACAAGAGACCCTTCCTCAGAAAAAAAGATACACATAGACTGCATGTGAAGGAATGAAAAACAGTATTTCACAGAAATGGAAATTAAAAAAAAGCTGGTTTACCAATACTTATATTTGACAAAATAGCCTTTAAAACAAAGGCTACAGTAAGGAATAAAGAAGATCACAACACAATAATAAAGGGAGCAATCCAACAGGAGAATATGACCATTGTAAACATTTATGCACATAATATAGGAGCACCTAAATATATAAAGCAGATTTTGATGGATATAAAGGGTGAGATTTACAGAAATACTATAATAGTAGGGGATTTTAATACCCCACTAACATCAATCAATTAATCCTCCAGACAGAAAATTAACAAAGAAACAGCAGCCTTAAACAACATAATAGATCAATTGAATTTAATTGATATCTTCAGAATCTTTTACCCCAAAGCAGCAGAATATACAGTCTTTTCAAGTGCTCATGTTATATTCCTTAGGATAGACCACATGTTAGGACACAAAACAAGTTTCAATAAATAAGAAGATTGAAATCATATCAAGCATCTTCTCTAATCACAATAAAACTAGAAATCAACTACAATAAAAAAACTAAAAAGCATTCAAACACTTGGAGGTTATATATTATGTTATTAAATAACAAATGGGTTAACAAGGAGATCAAGGAAGAAATAAAAAATTTTCTTGAAACAAATGGAAATGAATATACAACAATGCAAATTTGGTGAGACACAGCAAAAGCAGTCCTGAGAGGAAAGTTCATAGCATTACAGGTATACCTTAAGAAGGAAGATAAAGCTCAAATTAACAACTTAACTCTGTATTTAATAGAACTAGAAAAAGAGCAACTGATAAAGCTCAGAGGAAGTAGAAGGAAGGAAATAATAAAAATGAGAGTGGAAATAAATGACATAGAGTCTATAAAAACAATGCAAAAAATAAATAAAACCAAGAGCTGGCTTTTTGAAAAGGTCAACAAGACTGATGACCTTTAACCAGACGCATCAAAAAAGAAAAAAAAAAGAGAACCCAAATAAATTAAAGTAGAAATGAAGGTGGAGAAGTATCAATTGAAATCGCAGAAATAGAAAAGATTGTAAAAAAAAATACTATGAAGATCTCTATGCCAAAAAATTGGACAACCTAGATGAAATGGATAAATTCCTAGAAAAATGCAATCTTCAAAAACTCAATCTAGATGAATCAGAATACCTAAACAGACTGATTACAACAAATAAAATTAAAACTTATCAAAAATCTTTCAGCAAACAAAAGTCCTGGACCAGATGGTCTCAAAAGTAAATATTACCAAATAATCAAAGATGAACTAACACTTATCCTTCTCAAGCTATTTCAAAAAATTCAAGAGGGTGGAAGATTTCCAAGCTCTTTTTACAAGGCAAGCATAATCCTCATTCCAAAACTAGGTAAACACACCAAAGAAAAAAAAAGCATAGGCCAATATCCTTGATAAACTTAGATGCTAAAATTCTCAACAAAATATTAGTAAACTGGATCCAGTAATACATGAAAAAATTATACATCATAATCAAGTGGGAATTATTCCAGTGAGACAAGGCTGGTACAATATTTGCAAAACATCAATCTTATGTCTCACATAAACAAAAGAAAAAATAAAAATCTCATGACTATATCAATAAATGCAAAAAAAAATTTGGTAAAATCCAGCACCCATCTATGATCAAAACTCTCAGCAAAATGGGAATACAGGGAACCTACCCTAACATAATAAACGCCATCTATGACAAAACTGCAGCCAACATCATATTCAATGGGCAAAAATTAAAAGCAACCCTTTAAGATCAGAAACAAGGCAGAGATAACCCCCTTTCACCACTCTTATTCAACATAGTTCTGGAAGTCCTAGACACAGCAATCAGACAGAAAGAAGAAATATAAGGCATCCAAATTGGAAACAAAGAAGTAAAACTATCATGATGTGCTTTTGACATAATACTGTACATAGAAATCCCAAAAGTCTCAGTCAAAAAACTAGTAGACCTGATAAATAAATTCAACAAGGTGAAGGATATAAAATTAATAATAAGAAACCAGTGACATGTTTATGCATTAACAATTAGTCTGAAAAAGAAATTAAAGAGACAATCCTTTTTACTATTTCAACAGAAAAAACAAAGTACCTAGGAGTAAATATAACCAAAAAGGTAAAAGACTTGTACTTGGAAAATTATAAAACATTGAAAAAAAATCAAAAAAGATGCAAGCATGTGGAAGCATAAACCGTGTTTATGAATAGGAATAATAAACATCATTAAAATGTCTATATTAACTAAAACAATCTATAAATTCAAAGCAATTCCCATTAAAATACCAATGGCATACTTCAAAGATACTGAAAAAATATTCCAAAAATGTATATAAAACCAAAAAAGAAAACGAATAGCCTCAGCAATCTTGAAAATGAAGAATAAAGTGGGAGGTATCACATTTTCTAATATCAAGTTATACTACAAGGCCATAGTAATCAAAAACAATTTGTTACTGGCATAAGAACAAGCATAATGATCAAAGGAACAGGATAAAGAACCCAGAAATAAATTCATGCTTTTATGGTCAATTGATATTTGACAAAGGAGGTAAGAGCATGCAATGGAGTAAAGACAATCTCTTAATAAATGGTGTTGGGAAAATTGGACAGGTACATGCAAAAAAATGAAACTAGACCACCATCTTACACCACTCACGAAAATGAAGTCAAAGTAGATAGAAGCCTTAATTGTAACTCGAGAAACCATAAACATCTTGGAAGAAAACCTAGGCAGTAAACTTTTCAATATCTTTCATAGCCAAATTTTTGCTGATTTATCTCCACAGGCAAGTGAAATAAAGAATAAGATGAACAAATGAGATTATATCAAACTAAAGAGCTTTTGCACAGCAAAAAACACCATGAACAAAATAAAAAGACAACACACACAAGGGAAGAACATACTCGCAAATACTATACTTGGAAAATCTAATAAGGTGTTAAAACCCAAAATTTGTAAAGAACTTCTAAAACTCAACAGCAGGAAGGTAAACAATCCAATTTTTAAAATGTGCAAAAAAACTGAACAGACACTTCTCCAAAAAGGACATAGAAATGGCCAATTGGTATATGAAAAAATACTCAAAGTCACTAATCATCAGAGAAATGCAAATTAAAACCACAATGAGATACCACCTAACACCTGTCAGAATGACGCTCATCAACAAAACAACACAGTAAGTGCTGGCAGGGGTGTGGAAAAAAGGGAACTCTTCTGCACTGCTGATGGGAATGCAGACTCGTGCAGCCACTGTGGAGAACAGTATAAAGTTTTGTCAAAAAATTAAAAATGAAACTGCCTTTTGACCCAGCTATTCCATTTTTAGGATTGTATATTAAGAATATCAAAGCACTGATCCAAAATAAGATATGCACCCCCATGTCTATTGCAGCATTGTTTATAATAGCCAAGGTCTGGAAATAGCCCAAGTGTCTATCATTGGATGAGTGGATTAAAAAGCCATGGTACATATACAGAATAGAATACTATGTAGCTATGAAAGAGAAGGCAATTTTAACTTTTGGGATGGCATGGATGGACCTGGAGACTATTATGCTAAGTGAAATTAGCCAGGCAGAGAAAGACAAATATCATGTAATCTCACCTATATGTGGAATCTAATGAACAAGGTGAACTGAGGAATGGAATAGGGGCAGAGGGAGGGTCACAGGGAGCAGAGGGACAGCTGTCAAAGTGAAGGGGGATAAAAGGATGTGATCCGAGAAGGGAAAGGGATTAGTGAAATTATATATATATATATATATATATATATATATATGATATAGATAGATATAGATATAGATATAGATATGGATATAGATATAGATATAGATACAGATATAACACAGAGTTACAGATTATATACAGGAAATTTCAGAGAGAAGGGAGGAGGAGAGGGCAATGGGTGACAAGGGAGTGGGGGTGAGTGAGTTATGTTGAGTGGAATACTTGAATCCATGTAAACACAATAAATTAAAATTAATAAAAATTTTAAAAAATAAAGCCACAATGTTTTTGGTGAAACAGTAAAAAGAAATCAATATGACAAGTAAAGAAGAAATACCATGGGAAAAAAAATCAAAGGCAAAGAAAGAATTAAAAACAAAACACTCACAAAATAATAAAATGAAAATATAAAAATTAAGAAAAAATTAAAAATGAAAAAGAATAAAAAGAAAAAAGAGTGAAAAGAAAATAAATTTTGGTTTTGCGATTTTTTTTAATAGGTTTCACTGTGTTTCAACTTTTAGCTTTTTGAAGTTGCTGGACTGTCCACTGAGCTGTCAGTGATTTAGGCGGGCCACAGGTGCATTGGTGGGTCGGGTGTGTGTGAGGGACTTACGATTTAAGCTTCACCACTTCAGCTTTCTGGCTGGCTTTATGGCTCTAACAATGGTTATTTCTGTCTTCCAGGCACTCTTCCCCACATCTCACCACACCTGGGGATCGGATGTGGAGCACCTCTTGTCTTCAGGGGAAAGAGCAACACTGGACAGCTAGCTGTGAGGTTTGTCTCTGCCACTTTCTGTACAGCAAGGTGAGGGAGGTGGGATCTGGGAGGCTAGGGGCCACACTTTAGCTTTTTCTGTCTGCTGAGTGTGGGCTGCAGGCAGACCATGGGAACACTGGCCATGAGCCCACACTCTGGCCTCTTTGGTTTATCTTCCCTTCTGCTCCTCTGTCTCATCACTCTTCCCAGCACAAGGAGAACCAGTCCCTCTGAGTTTTATGTCTGTACCCCTTAGACAAAATCCAGAGAACCTGAGCTTCCCTCCTTATATTCCAGCAGAGAAAAAAATCTAGTCACTTCTGGTTTGTTTCCTCTTTTTTCCAAAGCTCACCTTCAATGCATTTTATCTTTCACCCCCTTTTCACCCTGTCCTACCTTTAGTCCATTTGGTGTATGTGATTTTCCAGGTGCGCCTCTGAGCCCAGCTGGGGTTTCTTCACTATGTTATATTTGTTCAATTTGTTGAAATTTCAAAGGGAGAGATTAGGAGTATCTCTCACATTGCCATTACTCTGATATCATCCCACATATTTTGTTAAGTTTATTCTTAGAAAATTTATTTTTTTTGTCATTCCAATTGTAAAAGAAATTGGGGGTTTTTTTTAGTTTATTTTCTGAAGTTTTATCATTGGCATATAAGAAAGCAATGACTTTTGTATATTAATTTTGTATCTTGTAACTTTACTGTATTGGTTTATTGTTTCTAATAGTTTTTCAGTGGAGTCTTTGGGGCTTTCTCTATACAGGAATATGTCATCTGCAAAAAGTGATACCTTTACTTCTTCTTTCCCAATATGAATGCCTTTTATTTATTTTTCTTGTCTGACTGTTCTGGCTAAATCTTACAGAACTATGTTGAATAAGAGTGGAGAGAGTAGGCATCCTTGTCTTGTTTCTAATTTTAAAGGACATATATCATTTTTTTCCATTTAGTATATTAGCTAATGGTTTGTGATATATGGCCTTCATTATGTTGAGGTACTTTCCTTCATACTCATTTTATTGAGTGTTTTAAACATGTATGTTATAGCTCTAAAATGTCTTTCCTGTTTCCATTGATAGGATCATATGATTTGTGTTCTTTGTTTAGTTGATGTGATGTATTACATTGATCGATTTACATATTTTGAAACACTTTGAGGCTGATTTCATAGAAATGGCAGTATGAGAGAGACTTCTGATCTCTCCTCTTAAAATTTCAACAAATTGAACAACTATACTGTAGCAAATGAACCCCAGCTGATCTTGCAGCCATACCTAAAACATCTATGCAATAAATGGACTGACGGCAGGATAAGTTGAAATGGGAGGTGGAAGATAAAATGTTTTCACAGTGGAATCTGGACAGAGGAGAAAGTGGAGAACTGAATTTTTCTCTCTCCTTGCTGGATCAATGAGGAAGTTTTGTTTTGAGCCAGGAGAAGTGGAGAGACTGAAGGTCAGGGAGGAAGGAGCTGAACTAAGTTAAACACAAACAGACACAGGGTTCCAAAGGACTGCCAATATTGCTTGGCTTGCAATCAGTCAGCACAGGGACTGAGAACAGCCTGCATCACTCGCTTTATGGGTGTGTGCTGGACCCAAAGTGCTTGGTGAGGTGCATGTTCCATCAGGGCACACAGAACCCATAATGCTAGGCTCACGCAGTTAGACACACACTCTATCAGTGAGTGCTCTACCCATGGAGATCTACCCACATGGTGCTGCACCCACTAGACCCACAGCACTCAAGCACACATCACAGCCAGCTCTCTACAAGTAGCCCATGCTCTGTTAAGTGTCAGGGAAAACCAAAATGTGTCTCTAAGACTCCCAGATCCCACTTCCCTCCCCATGCAGTACAAAGAGGGGTAGTGGCAGGCACCCCACAATCTACCTACTGGGGCCACTCTCTTCCTTAAGAGGTGAAAGTGCTCCATCTCTGTTCCCTGGTCTGCTAATACATGGGGAAGGACAGCCAGTGGTCTGAAACAGCCACTGCTA
The DNA here is from genome assembly GCF_036850995.1 of Saccopteryx leptura. Lineage (NCBI taxonomy): Eukaryota > Metazoa > Chordata > Mammalia > Chiroptera > Emballonuridae > Saccopteryx > Saccopteryx leptura. The sequence continues at coordinate 136,355,204 of NC_089508.1, read as the reverse complement.
AAGCCATAAAGCCAGCCACAAAGTCATAATACTGAAACTGTAAAGCCCTCACAACATGCCCCACCCTCCAACATGACTGTGTTCCTGCCTCCATCATGATGACAGTGGAGGTATGCCCAAAAATTTTACACAGCCAAAACTTGTAGTACAGTGAAAAAAATAGTTTCTTGTTAGGGTTCGTAACAATATCACTCTCAAATGCCATCAAGAAAGAAGAAATTATACATCATGGATACACAAGACAGAGATATAGTTCAGATAGATGATGAAAAATCTCCAGAAAAAATTTTCAATTATATGGAAACCTTGGAGCTAAATGACAGACAATTCAAAATTGAAGTTCTAAAAACACTCAATGAGTGCAAGAAAACACTGATAGGCAACTTAATTAGCTTAAAAAACAAATTAATGAACAAAATGAGAACCTCACCAAGGAGATTAAAACTTTAAAAAAAGAACCAAATAAGAATGAAAAACTTAATACATGAACTGAAAAATGAGGTAGCAAGCATACCTAATAGAACAGGACAAGTAGAGGAGAGAATCAGTTACATAGGAGACAGACAACTAGAAATATATACTACAGAGAGAAGAAGAGAGATTCATAAATTTAAAAAAGTGAGAGAGCTTTACAAGAACTGTCTGACTCCATCAGAAAGAGCAATATAAGAATAATAAAGACAGCAGAAGAAGAAGAGAGAAAAAAGGAAATAGAAAATCTATTCAAACAAATAATTGATAAAAAAATTTGCAAGCCCATGAAAAGAGTTAGAGCCTCAAATCCAAGAAGAAAACAGAACAGTGAGTTACTTCAACTGAAACAGACCTGTTCCAAGGCATATCATAATGAAATTGTCACAAATCAATGACAAAGAAAGAATCCTAAAGGTAGCTAGGTAAAAGAAGAATATAATATATAAAGAAAGGTCCATTAGGTTATCATCAGATTTCTCAGAAGAAACCTCACAAGCCAGAAGAGAGTGGACCCAAACATTCAAAGTACTGAAAGAGAAAAATTACCAGCCAAGAATATCCATCAAAGCTGTCCATCAAATATGAATGAGAAATAAAAACTTTTTCAGACATAGAGAACCTGAGGAAATTTATCAACAGAAAACCCCCACTGTAGAAAATATTCAAGGGGGTTATTCAACCAGATACAAAGAACAAAACAAACCAAAACTACAAGTAAAAGCTCCAACAAGACCACTATAAAAACAAGGATAACCTGTGACAAAGATAACATAAAAGGGAAGAGGATAAATATCAGCAGTAGCAAAGGAGGATGTATTGCAGAAGCACACACATGATATTAGAATGCTTGTAAATATGACAATTTTTTTTAATAACCAAAGGTAACCACCCATGTAAATGCCACTTCTGAAACACATAGCTCAACAAAAGAAGAAACAGAGGAAAAAGTATGTAATGCCACCAAACAAAAACAATGGACAGAAAAACAGAAGAAAAGAACCAAACAAGACAGAGCTATCAAAAACCAAAACATAATATGGCTCTAGGAAATCCTCAAGTGTCAATAATTACCCTAAAATTAAATAGATTAAACTCATACATAAAGAAGCACAGAGTAACAGATTGAATCAATAAGAAAAACCCAACCATGTGCTACTTTCAAGAGACACATCTAGCCTGACCTGTGGTGGCGCAGTGGATAAAGCGTCGACCTGGAACACTGAGGTTGCCGGTTCGAAACCCTGGGTTGCCCAGTCAAGGCACATAGGGGGAGTTGATGCTTCCTGCTCCATCCTCCTCCCCTTTCTCTAAAATGAATAAATAAAACCTAAAAAAAAAGAGTTGCAAGGACAAAAGTATACTCAAATTAAAAGGTTGAAAAACAATTTTCCAAGCAAATAATACCCAAAGAAAAGGAGGTGTCACCATACTCATAACTGACAATGCGGACTTCAATGCAACAAAGATAACCAGAGACAAAAATGGTCATTTCATATTGATAGCAGGGACATTGTATCAAGAAGACATAACACTTCTTAATATATATGCACCAAACCAGGGAGCACCAAAATATATAAAACATCTATTAACTGATCTAAAAATAGAAGCAGACATAAACACGATTGTACTTAGAGATTTCAACACATCATTGATGGCTCTAGATAGATCATCCAAACAGAAAATCAATAAAGAAATACAAGCCTTAAATGACACACTGGACCAAAAGAACATAATAGACATTTATAGAATATTTCATCCGAAAATGTCAGATTATAGATTTTTCTCTGGTGCTCATGGAATATTCTCAAGGATCGACCATACATTGGGCCACAAAACTAATATCAACAAATTCAGAAAAATTAATATTATATCAAGCATATTTTCTGATCATAAGGCTTTAAAATTAAAATTCAACTGTCAAAAAACTACTGGACCTGATAAATGAATTCAGCAAGGTGGCAGAATATAAAATTAATACTCAGAAATCAGAGGCATTTTTATACACCAACAATGAAAATCAGAAAGAGAAATTAAGGAAACAATTCCCTTCACTATTGCAACCAAAAAAATAAAGTACCTAGGAGAACATTTAACCAAGGAGACTAAAGACTTGTACTCGAAAAATTATAAAACACTGATAAAAGAAATCAAGGAAGTTACAAACAAGTGGAAGCATATACCATGCTCATGGTTAGGAAGAATAAACATCATTAAAATGTCTATATTACCCAAAGTAATTTATAAATTCAATGCAGTACCAATTAAAATACCAGTGACATACTTTAAAGATATAGATCACATATTTCAAAAATTTATATGGAACCAAAAGAGAACACGAATAGCCTCAGCAATCTTAAAAAAGAAGAATAAAGGAGGAGGTATCACACTTCCTGATATCAAGCTATACTACAAGGCCATTGTACTCAAAACAGCCTGGTACTGGCATAAGAACAGGCACATAGATCAATGGAACAGAACAGAGAACCCAGAAATAAACCCACAGCTCTATGGACAACTGATATTTGACAAAGGAGGTAAGGAAATACAATGGAGTAAAGACAGCCTCTTCAACAAATGGTGTTGGGAAAATTGGACAACAACTTGCAAAAAAATGAAACTAGATTACCAACTCACATCATTCACAAAAATAAACTCAAAATGGATAAAAGACTTAAATGTAAGGCGTGAAACCATAAGCATCTTAGAAGAAAAGATAGGTAGTAAGCTCTCTGACATCTCTCGCAGCAATATATTTGCTGATTTATCTCCATGGGCAAGTGAAATAAAAGACAGGATAAACAAATGGGACTATATCAAATTAAAAAGCTTTTGCATGGCCAAAGACAATAAGAACAAAATAAAAAGACAAACTACACAATGGGAGAACATATTTGACAACACATCTGATAAGGAGTTAATAACCAAAATTTATAAAGAACTTGTAAATCTCAACACCAGAAAGACAAACAATCCAATCAAAAAATGGGAAAAAGAAATGAATAGACACTTCTCCAAAGAGGATATACAGATGGCCAATAGGTATATGAAAAAATGCTCAACATCATTAATCATTAGAGAAATGCAAATTAAAACCACAATGAGATATCACCTCACACCAGTTAGAATGGCGCTCATCAACAAAACAACACAGAATAAGTGCTGGCGAGGATGTGGAGAAAAGGGAACCCTCCTGCATTGCTGGTGGGAATGCAGACTGGTGCAGCCTCTGTGGAAAACAGTATGGAGATTCCTCAAAAAATTGAAAATCGAACTGCCTTTTGACCCAGCCATCCCACTTTTAGGAATATACCCCAAGGACACCATAGAAGGATTCCAGAAGGAGAAATGCACCCCCATGTTTATAGCAGCATTGTTTACAATAGTGAAGATCTGGAAACAGCCCAAGTGTCCATCAGAAGACGAGTGGATTAAAAAGCTTTGGTACATATATATTATGGAATACTACTCAGCCATAAGAAATGATGACGTCGGATCATTTACAATAACATGGATGGACCTTGATAACATTATACGGAGTGAAATAAGTAAATTAGAAAAAACTAAGAACTATATGAACCAATGCATAGATGGGACATAAAAATGAGACTTAGAGACATGGACGGGAATGTGATGGTAACAGGGTGTGGGGTGGAGGGGTGGGGAAGGGGTGAGGAGGGAGAGCGAGGGAGTGATGGGAGGGGAGGGGCACAGAGAGAACCAGATTGAGGGTGACAGAGGATGATTTGACTTTGAGTGAGGGGTATGCAGCATAATCAAGGGTCGAAGTAATCTGGAGATGTTTTCTCGGAACATATGTACCCTGATTTATCAATGTCACTGCATTAAAATTAATAAAAATAAGATTAAAAAAAAAGAAGTAAAGAAACCCACAAAAATGTGAAAATTAAACAACATACTTCTAAAAAATGGGTCAAAAAAGAAATAAAAGCAGAGATCGAAAGAGACATACATACAAATGAAAATGAAAATACAACATAGCAAAATTTCTGGTATGCAGCAAAAGCAATAATAAGAGGGAAGTTTATATTGTTATAGGCTTATATCAAGAAACAAGAGAGATACCAAGTAAACAACCTAACATCACACCTTAAGGAACTAGAAAAAGAAGAATAAAGGCAACCCAAAGTCAATAGAAGACAGAAAATAGTAAAAATTAGAGAACTAAATGAAATAGAAAACAAAAAACTATAAGAAAAATTAATACAACAAAGAGGTGGTTCTTTGAAAAGATCAATAAAATTGACAAACTTCTGACTAGACTCACTAAGGAAAAAAGAGAAAGGACTCATATAAACAATTTCGAGAATGAAATAAAAGAAAATACCACAGATATCAAAGATATACAAATGATCATAATAGAATCACATGAAAGATTATATGCCACCAAATTCAACAACCTAGAAGAAATGGATAAATTTCTAAAACTATACAATTTTTCTTCTAGACTAAATCACAAAGAAGTGGAAAACCTAAACAGACCCATAAGCTTGGAGGAAATAGAAACAACTATGAAAAACCTCCCCCCAAATAAAAGTCCAGAACCAAATGGCTACACTAGTGAATTCAACCATTTAAAGAAGACTTGCTACCTATCCTTCTCAAAGTCTTTCAAGAAATAGAAAAGAAACATTTCCCTCTAACACATTTTATGAGGCTGACATACCCTCATACCAGAACCTGCAGGAAAGAAAAAAAAAAGAGGAAAACTAAAGACCAATATCACTAATGAATACAAATGCAAAAATCTTAAACAAAATACAGGGGGTCCTTAGGTTACAGTGGTGTCGACATACAAAGTTTCATGTTTATGATGGTGACTTCCATTAAAACTTTAAAAAATTGGGATGTGCGTGTTTCAGCTCATGGTGTAAGCATCGTACTTACAGACTACATGGTCAAACTAGTTTGGTTGTGCACAGCAAAAGAATATGCAGTACAATACAGTATATTTATGTCCTTTTATTTTTCCTGTGGCTTAGTTGTGTTTTTATGTTCTAAATTATGATTTTACCACTGTGTTAGGATAGGTAAGTGACTTAGGCGAGGGTGTGTTCTGACTTACACCAAAGTTAGGGTTATGTCACTATTATAGAGATGGAACTGTGTTGTAACCCAAGGGCCCCCTCTACTAGCAATCCAATACAACAATACATTAAAAATATTACATCACAATCAAGTGGGATTAATCCCGAAGCACAAGGATGGTTCAAGATATGTAAATCGATCAATGTAATTCACCACATCAACAAAACAAAAATCATATGATTGATGATATTAATAGATGCAGAAAATACATTTGATGTGAACCTTCCTGGCCTTGACCTCCTGCATTGCACCTGTTGTTTTGTCAAGACAGCAGGAATATAAATATACAGCTTCTGGTTCAAATACAGTCAGATTGACCCCACGGTAAGCCTTCCAGGATATTCTTTTGAGTTTATCGGGGCGACATTAGTTAACAAAATTATACAGGTTTCAGGTGTACAATTCTATAACACATCATTTATACATCACACTGTGTGTTCACCATCCCAAGTTAAGTCTCTGGCCATCACCATTTATCCCCCTATATCCTTCTCTACCTCTGTTTACCCCCTACTAATTCTTAGCAAAATAATTTCTTACCTAATTAGCTGGCACACATAAAATTTAAAGCTTTAATTAGAGCTTGAACCCTGCCAGTAGGAAATTTGAGCAATTTGGTCCAAATATGGAAAATCTGATTTCATTTGCAAGAGTTGGGACACCTACAAGAAATAGAAAGAAAGGGAGAAATTTAAGTCAAATGAGAAGTCTGTGTGCCTGCTTCTATTACATCATTCATTAAAGAGGGCTTAATACAGACTTGACAAGTCAACTTTGCTGTGTGACAGAATTAAAGAAGTAATAAGACAGAGAATTAATTGGTACACATGAGCTTGGCCACAGCTTTAAGTGTTGATAGAAGACTTAAAAAATATCAAGGTAGAATCAAATGATTAGTCACATGGCTAAGACACAGACTCACTGAAGTGATTAACAGAGCTGTTGCCTATGTCCAGGACTTTTTGGAATGAAAGAGCTCTGAGCTATTTATGAATAAGAATTATGGGTAGGACATAAAACTATACACTTCAGGCACTAGAGTTCAGATATTTAGCCAAAGAAATTCCATTTGCCTATAATCCTGCCAGTTTCTAACTGTATGACCATGGACAAGTTAACTTACCTAGTGCCAGTTTCATATGGTTATCTGAGGCTCCCCTGAGGCAGTGAATAAAAAAATTTTTTCTTTCTTTTTTTTACTAAGCACATTATTATTTTTATTAAAATTATGCATGCTTGTTACATACTTGTCAAGCAATATAGAAAACTTTAAAAATAAAGCAACAAATCACCCAAAGTCTTATCATAAAAAAATAACCTGTGTTAAAATTGGTGAACATTCCATGCCTATATTAACAGCTTTTTTTTTTTACTAATTTGAGTTATTGATTCTTATATTAGTTGCCTAAAGAAAAACAAAATGCATTTGCGTTAATATAAATTGCCTGTCTCTACTAAACAATTTCCCAAAAGTATTAATAGATCACTATCTTATATTCAGTAGACAGGCCAAAATTCAACACTATAACCAGTACAACATTTTTTCAGGGGTCCACAGAAGTACTTCCACAAATACTTGATTCTAATTTTACTTTTAACAATTTTTTTCAATTATTTTTTAAAACTATCATTTAGAAAACTCAATTTGAAGATTAGCCTACTTGTTACAATGTATGTAAGTTAACTCAATTTCCTAAGACTAGAAAGTGAAGTTACTTCTGCCATCACTGTTTAATTGAATAAAGAACATCCTTAGACTAAAGAAGAATGGTTAAAAAGTAGTACAATTGCTATTATTACTTTGTGTGGATCCAAATTTTCTCAACATTTTATAACCACTTCAAAAATGTGAATGTTAAGGTACTTTATGACAGCAACTTGAAATTATAATATCCAAATATTAACTTTTTGTTCATTGTTACCCTTGAGTTAATGTAACAATATGGAAAATTTGTCATTGCACTGAGTTATGCTAATCAAAAAAATTTTGTGAACATTCACTCAAGAATAAATATATAAATAGATAGATGGAAGAATGATGGCCAGAACATAGCTTATTTTTGTATGTAATATTCCAATTTGTTTCTTTAAATTTAACAGAAAATTAAAACTAAAATGACACTACATGAACTGCAGATAAATTTTTTAAAAGATTTTTGATTGATTTTAGAAAAATAGAGGAAGGGAGAGAGAGAGAAAAAAAAACCTCACCAATTTCTTGTTTTATTTGTTTGTGCATTCATTGGTTGATTCTTGTATGTCCCCTGACTGAGGATCAAACTCACAACATTGTCATGTCGGGATGATGCTTAAACCAACTGACTAACCAGCCAGGGCAGAACCTCAGATAAGTTTTTTAAAAGAAAATGTGTAAAATTAATCTGTACATTTGAAAGAATTATATTGTACTTGATGTCCATGTGATATTACCCAAATTTAGAAATTAACAACTCTCTGCTTCTTCCCAGATCATACATACCTTGTCTGCATTACTTTTTAAGTAATCATTTTGTTTTAGTTAGTATAAATGATTACCTCCTTTTTTTTAGTTTTACTGTATATTGAATTATCTCTAAACAATACTTGTTTAGGTTTGCCTGATTTGAGTATTATGTACAAAAGTCATACCATATGCATTAGTTTGTGGCTTGTTTTATTACTCAGTATTATATTTCTAAGATCATATATGTGTAAATGAATAGTTATAGTACATTCATTTTGGGTGTTGCCAGTATATAGTTTCATTATAAGAAAATACTACAATTGATTAATCCAGTCCATTGATTATGATTATTTGGGTTTTAAACTTTTGCCTAATAAAAATCATGCTTCCATAAACACTTTGAGCATCCTCTATTGTATGCGTTAAAGAGTGTTTCTTGAATGTATATGTCAAGGTAGAATTGTTGGGTTGTTTACTGTACAAACATTCTATTTTTCTAAGTAATACCAAACTCTTGCAATATTACAAATAATAAACCAATATTCACTCTTACTGCAATGGGTAAGGCTTTTAATTGCTTCCTAACCTCACCAGCACTTGATATTATCAATATTTATTTATTATTTATTTATTTAAATATTTGGGGGTGACATTGGTTAATAGAATTATATAAGTTTCAAGTGTACATTTCTATGACACATAATCTGTGCATTGCATAGTGTTCCCGCTGCCCAAAGTCAAACCATTTTTCATCACCATACATTTGATCCCTTTTCCCTACCACACCCCATCTCCTCCCTCTGGCAACCACTGCACTATTGTCTGTGTCTATGAGTTTCAGATTTCTATCCCATATATGAGTGAACTCATATACCTCTTAGCTTTTTCTAACTAACTTATTTCACTTAACAAAATATTTTTAAGATCCATAGATGTTATCGCAAATGGCAGTATTTTATCTTTTCTTAACGAATGACTAATATTCCATAGTATATATGTGCCACATCTTCTTTTTTCAGTCCTCTATCAAAGAACACTTTGGTTACCTCCGTATCTTGGCCACTGTAAATAAAGCTGCAATAACATAAGAGTGCATATATTTTTTTCCCAAATTCTATATTGGAAAATTCTACAATGTAGAATTCCAAATTCTACATTGAGTAATAAGAGTACATAGGTTTTAGATGAACATTTCTACAGCATTTAAACTTTTGATTGTGCTGTGTGGCCAAAACCCAAAGTCAAATATTTTCTGACACCATACACTTGTCTCTCTTTACTCTCTTCCTCCCAAACACCTTCCCCTGGTAAACACTTTAATTTTATCTGTGTCAATGAGTCTAAGTTTATATCCCACCTCTGTGGGATATATATTTGTCCCCCTTTACTCCCCTCCACCCAAACCTTTTCCCCTCATAAACAATTAAAATTTATCTATGTTTATGACTCTCAGTTTTATATCCCACTTAAGTGTAATATCATACAGTTCTTAGCTTTTTCTGATTTATGTATTTCATTAGTATAATGTTCTCAAGGTCCATCCATGTTGTCATAAATGGCAATATATCATCATTGCTTATGGTTGAGTAGTAGCTCATTTATATATGTACCACATCTTCTTTATCCAATTCTCTAATGAGGGACACTTTGGTTGTTTCTGTGTCTTGGCCACAATGAACAATGCTGCAATGAACACAAGAGTGCATGTGTCTTTGCATACCAATGTTTACAAATTCTTTGAGTAGATACCCAGTAGATCTATTCATAATTTTTTTTGAGGAACCAGCTTACTGTCTTCCAATAATGGCTGTACCAGTTTATATTCCTATGAGCAGTGAATAAAAGTTTCTTTTTCTCCACAGTCTCTCCAAAACTTGTTATTACCAGTCTTGTTGACCAGAGCCAGACTAACAGATGTGAAGTGGTCTCACATTGTAGTTTTGATTTACATTTCTCAAATAGCTAGTGAAGATGAACATCTTTTCATATATCGGTTAGCCATTTGTATGTCTTCTAGAAAGAAGTGCCTGTTCAGATCCTCTCCCCAGTTTTTAATTGGATTGTTTGCTTGTTTGTTGCTGGGCTTTGTGAGTTCTTTATATATATTGGATATTAATCTGTTATCAGAGCTTTTGTTTGTAAATATCATACTCCATTTGGTAGACTGCCTGTTTGTTTTGTTGTTGGTTTCTTTTGCTGTGTAAAGCTTTTAACTTAATATAGTTATATTCATTTATTTTGCATTTGAGAACAAATTTATAAATTGTTCTTTACGATCAAGGTCAATAAATTTAGTAACAATGTTTTCTTCAATGTAATTTATTGTTTCAAATTTTAGCTTTAGCATTTTGATCCATTTTGCATTAATTTTTGTGTATGTGAACACACTGTGTCAACCTTTGTTTTTTGTTGTTGTTGTTGTTGTTTTTGCAAGTGGCTTTTAAATTTCCTCAGTGCCATTTATTAAAGAGACTTCCTTTTCCCCATTGTGTGTTTTTTGCTCCTTTGTCAAAGATTATTTGTCCATATATATGTGGTTTCATTTCCGGGCTCTCAATTCTGTTCCATTGGTCTGTATACCTATTTTTCTTTCAATAACATGCTGTTTTGATTATCATGGCTCTATAGAATGATTTAAAGTCAAGAAGTGTGATACTTCCTGTTCCATAGTTTTTTCTCAGGATCGCTTTGACTATTTGGGGTCTTTCATTATTCCATGCAAATCTGGTGATTTTTTGTTTTCTTTCTTCTCTTTAAAATGACATTGGGACTTTGATGGGGATTGCATTAAAAGTGTATAATACTTTGGATAATATTTCAATTTTAATTATGTTGTTTCTCTCAATCCATGAACATGAAGTATTATTTTTATTTTATTGCATCTCTTTTTTAAATAAATTTTTATTAATGTTAATGGCGTGACATCAATAAATCAGGGTACATATATTCAAAAAATACATGTCCAAGTTATCTTGTCATTCAATTATGTTGCATACCCATCGCCCAGAGTCAGATTGTTCTCCGTCATCCTCTATCTAGTTTTCTTTCTGCCCCTCCGCCTCCCCTTTCCACTCTCCCTCCTTCCCTTCTACATCCACCCTCCTCCCACCCCCGGTAACCACCACACTCTTGACCATATCTCTAGGTTTTGTTTTTATGTCCCACCAATGTATGGAATCATGTAGTTCTTGGTTTTTCTGATTTACTTATTTCACTGCATATAATGTTATCAAGATCCCATCATTTTGTTGTAAATGATCCAATGTCATCATTTCTTATGGCTGAGTAGTATTCCATAGTGTATATGAGCCACATCTTCTTTATCCAGTCTTCTATTGAAGGGCTTTTTGTTGTTTTCATGTCTTGGCCACTGTGAACAATGTTGCAATGAACATGGGGCTTAATGTGTCTTTACGTATCAATGCTTCTGAGCTTTTGGGGGTATATACCCAGTAGAGGGATTGCTGGGTCATAAGGTAGTTCTATTTTCAGTTTTTTGAGGAGCCACCATACTTTCTTCCATAGTGGTTGTACTACTTTACATTCCCACCAATAGTGAATGAGAGTTCCTTTTTCTCCACAGCCTCTCCAACATTTGCTATTTATTACCTGTGTTGTTGATAATAGCTAATCTATCAGGTGTGAGGTGGTATTTCACTGTAATTTTGATTTGCATTTCTCTAATAACTAATGAAGATGAGCATCTTTTCATATATCTGTTGGCCATTTGTATTTCTTCCTGGGAGAAGTGTCTGTTCATGTCTTCTTCCCATTTTTTATTGGATTGTTTGTTTGTTGTTGAGTTTTATGAGTTCTTTGTAAATTTTGATTATTAGGCCCTTATCTGAGCTATTGTTTGAAAATATCATTTCCCATTTAGTAGGCTGTCTGTTTATTTTGTTGTCAGTTTCTCTTGCTGAGCAAAAACTTTTTAGTCTGATACTCCAATTAATTTTCTTTGCCTTCACTTCTCCTGTCTTTGGAGTCAAATTCATAAAATGTTCTTTAAAACCCAGGTCCATGAGTTTAGTACCTATGTCTTCTTCTATTTACTTTATTGTTTCAGGTCTTATATTTAGGTCTTTGATCCATTTTAAATTAATTTTAATACAAGGGGACAAGCTGTAGTCGAGTTTCATTCTTTTGCATGTGGCTTTCCAGTTTTCCCAGCACCATTTGTTGAAGAGGCTTTTTTTTCTCCATTGTGTGTTGTTGGCCCCTTTATCAAAAATTATTTGACAATATATATGTGGTTTTATTTCTGGGCTTTCTATTCTGATCCATTGGTCTGAGTGTCTATTTTTCTGCCAATACTATGCTGTTTTGATTGTCAAGGCCCTATAATATAGTTTGAAGTTAGGTATTGTAATACCCCAGCTTCATTCTTTTTCCTTAGTATTGCTTTGGTTATTCAAGGTTTTATATACTTCCATATAAATCTGATGATTTTTTTGTTCCATTTCTTTAAAAAATGTCATTGGAATTTTGATGGGAATTGTATTAAATTTATAAATTGCTTTGGGTAATATGGCCATTTTGATTAAATTGATTCTTTCTATCCAAGAACAAGAAATATTTTTCCATCTCATTGTGTCTTTTTTTATTTCTCTTAACAATGCTTTGTAATTTTCATTATAGAGGTCCTTTACATTCTTTGTTATGTTTATTCCTAGGTATTTTTTTTTTTTTGCAATCATGAAGGGGATTATTTTTTTTAGTTCGTTTTCTAATATTTCATTTTTGGCATATAGAAAGGCTATGGACTTGTGTATGTTAATTTTGTATCCTGCGACCTTACAGTATTGGTTTATTATTTCTAGTAATCTTTTTGTGGAGTCCTTTGGATTTTTGATGTACAGAATCATATCATCTGCAAAAAGTGATACCTTTACTTCTTCTTTTCCGATATGGATGCCTTTTATTTCTTTCTCTTGTCTGATTGCTCTGGCCAGAACTTCTAGCACCACATTAAATAAGAGTGGAGAAAGTGGACAACCCTGTGTTGTTTCTGATTTAAGGTGGAAAGTCCTCAGTTTTATGCCATTTAATATGATGTTGGCTGATGGTTTATCACATATGGCCTTTATCATGTTGAGATATTTTTGTTCTATACCCATTTTGTTGAGTGTCTTAAACATAAAGTTGTGTTGTATTTTATTGAATGCCTTTTATGCATCTGTTGATAAGATCATGTGATTTTTGTTCTTTGTTTTGTTGATATGGTGTATTATGTTAATCGTTTTACATATGTTGAACCATCCTTGAGATTCTGGGATGAATCCCACTTGATCATGATGTATTATTATTTTTAATATGTTGTTGTATTCCATTTGCCAGTATTTTGTTTAATATTTTAGCATCTGTATTCATTAGAGATATTGGTCTGTAGATTTTTGTTGTTGTTGTTGTTGTTTTGTGCCGTCCTTGCCAGGTTTTGGTATGAGGGTTATGTGGGCCTCATAAAATGTGTTTGGAAGTATTGCTTCTTCTTCGGTTTTTTGGAAGACTTTCAATAGAATAGGAACAAAGTCTTCTTTGAATGTTTGAGAGAATTCACTAGTATAACCATCTGGGCCTGGACTTTTATTTTTGGGGACATTGTTAATAGTTTTTTCTATTTTCTCCCTGCTAATTGGTCTGTTTAGGCTTTCTGCTACTTCTTGACTCAGTCTAGGAAGGTTGTGTTGTTCTAGGAATTTATCCATTTCTTCTAGATTGTTGAATTTGGTGGCATATAGTTTTTCATAGTATTCTACAATAATTCTTTGTATATCTATGATGTCTGTGGTGATTTCTCCTCTTTCATTTTGGATTTTATTTATATGAGTCCTTTCTTTTTTACTTGGTGAGTCTTGCCAAGGGTTTGTCAATTTTGTTGATCTTTTCAAAGAAACAAATCCTTGTTTTATTAATTTTTTCTATACTTTTTCTGTTCTCTATTTCATTTATTTCTTTTTTTTAATTTTTTTTAAAAATTTATTCATTTTAGAGAGGAGAGAGAGAGCGAGAGAGAGAGAGAGAGGGAGAGAGAGGAGAGAAAGACAGGGAGAGAGAAGGGGGGAGGAGTTGGAAGCATCAACTCCCATATGTGCCTTGACCAGGCAAGCCCAGGGTTTCGAACCGGCGACCTCAGCATTTCCAGGTGTACGATTTATCCACTGCGCCACTACAGGTCAGGCTTATTTCATTTATTTCTGCTCTGATTTTTATTATGTCCTTTCTTCGGCTGGTTTTGGATTGTCCTTGTTCTTCTTTTTCTAGTTCCTTAAAGTGTGAAGTTAAGTGGTTCACTTGTTCTCTCTCTTGTTTGTTCATATACGCCTAAAGTGATATGAACTTCCCTCTTATTACTGCTTTTTCTGCATTCCAGAAATTCTGATGTGTCGTATTGTCATTTTCATTTGTTTGTATATATTTTTTGATCTCTGCACTTATTTCTTCTTTGACCCATTCATTTTTTAAAAGTATGTTGGTTTCGTTTCCAAATTTTTGTGGGTTTTTTCTCTATTTTTTGCAGTTGAATTCTAGTTTCAAGGCTTTATGATCAGAAAATATCCTTGGTACAATTTCAATTTCTCTGAATTTGCTGATGTTTTCTTTGTGGCCCAACATATGGTCAATTCTTGAGAATGTTCCATGAACACTAGAGAAAAATGTATATATACTCTGTTGCTTTGGGATGAAGTTTCCTGTAGATGTCTATCATATCCAGTAGCTCTAATGTTTCATTTAAGTCCAATATATTTTTATTGATTCTCTGTTTGGATGACCAATCTAGAGCCGTCAGCATTGTATTGAGGTCTCTAAGTATGATTGTATTTTTGTCAGTTTTTGTTTTTAGGTCAATAAGTAGCTGTCTTTTATATTTTGGTGCTCCTTGGTTTGGTGCATATATATTAAGGACTGTTATGTCTTCTTGATTCAGTGTCCCCTTAATCAATATAAAATGACCATTTTTTGTCTCTGATTACTTTTTCTATCTTGCAGTCAGCATTATTATATATGAGTATTGATAAACCTGCTTTTTTTTGGATATTATTTGCTTGGAGTATTGTTTTCCAACCTTTCACTTTGAATTTGTTTTTATCCTTGTTGCTTAGATGTGTTTCTTGTAGGCAGCATATAGTTGGATTTTCTTTTTTTTTTGTCCATTATTCTACTCTGTGTCTTTTATTAGTAAGTTTAATCCATTTAGATTTAGTGTAATGATTGACACTTGTGGGTTCCCTATTGCCATTTTATAAATTGCTTTCTGTTATTTTTGTATCTTGTTTGATTCTTCTCTTTTGTTTTTCTATCATTTGTTTTTGTTTGTTTGTATTCCATACTTCTTTCTTCTGTTGCTACCTTTTTAAAGTATTGTGCTTCTGTGGTGGTTTTTTCAAGTGTGGTTACCATTAAGTATTGAAAAGGGTACCTACCATATTCATTGTAGTATCCTATCTTATGAGTGTTTCTTCGCTCCATAGTCCTTTGCTACTGTTAATCTCCATCCTCTTCCCCCCTCCCTTTTTTTTTAGCTTTTGTTCTGAGAGTTTAAATTTGGTTTTATTCTGTTCTGGGTGGAGCTGTTACTTGTGGTTATGTTTTGTTTTGCTCTTTGAATCTGGTAGGAAAACCCCCTTTAGTATTTCCTGAAATGGGGGCTTTCTGATGATAAATTCCCTCAACTTTTCCTTATTTGTGAATATTTTTATTTCTCCTTCATATTTGAAGTATAGCTTTGATGAGTATAGTATTCTTGGCTGAAAGTTTCTCTCATTCAGAGCTTTAAATATTGGGGTCCACTCTCTTCTAGCTTGTAGAGGTTTGCTGAGAAATCTAATGACAATCTAATAGGCATTCATTTATATGTTGTATTCTTCTTTTCCCTGGCTGCCTTGAGAATTTTTTCTTTGTCATTGGTTTGTGCCAATTTCATTATGATGTGCCTTGGAGTAGTTTTGTTGTGGTTAAGAAAACTCGGTGTTCTTTTTCCATCTTGAATTTGAGGCTTTAGTTCTTTCCACAGGCTTGAGAAGTTCTCGTCTATTATTTGTTTGAGTATATTCTCCATTCCATTATCTCTCTCTTCTCCCTCTGATATACCTATTATTCTTATGTTATTCTTTTTGATGGAGTCAGACAATTCCTATAGGACTTTCTCATTTTTTTTTATTTTTGAGTATATTTCTTTTTCTCTCTGTTGTGCCTCAAGTTGCTTCTCTTGTATTTCACTAATCCTACCTTCTATCTGGCCTGTTCTATTAGCTAAGCTTGTTACCTCGTTTTTCAGCTTGTGTTTTGAGTTTTTCATTTCTGTTTGATTTGTTTTTATAGTTTCAATTTTTTGGTAATATATTCTTTGTGTTCATTGAGTTGTTTTCTGAGCTCCCTAAATTGCCTTTCTGTGTTTTCTTGTTTATCTCTGAGTATTTTTAGGATTTCTATTTTAAATTCTCTGTCATTTAGCTCCAAGGTTTTCAATATATTAAATTTTTTCTCCATAGATTTTTTTCCACATCTATCTGTGTTACTTCTCTATCTTTGTATCCATAATATTTGATTTCCTTTTTTTTTTTTTTTTTTTGTATTTCTCTGAAACTAGACAGTCAGACAGACTCCCACATGCGCCCAACTGGGATCCACCCGGCACGCCCACCAGGGGGCAATGATCTGCCCACCAGGGGGTGATGCTCTGCCCCTCCAGGCGTCGCTCTGTCATGACCAGAGCCACTCTAGCGCCTGGGGCAGAGGCCAAGGAGCCATCCCCAGTGCCCAGGTCATCTTTGCTCCAATGGAGCCTTGGCTGCGGGAGGGGAAGAGAGAGACAGAGAGGAAGGATAGGGGGAGGGGTGGAGAAGCAGATGGGCGCTTCTCCTGTGTGTCCTAGCCAGGAATCAAACCCGGGACTTCTGCACGCCAGGCCGACACTCTACCACTGAGCCAACCGGCCAGGGCCAATTTCCTTTTTCTTAATGGCATCTGAGAGTGGTCTTGTTGATAACACTAATGAGACTTAATAAAAAAGAAAAAGTAAAAAAAATTGGAAAAAAAACACACAAAAAATAATAATTTATTATTCCCTCCCTCTTTTCTTTCTTCTCTTCCCCTCCTCTCCCCTCCTCCTTAGGAAAATATCATGATGACCTGTGAATTATATTATGCTAATATAATTATATTATGCTAATAGGAACAAAAACTGCCTATAACGGAGGCCCTGAGTTGGGGGGAAGTGTTCAAGGGGCATAAAAGGAAGTAGGGACCTACAAAATGCAAAAAAGGAAAAAATCTTGGTTAAGTATAAAATGATTTGCTTGTAAATGATGGTAAGAGGTATAATGAGAAGGATAAGAGGGAAACAGAAAAAGGAAAAAAAATTTATTGTATTAAGTGGAGCAAAGACTAAATAGAATGGAGATCCTGTGTTGGGAGGAATGCTAATGAGTTAAAAAGCAACATAAAAAGCACCCAAAATGCCACAAAAAAAATTTGAGTCCGAAATTAAATAATTTGTTCGTGATTGAGGATTGAATGAGAGGAAAAGTAAAAGGAGAAAAGAAGAAACTAATAGAAAGGGAGAAATAAGAAAAAGAAAAAGAAAGGAAGAAAAAAAGAAAAGAAAAAAAACAAAAAGAGAGAGACAGAGTTACGGGTTTTGGAGTGTAACCCTCATGGAGAGTAAGGAAGAAAAAAAGAAATAAAATGTAACACTTATGGGTAGTGTAGTTCAAGAAAAGGGAAGAATAAGATGGGCAGAGAATAAAAGGACCAAGATGGAGGAAATAGAAATAATAATAATAAAGGCAAGAAGATGAAAGAAACAAAAAAAATAGTGGAACAAGTTATAATGACTGTGAATTTTTCTTGATTTTGAGAGGTTATCTTCTTCCTTTTTCTTTCCTCTCCCTCTTCCTGGTCGGTGACTCTGTACCGTAGGCTCTGCCCCTGTGGCACGCTTAGGTAGGGATTTGCAGTTGATGATACTCTATGGCAATGTCATATATTTGGCCTCAGTCTTGTTGGTAGTCAAGGCTTGTTAGCATTTGCAGGCTCCGACAATGAGAGAGTCCATTTTCCCAGAGCCTCTCTTCTAGTCTCTCCTTCCTGAATTAGCAGCCTGGTGATCCAGCTATGAGGCTGATGCTGCCTCTGCCTGGGGAGTAAGAGGCTCAAAGAGCTGGCAAATCCCCACTCTGTCCCCACTCAACACAGGGCTCTGGCAAAGGCTCTGGCAGTCAGAGCCGCCAGCGTAATCAGGCAGGGCTGGGAGCCAATTGCTCTCAAGGTGACTTTCTATGATCCTCCAGGCCTGTTCAGCATGCCTAGCACTCTGTGGGACCACTCTCCCCAGGCTTTCTGCGCTTTGTAACCGGTTTTGGCTGGGAAGAAGATGCCCTAGTCCAGGGGTCCCCAAACTATGGCCCATGGGCCGCATGCGGCCCCCTGAGGCCATTTATCCGGCCCCCACCGCACTTCCAGAAGGGGCATCTCTTTCATTGGTGGTCAGTGTACCGTATGTGGCGGCGCCGCAAAGCATGGCATCGCTCACATACAGTACTACTTCCGGTCATGCGGAACAGATGCATTACGGCTCCAGAAGCATGTCATATCACTTGTTACGGCTAGCAGTGACAAATATGGAACTAGACATTGACCATCTCATTAGCCAAAAGCAGGCCTAAAGTTCCCATTGAAATACTGGTCAGTTTGTTGATTTAAATTTATTTGTTCTTTATTTTAAATATTGTATTTGTTCCCGTTTTGTTTTTTTTTACTTTAAAATAAGATATATGCAGTGTGCATAGGATTTTTCATAGTTTTTTTTATAGTCCGGCCCTCCAACAGTCTGAGGGACAGTGAACTGGCCCCCTGTGTAAAAAGTTGGGGGATCCCTTCCCTAGTCACTTCCTGCAGTATAGGTCTTAACATCTGCCAAGTCCCTCTTGTTAGCGTATATCCCTGAGTATGAAAGCTCTATCAATCAGAAGTTTCCCCTATCCCTTTAGCAAGAGGCACTAAAGAATATCACGCCTCTTGTCTTGGATCACTGAACTGAGAGAGATCTTGTCAATTAGAGCCATGTAGGTCAGTTGGGAGGTGAGCAGACTGTGGGTTAAGCTAATTTCAGCAATTGGATCCACAGATGTGCTCCAGGACGGACTGCAAGCTGCCCGCCTGCCCCTTCCCTAATGCTTTATTGTTGGCTTGAATGGCTGGGTGAGGTGCCCCGCCCATGGAGGGAAACTCTGGGCATAGCGATGTTCGCTTTGGCGCACTCCCCGAGTGCTGCTGGTGGTTGGGGTGCTCTGGGCGCACGGGCAAATGGGGTCCTCTCGGCGTGCAGGCAGCTGGGTCACTTGCAGTGCACCAGCGGCTGGGTCACTCACAGCGCACCCACGGCTGGGACGCCCGCGGCATGTGGCACACTGTTTCTCACCACGCGCTGGCGGTTGCTTGTGGCGCACGGGCTGTTGCTCATGGTGGGCAGGTGGGCGGTTTCTCACGTGGGCTGACTCACCACAGGCACACTCCCTCCTCGGCTTGAACGAAAGTCCATGCCGCAGTTAGCTTCCTCCACACCCTCAGCTCCCTCCCAACTCTCCGTTCCAAGTGAAAGCAGCCCCTTTGCCTTCAGTGTGTGGTACTCCCGGATGCTCCAAGGATAGATTTTTCTGTCTGTGGTTGATGAATTTGTTGAAATTTTGGGGAGATCTGTCAGATGCACTGCTCACAGCGCCATTTCTGTGACATCACTCTATTGCATCTCTTTTAACTTCTTTCAATAATGCTTTGTAGTTTTCAGTATATAGATCCTCACATCATTTAAGTTTATTCCTAAGTATTTTATTATTTTTGTTGTTGCGATTGTAAAAAGAAATATTTTTTCAGTTTCTTTTCTGAAGTTTCAATGTTGGCATATAGGGAAGCAGTAGAATTTTTTATAAGTATCAAATCTTTCTTGAATGTTTGAAAGAATTTATTAATGAAGCCACCTGGTTCTGCTTTTATTTTCTGGAAGGTGCTTGATGGTTGTTCATATTTCCTCACTGCTTATCAGTCTATTTAAGTTTTTCAATTGTTCATGATTCAGTCTAGGAAGACTATATATTTATTGGTTAGAAAGTTACTCATTTCTTCTAGGTTATTGAATATGGTGGCATATAGTCTTTTATAATATTCTAGTATATTCTTTTGTATATCTGTGATGTTTATAGTAAATTTTTATTTATTTCTAATTTTTATATGACTCTTTAATTTTCTAAGTTTGTCAAATGAGAGTTTGGCAATTCTATTAATCTTTTTAGCCCTGGCTGGAGAGCACTGTTGGTTGGAGTATACTCCCGAAGCACAGAGGTTGCTGGTTGAATCTCCTGTCAGGGCACAAACAGGAACATATTGATTCACCTCCCTGCCATTTTTCTTGATAAAATAAATAAATAAATAATTTTAATCTTTTTAAAGAACCAGGTCTTTGTTGTATTAATTTTTTGTATAGTTTTTTTGTTTTCTCGTTCAGTTCTGCTCTAATTTTTTTATTATTTTCTCTGCTGACTTTGGGTTACTTTTGTTCTTTTTCTAGATTTTTTTAATATAATGTTTGGTTGTTTACTTTGAATTTCTCTTGTTTCTTGAGATAGATCTGTAATAATATAAACTTCTCTCTTATTACTGCTTTTGCTGCCTCCCATAAGTTTTAATATGTCTTGTTATTTTAATTTTTTAATATATCTTTTGATATCAGCTTTTATTTCTTTTTTGTCCTAGTCATATTTAGTACTATGTTGTTTAATTTCCATAGTTGTGGGTTTCTTTGTTTTTTTGGCAGTTGATTTCTTTTTTTTAATTTTTATTTACACAATTAAATTTAACAGGGTGATATTGATCAACCAGAGTACATAGATTTTGGGTAACCATCTCCACATCATTTCAACAATAATGTTGTACACCCATGACCCAAAGTCAGATCATCCTCCATCACCTTATATTTGTTCCTCTTTATGTATCTCCTATTTACCCACCCCCTCCTTTTCCTCTTTTCTCCTCCCCCTGGTAACCACTGCACTCCCATTTATGTCCATGAGTCTTAATTTTGTGTCCAACCTATATGTGGAATCACACAGTTTTTAGCTTTTTCTGATTTACATATTTCACTCAGTATAATGTTCTCAAGGTCCATCTATGTTGTTGTAAATGGCAGTATTTCTTTTTTTTTTTTTTTTTTTTTTTTTGTATTTTTCTGAAGCTGGAAACGGGGAGAGACAGTCAGACAAACTCCCGCATGCGCCCGACCGGGATCCACCCGGCACGCCCACCAGGGGCAATGCTCTGCCCACCAGGGCGCGATGCTCTGCCCCTTTGGGATGTCACTGCCACAACCAGAGCCAATCTAGCACCTGAGGCAGAGGCCAAGGAGCCATCCCCAGCGCCCGGGCCATCTTTGCTCCAATGGAGCCTTGGCTGCGGGAGGGGAAGAGAGAGACAGAGAGGAAGGAGGGGGTGGGGATGGAGAAGCAGATGGGCGCTTCTCCTATGTGCCCTGGCCGGGAATCGAACCTGAGTCCCCCGCACGCCAGGCTGACGCTCTACTGCTGAGCCAACCAGCCAGGGCCATAAATGGCAGTATTTCATCATTTCTTATGTCTGAGTAGTATTTCATTGTATATATGTACCACTTCTTTATCCAGTCCTCTATTGAGGGACTCTTTGGTTGTTTCCATGTCTTGGTGACTGTGAATAGTGCTGTGATGCACATGGGTATGCATGTGTGTTTGCATACTACTATTTTTTAATTCTTTAGGTAGATACCCAGTAGAGGGATTGCGGGGTCATATGATAGTTCTATTCTTAATATTGTGAGGAACCACCATACTGTCTTTCATAATGACTGTACCAGTTTGCACTATCACCAACAGTGAATAAGGGTTCCTTTTTCTCCCCAGCCTCTCCAACACTTGTTATTATCTGCCTTGTTGATAACAGCTAATCTAACAAGTGTGAGGTGGTATCTCATTGCAGTTTAGACTTGCATTTCTCTAATAGCTACTAAAGATGAGCATTTTTTCATATGTCTGTTGGCCATTTGTATTTCTTCTTGGGGAAGTGTCTGTTCATGTCTTCTCCACATTTTTTATTGGATAGTGTGCTTCATTGTTGCTGAGTTTTGTGATTTCTTTATATATTTTGGATATTAGACCCTTATCTGAGCTGTTTGAAAATATCATCTCCCATTTATTTGGCTGTCTGTTTTGTTGTCAGTTTCTTTTTCTGTGCAGAAGCTTTTTAGTTTGATATACTCCCATACATTTATCTTTACCTTTGCTTCCTTTGTCTTTGGGGTCATATTCACAAATTGTTTTTTATGGTCAAGGTCCATGAGTTTGGTACCTATGTTTTCTTCTATGTAATTTATTGTTTCAGATCTTATATTTAAGTCTTTGATTCATTTTGAATTAATTTTTGTGCAAGGGGACAAACTGTAGTCAACTTTCATTCTTTTGCATGTGGCTTTCCAACTATCCCAGTACCATTTATTGAAGAGGCTTTCTTTGCTTTATTATGTGGTTTTTGGCTTCTTTATCAAAGATGATTTGCCCAAATATATGTGGTTTTATTTCTTGGCTCTTGATTCTGTTCCATTGGTTTGTGTGTCTATTTTTTTGCCAATACCACACTGTTTTGAATATCGTAGCTCTGTAGTATAATTTGAAGTCAGGTATTGTAATGCCTCCAGCTTCATTTTATTTCCTCAGGATTACTTTGGTTATTTGGATTTTTTTGTTTCCCTACAAACCTGATGATTTTTTGTTTCATTTTTTTAATGACATTAAAATTTTGATGACAATTGCATTTAATTTGTATAATATATTGCTTTGGGTAATATGGCCATTTTAAATATATTTACTCTTCCTATCCAAGAACATGGAATATTTTTCCATTTCATGTGTCTTTTAAATTTTCTTTAACAATGTTTGTAGTTTTCAGGATATAGGTCTTTTACATTTTTTGTTATATTTATTCTTAAATATTTTTTGTTGTTGCTGCAACTGTAAAAGGAATTCTTTTTCTGAGTTCATTTTTCAAAGTTTCACTGTTGGTGTATGTGAAAGTAGTAGATTTCTGTATATCAGTTTTGTATCTTGTCACCTTACTGTATTAGTTTGTTGTTTCTAATAGTCTTTCTGTGGAGTCTTTGTGGTTTTCTATATACAGAATCATGTCATTTGCAAAAAATGAAACTGTTACTTCTTTCTTCCCGGGATGAATGCCTTTTATTTCTTTCTCTTGTCAGATTGCTCTGGCTAGAACTTTAAGCACTATGTTAAATAGGAATTGAGAGAGTGGGCAGCCTGGTCTTGTTCTTGATTTTTGAGGAAAGGTTTCCAGATTTTTACCATTTAGTATGATGTTAGCTGATGGTTTGTTATATATGGCCTTTATTATGTTGAGGTATTTTTTCTTCTATACCCATTTTTGCATCTATTCATAGGATCATATGACTTTTGTTCCTTGTTTTGTTGATGTGGTATATATTGTTAATTGTTTTATGTATGTTGAACCATCCTTGTGCTTCTGGGATGAATCCCACTTGATTGTGATATATTATTTTTAATGTGTTGTTTTTTTTCAACTTTCTAGTATTTTGTTTAGGATTTTTGCATCATTGTTTATTAGAAATATTGACATATAGTTTTCTTTCTTTTGTATTGTTCCTGCCAGCTTTTGGTATGAGGGTTTTGTTGGCCTCACAAAATGTGTTTGGAAGTATTGCTTCTTCTTCAATTTTTTGGAAGACTTTGTGAAACATAGAAACCAAATCTTCTTTGAATGTTTGGTAGAATTCACTAGTATAGCTGTCTGACCCCAGACTTTTATTTTGGGAGAGGTTTTTGATGATTGTTTCTATTTTCTCCCTATTTATGGGTCTATTTAGTCTTTCCATTTCTTCTTAATTCAGTTTAGGAAGATTGTATAGTTTTAAAAATTTATCCATGTCTTCTAGATTGTTAAATTTGTTGGCATATAGTTTTTCATAGTATTTTACAATGAACCTTTGTATATCTATGATATCTGTGGTAATTTCTCCTTTTACTTTGGATTGTGTCTATATGAGTCTTTTCTCTTTTTTTCTTTTCTTGCAAGGGTTTTGTCAATTTTGTTGATCTTTTCAAAGAACCAGCTCTTTGTTGTATTAATTTTCCTATAGTTTTTCTGTTCTCTATTTCAATTATTTCTGCTCTTATTTTTGTTATTTTCTTTCTTCTGCTGGTGTTGGATTGCCTTTGTTCATCTTTTTCTAGTTTCTTAAAATGTGATGTTAAGTTGTTTACTTGGGCTATCTCTTGTTTTTATGATATAAGCCTGTAATGATATAAACTTTCTTTTTATTACTACTTTTGCTGCATCCCAGAGATTCTGATATGTTATTTTTTTATTTTCATTGGTCTGTATATATCTTTTGATTTCTGTTCTTTTTCTTATTTGACACTATTCTTTTTTAGAAGTATTTTGTTTAATTTTCACGTTTCTGTGGGTTTGCACTCTCAGTTACTTGATGTGTACATTTTCTCTCACATGGCAGTTTGCTTCATGGAAGCCAAGAAGACAATAGATAGAGTATATATACCAGCAAAACAGAAGTCACAAAGAAGTAATATCCTGTAATTTTTGCCATATTCTAGCAAGTGAAAAGGTCCATGACAAACTCAAAATGAGGGAATTACACAAGGTCTTAAATATCAGGATGCAGAGATTATTGGGAACCATGTTAGAAACTTTTATTTCAGGATAGGAATCTGTATTACTCTATTGTCAGTTTATTTATGTTAAGGTCCATTAATACAGGGCCCTTAAGGAAGTAAGGAGTCAGAAAAAAAGAACTTTGTACCTTCTATTACACACTATTCCTATTAATGTCACTGTAGCAATAGCTCTTCATCTTGAAAGTAGCAGTTATCACAAGTAGCATTTAGTTTCAATCTCCAGAATTTTTTCACACTTCTAGAATCAGTCTTATCATACAACTCAGTGGTACCAACATCAGTATGACAACAACTTTTCATTAGAAGCTGGAAATCTAACTTCATAAGTCTCCTCATACAAGCACCAGACTAGGAGCACTCCTCCACAGAGGTCTAGATTCCATATCCACCAGATCTTTTTCCCAGCTTCTAGATTCTGGTCACTACACTGTTTCCTTTAGATCTTGCTGCCCCACAGTGTTTTATGCAGTTATCACCTTTACATTAGCTTAGAATTCCCCTTTTCACTTCTCAGGTTACCATCTTTATTAACTAGTTTCTTACATTAAATAATTTCTGTTAAAACAACTAGTGTGATTTCTGACTTATATACCATCTTCATCTAGTTTGAGGAATTTAAAACAAAACCAAAAGAACCCCTTTTAAAGACTCACAGCTTAGGAAAGAAATAACATATATAAATAATCACCTATAATACATACAGAAATTGATTGGGGGCATAAAAATGCTATAAATAGTTTTAGGAGTTTAAAGGAGAAAAGTGATATTGGCTATGAGAATCAGATAGTACTCATAGAGAAGGGAAGTTATTAAGTAGTTTTTAATGTGTTGGACATTAAAAAGAACTATATCTGGGAGAATAGCACAAATAATAATAATAACACAAAGAAAACATAACAGGAATTAAAGTTTGAAAGTTAAGTATAGAAAAAAAGCCAGAGTGTGGTCTCCACAATAGAATTGTTCTGTAGTATTTACTGTGAGTCAATATTGCAAGATACAAAAGTAGTTTTAAATTATTCTATAACAAAATTTAAAATGAGGGAGAAGAAACTACTATAGACATCATAGATATACAAAGTATCATACTATGTAAAATACTATGAAAGGTTATATGCCATGATATTTAGCAATCCAGAAGAAATGGATAAATTACTAGAACTATACAATCTTTCTAGACTGCATCACAAATAAGTGGAAAACACAAATAGACCCATAAGAAGGGAAGAAATAGAAACAATTATCAACCCCCACCTCACCCCCAAAAATGTCCAGGACAAAATGGCTACATTAATGAATTCTACAAAACATTCAAAGATTTGGTACTAATCCTTCTCAAAATCTTCCAAAAAATCAAAGAAGAAACAATAATCCCTAACAAATTTTGTGAGGCCAACATAACCCTGATACTAAACCTGGCAAGGACAACACAAAAAGGAAAATACACACCAATTATCTCTAATAAATATAGATACAAAAATCCTAAACACAATACTAGCAATTTCAATACAACAATACATTTAAAAAATAATACATCATGATCAACTGGGATTTATTGCAGAAGCACAAGGATGGCTCAACATATGTAAATCAATCAACATAATACACATCAAGAAAACAAAAAACAAAAATTATATACTACCAATACATGCAGAAAAGGCATTAAATAAGATACAATATTCATTTATGTTTAAAACACTCAATAAAGTGGGTATAGATATAGAAGGAAAGTACTTCAACATAATAAAGGTCATATATGACAAACCATCAGCCAGTACCATATTAAAGGGTGAAAAACTGAAGAATTTTTCTCTGAAATCAGAAATGAGATAAGGATGCCTACTCTCTCTACTCTTTTTTAATTATTATTGATTTTTAGAAAGGGAAGAGAGAGAAAGAGAGAGGAGAAGCAAGAAGCATCAACTCTTCATAGTAGTTGTTTCCTGTATGTGCCTTGATCAGGCAAGCCCAGGGTTTCAAAATGGCAACCTCAGCATTCCAGGTCTATATTTTAACCACTGTACCATCACAGGTCAGGTTCCACTCTTATTCACCATAGTTTAGCAACTTTAGACAGAACAATCAGGCAAGAGAAAGAAATAAAAGGTATCCATATTGGGAAAGAAGACTAAAGGTATCACTTTTTGCAGATGACAAGATCCTGTATATAGAAAGCTCCAAAGGCTGCACCAGAAAACTATTAAAAACAATAAATCAATACAGTAAAGTTACAGGACACAAAATTAATATACAAATAACTACAGCTTTCTTACATGCCAACACTGAAACTTTAGAAACTGAACCTATAAGAGAAAATTCCTATTATAATTGCACCAACAAAAAAAATCTTAGTAATATACTAAATAAAGGATGTGGAAGACATGTATATTGAAAACTACAAAGCATTATTGAAAGAAATTGAAAAGAACAATAAAATAAAATATATTCCATATTTTGGATTGTAAGAATCAAAATAGTTAAAATGACTACATTACCCAAAGTAATATTCCAACTTAATGCAATCCCCATTAAAATTCCAATGTCATTCTTTAAAGAAATAGAAGAAAAATCACCAGGTTTGTATGAAACCTTAAACAACTCTGAACAGCCAAAGCAATCCTGAGTAAAAAGAATGAAACCAAAAGTATCACAGCACCTGACTTCAAATTATACTACAAAGCCACAATAATCAAAACAGCATGATATTGGCAGAAAAACATAGAGACCAATGGAATAAAATCAAGAGCCCAGAAATAAAACCACATATAAAAAAGACAAATAATCTTCAACAAAGGAGCCAAAAACACACAATGGAGAAAAGAAAGCCTCTTCAACAAATGGTGCTGGGAAAATTGGAAAGCCACAAGAAAAAGAATGAAATTACTACAGTTTTCCCCCCTGCACAAAAATTATTTCAAAATGGATCAAAGACCTAAATATAAGACCTGAAACAATAAATTACATAGAAGAAAACATAGGTACTAAACTCATGGACTTTGGCTGTAAAGCACTTTTTATGAATTTGAACCCAAAGGCAAGGGAAATAAAAGTAACAATAAATTAATGGGACTATATCAAACTAAAAAGCTTCTGCACAGCTAAAAAACAACACACAAAAAAAACCCTGAGAACAAAACAAAGAGGCAGCCAACCAAATGGAAGATGATAGTTGCAAATAACAGCTCAGATAAGGGGTTAATATCCAAAATATATAAATAATTCACAAAGTTCAGCAACAAACAAGCAAACAATCTAATTAAAAAATGTGGAGAGGGCCTGAACAGGCACTTCTCCCAAGAAGAAATACAAATGGCCAACAGACATATGAAAAAATGCTCATCTTCATTAGCTACTTGGGAAATGCAAATCAATATACAATGAGATACCACCTCACACTTGTTAGATTGGCTATTATCAACAAGATAAGTAATAACAAGTGTTGAAGGGGCTGGGAAGAAAAAGAAACCCTCATTCACTGTTGGTGACAATGCAAACTGGTACAGTCATTATGAAAGACAGTATGGTGGTTCCTCAAATATTAAGAATAGACCTATCATATGACCCCACAATCCCTCTACTGGGTATCTACCCAAAGAATTAAAAAATATTAGTATGCAAACACACATGCATACCCATGTGCATCACAGCACTATTCACAGTCACCAAGACATGGAAACAACCAAAGAGTCCCTCAATAGAGGACTGGATAAAGAAGTGGTACATATATACAATGAAATACTACTCAGACATAAGAAATGATGAAATACTGCCATTTACAACAACATAGATGGACCTTGAGAACATTATACTGAGTGAAATATGTAATTCAGAAAAAGCTATGAACTATATGATTTTATACATAGGTGGGATATAAAACTGAGACTCATGGACATAGATAAAGGTAAAGTGGTTAACAGAAAGAGGATGTGGGGGAGGGGCTAAGGGAAGAGAATTAAAGAGGGACAAATATACAGTGACAGAAAATAATTTAACTTTAGGTGATGGGTATACAACATAATCAACACTTTAAATATTATGAAAATGTTTACTTGAAACTTCTGTACTCTTATCATGAATATCACCTGTTAAATTTTATTTTCTAAATAAAACTTTAAAAAAGAAGAAAATGAATATCTTGCAAAATATTCTGAGACTTTTGATTTCACCTCTTCCCCTGCCCAGCCCACATCTGAATTTATTTTATGCTAGTCTGGAGAGTTCCTGGGGAGCTAACAGCTTCCCACCTTTCTACTGAGGACTTTCTCTTACTTAGGAAGCTCAAGCTCATCCCACAGTGCTGAAAATTTAACAAATTCAGGTAGAAAAATAACCTAGCTCCCACCTTTAGTGGGTCAATTTTAATATGTGTTCCACAGAGTTCAACAGAGACCTCAGGGTGCTCACCACACTATTCTGACCATTACACCATTTATTGACTTGTTTTTTTAATCCCTATTTCACTTTATCCATTTCATTGTTTACAATTACTAGGATCATTTCTCAATTAAATTACCTGAATTCTCTGTCCCCTCCTTCAAAAAAAATGTACCTATCTCAGGAACTTGGAAGAAGTGAAAGGATGGACTTCAAAGTAGAAATCATCCATGTTGGCCCTACCCTGTCTACAAAGATCAAATCTAATGATAAATGTACAATGAGAAATTTTATGGTGGGTAAGAAATAGAGAAAGTTTGTAACTTGAATTCTATTATTTCTGTAAATTAGGAGACGAGTCATCAGTCAATATCTATAGCAGACATGATTAGAAATGGAGCTCTGAGGACAGCGGTAAGGTTAGAAATGCAGTTGTCAGAACTCAGAACTGCAGATCGTATAGATGCACACAAGAATGACTAGAAAGTACAGAGACCCCTGCAGGACTGAAAAGTGTGATGACATGGTGACATCGATCCCAACGGTTTGTTTTAAGATGCTCAGACACAAAGCCTAGAATATTAAAGTTTGTATTTATTCAAATGGCACAGAAGTACACTGTTGTATTAATTAGTATTTTCCATAAAAACAGAACCAGTAGTGGGGGTATTAAGTGTGTGTGTGGGGGAATATTTTAAGAAGTTAATTTACATGATTTTTGGATCCAGCAAGTCCAAATTTTGCAGAAAAATCTATCAGTCTACAGACATAAGGAAGAGCTGATGTTGCAGGTCAAGTCTGGGGGTAGTCTAGAGGCAGAATTTCCTCTTTCTTGAGAGAGCTCAGTCTTTTTCTTTAGAGCCTTAAACTCATTAGTGAGACTTATCCACACTATGGGAGTAATCCATTTTGCTCAAAATCTACTGGTTTAAATATTAATTTCATCTAAATAATATCTTCACTGCAACACCCAGACTGGTGTTTGACCAAGTATCTGGGTACTGTAGACTAATTAGTTTAAGTTGACAATAAAATTAACCATCACACTGGTAGTAAGAGGATGATTTAAATGACAGAAAGCATCTACACTGATTATAGGTTAAGTGCAACAGAAAAAGCCTGACACCGTGAGGAAAAATAAATAATGAAGAGTTCAAGCAGTTTCTCAGAATTGTCTGAGAATCATCCATTGCACCAGAATCATCAAGAATATTTATGAAATGGCTGATTTCTAGGCACTGCCAACATACCTAGAAAATGAGTCTATGAGAGAAGGCTTTATGGACCTGAATTCTTACATGCTCTTTAGGTAATTGTTATGTTTATTAAAGTTTAAGAACCACAGAATTAAAGAGGAATTGCTAATAAAATTAATAGATAAGCATGGTGCAAATTAGGAGCAAGAGGAGTTTGAAAATGAGATGCTGTGTCTAAAGTGTACCATATTAATAATAAAGGTTTATATGCTGTCTAGTCCCATGTTTACGGGTGGCTGAAATGAAGGCAAAACTCACTGCAGCTCCCTTTGTCAAAGAAGTCTAAGAATTTGTTCTAAGGTGTGGCAGAGGGCACCAGAGAGTTTGAAAAGAAGGAGTTAGAGAAAGGATTGGAAAAGAGGGCCTGAAGCACTGTGTGTGTCTCCATGACATTGAGTCAGCTCCAAATTCTCATAACCCTATGAATGAGTGATGTACAATATGACCTGTTCTCAACAGCCCTACTCAGCTTCTGCAGACTCATGCCTTTTGCATTTTCTATGGAGTTAACACATTTAATATTTGGCCTTCGCTTTATATAATGGCTTCCATTCTGAAGCATTAGTAGAAGCTAACTGGCCCTCGGTGTTTGTGAGCAAAGGTCAAATAGTACAGAATTTAAGGTCTGCAGGATTAAGTGGAGTTGTGGTTCAAAATGGAATTGGAATTAAGACAATTCGGTGCCCTTATAAGGCCTCAGATTGTTTTATTAAACAATGGTTATAGAAGATTAGCCTTTGCCGAGTTTCCAATGGAATAAACTGTTTTGGTCCTTGGGGAAAACCTTGTCACAGATATCCAAGTGAAGATGATGCTTATTTCCCAGGACTTTGTAGAGGGCATATCACAAGCTGGATCTTGGAAGAAGGATGAGAAGAGAATTTCATGTGGATGAGCAAAAGCATGAAGAAACAGAAAAAAGTAAATTTAGACCATGACAAATTATTGATAAGATATCATGCCATGCTTTTCCCTTGTGAATCCCTCATTTATTTCTAAGATCACTGATGTTGCTCATCCTGGGTGGATGATTTTCTCAGAACTGTCTGTGCACACAAAAATTTTCAAGCTGTTTTTGGTACTCTAAAAGAGACTAGAATAAAGACCCCCTTTACTTTGCTAGTTTCATTACCAAATACTGATGGTCCTTGAGAGTCTGAACATGACTCACAGGAATCCTGTTACCAAGGGCATGGCCACATTCCCAGAAGTAATTCCTAACTAAAATCTTGACTGTTTCTCAAAGCATGAAAATGGTGTGAGCTAATTTGAACCTGGCTGAAGGGAATTATGTGGAGGATAATTTTGAAAACGTTTCTCTTTTTATCTGCTCTACAGACACTGATGCCAATGTCATCAAATGTGGAAAAAAAAGATAAATTTATTTGGGAATTATTAATATTTATATCCATTTAACAAAAAATAAGGTGGAAAGTACATTCTTTCAAAATTTGGTATAAAATATTTAAATATAAATAATTTTTTTTTAATTGTAGTAAATTTATCTTAATTTATTAAATAATCATTTGTGTTTTTCTGTGAGAGAAAATATAAAGCACTAAATTTTTTGTCATTATATATCATCTTTTAACTAGGTTCCTTTAGGCCTCAAAAAAATCTATAGAAATTTTCCTGTACTGTGAAAACTGTGTTATAGATACCTATTCAATATGGCTAAGTAACTCAGAAATGTGTTTGTGTGTGTGTGTGTGTGCACGCACACGTGTGTATGTGTACATATGAGCACTTTAGCAAATAGAGAAAATACATTTGAACAGTGTTTATCATACTTCCACTGAAAAATTTTTTTTCTGGGGAACTAAATTAGATAATGAGATAGAAATGTCATAATGCATTTGTGGCACCCAGATGGATTCTAGCTCTTAATAAGAGCTGATTATGCTGACAACAGTGATTTATGTATCTTCTGGGGTTTGTTAAATCATATCAAACATAGGAAAGTAAGGTAATAAATTAAAAATGTGTGAGTAAATGTAAGTAAAATCAGGTAAAATTTTGAGACAACCATCTACATAATTTTTTGTAACTTACTGTTGGAAACAGTAAAACCCTCATTATTTGTAAATGATATGATTCTTTATATAGAAAACCCTAAAAACTCTACCAAAAACTATTAGAGCTAATAAATAAATTTGGTCAAGTTTCAGCATACAGAGTCAATATACAGAAATCTGTTGCATTTTTATATAAAATTAACAAATGATAAGCAAAAATTAAGAAAATAATTCCATTTACAATTGCATCACTAAACATAAAATAACTAGGGATAAATTTAACTACAAATAAGTATAATCAAAAATGTGAAAGATATCTCTGAAAACTATAAGAAATTGAAGAAAAAATGAAAGGAAATACAAATAAATGGAAGAATATATCCTGCTCATGGATTAGAAGGATTAATATTGCTACTCAAAACAATATACAGATTCAATGAAATCTTTATTAAAATACCAATGAAATTCTTCCCAATATTAGAACAACTAATTTATATGGAACCACAAAATATTCTGAATAACCAGAGAAATCTTATGAAAGAACAAAATGGAAGACATTACACTCCCTGAGTGTATCAAACTACTGCAAAGCTACAATAATAAAAACAGTATGATGATGGCATTAAAACAAATATATAGATAAATGGAATAGAATAGAGAGCCTAGAAATTTATTCTTGTTTATATGATCAATTAATTAATCTTAAAAAGGAAGTAAGAATGGGGTAAAGTAATAATAAGTTAAAGACAGTCTCTTCAATAAGTAATGTTTTGAAAACTGAACAGATATGTACAAACAAATGAAATCGGACCAGTTTCTTACACATAAACAAAAATTTCTCAAAATGGATTAAAGATTTAAGTCTAACACCTGAAACCATAAAACTCCTGGAAGAAAATATATTATTTACTTCACTTTTAGCAATCTTCAGGCAACATCAGACTAAAAAATTTTGCATAACCAAGAATACCATCAACAAAATAAAAATACAACCTACTGAATGGGAGTACATATTTGCTTTTGCAAATGATACATTCTACAAGTAGTTAATATAAAAACTATATAAGAAACTCAAAAATTATATATTTTGAAATCCCTCAACAACCCAATTTAAAAATGTATAGAGGACCTCAGTGGATATTTCTCTAAAGAAAACATACAGCCTGATCACTGGTGGTGCAGTACATAGAGCATCAACTTGAAATGCTGAGGATCCAACTTCAGAACCCTGAGGTCACCAGCTTGAGCATGGGTTTGCTGGCTTGAGTGTGGGGTTATAGACATAATCCAATGGTCACTGGTTTGAGCCCAAGATCACTGGCTTTAATAAGAGGTCACTGATTCAGTTGGAGCCCCCCGGTCCAAGCATATATAAGAAGCAATCAGTGAACAACTAAGGTAACACAACTATGAGCTGATGCTTCTCATCTCTCTCCCTTCATGTCTGTGTTTCTGTCTCTCTCATTAAAAAAAAGGGGGGAGAGGGGGCAAGATGACGATGGAGTAGGCAGACATACCAACTTCCAACTCCAGACCCAAAGTGGATTACAACTTAATTTTAAGAACAATCATCTGGAAAAACCAACTTTGGACTAAACTAAGAGGACTCTTTAACCAAGGATCACTAAAGAAGCCACACTGAGACTAGTAGAAAAAGCAGAGAGGGCTGCCCAGCTCCCAGGGGGTGAATGGCAGCCCAGAGTGACTTGCGTGGTGAGAAGTGAGTTTAGCAGAGAGGGGAGAGTCCTGGGCCCCAAGAACAAAGCCTCAGCCTGCAGCCTCAGAGCCTAGAAGAGACATACAGACAGTATTTAGTTGCAAAACAAGACAGGATACTGTTTGCAAGAAAGAGACAGATTTCTCACACCCAGGATTTGACTTAAAGGCTCCATGCAGAAAACCTCTTTCACAACCACTCACCTAGGGCTCCAGGGGATGGGGAGAGATGAGATGACTGGAGTAGCAGAAAGAGAGTGTAATCTAGGAGGCACAGGGAGAAACACTTTGAGGGACAGTCACCCTAGCCCCTGGGCTGAATCATTCCCCAAATCTAAAGTGAATATTTTTACTAGAACCAGCAATACCAGTAAAGGGAAGCAGGTCACCAACCAAACAGAGGATCTCTTGCTGCAGTCAGAGCAAAGAATCGCTTAGAAGCTGGAAGCCATCAGGGATACAGTATTAAGTGCTAAGATCTGAGCTGCATTGCCCCCCACACACTGCTGAGTTATTGGTGAAAGGTGGGTGGCAGCAGGACATGGGAGTATGGTCCCATCGGCGGGGGGCAGAATCCGGGGATGGCTGCAGCTGCAGCCCAGGCATGAGTGCAGTCCTGACCACAGAAGTGGAAGGTGACTAAGGCACAGCGTGAGCATAGTCCCACCCAGCAGGGGTGAAGGAAAAAGGCAGCCATGGAAGCAGAAGGGGTACAGGATAGCAGTTCAACCCGTGGCTGCATGCCAAGCATGTGAGAGCACTCCCACCAGCAGTCTGGCCCACAGGGGCAAGGCAAAAGCTGGTTCCCAGCTGAGACTTGTGGCTAGGTGCAGGAGCACAGCTCCACCCTCAGGACTGAGGCTTGCGGACCCAGTGTATGAGTGTGTTCCTGCCCATGGGGGCAGGGTGAAGGCCTGGCCAGCCAAGGTTTGCACCCCTGGAAGCAAGAGAACAGTACGACCCCTGGTGGTGAGATGGAGGCAGGAAACTGACAAGGGTTGGCAGCCCAAACATGTGAATGCAGTCACACCCGTGGGGGTAAGGCAAAAGGCCAGGGCCAGACAGGGCTTGCAGCACAGGCACATGAGCTCAGTGTCGCCCTAAGGAACAGGGCAAAGGCTGGGCTGGCCATGGCTTGTAGTCAGGACACAAGAACACAGTCCTGCCTGCAGAGGTGAGGCTGAAGCCAAAGTGACCAATTCAGTGGGCTGCCAATGGCAACGCCCATGCCCAAACGCTCAAGAAACAGGCAAAAGAGGTGGTGGGCCTACAGATATTTCACAGCTAAAGAACACAGAGGCCACACCCATCGAACTCCTGTGGCCAACCCCATCTTATACACAGACAACATGTAAAGGCAGAGAAACACGACCCAAATGAATCAACAGAAGAAATCCCCAGACAAAGATTTACATGAAACAGAAATAACCAAATAACCAGATGCAGAGTTTAAAATAATGATTGTTAGTATGCTCAAAGATCTTAGAGCAACAATGAATGGAAATAATGAGCACCTAAATAAAGAGATACCAAGTATAAAAAAAGGACATTGAAATAATGAAAAAGAATCAGCCAGAAATGACAAATACAATATCAGAAATGAAGACCACACTGGAAGGAATGAAAAGCAGAATGATTGAAGCTCAGGATTGAATCAGCAAGTTAATTGACAAAATAAACAAAAGCATGGAAGCAGAGCAGCAAAAAAGAAAAGAGGCTCAAAAAGTCTGAGAAAACTCTAAGAGGGCTCTGTGACAACATGAAGAAAAATAACATCTGCATCATAGGGGTTCCTGAAGAAAAAGAGAAAAAACAAGGAACAGAGAATCTGATTGAAGAAATCATAGCTGAAAACTTCCCTAAACTGATGAAGAAAAAAATTCAAGTAGGACCTGAAAATGGCAGTGGAGTAGGCAGACACACAGACACCCAGCTCACACCTCCGAACTGGATTATAAACTAATTTATGAACAATCAGCGTGAAAAACCAAATCTGGACTACAAGAATAGCTTTGAAAAACCAAGGAGCAAAGAAGAAGCCACAACAAACCTGGTAGGGAGCGCCTGAATCTCCCCTGCTTACAGGAACCGGGGGGGGGAGGTAAGGCTGGGCTCTCACTCCAAGGAAAAGAGCCGTAAATACTGCTCACAGCCACTTGCCTGGCAACCAGGGAGCGAGGTGTGTTGAAAGGGCCCACTTGTCTTCCAAAAAGAAAGGAGAAAGAGAGAGATGAATGATGAGGGGGAGAGGAATATAGGTGATGACATAAAAAGCTAACTCATTCAGTGCTGGAGGCGGCCATAACTGGGGAAGGGGCTGATCCTTCCACAAAGCAAAATGAAAAGTACTTCCAGGTCACAGAGATACAGACATCTCTCCAGCTCCAATTAGCGCATCAAAACACAGCTGAAAACAAGAAGTGGGGAGGAGAGGCACTGACTCAGGTCTCCATGGAGATCTGAGATACACCTCCCCCTACTGAAGCTGAGAAAGCAACCCGCCCCCAGAGAGACTAACTGGCAGAAGGGGACTACAGAGCCTCAGGTCACACCCACCACATTCCTGCATACCATTTCAAATAAGCCCCCTGATGAGATCAGCAAACAAGACAATCACCTGTTAAGAAAACAAACAAATCAAGACTTCAAAGCGGTCAAAACCCTAAAGTGGATTACAAATAATAGCTGATGCCAACCCAAGAAGACTTAGAAACAACACAAGCAAAAACTAGAGGCAGACAACACCAAGCCTAGACTCAACCACTTCTACAAAGAAAACACCCAGACACCCAAGCATAATGAAAAGACAAAGAAGTGCAATCCAAATGAAACCACAAGAGAGACCTTCAGGTGATGAACTGAGTGATATGAAAATAACCAA
Organism: Saccopteryx leptura; assembly: GCF_036850995.1. Taxonomy (NCBI): domain Eukaryota; kingdom Metazoa; phylum Chordata; class Mammalia; order Chiroptera; family Emballonuridae; genus Saccopteryx; species Saccopteryx leptura. Next base: position 136,318,197 of record NC_089508.1, on the reverse strand, counting down.
ACTTCCGAATGCGGAGTTTAAAATAATGATTGTAAGGATGCTTAGGGATCTTAGAACAAAAATGGATGGTCATCACGAACACCTAAATAAAGAAATAGCAAGGCCTGACCTGTGGTGGCGCAGTGGATAAAGCGTCGACCTGGAAATGCTGAGGTTGCCGGTTCGAAACCCTGGGCTTGCCTGGTCAAGGCACATATGGGAGTTGATGCTTCCAGCTCCTCCCCCCTTCTCTCTCTCTGTCTCTCTCTCCTTGCTCTCTCTCTTTCTCTCTCCCTCTCTCTCTCCTCTCTAAAAAATAATGAATAAATTAAAAAAATTAAAAAAGAAAAGAATGTTAAAAAAAATAAAGAACTGCTGCTTGTTTAAAAAAAAAGAAATAGCAAGTATAAAAATGATATTAAAATATTAAAAAAGAATCAGTCAGAGATGACAAATACAATATCAGAAATGAAGACCACAATGGAAGGAATTAAAAACAGGATGGATAGAGCAGAGGATCGAATCAGCGAGTTGGAGGACAACTGGAATGAAGGCATGAAAGCAGAAAAGAAAAAAGAAAAGAGACTCAAATAGTCTGAGGAAACTCTTAAAGATCTCTGTGACAACATAAAGAGAACTAACATCTGCATCATAGGGGTTCCTGAAGAAGAAGAGAAAGAACAAGGGATAGAGGCTTTATTCAATCATATTATAGCTGAAAACTTCCCTAAATTAATGCAGGAGAAATTTTTTTAAATAATTTTATTGTTTTTAATGGGGTGACATCAATAAATCAGGATACATATATTCAAAGATAACAAGTCCAGGTTATCTTGTCATTCAATTAATGCAGGAGAAATTTTCAGAAATTCAAGAAGCACAGAGAACTCCACTAAAAAGAAACCCAAAGAAACCTACACCAAGACACATCATAATTAAAATACCAAAGCTAAGTGATAAAAAGAAAATATTAAAAGCTGTAAGAGAAAAAAAGGCAATCACCTACAAAGGAGCCCCCATAAGGATGACATCAGACTTCTCAAGAGAAAAACTTGAAGCCAGAAGAAAATGGCAAGAAATATTCAAAGTAATGCACAACACGAACCTACAACCAAGACTACTTTATCCAGCAAGGTGATCATTTAAAATTGAAGGAGAAATAAAAAGTTTTCCAGACAAAAAAAAACCCAAGGAATTCATTACAACCAAACCAATGCTGCAGGAAATGTTAAGGGGCATGGTGTAAACAGATCAAAGTGGGAAAAGAATATAGCAAAAGAGGAACCCAGCTTTAAAGAATAAAATGGCAATAACAATTACATGTAATAATAACCTTAAAAGTAAATGAATGAAATGATCCAATCAATGATATAGGGTAGCTGCATGGATAATAAAACAGGACCCTTACATATGCTGTCTACAAGAGACACACCTTAAAACAAAAGATACATATATGTTGAAGGTAAAAGGATGAAAAAAAACATTTCATGCAAATGGAAATGAAAAAAAAGCTGGGGCACCCATAATTATATCAGACAAAATGGACTTTAAAACAAAGAATATAATAAGAGATAAATAAAGCCACTACATAATTATAAAGGGAGCAATCCAACAGGAAGATATAACCATTATAAATATCTACGCACCTAATACAGGAGCACCTAAATATATAAAGCAGACTTTGATGGAGATAAAGAGCGAGATCAGCCCTGGCCGGTTGGCTCAGTGGTAGAGTGTCGGCCTGGTGTGCAGAAGTCCCAGGTTTAATTCCCGGCCAGGGCACACAGAAGAAGCACCCATCTGCTTCGCCACCCCTCCCCCTCTCCTTCTGCCTGTCTCTCTCTTCCCCTCCTGCAGCGAGGCTCCATTGGAGCAAAGATGGCCCAGGTGCTGGGGATGGCTCCTTGGCTTCTGCCCCAGGCACTGGAGTGGCTCTGGTCGCAACAAAGCAATGCCCCAGAGGAGCAGAGCGTCGCCCCCTGGTGGGCGTGCCATATCGATCCTGGTCGGGCACATGCAGGAGTCTGTCTGACTGTGTCTCCCTGTTTCCAGCTTCAGAAAAATACAAAAAAAAAAAAAAAAACAGCGAGATCAACAGCAACACTTTAATAGTAGGGAATTTTAATACCCCATTAACATCACTACTATATATTATGGAATACTACTCAGCCATAAGAAACGATGACCTCGGATCATTTACAATAACATGGATGGACCTTGATAACATTATACGGAGTGAAATAAGTAAATCAGAAAAAAAACTAAGATAAATTCATACATAGAAGGGACATAAAAATGAGACTCAGAGACATGAACAAGAATGTGATGGCAACAGGGGCGGGGGGTTGGGGGAGGGGGGATGGGGTGAAGAAGGAGAGAGGGGTTGGGGGAGGGGAGGGGCACAAAGAAAACCAGATAGAAGGTGACAGAAGACAATTTAACATTGGGGGAGGGGTATACAGCACAATCAAATGTCAAAATAATCTAGAGATATTTTCTCTCAACATATGTACCCTGATTTATCAATGTCACTGCATTAAATTTAATAAAAAATAATACAAAAAAAAAAAAGAATGGAATACCATTCTTGGCAGTTCAGTTCAGATAAAATCAGGATACAAAAAGCAAAAACCATTTCATATCATTCTAGAGTATAAAGAAGATCAAAGAGGGTGGTCTGCATAATAAAATGATGACCTTAAACACTAAAACCAAAGAACTGGCTAGGTGATATCAGGACATTTAAGAGCTATATTATTAATGAGTAAGCCTATGCACAGATTAACATCTCTGTAAGCATATTGCACAGAGTAGGAAAGACGAGCAATAGTGAATGCAGATGGGTACACCACACGATCAACAGTTCAAATGCTGTAGAGATGTTCACCCGAAGCCTATGTATTCTTACTGATCTATGTCACCCCATTAAATTTAATTCCTAAATAAAAGATATTTTTAAAATAAAAAATATTGCACAAAACTGAAGGCTTTCCTTCTTAAATCAGGAACAAGACAGGGTTGTCCACTCTCTCCGCTCTTACTTAATGTGGTACTTGAGGTTCTAGCCAGAGCAATCACACAACAGAAAGACATAAAAGACATCCATATCAGAAAAGAAGAACTAAAGGTATCACTTTTTGCAGATGATATGATCCTATACATTGAAAACCCCAAAGAATCCACAAAAAGATTACTAGAAACAATAAGCCAATACAGTAAGGTCGCAGGATACAAAATTAACATACAGAAGTCAATAGCCTTTCTATATGCCAACAATGAAACATTTCAGAACGAAGTCAAAAGAATAATCCCCTTCATGATTGCAAAAAAAAATAAAATAAAATACCTAGGAATAAACATAACAAAGAATGTAAAGGACTTATACAATGAAAACTATAAACCATTGTTAAGGGAAATCAAAAAAGATATTATGAGATGGAAGAATATTCCTTGTTCTTGGTTAGGAAGAATAAATATAATCAAGATGGCCATATTACCCAAAGCAATATACAAATTTAATGCAATTCCCATCAAAATTCCAATGACATTTTTTAAAGAAATGGAGCAAATAATCATCAGATTTATATGGAACTATAAAAAAACCCAAATAGCCAAAGCAATCCTAAAAAAAAAGAATGAAGCTGGGGGCATTACAATAACTGACTTCAAACTATATTACAGGGGCACGACAATCAAAACAGCATGGTATTGGCAAAAAAATAGACACTCAGACCAATGGAACAGAATAGAAAGTCCAGAAATAAAACCACATATATATAGTCAAATAATTTTTGATAAAGGGGCCAACAACACACAATGGAGAAAAGAAAGCCTCTTCAACAAATGGTGCTGGGAAAACTAAAAAGCCACATGCAAAAGAATGAAACTGGACTACAGTTTGTCCCGCTGTACTAAAATTAACTCAAAATGGATCAAAGATCTAAACATAAGAAATGAAACAATAAAGTACATAGAAGAAGACATAGGTACTCAACTCATGGACCTAGGCTTTAAAGAGCATTTTATGAAAAATTAATGAATGGGACTACATCAGACTAAGAAGTGTTTGCTCAGCAAGAGAAACTGATAACAAGATAAACAGACAGCCAACTAAATGGGAAATGATATTTTTAAACACCTGCTCAGATAAGGGCCTAATATTCAAAATATACAAAGAACTCCTAAAACTCAACAACAAAGAAACAAACAATCCAATAAAAAAATGGGAAAAAAATATGAACAGACACTTCTCCCAAGAAAAAATACAAATGGCCAACAGATATATGAAATGATGCTCATCTTCTTTAGTTATTAAAGAAATGCAAATCAAAACTGCAATGAGATACCACCTCACACCTGTTAGATTAGCAATTATTAACAAGACGGGTAATAGAAAATGTTGGAGAGGCTGTGGAGAAAAAGGAACCCTCATACACTGTTGGTGGGAATTTAAATTAGTACAACCATTATGGAAGAAAGTATGGTGGTTCCTCAAAAAACTGAAAAGAGAACTACCTTATGACCCAGCAATCCCTCTATTGGGTATATACCCCAAAAACTCAGAATCATTGATACGTAAAGACACATGCAGCCCCATGTTCATTGCAACATTGTTCACAGTGGCCAGGACATGGATACAACCAAAAAGCCCGTCAATAGATGACTGGATAAAGAAGATGTGGCACATATACACTATGGAATACTACTCAGCCATAAGAAATGATGACATCGGATCATTTACAGCAAAATGGTGGGATCTTGATAACATTATATGGAGTGAAATAAGTAAATCATAAAAAAACAGGAACTGCATTATTCCATACATAGATGGGACATAAAAGTGAGACCAAGAGACATTGATAAGATTGTGGTGGTTATGAGGGAGAGATAAGGGTGGAGGGGGAGTGGCACAAAGAGAACTAGATAGAAGGTGACAGGACAATCTGACTTTGGGTGATGGGTATGCAACATAATTGAACGACAAGATAAACTGGACATGTTATCTTTGAATACATGTATACTGATTTACTGATGTCACACCATTAAAAAAAATAAATAAAATTTAATAAAAATAAAAAAAAACCATACATTGAGAATCTTAGGCTTTTGCCATAAGATTTATTCAGGGTTGAAATAGAAGGTGTTCACAGTTATTCAGTTTCTCATTTCTGTCTGTACTGCCTATGACTACTTTAGCCTTCTAGCAAATTTAGCTAAATGGGATGCTGAAGCTTATTACTGAAGCAGGATTCCCAAGTTTCATTATATATAATGTTTAACTCCCTTTGCTCTTTTTCCTCGATGAATATATAGCTACCTGCCTATGTTAACACTTTTATTTTATCTCTTTAGATTAGACTGGAGGAAGATGTCAAATGTATTTACTTTATCTTAGTTACAAATTCTGTGCTTCAGATTACTCTAAAATATTTTCTGACTAATAAAAGAATGGTTATTTGTTAAAAAAAAAAAAGAAAGTAATGCAAACCAAGAGCCTACAACCAAGACTTCTCTACACAGCAAAACTATCATTTAAAATTGAAGGAGAAATAAAAAGCATCCCAGGTAAAAAAAAAGTTTTAAGGAATTTATTACAACCAAACCAATGTTACAAGAAATGTTAAGGGGCCTGCTCTAAACAGAACAAAGGGGGGGGGGGATCTAGTAAAAGGAGAGTGTATATGTAAAGAATAAAATGGCAATAAACAACTACATATCAATAATAACCTTAAATGTAAATGGATTAAATGCTCCAATCAAAAGGCATAGTGTAGCTGCACGAATAAGAAAACAGAATCTGTACATATGCTGTCTACAAGAGACCAACCTCAGAACAAAAGATGCACATAGACTGAAAGTGAAGGCATAGATAAAATTATTTTATGCAAATGGAAATTTAAAAAAAGCTAGGGTAGCAATACTTATATCAGACAAAATAGACTTTAAAACAAAGGCTATAGTAAGGAAAAAAGGTCACTAAATAATGATAAAGGGAACAATTCAATCGGAAGATATAACCATTATAAATATTTATGCACCTAATATAGGAGCACCTAAATATATAAAGCAGACTTTGATGGACATAAAGGACAAGATCAACATCAATACTATAATAGTAGGGGATTTCAATACCTCACTAACATCACTGGATAGATCCTCAAGAAAGAAAATGAACAAAGAAACAGCAGAATTAAAAACACACTAGATCAACTGGATTTAATAGATTTCTTCAGAACCTTTCACCCTAAAGCAGCAGAATATTCATTCATTTCAAGTGCTCATGGTACATTCTCTAGAATAGACCACATGCTAGGACACAAAATGAGTCCCAACAAATTTAAGAAGATAGAAATCATATCAAGCATCTTCTTAGATCAAAATGGCATGAAACTAAAAATCATCTACAATAGAAAAACTGAAAAACACTCAAGCCATTGGAAACTAAACAGCATGTTATTAAATAATGAATGGGTTAACAATGAGATCAAGGCAGTAATAAAAAATTTCCTTGAAACAAATGAAAATGAACATATATAATTCAAAATCTATGGGACACAGCAAAAGGAGTCCTGAGAGAGAAGTTTATAGCACTACAGGCATACCTTAAGAGCTAGACAAAGGTAAAATAAACAATTTAACTCTGCATCTAAAAGAACTAGAAAAAGAACAGCAAATTAAACCCAGAGGTAGTAGAAGAAAAAAATAATTAAGATCAGAGTGGAAATAAATTATATAGAGGCTAAAAAAAAAAAATACAGAGAATCAGTAAAACCAAGATCTGGTTCTTTGAAAAGGTAAACAAGATAGAAGAATCTTAAACCAGACTCATAAAGAAAAAAAGAGAGAGAGAGAAGATGGCAGCGGAGTAGGCGGATGCACAGACGCCCAGCTCTCAACACCAAACTGGAATACAAATCAATTTAGAAAAAATCAGCATGAAAAACCAACACTGAACTGCAAGAACAGCTCTCAAAAACCAAGGAGCAAAGAGGAAGCCACAATAATCCTGGTAAGGAGTGCCTGAATCTCCTCTGCTTACAGGAACAGAAGGAGGGGGGTGAGGCTGAGAGCCCAGAGAGGATTTCACAGAGGAAAAAGAGCAGAAACTACTGCTCACAGCCACTTACCTGGTGACCAGGGAGCAAGGTGGGTTGAAAAGACCAGCTTATCTCCCAAGTGGAAAAGACAGGGAGAGGGACAGACTGTGAGGGGCTAAGGTATGCAAGAAACGAAATAAAAAAGCTGACTCATTCATGCTGGAGGCGGCCATAGCTGGGGGAGGGACTGAACCTTTCACAAAACAGAGCTGAAGTGCTTCCGGATCAGAGATCTCCGGACATCTATCCAGCTCCAATCAGCACAACAAGACACAGCTGAAAACAAGAAGTGGGGAGGAGGGGCAGTAACTCAGGTCTCCATGGAGATCTGAGATACACCTCCCCCTACTGAAGCTGAGAAAAAACCCTGCCCCCAGTGAGATTAGTTGGTGGAAGAGACCTTCATCGTCTCAGGTTACACCCACAGCATTCCTGGATACAGTTTCAAGGAAGCCCCCTGCTGAAATCAGTTAACAAGACTATCACCTGTTAAGAAAACAAACAAATCAAGACTTCAAAGCTGCCCAAATCCGAAAGTGGATTACAAATAATAGCTGATACCAACCCACGAAGACCTAAAAATAACACAACTGAAAACTGGAGGCAGACAACACCAAGCCTAGCCTCAACCAACTCTACAAATAAAAAAAAAAAAAAAAAAAAAAAAAAAAAGAAGATGAGAAGACAAAGGAGTGCAATCCAAATGAAACCACAAGAGACACCTTCGAGAGATGAACTGAGTGATATGGAAATAATCAAACTTCCAGATGCGGAGTTCAAAATAATGATTGTAAGGATGCTTAGGGATCTTAGAACAACAATGGAGGGACAGTTTGAAAACCTAAATAAAGAAATAGCAAGTATAAAAAAGAATCAGTTGGAGACGACAAATACAATATCAGAAATAAAGACCACAATGGAAGGAATTAAAAACAGGATAGATAGAGCAGAGGATCGAATCAGCGAGTTAGAAGACAACTGGAATGAAGGCATGAAAGCAGAGAAGAAAAGAGAAAAAAGACTCAAAAAGTGAGAAACTCTTAGAGAGCTCTGTGACAACATGAAGAGAAATAACATCCGCATCATAGGGGTTCCTGAAGAAGAAGAAAAAGAACAAGGGATAGAGACTTTGTTCAATCATATCATAGCTGAAAACTTCCCTAAATTAATGCAAGAGAAACTCTCACAAATCCAAGAAGCACAGAGGACTCCATTAAAGAGAAACCCAAAGAAACCTACACCAAGACACATCATAATTAAAATACCAAAGCTAAGCGATAAAGAGAAAATATTAAAAGCTGCAAGAGAAAAAAAAGTTATCACCTACAAAGGAGCCCCCATAAGGATGACATCTGACTTCTCAACAGAAACACTTGAGGCCAGAAGGGAATGGCAAGAAATATTCAAAGTAATGCAGAACAAGAACCTACAACCAAGACTACTTTATCCAGCAAGGCTATCGTTTAAAATTGAAGGAGAAATAAAAAGCTTCCCAGACAAAAAACAACTCAAGGAATTCATTACAACCAAACCAATGCTGCAGGAAATATTAAGGGGCCTGGTGTAAACAGATAAAGTGGGAAAAGAATACAGAAAAAAAAAAGAAAAGGAATACACCTTTAAAGAAGAAAATGACAATAAACAACAACATATCAATAATAACCTTAAATGTAAATGGATTAAATGATCCAATCAAAAGACATAGGGTAGCTGCATGGATAAGAAAACAGGACCCATACATATGTTGTCTACAAGAGACACACCTTAGAACAAAAGACACACACAGATTGAAGGTAAAAGGATGGAAAAAAACGTTTCATGCAAACGGAAATGAAAGAAAAGCTGGGGTAGCAATACTTATATCAGACAAATTGGACTTTAAAACAAAGGATATAGTAAGAGATAAAGAAGGCCACTACATAATGATAAAGGGAGTAATCCAACAGGAAGATATAACTATTATAAATATCTATGCACCTAATATAGGAGCACCCAAATATATAAAACAGACTTTGATGGATTTAAAGGGCGAGATCAACAGCAATACTATAATAGTACGGGATTTCAATACCCCACTAACATCACTAGATAGATCCTCAAGAAAGAAAATTAACAAAGAAACAGCAGACTTATTGGAAATACTAGATCAACTCGATTTAATAGATATCTTCAGAACCTTTCACCCTAAAGCAGCAGAATATACATTCTTTTCAAGTGCTCATGGTACATTCTCTAGGATAGACCACATGTTAGGGCACAAAAGGGCTCTCAACAAATTTAAGAAGACTGAAATCATATCAAGCACTTTCTCCGATCACAACGGCATAAAACTAGAAATGAATCACAGCCGAAAAGCTCAAAAATTCTCAAACACATGGAAACTAAATAGCAGGGTGTTAAATAATGAATGGATTAAGAATGAGATCAAAGAAGAAATAAAGAAATTCCTAGAAACGAATGACAATGAGCATACAACAACTCAAAATTTATGGGACACAGCGAAAGCAGTGCTGAGAGGGAAGTTCATAGCACTACAGGCACACTTTCAGAAGCTAGAAAAAGCTCAAATAAACAACTTAACCCTGCATCTAAAAGAACTAGAAAAAGAACAGCAAGTAAAGCCCAAATGTAGTAGAAGGAAGGAAATAATAAAGATCAGAGCAGAAATAAATGACATAGAGGCTAAAGAAACAATACAGAGGATCAATGAAACTAGGAGCTGGTTCTTTGAAAAGGTAAATAAGATTGATGAACCTTTAAGTAGACTCACCAAGAAAAAGAGAGAGAGGACTCAAATAAATAAAATTAGAAATGAGAGAGGAGAAATAACAACTGAAACAACAGAAATACAAAATATTGTAAGAAAATACTATGAAGAACTGTATGCCAAAAAACTAGACAACCTAGATGAAATGGACAAATTCCTTGAAACATACAATCTTCCAAAAATCAATCTGGAAGAATCAGAAAACTTAAACAGACCGATTACACCAAAGGAGATCGAAACAGTTATCAAAAAACTCCCAACAAAGAAAAGTCCGGGGCCCGATGGCTTCACAACGGAATTCTACCAAATATTCAAAGAAGAACTAACTCCTATCCTTCTCAAACTATTTCAAAAAATTCAAGAGGAAAGAAGACTTCCATGCTCCTTTTATGAGGCGAGCATAATTCTGATTCCAAAACCAGGCAAAGACAACACAAAGAAAGAAAATTATAGGCCAATATCTCTGATGAATATATATGCTAAAATCCTCAACAAAATATTAGCAAACCGGATCCAACAATATATGGAAAAAATCATACACCATGATCAAGTGGGATTTACTCTGGGGAGGCAAGGCTGGTACAATATTCGTAAATCAATCAATGTGATTCATCACATAAACAAAAAGAAGGAGAAAAACCATATGATAATTTCAATAGATGCAGAAAAAGCATTTGATAAAATCCAGCACCCATTCATGATCAAAACTCTCAGCAAAGTGGGAATACAGGGAACATACCTCAAGATAAAGGCCATCTAAGACAATCCACAGCCAACATCATACTCAATGGGAAAAAATTAAAAGCAATACCCTTAAGATCAGGAACAAGGCAGGGGTGCCCCCTTTCACCACTCTTATTTAACATAGTCCTGGAAGTCCTAGCCACAGCAATCAGACAAGAAGAAGAAATAAAAGGCATTCAAGTTGGAAAAGAAGAAGTAAAACTATCATTATTTGCAGATGATATGATATTGTATATAGAAAACCCTAAAGTCTCAGTCAAAAAACTACTGGACCTGATAAATAAATTCAGCAAAGTGGCAGGATATAAAATCAATACTCAGAAATCAGAAGCATTTTTATACACCAACAATGAACAGTCAGAAAGAGAAATTAAGGAAACAATCCCCTTCACAATTACAACCAAAAAAATAAAGTACCTAGGAGTAAACTTAACCAAGGAGACTAAAGACTTGTACTCGGAAAATTACAAAACATTGATAAAAGAAATCAAGGAAGATACAAACAAGTGGAAGCATATACCGTGCTCATGGTTAGGAAGAATAAACATCATTAAAATGTCTATATTACCCAAAGCAATTTATAAATTCAATGCAATACCAATTAAAATACCAATGACATACTTCAAAGATATAGAACACATATTCCAAAAATTTATATGGAACCAAAAAAGGACACGAATAGCCTCAGCAATCTTAAAAAAGAAGAATAAAGTGGGAGGTATCACACTTCCTGATATCAAGTTATACTACAAGGCCATTGTACTCAAAACAGCCTGGTACTGGCATAAGAACAGGCATATAGATCAATGGAACAGAACAGAGAACCCAGAAATAAACCCACAGTTCTATGGACAACTGATATTTGACAAAGGAGGTAAGGAAATACAATGGAGTAAAGACAGCCTCTTTAACAAATGGTGTTGGGAAAATTGGACAGCTACCTGCAAAAAAATGAAACTAGATCACCAGCTTACACCACTCACAAAAATAAACTCAAAATGGATAAAAGACTTGAATGTAGGCCGTGAAACCATAAGCATCTTAGAAGAAAACATAGGCAGTAAGCTCTCCGACATCTCTCGGAGCAATATATTTGCTGATTTATCTCCACGGGGAAGTGAAATAAAAGACAGGATAAACAAATGGGACTATATCAAACTAAAAAGCTTTTGCACAGCTAAAGACAACAAGAACAGAATAAAAAGACAAACTACACAATGGGAGAACATATTTGACAATACGTCTGATAAGGGGTTAATAACCAAAATTTATAAAGAACTTGTAAAACTCAACACCAGGAAGACAAACAACCCAATCCAAAAATGGGCAAAAGAGATGAATAGACACTTCTCCAAAGAGGACATACAGATGGCCAATAGGCATATGAAAAAATGCTCAACATCACTAATCATTAGAGAAATGCAAATTAAAACCACAATGAGATATCACCTTACACCAGTCAGAATGGCGCTTATCAACAAAACAACACAGAATAAGTGCTGGCGAGGATGTGGAGAAAAGGGAACCCTCCTGCACTGCTGGTGGGAATGCAGACTGGTGCAGCCACTGTGGAAAACAGTATGGAGATTCCTCAAAAAACTGAAAAGCGAACTGCCTTTTGACCCAGCTATCCCACTTTTAGGAATGTACCCCAAGGACACCATAGAACGGCTCGAAAAGGAGAAATGCACCCGCATGTTTGTGGCAGCATTGTTCACAATAGTGAAGATCTGGAAACAGCCCAAGTGTCCGTCAGAGGACGAGTGGATTAAAAAACTTTGGTACATATATACTATGGAATACTACTCAGCCATAAGAAATGATGACATCGGATCATTTACAATAACTTGGATGGACCTTGATAACATTATACGGAGTGAAATAAGTAAATCAGAAAAAAAACTGAGATGAATCCATACATAGAAGGGACATAAAAATGAGACTCAGAGACATGAACAAGAATGTGATGGCAACAGGGGCGGGGGGTTGGGGGGGGGGATGGGGTGAAGAAGGAGAGAGGGGTTAGGGGAGGGGAGGGGCACAAAGAAAACCAGATAGAAGGTGACAGAAGACAATTTAACTTTGCGGGAGGGGTATACAGCACAATCAAATGTCAACATAATCTAGAGATATTTTCTCTCAACATATGTACCCTGATTTATCAATGTCACTGCATTAAATTTAATAAAAAAATAAAAAATAAAAAAAATAAAAAAAAAGAGAGAGGACTCACATAAATAAAATTAGAAATTAGAGAAGAGAAATAGCTGACACAGCAGAAATACAAAAGATTGTAAGAAAATACTATGAAGAACAGTATGCCATAAAATTAAACAACCTAAGCAAAATGGACAAATTTTTAAAAACATATAATCTTTAAAAAATTATTATAGAAGAATTAGAAAACCTAAACAGACTGATTTCATCAAATGAGATTAAAACAGTTATCAAAAAACTCCCATCAAACAAAAGTCCTGGGCCAGATGGCTTTACAGGTGATTTTTACCAGATATTTAAAGAAGAACTAACTCTCATTCTTCTCAAGCTATTTCAAAAATTTCAAGAGGAGGAAAGACTTCCAAACTCCTTTTATGAGGAGAGCATAATACTGATTCCAAAACCAGGCAAAGACACTACAAAGAAAGAAAACTATAGACCAATATCTCTGATGAATTTAGATGCTAAAATTCTTTTAAAATATTAGCAAACCAGATCCAGCAATACATGATAAAAATCATACATTATGATCAGGTGGGATTTATTCTAGGGAGGCAAGGCTGGTATAATATTCGCAAATCAATCAATGTGATTCAACACATAAACAAAAGAAAGAATAATAATCACATGATACTATCAATAGATGCAGAAAAAGCATTTGATAAAAACCAGCACATATTTGTGATCAAAACTCTTTGTAAAGTGGGATACAGGGATTACACCTCAACATGATAAAGTCCATCTATGACAAACCCAAAACAAACATCATAATCGATGGGCAAAAATTAAAAGAAATCGGCCCTGGCCGGTTGGCTCAGTGGTAGAGCATCGGCCTGGCGTGCAAAAGTCCCGGGTTCGATTCCTGGCCAGGGCACACAGGAGAGGCTCCCATCTGCTTCTCAACCCCTCCCCCTTTCCTTCCTCTCTGTCTTTCTCTTCCCCTCCCACAGCCGAGGCTCCATTGGAGCAAAGATGGCCCGGGCGCTGGGGATGGCTCCTTGGCCTCTGCCCTAGGCGCTGGAGTGGCTCTGGTCGCGACAGAGCGACGCCCCGGAGGAGCAGAGCATCGCCCCCTGGTGGGCAGAGCATCACCCCTGGTGGGTGTGCGGGGTGGATCCTGGTCGGGCGCATGTGGGAGTCTGTCTGACTGTCTCTCCCCGTTTCCAGCTTCAGAAAAATACAAAAAAAATTTAAAAGAAATCCCCTAAAGATCAGGAACAAGCCAAGGGTACCCCCTTTAATCACTCATTTTGAACATAGTTCTGGAAATCCTAGGCACAGAAATGAGACAAGAAAAGAGATAAAAGGCATCCAAATTGGAAAAGAAGAAGTAAAACTATCAATATTTGCTGATGATATGATATCGTACATAGAAAACCCTAAAGTCTCAGTCAAAAAGCTTCTGGACCTGATAAATGAATTCAATAAGGTGGCAGGATATAAAATGAATATTCTGAAATCAGTGTCATTTTTATACACCAACAATGAACTGTGTGAAAGAGAAATTAAAAAAACAATCCCCTTCACTATTGCAACAAAATAAATAAAGTAACTAGAAGTAAATTTAACCAAAGAGGTTAAAGACTTGTACTCAGAAAATTATAAAACGTTGATAAAGGAAATCAAGAAAGATACAAACAAGTGGAAGCATTTACCATGTTCATGAATAGAAAGAATAAACATCATTAAAATGTCTATATTACACAAAGCAATCTATAAATTCAATGCACTTTCTATTAAAATGCCAATGACATACTTCAAAGATATAGAACAAATATTCCAAAAATTTATATGGAACTAAGAAAGAATACGAATAGCCTCAGCAATCCCGAAAAAGAAGAATAAAGTAGGGTGTATTACACTTCCTGATATCATTATACTACAAGGCCATTGTACTCAAAACAGCTTGGTGCTGGCATAAAAACAGGCATACAGATCAATGGAACAGAACAGAGAACCCAGAAATAAACCCACACCTATATGGACAATTGATATTAAAAAAAAAGGTAAGAGCATACAATGAAGTAAAGACAGTCTCTTTAACAAATGGTGTTGGGAAAATTGGACAGGTACTTGCAAAAAATGAAACTGGTTCACCAACTTACACCATTTACAAAAGTAAACTTAAAATGGATAAAAGACTTAAATGTAAGTCATGAAACCATAAAAATCTTGGAAGAAAACATAGGCAGTAAACTCTCCGATATCTTTCGCAGCAATATTTTTGCTGATTATCTCCATGGGCTAGTGAAATAAAAACAGAATCAACAAATAAGACTATATAAAACTAAAAAGCTTTTGCACAGCAAAAGACACTATTAACAAAATAAAAAGACAACCCACACAATGCGAGAATATATTTGCCAATACATCTGATAAGAGGTTAATAACCAAAATTTATAAAGAACTTGTAAAACTCAACACCAGGAAGATAAATAATCCAATCAAAAATGAGCAAAAGAAATGAATAGACACTACTCCAAAGAGGTCATACAGATGGCCAATAGGCTTATGGAAAAATGGTCAACATCACTAGTCATTAGAGAAATGCAAATTAAAACCACAATGAGATACTACTTCACACCTGTCAGAATGACGCTTATTAACAAAACAACACATAATAAGTACTGGAGAGGGTCCAGAGAAAAAGAACCCTCCTGCACTGCTAGTGAGAATGCAGACTGGTGCAGCTACTCTAAAAAACAGTATGGACAGTCCTCAAAAAATTAAAAATGGAACTGCCCTTTGACTCAGCTATCCCACTTTTAGGAATATATCCTATGAATACCAAATCACTGATTCAAAAGAAAAAATGCACCCCCATGTTTATTGCAGCATTGTTTACAGTAGCCAAGATCTGGAAACAGCCCAAGTGTCCATCAGTGGATGAGTAGATTAAAAAGCAGTGGTCCATATATGCAATGGAATGCTACATGGCCTTGAGGAAGAAGGAAATCTTACCTTTTATGACAACATGGATAGACCTGGAAACTATCATGCTAAGTGAAATAAGCCAGGCAGAGAAAGAAATATATTATATGACCTCACTCATTTGAGGAATCCAATGAACAATATGAACTGAGCAATGGAACAGAGGCAGAGACAGGATCAAAGGGGCCAGAGGGAAAGTGGTCAGAGGGAAAGTAGAAGAAAAGATGGAATCAGATAAGGGAAAGAGATTAATAAAATTATATATACATAACACAGCATTTTAGAGAGCAGGACAGCAAATCCTGGAGAGAAGGGGTAGGCATTGGGGGGAGGGGAAGTGGGGCTGCCGAAGGGAATAAGGAGGTGGGGGGAGATATATTCAGTGGGACACTTGAATCTATGTAAACACAAATTAAAACCATAAATAAAATATAAAAATAAATTAAAAATAAAAAAAGGAGAGGAAAAGAACATACACATGGCCAACAGATACTGAAAAGATACTCAACATCACTAATCATCAGGGAAAAATTAAAATTATGAGATATAACCACACACCAGTCAGAATGGCTATCATCAATAAATTAACAAACTACAAGTGATGGTAATGATATGAAGAAAAGGGAATCTTATACACACTATTGGTGGAATGGTAAATTAGGGCAGCCACTGTGGAAAGCAGAATGTAGATTCCTCAAAACATTAAAAATAGAGCTGCCATACAAAACAGCAGTTCCACTTCTGGGTATTTACCTGAAGAATGCAAAAATACTAATTTAAGAAGATATAAGCTTCCCTCTGCACTTTGCAGCATTACTAGTAATAGCCAAAATATGTAAGAAACCTAGATGTTCATCAAGAGATAAATGAATAAAGATATATATATAATTTATTTATAAATCTGCATATATATAAATAAAATATATATATATACACACTATATATCAAAAAGATATATATACATATCTATCTTTGAATATCATTTAGCAGTAAAATACATAAAAATTTTCAATTTGTGACAATATGGATGGATCTAGAGGGCCTTATGCTAAGTTAAGTTAGTCAGACAGAGAAAGGCAAAGGTCATATGATTTTTCTTACATGTAGAATCTGAACACTGTTAGAACTTTCCCTTAAAATATCATTGCTATTTGCAAAAGGTTATTTTAATCCATAGAAAATATGATGGTAATAACTTTAAAGTTGAAGATGTCACTTAAGGAGCTATTCATAGAATATAAAAATCAAAACACTGATTCAGTAGAAAATATTATTTGAGTTGTTTTACTACCTGTAAAAATAGAGCCAATGATTTATCTCTATATATATACACTAGTTCTTATTGGGATCAACACTTGTATTTTTAAGGCAAGAGAATATATCTAAGAGTGGTTGAAAGAAAACAAACTTTCTCAATCTCAAATGTTATCCAGAAAATACTAATCACAAAGCACAATCATGTATTTACTAAAACAAATAATGAATTTCTAAAGATTGTAGAGTGGGTAAATACTAAGATTGTCTCCACACATGATTATATCTAAACTGAAGTTATATATATAAATGCACTTCAAGATTTGTAGGAGGGATGGTGATGTTGAATGAGTGGGTCCTACACAGACAATGGGGTGATTAAGAAACAGAATTAAACCCTTAAAGTTCCACCAAAAGAACTACTAAGACTGATAAATAAATTTAATAAAGTAGCAGAATACAAAATAGAAATTTAGAAATCATTTCCTTTTTAAACACTAAAAATAAACTACAAGACAAAAAACTAAACAAAAAATAAAAATCAAACAAAAAAATATCCCAGTTACAGTTACAGAAAAATAAAAAATAAAATACTTAGGAATGAATTTAACCAAAGATATAAAAGACCTATACTTGGAAAATTATAAGACACTGAAGAAAGAACCTGAAGAATATACAAATAGGTGGAAGAATATACTATGTTCATGAACAGAAATAATTAATATCATTAAAATGTCCACACTACCCAAAGTAATGTATAGAGTCAATAAAATTTCTATCAATATACCAATGGTGTGGTATATTGTGCTTCAGCCTGGCATGTGGAAGTTCCGGGTTCAATTCCCAGCCAGGGCACACAGAAGAAGCACTCATCTGCTTCTCCACCCTTCCCTCTTCTCTCTCATTCTCTCTTCTCCTCCCACAGCCAAGGCTCCATTGCAGCAAGTTGGTGCTGACAATGGCTCCATGGCCTCTGCCTCAGGTGCTAAAATGGCTTCAGTTGCAATGAAGCAATGCCCCAGATGGGCAGAGCATTGCCCACCAGTGGGCATGCCAAGTGGATTCCAGTCAGGCGCATGTTGGAGTCTGTCTCTCTGTATCCCCACTTATCACTTCAGAAAAAAAAATACCAATGTTGTATTTCACAGAACTAGGACAAATATTCCAAAAATTTATATAGAACTACAAAAAATCCCAAGTAGTCTTAGCAACCTTGAGAAAGAAGAGCAAAGTGGGAGGTATCATGCTACTTGATACCAAAGTACACTATAATGCTGTAGTAATTAAAATAGCATGGTACTGACATAAAAACAGATATATAGGTAAATGAAACAAATTAGAGAGCCCAGAAATAAACCCACACCTTTGTAGTCAATTAATATCTGACAAAGGAAGCAAAAATATACAGTGGGGTAAAATAGTCTATTTAATAACTGGTGTTAGAAAAATTGGACAGATATATACAAAAAGAACACTAAACCACCTTCTTACAACATACACAAGAATAAACTCAGAAAAGATTAATGATTTAAATGTAATACTCAAAGTTATTAAAATTTTAGAAGAAAACATAGGCAGTAATATCTCAGACATTTCTCAAGCAATATTTTTTCTAATATACCTTCTAGGTCAAAAGAAAACCAAGTGGGAATAATAAAACTAAAAAGTTCTTGCACAGCAAAGGAAACTGTCAACAAAATGAAAAGACAATTCACTAAACAGAAGAACAAATTTAGCAATTACCTATCTGACAAGAAGTTAATATACAAAATTTTATAAAGAACTTATAAAACTCTATGCCAAATAAACAAACAATACAAAATCTTTTGCTTTTAAATTTGGCAAAGAACTGAGTCTGTCTGACTGCCTCCCCATTTCCAACTTCAGAAAAATACAAAAAAAAAAATAGGCAAAGAACCTAAATAGACACTTCTCCAAAAAGGACATACAGATGGCCAATAGACACATGAACAGATATTCAATGCCACTAAATTTCTAAAAAATGCAAATTAAAATGCCAGTGAGCCTATCCCCTCACACCTGTCAGAACAGTTACCATCAATAAATCAACAAATAACATGTGTTAGTGATAATATATACAAAAGACAATCTTTGTACACTGTTGGTGGAAATGCAGGTTGGCACAGCCATTGTAAAACACACTATAGAGATTGCTCAGAAACATAAAAATGGAACTGTCTGATTACTCAGCAATTTCACTTCTGGATTTATGTCTGAAGAAACCCAAAACACTAATTTGAAAGAAATAAATGAAGGCCAAAATTACCCTCATACCAAAACCTGACAAGGACACACAGAAAAATAAAACTAAAGACCAATAATCACTAATGAATACAGATGCAAAAATCCAAAACAAAATACTATCAAATCAAATACAATACATTGCAAAAATAATACAACATGATCAAGTGGGATTCATTCCAGAAGCACAAGGATGGTTCAACATATGTAAATCAGTCAACATAATATACTACATCACAAAACAAAGGACAAAAATCATACAATTGTATTAATAGATGCAAAAAAGGCATTCAATAAGATACAACATCTATTTATGGTTAAAACACTCAAAAAATAGGTATAAAAGGAAAGTAACTCATCATATTAAACTCATACATGAAAGACCGTCAGCCAAGATCATACTAAATGGTGAAAAACTAAAAATTTTTCTCTAACATTAGAAATGAGAAAAATCTTTCCACACTCTCCACTTTTATTCAACATAGTTCTGGAACTTTAGACAGAGCAATGAGGCAAGAGAAATAAATAAAAGGCATCCATATGAGAAAAGAAGTAAAAGCATCACTTTTTGATGATGGCATGATCTTATATGTATATATGGGAAACCACAAGACTCCATCAAAACCCATTGGAAGCAATAAAACAATGTAGTAAAGTCGCAGGATACAAAGTCAATATACAAATATCTACTGCTTTCTTTCTTTTTTTTAGAAATTTTAATTTAACAGGGTGACATTGATCAATGTAAGCCATGAAACCATAAGCATCTTAGAAGAAAATATAGGCAGTAAGCTCTCCAACATCTCTCGCAGCAATATATTTCCCAATTTATCTCCATGGGCAAGGGAAATAAAAGACAGGATAAACAAATGGGATTATATCAAACTAAAAAGCTTCTGCACAGCTAAAGACAATAAGAACAGAATAAAAAGACAAACTACATGATGGGAGAATATATTTGACAATACGTCTGATAAGGGGTTAATAATCAAAATTTTAAAAAACTTGTAAAACTCAATACCAGGAAGACAGACAATCCAATAAAAAAATGGGCGAAAGAAATGAATAGACACTTCTCCAAAGAGGACATACAGATGGCCAATAGGCATATTAAAAAAATGCTCAACCTCACTAATCATTAGAGAAATGCAAATTAAAACCACAATGAGATATCATCTCACACCAGTCAGAATGGCGCTCATCAACAAAACAACACAGAATAAGTGCTGACGAGGATGTGAAGAAAAGGGAACCCTCCTGCACTGCTGGTGGGAATGCAGACTGGTGCAGCCACTGTGGAAAACAGTATGGAGATTCCTTAAGAAATTAAAAATCAAACTGCCTTTTGACCCAGCTATCCCACTTTTAGGAATATACCCCAAGAACACCATAGCACTGTTTGAAAAAAAGAAATGCACCCCTATGTTTATGGCAGCATTGTTCACAATAGCAAAGATCTGGAAACAGCCCAAGTGTCCATCAGTGACGAGTGGATTAAAAAGCTTTGGCACATATATGCTATGGAATACTACTCAGCCATATGAAATGATGACATCGGATCATTTACAACAACATGGATGAACCTTGATAACATCATACTGAGCAAATAAGTAAATCAGAAAAAACTAAGAACTATATGATTCCATACATAGGTGGGATATAAAAATGAGACTCAGAGACATGGACAAGAGTGTGGGGGTTACGGTGGGGGGGAGGAGAGAGAGGGGTTTGGGGGAGGGGAGGGGCACAAAGAAAACCAGTTAGAAGGTGACGAAAGAAAATTGGACTTTGGGTGATGGGAATGCAGCATAATCAAATGTCAAAATAACCTAGAGATGTTTTCTCTGAACATATGTACCCTGATTTATCAATATCACCCCATTAAAATTAATTTAAAAAAATCAAAACAAACAAAAAGAGTACATAGGTTTCAGGTAAACATTTCTACAACATTTGAACTGTTGATTATGTGGTATAGCCATCATTCAAAGTCAAATCATTTCCCATCACCTTATATTTGTCCCTTTTTACACTCTTTCCCCACTGTACCCCCACATCCACATGTCCCCTCCCCCTGGTAATCACTTCACTTTTATCTATATCCACAAGTCTCAGTTTTATATCCCAACTATGTGTGAAATCATACAGTTCTTAGCTTTCTCTGATATACTTATTTCACTCAGTATAATGTTCTCAAGGACCATCCTTGTTGTCATAAATGGTCCTATGTCATTGTTTCTCATGGCTGAGTAGTATTCCATTTTATATATGTACCACAACTTCTTTATCGAATCCTCTACCGAGGGACACTTTGGTTGTTTCCATGTCTTGGCCACAATTTCTTAAATGCCAACAATAAAACTTTAAAAAATGAACACATAAAATAAAATTCCTATTGAAATTGCACCAACAAAAAAATTCCTATGAATAAACTTAAGAAAGGATTCAAAGGACCTATATACTGAAAACTACAAAAAATTATTGAAAGAAATTGAGAAAGACATAATTAAATTAAAAAATATTCCATGTTCATAAATTGAAATAATTAACATAGTTAAAATGGCCACGTTACCCAAAATAATATCCCAATTTAATGCAATCCCCATTAAAATTCCAATATCTTTTTTAAACAAATAGAACAAAAAAAATACCAGGCTTGTATAGAACCATAAAAATACCCAAAACAATCCTAAGGAAAAATAAATGAAGCTGGGGTATCACACTACCTGACTTCGAGTTATTCTACAAAGCTCCAATAATAAAAATAGCATTGTACTGGCAGAAAACCAGACATACCGACCAATATAACAAAATCAAGAGCTCAGAAATGAAACCACATATATATGAACAAATAATCTTTGACAAATGAACCAAAAACTCACAATAAAGAAAAGAAAACCTCTTCAATAAATGGCACTGGGAAAATTGGAAAGCCACATGCAAAAAAAAATGAAACTTGATTACAGTTTGTCCCCCTGCACAAAAATTAATTCAAAATGAATCAAAGACCTAAATATAAGATCTGAAACAATAAATTACATAGAAGAAAGCATAGATACTAAAGTCATGGACCTTGACCATAGAGAACAATTTATGAATTTGACCCCAAATACAAAGACAGTAAAGGCAGCAATAAATGAACTGGATTATATCAAACTAAAAAGGTTCTACACAGAAAAAGAAACCAACAACAAATAAAGAGGCAGCCAACCAAATGGAAGATGATATTTATAAACAACAGCTCTGATAAAGGTTTAATAACCAAAATATATATTAAAAAAACTTGCAAAGCTCAGCAACAAACAAGCAAACAATTCAATTAAAAATGAGGAAAAGATATGAACAGACACTTCTCCCAGGAAGACATAGAAATGGCTAACAGATATATGAAAAGATGTTCATCTTCACTAGCCTTACACATGTTAGATTGGCTATTATCAACAAGACAGGTAATAACAAGTGTTGGAGAGGCTGTGGAGAAAAAGAAATC
The DNA here is from genome assembly GCF_036850995.1 of Saccopteryx leptura. Taxonomy (NCBI): domain Eukaryota; kingdom Metazoa; phylum Chordata; class Mammalia; order Chiroptera; family Emballonuridae; genus Saccopteryx; species Saccopteryx leptura. The sequence goes on along the minus strand of NC_089508.1, from coordinate 136,295,456 downwards.
CTCATTCACTGCTGGTGGAATATAAACTGGTTCAACCATTATGGAAGATGGTATGGTAGTCTCTCAAAAACTTAAGAATAACACATGCAGCCCCATGTTCCTCATAGCATTATTCACAGTGGCCAAGACATGGAAATGACAAAAGTGTCCTTCAATAGAGGATTGGCTAAAGAAGATATGGTATATATATACAATGGAATACTACTCAGTCATAAGAAATGATAACATAGTGACATTTACAATAACATGGTTGGACCTTGAGAACATTATACTGAGTGAACATTATACTTTATGTAAATCATAAAAAGCTAAAAATTATATGATTTCACTCATAGCTGGGATATAAAACTGAGACTATGGACATAGATTAAAGTGAAATGGTTATCTAGGGGAGTGGGATGTGGGGGAGGGATGAAGGGAGTAAAGAGGGACAAATATACAGTGATGGAAAATTATTTGACTTTGGGTGATGGGTATACAACATAATCAACTGTTTAAATGCTGTAGAAATGTTTACCTAAAACTTATATACTCTTATTGATCAATGTCACCCTTTTAAATGCAATTTTTAAAAATTTTTTAAAAGCAGTGGTACATCTACACAGTGGAAAACTACTCAGCCAGAAAAAAGAAGAAAATCTTACCTTTTGTGATAACATAGATGAACTTGGAAAGTATTATGCTAAATGAAATAAGCAATTCAGAGAGAGGCAAAATGGCCTGACCTGTGGTGGCGCAGTGGATAAAGCATCAACCTGGAAATGCTGAGGTCGCCAGTTCAAAACCCTGGGCTTGCCTGGTCAAGGCACATATGGGAGTTGATGCTTCCAGCTCCTCCCCCCTTCTCTCTCTCTTTCTCTTCTCTCTCTCTCCCCCTCTGTTTCTCCCTCTCCTCTCTAAAATGAATAAATAAAATAAAAAAGAGAAAGGCAAAATGCATATGATTTCATTTGAATATAGAATCTAAAGAAAAATATAAACAAACAAACAAAACAGAAACAGACTCATAGATACAGAGAACAGACTGATGGTGGCCAGAGGAGAGAGGGCTATTGAGACTGGTGTAAAAGTTGAAAGGATTAGATAGTATACATTGGTAGTTACAAAATAGGGGATGTGAAGTACATCAAACCATATATAGTCAATAATATTTTAATAACTATTTATGGTGCCAGGTGGGTACTGGAAATATAAGAGAAACACTTTTATTGTATATGTTTGTCTAACCACTATGCTATACACCTGAAACTAATACAAATAATATTGAACGTAAACTATAATTGGAAAAAATTTAAGGAAAAGAACCTATCTGAGTTTTGAGATAGGATGGCCTACAGGTTTAGCATAATTATTCACAAATAAGCAGTCATAAATTTACAACCACTAGGCTTGTATCAGTCCTTAATAGTTTACGATTACAGGTTGAATAGATCTGAATATTTGTAATAGATGTTTAGCTTTCTAAGGTACCCACCAATAAGGATCATTAGGAGTATTTCTTAATTCATGAGTTACAAATATATTCAATTAAATATCCTTTCACAGGTGTTTATTTGAAATATAAAAATCGATGTTCAATAAAAAGCAGATACCTCACCAAATATACATAGTGACTTAATAGCAAAGTGGTAATATTTTATAGACAATGTGCACAGCTCTTATTTGGGGAATCACAACAACGTGGCCTCCTCTCTACACTCCTCTTCAGGAGTCTTGTAATAAAGGAAACAATATATTCTAATACCTTTCTAGAAAAACATTCTACCTCCATAAAATAATGGCTACCAGTAAGTGCTTTGTGTGCAGTCAGGCACTCCTCATACTGCATCTCATCTTCACAGGGTTACTGTAAAGTAGCTTTTATTCTTATTTTAGAGGAATGAATTAGGGTCCATAAAGATTACATGACTTGCCCAAGACCACATAAACCAGAAAACAGAGAATTGAGATTGTTCCTGAAGATGATTCTAAATTGCTATCATTCTTGTGAAGTTCTCTCCTTTGTGACTGGGCAAAGGTGAAAAGGACTTTTCCCCTTCTGAGATGATCTTTCTCTTTATTTTCCGCTAACTCCTGTTCTCACCTATGTGGCAAAAAAAGGCTAAGTTGAAGTGAGTGAAAGTAGGAGTTGGGAGAATCAGATGAATAGAGAGAATTTCCTCAGTCTCAGGGTTTATGTAACTCATTGGGGTGTTCATGGACTTTCCCTAAACTGACCAGCTATCTTGAAGCATTCATCAGTAGTATGCAAAAAGTTCATACACTCTGGGCCTTCCAGTCTTATTTGAAGCTCCTTTTGAGCACTATCCAGTTGAATGACAGTTTAGGGTGTATGTTGTTGCCACTACATATCTCCTGTGCAATATTCTGAAATGCCAGAATTTTTTAGGAATAATCTCATTAATTGCAAAGCCCACTGAATTTTCTCTTTCTGTTCTTATTTGGAAGTTATTATGCTCATACCTCTTCTTCTCCACTGGAATGATAAATTCATAAGAGGTCAGATTATGGGCTCTGAGTTCATGCTGGATTCTCTGAATGGTATCTGACGTACACGTACTTCACTACCTATTTTTTATTTAATTAATAGATAAATCAATTTATCCTGGTGATCCTCCATAGAAAGCTGCTATATTTCATAAGAGTTTAATCATTTGAGATAGGCCCCTGGCAAGAAACAGCCCAGTTGTCTATTTTTCATTCAGGACATGTGATCCTTGTGCATTAGCAGGAAACTGCTCAGTACAGTCACTTAGAGCTCCAGGCTGAGGAATATCTGCCATCCCTTCCCCAGAGCTTCCATTTGGAGGGTCTGAAACCCATAACAAACATTCTGGCCTCAAAACAAAATACATCATACTCACAGGTCTCTGGCCTGAACTAATCACATGGCCCCATTCAAATCAAGGGGCCAGAACATAAAAACTTCCTATGAGCCTGCAAGGCAGAGAGTTGGAAATTTTTTATGAATCCCATGCTGTTGTACCACTGAAAATAAATAAAACAGACATTGAAATGTAGTGTGTAGATGCAGAACACTACATCCATAGAAAGGGAATGAGGCAAACATATAAGAAGATCAAACTGAATATATTCACCCCAACATTCTTTGTGCACTGTGCAAAGACAATTCTTTTGCTATGGCTATATCCCTACTATATAGCACAGTATCCAATACTCAGGAAGAACTCAAAAATTATTTGTTGATTGAATGAATATATCAAACAAGTGAAGCAGATGGAGTAGTCAGTTTGGCCATAGCTTCTTCTAATTGGAATGGTGGTGTTTCACAGAGAAATGCAGGATTCATATAAAAGCCATATCCGAGAGCTCAGTTTTCTTTTCCTTGGAATCAAAAATGTGACTCATCAGAGTCACACAGACAGGACTGCAGAAATCTAATATAATAGCCTACAATCTCAAGTGCAAAGACTGCAGCCAAGTGACAACCACCCTCCCATCCTGGAAGCTGTTCTCTTTCTTCATATGGAGTCTTGGACCAGGAGCCCTCTCTCCCAATCTCTTTCTAATTTTGAGATTCTGGGATTCCCTGATCCTGGATTTGGATTTAGCTCTAAATTGTATTACACATTGCTGAGGTCATTGTTTATTTTTACACAGGGTTGTAGAGCCTCTTTTTATAAATGAAACAACAAAGAACAAGAAAGTTCATTGAGAATCGAATATCACATATGGTTTTATAACAAGGTTAGGAGAGTGAAGCAGGATTGAGAAAATTAACCTGAAGTCAATGCACAGGAAAGTTGTAAGCATTCTCCCTCAGTGGTAAACTACCATGTGAAAGGTGCTCAGGAGAAACATCACATATATGCCTTAGATGTGGAATCACACACACCATTTGATACACAAAGCTAGGCTCAAATTTCAAGTTCTGCTAAGCTGCCTGAAAACTCCTTCTAAAAGGAGTTTTAAAAAGAGAGAGAATATGAATCTATGTTGCAAATTTGGAAGCAGTTCCAATCTGGATAGAAAGCTCCCTCTGCTGGCCCCAAGCTCTTTTTACTCAGTTTTAGAAGGGTACAGAGTACTCTATCTGGCAGGTCCAAGTGCATGGGATCATGAGGTTGGCAATTATGTCATGGATTAGCAACACCTGGAATGATGGGTAATGGTTCAGAAAGAAAAGCCAAGGAAAAAGAAACAAGTGACCTTTGGTCAGGGGAAAATGTTACTGATGTAGCCTGAGCTGCTTCTTAAAAACATACAAAATAAAAAGACATAATACGATATTTTCACAGATTTAACAATCAAACCATCTTTTACTCTCCTACAACACACTCCAACAGAAATGTTTGGAGCACATATTATGCTTGTAAATAATTTTCTTTGGAAGTTATAATAAAATAGAAATCAAAACCAAAATTTTTTTCGGGAGCAACAGCTCCAGGTGGGCAGAGCATTGCCCTCAGTGGGCTTGCGGGGTAGATCCTGGTAAAGGCACATGTGGAAGTCTGTCTCTGCCTCCCCTATTTACACTGGAGAAAGGAAAAAAATAAGAAAATTAAAGTTAACAGGGTGAAATTGATCAACAAGTGTACATAGATTTCAGGTAAACATCACTATATCATTTGAATAGTCGATTATGTTGTATACCCATCACCCAAAGTCAAATCATTTTTCATTACCTTATATTTATCCCTCTTTAGACACTTCTCCCAATACCCTTCCCCTCTCCTCCCCCAAATCTCCCTTCCCCTGGTAACCACTGCACTCCTTCTCAATTTTCTTTCATAATGCTTTGTATTTTCAGTATAAAGGTCCTTCACATCCTTTGTTAACTTTATTCCTATGTATTTTTTGTTGTTGCAATTGTAAAAAAAATTGTTTTTTCCAATTTATTTCTGAAGTTTCATTGTTGGCATATAGGAAAGCTGTAGACTTTTTAAAAATTTATTTATATTTTATTCAGACTATTAAATTTAACAGGGTGACGTTGATCAATAAGAGTTCATATGCTTCAGGTGAATACTTCTATAGCATTTGAACTGTTGATTATGTTGTATCCCTCCCCCACAACCCTATCACACTGGTAACCACTTCTTTTTTAAATCTTTTTTTAATTTATTAATTTTTAGAAGGGAGAGAGAGAGAGAGAGAGAGAGAAAAGGGGAGGAGTAGAAAGCATCAACTCCCATATGTGCCTTAACCAGGTAGGCCCAGGGTTTCAAACTGACCACTTCATATTTATCTATGTCTATGAGCCTCAGTTTTATATCTCACTTATGTGTGGAATCATGTAGTCCTTTGCTTTTTATGATTTACTTATTTCACTCAGGAGAATGTTCTCAAGGTCTTCAGTGCTGTTGTAAATGCATTAGATTATTGTTTCTTATGGCAGAGTAGTATTTCATTGTATATATGTACCACATCTTCTTTAGTCAATCCTCCATTGAGGGACACTTCAATTGTTTTCATGTCTTGGCCACTGTGAATAATGCTGCGATGAATGTGGGGGTGCATGTGTTTACGTATCAATGTTTTCAAGTTTTGGAGGTAGAGATCCAATAGAGGGATTGCTGGGTCATATGGTAGTTCTAGTCTTAAGGATTTTTGTTTTGTTTTGTTTTTTCTATTCTTAAGTTTTTGAGAGACTACTATACCATCTTCCATAATAGCTGAACCAGTCTTTCATTGTGCTAACATTTTCTGTAGTGGCTTTTTTTCTATATTTTATTTAGTTGGTTCACAAAACTAAACTCAACCAATTTAGGAAGATTAAAATTATACCAAGCATATCATCTGATCGTAAGTCTTAGAAATTAGAATCCAACTATGAAAAGAAAGTTAAGAAACCCAGAACAATGAGGAAATTAAACAATATACTTCTAAAAAATAACTGGGTCAAAGAAGAAATAAAAGCAGAGATCAAAAGAAATGTACAGACAAATGAGACTGACAACACTACATATCAAAACTTCTGGGATGCAGTGAAAGCAGTAATAAGAGCAAAGTTTATATTACAGGCTTATATTAGTAAACAAGAGAGGTTCCAGGTAAACAACCTAACATCACATCTGAAAGACCTACAAAAAAAAGAATAAAGGCAACCCAAAGTCAGCAGAAGAAAAGAAATAGTAAAAATTGGTTATGATCCTCTTAATACTTTTAAGCTTAATATGTCTTTTTTAGGTCAAAAGGTGTTAATCAACTAAAGTTTATTTACCTCATTCTCCAAAATTTAGGGTTATCTTCTTAACAGTTAAAAGTTCTTAATAGCTAAAGTTACAGGTAAGAAGTTGACTAAACTCTGTCAGTGACACCAAGGGTCATTTTCAACCATATTTACAGAATATAACAGAGACTTAACAGCATACTGAAAAGTTTGGTATCACAGAAAGCCCATGTCTCTTGGGTTCAAATTACATCTCTAGAACCTGAGAAAGAAAATACTTACAAGATGAGCCTTGCAGCCATTTCTACACAGAGGACTCTCATGCAAACTGCACTACAGCACCCCCACCCTGAACTACCTGCATACACTGAGTTTTTGCCATTTTAGCCAGCCCTTTTAAAGGAGTTCCTAGGATCCTATTTTAACTAATAAGACTGAGGCTTTCCCATCCAATCAAAACTGTGTGTCTTCAATAACCAATCCAAGCAGCTCATTCCTAAGCAATCAGGACAGTGCCTTTTGGATAATTCCAACTTAAAGGATGTGGAGTCCTCATTTACATAAGGACAGGCCAATCAAAGTCCAGGGGTGGGGACTTCTGGTTTTATAAGCCAGCTCCCCATTGGCTCCAAAAACACACTTTTTTCCCACTGAAGACTATATATATCCCTGGCTGAGCTGGAAGACCAAAGATATCAGAGCAGACCAGAGCAGAGCAGAACAGAGTAACACAAGACCACCTGGCCCCAGGGATATTATACAGGCCTGCTGTATGACAATTGAGCTATTTTACACTAAAGTTTCCTTTTTCACTGTACTCCAAATTGGAGATTCCAGTTGGTGTTGAATTGGTGCCAACAACCATCAGTTGACATATCTAACTAAATTCCTCTCAGTGAATGAATATCTGTTACATTCATTTATGTTGATAAGTAGACCAGCTATGTCACTTAGCTGGATATTGCATTCCTTTCCTTCATACAATATTTAAATGTTTTTTCACGAGTTCTAACAGAGTCTTGCATTTTTTTAAATATTCTCCTTGTTAAGACCATATAACTTGTATAAATAATAAGATGTCTCATTAAATCCTAGTTATAACATAGTTATTTTTAAAAGACTGGCAAACAGATTTTCGTGAGTTGGAATTCTAGGCCTGCTATTTCCTAGTTGGATGACATTGAGCAGGACACTTAAGGTCTCAGGGCACAGTTTTCTCATATGTAAAAGCTATTATTTGGAGATTGTTGTGAGGTTTAAATAACTTAATGCAGATAAAAGCCTTTAAAATAGTCCCTGGCACATAGGAAGCATTTTATAAGCATTAGCAACAATTGTTCATCTTTCATGAGAGCCTAGCTTGGCAGTTTCTTCTATTGATGAAAGGTCTATTTTGTTATCGTAAACAACAAGCCATAAGATGGACCTGGTGAAAAATGTTTAGTGTAAGCCTTGTACATCTCTCTAGTGATCCTAATCTTACTGAACCATTGCTAGTTTTGTAGAGAGATCCCAATGCCTATTCCCTGATTTTGTTAGTATTGAGAATCAGCAATAAAAATTGTTGCTTTCTTCTTTGCTCCAACTAAAGGTTCTTTCTCTTTGTTCTCTAAGCTGTGCACAGTCTAGACCAGAGTGATGATTCTCAGTCAGGCCAATTCCTCTTCCCTCAAGGAACAGCTCTCATTGTCTGGAGATATTTTGACTGTCAGGAACCAGTGTCTGGCTAAGCAAGGGTGTAGGGAACACCTGAAATATTACTGCCATCTAGTGAGTAGAGGCCAGGTGTACTCTTCCCTATCTTATAAGACAACTCTCCACAACAATGAGTTATCCAATCCAAAATGTCAATAGTGCCAAAATTGACAAACCCCAGAACCATGCAATGTTCTCAATATCTGCACATTAAGTGGTTCTTTAGATCTGTGAGTTGTTTGCATTTACTCCACATGGTGAAGAGATAACAAGTATAAAAGGGGAGCTTGGAGAAAAACATGAAAGCCCCATAGGCTTGACCTGTGGTGGTGCAGTGAATAAAGCCTTGACCTGGAATGCTGAGGTCACCATTTCAAAATCCTGAGCTTGCCTGGTCAAGGCACAAATGGGAAGCAACTACTATGAGTTGATGCTTCTTGGTCCCCCCACCCTGTTTCTCTCTATCTCTCTTTCTCTCTTCTGTAAAAATCAATCAATAAATAAAATAATTTTTAAATGAGAGTATTATAAGGAGCAAAAAATTTTCCTGGGGTTGGTCAGTCATATCTATTTATTTAATTTGAGCAAATATTTCTAATTTTATTCTCTGGATGGGAAAAACGTGATCCTAATTTGTTCTAAGAGAGGGAAAATGTAGAAATTTTGTCTCTCTTACTAATCTGTTGAAAGTTTCCCTACTCATTACTCAAAATATGGTCCAAAATTCAACAGCATTAGAACCACCTCAACGTTTGTTAGAAATGCAGATACCCCCATCCCACCTCAAAACTTTGGAATCAGCCTGACCAGGTGGTAGTGCAGTGGATAGAGTGATGGACGGAGGACCCAGGTATGAAACCCCAAGGTCGCCGGCTTCAGTTTGAACATCTGGTTGAAACAAGGCTCACCAGATTGAGCCTAAGGTTGCTGGCTTGAGCAAGGGGTTACCTGGTCTGCTGTAACCCTACAGTGAAGGCACATATGAGAAAGCAATCAATGAACAACTAAGGTGCCACAATGAAGAATTGATGCTTCTCATCTCTCTCCTTTACTGTTTGTCTGTTCTTATCTGTTCCACTCTCTCTGTGTGTGTCTCTATCACACACACAAAAATAAATAAATAAATAAATAAACAAATAAAATTTTCTAAAAAATCTTTTGAATCAAAATATGCGTTTTACCAAGATTTCCACTGGTGTCCACATTGCACATGCAATTTATGGGCCACACCAACAGTGTACAGTTGGAGAGACAACTTTTAATTGGCAAGTATCTAGATATTGAATTGCATAGTTTCAGTTTTTAGCACTCTAGAGAGTAAAAGGCAAAATTTTAAAATCAGACAAATATGTAACTTCAAACCCAGTTTGTTTTTCTCTCTGATTACTACTGATCAGTGGCCCAGACAAATCAATTTCTTTCTTTCTCCCCTTATTAAGTATTTAATTATCTGCAAATAAATCCCTGAAAAGATGCCACTTAAAAAGACCCTATGGGCTCCTCTGAAGATGGCAGCAGAGTAGGCGGATGCACAGACACCCAGCTCTCACCACCAAACTGGAATACAAATCAATTTAGAAAAAATCAGCATGAAAAACCAACTCTGGATTAAAAGAACAGCTCTGAAAAACCAAGGAGGAAAGAAGAAGCCACAACAAACCTGGTAGGGAGTGCCTGAATCTCCCCTGCTTACAGGAACGGAGGGGGGGTGAGGCTGAGAGCCAAGAGGGGATCTCATGCCAAGGTTAAAAGCAGAAAATACTGCTCACAGCCACTTGCCTGGCAACCAGGGACAAAGTGTGTTGAAAAGACCAGCTTATCTCCCAAGTGGAAAGGAGAGAGAGAGGGACAGACTGTGAGGGGCTAAGAAATGCAGGAGATGACCTAAAAAAAAGCTGACTCATTCATGCTGGAGGCAGCCATAACTGGGGGAGGGACTGATCCTTCCCCACAAAACAGTACTGAATTGTTTCCAGATCAGAGATCTCCAGACATCTCTCCAGCTCCAATCAGTGCGACAAGACACAGCTGAAAACAAGAAGTGGGGAGGAGGGGCAGTAATGCAGGTCTCCATGGAGATCTGAGATACACCTCCCCCTACTGAAGCTGAGAAAACACCCTGCCCTCAGAGAGATTAGTTGGTGGAAGAGGCCTTCAGAGACTCAGTTACACCCATCCCATTCCTGGATACAGTTTCAAGGAAGCCCCCTGCTGAGATCAGTAAACAAGACTATCACCTGTTAAGAAAACAAACAATCAAGACTTCAAAGCTGCCCAAATCCGACACTGGATTACAAATAATAGCTGATACCAACCCAAGAAGAACTAGAAATAACACAACTGAAAACTGGAGGCAGACAACACCAAGCCTAGACTCAACCAGCTCTATAAGCAAAACACCCAAACACACAGACATAATGAGAAGACAGAGAAGTGCAATCCAAATGAAACCACAAGAGACACCTTCAGGAGATGAATTGAATGATATGGAAATAATCAAACTTCCAGATGCGGAATTCAAAATAATGATTGTAAGGATGCTTAGGGATCTTAGAACAACAATGGATGGTTATTACAAACACCTAAAAAAAGAAATAACAAGTATAAAAAAGAATCAGTCGGAGATGACAAATACAATATCAGAAATAAAGACCACAATGGAAGGAATTAAAAACAGGATAGATACAGCTGAGGATTTAATCAGCGAGTTGGAGGACAACTGGAATGAAGGCATGAAAGCAAAGAAGAAAATAGAAAAGAGACTCAAAAAGTCTGAGGAAACTCTTAGAGAGCTCTGTGACAACATGAAGAAAAATAACATCTGCATCATAGGGGTTCCTGAAAAAGAAGAAAAAGAACAAGGGATACAAACTTTGTTCAATCATAGCTGAAAACTTCCCTAAACTGATGCAGGAGAAACTTTCAAAAGTTCACAAAGCACAGAGGACTCCATTAAAGAGAAACCCAAAGAAACCTACACCAAGACACATCATAATTAAAATACCAAAGCTAAGCAATAAAGAGAAAATATTAAACGCTGCAAGAGAAAAAAAAGCTATCACCTACAAAGGAGCCCCCATTAGGATGATATCCGACTTCTCAACAGAAACACTAAAGGCCAGAAGGGAATGGCAAGAAATATTCAAAGTAATGCAGAACAAGAACCTACAACCGCCCTGGCCGGTTGGCTCAGCGGTAGAGCGTCGGCCTAGCGTGCGGAGGACCCGGGTTCGATTCCCGGCCAGGGCACATAGGAGAAGCGCCCATTTGCTTCTCCACCCCTCCGCCGCACTTTCCTCTCTGTCTCTCTCTTCCCCTCCCGCAGCCAAGGCTCCACTGGAGCAAAGATGGCCCGGGTGCTGGGGATGGCTCTGTGGCCTCTGCCTCAGGTGCTAGAGTGGCTCTGGTCGCAATATGGCGACGCCCAGGATGGGCAGAGCATCGGCCCCCTGGGGGGCAGAGCATCGCCCCATGGTGGGCGTGCCGGGTGGATCCCGGTCGGGCGCATGCGGGAGTCTGTCTGACTGTCTCTCCCTGTTTCCAGCTTCAGAAAAATGAAAAAAAAAAAAAAAAAAAGAACCTACAACCAAGACTACTTTATCCAGCAAGGCTATCATTTAAAATCAAAGAAGAAATAAAAAGATTCCAGAAAAAAAACAACTCAAGAAATTTATTCCAACTAAAAGAATGCTGCAGGAAATGTTAAGGGGCTTGTTGTAAACAGATCAAAGTGGGAAGAGAATATAGCAAAAAAGGAATACAGCTTTAAAGAATAAAATGGCAATAAACAACTACATATCAATAATAACTTTAAATGTAAATGGATTAACTGATCCAATCAAAAGACATCGGGTAGCTGCGTGGATAAGAAAACAGGACCCATACATATGCTGTCTACAAGAGACACACCTTAGAACAAAACATACACATAGATTGAAGGAAAAAGGGTGGAAAAAAACATTTCATGTAAATGGAAATAAAAAAAAAAAGCTGGGGTAGCAATACTTATATCAGACAAATTGGACTTTAAAACAAAGGATATAATAAGAGATAAAGAAGGCCACTACATAATGATAAAGGGAGTAATCCAACAGGAAGATATAACTGTTATAAATATCTATGCATCTAATATAGGAACACCCAAATATATGAAGCAGACTTTGATGAATTTAAAGGGCGAGATCAACAGCAATACTAAAATAATAAAAAATTTCAATACCCCACTAACATCACTAGATAGATCCTCAAGAAAGAAAATTAACAAAGAAACAGAAGATTTATTGGACACACTAGATCAACTGGATTTAATAGATATCTTCAGAACCTTTCACCCTAAAGAAGCATAATATACATTCTTTTCAAGTGCTCATGGTACATTCTCTAGGATAGACCACATGTTAGGGCACAAAAGTGATCTCAACCAATTTAAGAAGACTGAAATCAAATCAAGCAATTTCTCCAATCACAACGGCATGAAACTAGAAATGAACCACAACAAAAAAGCTCAAAAATTCTCAAACACATGGAAACTAAATAGCAGGTTGTTAAAGAACGAATGGATTAAGAATAAGATCAAAGAAGAAATAAAAAAAATCCTAGAAACAAATGACAATGAGCATACAACAACTCAAAATTTATGGGACACAGCAAAAGCAGTACTGAGAGGGAACTTCATAGCACTACAGGCACACTTTCAGAAGCTAAAAAAAGCTCAAATAAACAACTTAACCCTGCATCTAAAAGAACTTGAAAAAGAACAGAAGTAAAGCCTAAATATAGTAGAAGGAAGGAAATAATAAAGATCAGAGCAGAAATAAATGGCATAGAGGCTAAAAAAACAATACAGAGGATCAATGAAACTAGGAGCTGGTTCTTTGAAAAGGTAAACAAGATTGATGAACCTTTAACTAGACTCACCAAGAGAAAAAGAGAGAGGACTCAAATAAATAAAATTAGAAATGAGAGTGGAGAAATAACAACTGACACAACAGAAATACAAAATATTGTAAGAAAACACTATGAAGAACTGTATGCCAATAAACTAGACAACCTAGATAAATGTTGAAACATACAATCTTTCAAAAATCAATCTGGAAGAATCAGAAAACCTAAACAGACTGATTACACCAAATGAGATCAAAACAGTTATCAAAAAACTCCCAACAAAAAAAGTCTGGGGCCTGATGGCTTCACAACTGAATTCTACCAAATATTCAAAGAAGAACTAACTCCTATCCTTCTCAAACTATTTCAAAAAATTCAAGAGGAAAGAAGACTTCCATGCTCCTTTTATGAGGCGAGCAATTCTAATTCAAAAACCAGGCACAGACAACACAAAGAAAGAAAATTATAGGTCAATATCTCTGATAAATATAGATGCTAAAATGCTCAACAAAATATTAGCAAACCGGATCCAACAATATATGGAAAAAATCATACACCATGATCAAGTGGTATTTATTCTGGGGAGGCAAAGCTGATACAATATTCACAAATCAATCAATGTGATTCATCACATAAACAAAAGGAAGGAGAAAAACCACATGATAATTTCAATAGATGCAGAAAAAGCATTTGATAAAATCCAGCACCCATTCATGATCAAAACTCTCAGCAAAGTGGGAATACAGGGAACATACCTCAAGATAAAGGCCATCTAAGACAATCCACAGCCAACATCATACTCAATGGGCAAAAATTAAAAGCAATACCCTTAAGATCAGGAACAAGGCAGGGGTGCCCCCTTCACCACTCTTATTTAACATAGTCCTGGAAGTCCTAGTCACAGCAAAAAGACAAGAAGAAGAAATAAAAGGCATTCAAGTTGGAAAAGAAGAAGTAAAACTATCATTATTTTCAGATGATATGATATTGTATATAGAAAACCCTAAAGTCTCAGTCAAAAAACTACTGGACCTGATAAATGAATTCGGCAAAGTGGCAGGATATAAAATCAATACTCAGAAATCAGACGGATTTTATATGCCAACAATGAACAGAGAAATTAAGGAAACAATCCCCTTCACTATTACAACCAAAAAAATAAAGTACCTAGGAGTAAACTTAACCAAGGAGACTAAAGACTTGTACTCCGAAAATTACAAAGCACTGCTAAAAGAAATCAAGGAAGATACAAACATGTGGAAGCATATACCGTGCTCATGGTTATGAAGAATAAACATCACTAAAATAAATGTCTATATTACCCAAAGCAATCTATAAATTCAATGCAATACCAATTAAAATACCAATGACATACTTCAAAAATATAGATCGCATATTCCAAAAATTTATATGGAACCAAAAAAGAACACGAATAGCCTCAGCAATCTTAAAAAAGAAGAATAAAGTGGGAGGTATCACACTTCCTGATATCAAGTTGTACTACAAGACCATTGTACTCAAGACAGCCTGGTACTGGCATAAGAACAGGCATATAGATCAATGGAACAGAACAGAGAACCCAGAAATAAACCCACAGTTCTATGGACAACTGATATTTGACAAAGGAGGTAAGGAAATACAATGGAGTAAAGACAGCCTCTTTAACAAATGGTGTTGGGAAAATTAGACAGCTACCTGCAAAAAAAATGAAACTAGATCACCAGCTTATACCACTCACAAAAATAAACTCAAAATGGATAATGTAGGCCATGAAACCATAAGCATCTTAGAAGAAAACATAGCAAGTAAGCTCTCCGACATCTCTTGGAGCAATATATTTGCTGATTTATCTCCACGGGGATGTGAAATAAAAGACAGGATAAACAAATGGAACTATATCAAACTAAAAAGCTTTTGCACAGCTAAAGACAATAAGAACAGAATAAAAAGGCAAAGTACACAATGGGAGAACATATTTGACAACATGTCTGATAAGGAGTTAATAACCAAAATTTATAAAGAACTTGTAAATCTCAACACCAGGAAGACAAACAATCCAATCCAAAAATGGAAAAAAAGAAATGAATAGACATTTCTCCAAAGGGGACATACAGATGGCCAATAGGCATATGAAAAAATGCTTAACATCACTAATCATTAGAGAAATGCAAATTAAAACCACAATGAGATATCACTTCACTCCTGCCAGAATGGCGCTCATCAACAGAACATCACAGAATAAGTGTTGGCGAGGATGTGGATAAAAGGAAACCCTCCTGCACTGCTGGTGGGAATGCATACAGGTGCAGCCTCTGTGGAAAACAGTATGGAGATTCCTCAAAAAACTGAATATTGAACTGCCTGTTGACCCAGCTATTTTACTCTTAGGAATATACCCCAAGAACACCATAGAACGGCTTCAAAAGGAGAAATGCACCCCCATGTTTGTGGTAGCATTGTTCACAATAGCGAAGATCTGGAAACAGCCTAAGGGTCCATCAGAGGACTAGTGGATTAAAAAGCTTTGGTACATGTATACTATGGAATACTACTCAGCCATAAGAAATAACATCGGATCATTTACAATAACATGGATGGACCTTGATAACATTATACAGAGTGAAATAAGTAAATCAGAAAAAACTAAGAACTATATAAATCCATACATAGATGGGACATAAAATGAGACTCAGAAACATGAACAAGAATGTGATGGCAACGTGGGTGGGGTGTTGGGGTAGGGGGGATGAGGTGAGGAAGGAGAGAGGGGGTGGGGGAAGTGAGGGGCACAAAGAAAACCAGATAGAATGTGGCAGAAGACAATTTGATTTTGGGGGAGGGGTATACAGCACAATCAAATGTCAAAATAATCTGGAGATGTTTTCTCTCAACATATGTACCCTGATTTATCAATGTCACTGCATTAAATTAAAAAAGAAAGACCCTATGGTCCTTTGAGGCAAAACATGAGGCACTACACCCTTTATTGTTTTTATTGTTTTGCTTTGTAAGATAGATGTTTAGATACCAATGTTAGGCATACTGTTTATTAATATAAAAAGTTGTCCTATTAGAGAAAAGTTACATCTGAATGGCAGAATTATCCCCAGTAACACACACACACACACACACACACACACACACACACACTTCACTACTCCTTGCCCACCTCCCCAAAGGAACTTTGTGGATGATTCCTGGCAGCCCTCATGGCACTTGGCTCCTTCCAAGATTACACACAGACTGTGGTTCTCTACATATCACTAAATTCTTTAATGAGGATTCCACAGAGACATCTGCCAAGGGGCTAAAACCACCCAGAGGCAAATAGGTGGTTTGCAAACTCTGTTTCACAGAGTCCTGGAGTTTCATAGAGCAGTCTCATAGGTTGAGAACGTTGAACAGTGGGGCTTTTGGGATCTTCCACTCTCACTCCAACTAGAGCACTTGCATTTGTATATGTATTAGAGATTGAAGTGTATAAAATTTCATTGGAAAAAATGCATACTGCTGTTTATATAAAAAATGTGAAGGACAAAAACAAATAAATAAAATTAAAAATTTGAAGAACAATGAAGAAGATGATTTCTAAGATCTAGCAAGAAGCATCATTCAATAACCTAAAGAAACATGAGTAACAAAACATGAAAAAATGCTTAACCTCAAGAATGATTAAACACAATTACATTTTCTATTATATTATTATAAAAAATTTTAAATTAAACTCATTTCATCAGTGTGTAATGAAACAGATATTCATTCCTATAAGGTAATAATAAATTTCTGACTAATTGACCATTATGTGTTGCAACCCATAAAAATATTTATATCTTTTAATACAGAAATTCCACATCAATAACTTTTTGGCAGACTTAACAAAGAAATAATTTAAAATGCATTTAAAAATATACACACTAACATTAATTATAGTGCTTATAAAAATGTATTATTTATATCAGAAAAATGGGAAACAACTTAACTGTCCAAAATAGTGTAGCTATTTTTTAAAAGATTATTACTAGGTAACAACATAATAATGCTAACACATCATGTTAGGTTAAGAAAACTGCAACACAGAAAATATGTAAACTATACATTCTAAAATATTTTTATGAAAAAAATAGTAAACTGCACACGGTAGTTATGTAAGTCATTATATAATTTATCTATTTTCTTGTCAATATTTTATAAATTTTTGACAATTTGAATATGTTGTTTTTAAAATAAAAGCTCAGCTCTCTGAAGGAATCTTAACAGATTTTAAGGACTATTATTAAAAATCTATCTTTAAGCACATTGAACTTTTAAGAGAATAGTGCTACATAAACATGCTGTCTTTCCGGGTAGGGGCTTGCATTTTTTAATAAATTTTTATTAATGTTAATGGGGTGACATCAATAAATCAGGGTACATATATTCAAAGAAAACATGTCCAGGCTATCTTGTCATTCAATTATGTTGCATACCCATCACCCAAAGTCAGTTTGTCCTCTGTCAACTTCTAATTTTCTTTGTGACCCTCCCCCTCCCCCTTCCCCTCTCCCTCCTTCCCTCCTGCGACCCCCCTTCCCCCCACCCCCGGTAACCACCATACTCTTCTCCATGTCTCTTACTCTCATTTTTATGTCCCACCAATGTATGGAATCATGTAGTTCTTGTTTTTTTCTGATTTACTTATTTCACTCCATATAATGTTATCAAGATCCCATCATTTTGTTGTAAATGATCCAGTGTCATCACTTCTTATGGCTGAGTAATATTCCATAGTGTATATGTGCAACATCTTCTTTAGCCAGTCTTCTATTGAAGGGCTTTTTGGTGTTTCCATGTCTTGGCCACTGTGAACATTGCTGCAATGAACATGGGGCTACATGTGTCTTTACATATCAATGTTTCTGAGCTTTGGGGGTATATACTCAGTAGGGATTGCTGGGTCATAAGGTAGTTCTATTTTCAGTTTTGTGAGGAACCACCATACTTTCTTCCATAATGGTTGTACTACTTTACAGTCCCACCAACAGTGAATGAGGGTTCCTTTTTCTCCACAACCTCTTCAGCATTTGCTATTACCTGTCTTGCTGATAATAGCTAATCTAACAGGTGTGAGGTGGTATCTCATTGTAGTTTTGATTTGCATTTCTCTAATAACTAATGAAGAAGAGCATCTTTTCATATATCTGTTGGCCATTTGTATTTCTTCCTGGGAGAAGTGTCTGTTTATGTCCTCTTCCCATTTTTTTATTGGATTGTTTGTTTGTTTGCTGTTGAGTTTTATGAGTTCTTTGTATATTTTGGATATTAGGCCCTCATCTGAGCTGTTGTTTGAAAATATCATTTCACATTTAGTAGGCTGTCTGTTTATTTTGTTGTCAGTTTCTCTTGCTGAGCAAAAACTTTTTGTCTGATGTAGTCCCATTCATTTATCTTTGCCTACACTTCTCGTGCCTTTAGAGTCAAATTCATAAAATGCTCTTGAAAACCTAGGTCCATGAGTTTAGTGCCTATGTCTTCTTCTATGTACTTTATTGTTTCAGGTCTTATATTTTTGTCTTTGATCCATTTTGAATTAATTTTAGTACAAGGAGACAAGCTGTAGTCGAATTTTATTCTTTTGCATGTGGCTTTCCAGTTTTCCCAGCAATATTTGTTGAAGAGGCTTTCTTTTCTCCATTGTGTGTTGTTGGCCCCTTTATCAAAAATTATTTGACAATATATATGTGGTTTTATTTCTGGACTGTATATGCTATTTCATTGGTCTGAGTGTCTATTTTTCTGCCAATACCATGCTGTTTTGATTGTCGTAGCCCAACAATATAGTGTGAGGTCAGGTATTGTAATGCCCCCAGCTTCATTCTTTTTCCTTAGGATTGCTTTGACTATTTGGAATTTTTCATAGTTCCATATAAATCTGATGATTTTTGTTCCATTTCTTTAAAGAATGTCATCGGAATTTTGATGGGAATTGCATTAAATTTATACATTGCTTTGGGTAATATGGCCATTTTGATTATATTTATTCTTCCTATCCACGAACAAGGAATATTTTTCCATCTCATTGTATCTTTTTTGATTTCCCTTAACAATGTTTTGTAGTTTTCATTATATAGGTCCTTTACATTCTTGTTATGTTTATTCCTAAGTATTTTTTGTTGTTGTTGCAATCGTGAAGGGGATTATTTTTTTGAGTTTGTTTTCTAATATTTTATTTTTGGCATATAGAAAGGCTATGGACTTGTGTATGTTAACTTTGTATCCTGCAACCTTACTGTATTGGTTTATTGTTCCTAGTAATCTTTTTGTGGAGTCTTTAGGGTTTTTGATATATAGGATCATATCACCTGCAAAATGTGATACCTTTAATTCTTCTTTTCCGATATGGATGCCTTTTATTTCTTTCTCTTGTCTGATTTCTCTGGCCAGAACTCCTAGCACCATGTTAAATAAGAGTGGAGAGAATGGACAACCCTGTATTCTTTCTGATTTAAGGTGGAAAGTCCTCAATTTTATGCCATTTAATATGATGTTGGCTTTATAATATGATGGTTTATCATATATGGCCTTTATCATGTTGAGATATTTTCATTCTATACCCATTTTGTTGAGTGTCTTAAACATAAAGTTGTGTTGTAGTTTATCAAATGCCTTTTCTGCATCTATTGATAAGATCATGTGGTTTTTGTTCTTTGCTTTGTTGATATGGTGTATTACATTAACCGTTTTACGTACGTTGAACCATCCTTGAGATTCTGGGATGAATCTCACTTGATCATGATGTATTATTTTTTTTATATGTTGTTGTATTCGATTTGCCAGTATTTTGTTTAGTACTTTAGCATCTGTATCATTAGAGATATTGGTCTGTAGTTTTCTTTTTTTGTGCCGTCTGTGCCAGGTTTCGGTATGAGGGTTATGTTAACCTCATAAAATGTGTTTGGAAGTATTGCTTCTTCTTCAATTTTTTGGATGACTTTCAGTAGAATAGAAACCAAGTCATCTTTGAGTGTTTGATAGAATTCACTAGCGTAACCGTCTGGGCATGGATTTTTATTTTGGGGGAGGTTTTTAATAGTTTTTTCTATTTCCTCCCTGCTAATTGGTCTGTTTAGGCTTTCTGCTTCTTCATGACTCAGTTTAGGAAGGTTGTATTGTTCTAGAAATTTATCCATTTCTTCTAAATTGTTGGATTTGGTGGCATATAGTTTTTTGTAGTATTCTACAATAACTCTTTGTATATCTATGATGTCTGTGGTGATTTCTCCTCTTTCATTTTGGATTTTGTTTATATGAGTCCTTTCTCTTTTTTCCTTGGTGTGTCTTGGCAAGGGTTTGTCAATTTTGTTGATCTTTTCAAAGAACCAACTGCTTGTTTTATTAATTTTTTCTATAGTTTTTCTCTTCTCTATTT
This sequence comes from Saccopteryx leptura, assembly GCF_036850995.1. Taxonomy (NCBI): domain Eukaryota; kingdom Metazoa; phylum Chordata; class Mammalia; order Chiroptera; family Emballonuridae; genus Saccopteryx; species Saccopteryx leptura. Next base: position 136,275,339 of record NC_089508.1, on the reverse strand, counting down.
CATTTATTTCTGCTCTGATTTTTATTATCTCCTTTCTTCAGCTGGTTTTGGGTTGTCTTTGTTCTTCTTTTTCTAGTTCCTTAAGGTGTGAAGTTAAGTGGTTTCCTTGGACTCTCTCTTGTTTGTTCATATAGGTCTGAAGTGATATGAACTTTTCTCTTATTACTGCTTTTCCTGCATCCCATAGATTCTGATATGTCATATTGTCATTTTCATTTGTCTGTATATATCTTTTGATCTCTGCGCTTATTTCTTCTTTGACCCATTCATTTTTTTAAAGTATTTTGTTTAGTTTCTACATTTTTGTGGGGTTATTTCCCCCTTTTTTGCAGTTGAATTCTAGTTTCAAGGCTTTATGATCAGAAAATATGCTTGGTACTACTTTGATTTTTCTTAATTTGCTGATGTTATATTTGTGGCCCAACATATGGTCAATTCTTGAAAATTATCCATGTACACTGGAGAAAAATGTATACTATGTCACTTTGGGATGAAATGTCTTGTAGAAATCTATCATATCCAGGTGTTCTAGTGTTTTGTTTAAGGTCAATATATCTTTATTGATTCTCTGTTTGAATGACTGATCTAGAGCCATCCATAGTGTATTGAGGTCTCCAAGTATGATTGTATTTTTGTCAGTTTTTGTTTATAGGTCAATAAGTAACTGCCTTATATATTTTGGTGCTCCTTGGTTTGGTGCATATATATTAATTGTTATGTCTTCTTGATTCAACTTCTCATTAATCATTATGAAATGACCATTTTTGTCTCTGAGTACTTTTGCTGTGTTGTAGTCAGTATTATCAGATATGAGTATTGCTACACCTGCTTTTTTTGGATGTTATTTGCTTGGAGTATTGTTTTCCAGCCTTTCACTTTGAATTTGTTTTTATCCTTGTTGCTTAGATGTGTTTCTTATAGGAAGCATACAGTTTGATTTTCTTTTTTAATCCATTCTGCTACTCTGTGTCTTTTTATTGGTAAGTTTAATCCATTTACATTTAGTGTAATTATTGACACTTGTGGGTTCCCTATTGCCATTTTATACATTGCTTTCTGTCAGTTTTGTATTTTGTTTGATTCTTCTCTTTTGTTTTTCTATCCTTTGTTTTTGTTTGATTGAATTGATACATCTTTCCTCTGTTGCTATCTTTTTTAAATCATGTGCTTCTGTGGTGGTTTTTTCAAGGGTGGTTACATTAAGTAATGAAAAAGGTTTCTACCCTGTTCATTGTAGTGCACTATGTTGTGAGTACTTTTGCACTCCATTGTCCTTTGCTACTGTTAATCTCTGTCCTCTCCCCCCCCCCTTTTTTTTGTTGTCACAGTTTAAATTTGGTTTTATTGTGTTTTTCACGGAGATTTACTTGTGGTTTTGTTTTGTTTTGTTCTTTGAATCTGGTTGGAAAACCCCCTTTAGTATTTCCTGGAGTGGGGCTTTTCTGATGATAAATTCCCTCATTTTTCTGTATTTGTGAATGTTTTTATTACTCCTTTGTACTTGAAGGATAGCTTTGATGGGTATAGTATTCTTGGCTGAAAGTTCCTCTCTTTCAGGGCTTTAAATATTGGGGTCAACTCTCTTCTAGCTTGTAGAGTTTCTGCTGAAAAATCTGATGATAATTTAATAGACCTTCCTTTATATGTTGTATTCTTCTTTCCCCTGGCTGCCTTGAGAATTTTTTCTTTGTCGCTGGTTTGTGCCATTTTCATTATGATGTGCCTTGGAGTAGGTTTGTTGTGGTTAAGAAAACTCAGTGTTCTGTTTGCTTCTTGAATTTGAGACTTTAGTTCTTTCCACAGGTTTGGGAAGTTCTCATTTATTATTTGTTTGAATATGTTCTCTATTCCATTTTCTCTCTCTTCTTCCTCTGATACACCTATTATTCTTATGTTATTCTTTTTGATGGAATCAGACAATTCCTGTAAGGCTTTCTCATTTTTTTTTTATTTTTGAGTCTCTCTCTTCTTCTCTCTGTTTGCCTGAAGTTGCTTGTCTTCTATGTCACTATTCCTACCTTCTATATGACCTGTTCTATTAGCTAAGCTTGTTGCCTCATTTTTCAGTTCATTAATTGAGTTTTTCATCTCTGTTTGATTTGTCTTTATAGTTTCAATTTTCTTGGTAATATATTCTTTGTGTTCATTGAGTTGTTTTCTGAGCTCCCTAAATTGCCTTTCTGTTTTCTTGTATATCTCTGAATATTTTTAGGATTTCTATTTTAAATTCTCTGTCATTTAGCTCCAAGGTTTCCAGTATATTAAATTTTTCCTCTATAGATTTTTCCACATCTATCTGTGTTACTCCTCTATCTTTTGTATCCATGATATTCGATTTCCTTTTTTTAATGCCATCTGAGGGTGGTCTTGTTGATAGCACTATGAGAATTAATAAAGAATAAAAAGTAAAAAAAATGAAAAAATTTTGGAAAAAATACCACAAAAAAAAACCCAAGAACAATTTATTATTTCCTTCCCCTTTTTTTAATTCTCTTTCCCTCCTATCTTCTCCTCCTTAGGAAAATATCATGATGCACTGTGAATTATATTATGCTAAATGGAACAAAAACTGCATATAACGGAGGGCCTGAGTTGGGGGGAAGTGTTCAAGGGGCATAAAAGGAAGTAGGGACCCACAAAATGCAAAAAAGGAAAAAATGTGGGTCAAGTATAAAATGATTTGCTTGTAAGTGATGGTCAACTAAGAGATATAATGAAAGGGGTAAGAGGGAAACAGGAAAAAAGAAAAAAAACAAAACAAAAAAACTATTGTATTAAGTGAAGCAAAGACTGAATAGAATGGAGATCCCAGGTTGGGAGGAATACTACTGAGTTAAAAAGTGAAGTAAAAAGCACCCAAAATGCCACAAAAAAAACCTTGAGTCCCAAATTAAATAATTCGTTCGTGATTGAGGATTGAATGAGTGGAAAAGTAAAAGGAGAAAAGAAGAAACTAATAGAACGGGAGAAATAAGAAAAAGTGGAAGATGAAAGGAAGAAAAAACAAAAAAGAAAACAAAAAGAGAGAGAGAGAGAGTTAAGGGTTTTGGAGTATAACCCTCATGGAGAGTAAGAAAGAAGAAAAGAAATAAAATATAACACTTATGGGTAGTGTAGTTCAAGAAAAGGAAAAAGTAAAACAGGCAGAGAATAAAAGGACCAAGGTGGAGGAAATAGAAATAATAATAATAAAGGCAAGAAGATGAAAGAAACAAAAAAATAGTGGAACAAATTATAAAGTCTGGATTTTTCTTGACTTTGAGAAGTTAACTTCTTCTTCCTTTTTCTTTCCTCCTCCTCTCCTGGTCAGTGACTCTGTACCCCAGGCTCTGCCCCTAAGGATTTGTAGTTGATGAGACTCTATGGCAATGTCATATATTTGGCTTCGGTCTAGTTGGTAGTCAAGGCTTTTTAGCATTTGCAGGCTCTGACAATGAGAGAGTCTGTTTTCTCAGAGCCTCTCTCCTAATCTCTTATTCCTGAATTAGCAGCTTGATGATCCAGCTATGAGGTTGCCACTGCCTCTGTCTTGGGAGTAAGAGGCTCAGAGACCTGGCAAATCCCCACTCTATCCCCACTCAATGCAGGGCTCTGGGTAAGGCTCTGGCAGTCAGAGCTGCCAGTGTAGTCAGGCAGGGCTGGGAGCCAATTGCTCTCAAGGTGACTTTCTATGAGCCTCCAGGCCTGTTCAGCATGCCTAGCACTCTGTGGGACCACTCTCCCCAGGCTTTCTGCACTTTGTAACCTGTTTTGGCTGGGAAGAAGATATCCCAGTTGCTACCTGCAGTACAGGAGGTCTTAACATTTGCCAAGTCCCTCTTTTTAGCATATATCACTGAGTATGAAAGCTCTGCCAATCAGAAGTTGCCCCCACCCCTTTAGCAAGAGGCACTAAAAAATATCATGCCTCTTATCTTGGATCGCTGAACTGAGAGAGATCTTGTCAATTAGAGCCGCATAGGTCAGTTGGGTTATGCTAATTTCAGTGATTGGATCCACCGAATTACTCCAGAAAGGACTGCAAGCTGCCCGCGCGCCCCTCCCCAGACGCTTGATTGTTAGTTTGAATGGCTGGGTGAGGTGCCCCACCCACCAAGAGAAGCTAGGGCATAGGAAAGTTCACTTTGGCGCACTCCCCGTGGGCCACTGGCAGCTGCTGCTTGTGGCGCAGGTGGTTGCTTGCACGTGAGTGGTTGCTCACAGCTCACGGGCAGCGTGGCGCGAGAGGGCGGTTGCTCGCGTGGGCTGAGTTACCACAGGCACACTCTTTCCTCGGCTTGAACGAACATCCATGCCACAGCCTAGCTTCCTCCACACCCTTAGCTTCCCCCGACACTCAGTTCCAAGTGAAAGCAGCCTTTGCTCAGGTTAGTGAGGAAGGCAGAGTGTTTCTTTGTCTGACTTATTTCCTTCAGGGTTGATTATATATTTAGTCAATTTTTCACTCGATCCTACCTTCGCCTTCAGTGTGTGAAACTTTCATATGCTCCAAGGATAGATTTTTCTGTCTCCCGTTGATGAACTTGTTGAAATTTTGGGGAGATTTGTCAGTCACGCTCCTCATGGCGCCATTTCTCTGACGTCACTTGGGGCTTGCATTTTTAATAACTTGTCATTCCAGCTGTGTTGGACGTGGGTCCACAGCATTTTATAACAATGTTTTTTATCTAGGGAAGAAGACCCACATCTAACTTTGTGCTTTCTCACCCATCTGAATTTTCTCCTGCCTAATTCATTCTAGTCTTTACTATAGCTCAGTTTGGTTTCTTCTATTTTTTCAAGGGTTGGGGCTGTTGGTCAGCTGCTCTTTCATATAGTAATAATGTAATACAGTCCATTGAACATATTTCAGATAAAAGTGATAGCTCTTTTTCTGAGATGATTCAAGACCAGAACATGGATCATAGTGTTCCCACTCAGTAAAGTGAAAGTGTACTTTCAGAGCTTAATATATTACTGTATGTGATACAGTTTTCCATTTTAGTGAAATATCTGCAGCTTATATTTCCCATCAGTGACTGGAGGTGTTTTCTCCAGGTGTTTCCTGTTGTACCATCTCTTATCAATATGGACTCTTTTGGGAATTGCAGGTTATTTAAGTAGTTTTTACAGAAGTAGCTTAAGACATGAGTTTCAGAGTTCTCTTCCCTAGGCGTTGATGTTGAAGGCACCCTCTGTAGGCTGGAAGAGAATGATGGCATTGGGGGAGAGTTTAGCTCTCTTAAGCTTTGAAATTCTTCTTATTCTTCCCATGTCCCAAATCATTTCATTTTAATGTAAATGATATGCCTTCACACTGGATTGTAAAAGGCATATGACTTTATTTTTGTGATGTATTGTTTTCTGCAGTATAAAGGGAAATAACTGTTAAAAAAAACTATCTTTAAGCTTTTATATAACAGTCACTGCCCTAGGCATTTGATATTAAAAAAAGTAGTCCTTGCCTTCTGTTCACTAAACAAAGAATACAGTGTGATGAGGTACATGTGCATAGATATGGATACACAGTACTGTGGGGGCTCATCTGACTATATAGTGAGCCTAAGAATGTATTAAGTGCATATTGATATGACACATAATAATATTTTTATCTGCATTTTTTTTCCTTTGCAATCTTTTTTTTCTTAAAAGGCATGAGTGCTGGTTACAAGCTTAATTTCATATAGAGATATTTACATGGGTTATGGTCCCAGCCCTTCTCTGGGATTTTTATGTGTGTGAAAGATGGGATTAAATAACAGGACTTTGGAAAGTAAAGAATCACCCTCACTGGGCCCTGGCTGGTTGGCTCAGCAGTAGAGTGTCAGCCTGGTGTGTGGAAGTCCCAGATTTGATTCCCAGCCAGGGCGCACAGGAGAAGCAACCATCTGCTTCTCCACCCTTCCCCCTCTCCTTCCTCTCTGTCTCTCTCTTCCCCTCCTGCATCCAAGGCTCCACTGGAGCAAAGTTGGCCTGGGTGCTGAGGACATCTCCATGGCCTCTGCCTCAGGTGCTAGAATGGCTCTGGTTGCAACAGAGCAACAGCCCAAATAGGCCAAGCATCGCCCCTGGTGAAATGCTGGGTGGATCCCCATTGGGTGCATGAGAGAGTCTGTCTCTCTGTCTCCCTGCTTCTCACTTCAGAGAAATACCAAAAAAAAAAAAAAAAAAGAATCACCCTCACTGGACCATATTAGAGAAGTGAATCACCTATTTGAGACTCTAGAAAACCTAGTAGTCTCTGGCACCCTTCTATCTTAACATGACTTTTTAGTTTAATGCTTATAAAATGGACTTTTTCTGATTTTTCACACTGAAGATTCATCATATGGGTGCCACTAATTTGTTGGGTGATGAAGTGGGTAGGTACTTACCTTAACAAATTTATCTAAAGACAGAAAATATTTCAGACTTTAAAGGATTACACCAGATCAGTGAACAGTTTACCTACTTCCTTATCTGTACTTATTCTTCATTGTTTGTTTGCTTGTTTGTTTGTTTTCACAGCAACACAATGCATGATTTAATTAGGAATACAATATCTAATTCTTATCTAGGGTGAATATAAACATTCCAAATTTAATATTTTACAGTATGAAGGAGTAGTCTACATTAACAGCTTATGCTGATATTTAATGTGTATCTGGTACTGTGTTAGGCTCTTTACAGATTAAATTTATTAAGCTAGAAAAGATCATTTATTTTGATCCTCACAAAAATGTATGAGGTAGATGTTTTTTATTCCATTTTACAGATTAAGAAACTGAGGCTTAAAGAGCTTTAATAACTTGGCCATGACACAGCACTAGTAAGCGGCTGACCATGACCTGGATTTAGGTGTTAGCCTGATGTTCCTGTTCTTCCCATCATGTCAAGCTACCATCTATAGTCTAACTGGTCTTCTCTTAAGCTTCAGGAAGGAACAAATGCACCCAGTGTCTTGGGAAGAGCTGACCAGTAGCAGGCCACAGTTCCTGCTGACTGCACTGTCTCAGCCACACTGGCTGGCTCTACAAAGAGAAAAATGTAAGGACAGCATAGGGCACATTGTCACTTGCCATAATCAGCAGATTTACAAGTAGATTCATGGTGCTTCGTCCCCTTTTCCTCATGACTCTCAGAAATGAAAAATAGATTCTCTTTATAAAATGTCTGGCATACACAGCTTGTGGTCTTTAAATATTATTTCTCCCAAAGGAACCAGAAGTCTATACGAGCCTGTGGCATCTTGCCTTGTCAAACAGCAACAAAGCTCTTGGTGACTACCTGGACCATAACAAAAAGATCCAGCAGTTGACCTGAATAAACCCCACTTAGCAAAGATAACACAATAATTACAATGGGCTGAATCACATTAAATATGGTTAAATCTATGAATCTGTAATACAACAAGAACAAAAAACCTTATTGTTCAACTTTGGTGGACACTAAGTAATCAACACATTGTTGAGAAAATTGGTAAATAAAGAGAAATTCTCTTTACTTCAGGATAAATTCAACCATTTATCCTGTCTTTCTATATGATCTGAACTTAAGTTATCAATGTATTTGATGAAGAGTAAATTATTTTTATAAAAGAATTCCAGCTAATAAATAGAAAAAAATTAGAGTAGCCCCCGGTTGTATAGCTTGGTTCGTTGGAACGTCATCCTGAAGTGCAGAGATTGCCAGTTTAATCTCCAGCGAGGGCATATGCAAAAGCAGATCGATGTTCCCATCCTTCTTTCTCCCTCTCTGCCTTATTGTCTCTCTGAAATCAATTCAATAAATGTTTTTAAAAAGAGAGAGAAAAAAAAGAATTAGAGTAAAATTAGAGTACCACTATTTTGCACCTGCTCATTATTAATGAATCTAGCCAGTGATCCTAATGACTAATAACATGATAAAAAGAGAAATAATATAGGTTAGATAGATGGGTAGATAGATAAACAAACAGAAGATAGATGATATAGCCATATTGATGGATGACTAGATCATCTAGATATGTGGATGGATGTATAGATAGATAGATAGATGATAGATAGATAGATAGATAGATAGATAGATAGATAGATAGATAGATAGATAGATGATAAATAGATAATCTGCATCTAACCAGTGATATAACTCTAAACTCTCAATTTATATATTATAGGGCATAAGAAATCATGTAGCCTGACCAGGCGGTGGCGCAGTGGATAGAGCATCGGACTGGGATGCGGAAGAACCCAGGTTCAAGACCCTGAGGTCGCCAGCTTGAGCGTGAGCTCATCTGGCTTGAGCAAAAAGCTCATCAGCTTGGACCCAAGGTCGCTGGCTCAAGTAAGGGGTTACTTGGTCTGCTGAATGCCCGCAGTCAAGGCACATATGAGAAAGAAATCAATGAACAACTAAGGTGTTGCAACAAAAAACTGATGATTGATGCTTCTCATCTCTCTCCATTTCTGTCTGTCTATCCCTCTCTCTGACTCTCTCTCTGTCCCTGTAAAAAAAAAAAAAAGAAAGAAAGAAAAAAGAAACCATGTAAAACACCACCTCCGGAAGTCAATAGCCAATTCAAAACTGTTGAAAATCCTATAGGACAAAAGACTCAGTTGATTCCACAACATATGAATACATAAAAAGTACATATAGATGGCAAGAAAAATAGCAATATATCACAATATTAATATCAATTTATCACTAAATATATTTTGTGATCAAAACAAACAAAAAGTTTAAAAACAATCAGGAAACTGTGAAAACTGAATATTTGATGATGTTAATAAATGAATGTTAATTACTTGGATGAGATAATACTATTATGATTATCTTACCTTTTAGAAGTATTCAGATGAAATGAGATTTGGTTCAAATAATAATAAAGAGAGTATAGCCTGACCAGGCAGGGGCGTAGTGGATAGAGCATTGGACTGGGATGTGGAGGACCCAGGTTTGAGACCCCAAGGTTGCCAGCTTGAGTGCGGGCTCATCTGGTTTGAGCAAAGCTCACCAGCTTGGACCCAAGGTTGCTGGCTTGAGCAAAGGATTACTCAGTCTGCTGAAGGCCCACAGTCAAGGCACATATGAGAAAGCAATCAATGAATAACTAAGGTGTCGCAACGAAAAACTGATGATTGATGCTTCTCATCTCTCTCCATTTCTGTCTGTCCCTATCTATCCCTCTCTCTGACTCTCTCTCTCTGTTTCTGTAGAAAAAAAAAGAGAGAGTATAACTGAAACAAGGTTGCCCAGGTATTGATCATTACAATTGTGTATGATATATCTAAATAAGTAATGATACATCAGGTTCACTGTACAATTTTCTCTATATTAAGTTAGAGGTAGAGAGGCAGAGAGACCAATTCCCGCATGTGCCCTGACCAGGACGGACACGGCAAGCTCCCAGGGGGTAATGCTTTGCCTTTCTGAGGCTGCTGCTCTACTGCTTAAACTGAGCCATTTTAGCCCCTAAAGTGAGGCCATGGAGCCCATCCTCAGGGCCTGGAGCCAACTCACTTGAACCACTTGAGCCTTTGCTACAGGAGGGGAAGAGAGAAAGAAGGAGGAGAGAGGAGGGGTAAAAAAGCAGATGGTTGCCTCTCCTGTGTGCCCTAACCAGGAATTGAACCCAGGACTTCTGCATGCCGGGTGATGCTCTACTGGCCCAGACCAATTTTCTCTATATGATTGAAATTTTCAAAAATAAAAAAGTTTTAAGAGTGTTTAAAGACTCCTAAAAAATAGCATATTTTCCCCTTCAAAACCTGGGGACAAACTACATTTACTGATTCTATAAAATAGAACGTGCAGTTTGTGTATGTTCTGTCATACACAACTGGCCCAGACCAATTTTCTCTATATGCTTGAAATTTTCAAAAATAAAAAAGTTTTAAGAGTGTTTAAGGATTCCTATAAAATAGCATATTTTCCCCTTCAAAACCTGGGGACAAACTACATTTACTGATTTTATAAAATAGAACGTGCAGTTTGTGTATGTTCTGTCTTCAGCAGCAAATATAACTTGTTACAGACAAGCCAATTCCACAAGATAATCTTGCAATGTCTGCATAGTTCCTATGATTTTAAATTGACACTAAGTTTTACTAACCAGAGTCACCTCAGATGACCAGAATTGTTGCTCCTGTGGGAAGGGGATCTGTCCATTTGGTCAAAATGCGGTCCTGGTCCAAAGCAGGTGCTGTTAATAAAAGGTTATTAGACTGTGTAGAAAAGGCTTAAAGCACCCCCATGTGGTCAATATAGGTTAAAACAAGTTGTATCATGGGGTGGGGGGTGTTTGTTTTGTTTAGTTTTGTTTTGGTCAATGCAACAAAGCTGTTGCCCTTATCCCTCTGCCCAAAAGTGGCAGATGTAGCTGGAAATCTTGTAAGAGTGCTCACTTTACCCTGGTACACTCTTAAACATTAATCCACATCTTCCATCCTAATAGTAATAAAAAAATAATGAAATATATTCAGTAACATTATTTATGAAAGCTCTGGATGTTTTATATGTATGTATTTATGGTCTTATATCTCAGCTTTTGAAAATGTCTTAGGTGATTTCCATTAAACTCTTTGGCATGTAAAAACATTCTGCTTTATAGTACATTATTAATGAGTCTAAATAGAGAGAAAGTAATCATAGAAAATAAAAAATATAAAGAATCTGACAATCTCTGAGAGCATACTCTATCCATAAATAAATGTGGCAGCCTCAGGTAGCAGAAAGAGCACAAGATTGGGAATTAGAAGAAAAAGAGAGACTGATCATTCTGACTCATCTCTACAGGGCAAATATTTCTGTCTTTCTAGCTCAGAGAGGATGTAAATCTCCAGGAACAGATAAGATAGCAGAGCTGGCATTCAAGCCTTGGTTTACCTCACCCCAAGTATATTCTTCCCACAACACTAAATTGCCCAGGAAGTTCTCTTTCTCCACAGGCATTAGGCAGGTCATGACCACTCTCAGTCTCTATTCTTTTTTTCTTGCAAAATGAGAGCACTGAGCTAGATGATCATTCTGTTCAAAAGCTAAACCTTTATTACTTCTCTAATATTTGTAGTATCCAGAAAGCTGAAATGTGCTCAGAGCCGAAGCTTAAGAAAATTTGTTCTGTGGCCATTTCATTCTTTTGCAACAAATACTAGGGCAAAACTTGGACACATACCAAAAAGTGAATATTGGTACCTTTATAATCCTCAGAATCCAGAAAAGCCACTTCCCAGGATGTATCCCAAGAAACTCCCATAGGGAGCTCTTAAGCACATCAGGATTTTGATCCAGAGAAATCATACACATGCCAGAAGCACAGTGGAGCCTGCAGGATATACACAGACCACTAGAGTGATGTAGGGAGGATATGCTTCTTAGCAATGATGAGCTGCAAAAGTAATATTTTTAAACATCTGCATAAAAAAGTCCAAAGTTTATAATTCTATTGTTTTTTTTCTTCCCACCCTGCATTATTGATTTCCAAACTATACAGTACATCAAAAATCATCTAATCAGTTAATAAGGGAAAAGTGAGGATGGGGAAAAAAGAAGAAAAAATATTTTTTTTCTGTGGCAGAGACAGAGAGAGTCAGAGAGAGGGACAGATAGGGAAAGACAGACAGGAAAGGAGAGAGATGAGAATCATCAATTCTTTGTTGCGGCACCTTAGTTATTCATTGATTTCTTTCTCATATGTACCTTGACCGGGGGGCTACAGCAGACTGACTGACCCCTTGCTCAAGCCAGTGACCTTGGGCTAAAGCTGGTGAGCTTTGCTCAAACCAGATGAGCTCGTGCTCAAGCTGGCGACCTCAGGGTCTTGGACTTGGGTCCTCCACATCCCAGTCCAATGCTCTATCCACTGCGCCACCGCCTGGTCAGGCAGAAGAAAATTAATTAATTAAAATAAGAAAAGGTCCCACATGCACCAAGAATGAGACTGCACTGAGGAATTTGATTAATACAAGTATCTGTATGTGCTGTTTAAAAAAAGAAGAGATAGGTAAGGGTATTGGATCTAAACAGTTGAAATTCAGCTCTGTGAGATGTGACTTCACTTAATCTCTTCTTTTTTCTCCACCAAGAATGGGGAAATAAACTCTGGGCATTGTGTTGTGGCTATTCAGTGAGGCAGCCTTTGAAAAGGTATGGCATATGGCAGAACCAGTAATAGTTCTCTTCTCTCCTCATGCTCCTGGTTCCTGAATCCCTGCGTGGCCCTACCCAGGAAAACTGGGGGAAATCACCTTTCTGGCGTGGTCTATGGCCAGGGAGTGGGTGGAACTCCATACATACACATGACATGTGCTGCCACTGAAATGGAGCGGCCTCTGCAGGACGCCCCTCTGCTCCAAGCCTTTTTATTGCACTTGAGTAATAAATGTCAGGAAAGATTCTTTATGGGTTCAATTCAACCTGCATCAAAATCATCTGAAGTAGTTTTATAAATACCAATTCCTGGGTGTGGATCTCAGGAATAAACCAATTCTCCAGGTCATGACCTATTCTCCAGGTCATTGATGTATTTATAGTTTAAGAAGTAATGTTATAGGGTGAGAAAAAAGGAAAACAGACTAGAACTGCAAACTTTGGAGTTTTTTTATGCAAATGTTTAAAAGTATTAATTTTGCAGTTCATTAAGAAAAAAATATAAAACACAGACATAAGGGGATGAGAACAAAAGAAACTTTATTTGGGGAAGTGAGCACAGGTGCATATGGAGATGATGTTTTGTTGAGTTGTACACTCAAAACCTGTGTGATTTTGTGAGTCATCCCAATAAATTCAATTAAAAAAAATCTGTCCAAATAAAAATGCCATATTAAAAGTAACAGTGGTCTACAATCCCTTATCTGATAATTCTGAGACCCACAGAGCCCTTAAAGACAAAAATACTCTCATGTACACTGAACTGGGGAGAAACTAGTTATGTTCTTTACATTCCCCACTAAATGTGACTATATGTTTCACTGTTGAAATACTAAGTTTTTTAAAAGAGTGCTGCCCCAGATTCCATTAGGGGGTAGATAATATGTGCTATAATGTGTTTTCCTAAAATCCAAAATACATTTTACTGCAAAAATTTGAGGAGTGGGGTGTGGTCCTCTTCTAGGAAAAGAATAAGCAGATTAGTAAATAATTTCTTGTTGACTGTCAGCTATTCTTGAATAACCCTGAGTCCCCACACTCCTTTGGAAGGATCTATGGAAACATTCACCTGGAGTTGTGCCTTGAGGAGCCTCTGAAGCCCAGCCAGCTAATGATGTGTCAATTCTCCCATTTGATTTGAACACCTGTTACTGATACCTGTTTTCTCACTTTTTTCTGCTGAATCTCCAGAGAGAACATAACCTACTAGAGCTTTTCCCATATTTTCCAGAGCTTATCATCTTTCCTCAGCAGAAAGCTATTTCTACAAAGCAAAAAGAAGAGCCACCCACATCCCCTCCAGTCTGGCCTTGTCAGACCCACAGAGCAGCAGTGTCATGTGAGGAAAAGAGCTCCAGGTGAATCTGTGGACCTGCAGTTGCCCAGTGCTCCCTCTCTGTCCTTACAGAAGATACATCCTGCAAGCGTCAGTTTTCAGTTGGCACATTAGGATGACACTTGATCTACTGAGCTACCTGGCTAGGGTTGCCTGCCTCTTTGAATCATTTTTTTGTTTGTTTGTTTTTTCTTTTTTCAGTACATGGAGAATGTCAAATATCCCATCACCTTATATTATTTATCACATTATTTTACCATTATCTTAAGTTCTTATGAACCATTGTGTTGCTGACTCATTGGTGGCAGAGAGTTTTTTTTATATATTTTGATAGCTCTGTAATAATGCTCCTTATCATCTGTACCCAGTGTTGATAAATAGGAGCCAGCTCCTGATCTGAGAATTATATAGTGAAATTAATACAGATCTGGTCAAACATGTCATCTTCCCTTTTAAAAGGTGCAACACCTCCTAAGCAGGAATAAACGCCAAAACAGAAAAGAAAGGCTATGACAACTAAAGGAATAAAATGTAGAAAAGCAAACCAAAGTGTTAGGATGTCTCCTGTGACTTTGTGACGTTCAGGGAGTGGTATGAGCTGTTACAAGTGTCCAGCTTTTAATTTTAGTGAGCTTTTCTTTTTTTAAAAAAAAATTTATGGCCCTGGCTGGTTGGCTCAGTGGTAGAGCGTCAACCTGGCGTGCGGAAGTCCCGGGTTCGATTCCCGGCCAGGGCACACAGGAGAAGCGCCCATCTGCTTCTCCACCCCTCCCCCTCTCCTTCCTCTCTGTCTCTCTCTTCCCCTCCCACAGCGAAGGCTCCATTGGAGCAAAAGATGGCCCCGGGCGCTGGGGATGGCTCCTTGGCCTCTGCCCCAGGCGCTAGAGTGGCTCTGGTCACGACAGAGCGATGCCCCGGATGGGCAGAGCATTGCCCCCTGGTGGGCGTGCCGGGTGGATCTCGGTCGGGCACATGCGGGAGTCTGTCTGACTGCCTCCCCGTTTCCAGCTTCAGAAAAAAAATACAAAAAAAAAAATTATTCTTTTTTTTTTTTACAGAGACAGAGGGAGCGAGTCAGAGAGAGGGACAAATAGGGGCAGACAGGAATTGATGAAAACATCAATTCTTTGTTGTGGTACCCTAGTTGTTCATTGATTGCTTTCACATATGTGCCTTAACCAGGGGGCAATAGCAGAGCAAGTGAACCCTTGCTCAAGCCAGTAACCTTGGGCTCAAGCCAGCAGCCATGGACTTCAAGCCAGCGACTCTGCACTCAAACTGGTGAGCCTGTGCTCAAACCAGCAACCTCAGAGTTTTGAATCTGGGTGCTCTGCGTCCCAGTCTGACGCTCTATCCATTGCGTCACCATCTAGTTAGGCTAGTGAGTTTTTCTATTTCTAGAAGACCTGTTTACCTGTCTTATCTGTTAAATGTGGAAAGGGAAATGCCATTTTCCATTCTGATTTCCATGATGGCAGGTTGGGGATTCTTTTCCTCACAGTATACTTGTCTCTTCTCCCCTTCTGGGAATATATTCATTTATTTAATTCCTAAATTCCACTGCTTGGTATGCTGGGCTCATCTCTCCCTTCTCTTCTTAAGCACAAGCTTTCCACCAGAAGACCCCAGTTCAGGTATTCCCTGCAGGAGACTAGTTATCAGATGTCACATGTCCAGTACTACTCATGACTCATGGTTACCATTAGCTTAATTTTGGGGTTCAGCCCACTTGCTACAGATATAAACCACACCTCCCTTTTACCTATATGCAATGCTTTGTTGCAGATGGTATTTTAGCATCCACCTGTTTTTTTTTATTGATTGATTGATTTTTAGAGAGAGAAGCCTGAACACATTGTTCCACTTAGTTGTTCCATTTAGTTGTGCACTCATTGATTGCTTCTTCTTTGTGCTCTGACCAGGGATTGAACCTGAGATGTTGGCACATTAGGATGACACTTGATCTACTGAGCTACCTGGCCAGGGTTACCTGCCTCTTTGAATCTTTTGTTTGTTTGTTTTTTCTTTTTTCAGTACATGGAGAATGTCAAATATCCCACCACCTTATATTATTTATCACATTATTTTACCATTATCTTAAGTTCTTATGAACCATTGTGTTGCTGACTCATTGGTGGCAGAAAGTTTTTTTATATATTTTGATAGTGTCTTGCTGAAATCTCATTCAAGCAAAGTTGTTTTCCACTGGACTTTGTGAGGTTTGAAAATGAAGTGTGCCCAAGTCCAGAACACACCGGGTATGTTTTGGTCAGGTGTCTGAGGAATACTACTTTCCAGGAACCAATTTTTATAGTGATTTCATATCTCTGGGTCTTCCCCAGGATGCCATTAATAGCATTTGGATTTTAAACCTATGTAGAGCACAGGCTGGACTTTTTCTGACTTATTTTCTCTGTCAGAGAGACTAAAATTTTCTTGCTGTCTCTCAGGACAATGTTTACAAGATTCCCTTTCATGGGTGCAGTATTTTAATCAGGGGTCTTAGAATGACCTCTTCGATACCACCTCACACCTGTTAGATTAGCTATTATTAACAAGACAGGTAATAGCAAATATTGGAGAGGCTGTGGAGAAAAAGGAACCCTCATTCACTGTTGGTGGGAATGTAAAGTAGTGCAACCATTATGGAAGAAAGTATGGTGGTTCCTCAAAAAACTGAAAAGAGAACTACCTTATGACCCAGTAATCCCTCTACTAGGTATATACCCAAAAAACTCAGAAACATTGACACGTAAAGACACATACAGCCCCATGTTCACTGCAGCATTGTTCACAGTGGCCAGGATATGGAAACCACCAAAAAGCCCTTCAATAGATGACTGGATAAAGAAGATGTGGCACATATACACTATGGAATACTACTCAGCCATAAGAAATGATGACATCGGATCATTTACAGCAAAATGGTGGGATCTTGATAACATTATACGAAGTGAAATAAGTAAATCAGAAAAAAATAGGAACTGCATTATTCCATACGTAGGTGGGATATAAAAGCGAGACTAAGAGACATTGATAAGAGTGTGGTGGTTAAGGGGGGTGGGGGGAGAGGGAGAGGGAAAGGGGGAGGGGGAGGGGCACAAAGAAAACTAGATAGAAGGTGACAGAGGACAATCTGACTTTGGGTGATGGGTATGCAACATAATTGAATGACAAGATAACCTGAACATGTTTTCTTTGAATATATGTACTCTGATTTATTGATGTCACCCCATTAAAAAAATAAAATTAAAAAAAAAAAAAAAAAAAAGAATGACCTCGTCACTTCAAGTAGTACTCAAGCCTCCAGTTTTATCCCAGAACAAAGTTTTATTCCCCGCTCTCAAGCTCCTAATGTTAAAGCTGGGGACTCATCTCTGTGTTTTATCCTCTTAGAAATTAAAGGATACTAGAGAATGAGGTGTTCTCTGCCTGGAATCCATTTTATCTAGAAAGCTTGTGTTTATATTCTTAAACTGAAAAATCTTTAAAGGTTTTATTTATTGATTTTAGAGAGACAAGAGAGAGAGAAAGGGGGAGGAGAAACAGGAAGCATCAACAGACAATAGCAGCTTCTCTTATATGCCTTGAACAGGCCAGCCTGGGGTTATGAACCAGAAACCCCAGCATTCCAGGTTTATACTTTATCTACTGCGCCATCAGAGGTCAGGCTAAACTAAAATGTTGAGACAGCTTTCTTTTTTAGACTATTTGGTTACATTTTGTATGTTATGTTTATATTTACTAAAATAAATTTGAAAACATTTCCAATACAGTAATGATCTGAGACGACCAGCCTATTATGGGAATTAAGATATAGGCCATGGGTTCCAGCCCTTTACCTAGGGGTAGAGCCTATATTCAGAGAGGAGCAGGCCGAAGTTCTTTTGGGGGCAGGAGAGGGGGATTAAAAGGACCACTACATCTTACCATGGAAAATAATATTTTATAAATAATAATAGAAGAATGAACTATGTTTTGCAAACTCACAATTGTAAATCTACTTTTGCCCCAGTCTTTCCACCCTCGCCCCATATGGTGTGCTCCATATTATTTCTTTTTAGAGCAAGGAGATTATTTGATGTTTAAAAGTAAAATAACAGCGTATCTAATGAAGTTAACTGGACCTGGAAATTTCTTGAAGATTATTAACTACTGTACTTGAATAATTTTTCAATGACTATCACTTATTTACGGTTTTCTATTTCTTCTCCAATTCTAACATGTATTTCCTAAGAAAATGATCTGCATTTTATTGACTGCTAAATTTATCAAAATTGTATATAGCTATAGCATATATCCTTATAATTAATCTTCTCTGAATGTGTTTGTCTCATTTTTACTCTAATAGCTCTTATTTTATGCTTTCTAGTTTTTATAATTACTTGAGAATATTGATTTGCCTTTTTCTATGTGGATGGCATTTATTCTCCATCCTTGCCCCTTATTTGAAAGTGATTCAGCTTGGTTTAATTTATGCTCAGTTACATATCCTCTTTGATACCCAAAGTTATATTGCTTAAAATTTTAATGGCAAACATTAAGAAGGTGTTGACTCTCTTCTAAATAACATGCTTTACTTTCACCCACCACTTCCAATTCCTGGTCATCATTTTTTTGGACATTAGTTTTGCTATATAACTATGTTGCTTCGATTTGATAGTTTTTAACTGGTCTTAACTGAATATTCTCTTTTCTGATTTTTAAAGTTACTTCCCTCATTTTTTACTTTTTTTATTATGATCTTTTTGATCAGCTGTAGTGGTCTTTGGAGTGTGAGTGGTCATTTCTAGAGAAGGCACTATTTCTTTACATCCCAGGATCCCGTACACCCTACTTATGCACATATATTTGCTTTGCATTGTTAGAAATTAGTCACTATTTGGAAAAAGGTAACAGGTGTTGGGGGACCACACCTGCAGCTGTGTTAGAATGCAATTTCTTCACAGTGCTATAGCTGTGCATATCCTAGTTGGCAAAGATTCCAAATTCTTATGTATCAATTCATAGTCGCCAGACATCTCCCCTTTCCTACTACTCTTTAAAAGCTCAGCCCTTCATTCCGTTCAGCACATGACACACAAACCTGTACACTGGATGAACAAATTAGTATCATGTCAATTCTGTCTGGAACAAATCCAATTTATACCCATTAGTTTACATTGCATCGTCACTGCTCTAGCCAGGGCCATTATAATCCCACCTTTCCTTCTTTTAATTCTTCTCTTTCACACTACAGCCCTTTGTTTTCCTAAGAGATATGATCATGGCCCACCCTTTCAGAAAAATTGCTAAGAAGTCTCTAAGGCCACTCCTCAGAGAACTAGTTTTCTAGTTTCATCTCTTATAAGCTGTTCAAATTAGCCTGGACTTTGAGCAAGCCCTCCTGATCCCTCCTGTACCTTTCCAATCCCATTCATCCCCTGTACACATCTTATGAAGTCTCACACTAAGAACCCTCAAATGTCACTTTCTCTCTGACTTCCTGACTCCATAGCAAGAATTACTTCCTTAGTGTTCCCACAGTATTTTTAAGTTCTTTTAGAGATTTTAATCAATTATACTTGTTTACTTGCATTTCAGACTAGGAATTCCTAACAGCAAAGATCAATTGTCTTTCATACCAAACTATTATAATAATGCTCAGTACTTATACAGCAATAAGTTAATGGTGCTTTAATAGGTAATCCAAAAAGTTCAGTTTTCAACACCAATTTTAGTTGCAATGCAAATTACACATACCTCTCTATACTAAATTGGAACCCCACAGCCTTTTCCTCAGAAATGAGTTAAGTAACAGAATCTCTCCTAAGAGAAACACCCCATCTACTTAATTTTGCATTTCATTTCAATGTTCATGGACCCCAATCATCAAATTCCACTCTCTATTAAATATTGTGACTGGAAATTGAGTTTCCCTTCTCACAAAATAGGAGTTGGCACAGTAGAAAAAGTGCAGGCTGTCAGAACATAAAATTATCTAATATTGGCTGCTATACTTAGTTTAAGCCTTAAGGCTCAATATTCCCATTTTAAAACGTAAATACATATCTTCTACTTTGCTAATTTGATTGCTTTGTTAGAAATTAATAAAGGACCTACCTAGCACAATATGGACATAAAATCTCCATTTTAATTACATGTTATTCAACAGGTATAAAATCTCCCTGCCACTATCTCACAAGAGTGAGATAATAGTTATCATTTGTCACTTGCAAAACAGGAAACCCAGGGTTCAAATTCAAATATTTGCAATGGGGTGGGGGCTGTACTTAAAAGTAAGATCTGAATTCTTTTTAAATGTTTTATATAATTCTTTTTCAATTACTTTATTATTTTACTTTAAATGTCTGAGGTTTATAGTACTGTGATTGTTGGCTATCTGTCTTTCCACAAAGGTGTATCAACGGATCCACAGGATTTGCAAGATCAGTGGTAATGCAGTGGATAAAGCGTGGAACTGGAATGCTGAGGTTGCTGGTTTGATACCCTGGGTTTGCCTGGTCAGGACACATATGGGAGTTGATGCTTCCTGCTCCTCTCTCTCTCTCTCCTCTGTCTAAAATGAATAAATAAAATCTTTAAAAAATAATAAAAATAAACAGAATATATTTTTTTTTCTTTTTTTTTTTTTCATTTTTCTGAAGCTGGAAACAGGGAGAGACAGTCAGACAGACTCCCGCATGCGCCCGACCAGGATCCACCCGGCACGCCCACCAGGGGCGACGCTCTGCCCACCAGGGGGCGATGCTCTGCCCATCCTGGGCGTCGCCATGTTGCGACCAGAGCCACTCTAGTGCCTGAGGCAGAGGCACAGAGCCATCCCCAGCGCCCGGGCCATCTTTGCTCCAATGGAGCCTTGGCTGCGGGAGGGGAAGAGAGAGACAGAGAGGAAAGCGCGGCGGAGGGGTGGAGAAGCAAATGGGCGCTTCCCCTGTGTGCCCTGGCTGGGAATCGAACCCGGGTCCTCCGCACGCTAGGCCGACACTCTACCGCTGAACCAACCGGCCAGGGCCAACAGAATATATTTTAAAGAAAAAAAATTTACTTTTATATTGATGTATTTTTTGTAAACATACCCAGACTGCTCCTGACATGTTCCATTAATGACCATAACTTTAGAATCTAACATCAATTATACACTATTACCTCCCAGCCCCAACTCATTATCAATCGATAAACCAATATAATAAAAAACAAGCTTCGGTGTTCTCCAGATGTTTAATGCAAGATGCACTGTAGCCATATTCCATGAATTCTGTACTGGTAAAGGGAGGTGTGTACAACCCTACTGCATCAAATAAAAGCGCTGTGATACAGATAAAAAGCCTTACACAGCTATACTTCTGTTCTTAATTACTATCATGTAGACACTTTGATAAATAGGGTTGTTTCTTGTGCTTTTTCTACTTTAAGAAGTTATTACTTTATAGATAAGAAACAAATCAACTCTACCAGTTTGAATTCTGAGTTATACTACAGACCTTTTTTTCTCCCCAATTAAGATGGCAAGACCCAACCTTTGGTATAATAACATTTCCATGGAAATATTTAAAGGATATTATCAGTGTTCAGTGTCAGTTGTGTAGTCTTTTGGTAAAGGGGTGGCTAAAGCCTCTTTGCTCTCAGTGAGTGCTCTGGGCTGATGAATAAACACACTAAATTTAACACCCTGGTTGTTGGCAGCTCTGACAAAACCACTATTGGCAGTCATTGTGATGGCTTTTAGGGTGTCCCCTGTCCCAAAAATTGTTAATGAACGACTATTGATTTTTGAACTGGACACTAGTCCCAAAGAACGCTCAGAAGGCTGGTCCAGCACCACATTAATTCGCTTAATTAGCATAGTGGCCCTCTCTCTCTCCCCAGGTCCTCCTAAAGTATCTAAAATAGACTGAAAATCTTTGACAGCTGATTCACAAGCAAATAGCTCCTTGTCCTTCATAAATGCTTCAAGCTGTGGTAGAACCTGCTCTTTTCTCTCTTGCTCTGCTTGTTCTGTGAGCACTTTTTCCTTAAAGATAAAGTGGCAACCTCCATAGCTGAGGGCAGATACATATGTGATCAAAGTAGTAATGTCCAGATTTACTCTTTTGCACATATCAATCTTAATCTCTGTTGGAAACGCAACAGTTGCTAGTATATTTTCTCGGTCCACTCTGGTCACCTGGAAAAGTTCAGGGCCCTCTTCATCTGATTCGCTCTCACTGGGCTGGAGCTCGTCAGGGTGACCTAACAGAGAATTAACTGCTACTATGTCTCCTCTCACAGATATGCCCATTTCTTTCAGCTTCTCTGCCATGGGGCTGGAGACACTGTTGTAAAATGCAAAGATGATGTGAGGGTTGCTATACTGCACTGGCTGCTGGTGACTGGCCTGAAGGAAGTCTTCAGCTTGCTCAATGATGCTTTTGTCACCAAACTGGCCCCTGCCTAGCCAAATATTATGCAGAGCTTCAGCTTTCCGGCCAATGGCTTTCACCCAAGTATGACCACAATTTGCAACAACATCCACCACAAGAGTCTGCTTTTCTCCCAAGTTATCTGTGTAACCAAAACCATGGAGAACACTAATGACTTCTTCCAGGTTTTCTGCTGACTCCACTACAGCTCTGAGGTGTGTTAAATTGGTGCTCTGTAAATGGGACTCCTTAACAGCTACCTTCCCAGCTTCCACTTTCTGCAAAAATTTTAATTCAGCCTTCAATTTGCTACACAGCTTTGCATCGCCTTCAATGCCACCTTTTCTTGATCTAGAAAGTGATTCTGCTCTCTTAACCAGTTCCTTGGCCATGACGATTCGTTCACAGAGCATGGCGTGTGCAGACATGGTGACAGCATTCTTTCTTTTCTATGAAAAAAGAAAACAAGACAAATGACAAATTCAAAGTCCTCAACAATTATGCTCTTCAATTCTTCACTGAAAATTACAAAACTTCAATTAAGCAACAAGGCTTATGGAGGCTGAGTCTAGGAACCTGGGATCCTGCACGTCTGTTTCTGAGTGACTCCCTCCTCTGACGGTTAAGGAAAGAATGACAGCTGTACTTCTGAACACCTCCTTAGGTGTGCTGGATTCTTACAAACGTTAGGCCTTCATTTCTTCAGCTCGAAGGTCATGGGGTCCACAATATGCCGCAGGTCATATTTAAATGCAGGGGTCAAGCAATATGCTATGTAAGGAATTCCCTATCTTCCCTTACTCTGGCTGTAGAGAAATTTTAATATAAGCTCGAAGTGTCAAGATAAAATGATTAAAATATGTCCAAAGCAAGATTCTCTCACCTAAAATGACCACACTAAGGCTTTCCAACCTTCTTCTCCTTCATAAGTGGGTCCCCTTTAATCGGTGATTATCCAAGGTCGCACAGCATCCGCGCCAGAGTCCAGACGGCCTCAGGTCCGCAGGAGACCGCAGCTGGCACGCTATCAAGGCCGCAGGGCAGCCCGCGGGCCCTACGCGCGGACGTCGGCTCGCGCGCTCCACCTATGCGCCGCGGCCTGCCGGCAGGCTCCGAACAACCAGCCCGGGGCCAGCGGGCGCCGCGTCGCGGAAGGACACCCGGCTCCCTCCACCTGATCTCTCCTGGCTCCTCACTTGCAGCGCCTAGGACCGCGAGCGGCGGGCACGTGCGTGCGCCAAACGGGGACCAGCCGATAGCGTCCACTTCACGCTGACCGCTGCCTGAGCTCCGCCCGCGCGCGCCACCTCCGGCACCTCCCACGTCACGTGGCCCTGAGTCCGGAGACGCAGAACGCGATCCCAGGGGTCAGTGCGGCGTGCGGGGCGTGGCGGGGCTGGCGCGAAGGCCATATCCGATGCCTAGCCGTAGGAGAGGAGCCTGCTGTGGGGGGCCGACAGCCCTATCTCCAATGTCCCCGGCAGGGACCCCACGCCCTAACGTAATCATGGCTCGCCCTTGCCTGGGTGGAAATCGGTGCATAATGCATTTTAGTGGAGAAACTCTCCCAGTGGAGCCTAAACTTCCTTACTTCAGCCAATTACACCATGTTGCTGTCAAACTCAAACCCCCAGTGACAGGTAATGGTTCTCTTAGAAAAAATTGTCAGAGGTTACACAAATCCAGGTAAGCGCTGGAGCTGAGATTTCTAACACCAGTCTAAAGCACTTTCCATTGCACCATCCTGGGGTCTCCATAGAAATGGGATATAGAGATGAGTTGCCTTCCTCGAGATAACAAATGATCAGGTAGTCTGTACTAGAAAATTTAGATTAACCTAGTAAAATGCCCAGTCACCCAGAAAGCTTAAGGCTTTATTAAAGTAAGGCTAATTTAGAAGGGTGTGTGTGTGTGTGTGTGTGTGTTTTAGAGAGGAAGGGTGAGAAACGTCAATTTGTTATTCCAGTTATTTACGCATTTCATCATTAGCTGATTATTGTTTGCGCCCTGACCTGGGGCTGAACCGCAAACGTGGCTATTTTGGAGGCTCTAACCAAATAAGCTATCCAACCAGGGAAAAGTAAGGCTAATTTTAAAAATGAGAACTTTAAGTTAAAAGTAATCCTATGTACGCCTTTCATAAACCTTACTACAGAGTCAAGAAATGAAAAAGAAATAAACCCACAAAAAAACAAGATTTCACCTGAAACTTCAGGAAGACAATAAGCAATATTCAGTGTTTCTATATAACAGGCAATAATTCTAAGTGCTTTTCACGTATAAATTTATTCAACTTCTTAACAGTGTTAATGGGAGACATTTTACAGTTAAACCCACCACAGAGAGGTTATTGAACCTAGGCAGCCTCTATTCAGATGGAGGAATTAGGAGTACAGAAAACCATCCTCAACAAGTGATTTGCAAAGCAGAACCCCAGAAAGGCTTCAGAACCAGACAGAAGCCTGGAGGCAGAAGGGAGTGTTGAAGCACGGTTGAAAATGGGCATTACTTAAGTCTGTATAAGGGAAAAACACCCAAGCCCTCTCATTCAGTGCAGCTAATCAGAGATTGTAGTATATGACGATGAAGATAGGGAACCAGAGGGGTTCTAGACAGATTATGAAAAAAATGAAAGCTTTCCTATTGAGTGGTGAAATGAGTAGTCCCCTCTCTGCCTCTACCAGAATGCTGGCACTCCTTTCCCATCCTCCCCACCACCCTCTTTCAAAAACTTTTCTGTGGAGAAACTGAGCAAATGAAAGACCATGGAAAAATGTTTATAGATGCAGACATTCACCATTCCCCAATAAGTACCTGTATATAGATTTGGGACTCACGCACAAAC
This sequence comes from Saccopteryx leptura, assembly GCF_036850995.1. Lineage (NCBI taxonomy): Eukaryota > Metazoa > Chordata > Mammalia > Chiroptera > Emballonuridae > Saccopteryx > Saccopteryx leptura. The sequence goes on along the minus strand of NC_089508.1, from coordinate 136,250,672 downwards.
AGCACTTCCACCAAACATTTTTGTTTAGAATTTGAAGGAAACAATGAAGAACAAAATAAAAGGAACTTCAGCCATGAATCAAGACTTTTTTTTTTAGGTGAGAGGAGAGCTAGTGAGATGTATTCCCACATGCACCCTGACCAGGATCCACCCCATCTGGGGCCAATGCTCGAATCAAACAAGCTGTATTTAGTGTCTGAGGCAGATGCATTCCAACAAAGCTATTCTCAGAGCTCATGGCCACCCTTGAACCAATGGGCCATTGACTGTGGGAGGTGAAGAGGGAGAGAAGGAGGACAGAGGCAGATGGTCACTTCTCCTGTGTGCCCTGACCAAAAATCAAACCTGGACCTCCATATGCCAGGGCAAATGCCCTATACACTGAGCAAGCCAGCCAGGGCAAATTAGAATTTTAAAGCAAGGAAGCTACAAACTTGTAAGTTCTTAGGCAATTCATTAAATATCCCAAGTTTTTGTTTCTTTATGAAGGCTCAGAGAAATTGCCTCTAATGGCAAGACATCTGGTAAAGAAATGAGGTTAAGAACTGAGACTTTGCGATTTTGGTCCATGAACATAATTGAACATTAGATGAAAACTCTTTTGATCACCCTTATTACCTAATCAGTACCCAAACAGCACTAGATAACTGTAAAGATCAATATTAGTCTTCCTTATTACACCTTTCCTTGTGATTTAAAAAAATATATATTTTTATTCATTTTAGAGAGAGAGAGAGAGAGAGAGAAGGGGGAGGAGCAGGAGCATCAATTCCCATATGTGCCTTGATCAGGCAAGCCCAGGGCTTTGAACCAGCGACCTCAGTGTTCCAGGTGGATGCTTGATCTACTGCACCACCACAGGTCAGGCTTCCTTGTGACTTTTTTTAATGTCTCATTGCTAATTGTTTTTGCAAACTTAAATTCATGGTTCAGTAAGGAACTGGAAAAACTAGTGAGCAAGTCAAGTGCAGACAAAAACTCAAGACAAAAACTGAACCCAAAATAAAGATGGGCTATGAACATTACTTAAGCACTATGATATTTAAGTAAAAGAAGTTGGAATCTACAGCTAGAAATGCCAAGTTTTGGGACAATTAGAGATACATGGAATGGGTTCCAAAATCAAGGAACTTGGACAGAGAAAGTCAAGTACCATATGGTTTCACTCATATGTGGACTCTAATGAACAAAATTAACAGCAGACTCATACAATGCAGAGCAGGCTGACAACTGTCCGGGGCTGCGTGTGGCGGAGAGGTAGAAGGATTAGAGGAAGAGACAAAAACAAACAACAAACTCATGGACATGGACAACTGTGTGGTGATTGCAAGAAGGGGTGGAGAGCAGGGTGTAGGGGTGACAAATACTTAACTTGGGGGGGTAAAAACACAATATGGTGTATGTACAGAGGTGTGTAGTAGAATTGGGCACCTAAAACCTGTTAATCAGTATCACCAAAAGAAATTTCAATTAAAAAAAAAGCTGACACAAAGAGTGGGATTATTTTTGAGGTCAATGAAAAAAATAAACTGAGAACAAGGGAGAAATGTTCTAAGCAGCTTCAGGTGAACGGGGCTTCATATTTAATGAGGCAACAGGCAGAGATTCGACTCAACACAAATCTACTTCACCTAATTTTTCCTTTTTATTCTACAAGCTTCCAATTAAAAACTCCGTGTGGTTCCTTTTGTCCTAAATATAAATACCTTTACTTTTCACTTCTTTAATTTGTAGGACTCTGGCAATTCTGATTTTTGAATATTGGACATTAGAGAGCAAATTCAAAGGCAGCTAAAACTTACAAGTTAAACTATTAACCTTGCCAGGCCTTTCCCTTGCATTATCAATTTTAGTTTCACAAAACCCTCTGAGATAATTACCTTGTAGAGTCACTTAGCCAGTGAGAGGTGAGATCTGAGTGAAAACCATTCCTTTTCATCACTTCTTTCCTTCTAGTGTGTTGGATTCACAACATAACCAAAAGCCCGTAAGGAAAGATTAGATGAGACCTTCAAGACAATCATCTTGAAGAGGTCAAGTTGGCACATACCATAATAATGCTTCTGCTATATATGATAGGGGTACTATAGTCATGATGGCTAGAACTAAAAATCCTGACAAATGCTCTAAGACTTATCCTCCCTAAAGTTGGCTAACTTTTAATCAAAATCTTCTGAGCTACATTTAAATCAGAGAAATGCCTACTAGCTTTGTTGGTAAGAATGACACTCATAAACTCTCCGTATGTTCTGTGAACCAGACTAATGATGTGACTTCTCTTATACTAAGATGCCTTAAAAAAGACAAAAAGGCTCCACTGTGCCTTCACATATAATGAAAAGAGTTCAGATACTCTAAATTTGCTTAAGTGTAATAAACCTTAATTAGCAGTAAAAATTCTGATTACTTTGAGAGTACATTTAATGAAGAAGTCTTATACCATAGTATTGACACTTAAGTATTAGTACAGCTAGTGCTCAACTTACGACCACGATTGGTTCTGACAGACCAGTCCTAACACAATTTGGTCGTAAGTTGAGTAGGCTATATGTACAGTACTGTGAAATGATGTTATAAAAATCTTTTAAGTCATATTTTATCATAATTTTCTTTCATTATTGTTATATATCATAATTTTCTTTGTTCATTTTATGCCATTTGTATCATCTCTACACCATTTTGTTTTTTATTTTTACACTCGTCAGGTTTAAGTAAAACACTGCATTACCAGTACAACTGGTTTATTATTTGCAAAGACAATTTCCTCTTGGTAGACATCTTGGGAGGGGTTTGATGAAAAATATCCAAGACACAAAACAAAAATTGCTGTACCGAGTCTGGGATAACAGTTGAAATGGTGCACATGGAGATGGTAGTGCTGCCGGAAGCTGGTCCGCACTGTCGTAAGCCCAGCTGGGCAATGCTTGCGCTGCCAGACGCAGAGCAGTTGTGGCTAGCGACTGTGGTCGTAAAGTCGAATGGTCCTAAGTTGCGTAGGTCTTAATTTGATCAATATTTGTATTTTATTTCCAGCACTCAATATTTGTATTTTATTTCATCCTTAAATTAAAGTCTAGGAGAACTAAGGCGCTCTTTTAAAATACACTTACCTACTTGTGATGGAGAAACAAACAGGAACCACACATAGCTTCTTACTTACATTATTTCCTAAAGGAGACTATTTGGCTTAGCACTCCTCAAAGTTCCAGTGCTATCTCACAGAACATCCTAGGGTTTCACTGATCCATATCAAATGGTTCCTAAGAAACATCAATGCTTCCTACCTCGTCTTATGAATCCATGAAAGTCTGCAGAATCTCTTGGCTCTAAAAGTAGTGTTTACCTAAATCAGCATTTTTCGTTATTGACGCATAGACAACATCTGGTAAGTAGAAGGGTAGTAAGATTTGAGTTAACCTAAATGGAAAAAAAGGGTGATTTCACCACTGTGTTGTACAATGTAGTTTCTAGAAATCAACTGTGATAAAAAGCAAGAAATAAACTATTTAACATTTTTACTAACTCCTAAAAAAGCTAAAAGTTGGATTTAACAGTTTATTATGGATTTTAAGTATCATTTTAAAAACATCGGTCCATTAAATCATGTAGAAATAAGTATGCAAAATGTTTGCAAAATAAAACATTCATGAAACATGTTAAGTATAGAGATTATATGAAATTCCAGATCTTTCAGTCTTCATTATTATGCTATGGCAGCCAAGTAATCCTTAACTTCAGTTGGGGTAAGCCTCCTAAATCCAGCTTCATTGCAGATTCCAACTTCTATGTTATCCTCTGTCATTTGCCCTTCAAAGCTTTCCTATTTATGAAGGAGGAAAAAATGGTCAATTTTCCAAACAATTAATTATAAAATCATTGTAAATCCAACTGTTAGATCGTGAACTAACCTTTAGGGTTAATATGGCTGTATGAATGGCATCTTCAAGTTCTAGATCTTCATTATATCTAAAGAATTAAAAAAAAAAACACAATAATTTGCCTGACCAGATGGTGATGCAGTATATAGAGCATCAGCCTGGGATGCTGAGGATCCACATTTGAAAGCCCAAGGTTACCAGTTTGAGTAACCAGTTTGAGTGTGAGCTCACCAGCTTGAGCATGGGATCATAGACATAACCCCATGGTCGCTGGCTTGAGCCCAAAGGTCATTGGCTTGAAGCCCAAGGTCACTCATTGGCTTGAGCAAAGGGTTACTGGCTCAGCTGGAGCCCCCCTAGTCAAAGCACATATGAGAAAGCAAACAAAGAACAGTTAAGTTGCCACAATTATGAGTTGATACTTCTCATCTCTCTCCCTTCCTGTCTGTCCATCTGTCTCTATCTAAAAAATAATAATATAATAATTTGTGGACCTATTTATATTATTTATAATTATTTAAACACAATGATAGCAATAGCTTAAGACTTTAAAAAATTTAAAACACTTAAAATAATACTAAGTTACAAATTCTTTTAGTCACTTCATTGAGATAGCTATCCACAAATAAAACTGACAATATGCCTGACCTGTGGTGGCGCAGTGGATAAAGCGTCGACCTGGAAATGCTGAGGTCGCCAGTTCGAAACCCTGGGCTTGCCTGGTCAAGGCACATATGGGAGTTGATGCTTCCTGCTCCTCCCCCCCTTCTCTCTCTGTCTCTCTCTCTTCTCTCTCCCTCTGTCTCTCTCTCTCCCTCTCTCTCCTCTCTAGAAATGAATAAAATAAATAAATAAATAAAAACAAACAAACAAAAAAAACTGACAACAATTTAAGGTGCATTCCCAAAAACATGCAGAGTGTAACTCCAACATGAGTTCATTTTAGGAAACTTCTTTAAGTATAAATAGCTCAATATAATCAGAATGTGGTGACAAATTATAATACTTTTTCAAAAATAACAGAAAACAGACTTTTGCTAATCTTATGTTTGTACTTGTAAATTCTAACTTCACATGAAATGTTTTAAAGTCATTAATAGCCCTGGCCGGTTGGCTCAGCGGTAGAGCGTCAGCCTGGCGTGCGGGGGACCCGGGTTCGATTCCCGGCCAGGGCACATAGGAGAAGCGCCCATTTGCTTCTCCACCCCTCTCCCCTCCTTCCTCTCTGTCTCTCTCTTCCCCTCCCGCAGCCAAGGCTGCATTGGAGCAAAGATGGCCCGGGCGCTGGGGATGGCTCCTTGGCCTCTGCCCCAGGCGCTAGAGTGGCTCTGGTCACGGCAGAGCGACCCCCCGGAGGGGCAGAGCATCGCCCCCTGGTGGGCAGAGAATCGCCCCTAGTGGGAGTGCCGGGTGGATCCCGGTTGGGCACATGCGGGAGTCTGTCTGACTGTCTCTCCCCGTTTCCAGCTTCAGAAAAATACAAAAAAAAATAAATAAATTTAAAAAAAAATAAAGTCATTAATAATGAGTAAAAGGAAAAGGGAAGTGCTTTAAGATCCTAAAATTGTTTATTAATTAATACCAAGTCTAAGACTGTTAGCAATATAAACATTTATACATATAATATTATGTAGAAATGTACCCAGAAAGTTCACCTGTTAAAGTGCATACAAATGTTTCCCATTCAAAATGTAGGACATTTTTTGGTGGACTATAATAATGCTGCATCTAGAATACAGCTGGAAATAACTGAAAGCAATTCACTGCACTAGGGCAGTTGACAGCAGATTTTTATATAATACTCCATTTTTTATCAAGCATGTATATCATATATTTACCATAAATACCAGGTATTTGGCTTCACAATTTCTATTTTTGTCATAATATAAAATGTTACCACTTATATTATTTAAAAATTTTCTTCCCAAAAGTTTTCTCCAAATCCAATTGTCTTTTCTTTTTGATAAAAAGAGGTCTTAAGAAATTAGCAATATTACCACTTAATATATTAAAGAATAGGGAGCCAGAATGGAGAGTGGGTTTTTTTTTTAATCTCTTTGGATTCATGATACTATCTAAAGAGAGCTGAAAACCATAAAGTTTGTTAACAAATCCAGTTAGGGTGAGCCTACCTTTTCTCAAGGAAAGTTTTCCCATTCACATAGTTCTTCCCCATTGCTGTGGCTTTCCAGGCAAAGTAAGCTCCCTAATCAGGAAGGCAAGAAGAAAACTCATATTTTAGATCATTAATCTAATTATATTGCCCTGCCATTTTTTTTTTTAAATTCAGAGAGAAAGAGAGAGAGAAAGAAAGAGACACATACACAGAAAGGGAAAGGGGGGAGAGAAAGATAAGAAAAAAACATCATCTCATAGTTGCTTCACTTTGGTTGTTCACTGACTGCTTCTCATACGTGCCTTGATTGTGAGGGGGCTCAAGCTGGCAACTCCACACTCAAGCCAAGCCCACGCTCAAACTGGAAATCTCGAGGTTTGAAACCAGGGACCTCTGTGTTCTGTGCTGATGCCCTATCCACTGCCACCACTGGTCAAGCATCCGTGCCATTTATTTTTTAGCTGTATAATTTGTCTCTAACTTCTAAAGTCACAAAGTAGGTTATTCTTTTAAAGAAAATTACAGGGATAAATAACAAAAAGGCATGAAGAAACTTTTAAAAGTTATGGAGTTCAGTATCTTGATTGTGGCAATGGTTTTCTCAGGTTATTTACATACCTCAAAACTTATTAAATTGTACCTTTAAAAGTGTGAAATTTATTATACACAATTTATGTAAAAAAAGCCAACTAAAAGGAACTGAGGTTAACTTAAAGCAAACAAGTGAGAATAATATTTTAGCTTACTCGGATTGAAGGGCTCTACAAAAACAGTCATATATATCTGAAAAATGGTGCTCAATTCTCATCACTGGTGAATAAATTAATTAAATAAAAGCAGCAGCAATATCATAACTTCACTTGTTGAAAAAATAGTACACATACAGCCTGACTGGTGGTGGGTCAGTGGGCAGAGCATCAGCCTGGGATGCTGAAGTCCCAGGTTTGAAACCCTGCAGTCTCCAGCTTAAGTATGGGCTCATGACTTGAGAGCAGGCTCACCAGCTTGAGCACGGGGGGTCACCAACTTGAGCACAGAATCAGACATGATCTCATGGTCGCTGGCTTGAACAAGAGGTCACTGGCTCAGCTTGAGCCCCAGTCAAGGTACGTATCAGAAGCAATCAACGAACAGCTACAATGCTGCAACCACACACTGATGTTTCTCTTCTCTCTCTCTCTTCCTGTCCCTCTCTAGAAAACAAAAATTATATGCATACATACACACAAATACCAAACGTATTTTAAAAGAAAACAACTGCCCTTTAGATAAAAGGAAAAAAGTCAAAAAGATGAAATCTGGATTCTAGTGATGATGATGACTTCTGTACCCACTGGGAAGGAAGGTAAGAGGGCGTATCATCTAGACTCAGAAATGTGTTAACAAAGTTCTCAAGATACTTAAGTTTTCTGATTAAATTAACAACCAACTGAAATATTTTTCTTTGCCTTTTCAAATTACAAGGATAGATCATAAGACCTGGGTTAAGTGACCCTGTAAATATCTAATGATCCATATAAGATGAAAGATCAGTTCCTAATCATGATTTTTGTCTTCCAGTTCTCCTCACAACAAATGAGACAGATGCAGAGTTGCAGTATCCTTTATGAATATCTTTTAACTTGGAGACCAATCCTCTCCTTTACAGTAAACAAGTCATCCATTTTACAAAACAAGACAGTATATCAATGTTTACACAGGGTTAGACATACTCAAGTCAGCCCCAAGATTAAACAGCAAAGATTAAAACACTATCCTCTAGAACAGCGGTTCTCAACCTGTGGGTCGTGACCCTGGTGGGGGTCGAACGACCAAAACACAGGGGTCGCCTAAAGCCATAGGAAAATACATATTTATTATACAATACAGAACCGCTGCTCTAGAACCATAAACAGTAACAGAATTCCACAAATTTAAAAAGATCTGATAACTATTTCAACAAATCATTCAATTATGTGAAGTTAATAAGATGGAAGAAAAAAACAAGCAGAACTGATGTAGCTTTCTTACTGAAAAGACTGAATCACCACCACTTCAAATATGCAAATAAATACGCAGTACTTTGTGCTGTCTAAAGCCCCAGATGAAAAGACAAAATATTGTTAATTTAAAATTCTCTATGGTCATTTATTTTCATTAGATATTAAAGGGGCACTTTAATATATCTCAAATATATCTGATGATACTTACTGATGGATCTGACTGAAATAAATATGGCCGTCCCTCATTCCAACCGCAAATTAGTAAGGAAACTCCAAATGGACGAACACCACTGAAGAAAAATAAAAATTACTTGGAATCTTCACATTGTTAAAGTCAATCTAAGTAAGATTTTATTAATATTCTCAAGTAAAGCAAATTATCAGGTAAACCAAATTAGACTTGTAAGTCCCTTAAAAAGTACTTAATATCTTTCTGAACCAATCAATTCAAAATGAATTCTCTTTGTGGTACCAATGAATAGTTAAATCATTCTGGTAACTAGAGTGACACAAATACTGAGTTTAACTTTATATGGAATAACATTCAGTGTCCTAATAAAATACAACCTTCAACAAATGCAGCTTTTCCACTGGCATTACAAATCAGGAACTACCTTTACCCTACCTCATCCATGTTCACACCCAAACTCAAGATTAAAATGAATATGAGATGATAATTTCTGATCGGGAAGATAAACTTGGAAATAATAGGGCTGTCCGCCTATAAAGAAGCGTTTTAGTAATTGGCAAAAGAACTTTATTTAGAAGCTGCTTCCTGCTGCTTTCTCCTATTGTATGGACAAGAAAATATTCAAATTTTTTCTTTAAGAAAATATTCTAGACCTGACCAGGCAGTGGTGCAGTGGACAGAGCGTCAGACTAAGAAGCGGAAGACCCAGGTTCGAGACCCCGAGGTCACCAGTTTGAGCACGGGCTCATCTGGCTTAAGCAAAGCTCACCAGCTTGGACCCAAGGTCACTGGCTTGAGCAAGGGGTTACTCGGTCTGCTGTAGCCCCACGGTCAAGGCACATATGAGAAAGCAATCAATGAACAACTAAGGTGTCGCAACGAAAACCTGATGATTGATGCTTCTCATCTCTCTCTGTTCCTGGCTGTCTGTCCCTATCTATCCCTCTCTCTGATTCTCTGTCTCTGAAAAAAAAAGAAAATATTCTAGCTCCAGTTGAGAAATTATCACAGTGATTTTCTCTACTTGTTAAGCAAATACAAGATCAGTAAGTTCTCTTTTTACTTTTCTAAAATGATTTTTTTCTAATTCATGACACAGTTCAAGTAATAAAATCAACTTACCCTGACTGGGTATATTCTTGCATCACAGAAGCTACTCTCTGTACAAGCTGAGCTGTGGGAATGGGTTCTTGGTAAACAAGGTAATACTGCTGAGCTAGTTTTCGAGCTCTGTGCACAAGCACTCTAACAAACAAGGAAGAAATATGGCTTAATTACAATTAAGATATTGTACTACTCATTCTCCTTCTAAAAGTATATACATACAACACAAGTTTTACATATATCTTGTTAATAGTAGCTGTCTCCTGGAAAGCCAGTCTTGCCCTTATATGATTACAGTTAATTTATAAGAAAATATCACAGAGAAAATGAGCCATAGAAGATAAAGAAAAGGCAAACTGAAAAAATAAAAAAACAAACTAGGGGTACCAGTCAGCTTAATAATAACAGATTTAGTGCTCACAATGTGAGCTTCATTTCTCTCCATGGTTTCAAGACTGTGCTCCTAACCCTAAGGGCAGTCACTCTATTGTTTTATATCTCCATTCAGCACACACATACACCTGCACATGTGAATATACATACACAAAATCAGGCAAATTTTTCTCACTCTGCCTCAATCTTTTCCACAGACTGCACTTCAAAGAGTGCCTCTGAGAAATTAAGGGACCCTCCCCAAAAAAGGGGGGAGGGGACAGCAAAAAAAGACATAACTTTAAAAATATAAAATTTATCTAAAGAATATATACTATATAATAATCAAACATATAGCAAGATAAATAGGATGTACCTTTACCTGCTCATATACTGCTGATATGAACCAAGTACATTACCCCTATACAATATTAACATCCTGGTCCCTCTTAGTTCATTCTGTCAGTGGTAGCACACTGAGGCATCCCTTCAATTCAATAGCAATAGGAACCACTGTTGTGAAGCCACATCATATTCCAGTTACACTGTTGCTTTAAATTTATTCAAGTCAAATTCTGACTCTACCTATCTTGTTCCCACACAGAATTAAGAATGAAGTCATACTCCTTTTATTGTTAAATGCCATACATAGAAAGCTGTTAATCTCTTTCAACTTGCTGGTGCCCTAATGTTATAGGATTACTTCCTCTCCTCCTATAAAAGGAATGAACAGAAGATCCTGAATGGCCATCATACTCAGTTACTTTCAGTGGCCTTTGAGAATTTTGTCCTTTTACTAAAACAGAAACACAACGAAGTTAACTCTGCATGGTGATGCTTTCTTTTTCTGCTGACTTTTCAAAATATAGTTGATTACACTTTTTTTTTTAACTTGTATTGCTTTTATTATTTTTAAAATGCATTAGAAAAGAGCAAAGCCCTTGAAGACCAACCCTTGGATGGTAGAAAAGGGTTTGTGATCAGAAGGGAGACACTACTAAATATAGGTAAGAGAAATAGGTACTATATGTATCTTCTCTTTCACAAACCAACTTGCATTGAGCATCCTCCTTAAAGTAACCCTCAGCCTGGTGAGTGATGCTGCTGTTGTTACACACACACACACACACACACACACACACACACACGAATTGGTGAGAAAGCAGCACCTGTAGTCTGGGCCCATGCCACTGTACACCATGCCTATGTGTTTGGTGATCGGCTCCACTTTGTGTACACTTCGCTCATCATACAGAATGGATTTCTGTTTCTTCTCTGTTGCTAATACCACACCATTTGCAGCTTAAAACAAAAAATAAATGTTTCATTAAAAGACTGCTTCAACAGTTTTTGAATATAGCTACACTTCATCCATGTCCTTACTTTTAAAACTCTTCTTCTGGATTTCTATATCAAAATGACCTAAGAAACAACATTAAAATAATTTTTCCCTCAATGGTTATCTATATACACTAAGAAATTACTACAGCTAACAATATTACACAACTTTTCTTAAAGTACTCCAGGACACCTAAGAGTCCGTTATGTTTTAAAATAATGAGATTTTTACCTACTTGGCCTACTGTTCTTATAATATGAAATTTAAAATTAATGACTTTTTTTAGAAGGTATCTTTAAGTGTTTTAAGTAACCTTTTCTAAATTAAAGAACAGATAAAAAGTGCCAGAGAATAGTGATATATAATCAATAAAAAGAAAAAGAATATTCAGTTATCTGAATAGGAAAAACTATAGATTATCACAACTAAAAGATAATGGTGCTATATTTATTTTGAAAAAAATTATAATCACTATCATAGACTTATTACTTTCTTTAAACCAGAATACTGTAAATTAACAAAATGTACTATTTAAAGTTACGCCGTCCCAGATACTTATTTATAAATGAATTACTAATTAATTCCATAAGATAGGATAACTATTAACAGACATCTGAAATGAATGAAGTATTTAATTACCTTTAATTCCCACTGAAGGGGCTCCTCCAGCTACAGCAGCCAAAGCATATTCAATCTGGACTAGTTTACCAGATGGGCTTAAAATAAAGAAAGGTACTTGTTACAATTCAGACATTCTCAAAGGGCAGATATATAGGTCAAATATATTCATCAAAACCCAAGAAATAACAAGACTTCACTAATTTCTTTCTTCTGATTGTTTTTTCTTGTCTACCACTAAAAGGAGTATCATTACTGTTGCCTTTCACCACTTAACTCAATCTTACGATTTTGGGCAAGTTATTAAACTTCTCTAGTCTCAGTTTACTCATCTGTAAAATGGGGATAATAGTACTATAATAGTTATGTTCAAAGGTTGTGAAGATTAAATGAAGGATTCCAAGATGACAATGGAGTAGGCAGACATTCCAATTGCCACCTCCCAAACTGAATTACCACTTAAAAACCAACTTTAGACTAAAGGAAGAGGAGTCTATAACCAAGGATCACAGAAGAAGCCACACCAAGACCTGTAGGAAGGGCGGAGATGCGGAAAGGGCTGCCTCAGTCCCGGGAGTGAGCAGCGGCTGAGGGTCCAGAGGGAGTCTCACTGTGGGGAGGGTCACTCTGAGAGGTGTCGGTCCTCAGTCCAAGGCCTGGAGCCCCAGCCTGGAGCTCCAGGGACTACAAGAGGTGCCCATAAAACATTTCGAGGTGAAAAGAGCTGGGTTTCTGTCTGTGAGAAAGAGACGGAGATCTTGGAGACACAGGATCTGTCTTAAAGGGCCCACACAGAAAATCGAGTTCACAGCCACTTACCCAGGGCTCTGGTGGAGGGAGAGCTGAGAGGACTAGAGTTGCATGAGGAGAGTGTAAAGTTGGAGGCCCAGGGAGAGATACTGTAGGGGACAGCCACCAGAACCCCTGTGCTGAGTCATTCTCCAATACTGCAGTCATCAAATTTCTTCAGTGGAGCAGTCACCTCTGAGCGGCATCAGCCTGGGGAAAAGCAACTGCTCCACCCTCAGGAGTCTCTCCTACCCCAGTCAGGGTGATGGGTCATTCTGAGAGTCCAGGAAGCAGGGAGCATGTCACTGACTCAGTTTACTGGTGTTGAGGCCTAAGCTTTCCCACATGTACTCCCAACTCTAAGACTGGTACTTCCACCTCACAGGAGACTGAATGGAAACTGTCTGGACTGCAAGCAGACCACCTCTCTGGGTCTCAGAGGCCATGCCCTACTGAGGTCTGTGAAAAAAGTCTGGACAGACTGATACCTGGAGCTGAAAAGCAGAGCCACACCCACCACCCTTTCTAATCCCTGAATTACCACAGGTTCTAGACTACCAGAGGTTTCTTTCAGTGGCAAAGCCCAAAAAGCAGCCAGCACAGAGGCTGCAGGAAGCAGGACTCAGGGAACCTTGGCTTTTTAAGCGGACCTTTCCCCAGGCCCAGAGTGAGTAAAAACCAGGCTAGGTGTGCAACTTGGTATTTCCATGTGCACCTGAGCCCAGCAGAGGCAGCACCAAACTGTGAATTGCTTGTAGCTCCAAGAAGGTTGTTGAGGGCCAGTTACAGCAGGCAGTGTCTCCCATTGGTCTGTGCTGGGTTCCTGCCATGGAGGCCCAGGGCTGGCGCATCCAGTGGCTAGGTGCAGAAAGCATCAGTTCAGGACCTAACAACCCTAGCTAGAGTGGTATCCTAAATCAGGGCTCCTCGCACCTGGCCCAGCTGAAGCAAGTTCCGCTCTCTGTGATCAGCACCAGCACAGTGGCTCATTTGCACTGGAGAGTGTGGAGCTTCACAGTCAGCCAGCCTAGATGCTGGATATCCTTCCCTGGTGGGCTAGACTCCACAGGGGGAAAGGAGAGAGGCTTGGAACATGGACATTTAACGTGTGGGTCCCTGTGAGTCTATTGTGGGATCTGGTTGAAAGGCTTAGCCACCTTTGGGTGGGAGGCACAGTCAGCCCCAGGAGAGGACTCTCTCAGTCTTCCTCCCTGAGACCAGGGCCTCATCAACTGTAAGAACTTCTACAGAGGGGACTGTCGGCCACAATTGGTCTGAACTGGCTGCTCACCTTATCAGGGAGAAATAAAATTTGAGTATCCAGTAGTGGCTGAGGGACTGAGCTCTGGAATAGGGCCTACCTTCCCTATACTGAACTCCTGACCGAGAGACCCCTGAGGTGGGGGTCCCACTAACGTTGTATTCCAAACCTTAGCTGCCCTAACCCACCAAGCATGCAACCTGTAGAGGGGTTGGGTAAGGTCAACCTAAGCCCACACTAGTCTTTCTACAGAAGACTCTGTGGGAAGACCAGGCAGCTATAAGAGGAGGAGCAGCTAAAAAGTGGAGACAAATCTTACGGAGCTTGGGACTTTTATGGAGCTGCTGACTTCTCTAAGCAGGAGGAAGCCAATCCTTACACATAGGTTGGCACCTCTTACACTACCCAGGCACAGAAAACACAGACACAAACAGCGAAAAGTGCAGTAGCTTCAGACAGGTTTCGTACAGCAGGTGACAAAGAGCTGATGTCAACCCAAGATCTAGAGTCAACACAACTGGTAGTGGGTGGCAGACAGCACCAACTCTAGACTCAGCTAGCTACATAAGCAGCATGACCAAAGGAGGAGTCTAGCAGGCAACAGACACTGTGGAGAATAAATACCCCCAACAGGACAGACATTGCACAGTGTGTGTAATACACACGATCAAGGTTAATCCTTAGAGCCAGCCAGCCTGAAGGGATAAACATACCCACAAAACGACCAACTGCATTTAATACTCAAATACTTCAAGACGGAAAATAGTGCCCTCAAATAGCATTCCGAGAACAAGGAAAACAGGTGGCCTGGAGGTCAGTACCACCAAGTCCATCTTCCTCATAAAGACACCACAAAAAGTTCAAAGTCAGACAGCACTACTTAATACACAGACAAAATAGGCAGACCAAGACAAGCGACCCAAATGAATCAATAACAGAAATCCCCAGAAAAAGAACTGAATGAGATGGAACTAACTACCAGATGCAGAGTTTAAAATAATGATTTTTAGGATGCTCAAAGATCTTAGATCAACAATGGACCAACATAATGAGCACCTACATAAACAGATAGCAAGCATCAAAATGGACACTAAAATCATAAAAAGAACCAGTCAGAAATGACAAATACAGTTTTAGAAATGAAGACTGCACTAGAAAGAATCAACAACAGGCTGGATGAAGCAGAGGATAGAATCAGTAATTTAGAGAAGATAAATGAAAGCACAGAAGCAGACAGCAAAAAGAAAAGAGGCTCAAAAAGACAGAGGAAAGTCTAAGAGACTTCTGTGACATCATCAAGAGAAACAACATCAGCATCATAGGGGTTCCTGAAGGAGAAGAGAATGAACAAGGGGAGGGAACATGTTTGAAGAAATCACAGCTTCCCTAAAATGATGAAGGAAAAAGTAACACAAGTTCAAGAAGCACAGAGAATCCCATTAAAGAGGAACCCAAGGAGGCCCACACCAAGATACATCATAATTAAAATGCCAAAGTTAAGAGACAAAGAATACTAAAAGCTGCAAGAGAAAAGCAGTTAATTACCTATAGAGGAACCCCCATAAGGATGACATTCGACTTCTCAACAGAAACACTTGAAGCCAGAAAGGATTAGCAAGAAATAGTCAAAGTGATGATAAACCAGAACCTACAACCAAGACTTGTTATATCCAGCAAGGCTATTGTTTAAAATTGAAGGAGAAATAAAGTTTCCCAGACAGAAAAAAACCTCAAGGAATTCATTACAACCAAACCAGTACTGCAAGAAATGTTAAGGGGCCTGCTCTAAAAAAAGCAAAGGAAAAATAAAATCTACAAAAAGAGGATTAGCCCTGGCCAGTTGGCTCAGCGGTAGAGCTTCGGCCCAGCGTGTGGAAGTCCCAGGTTCGATTCCCAGCCAGGGCAAACAGAAGAACCCAGCTACTTCTACACCCTTTACCCTCTCCTTTCTCTGTCTCTCTCTCTTCTCCTCCTAAAGCCAAGACTCCATTGGAGCAAAGTTGGCCCGGGCACTGAGGATGGCTCCGTGGCCTTCACCTCAGGCGCTAGTATGTCTCAGGTTGCATCAGAGGAACGGCCGGATGGGCAGAGCATCTACCCCTGGTGGGCATTCCATGTGGATCCTGGATGGGCGCATGCGGGAGTCTGTTTGCCTCCCTGCTTCTCACTTCAGAAAGATACAAAAAAAAAAAAGTATTATTGATTTAAAGAATAAAATGGGAATAAATACATATCAATAATAACCTTAAATGTAAATGGATTAAATGCTCCAATCAAAAGACAGGGTAGCTGCGTGGATAAGAAAACAGGACCCATACATATGCTGTCTATAAGAGACTCAGCTCAGAACAAAAGATACACACAGATTGAAAGTGAAGAAATGGAAAAGTATTTCATGCAAATAGAAATGAAAAAAAAGCTGGGGTACTCATACTTATATTTGACAAAATAAATTTTAAAACAAAGGCTATATACAGTAAGGGTTAAAGAAGGTCACTAAATAATGATAAAGGGAGCAATCCAAGAGAAGGATATAACCATTGTAAATATGTACGATCCTAATACAGGAGCACCTAAATATATAAAGTGGATTTTCATGGACATAAAGGGAGAGATCGACAGCTATACTATAATAGTAGGGAATTTTAATACCCCACTAACATCAATGGACTGATTCTCCAGACACCGAATTAACAAAGAAACAGCAGCCTTAAAAGACACACTAAATCAACTGGATTTCGTTGATCCCCAAAGCAGCAGAATATACACTCTTTTCAAGTCTTTATGATACATTCTCTAGGATAGACCACATGTTAGGACACAAAACGAGTCTCAATAAATTTAAGAAAATTGAAATCCTATCAAGCATCATCTCTGATCACAATGGCATGAAACTAGAAATCAACTACAATAGAAAAACTGAAAAACATTCAAACGCTTAGAAGCTAAATAGCATGTTACTAAATAACAAATGGGTTAACAATGAGATCAAGGAAGAAATAAAAAATTTCCTTGAAACAAATGAAAATGAATATACAACACAAAATTTATGGGACACAACAAAAGCAGTCCTGAGAGGGCAGTTCATAGCATTACAGGCATATCTAAAAAAGCAACAAAAAGCTCAAATAAATAACCCTGCATCGGAAAGAAGTAGAAAAGAAGAATAAAGCCTCGAGGAAGTAGAAGGAAGGAAATAATAACGACCGGACCAGAGTGGAAATAAATGACATAGAGGCTAAAAAAAAAAATACAAAAAAATCAATGAAACCAAGAGCTGGGTCTTTGAAAAGGTAAAGACGAACCTTTAACCAGACTCATCAAGAAAAAAAGAGAGAGGATTCAAATAAGAAAAATTAGAAACAAAAATAGGGAAGTAACAATGGACACCACAGAAATACAAAGGATTTTAAGAAAATGTTATGAAGATATGCCAAAAAATAGGACAACCTAGGTGAAATGGATAAATTCTTAGAAACATACTCTTCCAAATCTCAATCTGGAACAATTAGAAAACCTAAACAGACAGATTACAACAAATGAAATTCAAACAATTATCAAAAAACTCCCAACAAACAAAAGTTCTGAACTGGATGGCTTCACAGGTGAATTTTGGCAAATATTCAAAGAACCTATCCTTCTCAAGCTATTTCAAAAAATTCAAGTGGAGGGAAGATTTCCAAGCTCCTTTTATGAGGCAGTCACTATCCTCATTCCAGGTAAAGACACTACAAAGAAAGAAAACTATAGACCAATATCTCTGATGAACATAGATGCTAAAATTCTCAACAAAATATTAGCAAACATCCAGCAATACATTTAAAAAGTTATATATCATAATCAAGTGGGATTTATTCTGGGGAGGCAATGCTAGTACAGTACTTACAAATCAATCAATGCGATTCATCACATAAACAAAAGGAAGGATAAAAATCACATGATAGTATCAATAAATATAGAAAAAGAATTTGATAAAATCCAGCACTGATTTATGATCAAAACTTTCAGCAAAGTGGGAATATGATAAACGTCATCTATGACAAACCCACAGCCAACATCATACTCAATGGGCAAAAATGAAAAGCAATCCCTTTAAGATCAGGAACAAGCAGGGGTGCCCCCTTTCACCACTCTTATTCAACATAGTTCTGGAAGTAGACACAGGAATCAGACAAGAAGAAATAATGGGCATCCAAATTGGAAAAGAAGTAGTAAAACTATAATTCGTTGCTGATGACATGATACTATACATAGAAAACCCTAAAATTTCAGTCAAAAAACTACTAGACCTGATAAATGAATTCAGTAAGGTGGCAGGATATAAAATTAATATTCAGAAATCAGTGACATTTTTATACACCAACAATACAATGTTTGAAAGAGAAATTAAGAAAACAATCCCCTTCATTATTGCAACAATATAAAAATAAAGTACCTAGGAGCAAATTTTACCAAGGAGGTAAAAGACTTTTACTCAGATTATTATAACACATTGAAAAAAGAAATCAAGGGGCCCTGGCTGGTTAGCTCAGTGGCAGAGCGTCGGCCTGGCGTGCGGGAGTCCAGGGTTCGATTCCCAGCCAGGGCACACAGGAGAAGCGCCCATCTGCTTCTCCACCCCTCCCCCTCTCCTTCCTCTCTGTTTCTCTCTTCCCCTCCTGCAGCCAAGGCTCCATTGGAGCAAAGTTTGCCCGGGCACTGAGGATGGCTATGTTGCCTCTGCCTCAGGCGCTAGAATGGCTCTGATTGCAGCAGAGTGACACCCCAGATGAGCAGAGCATCGCCCCCTGGTGGGCATGCCAGGTGGATCCCCGTCGGGCGCATGTGGGAGTCTGTCTGACTGCCTCCCCGTTTCCAACTTCAGAAAAATTTAAAAAAATTAATAAAAATTAAAAAAATAAATAAAAAATGAAAAAAGAAATCAAGGAAGATACAAACAACTGGAAGCATGTATCATGTTCGTGGATAGGAAGAATAAGCATCATTAAAATGTCTATATTACCCAAAGCAATCTACAGATTCAATGCAATTCCTATTTAAAATACCAATGACATACTTCAAAGATAAGATCAAATATTCCAAAAATTTATATGGAACCAAAAAAGAACACAAATAGCCTCAGCAATCTTGAAAAGGAAGAATAAAGTGGAGGTATCACACTTCCTGATATCAAATTTTAGTACAAGGCCATAGTAATCAAAACAGCCTGCTACTGGCATAAGAACAGGAATATAGATCAACGGAACAGAACAGAGAACCCAGAAATAAACCCACGCCTGTATGGACAATGGATATTTGACAAAGGAGGTAAGAGCATACATTGGAGTAAAGACAGCCTCTTTAATAAATGGTGTTGGGAAAATTGGACAGGTACATGCAAAAAAATGAAACTAGACCACCAACCTACATCATTCACAAATATAAACTCAAAATGGATAAAAGATTTAAAGTTGTCACAAAACCATATTTATCTTTGAAGAAAACATAGGGAGTAATCTCTCCACTATCTCTCGTAGCAATATTTTTGCTGATTTATCTCCACAGACAAGAGAAATAAAGAACAGGATGAACAAATGGGACTATATCAAACTAAAAAGCTTTTGCACAGCAAAAGACATCATGAACAAAATAAAAAGCCAACCCACACAACGGGAGACTATATCTACCAATACATCTGATAAGGGGTTAATAACCAAAATTTATAAAGAACTTCTAAAACTCAATACCAGAAGGTATATAACCCAATTAAAAAATGGGCCAAAGAACTGAACAGACACTTCTCCAAAGAGGAGATACAGATTGCCGACAGGCATATGAAAAAATGCTCAAAGTCACTGGTCATCAGAGAAATGCAAATTATAACCACAACAAGATACCACCTCACACCTGCCAGAATGGTTCTCATTAACAAATCAACACACAGGTGCTGGCCAGGGTGTGGGGAAAAGGGAACCCTCCTGCACTGCTGGTGGAAATGCAGACTTGTGCAGCCACTGTGAAAAACAGTATGGAGTTTCCTCAAAAAATTAAAAATCGAACTGCCTTTTGACCCAACTATCCCAGTTTTAGGAATATATCCTAAGAATACCAAATCACTGATTCAAAAGAAGATATGCACCCCTGTGTTTACCGCAGCACTGTTTACAATAGCCAAGATATGGAAACAGCCCAAGCAGTGGACAAGTAGAGTAAAAAGCAGTGGTACAGATACACAATGGAATACTACACGGCCATGAATAAGAAGGAAATCTTACCTTTTGCGATGGCATGGATGGACCTGGAGATTATTATGCTAAATTAAGTAAACCAGGCAGAGAAAGACAAATATCATATGATCTCACTTATATGTGGAATCTAATCAACAAAGTGAACTAACAGAATAGAGGCAGAGGCAGGGTCACAGGGACCAGAGGGACAGCTGTCAGAGGGAAGGGTGATGAGAAGATGGGATCAGAGAAGGTGAAGGGATTAGTGAAATTATATATACATAACACATAGATACAGATAACAGGACAGTAAATCCCAGAGGGAAGGGAGGAGGGTATTAGGGGGAGGGGGGCACAGGGGGTATAATGGGGGACATGGAGGTGGGGGCTGAGGGAGTTATATAAAGTGGGACACTTGAATCCATATTAACAGAAAAATTAAAGTTAAAATTAAAAAAAAAAAAGATTGAATGAGGTGATTCCTTTTGTTCAAGCACAAAATTAGCAGTAAATAAACACCAAAATACAAATGCTATTAAGAACATGAATGTATGTTACATATCAAACAACAGCATCTATTTCATGTGGGTGGAGTTATATATATTCGTTCTAGAAATTAGAATGGCTTAAGACATGAGACCTATGTATCAGTCACAATCAAGTATGTTCTATATAGTATGAAACTATTTCTGTAAGTCATGATGAGATGGTTATATGTCACACATCTGGTTCCATGGGTCTGGAAGCCAAATACTATCCCCCAAATAGCTTTTTAGGTTATACTTCAGTTGAATCTAGTTGTTGAATTAGAATAGGTGTGGCCAACAGTTTTTGCCCCCAGGCCAGATTAGAAAGAAAACTTTTTTTCATGGCCCAGACAAAATATTAAAATTAAAAAATGTTAAAAACAAAAACGATTTAAGTAAACAAAATTTTATCATGTAATTTGTTTATCAATAAATATAAGTAATTTAGTACAACAAATTAACAAAAAAACTAATGTGACATGTTGAAGCACTCTGCATTGCCTATTATTTTTTTAATATCTGGCTAATACTTGTAGTAGCTATTCTTAACACAGCCTCCAAATGTAAATCATTCAATCTTGATCTTGTACTTTTATTGAGATTCAGATTAAAGAAAAAATTTGTTCACAAATATAAATTGAGCTGAAGATTACTAAATATTCCTTGGCAAGTTTTTGTAAATTTTCATATTTTCCATTATTCAACTGCTTATAAAAACTACACAGACGAGTACAAAAGTTGTAAATCTTTATAATGGAATTTTTTTAAAAAATAAGGAAGTATCGCAAATCCATTCGACCAATTATTGGAAGTTAACTCTAGATTAGTGACATGCAGAATTCTTTTCCGCGTATCACTATCTTCTCAAATATCTTGATTTCCAATAATCAAAGATGCTTCTGCTTCTGAGTAGCTGAGATTTTAACTTTCATTGTTGTATAAAGGTTAGATATCGTAGTTTAGGTATAATGATTTAAAAGTACCACATTTCATTTCCACAGTGCATTGTGTGGAGAATATTAAAAATTTAATCGCGAGCCACATAAACTCATTCCATGGGCTGGATCCGGCCCGCAGGCTGTATGTTGGCCATGCCTGAGTTAGAATCATTATATATGTCATAGACCAACCATCTTATTTTATAAAGTCCTCAAGTGAAAATAATTATTTAGAAGTGACAAAGCTAGGTACATAGCTCTAGTTTACTACTGGAAAGATAATCTTGAGTTTCAAAAAGTAACATCTCTTTTATCTTCATAAAATTATGGATACTCTGTCATTCAAATCTCAGATCATACTATCTCACCTTGCTCCAGACACACAGACTACAGTTAGATTTCAAAAACCCCTTTGACAAGCTAGTCCGTTTGGAATGAATGCATTTCACCATTATCTGGTTAGCTCTTTCCTGGTCATCCTTAACCCTTAATAAAAATGTCATGTCTTGGGGAAGCTGCCCTGACAACCCCCAACTAGGTTGCATCACATACTCTCATTTCTAAGGTGTCATATACTTCCCCTTTGAGTAAGAGTCATCATATTTGAATTTTTTTTATATTTGTCTTCAACAAAGTGTAAACTCTGTTCAGTCAGTATTCCAACACATAACTTATTACCAGGAGTCCATAATCATTTGGCTGACGAAGACACATCTAGACCTACCTAAGAAATATGCCTAGAGGCAGTAATTTAAAGATTCTTAAATGACAAAAATTAGCTGACTTGAGCAAAATAACATCAACAGGTATTTAAATGAAAAAATTACACTGTGCGTTTTCCTTTAAAGGTCACTATTTCAATTATCATATCATGTCATTCTCGGTCCATCCCATCCAGCTTTCAATTGTTCAATACCTACCTAGTTCAAATACCTCTAAGGAACATTTGAAAGGCTTAGGTAAACTTCAAGTTACCTTTTCTCTGTTCACCTGTATACACATTTATAACTGCCTTTCTATATGAAAATTCACTAATTTGTGAGCTCACTGACCAATCTCTGTATTCAATTATGCCCCTAAACCCACTCCAAAGCACCAACATAACTGAAATAGCCTTCTAAATAGTTTTCCTCCCTTCCATCTTTATTTCCATCCCCCCATCTAGAATTACCTTTGAACCATTTAAGTTAAATTCTGTAACTTCATGTTTTACTTAAAATAAACTTAACTCTAGCCCTACAAGATTGGACCTGACCCACGCTAACTCCTTCCTCACTATAATCTAGCTGTTAGAGTCTAGCACACAGGCCTTATATCAATTCCTAAGAGTTCAACCTCTTTCCCAACTTTAGACTTTTCATACATGCCCTTCTCTCTGTTTGCAACTCTCCCTACCCCTAAATTTTCAAACATTTGGCTCCTTTTCATCCTCCAATCTGAAAAATTACTGTGAAGCACTGGCCCTTCCTGACTTTGACTACCCAGTCTAAAGTTATGTTCCTTCCTTACTCTTTTTTGTAAAAATTTCCAAGTAAGGAAAAAACATTTTTCAGAATGCAATTATAGGTACTAATTTGTTTCCTCATTTACTGTCAATATCCTCAATTGCATGCAATACACAAGAATACCTTTTTATCCTAGTTGTCAGTTCCACAATTAATAATTTTTCATTACAACTGGCTAGAAACAAATGTATTTTTTTTAAATATAATAGAGTTTAACCATCATATGAAAAAAACAAATTTATTTTCTTTTTTCTTTTTTTTATTTATTGATTTTAAGAGAGGGAGAGACAGGAACACTGCTCTATTCCTGCATGTGCACTGACTAGGGATGTAATCAGTAACCTCTGTGCTTTGAGACGATGTTCTAACCAACTGAACAATCAGGCCTAGGTGAAAAACAAGTTATTTTAAAACTAAAGTTTATTATTAAAAAATTCAGTTCATGGCCCTGGCCGGTTGGCTCAGTGGTAGAGCATCGGCCTGGCGTGCAGAAGTCCTGGGTTCGATTCCCGGCCAGGGCACACAGGAGAAGCGCCCATCTGCTTCTCCACCCCTCCCCCTCTTCTTCCTCTCTCTCTCTCTCTCTCTCTCTCTCTTCCCCTCCCACAGCCAAGGCTCCATTGGAGCAAAGTTGGCCCAGGCGCTGAGGATGGCTCTATGGCCTCTGCCTCAGGTGCTAGAATGGTTCTGGTTGCAACAGAGCAACACCCCAGATGTCAGAACATCGCCTCCTGGTGGGCATGCCAGGTGGATCCCCGTAGGGCGCATGCGGGAGTCTGTCTGACTGCCTCCCTGTTTCCAACTTCAGAAAAATACAAAAAAAAAAAATTTCAGTTCATAATGATATATGGTTTTATGTTTCAGCTCCACTAGGATTACAATTTCTTAAAAATAAAGGACCAGGTCTCCTTTATTCACAAATAAAAACAGTTGACTACTCGACAAATATTCTTTCTTTGTATATTAGACCCTTTATTACAGAACTAATTTCATTCAAAGGTTTAAAAATAAAGGCCTTCATTTATTGAAAACTGTCAAGAGCAAAGAAGGTACTTTAGTAGTTTAAGAAAACATTTGATGGTAATAAACTATATTAATTTTGTCATCATATAGAACCGAGTTTGAATGTTAACTCAAGTTATTTAATTTGTGCCAGCTGTGTGGTTAGCCCATCTTTTTTTTTTTTTTTTGTATTAGCTCATCTTTTAAGATGTTGAGATAATGTTTGCCACACATGGCACTGGAAAGACATGCACCCACGCAGGAAGTACTCAACAAACTATCCCGCTTACCTTCGGCCCTTACATAGGAATAGATTTTAATTAAATGGAGCCTTACTGATCGGTACAAAATGGTCAACTGAACTCCTCCCTGTCGGTCTATTAAAAATCTTCGGTGAAGGCCTGACCAGTCGTGGCGCAGTGGATAAAGCGTCGACCTGGAAATGCTGAGGTAGCCGGTTCGAAACCCTGGGCTTGCCTGGTCAAGGCACATATGGGAGTTGATGCTTCCAGCTCCTCCCCCCTTCTCTCTCTCTGTTTCTCTCTCCCTCTCTCTCTCCTCTCTAAAAAATGAATAAATAAAATGTTTAAAAAAATCTTCGGTGATGGTTTTCATACATTGGAAACGTCTGTTCATGTCAATTGTTTTAAAAACAACTATACAAGCCCTGGCCGGTTACTTATTACTTTAAACCGTTGTTCTGAAATACAATATAAAAGTCTACAATCTTTTTTAAAAGGAGACATATCGCCCTCCAAAACACACAAAAAATTCCCGCAAATGTAGCCTAGTAGTTTGGGGTCCACAAACACTTAAGTTTAGCGTTTTCATTTTTAGTCCCTAAGCTCCTAATGGGGGAATAGAAGAAACCGAAAGCAGGAGATTTCGAAAGACACCAGTACCGACCGGAGACTGACTCGGACCGAACTGTGAAGCTGCGTTTTCCTGAGACCAGACCAGCAGTCCGGGCTGCACAAGTGCCGCGTCAGGCCTCCGTGGGCCGGGAAGGAAATCCTGAGCTGAGGACTCCGGACAGAACTCAGCCAAAGCTGCCTTTCTCTAGCCTACAGAGCGAAAGCCACTCCCTGGCAAAGAGCCGCAACTACCCACAGACGCAAGGTCGCCTGGTCCCCCGACCTGCGCTCCCGCGGCCTCCTGGTACCGCTGCTCCCCGGACGCCAGCGGGCCCAACAAATGACTTTGCAAATTCGCGTTCCCACCCCAATCCCTACTGGGCGCTCCGAAAGCACGAAGCAAAAAAAAAACAAGCCGTAAAAAACCCGGTCGGCGAAGATCCTGCAACCTCAGCTACGCGGAGAAGAGCCATACCTGAATGTAGTCAACGAAAAGCTGTACCCGCGCTCCGCCATCTTTATCAAAGGACTTCCACACACCTGCGCACTGCGAACGGCTTCTTTTCACTTTCCTCCGGCGCCTTCCTTTCTCTCCGCGATTGGAGGAGAGTCAGAGCGCTCCCGAGGCATGCTGGGCGTTGTAGTTCCAGAAGCCGGGTTTGCCCGATTCTGTGCAGTGCGCCTGCTCAGGGTGGGGCGGGCTCAGCAGCCCAGCGGGAGAGTTCTGAGGGCTGGGAAGATGGCGGCGGCCATATTGGTGCTGGTGGTTCCTCCGTGGTCAGCAGCCCGGGTGCTCCTGCGGAACATTTGGGAACCACTGCTGAGGCAAGTTCAGAAGGACAGGCGTGGCTTTTCCGATGCTTCGTGGGGTACGTATAAAAGGCCGCCGGAGAGCAGCGGTGGATGAGGGAGCGCGGACAGCCTGGTGGGTACGGTTAGTACCCGTGTCCTCCTGATCGCTGATCCACGACAGGGGACGTTGTCAGGGGTACTTAGGAACAAGATACAGCTGTTCTCTCTGCTACCTCTCCGCAAATGAAAAAACGCCCCGTTACTTTCCTACACAGTGTTAGCGAAGCGCCTTAGCTCATAAGCAAGGGCCTCCACTCTGGATCCTCCGAGCCTCCTGTGAAGCCCTCGCAGCTCCTAAGCAGCTCTTGTGGTGTTTGAGCCTCTGCAGTTGAATTTGAACCCTGTGTTTTCCCCTGTCCCGGTACAGCCCGGGCTCTATATGGACCAGGGATCCCCCATTCGACTTCCCGGCACAGTGGGACACTCCTGCCTATCAGCAGGGCTGGCAGCCTCTTCCAGGCTACTCTTGAGGTGGCTGTGAGGATGCTGCTTATCAGTGCCAACACCAACTGCCACCGGAGGAAAGACACAACCAACACACAAGTTATTTGCAAGAATCACACAGGCAGTTATTACTCACATTTCCTTTCCATATGCCTAGGTACAGCTTAAGGGTGCCTGTCGGCATGCTGCTCTCCGCTGTTCTTGGTCAGAGCCGGGTGGAGACAGGGAAGACAGCCAGCATTCAAGTTGAAGTCTCCCTGACTACTGCAGCAGAGTGCCCTCAGCTGAGGACCTTTTCTGGTCTAGCCTTCTAACAGGCGTCAATCTACAAGATTATCACCTCAAACCACTTCTAGGGGAGTTCCTGTCAGAAAGCCCTCTTTATGTTAATCTACCAAAATGTCACAACAAGTTACTTTTAAGGTGTTCCTAAGGAAGCTTCTTGTTTATGTTAACCTATAGAGTTATGACATCAAGCCACTTTTTATCTATATATAACTTCACACACACTAACTGGGCCCTGCTCGAAAATCAGAGTCTGCCTATCATATCTGTACACATTAGATGAATTCCTATCCAGATAGCATAGCCTTGTTTATTTTCCTTAATTGCTTTTAATATTATATCCTAATTTATTTCTGTATATCTTCCTTTTTTTTCTATATTTCTTTTAATTTATTAATTTTACTGTGGTGACATTGATAAATTAGGGTACCTACGTTCAGAGAAAGCATCTCCAGATTATTCTGACATTTGATTATGTTGCATAACCCTCACCCAAAGTCAAATTGTCTTTCTTTACCTTCTATCTAGTTTTCTCTGTGCCCCTCCCCTTCCCCACCCCCTTTCTCTCCTTCCTCCCCTCCCTACTCCCCCCACCCATTACCATCATATTTTTGTCCATGTCTCTGAGTCTCATTTTTATGTCCGATCTATGTATGGATTCATATAGTTCTTAGTTTTTCCTGATTTACTTATTTCACTCAGTATAATGTTATCAAGGTCTATCCATGTTGTAAATGATCCAATGTCATTATTTCTTATGGCTGAGTAGTATTCCATAGTATATATGTACCAAAGCTTTTTAATCCACTCGTCCACTGACAGACACTTGGGCTCTTTCCAGATCTTCACTATTGTGAACAATGCTGTCATAAACATGGGGGTGCGTTTTTCCTTTTGGAACAGTTCTATGGTGTTCTTAGGGTATATGCCTAAAAGTGGGATAGCTGGGTCAAAAGGCAGTTCGATTTTTAATTTTTTGAGGAATCTCCATACTGTTTTCCACAGCAGCTGCACCAGTCTGCATTCCCACCAGCATTGCAGGAGGGTTCCCTTTTCTCCACATCCTCGCCAGCACTTATTCTGTGTTGTTTTGTTGATAAGCGCCATTCTGACTGGTGTGAGGTGATATCTCATTGTGGTTTTAATTTGCATTTCTCTAATGATTAGTGATGTTGAGCATTTTTTCATATGCCTATTGGCCATCTGTATGTCCTCTTTGGAGAAGTGTCTATTCATTACTTTTGCCCATATTTTGATTGGGTTGTTTGTCTTCCTGGTGTTGAGTTTTACAAGTTCTTTATGAATTTTTGTTATTAACCCCTTATCAGTCATATTGTTGAATATGTTCTCCCATTGTGTAGTTTGTCTTTTTATTCTGTTCTTATTGTCTTTAGCTGTGCAAAAGCATTTTAGTTTTATATAGTCCCATTTGTTCATCCTGTCTTTTATTTCACTTGCCTGTAGAGATAAATCAGCAAATATATTGCTGCAAGTGATGTAGGAGAGTTTACCACCTATGTTTTCTTCTAAGATGCTTATGGTTTCACGGCTTATATTTAAGTCTTTTATCCATTTTGAGTTTATTTTACTGAATGGTGTGAGTTGGTGGTCTAGTTTCATTTTTTTGCAGGTAGCTGTCCCATTTTCCAAACACCATTTATTAAAGAGGCTGTCTTTACTCCATTGTATGCTCTTACCTCCTTTGTCAAATATCAGTTGTCCATAGAGCTGTGGGTTTATTTCTGGGTTCTCTGTTCTGTTCCATTGATCTATATGCCTGTTCTTATGCCAGTACCAGGCTGTTTTGAGTACAATGGCCTTGTAGTTTAACTTGGTATCGGGAAGTGTGATACCTCCACTTTATTCTTCCTTTTCAAGATTTCTGAGGCTAGTCGTGTTCTTTTCTGGTTCCATATAAAATTTTGGAATATGTGTTCTATATCTTTGAAGTATGTCATTAGTATTTTAATTGGTATTAAGTTGAATTTATAAATTGCCTTGGGTAATATAGACATTTTAATGATGTTTATTCTTCCTAACCATGAGCACGATATATGCTTCCACTTGTTTGTATCTTCCTTGATTTCTTTCATCAATGTTTTATAATTTTCCGAGTACATATCTTTAATCTCCTTCGTTAAATTTACTCCTAGGTACTTTATTATTTTGGTTGTAATAGTGAAGGGGATTGTTTCCTTAATTTCTCTTTCTGACTTTCATTGTTGGTGTATAAAAATTCCTGTGATTTCTGAGTATTAATTTTATATCCTGCCACTTTGCTGAATTCATTTATCAGGTCCAGTAGTTTTTTGACTGAGACTTTAGGGTTTTCTATATACAATATCATATCATCTGCAAATAATGATAGTTTTACTTCTTCTTTTCCAACTTGAATGCTGTTTATTTCTTCTTCTTGTCTGATTGCTGTGGCTAGGACGTCCAGGACTATGTTGAATAAGAGTGGTGAAAGGGGGCACCCCTGTCTTATTCCTGATCTTAAGGGGGTTGCTTTTAATTTTTGCCCATTGAGTATGATGTTGGCTGTGGGTTTGTCATAGATGGCCTTTATCATGTTGAGGTATGTTCCCTGTATTCCCACTTTGCTGAGAGTTTTGATCATGAATGGGTGCTGGATTTTATCAAATGCTTTTTCTGCATCTATTGAAATTATCATGTGGTTTTTCTCCTTCCTTTTGTTTATGTGATGAATCACATTGATTGATTTGCGAATATTGTACCATCCTTGCCTCCCCAGAATAAATACCACTTGATCATGGTGTATGGTTTTTTCCATATATTGTTGGATCCGGTTTGCTAATATTTTGTTGAGGATTTTAGTATCTATATTCATCAGGGATATTGGCCTATAATTATCTTTCTTTGTGTTGTCTTTGCCTGGTTTTGGAATTAGAATTATGCTCGCCTCACAAAAGGAGCTTGGAAGTCTTCCTTCCTCTTGAATTTTTTGAAATAGCTTGAGAAGGATAGGAGTTAGTTCTTCTTTGAATATTTGGTAGAATTCACTTGTGAAGCTATCAGGCCCAGGACTTTTTTTTGTTGGGAGTTTTTTGATAACTGTTTCGATGTCATTTGTTGTAATCGGTCTGTTTAGCTTTTCTGATTCTTCTAGGTTGATATTTGGAAGATTGTATGTTTCAAGGAATTTGTCCATTTCATCTAGGTTGTCTAGTTTATTGGCATACAGTTCTTCATAGTATTTTCTTACAATATTTTGTATTTCTGTTGTGTCAGTTGTTATTTCTCCACTCTAATTTTATTTATTTGAGTCCTCTCTTTTTTTCTTGGTGAGTCTAGTTAAAGGTTCAGCGATCTAGTTTACCTTTCAAAGCACCAGCTCCTGGTTTCATTGATCCTCTCTACTGTTTCTTTAGCCTCTATGTCATTTATTTCTGCTCTGGTCTTTATCATTTCCTTCCTTCTACTACATTTGGGCTTTACTTGCTGTTCTTTTTCTAGTTCTTTAAGTGCAGGGTTAAGTTGTATATTTGAGCTTGTTCTAGCTTCTTAAAGTGTGCCTGTAGTGCTATGAACTTTCCTCTCAGTACTGCTTTCACTGTGTCCCATAAATTTTGAGTTGTTGTATGCTCATTACCGTTCGTTTCTAGGAATTTTTTTATTTTTATTTTTTTATCTCATTGTTAATCCATTCATTATTTAACAACCTGCTATTTAGTTTCCATGTGTTTGAGGATTTTTGAGTTTTTCTGTTGTGATTGATTTCTAGTTTCATACCATTGTGATCAGAAAAAGTGCTAGATATGATTTCAATCTTCTTAAATTTGTTCAGACCACTTTTGTGCCCTAACATGTGGTCTATCCTACAGAATGTACCATGAGCACTTGAAAAGAATATATATTCTGCTGCTTTAAGGTGAAAGGTTCTGAAGATATCTATTAAATCAAGTTGATCTAGTATGTCCTTTAAGTCTGCTGTTTTCTTGTTAATTTTATCTCTTGAGGATCTATCTAGTGATGTTAGTGGGGTATTGAAATCCCCTACTATTATAGTATTGCTGTTGATCTCGCTCTTTATATCCGTCAAAGTCTGCTTTATATATTTAGAAGCTTCTATATATTAGGTGCATAAATATTCATGATGGTTATATCTTTCTGTTGGATTTTTCTCTTTATCATTATGTAGTGGCCTTCTTTATCTCTTACTATAGCCTTTGTTTTAAAGTACATTTTGTCTGATATAAGTATTGCTACCCCAGCTTTTTTTCATTTCTATTTGCTTGAGATATTGTTTTTCATCCTTTTACCTTCAATCTATGTGCATATTTTGTTTTAAGGTGTGTCTATTGTAGACAGCATATGTATGGGTCCTGTTTTCTTATTCATGCAGCTACCCTATGTCTTTTGATTGGATCATTTAATCCATTTACATTTAAAGTTATTATTGATATGTAGTTGTGTATTGCCATTTTATTCTTTAAAGCTGTATTCCTCTTTTGCTATATTCTTTTCCCACTTTGATCTGTTTACAACAAGCCCCTTAACATTTCCTGCAGCATTGGTTTGGTTGTAATGAATTCTTTGAGGTTTTCTTTTTGTCTGGGAAGCTTTTTATTTCTCCTTCAATTTTAAATAATAGCCTTGCTGGATAAAGTAGTCTTGGTTGTAGGTTCTTGTTCTGCATTACTTTGAATATTTTTTGCCATTCCTTCTGGACTCAAGTGTTTCTGTTTAGAAGTCGGATGTCATCCTTATGGGGACTCCTTTGTAGGTGATAACCTTTTTTTTCTAGCAGCTTTTAATATTTTCTCTTCATCACTTAGCTTTGGTATTTCAATTATGATGTGTCTTGGTGTAAATTTCTTTGGGTTTCTCTTTAATGGAGTTCTCTGTGCTTGTTGAACTTGTGAGAGATTTTCCTGCATTAGTTTATTGAAATTTTCAGCTATGATATGATTGAACAAGTCTCTATCCCTTGTTCTTTCTCTTCTTCTTCAGGAACCCCTATTATGCGGATATTATTTCTCTTCATGTTGTCAGAGCTTTCTAAAGAGTTTCCTCAGACTTTTTGAGTCTCTCTTCTTTTTTCTGCTCTGCTTCCATGCCTTCATTCAACTTGTCCTGCAACTCGCTGATTCAATCCTCAGCTTTGTCCAATCTGTTTTTAATTCCTTACATTGTGATCTTCATTTCTGATACTGTATTTGTGATCTCCATCTGATTCTTTTTTAGTATTTCAGTGTCCTTTTTTATACTTGCTATTTCTTTCTTTAGGTGTTCATAATGACCATCCATTGTTGTTCTAAGATCCCTAAGCATCCTTACAATCATTATTTTAAACTCTGCATCTGGAATTTTGGTTATTTCCATATCCCTCAGCTCATTTCCTGGATGTTTCTCTTGTGGTTTCATTTGGATTGCACTTCTCTGTCTTCTCATTATGTCTGTGTGTTTGAGTGTATTGTTTGTAGAGCTGGTTGAGTCTAGGCTTGGTGGTGTTTGCCTCCAGTTTTCAATTGTGTTATTTCTGGGTCTTCTTGGGTTGGCACCAGCTGTTATTTGTCTTTTTCTATATTTCTATATAATTTAATTACTATAACATTATATTCCTGTAACACCCCTGACACAAATTTGAATTGGAAGTGTCTTAGGTATTAAAATAGTCATTGCTTTGGTATTTACATTCTACTCCATTTCTATGGTGTACCACACCTGATAATGCAGAGGCAGTCTGCCTGAGGGGCCGCCTGTGCATGCGTGGGGCCCTCCACCTTTCCACCCAGCAAACGGGCTGGGGAAGCCCAGGGTAACCCTGCCAGAGCCTGTGCCCTTGCCTAGGCTGTGCTTAGAAATACTTTTAGATATATTGCAAAGGAATACCAGTTGTTAAGTATTCCACAAGTTTGTGTATTCTTGAGCATTCCTAAAATCAAAGAAAGAGAAAGTATTGCACGTCTGAGGAATAGGAAGTAAAGGAATCTATTTGATTTTTAAACAATTTAGAAAAACAGAAGTGAAATGTTGATGGTCACATAAATTAATACATTACAAAGACTGGCAGGCCAGTTATTTTCCTTAGAGAACAGACAGGAATCAAGATGAAATATTATGAACTAAGTTACTTAGGTAGGGCCTGCAAGTTTATATGACAAAGGAACTAACTCAATTTGAATGTAATTAAAAAGGGTCAATAAGCACTTACTTCAGTGTAGGTAAAAGTGCATTTTGAGGCTCTTAGGCTTAGATTTACTTTTTTTATTTTTTTTTATTTTTCTTAAGTGAGAAGCTGGGAGGCAGAGAGACAGACTCCCGCATGGACCCAACCAGGATCCACCCAGCATGCCCACCAGGGGGCAATGTTCTGCCCATCTGGGCCATTGCTCCATTGTAACCCAAGCCATTCTAGTGCCTGAGGCAGAGGCCACAGAGCCATCCTCAGCACCCAGGCCAACCTTGCTCCAATGGAGCCTTGGCTGTGGGAGAGGAAGAGAGAGACAGAGAGGAAGGAGAGGGGGAGGGGTGGAGAAGCAGATGGGTGCTTCTCCTTTGTGCCCTGGCTGGGAATCTTACCCAGGACATCCACATGCTAGGCCGATGCTCTACCACTGAGACAGCCAGCCAGGGCTAGATTTACTTTTAATTAGGTATATTGCCCACCAGTTGGGCAATAAATAAAAATTAAAAAACAGTTTGCTGTTTAAAAACTATTCTTTTTCATTTTGCAAGAACTAGTTCAAAGTATGCACACTGAAAACCTAGACAGATGAAAATGCTGAGTTTGAAACTTTTTTGGGGTTGGGGAAGGGAGATACAGCCTTTAAACTTCATGACAGTAGGTCTTTTCAGTTCTGTTTTGCACATGGACAATTGAGTGGTTTTCTATTTTTCTTTTTCATTTAAATTAGGTTCCTCTCAGACTTATTCATGTTTACCACTAAACCCCAGACTTCTGTTTTCCATAAAGTGAATACTTCTGATAGAATTTTACTGATTCTTTCAGCAAGTGTCTCTAAGAAAAAATTCTATTTGTGTTCTATAAAATTGCTTTATGTATGAGCTTTAGTATAATTTAATAGCTGATGGTTTCTGTTACATATCTAGTGAATATAATATTCCAAATTATCTATAAATATGTCTGCTTTCTTATCATCATTGATTATTGAGGAGAATGATATCTGTAAGTAATTAAGAAGATGAAACTGATTAAATCTCCATGTTTTATTTTGTAGGACCAGCATTGTCAGTTCCAGGTCCAGGTATATTTACAGAATTAGGAAATGATACTAATGAAAGTAATGGGATTTCTGGACTTTTTGATAGTATCTTTTGGATGGCAGCTCCCAAAAACAGACGCAGCATTGAAGTTAACCGGTGCAGGAGAAGAAATCCTCAGAAGCTTATTAAAGTTAAGGTAATATATTGATTTTTGTGCGTATGCTTTTTCTCATGTCTACCACTGCTTATCCTCCTACTATAATCATATAACCTGTGGGTAAATCATTCTCATATAAATTATTTATATGTCTACTTTCTTCTGGCCTAAATAAAATACAGTATTCTCAGTATGTATGTCTACTGTCCTGAAGCCTAAATAGTAGGAACACAGTCAAGGAGAGAGTTTGAACTCTGTACAGAGGACTGGGTTGTAAAGAGCCTAAATAACTTTTTAATTGTAAACTGTACCAATCCTGAGCTATGTGGTTTTGAACCATATATGGGTAAACATCTTAACTGTGGCCAGACCTAAAATTAAAGTAAAAGAAGTGGATAAACTGGATCTTGAGTTTTATTGGCCTTTACATATTTATTATGTTCTTCACTGTGTCTAGTAAAATACTGTGAAATAAAAATCCTTAGATTAGTAAAAAAAATACCTAACATCTACTAAATGCCTATGACGTATCTAAGATGTGAATTACCAGTAGCTCATTAAAATCTAACAACAGCTCTCCAAAGTAAATATTGCTCTGATCATATTTTTAATTAATTTTTACTTTTTATTTTTATTTATTTATTTATTTTTTTTAATTATAATTTTATTTTTTTAATTGGGTGACATCAATAAATCCGGATACATATATTCAAAGATAACAAGTCCAGGTTATCTTGTCATTCAATTATGTTGCATACCCATCACCCAAAGTCAGATTGTCCTCTGTCACCTTCTATCTAGTTTTCTTTGTGCCCCTCCCCCTCCCCCTTTCCCTTTCCCTTCCCCCCTCCCCCCGTAACCACCACATTCTTATCAATGTCTCTTAGTCTCACGTTTATGTCCCACCTACATATGGAATAATGCAGTTCCTGGTTTTTTCTGATTTACTATTTCACTTCGTATAATGTTATCAAGATCCCACCATTTTGCTGTAAATGATCCGATGTCATCATTTCTTATGGCTGAGTAGTATTCCATAGTGTATATATGCCACATCTTCTTTATCCAGTCATCTATTGATGGGCTTTATGGTTGTTTCCATGTCCTGGCCACTGTGAAAAATGCTGCAATGAACATGGGGCTGCATGTGTCTTTGCGTATCAATATTTCTGAGTTTTTGGGTATATACCCAGTAGAGGGATTGCTGGGTCATAAGGTAGTTCTATTTTCAGTTTTTTGAGGAACCACCATACTTTCTTCCATAATGGTTGTACTACTTTACATTCACACCACCAGTGGATGAGGGTTCCTGTTTCTCCACAGCCTCTCCAACATTTGCTATTACCTGTCTTGCTAATAATAGCTAATCTAACAGGTGTGAGGTGGTATCTCATTGCAGTTTTGATTTGCATTTCTCTAATAACTAAAGAAGATGAGCATTTTTTCATATATCTGTTGGCCATTTGTATTTCTTCCTGGGAGAAGTGTCTGTTCATGTCCTCTTCCCATTTTTTTATTGGATTGTTTGTTTGTTTGTTGTTGAGTTTTATGAGTTCTTTGTATATTTTGGATATTAGGCCCTTATCTGAGCTGCTGTTTGAAAATATCATTTCCCATTTAGTTGGCTGTCTGTTTATTTTGTTATCAGTTTTTCTTGCTTAGCAAAAACTTCTTAGTCTGATGTAGTCCCATTCATTAATTTTTGCCTTCACTTCTCTTGCCTGTGGAGTCAAATTCATAAAATGCTCTTTAAAACCCAGGTCCATGAGTTGAGTACCTATGTCTTCTTCTATGCACTTAATTGTTACAGGTCTTATGTTTAGTTCTTTGATCCATTTTGAGTTAATTTTAATACAGGGGGACAAACTGTAGTCCAGTTTCATTCTTTTGCATGTGGCTTTCCAGTTTTCCCAGCACCATTTATTGAAGTGGCTTTCTTTTCTCCATTGTGTGTTGTTGGCCCCATTATTAAAAATTATTTGACTATATATATGTGGTTTTATCTCTGGGCTTTCTATTCTATTCCATTGGTCTGAGTATCTATTTTTCTGCCAATACCATGCTGTTTTGACTGTTGTGGCCCTATAATATAGTTTGAAGTCAGGTATTGTAATGCCCCCAGCTTCATTCTTTTTCTTTAGGATTGCTTTGGCTATTCGGGGTTTTTTATACTTCCATATAAATCTGATGATTTTTTGCTCTATTTCTTTAAAAAATGTCATTGGAAGTTTGATGGGAATTGCATTAAATTTGTATATTGCTTTGGGTAATATGGCCATCTTGATTATATTTATTCTTCCTAACCAAGAACAAGGAATATTCTTCCATCTCATTATATCTTTTTCGATTTCCCTTAACAATGGTTTATAGTTTTCATTATATAAGTCCTTTACATTCTTTGTTATGTTTATTCCTAGGTATTTTATTTTTTTTGTTGCAATCATGAGGGGGATTATTCTTTTGAGTTCGTTCTCAAATGTTTCATTGTTGGCATATAGAAAGGCTATTGACTTCTGTATGTTAATTTTGTATCCTGCGACCTTACTGTATTGGCTTATTGTTTCTAGTAGTTTTTTGTGGATTCTTTGGGGTTTTCGATGTATAGGATCATGTCATCTGCAAAGAGTGATACCTTTACATCTTCTTTTCTGATATGGATGCCTTTTATTTCTTTGACCTGTCTGATTGCTATGGCTAGAACCTCTAGTACCACATTAAATAAGAGTGGAGAGAGTGGACAACCCTGTCTTGTTCTTGATTTAAGGGGGAAAGCCTTCAGTTTTGTGCCATTTAATATGATGTTAGCTGATGGTTTATCATATATGGCCTTTATCATGTTGAGATATTTTTCTTCTATACCCATTTTGTTGAGAGTCTTAAACATAAAATTGTGTTGTATTTTATCGAAAGCCTTTTCTTCGTCTCTTGATAAGATCATGTGGTTTTTGTTCTTTGTTTTGTTGATATGGTGTATTACGTTAACCGTTTTATGTATGTTGAACCATCCTTGAGATTTTGGGATGAATCCCACTTGATCATGATGTATTATTTTTTATGTTGTTGTATTCGATTTGCTAGTATTTTGTTTAGTATTTTAGCATCTGTATTCATTAGAGATATTGGTCTGTAGTTTTTGTTTTTTGTGCCATCCTTGCCTGGTTTTGGTAAGAGGGTTATATTGGCCTCATAAAATGTGTTTGGTAGTATTGCTTCTTCTTCAATTTTTTGGAAGACTTTCAGTAGAATAGGAACCAAGTCTTCTTTGAATGTTTGATAAAATTCGCTGGTATAGCCGTCTGGGCCTGGACTTTTATTTTTGGGGAGGTTTTTAATATTTTTTTCTATTTCTTCTCTACTAATAGGTCTGTTTAGGCTTTCTGCTTCTTCTTGACTCAGTCTAGGAAGGTTGTATTGTTCTAGGAATTTATCCATTTCTTCTAGGTTGTTGAATTTAGTGGCATAAAGTTTTTCATAGTATTCTACAATAATTCTTTGTATATCTACGGTGTCTGTGGTGATTTCTCCTCTTTCATTTTGGATTTTGTTTATATGAGTTCTTTCTCTTTTTTACTTGGTAAGTCTTGCCAAGGGTTTGTCAATTTTGTTGATCTTTTCAAAGAACCAGCTCCTTGTTCTATTAATTTTTTCTATAGTTTCTCTATAGCTTTTCTATAGGTTCTCTATTTCATTTATTTCTGCTCTGATTTTTATTATCTCCTTTCTACGGCTGGTTTTGGGTTGTCTTTGTTCTTCTTTTTCTAGTTCCTTAAGGTGGGAAGTTAAGTGGTTCACTTGGGCTCTCTCTTGTTTGATCATATATGCCTGAAGTGGTATGAACTTCCCTCTTATCACTGCTTTTGCTGCATCCCATAGATTCTGATATGTCGTATTGTCATTTTCATTAGTCTGTATATATCTTTTGATCTCTGCACTTATTTCTTCTTTGACCCATTCATTTTTTAAAAGTATGTTGTTTAGTTTCCACATTTTTGTGGGATTTTTTTTCTCTTTTTTCTAGTTTCAAGGCTTTATGATCTTAAAATATGCTTGGTACAACTTCGATTTTTCTGAATTTGCTGATGTTGTTTTTGTGGCCCAATATATGGTCAATTCTTGAGAATGATCCATGTATACTGGAGAAAAATGTATACTCAGTCACTTTGGGATGAAATGTCCTGTAGATGTCTATCATATCCAGGTGCTCTAGTGTTTTGTTTAAGGCCACTATATCGTTGTTGATTCTCTGTTTGGATGACCGATCTAGAGCTGTAAGCGGTGTATTGAGGTCTCCAAGTATGATTGTATTTTTGTCAGTTTTTGTTTTAAGGTCAATAAGTAGCTGTCTTATATATTTTGGTGCTCCTTGGTTTGGTGCATATATATTAAGAATTGTTATGTCTTCTTGATTCAGTGTCCCCTTAGCCATTATGAAATGGCCATTTTTGTCTCTGAGTACTTTTGCTGTCTTGAAGTCAGCATTATCAGATATGAGTATTGTTACACCTGCTTTTTTTTGGATGTTATTTGCTTGGAGTATTGTTTTCCAGCCTTTCACTTTGAATTTGTTTTTATCCTTGTTACTTAGATGAGTTTCTTGTAGGCAGCATACAGTTGGATTTTTTTTTATCCATGCTGCTACTCTGTGCCTTTTTATTGGTGAGTTTAATCCGTTTACATTTAGTATAATTATTGACACTTGTGAGTTCCCTATTGCCATTTTATGTATTGCTTTCTGTTAGTTTTGTGTCTTGTTTGATCCTTCTATTTCATCTTTCTATCTTTTGTTTTTATTTGGTTGTATTCCATATATCTTTCCTCTGTTGGTATCTTTTTTAAATCATGTGCTTCTGTGGTGGTTTTTTCAATGGTGGTTACCTTTAAGTAATGTAAAGGGTTCCTTCCCTGTTCATTGTAGTGCACTATTTTGTGAGTACTTTTGCACTCCATTGTCCTTTGCTACTGTTAATCTCCATTCTCTCCTCCCCCTTTCTTTTTTTTGTTGTCACAGTTTAAATTTGGTTTTATTGTGTTCTTCTTGGAGCTTTTACTTGTGGCTTTGTTTTTTTTTTGTTCTTTGTATCTGATTGGAGAACCCCCTTTAGTAATTCCTGGAGTGGGGGTTTTCTGATGATAAATTCCCTCATCTTTTCTGTATCTGTGAATGTTTTTATTTCTCCTTCATATTTGAAGGATAGCTTTGATGGGTATAGTATTCGTGGCTGAAAGTTCCTCTCTTTCAGGACTTTAAATATTGGGGTCCACTCTCTTCTAGCTTGTAGAGTTTCTATTGAGAAATCGGATGATAATCTAATGGGCCTTCCTTTATATGTTGTAGTCTTCTTTTCCCTGGCTGCCTTGAGAATTTTTTCTTTGCTGTTGGTTTGTGCCAATTTCATTATGATATGCCTTGGAGTAGGTTTGTTGGGGTTGAGAAAACTCTGAGTTCTGTTTGCTTCCTGAATTTGAAGCTTTAGTTCTTTCCACAGGCTTGGGAAGTTCTCATCTATTATTTGTTTGAGTATGTTCTCCATTCCATTTTCTCTCTCTTCTGCCTCTGATATACCTATTATTCTTATGTTATTCTTTTTGATGGAGTCAGATAATTCCTGTAGGGCTATCTCATTTTTTTTTAATTTTTGAGTCTCTTTCTTCTCTCTGTTGTGCCTTAAGTTTCTTGTCTTCTATTTCACTAATCCTCTCTTCTATCTGGCCTGTTCTATTAGCTAGGTTTGTTACCTCATTTTTCAGCTCGTGAATTGAGTTTTTCATCTCTGTTTGATTTGTTTTTATAGTTTCAATTTCCTTGGAAATATATTCTTTGTGTTTGTTGTGTTGTTTTCTGAGCTCCCTAAATTGCCTTTCTGTGCTTTCTTGTATATCTCTGAGTATTTTTAGGATTTCTATTTTAAATTCTCTGTCATTTAACTCCAAGGTTTCCAATATATTAAATTTTCTCTCCATAGATTTTTCCTTATCTATCTGTGTTACCTCTCTTTCTTTTGTATCCATGATATTCGATTTTCTCTTCCTTAATAGCATCTGAGGTTGGTTTTGTTGATAGTTTTAATGAGATTTAATAAAGAATAAAAAGTTAAAAAAATAAAAATAAAAAATCAAAGAGTTCCTTTTAAAAATATAATTAAATAAAGAAAAATAAAATAAAATAAAAAATTAAAAAAAAAGGAAAGTATTCTCTCCCTCCTTTTTTCCTCTCCTCTCCTCTACCCTCTTTGTTCAGAAAATCTTGTGTTGAACTGTGAGTTATATTGTACTAAATAGAACAAACAATGCCTGTAATGGAGGGCCTGAATTGGGGAGAAGTAATAAAGGGGCAAAAAAAAACCCCAAAAAACAAACAAACAAAAAAAAACAGAAAAAAAAGGTGGTATGAACCCACAAAAAGCAAATAAGGAAAAAATTTGGGTCAAGAATAAAATGATTTGCTTTTAGGTGTTGGTTGATTAAGAGTTATGATGAGAGGAATAAGAGGGAAACAGGAAAATGGGGGGACAAATTAAAAAATTACTATTGTATTTAGTGGAACAAGGACTAGATAAAATGGAGAGCCAGGGATGGGAGCACTGCTAGTAAGTTAAAAAGGTGAAGTAAAAACCCCCCAAAATCCACAAACATAAGTTTGAGTCCCAGATAAGATAATTTGTTCGTTATTGAGGTTTGAAGGAGAAGAGACGTAAAGGAGAAAGGAAGAAACTAATATACAGGGAGAAAAGAAAGAGAGAGAGAGAAGAAAAAAAGAGGGTACCACAAAAGGAAGAAAAAAGAAAAAGGGGAGAGAGAGGGAGAGAGTTAAGGGTTTTGGAGTGCAACCCTCATAGAGAGAAAGGAAGAGGAAAGAAAAGATAATGGGAGATGTAACACTTATGGGTAGGGTAGTTCAAGGAGAGGAGAGAGTAAGACCGGCAGAGAGTTAATCGGCCAAATTGGAGGAGGAAAAAAAGAAAAAAAAAATCAAGAATGAAGATAAGAGAAAGAAACGAACAAATATAATAAAATGGGATAGGTTATAAAGTCTGTGGATTATTCTTGATTTTGAGAGGTTA
Organism: Saccopteryx leptura; assembly: GCF_036850995.1. NCBI lineage: Eukaryota > Metazoa > Chordata > Mammalia > Chiroptera > Emballonuridae > Saccopteryx > Saccopteryx leptura. The sequence continues at coordinate 136,210,001 of NC_089508.1, read as the reverse complement.
TCTTCTTGCTTTTTCTTTTCTCTCCCTCTTTCTTGTCGGTGACTCTGTACCCAGGTTCTGCCCCTTTGGCACGCTCAGGTAGAGGTTTACAGTTGATAAGTCTCTATGGTGATGTCATGTATTGTGCTTCAGTCCCGTTGGCAGTCGAGGCTCATTAGCATTTATAGGCTCCGACAGTGAGAGAGTCCATGTTCCTGGAGCCTCTCTCCTAGTCTTTCCTTCCTCAATTGGTAGCCTGATAATCCAGCTATGGGGTTGCTGCTGCCTCTGCCTGGATAGTTAGAGGCTCAAAGAGCTGGCCCCTTCCCACTCTCTTCCTACTCAGCACAGGGCTCTGGGTAAGGCTCAGTCAGTCGGAGCTGCTAGCATAATCAGGCACGCTTCCGCCCACTCAAAGACCTCTGGCTCTGCCACTCTGTCTGGTAACACGGGTGGGCACCCTCTCCTGGGGCGCTTGGAGGAAACTCTTGCTCACTATCTGCACGCGCAGACCAGGATATCAGGCTGGAAGTCTCACCCTCTGAGTGAAACCCCTCCCGCAGGGAAAAGTTGCAGCGTTGGAATTGGCTCTCGCTCCCTCCCAGTGCGCGGCTCCCTCAGGGCGCTGGGGCGGCTCGAGATTCCGCTTTTAGCCCACACAAAGGCCCCTGACTCTGCCCATCTGTGGGATAACACGGGCGCGCACTGCCGAGGCACTCGGAGGAATCTCTCGCTCACTATCTTTGCGCAGACCAGGATATCAGTCCGGCCGCCTCACCCTCACGGAAAAGTTCCAGCGTTGGAATTGGCTCTCACTCCCTCCCCGTCCGTGGCTCCCTCAGGGCGCTGGGGCGGCCCGGAAATTCCGCTTTCGGCCCACACAAAGGCCCCTGACTCTGCCTCTCTGTGGGATAACACGAGCGCCCACTCCCGGGGCTTTGGAAGGAATCTCTCACCCACTATCTGCGCACGCCGACCAGGAGATCGGGGAAAATGGCTGCCCCACTTGTCTTTCTTTGTCTGGGTGTGGCACGAGTCTTAGCTTGTATTGCCCGGGTTGCCACAGGATCAGTTTTTCCTTGGCTTGGATCTCCGTGCTACAGCCTGGTTCGGCCATTTGTGCCGCAGCCTGGATCTATTCACCCTCTTTACCTGTCTCAGTTTCTATATTCTCAGTTCCCAGTGAAAGCCGCCCTGTTAAGGTTAGTGAGGAAAGCGGAGCATTTCTTACTCCCTATTTCCTTCAGGGTTTGATTATATATTTAGCCAATTTTTCGCTCGACCATACCTTCGGGTGTATTGCAAAACATCTGGAGGCTCTAAGGATAGATTTTTCTGTTTCTGGTTGAAGATCTTGTTGAGTTTTGGGGGAGATTTATCAGTATCGCTTCCTACCGCACCATTACGCTCACGTCATCCACTGCTCTGATCATTTTTAATATGAAGAAATGGAATCAAAAAGAATTTATTTTTGTTCACAAACTGTTAAGTAGTGGAACCAGGATTTGAGCTCTGACAGTATAATTCTTGAGTTCAAACTCTTCTCTTGAAACATTTTTTTGTGTTCCTATCCTCAAACAATTCCAGGTCTTCACTCTCTTCATTGGATACGTGGATATATTCTTTATTAATCTAGTAAACAAGAAGTATTGTGTTTATTACCTTTGACTTGTTAATTTATGGCTTTAATGCCATGTTTGAATTATTGGCATTACACAGCAACAGCACAGTACAGATGAAACTCCAGAACAGAGGACTTACTATAAAGCTTCCATGTTCGTGATTAATCCAAACCCTTAGAACTCAAGCCAAGAAGTATTACTGAGTCAAAGTTGGAACTAGACATAAAATCTGGAACTGAAAAATACTTTATTAATTAACACAACAATAATTAATACAATTGGATGAGAGAATTTAAGATTTAAGGAATGAGATCTTGCATCAATCTATTAAGTGATTTCCCTGTCTGTGTTTATTCTGAGAGAGAATAGCTCTTACACTGTGCATTCCTTTTCTTCATTGAATCATTTTCTGCTACATATAGTATATTATCCTGGGTGCTTTTTTTAATTATTAAATTTATTGGGGTGAAATTTGTTACTGAGTTTCAACTGTACAATTCTATAATACATTATCTATATATTGCACTGTGTTTTCCAGTCCTACAATTCTATAATACCTATTGTGTGTATTGCACTGTATTTTCGCCGTCCAAAATCAAGTCTCTTTCCATCACCCTGAATTTGGCTTCCTTTACCTTCCTCTACTTTTCCCACCCTGCTTCCACTCTGCTAACCACCATACTCTCATCTGTGTCTATGAATTGTTTGTTGCTTCCTGTTTTATAACCCACAGATGAGTGACATCACATGGTTCTTTTGTGGCTGACTTATTCACTTTTTATAATATTCTCAAGATTCAAATGGCAGTGTTTAATCTTTTCTTATGGCTTAGTTTTCCAATGTGAATATGTGTACTACATCTTCTTTATCCAGTCATCATCTATCAAAGGATACTTTGGTTGTTTCCATGTTTTGACCACTGTGAGTAATGCTGCAATAAACACAGGGGTACATACACATCTTTACTCATAAATAGTTTTCATATGGTAGCTCAAGTCGTAATTTTTGAGGAATCTGTTTTACACAGTGTCTATATCAGTTTACACTCCCACCAGCAGTGAATGAAAGTTCCTTTTTCTCCTCATCCTCTCCAACACTTGTTATTACCTGTCTAGTTAATAATAGCCAATCTAACAGGTGTGAGGTGGTATCTCATTGTGCTATAATTGGAAGTCAGGGAAGGTGATGTGTTGGCTTTGTTCTTTTTCTCTCAGGATTGCTTTGGCTATTTGGGGGTCTTTCATGATTCCCTACAAATCCCATGGGTTTTTTGTTTTGTTTCTTTTAAAAATGCCATTGGGATGTTGATGAGAATTGCTTGAGATCTGTATATTGCTTTAGGTGATATGGCCATTTTAACTGTTGATTCTTCCAATCGATGAACATTTCTTTGCATCTTCTTCAGTTTCTTTCAGTAGTATCTTATAGTTTTCAGTGTACAGGTCCTTTACTTCCTTTATTAAATTTATTTCTAGGTGTTTTTTATTGTTGCAATTACAACTGTAATTTTTGTTTAAATTTCTTTTTGTCTGAGATTTCATTGTTAGCAAATAGGATTTTTGTATATTTTATATCTTATAACTTTACTGTATTTGTTTATTGTTTCTAATTGGTTTTTCTTTGAAGTCTTTATGATTTTCTATATAAAGAACATGTCATCTGCAAAATGTGACAATTTTACTTATTCATTTCCAATTTGGGTGCCTTTTATTTTTTTCTTTTGCCTGATAGCTCTGGCTAGGACTTCCAGTACTGTATTGCATAAGAATGGTGAGAAGGGACATTCTTGTTTTATATATACACAGTAGTACTTTTTCTTCTGATTGTATTTTATCTTCATTCACCTGTGCAAGTTCACCTCTTACCCTTTTCTGTTTTTGATGTCACAAGTTATCCTTTTTTATACTTTAAGTCAATTTTCAAATCACAGTAGCTATTGTTCTCTTAATTTTTTAAGTGATTTTACCTCCTTAAACCTTTATATTATATTCAAGTATATTATACCCTGTTTTGAATGAAGGTTGCATTTCCTGCTTCTGTTTGTCAGTCATCTTACTCAAAGTTTTATATCCTTTTGTCTTTTTGTTTAAGATGGAATTTCCCCCTTCAATGTTTCCTCTAACGCAGGTCTTTTGGTAAATTCCTTCAGCTTCTATATGTCTGAAAAAGCCTTTATTTTATTTCTCCGTATTATTCTTGGCTGGTGATATCTTTCTCAATTTGAATATTTGATTTACTTTCTCCTAGTCCATAGAATTTCTGCTGAAAAATCCCACAATAAACACTGAGGAACAATTTTTTTTTTCATTTTCTGTTGCATGAGGTTCTGGAGCTGTTTCTATATATTTCTGCATCACTGATTCCAAATCTGAAATCTGTTTTTTGGTGCATGCTCTAGTTTTTACACAATTTTAATTTCTTTTTATCACAGTTAATGGCATGCAATGGTTTTTAAATTGGAGTTAAAGGGCAAGGACTCTTGAATTGAACATAACCACAAGGCAATTAATGTTTTACAAACATCACTGTTACATAATTGTTTTTAAATGTAAAAAATTATTATCTGATAAAAAAACATCCTCTTATTTTGTTTTAAGATTGAATCATGGCTTCTTTGAGTAGGCGTAAATGTAAGAATAGTCCTGACACCTTCTGTTATATATGTGGCTGTTACACACTTTAACGTCAAAGGCGCAGTATTTCATCCTTTGTGACACATGCATATATTGCCTATTTTCAAGTTCCCCTTGGCGATCAAGACAAGAATTGGGCTCCTCATATTGTGAGGAAATGCTTCGTGACTGGACAAAAGGAAAACGCAAAGGAATGCCTTTTGGTATTCCCATGGTTTGGTGTGAACCTAAGGACCACAACAGTGACTGTTATTTCTGTCTGATCCATACAAAGGGCATCAGAAAGAAAAAACAGCATATGATCGCACATCCTAATATTCCTTCAGCAATACGACGTATCCCACACTCTGAGACACTCCCGGTTCCAGTTTTCAATGGTTTTATTTCTTCTAAGGACAAAGAAAGTGAATATGGTGATCAAGTGTATTTTGATAAGATGCATGAGGAAATGGTTGTAGAATCTGAAGGGTCTTCTGATGCCAAGCAGTCATTAACCCCTCAGCAGTTTAGCCTACCCGAATTGAATGACTTAGTAAGAATGACATAAAAATTGTCCTCGACTTTCTGAAGTATGAGGAGCATAACTGGATCATTTGTGTGAATCTTAAAATGGTAAATTTCCTGCTAGGACAACAGAGAGGTTTCACAAAGTATCCTTGCTTTCTGAGTTTGTGGGACAGCCGAGCTTAGGAGAAACACTGGACACAGAAGGAGTGGCCAAAACGTGAAGCTCTGGAAGTAGGGATGCAAAATATTGTGAATGAACCTGTAGTTAATTGAGACAAGCTCATTCTTCCCCCACTTCATATCAAAGTTGGCTTAATGAAGCAGTTTGTTCAGGCTTTGAATAGAGAAAGTGAATGCTTTCAGCATATTATTTCTGCTTTTCCTGCCTTGTCTTTCGAGATGATAAAAGCAGGTGTATTTGATGGACCTCAAATTTGAACCCTCATACGTGACAAAGAATTTGCCAGGAAAATAAATAAGGAGGAGAAAGCAGCATGGCAGTGTTTTGTGGCAGTTACAAAGAACTTCCTTGGCAACAAAAAAGCAGAAAACTATGAACTTCTGGTTCAAAGGATGCTGTTGGCTTTCTGCAACATTGGATGTAACATGAGCATTAAGATTTACTTCCTGAACAGTTACCTTGATAAGTTTCCCGAAAATCTTATAGCTGTTAGTGATGAGCAGACTACTGCTGGAGCATCAAATGAAATTGACCTCAACAAGTACACAAATGCAACAGCTACAAACACAAAATTTTGCCTGAATAGAATTTAAATAAGTTTTGCACAAATTTTATGATTAAAATAAGTGTTTTAATATTTTATATTTTGAAATTGTAGACAAATTCTGATGCAATGATATCTTTTAGTGTATTAGTGTATTTACTGCATTATATAATTATTATATTTTCACAAAGATGATGCCCAAGAAGACATTCTACTACATTATGTAAAACTAAATGTTGAAAATTTTACAATAAGATGAAAACCTAAAATCTTTAATTGCAAAAAAACTGTAACTTACAGAGAACAACTAATGTCAGATTTTAGATCAGCACACTCGAATTAGGTAAGAACAAGTGTTTTTGTGGATGCAGCAAAAATTTTGTTCCCCAGTGTATTATTTCCTTTATAGGTTACAGTTGTCTTTTCTCTGGTTGCCTTCACAATTCCTTTTTTTTGTTGTTATTAATTTTTTTTCTTCTTTTTCCAAGTGAGGAGGGAAGATATACAGACTCCCACATGTGCCCCGACTGGGATCTACTCAGCAACCCCCATCTGGGGCTGATGCTTTGCTCATCAGGGGCCATGCTTGTTACCAAGCTATCTTTAGCATCTGATGCAGAGGCTCCACGAAGCCATCCTTAGTGCCCAGGGCCAATGTGCTCAAATAAATCGACCTATGGCTACGGGAGGGAAAGGCCAGGTGGGAGGCAGTGAGAGGGGTGGGGAAGCAGATGGTTGCTTCTCCTGTGTGCCCTGACCAGGAATCAAACCCAGGACATTCACATGCTGGGCTGACACAGCCAACTGGCCAGGGTTGTTATTAATTTTTGACAGTTTTAATACAAATGTGCCTTGGAGAAGCCCTTTCTGGATTTTGATAATTAGGTGTTCTGTTATCCAGTTCTTTCATAGGTTTGGAAAGCCTCATAGATTATTTGTTTGAGTACACTTTTTATTCCTCTCTCTCTCTCTCTCTCTCTCTCCCTCTCTCTCTTTCTTCTTCTTCTTCTTCTTCTTCTTCTTCTTCTTCTTCTTCTTCTTCTTCTTCTTCTTCTTCTTCTGGTATACCTATTATTCTTATATTGCTCTTTCAGATGAAATCATAGATATCGTAGAGTACTTTCACTTTCTTACTCTCAAGTCTCTTCTATCGGAGTCACTTCTAGATTTCTATCTTCAGTATCACTAATTCTTTCCTCTACCTAGTTAGCTCAATTTCCCTGGCTTGCTAAGTTTATTTTTCTTTTTCTTTTTCTGTGACAGAGACAGAGAGAGGGACAGACAGACAGGAAGGGAGAGAGATGAGAAACATCAGTTCATCACTGCGGCACCTTAGATGTTCATTGATTGCTTTCTCATATGTGCCTTGACTGAAGGGTTAGGGGGAGCACAATAGACCAAGCAACCCATTGCTCAAGCCAGGGACCTTGGGCTCAACTGGTGAGCCTTGCTGAAACCAGATGAGCCCGCACTCAAGCTGGAAACCTCAGGGTTTTGAACCTGGGTCTTCCGTGTCCCAGTCCAACGTTCTATCCAATGCTCCACCACCTGGTCAAGCACTGGTTTATTTTTCATCTCATTTATTAAGTTATTCAGCTCCAGAATTTCTGTTTGGTTCTTTTTTTATAGTTTCAAATCTCTTTGGTTAAGTACTCCTTTTGTTCATTTTCTGGAGCTTTTTTATTTCCTTTTGAGGTACCTTGTTACCTTGGTTATTCATTGCATTTGATGGATTGTTTCTCTGCCTAGGCATTTGTGGGAATGACATCTGCATTTAAAATATATATATTTGATACTTCACTGTTTAGTGGGTTGATAAGTAGACATCTTTCTTTTGTTTTCCAGTAGGTGTTGCTGAAGCATAAGCTGTAGGTGCAGAGCTGCCTCCCCTTCCCCTTTTGGAGCTCACAGTAGCCCCAGCAAACACTGTATCAGGGAAAGTGTCAGTGACAGCACTCTCTCTACATAGCATCAAGGACTGGAAGGGCAGTACTGCAACTTATCCCAGTGACAGGGGCTTATGGGATCTCTGTGTCATGGTATTGTCTTCGATGTGAGATATAACCTGTATTTTCTAGGGAGATGGGCATCCCTTAATTTTAGCACCACCCACATGGGGGATTGTATTAGGCAATGTGTCTCTGGGTCTGTGAGATCCCAGCACTGCCTTAGATGCTCCTAGCAGTTTTGTACTATCTGAGCTATTCCGGGTGCATCCACCAGGCTTTGCTGCAATGGGTGGGGTTGGGTGGGTGAGAGGAGGTCTGTTCTTGGGTTAGTAGCCTTGCTCTCTTCCCAGTAATGGTGGCTGCCACCCTCAGCTGCCATATCTCTGCCTGTCACTGGGTTAAGCCCCAGTATGCTCCTGCATTTAAAGAAATGCATCTGACCCTCCAGTCCTCTGCTACAGAATCTACTGCTGTCACTGTGAGCTTTGGGAGAGTGAGGGGAGGCAGCTATGCATCTGTGTCTGTTTTCTACCTGGTAACAGTGACTGCTAGACTAGAGCTGCCACACTTTTAGGTTCCTTCTCTGCCCCGTCACTGGCTTTAGGTATAGTGTGTGCTGGTCTCTCAGGAGGAATATTGATTCTGCCCTTCTGTTCCTTAGGACTGCAGAGTGTGTGTGCTGTAACCCAACACTTCCCTTGCTACTGAATCTTTTGGTGCTAGTGAGCTCTGGGCTGCATCTTTGATACCCATGTCTGGCCTTCCTCCTTCCATCCTCCCTTCCTCTCCTGAAATACACCTACCTCCAGATATTTCAATGCATGGGTCTTTCAGATGTGATATAACTGTCCAACTTGTAACTTCAAGGGGAGAGACCTGGGGAGGTCTTCATGCCCCCATGCTTTTGATGTCACTTCTATTTTTCTTTATATTCAAACCATAAGAAACTTATTTTTTTTTTAAGTGAGAGGAGGGGAGATAGGGAGACAGGCTCCCACATGTGCTCCGACCGGGATCTGCCCGGCAACCCCCATCTGCAGCCAGTGCTTGAATTGGCCAAGCTATCCTCAGCACCTGGGGCAATGCTCGAACCAATCAAGCCACTGACTGTGAGAGAAAAAGGAGAGAAGAAGAGGAGGAGATTATGGTTGCTTCTAATGTGTGCTCTGATAGGCTACCGCACCAGATATGTTTGCATGCCAGGCCAACACTCTATCCACTGAGCCAGCCAGCCTGAGCCTCTTTATATTTTAAACCTACTTTTACACACATCAAAAAGACTTCTTTAAAGGTTGTAATTGTCTTATTAAAGTTGTATAGACATGTATACAAATTCATTAAAATACCCTCAAATTTATAACAAAACAGAAGTTTTATATTTAATAATCAATGTTCATTTATTTACAAAGTTATACTATCTACCAATTATATATACTTCATATAGGAATTTGAGTTCCACTGTGATAAATCAGGGAAAGCCAACTTGTAATATGTTTATCATTTTGTTTTTTTTAAGATAGATTGAAAGGAAAAGTGAATTCCTTTTTATTAGTATCTTAGTATTTGAAGATGGGGGAATAGAGTACCATTTTACATAAAATGACTGCTTTGTAGATTGTAAGTCAATGGAACTGAGTTCTAGTCCCAATTTTTCTACTAACTTAACTCCCTGCTGTTTGCCCTCAGTTTTCCTACTAATATGAGGTTGAACTAGATGGTGTATGACCTCACATGCAGCATGAGTACTTTCAGAAAATTCACATATAAGCATCACTGATTTCAGTAATTCTTTGTTCAGTATTTTGACTCTTGTTAAAATGTTTTTTATTGGTTTTTTGTTTTGTATTGTTTTTAATAGAGTAACATAGACGTTTGTCCTGAATGTGGTCACCTGAAACAGAAACATGTCCTTTGTGGCTATTGTTATGAAAAGGTGTGTAAAGAGACTGCAGAAATCAGAAGACAGATAGGAAAACAAGAAGGAGGCCCTTTTAAGGCTCCTACCACTGAGACCACAGTGCTGTACACAGGAGAGACACCATCTGAACAAGACCAGGAGGACAAGAGGATCATCGAACGAGACAGGAAGCGACCATCCTGGTTCACCCGGAATTGACACCCAGTATGTTTCAAGATGTTAACATAACACATTTCTCCAGGAGAAGAGGAAAACTCTTTGTTTTTAATGTTTTGTGCCTGTTTCAAAATCATTAATAAAGCTTAAAACAGCCTTTATAAGCAGTTAGTTTTGTGTGGATGACTTTAAGACTATATCAGGAATAAAGCCTGAAAATGTTTATGAAGAGGCTCAGTGGATTTATGTCTGTTTCTATAACAGGTTTTAAGTAAACATTAAAATTCATACCAGGTGTTATGTGTTTGGTTTTTTTGTTTGTTTGTTTGGCAGTGGTTTTTCGTACACTTGAAAACTTACACAAATACTTTTGTTTAAGTATCACCTGGAAGTAGGTTATTTTCATTCTGGATATTGTTTTTTACAATGGTCATTCTGGCAGTAAAGAAAGCTTTGTTCTATTTGGGGTTTTTTTGTTTTCTTTTTGAAAATTAAAATTGCCTTTGGTAGACTTTATATGGAATGTATTGTGTTAAATAGATAAAAATTAAACCAGAAGGACATTTAGAATTTATTAACTAGCTCATAAGATTTGGAATTTACTGTTGTGGGAGAGAGACATTTAAATGGAGATATCAGTCATATGTAAGGTCAAATAATTTTTGACAAAGGAGCCAAAAACAAACAAATTAGCTTAATATAGTCCCATTCATTTATTGTTTCCTTTACTTCCTTTGCTTTTGGGGTCAAATTCATAAAATGTTCTCTATGGCCAAGTTCTGTAAGTTTAGTACCTATTTTTTCTTCTATATAGTTTATTATTTCAGAAGCCTGTTCAATAAATGGTGCTGGGGGCCCTGGCCGGTTGGCTCAGCAGTAGAGCATCAGCCTGGCATGTAGAAATCCCAGGTTCAATTCCTAGCCAGGGCACACAGGAGAAGCACCCATCTACTTCTCCACTATTCCCCTTCTCCTTCCTCTCCTTCTCTTCCCCTCCCACAGCCAAGACTCCATTGGAGCAAAGTTGGCCCAGGCACCGAGTATGGCTCCATGGCCTCTGCCTCAGGCGCTAGAATGGCTCCAGCTGCAATAGAGCAATGCCCCAGATGGGCTGAGCATCACCCCCTGGTAGGCATGTTGGGTGGATCCTGTTGGGCGCATGAAGGAGTCTGTCTGTCTGCTTCTCCACTTCTAACTTCAGAAAAATACAAAAAGAAAAAAAAATGGTGCTGGGAAAATCAGAAAGCTACATGCAAAAGAATGAACTTTGACTACAGTTTGTCCCCATGCACAAAACTTAATTCAAAACGGATCAAAGACCTAAATATAAGATCTGAACCAATAAACTAGAAGAAAAAATAGGTACCAAACTTACGGATCTTGGCCGTAGAGAACATTTTATGGATTTGACCCCAAAGGCAAGGGAAGTAAAGGAAAAGATGAATGGGACTACATTAAACTAAAAACCTTCTGCACAACAGAACAGAAAGGCAGCCAACCAAATGGGAGTTGAGGTTCATAAACAACAGCTCTAACAAGGGGTTATTAGTACAGGGGGACCTCGGGTTATGACAGTTTTGACATAATGATGTTTCCAGTTTATGAAGCTCACTCCCATTAAAATCAAATTGAGACATGAGTGTTTTGGCTTATGCCGTTAGCATCATACTTACATACTACGTCGTATTTACAGACTAGCCTGGAACAATTCTTTAATAAGGTAGAGAGGCCTGCAACAGATCCTGTTCCCTTCACATCAGCTGCTTCTCGAGATGAAACACCTGTAGTAAAGGTAGAATCATCTCCAGCATCTCCTGCATGTTCCTTAGGCAATCCTGATTCACCTGACCCTGTATCTCCAGCACATTCTTCAGGTTCTTCCTCTCCAGTTTTCTTCTCCCAGTAGATAATTCCCACCTAGCAATGCCCTTTCCAATGTGCAAGTCAACCACAGGAAGAAAGGTAAGAGATTTTAGATTTTTTTTTACACTCATTTCTTGTCATTTTTTTTTTACTACAGTATAGTGTACAGTACAGTATATTTATGTCATTTTCCTTTTTTTGTGGCTTAGTTGTGTTTTTATGTTCCAGATTATGATTTTACAACTGTGTTAGTATAAGTAAGTGACTTAGGTTAGGGTGTGTTTTGACTTACACCAAAAATTTGGGTTACGTCACTGTTGTAGGAATGGAACTGTCATAACCTGTTGACCCCCTGTCTCTAAAATATATAAAGAACTAACTCATCAAGCTCAACAAAGAATCCAGTTAAAAAATAGGGAGAGAATTGAGGATGATGTCAGAATGATGGTGGCATGAGAGATACCTCTGATCTCTCCCCTTGAATAGCTTTAATGCAGCGAAGCAATCCAAGTTGGGCTCGCAGGCTTGCCTGAAAAATCCAGGCACCAAATTGACCAAAGGTGAGAAAAGTGTGTGTGTGTGGGGGGGGGGGTGCAATATAAGACATTCACGGTATGTTTTGGAGAGGAGAATGGCTCAGATTGAGTCTTGTCTTCAGGGGCTCTGGAGAAGGCAGAAGTCCAGAGTGACTGGGTCTCCTGCCTGGAGGAGCGATGAGATTGAGGGGCAGAGGGGGAGATAGTAACCAAAGGAGTGGCAGAATGAGAGGTCATGGCCAGTTTCCTGTGGTCTTCTGGCAGCCGGCACTTAGCACAGAGACAGAGAAAGCCAAAGTGCAACCCCCCCAGCTTCCTAGAACCTCCCTCCCTCACCTCGTAGCTTTGGAGATTGGCAGAGACAGACCACACAGTTAACTCTTCAGAGCCACTCTCTCCCCTGAAGAACAGTGGTGCTCTGTGTCTGGTCCTCTGGTCTGTTGAGACATGGGGAGGAGCACATGGAGGCCTCAGATTATCATTGCTAAAGCTGTAAAGTCCTCAACACACCCCACTCACCAACAGGACTGCAGCCCCACCTCCATAATTGTGACATCAACATCTGAGCAGAAGTGAGCTCAGGAATTTCACAGAGTGAAAACTTGTGATACAGTGCCACTGACTGGAAGAAAACAGAAAAACCATCCAAAACATCTTTTTTTTCTTCCTTTGAATTTCATTTTATTTAATTTTTTTACTCTAATACTTATTTTTTGTGGGTGATTAGTTTTTTTATTGTTTTTTGGTTTTTGCTCTTTTTTGTGGTTTTTCTTTTTTACTGTCAGTATTCTTAAATTTTTTATATTTTTCACATTTATGTTTCTTTTTTGTTGTTGATTTTTGTTAGGGTTAACAATTCCATTCTCAAATGCCATAAAAAAAATAAATAACATGGCTACAAAAGGAAGAGACATATTTCAGAAAGAAAATGAAAAATCTCCAGAGTATAAAGATCTGCAGTAGCAAAGAAAGATAAAAGGCAGAAACACTCATAAGACAAAGAACTGTATATATAAGTAAATAATTCTCTTAATAACTTAATGGTAACCACCCATGAGAAAACCAATACTGAAACACAGAACTTATAAAAATAAGAAACGGGAAAGAATTATGGAATATCACCAAATAAAAACACTGACAGAAATACAAAAGAGAAGAAACAAGTCACAGAGCTACCAGAAAACAAAATATAATATGGCTATAAAAAATTCTAAAGTGTCAATAATTACCTAAATGTAAATGGACTGAACTCACCAATAAAGAGCAGATTGGATTAAAAAGCAAAACATAATCATGTGCTGCCCTCAAGAGACATCTCTAAGCTTCAAGGACAAAAGTAGTCTGAAAGTAAAAGGTTGGAGAATGATTCTCCAAGCAAATAATCCCAAAGAAAAGCAGGTGTAGTCATACTAATATCTGACAATACTGACTTCAAGGCAACAAAGGTAACAAGAGACAAAGATGGACACTGTATCAAGAAAACATAACACTTCTTAATATTTATGCACCGAATCAGGGAGCATCATAATATATAAGATATTCACTGACCTAAAAATAGAAACAAAAAAAAAACATAGTCAAACTTGGAGATCTCACATGATTGATGGCTTTAAATTGATCATGTATATAAAATCAATAAAGAAATAGTGGCCTAAAACAACACACTAGACCAAATGAACATAATAGACATTTACAGGACATTTCATCCCAGAATACCAGATTATATATTCTTTTCCAGTGTGTAAGGAACATTCTCAAAGATAGAATATAGGTTGGGCCACAAAACTAATATTAACAAATTCAGGAAGACTGAAATTTCTAGCCATAAGGCTTTGAAATTAGAATGCAAATACAAAAAAGAAGTTTAAAAATGACTACAAATGTGGAAATTAAACAACATATTTCTAAAAAATTACTGTATCAGTTAAGAAATAAAACCAGAGATCAAAAGATATATATAGGCAAACAAGAATGACAACATGACATACCAAAATTTCTAGGATGAAGCAAAAGCAGTAATAAGAGGGAAGTTTATGTCATTACAAGCTTATATCAGGAAACAAGAGAGATCCAAAGTAAACAACTTAAAACCACATCTTAAAGAACTAAAAAAAGAAGAACAAAGGCAACACAAAGTCAGAAGAAAGGAAATAGTAAAAATTAGAGCAGAACTAAATGAAATAAAGAACAAACAACTATAGAAAAAAATAATACAACAAAGATCAGTTTTTTGAAAAGATTGATAAAATGATAAACTCCTGGCTAGACTCACTAAGGGAAAAAGGGAAATGACTCATATGAACAAAATCTGAAATTTGAGAGGAGAAATTACCACAGACATCATAGATATTCAAAGGATCATATTAAATTACAATGAAAGATTATATGCCACCGAATTTAACAATCTAGAAGAAATGGTAAGTTTCTAGAACTACACAATCTTCCTAGACTGGGTCACGAAGAACTGGGAAACCTGTTCAAGGCCCATACAAAAAGTGAGTTGATGCCTCCCACTCATTCACCACCTTTCTCTGTCTCTCCTCTTTCTAAAATCAATATATAAAATATTTTTTAAAATAATAAATAGAAAACCTAAATAGACTCACAAGCAGAGAGGAAATAGAAACAACAATCACAAACCTCCTCAAAAATAAAAGCCCAGGACGAGATGGCTATGCTAGTGAATTCTACCAAACATTCAAGAAGATTTGGTACCTGTCTTTCTCAGAGTCTTTCAAAAAATAGAAGAAGAATTACTTCCTAACATATTTTATGAGGCCAACATAACCTTGATACCAAAACCTGTCAAGTACAACATAAAAAAAGAAAAGTATGGACCAATATCTCTAAGGAATACAGATGCAAAAATCCTAAACAAAATACTAGCAAATTGAATACAATAACACATTTAAAAAATAATACATTGCCCTGGCCAGATAGCTTGGTTGGTTAGTGCATCATCCTGAAGTGCAGAGGTTGCTGGTTTGATCCTCCCTTGGTCAGGGCATATACAGGAACAGATTGATTATCCTCTCTCTCTCTCTCTCTCTCTCTCTCTCTCTCTCTCTCTCTCTTTCTCTCCCCCCTTCCTCTGTCTCTAAAATCAATAAAATAAACATTAAAAAAATAAAAAAGATAATACATCATGATCAAGTGGGATTTATTACAGGAACAGAAGATTGTTCAACATATATAAATTGGTCAATGTAATACACATTAACAAAGAACAAAATAAATATGATCCTAACACTAGATACAAAAAAGGTATTCGATAAAATAATAATATGGGAATAAAAGGAAATTCCCTCAACATAATAAAGGCCATATATGACAAACCATCAGCTAATACCATACAAAACAGTGAAAAAATGAAGGCTTTTCCTCTAAAATCAGGAATGAGACAAGGATGTCCACTCTCTCCACTCTTATTCAACATAGTTCTGGAAGTTTTAGCCAGAGCAATCAGGCAAGGAAAAGAAATAAAAGGCATCCATTGCAGGAATGAATAAGTAAAGGTATCACTTTTTGTAGATGACATGATCTTGTATATAGAAAACCCCAAAGACTCCACCAAAAAACTAATTAGAAATAATAAATTGATACAGTAAAGTCACAGGATACAAAGTCAATATACAAAACTCTATTGCTTTCATATTTGCCTACAATGAAATTTCAGAAAATGAATTGAAAACAACAATTCTTTTTACAACTGCAACAAGAACAAAATACCTAGGAATAAACAACACAGGCTGCAAAGGACCTATATACTGATAACTACAAAACATTATTGAAGAAATTGAAAAAGACACAATGAAATGGAAATATATTCCATGTTTATGCATTGGAAGAATCAACATAGTTAAAATGGCCATATTACTCAAAGCAATATACAAATTTAATGCAATCTTCATAAAAATCCCAATGTCATTTTTTAAAGAAATAGAACACACACTAGCTGGCTGGCTTACTAAATAGAGCATCCGCATGGTATATGGACGACCTGGGTATGAATCCAGGTCAGGACACACAAGAGAAGCAACCATCTGCTTCTCTCCCCTCCCACTCTCCCCTTTCTCTCCCTTTGCACCTCTTACAGCCATTGATTGGCTAAACTGGTTTCAGCATCAACCCAGGCATCTGAGAATAGCTAGGTTTATCCAAACACAGTAGCCTCAGGTGATGAAAATTGCTTAGTTGATTCAAGCATGGGCCCCAGACGGGGGTTGGTGGGTGGATCCCGGTCAGAGGCATGCAGGAGTCTGTCTCACTATTGCCCCAACTCTCGCTGAAGAAAAAAAAAAAAGGAAGGAAGGAAGGAAGGAAGGAAGGAAGGAAGGAAGGAAGGAAGGAAGGAAGGAAGGAAGGAAGGAAGGAAGGAAGGAAGGAAGGAAGGAAGGAAGGAAGAAGGAAGGAAGAAGGGAGGGAGGGAGGGAGGGAGGGAGGGAGGAAGGAAGGAAGGAAGGAAACAAATTTCACCAGGATTGTATGGAAGAATAAAATAACCTTGAATAGCCAAAGCAATCCTGAGAAAAAAAGATAAAGCCGGAGGTATGACATTACCTGACTTTAAATTATACTACAGAAGTACAATAATCGAAACAGCATTGTATTAGCACAAAAACAGACATCAGACCAACGGAACAGAATCAAGAGCCCAGAAATAAAACCACATATATATGGACAAATAATCTTCAACAAAGGAGCCAAAAACACACAATGGGGAAAAGAAATCTTCAATAAATGATGCTGGAAAAATAGGAAAGCCAATTTGCAAAAGAATAAAACTTGACTACTGTTTGTCCCTATACACAAAAATGAAAATTAGTTCAAAATGGAACAAAGACTTAAATATAAGATCTAAAACAAGAAATTGCATAGAAAAAAACATAGAAAACTAAACTTATGGGCCTGGTCATAGAAAATAATTTATGAATTTGACCCCAAAGGCTACAGAAGTAAGAGCAACAATAAATGAATGGGACTACCCTGACCAGGTGGTGGCACAGTGCATAGAGCATCAGACTGGGACACAGAGAACCCAGGTTTGAAACCCCGAGCCAGCTTGAGCACAGGCTCAACCCACTTGAGCACAGACTCACCAGCTGGAGCGCAGGGTCTCTGGCTTGAGCATGGGATCATAGACATGACCCCATGGTCGCTGGCTCTAGTCCAAAGGTCACTGGCTTGAAGTCCAAGGTTGCTGACTTGAGCCCAACATCACTGGCTTGAGCAAGGGGTCACTCACTCTGCTGTAGCCTCCCAGCCAAGGCACATATGAGAAAGCGATCAATGAACAACTAAGGAGTTGCAACAAAGAATTGATGCTTCTCATTTCTCTCCTTTCCTATCTGTCTGTCCCTGTCTGTCCATCTCTCTGTCACAAGGAAAAAAATATGAATGGGACTCTATCAAACTAAGCTTCTGCACAGCAAAAGAAACCAACAACAACAGAAAAAGGCAGCCTACCAAATGGGAGATAATATTTATAAACATCAGCTCCAATATGGGGTTAATATCCAAAGTATATAAAGAACTCACACAACTCAGCATCAAATAAGCAAACAATCCAATTTAAAAAATGGGAAACAGGCTCTGGCCAGTTGGCTCAGTGGTAGAGCGTCGGCCTGGTGTGTAGGAGTCCCGGGTTCGATTCCCGGCCAGGGCACACAGGAGAAGCGCCCATCTGCCTCTCCACCCCTCCCCTTCTCCTTCCTCTCTGTCTCTCTCTTCCCCTCCCACAGCCAAGGCTCCATTGGAGCAAAGTTGGCCCAGGCGCTGAGGATGGCTCTATGGCCTCTGCCTCAGGTGCTAGAGTGGCTCTGGTTGCAACAGAGCGACACCCCAGATGGGCAGAGCATCACCTCCTGGTGGGCATGCCGGGTGGATCCCAGTCGGGCGCGTGCGGGAGTCTGTCTGACTGCCTCCCTGTTTCCAACTTCAGAAAAATACAAAACAAAACAAAAAAATAATAATAATAAAAAATGGGAAACAGACCTGAACTTTTCCCAAAAAGACATACAAATGGCTAACAGATATAT
The DNA here is from genome assembly GCF_036850995.1 of Saccopteryx leptura. NCBI lineage: Eukaryota > Metazoa > Chordata > Mammalia > Chiroptera > Emballonuridae > Saccopteryx > Saccopteryx leptura. The sequence continues at coordinate 136,192,075 of NC_089508.1, read as the reverse complement.
GAAAAAAATATGCTTATAATATGCTTATAATTTATGCATAAATGCAAATCAAAACTGCAATGAGATATCACCTTATACCTGTTAGATTGGCTGTTATCAACAAGACAGGTAATAACAAGTGTTGCAGAGGTGTAGAGAAAAACGAACCCTCACTCACTGCTGGTGGGAATGTAAACCAATACAGCCATTATAGAAGAAAGTATGATGGTTCCTCAAAAAATTAAAAATAGAACTACCAGATGACCCAGCAATCCTTCTACTGAGTATCTACCCCAAAACTCGAAAACATTGGTACATAAAGACACATGCACCCCCATGTTCATTGCAGCATTATTCACAGTAGTCAAGACATAGAAACAACCAAAGTGTCCTTTAGTAGAGGATTGGATAAAGAAGATGTGGTGTCGGAAGCTGATCAACAACTGCTGGTTGACACAGTCACAGCAAAGAAAATCAACAATTGCTGGTTGACACAGTCACGGCAAAAGAAGAGGCACAATGATACTTCCCTCTTTAACTTCTTGAATTAATTTGGTTTTTTATCCCCCCCCCTTTTTCTATGGGGTGTGTGTGTGCTATCATTTATGGCACAGGGAGAATAGCATTGTACTTTCCCTGCAGATTTGCAGTAATTTCTCTGGAAGTGAGACAGAGGGTGTGAATTCCACAGAAAAGCTATAAACACCTTTGCCTAGGCCCATAGACCTAGGAGGCTGGCTATGATATCCCCCGAAAGGGGCTAGATCTATAGAAAAACTCCCTCCTGAAATCCTATTAGAAAAATATAGATTGTAACATGTAAATGGGTAGGATTCAGAGACTAACACAAAAGCACCTTTCAGTCTTTACCCAATCCATTACTTAGCCCCCCCTAGTTCATTACTCATTATAAAAGATAGAAAAACTTTCCATTACTCTCACATAGCCTTTCACATACCTAGCCTTCAGGTGTTGGAACATTCTGGAAGTAATAGTTGGGATTACTAATAGATGAAAAATAGTAGACAAACAAAGTTTTTACTAGACAATAAGTTGCTAAGTAAGATAGAATCAACAGGGTCTTTTTAGAAGCTTGCACCAATATTGTTGTTACTGCTGCTCAAGTTATTGTATAACTGTGCTTAATAGCTTATCACCGGATTCATAGTTTAAAGAAATATACTAACCTTTTCCTGGAATATTTACCCAAATTAAAGCAAAAAACAACTGTTAATCAATGTATTCCGCATACCATGTGATTGTAATTTCAATGTATTCCACATACCATGTAATTATAACTTAGTGTATAAAAATAAAGCTATATTAGCCAATAACAGAGATACCTGACAGATGAGCTAAAAAAGACGGCCAACGCCGTCTCTTCCTGTGGGACCCCTGGATTCCCCCCGGGGCGAGACCCCAGCAAGGTGGTACATATATAAACTGGAATACTACTCAGCCATAAGAAAGAACATACCGCCATTTACGACAACACGGATGGACCTTGAGAACATTATACTTACTGAGAGAAATAAATAAATCTGAAAAAGCTAAGAACCATATGATTTCACACATCACTGGGATATAAAAACGAGATTCATGGACATAGATAAAAGTGAAATGGTTACCATAAGCAGAGGGCTATGGGAGAAGGGAGTAAAGAGGGACAAATATACAGTGATGGAAAATGATTCGACTTTGGGTGATGAGCACACAATTACAACAGTTCAAATGCTATACAGATGTTTACCTGAAATCCATGTGTTCTTTTTGGCCAATGTTACTCTATTAGATTTAATTTCTTTATAAAAAAGGAGATGTGAGTGAATTCAATAGTACACCAAAAATTTGCTAAGGATGTTGCCTTAACATTTTCCTTTTAGTGTGACGATTTTATGCTTTATCATTTTTATCTCCTTGTAACAATGGCCTTTTTAACTTAAAGCAAATCATTTAATAATTTCTCTCTGCCTCATCTATGTTTACCCTCAGTTTAATGTTTGCTATTTTGGTTCTTGCTTCATTCAAAAATAAATAAAAATAGATAGCTTATTAAAACACAGAGCTAAGTAAGTAAGGGATTATGGTTAAATGGAAAATCAGTAGACAAGATAAAACCCAGGAATATATTTAGAACAGAATGCATGCCACATAGCCTGAATAAGTATTAGAATTAGGCAGCAACTTCAACACTGAACTTTCTTTTCCTTGGGAAAGAACTTACATGGCTACATCTCTACAAGGTAAGACAAAATCCAGAGTGCACCACTATCTTGGTACTAAGGCCAGATAGACATTTCTCCAAGGAGACTTTATAATGAGGATTCTCTAAAGGAGTAATCCATGTTATTCCTAGAAGTAAAATGACCAGTTTCATGAGGATTAGCAAGACCAATAATATGTTGAAATGTGATTCAGTAAAAATAAATCCTTAAAACTATCTGAGTATTGGGATCTCAGTAAATAGTTCTTTGAAGACTTGGCTTTATCTGAGCATAGAATTGAGTTTCTAGAGGAATTAGTTATCTGAATACTCTTATTAAGGGCACTTCTCTGAAGATAATTATTTCTTAGTCTCGGACAAAACTTAAAAATGCTGTGTGGCCTGACCAGGCGGTGGCGCAGTGTATAGAGTGTTGGACTGGGATGCGGAAGGACCTAGGTTTGAGACCCCGAGTTCGCCAGCTTGAGCGTGGGCTCATCTGGCTTGAGCAAAAAGCTCACCAGCTTGGACCCAAGGTCGCTGGCTTGAGCAAGAGATTACTTAGTCTGCTGAAGGCCCACGGTCAAGGCACATATGAGAAAGCAAGCAATGAACAACTAAGGTGCCTCAATGAAAAACTGATGATTGATGCTTGTCATCTCTCTCCATTCCTGTCTGTCTGTCCCTGTCTATCCCTCTCTCTGACTATCTCTGTGTCTCTAAAAAAAATGCTGTGTGATGCTTAAGGGAGGTATACTGTATAGTTGAGGTAGAAATGATTCAAGAAAGCTCATGGCTAACCAGGTATGTATCTGAATCTATTCCACTGCCTAATCAGCATCTTATTTGACAGTCTAACCAGATTGCAAAGTGTACTACATTTGTCACCTTGTGGACAGGATCACTTTTTTGTTTGCTATTCATGGAAAGATAAATGCTATAAAATGCATTCCCAAATTAGTAAAGCCAGATGCTTAGTTCATGTCAGTAAACCATATTATAAAGGAGAATACTTAGTACCCTTAGCATTTCTTTTGAAGAGGTTGTCCCCTCAAAGTTATCTCTATAATATACTTTATCATTTCCTACCTCCACTTTTTACTATCAGGAAAAAAAACATCAAGTGTGAATTAAGTCATTTATGCAACTGATTCATAACACATTCTGAACCTCAAAAATGAACTTAACTTCTACAACATTAAGATGTTGAGACATTCACTAGGCACTTTTGGAGAGAAGGATTTCTATCTTTCCTTTACCCAGTTCCTGGCAAATCACCAAGTTCTGAAAAGCTGAAATGTCTGCATATTCTATATTCCTGCCCGTGTCCCTATCCTGACCCTAATCATCTCTCTTCTGAGCTGTTAGTGTACTTTGCAATTATTTCCAGTCTCATATTTCCCATTTTCTTTAATAGTTTTATATTACAAAAGTAACACATAGTTACTAAATCAATACAAAGTGTATCAGCAAAAAGTTAAGAATCATTTCTTTACCACCACACCTACCACACTCCATGGTGTATATGCTTCTAAATGCCACACTACTCACCATTGTTTCTATCATATCACTCCCCTTATCAAAACTAAGTTCCCATTTAAACTCTTCCTTGTATCCTCATGATCTGTTTAAGTCTTAATGCTCATATTCTACCACAGTATATGCACACCCCACCTTCAAGATGCTGAAATCATAACCAAATGTAGCAGAGTTTGTTGAGCACCTCAGGTGCATCACTCCTCTTCCACTGTCTTCACTTGACTACACTGTTTTTCCCTACCTCACTGAGTCTCAGACTAGCTTACTGTGTTTCTTTCTCTTCCCCCAACCTCTTAACTTTAAAATGCCTAAGTCGGCCCTGGCTGATTGGCTCAGTGGTAGAATGTCAGCTCAGTGTGTGAAAGTCCTGGGTTTGATTCCTGGTCAGGGCAAACAGGAGGAGCACCCATCTGCTTCTCCACCCTTCCGCCTCTCCTTCCTCTCTATCTCTCTTTTCCCCTCCTGCAGCCAAAGCAGTGGGGGCACTGAGTATGGCTCCATGGCCTCCACCTCAGGTGTTAGAATGGCTCTGGCCACAATGCAGCAATGCCGCAGATGGGCAGAGCATCGTCTCCTGGTGGGCATGCTGGGTGGATCCCAGTCGGCACATGTGGGAGCCTGACTGCCTCCCTGCTTCTAACTTCAGAAAAATAGAAAAAAAATACTAAAAAAAGTGCCTAAATCTCCATCCTTGGTGATCCTTTCTAGTCTTAGGGCTTCAACTAGTAGCTACAGGTTGAGGCCTTCCAATTTGGTATTTCTGTCATGGGACTCTCCCCTGAACTCCAGAGACATACTCAACTGCCTATGTGGTATTTCCAGTCAAATATCTAACAGATAACTCATTAAACTCATTATCTCCAACGAAGAATGTCTTCTCTCCCAGTCCTACTATTTCCCACTCCCCGGTCTTCTCCATTTCAGTTGATGGAAATTCCATTCTCATTGCTCAGTCCTAAAATCTACTTTGAACAAACCCACAAATCCCACTGGTTCTGCACTTAAAGCATACTCAGAATCTGAGCCCTCATCACCACTTGCACAAGTGCCACCCCAGCAGAGCCCCATCATCTTGTCTAGACTATCAAAATACTTCACTAACTGGTCTACCTGCTGCTGACATAGTCCCTTAGAGCTTATTCCCAGGGCAGTAGCCAGAATTCTTTTAAAGCAGGTCGTCGTGTCTCTCCTGTCTTCAAATTCTTTTTCCAAAACACTAACTAAAATAAAATATGCAGATATACATTTGCAGCTTTTTGCTTTATACAATATATATTTCTTGTGCCCAAGTTTTTCTTATTTAATTATTTACTTACTTATTTATTTAGTGAAAGGAAGGGAGGAAGAGACAGATTTCTTTTTTTTTTCTTTTTTTGTGACAGAGAGAGGAACAGATGGGGACAGACAGACAGGAAGGGAGAGAGATGAGAAGCATTAATCAATAGTTTTTCATTGTAGCACCTTAGTTGTTCATTGATTGCTTTCTCGTATGTGCCTTGACCTGGGCATAGTGGTGGCTACAGCAGACTGAGTGACCCCTTGCTCAAGCCAGCAACCTTGGGCTCAAGCTGGTGAGCCTCACTCAAACCAGATGAGCCAGCACTCAAGCCAGCTACCTTGGGGTTTCGAACCTGGGGTCTCTGCATCCCAGTCCGTTGCTCTGTCCAATGCACCACTGCCTGGTCAGGTGCAGAAACATATTTCTGCATGCTCCAGGTCTGGGATCCACTCTGCCAGCCCACTAGGGGGCGATTCACTGCCCATCTGGGGCATTGCTTCCTTGTTCAGCAAGGAAGCTCTTCTCAGCACCTGAGGCAGAGGCCATGGAATCAGTCTGAGTGGGAGGGGGAGGGGTGGAGAAGCAGATGATCTTTTCTCCTGTGTGCTCTGACCGGGTATGAAACACACGACATCCACACGCCAGGCAGATGCTCTACCACTGGAGCAAACTGGCCAGGGTTGTGCCCAAGTTTTGGTAAATCAAAAATATTTTATCCCTGGCCGCTTGGCTCAGTGGTAGAGCGTCGTCCTGGCTTGCAGCAGTCCCAGGTTCGATTCCCGGCCAGGGCACACAGGAGAAGTGCCCATCTGCTTCTCCACCCCTCCCCCTCTCCTTCCTCTCTGTCTCTCTCTTCCCCTCTCTCAGCCAAGGCTCCATTGGAGCAAAGTTGGCCCGGGCACTGAGGATGGCTCTGTGGCCTCTGCCTCAGGCGCTAGAGTGGCTCTGGTTGCAGTGGAGTGATGCCCCAGATGGGCAGAGCATCACCCCCTGGTGGGCGTGCTGGGTGGATCCCAGTCGGGCGCATGCAGGAGTCTGTCTGACTGCCTCCCCGTTTCCAACTTCAGAAAAATACAAAAAAAAAAAAAATTTTAGGTATACTATGAGTGATCCTCATTTTAAAACTATGATAAAATCTTTTAAAAATATGAATAACTTTTTCATAATTTCTGATATGACTTTTAAATTCAAGATTTTTTCTTTACAGGACTACAAAAAGTAAGGGCCCTTCAAACATTTCTGGTATTTTTACCCTTACCTTAGAGAACTGGTTCCTATTCCCAGCTGCCACCCTCCCCTATGTGGTAATGTTACAGGGGCAGGATTTCTAAATTTGTACTAAGGAATTCTGATTATGACTAGAGTTTCTTTTCCATACACACGCACGCGCACACACATGCACACATATGCTCTGCCTTTAGCAAGCAGTGCTATTCAGCAGCCTGTGCTGACTGGTGCATAACGTTTTACCCTGGGCCTGTGGCACAAATCCAGCACGGACTCCCCAGTTTCTACAGCAGAGGGCGACGGCGAGCAGCGCTGGGTACTCAAAGGCCTCTCCAGCTCCGCGTCCTGGCTGTTTTTCACCTGGTTGGAAACCCAGCTTGATAGTTCCAGCCTTGAAACCAGACCCCGGCAGGGACGAGCTGCTGGGGGTACCCAGCCGCTGACCTGCCCCAACTCTTTCCTGGGAAATAACACCCGATAGGATGGGCCAATGCTGGGAGCGGTTGGTCCAGTCCTGCCCAACCTCCGCCTTGGGAGAGCAGCCCCAACGCCCAGAGAGAGGGCTATCTACAGTGCTGGGGGCTGGGGTTCCCCTCTGCTGCAGCTTCAGCCCATGCAATCCCGATCCACTGCCCCAAGGCTCATCCACTCCCTCCTTTCCCCACCCCACGCCTTCCTGTTATACATTGCTGGCTTAATTATATCCTGTCAGAGAATTTCTTGCAAGATAAAAGCTCAGAATGCTACTGCTTTGTAGTGATTTCTCCAATATTCTCTAATATTAACATTTCAGTGGCCTAAACAAAAGGTGTTGATTTTTTTCATTGACATTGCTCTAATCCAGTGGTAGTCAACCTGGTCCCTACCACACAGTAGTGGGCGTTCCAGCTTTCCTGGTGGGCAGTAGCAGAGTGTTAGGCAGATAAAATATCAATATATTATGCCCACTTTGTTAAAGATGGCGCTGCCCACGTGGATGCCCGTCGCCCAGGTGATATTAATGTGTGTTGGGGGCGGGCTGTGGGCAGGCAGAATCTTTGTAGCCTGGGGCTTGGTTTTAGGACTAAGCCTTTCCCACCCTTTTTTAGGTAGGGTGGTGTACTCTCATGAGGAATCTCATTATGCCTCAGATGAGTGACTTTGTATCAGAGACTTCCTTATTTATATATTGGATTAAAGGTTTTGATTTCTACACTATAAAATGAGGGCAGACCAGGACCTTGCTCTCTGGTTCCTGAGATTAGCATTAGAGAGGAGAGCAGAGAAAGGCCACATGGAGGAGGCCAGGAGAAGCAGCCAAAATGGTGCAGTGCTGAGTGAGAAGCCAGTATGTGCAGAGTTTGTGCAGGGAGAAGGAGATGAGAAACAGAGGTGAATAAGTCTGGTGAGCTAGAAACCTTTGATTCTAGGAAACTCAGATAAGTCAGTAGCTTTGTGAACACTGAATGAGTGAGTTTTGGAACCCAGTGTGTGTTTTTACTTGCCCACCACATGCAAGCTAGCATTAAAGGTAATGGCCCACCAATTTTTGGCTCCATTGTTTCATTACCATCTGTCTGAATCTAATGTGAACCTGTGTGGGCCAGGTGGCTGTGATAGTGGCTGTGGCTACTGGCTTTACACGGAGCAACCAAAGTATAAATAAAAAGATAGATTTAACTATAGTAAGTTGTTTTATAAAGATTTATTCTGCCAAACTTAGCAAAAACCTGACATAAAGTACTTGGTAAGTAATTATTATTATATGCTTTAATTTGCTGTAACTCTCCTTTATAAATTTTATAAAGTAAAGTTACTTCCCTACTTTATAAATCACCATTACTGTGGAACTGGTGGGCGGTTAGAAAATTTTACTACTAACAGAGATACAAAAGTGGGTGGTAAGTATAAAAAGGTTGACTACTCCTGCTCTAATCCATAGTCCTCAATCAGGGGGATTCCCAGCTGGTCCTCAGGGAACAGAAAATGTCTTAAGACATTTTTGATTGTTACAATTGCAGCGGAGGGGGAGGTGTTAGTGAAGACAACCATGTTGTTAAACATTCCCCATCAGACTCTACAACACTAATTTTAGTTTGAATAAAATATGTGACATGAAAATATTTTAATTTTCTAGAAGCCTCACTTCCATCTTATCTTTCCATTATTTTAAACTGTCAGAATGTTTTAGGTATAAGGCTCTGGGTTTAAGTTTCTTATTGATCTCCAGACCAATAAATCCAAATAATATCAGAAATTTCCACTATGATGTTACATCACAACTTAACAACTCTTCCAAATCTTTCCTCATAAATGTTTTGCTTCTCTGGTAGCCTAGCTTGGTGTTGGGCAGATAAGTTTGTAAACTAAAATTTTTATGCTCACTTTATTAAAGATGGTGTTGCCCATGTGAATGTCCATTGCCTAGGTGATAATATTAATTACCTTCCTGCTTGGGAAGGGGCTTGGTTATGCTAATGTGTGCTGGGGGAGAGATTGTCCCACCAAAAAGCTTTAAAAGGAGGAGCTAGGAGGCTGTTTTGGAGAGGAGGAGACCACATTGTTTAAGGGAGAGAGGCCACGTGATTGCAGAGGAGGCAGAGAGCAAAATGGCAGGATGCTGAAGGAGAAGCCAGTTTGTGCAGATAGAAGGAGATCAGGAACAGAGGTGAATAAGGCTGGTGGGGCCTTTGATTCTAGGAAAAAACTGGAAAGAATGGATTTTGGTGCCTCTGTGTTTGTTTTTACTCATTGGCCAGTATGAGTCTAAAATAAAGGAAAATGGCACACCATTTCTTGGCTCCACTGATTCATTACCATCTGTCTGAATTAAATGGGAACCTGCATGAACCAGGCAACTGTGATGATGACTGTGGCTACTGGCTTTACACGTGGTTTATTTATTCATTCAACAGATATGTCTAATACACATCATCCAACAATAGCCCACCTACACATCAATAACTGACATCTCAGGATTAGTATGTGGAAAACAGAACTCTTGATCACCAATCTAGCCAAACCTGTACCTGACCCAAACTTAGCTACCTTGATAACAATCATCACCTCCTATGCAGTTGCTCCTGCAATACCCAAGTTCTTAATTCCTCTCTTTCCTTCTCATCCCTCATGAACAACTTCTCTTGACTTGACCAACATATCTGAATCCTGAGTAGAAATTAGTTTGGAGCCATAGGCAAGGATACTGCAAGAAGACTGCATCTGGAAGGGGCAAGAATGGATCTAGGGAGATGGGCTAAGGGTCTCTGGCAGTAATCAGACCTAAAATCATATAGTGTAGGCCAGGATGCTGGCAGTGGATATAGAAAGAAATAGAGAAACTTAAAGTATCTTTCAGGAGCAGAATAGATAGGATTTAGTGATTAAAATCAAGGATGAGTCTCAGTTTCTAGCTTGAGCAACATGGGTATGATTAGGAAGCATGTATGAGGTGAGGGCAGGTTATGGAGTTAACACAAGATACCCATTTTTTCCCTTTTATTGAGAAAATTAAACTTAATGGGATGAGATTGATCAATAAGCGTAAGTAGGTTTCAGGTATACATCTCTATAGCATTTGAACTGTTGATTGTGTTGTGTGCCTCTAGGGTCAGTAGCCTTAGCTTTTGTGGCCATGCATATGCAGGTTCTCCTTGAATTCAAGCAGAAACAGTAAAGAAACAGTAACGGTGGAGCCAAAAAATGGTGGGCCATTCCTTTATTGAAGTCTCGTACCGGCCAACGAGCAAACACACTTCTCTCTTCATTCAGAGCTCACAAAGCCCAACACATTATCCGGTTCCAAAACCAGGAGAATCTCCTCCAGTTTCTCCTATAATCAAAGGCCTCGCCAGTCTCAGTGGAGCTCACAAAAGCCCCTCACCTTCTGTTTCCCTGCCAACATGGCTTTTTCCTCAGCACCCTGCATCCTCTCTGCTCTCACTCTGCAAACATGGTTTCTCTCCACCTCTTCTCCTTCTGCTCTCTTCTTTTCAAAATGTCTGGCTCAAAAACCTTTCTCCTAGCAAACATTAGCAAAACAATGGCCTGTCCCAAGCAGGAGTACAATCTGCAATTTGCAGTCAACTGCCCTGCTCTGAAGGCAGGTACACACGTGGCTGCCCAGTGCCAATTTTTAACAATAAAAGTGAACAAACTCAAAAAACACAAATTTTACAACCTCATTTGCCCAACAGTACCCATCACCCAAAGTCAAGTCATTCTTCCTCAGGGATTACTTGTCCCACTTTACCCCCTCACCCATGCCCCCAGCCCAAAAATTTCCTCTGGTAACCACTTCACTTTTATCTGTGTCCATGAGTCTCAGTGTAAGATCCCACCTATGTGTAAAAACATATGGTTCTTAGCTTTCTTCTGATTTATTTATTTCACTCATTATAATGTTCTCAAGGTCCACCCATGTTGTAAATGGCAATATGTAATCATTTTTTTATTTCTGAGTAGTATTCCATGCTATATATATATACGACTTCTTTATCCAATTCTCTATTGAAGGACACTTTGTTGTTTCCATATGTAAGGCCAGGCGCTGCCATTGTGGCCATTCACATGCAGATTCCCATTGGATTCAGGCAGACAGTAAAGAAATGGCCGAGTCAGAGGATGGTGGGCCATTCTGTTTATTGGTGTCTCACCAAGACAGGCAAGCCACAAAAAAAGCCAAGGGAAAAGTAAAAAACCTGCTGTTGGTCAAATAAGTTTTTGAATATGATATATATGTTTGCTCACTTATAGTTTGCATTGAGTATGGGAGACAGGCTGTAAACAGGCAGGGTGGCTATAGGCTAAGGCTTAGTTTTAAGACTAAGCTTTTTCCCATACCCTTGACTGTTGCATGATTGGGGTGGTGCACTCTCAGGAGGAATCTCATTATGCCTCAGATAAGTGACTTTGTATCAGAGACTTCCTTATTTGTATATTGGATTAAAGGTTTTGATTTCTACAATATAAAGTGGTGCAGACCAGGACCTTGTGCTCTCTCGGTTCCTGAAATTAGCATTAGAGAGGAGAGAGCAGAGAAAGGCCACGTGGAGGAGGCCAGAAGAAGCAGCCAAGATGGCGGAGTGTTGAGTGAGAAGCCAGTTTGTGCAGAGTTTGTGCAGGAAGAAGGAAGGAGATGGGGAACAGAGGTGAATAAGGCTGGTGAGCTAGTAACCTTTGATTCTAGGAAACTCGGATAAGTCAGTGCTTTGTGAGCACTGAATGTGAGTGGGTTTTGGAGCCCAGTGTGTGTTTTTACTTGCCCGCCGGGTGCAAGCTAGGATTAAAGATGATTGCCCACTAGTTTTTGGCTCCATTGTTTCTTTAACGACTGTCCAAATCTAATGCGAACCTGCATGGGCCAGGTGGCTGTGATGATGGCCTTGGCCACTGGCTTTACAGTGGCCTTTACACCTGCTTTTCCCATGGAGAGCCAGGGATCAGTGAGGAGAGAAAAAAAAAATCTTGCTGTACCTTTCTGTGGTGGGGGCATAACCTTTCTTCCAGTAAACATTAGCAATACAATGGCCCCTCCCAATCATGAAGGCAACCCACAAACTCACAGACCACTATACAGGTACCTGGCATTGCCCAGCCCCCAATGCAAACTACAAGCGAGCAAACATATACATCATATTTACAGATTTATTTGACCAACAGCAAGTTTTTTTCCACATGACACTTGTTGTTCCCAGCAGGCTGGAGTACTACAATTATAGAATATTTTTTCATTTCATTGTGTCTTTTTCAATTTCTTTTAATAATACTTTGGAGTTTTCAGTATATAAGTTTTTCACATTTTTGTTTAGTTTATTCCTAAGTATTTAATTGTTGTTGTTGTGTGATAAGGTGCCAAGGAACTGTAAAACTTAGCATTAGCTATACCATTTTAAAGAGGTATACCATTTTAAAGTCAGGCCTCTTACCCCCTCCTTTCTGTGGAGAAAGGAAAGAGAAGAATGTAGGAGTTTCCTGACTTACAAGGGCAACTGGATCATCTAGTCATGGTTAGATAATTCCTAAAATTCTCTGAAAGGGTGCCTGGGGCCACTTGCCACACAGAGCAAAGAAGATAGAACTTATCTGAAAACCTTAGGAAACAATGCTTATGTTCCTTAATCAAGAATTCCTATACTCGGACTCACCCTAATGTCATGAGAGTAACATATACCTCTAGACAAAGGGATCACAAGCCCCTTCTTACCCACTCCAACCAGTACTTGATTTTGTATAAAAGCAGACTCAGAACTGTATTAAGCCCTACATGTTTTGGGATTGTGCCCCATGTAGCTAGCCACTAATTAGTAAACTCTTCAAAAATTAATCTGGACTTGATGTCTTAGTGGAACTCGTTAGTTACATTACAAGAGTTGCAATTGTAAAAAGAATTGCTTTTTTGAGTTCATTTTCTGAAGTTTCATCATTGGCATATAGGAGAGCAGTATACTTTTGCATATTGATTTGTATCCTGCAACCTTACTGTTTTGGTTTATTGTTTCTAATATTGCAGGAATCAAAGGAGGACAAAAATGTCCAGACAACTTGATGAAAGAAGTAGGATTTACTTAGCTAGCAGAGCTGTATGACCCCAACAGAGTCAATAAAGCACATGCTCCCTGAAGTTAGATTTTTTTACATCTTACATACCTTTTACAGAATACAGGTTTTCATGCAAGGGTCTTGTGATCCCTTTATCTAGAGATATATGTCACTCACATGACTCTAGGATGGGAGAGTGAGGTCAGAGAATAAACCTTGGAATTTGTAAATTAAGGCCCCTTAAAAACTTTTAAGAAAAGAGGAGAGGAAGGGGTTTTCAGAGAAGTTCTATCTTCCTGTGAAGCCAGTAGCCACGGCCACCATCACAGCTGCCTGGCCCATGCAGGTTTGCATTGGATTCAAACAGATGGTAATGAAACAACAGAGCCACAAACTAGTGGGCCATCATCTTTAATCCTAGCTTGCACCTGGTGGGCAATTAAAAACACACTGGGCTCCAAAACCCACTCTTTCAGTGCTCACAAAGCTACTGACTTATCCGAGTTTCCTAGAATCAAAGGTTTCTAGCTCACCAGCTTTATTTACCTCTGTTCCCCATCTCCTTCCTTCTTCCTGCACAAACTCTGCACAAACTGGCTTCTCACTCAACACTCCGTCATCTTGGCTGCTTCTTCTGGCCTCCTCCATGTGGCCTTTCTCTGCTCTCTCCTCTCTGCTCTCCTCTCTAATGCTAATTTCAGGAACTGAGAGAGCACAAGGTCCTGGTCTGTGCCACTTTATAGTGTAGAAATCAAAACCTTTAATCCAATATACAAATAAGGAAGTCTCTAATACAAAGTCACTTATCTGGGGCATGATGGGATTGCACCACCCCACATCAAAAAGGGTGGGAAAGGCTTAGTCCTAAAACCAAGTCCCAAGCTACAAGGATCCTTCCTGCCCACAGCCAGCCCCCAACACACATTAATATTACCTGGGTGACAGGCTTCCTTATGGGCAGTGCCATCTTTAACAAAGTGAGCATAATATATTTTATCTGCACAACACTTCCTTTCTCTGTGTAGCAAGTGGCCTAAGCACCCTTTCAGGGAACTATAGGAAATAGTTAATCCATAATTGGTTAACTCAGCTACCCCTGCTGGCTCCTTTCCCTTGCATTCTTCTTCTTTCTTCCTCCTGAGTGGAGGAGAGGTGGGGGGGGGAGTCTGACTTCTCCTTCCTTACTAACAGTTTTTTGGTAGAGTCTATGGGGTTTTCTATATCATGTCATCTGCAAAACATGATACCTTTACTTCTTCTTTCCCAATATAGATGCCTTTTATTTCATTCTCTTGCCTGATTGCTCAGGCTAAAACTTTCAGAAGTATGTTAAATAAGAGTGGAAAGAGTGGGCAACCTTGTCTTGTTCCTGATTTTAGAGGAAAATCCTTCATTTTTTCACCATTTTGTATGATATTAGCTGATGGTTTATTATATATAGCCCTTATTATGTTGAGGTACTTTACTTCTATTCCAATTTTATTGAGTGTTTTAAACATAAAAGAATATTGTATCTTACTGAATGCCTTTTCTGCACCTATTGATAGGATTTTATGATTTTTGTTCTTTGTTTTGTTGATGTGGTGTATTACAATGATTCATTTTCATATGTAAAACCATCCTTGTGTTCCTAGAATGAATCCCACTTGATCAGGATGTGTTAATTTTTTAAATGTATTGTTTTATTCGATATGCTAGTATTTTGTTTTAGGAATTTTACATCTTTATTCATTTGAGATATTGGTCTGTAGTTTTATTTTTTGCGTGTTATCCTTGCCAGGTTTTGGTAAAAGGGTTATGTTGGTCTTATAAAATGTGTTAAGAAGTAAAGCTTCTTCTTTTATTTTTTGGAAGACTTTGAAAAAAATAGGTTCTCTGTCTTTGAATGTTTAGTAGAATTCACTAGTGTAGCTGTAGCTGGAATTACAGCTGATGGAGGATAGACATCCAGACAACTAATGAAGGAAGAAGAATTTATTATTAATAGCCAGCAGAGCATGTGATATAGTAGCACCAAAGCACAAGTTCCCCGAAGTTAGATTTCTTACATTTTGTATAACTTTACAGCTTTAGCTTTAAAGGTAAAGTGCCTGATTTCTTTTACTTGTTTGCTTACAGGCCTAAATGACTTTTGTGTCTCTGAGAGGAGGAGTTATGAAAGGTTTGAACTGTCTGTCCTTGACTATTTACATATCTCATTTTTCTTGCTGGTGCTGCAAGTTCATTCCAGGGGGCTGATAAAGGGCTTCACAGCTAGGGTTTGTTACTTTTAAATCTTTCTCAGCCAGTGCTTCAAGTCCTTCCTCCCTCATAGCCATCTGGTCCTGGACTTTTATTTTTGGGGAGGTTTGTCATAGTTGTTTCTATTTCCTCCCTGTTTATGGGTCTATTTAAATTTTCCACATCTTCTTCACCCAGTCTAGGAAGATTTTATAGTTTTAGGAATGTGTATCCATTTCTTCTTAGTTGTTAAATTTAGTGGCATATAATTCTTCATAGTATTCTAGTATGAGCCTTTGAATATCTCTGATATCTGTGGTAATTTCTTGTCTTAAATTTTAGATTTTGTTTATAGGAGTCATTTTTCATTTTCCCTTAGTGATTCTAGCCAGAGGTTTCTCAATTTTATTGATCTTTTGAAAGAACTTGCTCTTTGTTATATTAATTTTTTTTCTATAAATTTTTTGTTCTCTATTTCATTTAGTTCTCTAATTTTTACTATTTTCTTTCTTCTGATGACTTTGGGTTGCCTTTGTTTTTTCTCTTGTTCTTTTAGATGTGATGTTAGGTTGTTTACTTGGGATCTCTCTAGTTTTTTTTTATATAAATATAAATTTCTCCCTAATTACTGCTTTTGCTGCATCCCAGAAATGTTGATGTTGTGTTGTCATTATTAGTCTTTATATATCATTTGATCTCTCATTTTATTAACCATTTGACCCAGTCATTTTTTAGTAGTACCTTGTTTAATATTCACATTATTTTCAGTTTTATTTGTTTCCTTTTTTCAGTTGAATTCTAATTTCAAAGCCTTTTGTTCAGAAAATATGTGTGATACAATTTCAATCTTTCTGAATTTGTTGATGTTATTTTTCTGGCCTAACATATGGTCTACCCTTGAGAATATGCCATGCATGCCAGAAGAGAATGTATAATCTGTGTTCTGGGATGAAATATTCTGTAAATGTCCGTTATGTTCATTTGGTCTAGTGTGTCATCTAAGGCCGATATTTCTTTATTGATATTTTTTAGGATAATCCAACTAAAGCCATCAATGGTGTGTTGACTTCTTCAATCTTAATTGTGTTTTTATTTTTTCTATTTTTAGATCAGTTAGTAGAAGTCTTACATATTATGGTGCTATATCTTCTGAATATAATGTCTCCTTTATCATTATGAAATGTCCATCTTTGTCTCTTATTATTTTTGTTGTCTTAAATTTTTTTTAAGTGAGAGGAGGTGTGATACTGAGACTGATTCCTGCATGCTCTCCAGGATCCATTTGGCAACCCCTGTCTGGGGCTGATGCTTTAATCAACCATACTATTTTTAGCACCTGAGACCCATACTCTAACCAACTAAGCTAACCTCATTGCCTGGGGCTGATGCACAAACCAATTGAGCCACTGGCTGTGAGAGGGGAAGATGATTAGAAAAAGGAGAGGGAAGGGAAGAGAAGCAGATAATGGCTTCTCATGTGTGCCCTGACCAGGGATCAAACTTGCCTTGTCCATACTTCAGGTTGACACTCTATTCACTGAGCCAGCTGGCCAGGACCCAACGTTTGTTGCCTTGAAATCAACATTTTCTGATATTAGTAGTATAAATACACCTGCTTTTCTTTGGGTATTATTTGTTTGGAAAATCATTCCTCAATCTTTCACTTTGAATCTGCTTTTGTCCTTGCAGCTTAAATATGTCTTTTAAAGGCAGTATAAGGTTAGACTTTGCTTTTTAACCCAATCTGCTACTCTGTGCCTCTTAATTGGTGAGTTCAGTCCATTTATGTTTAGGGTAATATTGACACTTTAGGATTTCATATAGCCATTTTATGTTTTGTTTTCTGATACCTCTGTGTCTCCTGTGGTTCTTTTCTTTTCTATTTCTGTCAGTTGTTGATGTTTGGTGGTATTCCATACTTCTTTCCCCTATTTCTTCTTTTTCCTGTGTGGTTTCTATTAAGTTAAGAGAAAAATTTTCATATGTACAAGATTCGTTTGCTTCTGCACTCCATTTTTCTTTGCTATTGCATGTCTTTATCCTCTCCCCTTTTATATTATTGTTGTCATAGCTTTTTCTTGTTTTTATTGTGACCTTGTTGGAGCTTTTAATTGTAGTTTTTGTTAGTTTTGTTCTTTGTATCTGGTCAAATAACCCCCTTGAGTATTTCCTGCAGTGGGGGTTTTCTGGTGGTAAATTCCCTCAAATTTAGTATGTCTGCAAAAGTTCTTATTTCTCCTTCAAAGTTGAAGAATAACTTTGATGGATAGAGTATTCTTGGCTAGTAATTCTTCTCTTTCAGTACTTTGAATGTTTGGGTCCTCTGTCTTCTGGCTTGTAGAGTTTCTGCTGAAATGTCTGATGATAACCTAATGTGCCTTTCTTTATGATATGTTCTTCATTTCCCTAACTGCCTTGAGGATTCTTTCTTTGTCATTGATTTTTGACATTTTTATTATTATGTGCCTTGGCGTAGTTCTCTTTGGGTTGAGGTAGCTTGGCATTGTTTGCTTCTTAAATTTGAGGATCTAATTCTTTTCATAGACTTGGGAAGTTCTTATCAACTATTTGTTTAATAGACTGTCCATTCCTTTGTTTTTCTCTTCTTCTAATATACTTATTATTTTTTTGTTGCTCTTTCTGATGGAGCCAGACAATTCTTGTAGTGCTCTATCATTATTTTTAAATTCACGAGTCTCTCTCTTCTTCTCTCTGTAGCATCTCTAGTTGCCTGTCTTTGATGTCACTGATTCTCTCCTCTATCTGGCCTGTTCTATTAGCTAAACTTACTACCTTATTTTTCAATTCTAGTTTTGAGTTCTTCATTTCTGTTTGGTTCTTTTTAAAAGTTTCAATCTTCTTGGTGAAGTACTTATTTTGTTCATTAATTTGTTTTCTTTTTTTGAGCTCATTAAATTGCCTATCAGTGTTTTCTCACATCACATTGTGTATTTTCAGAACTTCAATTTTGAATTCTCTATCATTTAACTCCAAGGTTTCCATATGATTGAAATTGCTTTCTGGAGATTTAAAATATTTTTCTTGAGCTATGTGTTTGTCTTGTGTGGCCATGATATTGAACTTCTTCTTCCTTGATGGCATTTGAGAGTGGTATTGTTTAAAACTCTAACAAAAAAAAAAAACTAATGAAAAAATAAAATAAAATATTTAAAAATTACAAGTAAAAAACTACAAAAGCAACCCCCCCAAAAATCAAAACAAAGAAAGCCCTTATAAAAATATGAATAAAAATATAAAAATTAAAGAAAATAAAATTTGAAAGAGAAAAAAGAAATAAGCAAAAAAATTATTTCAGTTTTGAGAGGGTATTTTTGCTTTCTTCCTGTAGGTGATGCTGTATTGCAGGTTTTAACTCTGATACATTCCTAGGCTGTCCTCTGCTGAGACATTGCTGTTGCAGTGATGTAGGTGGTACTGTAGTCACATTGGTGGGTGGGACATGTTGTGTGGGCTCTATGGCTTTATGGCTTTAGCAACAATGATCTCAGGCTTTTGGGTGCCCCTCCCCACATCTTAACAGTCCAGGGGGCCAGTCATGGAGCACTTCTGTCCTTTAAGGGAGAGAGTGACTCTGGAGAGTTAGCTGTGGTGTCTGTCTCTGCCACTCTCTATCCTGTAAGGTGAGGGAATGGTGATCTGGAAGGTTGGGGGATCACACTTTGGTTTTCTCTGTCTCTGTGCTGAGTGCAGGCTATAGGCAGATAGCAGGGACACTGGCCATGACCCCTCATGTCTCTGTCTCTTTGGTTTAGTATCTCCTCTTCTGCTTCTCAATCTCACTGCTCCTCCAGGATTCTCCCTTCTCTGGAGCCCCTTCAGACCAAAACCCAGATATTACAAATTTCCTTCCTCTCTGGCTCCCCAGCAGAAAAATAGAAACCCAGTGACTCCAGCCTTTTCCCTTCTCCAGAGACCCTATAGGCAAAAACCCAAAGTCTAGGTCTCTTCTTCTTCAGAGCTTACCATAAGTGTGTTTTATATTTTGCTCCCCTTCTCAAACTTTCCCACCTTTAGTCCATTCATTGCAAAAGTCTTTCAAGTAAGCTCGTGATCTCAGCTAGGGTTGTTTTGCTGTGCTATAGCTGTTCAATTTGTTGAAATTTCAAGGGGAGAGGTCAGGAGTATCTCTCATATTCCTGTTACTTTGACATCATCTCATTTGTATACTTGAACCATGACTTTAAACATAAGTCACTAGCTTGAGTCCATAGTCTTCACCATTATATTCTACTCCTTTTAAATTAAGGCTTTGCATGTCTTCAGAAAGGGAACATAGTGATATTTGTTTCTATTTATTTTTGTTTTTTTATAGCTGTGTTTTGATGCCTAAATCAGGTGTTGTTTAGCAAAAAAGAAATCTCTGGATTGTGATAAATTGTTGATAAACATTTATAATTCATAACGATCTACCACATTTTTCTTTTACTTGTGCTTTTTTATGTGTTTTTGATAAAAGTGGGTGAAGTTAAAATAGACAGATGCTATTTTAACCTGATAGTTCTGTTATAAACTTTTCTTAATAATCTAGAATAGTTATAATTTTCAGTTACTTTGTAAATTTTGCTTTGCTATATATTTAAATGACAATTTTTTATGTTTACTTCCTAGGTTTAAAAATATTTATGGTAATATATTACTTACAGAATTAATTCTAAAATATGGAGGAGGTTATGTTTGGTTCATCATAATCTGTTTCAAAGCTTTCCTTCTAGGTATCCATGATGCTCTTCTTTTTTTGCTCTAGTGAAATTGAACTCTTTATATTTCCCAAGTAAATTCTATTCATTCAGTCTTTCTGCCCTTTCACATATGCTCTTTTTTCTTCTTAAGATGTGTTCTCTCTTTAACCACTCAACAGACTCTTGTTCTTCCTTTAAAGCCCTATTAGTGGAGGCCTCTTTAGCTTCCCCAGCCATAATTAGTACACTTTGTTTTGTCACACTGACAACACACCTTTATCTTAACACTTACATCATATTGTACTTACATATTTTACTTGACCACAGTTTATATACATTTTAGTATTATTTTTTGTGTGTATTTTTCCAAAGTGAGAAGCGGGGAGGGAGACAGACAGACTCCCGCATGTGCCAACCAGGATCCACCCAGTATGCCTACCAGGGGGTGATGCTCGGCCCCTCTGGGCTGTTGTTTCATTGCAACCTGAGCCATTCCTGCACCTGAGGCTGAAGCCATGGAGCCATCCTCAGCACCTAGGCCAACTTTGCTCTAATGGAGCCTTGGCTGCAGGAGGGGAAGAGAGAGATAGAGAAAAGAGAGGGGGAATGGTGGAGAAGCAGATGGGCACTTCTCCTGTGTGTCCTGGCTGGGAATCAAACTCAGAACTTCCACACACCAGGCCATCATTCTACCGCTAAGCCAACCAGCCAGAGCTTATTTTTTAGTAGTATTAATTTTTACACTGAATCTCAAAAAAATAAAGTATTGAATTTATTAATAAAATTAAAGTATACACAAGAAATAGAAGAGATAGTGAGATAATATAAAAAGAAAACAAAATAAACAGGTTGAAGTGGAAACAATAAAACTATTAACAGACAACATAAATGTCTACATTGAAATTTTAAAAATCCGAGAGATGACGTCAGAGTAATGGCGGAGTAGGAAGCGATACTGATAAATCTCCCCCAAAACTCAACAAGATCTTCAACCAGAAACAGAAAAACCTATCCTTGGAGCCTCCAGATGTTTCGCAATACACCCGAAGGTATGGACAAGCAAAAAATTGGCTAAATATATAACCAAACCCCGAAGGAAATAGGGAGTAAGAAATGCCCCGCCTTCCTCACTAACCTAAACAGGGCGGCTTTTTCTGGGATCCGTGAATATAGAAACTGAGGCGGGCAAAGGGGGTGAATAGATCCAGGCCGCGGCACAAACGGCCAAACCAGGCTGTGGCACGGAGATCCAAGCCGAGGAAAAACTGATCCTGTGGCAACCCGGGCAATACAAGCTAACACTCGTGCCAAACCCAAACAAAGAAAGACAAGCGGGGCAGCCATTTTACCCCATCTCCTGGTCGGTGCGCGCGCAGATAGTGGGCGAGAGATTTCTTCCTAAGCCCCGGGAGTGGGTGCCCGTGTTACCCCACAGAGAGGCAGAGTCAGAGGCCTTTCTGTGGGCTGAGGGTGGAATCTCTGGGCAGCCCCAGCGCCCTGGGAAGGCCACGCACAGGAGGGAGCGAGAACTAATTCCAACGGTGGAACTTTTCCGTGCTGGTAGGGGATATACTCAGAGGGAAATGCGGCTGCCCTCATATCCTGGTCTGTGCGCGCAGATAGTGAGCAAGAGTTTCCTCCAAGCGCCCCAGGAGAGGGTGCCCACCTGTGTTACCGGACAGAGTGGCAGAGCCAGAGGTCTTTGAGTGGGCGGAAGCCCCGCCTGATTATGCTAGCAGCTCTGACTGACTGAGCCTTACCCAGAGCCCTGTGCTGAGTGGAAATAGAGTGGGGAGTTGCCAGCTCTTTGAGCCTCTTACTATCCAGGCAGAGGCAGCAGCAAACCCATAGCTGGATTATCAGGCTACTAATTGAGGAAGGAAAGACTAGCAGAAAGGCTCCAAGAACACGGACTCTCTCACTGTCGGAGCCTATAAATGCTAATGAGCCTTGACTGCCAACGAGACTAAAGTACAATACATGACATCGCCATAGAGACTTATCAACTGCAAACCTCTACCTGAGAATGCCAAAGGGGCAGACCCGGGGTACAGAGTCACCGACCAGGAAGAGGGAGAGAAAAGAAAAAGCAAGAAGATAACCTCTCAAAATCAAGAATAATCTGCAGGCTTTATAACCTTTTTCATTTTATTATATTTGTTCATTTGTTTCTCTTATCTTCTTTCTTGATATTTTTTTTCCTCCTCCAATTTGGCCGAATAACTCTCTGCCGGTCTTACTCTCTGCTCTCCTTGAACTACACTACCCATAAGTGTTACATCTCCCATTATCTTTTCTCTCTTCTTCCTTTCTCTCTATGAGGGTTGCACTCCAAAACCCTTAACTTTCTATCTCTCTCTCTCTCCTCTTTTTTCTTTTTTCATCTTTTAGTGGTTCCCTCTTTTTTTATCTCTCTTTCTTTTCTCCCTCTATATTAGTTTTCTTCCTTTCTCCTTTACATCTCCTCTCATTCAAACCTTAATAACAAACAAATTATCTTATCTTGGACTCAAACTTATGTTTGTGGCATTTTGGGGGGGGTTTACTTCACCTTTTTAACTCACTAGCAGTGCTCCCATCCCTGGCTCTCCATTTTATCTAGTTCTTGTTCCACTAAATACAATAGTAATTTTTTAATCTGTCCCCCCATTTTTCTGTTTTCCTCTTATTCCTCTCATCATAACTCTTAGTCAACCAACACCTAAAAGCAAATCATTTTATTCTTGACCCAAATTTTTTCCTTATTTACTTTTTGTGGGTCCATACCCCCTTCTTTTTTCTTTTTATTGCCCCTTTATTACTTTTCCCCAATTCAGGCCCTCCATTACAGGCATTGTTTGTTATAATTCACAGTTCACCACAAGATTTTCTCAAGAAAGAGGGGAGATGAGAGGAGAGGAAAAAAGGAGGGGGAGAATAATTTCCTTTTTTTAAAATTTTTATTTTATTTTATTTTACTTTATTTAATTATTAATTTAAAAAAAACAACTCTTTTCGATTTTTTATTTTTTTAACTTTTTATTCTTTATTAAATCTCATTAATACTATCAAAAAAACCACCCTCAGATGCCATTAAGGAAGAGAAAATCGAATATCATGGATACAAAAGAAAGAGAGGTAACAGAGCTAGATGAGGAAAGAATCTATGGAGAAAAAACTTAATATATTGGAAACCTTGGAGCTAAATGACAGAGAATTTAAAATAGAAATCCTAAAAATACTCAGAGATATACAAGAAAACACAGAAAGGCAATTTAGGGAGCTCAGAAAACAACTCAATGAACACAAAGAATATATATCCAAGAAAATTGAAACTATAAAAACAAATCAAACAGAGATGAAAAACTCAATTCACGAGCTGAAAAACGAAGTAAAAAGCTTAGCTAATAGAACAGGTCAGATAGAAGAGAGGATTAGTGAAATAGAAGACAAGCAACTTGAGGCACAACAGAGAGAAGAAGAAAGAGACTCAAAAATTTAAAAAAATGTGATAGCCCTACAAGAATTATCTGACTCCATCAGAAAGAATAACATAAGAATAATAGGTATATCAGAGGGAGAATAGAGAGAAAATGGAGTGGAGAACATACTCAAACAAATAATAGATGAGAACTTCCCAAGCCTGTGGAAAGAACTAAAGCCCCAAATTCATGAAGCAAACAGAACTCCGAGTTTTCTTAACCCCAACAAACCTACGCCAAGGCATATCATAATGAAATTGACACAAACCAACAGCAAAGAAAAAATTCTCAAGGCAGCCAGGGAAAAGAAGAATACAACATATAAAGGAAGGCCCATTAGATTATCATCAGATTTCTCAGCAGAAACTCTACAAGCTAGAAGAGAGTGGACCCCAATATTTAAAGTCCTGAAAGAGAGGAACTTTCAGCCACGAATACTATACTGATCAAAGCTATCCTTGAAATATGAAGGAGAAATAAAAACATTCACAGATACAGAAAAGATGAGGGAATTTATCATCAGAAAACCCCCACTCCAGGAATTTCTAAAGGGGGTTCTCCAATCAGATACAAAGAACAAAAAAAAACAGAGCCACAAGTAAAAGCTCCAAGAAGAACACAATAAAACCAAATTTAAACTGTGACAACAACAAAAAGAAGGGGGGGGGGAGAAGATGGAGATTAACAGTTGCAAAGGACGATGGAGTGCAAAAGTACTCACAAAATAGTTCGCTACAATGAACAGGGTAGGGACTCTTTTCATTACTCAAAGGTAATCACCATTGAAAAAACCACCACAGAAGCACATGAGATAAAAAAGATAGCAACAGAGGAAAGATGTATGGAATACAACCAAATAAAAACAAAAGATAGAAAAATGAAAGAGAAGGATCAAACAAGACACAAAACTAACAGAAAGCAATCCATAAAATGGCAATAGGGAACTCACAAGTGTCAATAATTACACTAAATGTAAACGGATTGAACTCACCAATAAAAAGGCACAGAGTAGCAGAATGAATTAAAAAAGAAAATCCAACTGTATGCTGCCTACAGGAAACTCATCTAAGTAACAAGGATAAAAACAAATTCAAAGTGAAAGGCTGGAAAACAATACTCCAAGCAAATAACCAAAAAAAAAAGCAGATGTAGCAATACTCATATCGGATAATGCTGACTACAAGACAGAAAAAGTACTCAGAGACAAAAATGGCCATTTCATAATGGCTAAGGGGACACTGAATCAAGAAGACATAACAATTCTTAATATATATGCACCAAACCAAGGAGCACCAAAATATATAAGACAGCTACTTATTGATCTTAAAACAAAAACTGACAAAAATACAATCATATTTGGAGACCTCAATACACCGCTGACGGCTCTAGATCGGTCATCCAAACAGAGAATCAACAAAGACATAGTGGCCTTAAACAAAACACTAGAGCACCTGGATATGATAGACATCTACAGGACATTTCATCCCAAAGTGACTGAGTATACATTTTTCTCCAGTGTACATGGATCATTCTCAAGAATTGACCATATGTTGGGCCACAAAAACAACATCAGCAAATTCAGAAAAATTGAAGTTGTACCAAGCATATTTTCTGATCATAAAGCCTTGAAACTCGAATTCAACTTCAAAAAAGAGGAAAAAAAATCCCACAAAAATGTGGAAACTAAACAACATACTTTTAAAAAATGAATGGGTCAAAGAAGAAATAAGTGCAGAGATCAAAAGATATATATAGACTAATGAAAATGACAATACGACATATCAGAATCTATGGGATGCAGCAAAAGCAGTGATAAGAAGGAAGTTCATATCACTTCAGGCATATATGAACAAACAAAAGAGAGTCCAAGTGAACCACTTAACTTCCCACCTTAAGGAACTAGAAAAAGAAGAACAAAGACAACCCAAAACCAGCTGAAGAAAGGAGATAATAAAAATCAGAGTAAAAATAAATGAATTAGAGAACAGAAAAACTATAGAAAAAATTAATAGAACAAGGAGCTGGTTCTTTGAAAAGATCAACAAAATTGACAAACCCTTGGCAAGACTTACCAAGGAAAAAGGAGAAAGAACTCATATAAACATAATCCAAAATGAAAGAGGAGAAATCACCGCGGATATCGTAGATATACAAAGAATTATTGTAGAATACTATGAAAAACTTTATGCCACTAAATTCAACAACCTAGAAGAAATGGATAAATTCCTAGAACAATACAACCTTCCTAGACTGAGTCAAGAAGAAGCAGAGAGCCTCAACAGACCAATTAGTAGGTAAGAAATAGAATAAACTATTAAAAACATCCCCAAAAATAAAAATCCAGGCCCAGATGGTTACACTAGTAAATTCTCTGAAACATTCAAAGATGACTTGGTTCCTATTCTACTCAAATTCTTCCAAAAAAATTGAAGAAGAAGCAATACTTCTACACACATTTTATAAGGCCAACATGACCCTCATACCAAAACTGGACAAAGACACCACAAAAAAAGAATACTACAGACTAATATCTCTAATGAATACAGATGCTAAAATACTAAACAAAATACTAGCAAATCGAATACAACAACATATTAAAAAAATAATACATCATGATCAAGTGGGATTCATCCCAGAATCTCAAGGATGGTTCAACATACGTAAAACGGTTAACGTAATACACCATATCAACAAAACAAAGAACAAAAACCACATGATCTTATCAATAGACCAATAGACGCAGAAAAGGCTTTTGATAAAATACAACACAATTTTATGTTTAAGACTCTCAACAAAATGGGTATAGAAGGAAAATATCTCAACATGATAAAGGCCATATATGATAAACCATCAGCTAACATCATATTAAATGGCACTAAACTGAAGGCTTTCCCCCTTAAATCAGGAACAAGACAGGGTTGTCCACTCTCTCCACTCTTATTTAATGTGGTACTAGAGGTTCTAGCCAGAGCAATCAGACAAGACAAAAAAATAAAAGGCATCCATATCAGAAAAGAAGAAGTAAAGGTATCACTTTTTGCAGATGATATGATTCTATACATCGAAAACCCCAAAGAATCCACAAAAAGACTACTAGAAACAATAAGCCAATACAGTGAGGTCGCAGGATACAAAATTAACATACAGAAGTCAATAGCCTTTCTATATGCCAACAATGAAACAATTGAGAAGGAACTCAAAAAAATAATCCCCTTCACGATTGCAACAAAAAAAATAAAATACTTAGGAATAAACATAACAAAGAATGTAAAGGACTTATATAATGAAAAGTATAAACCATTGTTAAGGGAAATCGAAAAAGATATAATGAGATGGTAGAATATACCTTGTTCTTGGCTAGGAAGAATAAATATAATCAAGATGGCTATATTACCCAAAGCAATATACAAATTTAATGCAATTCCCATCAAAATTCCAATGACATTTTTTAAAGAAATAGAGCAAAAAATCCTCAGATTTATATGGAAGTATAAAAAACCCCGAATAGCCAAAGCAATACTAAAGAAAAAGAATGATGCTGGGGGCATTACAATAACTGATTTTAAACTCTATTATAGGGCCACGACAATCAAAACAGCATGGTATTGGCAGAAAAATAGACACTCAGACCAATGGAACAGAATAGAAAGTCTAGAAATAAAACCACATATATATAGTCAAATAATTTTTGATAGAGGGGCCAACAACACACAATGGAGAAAAGAAAGCCTCTTCAATAAATGGTGCTGGGAAAACTGGAAAGCCACATGCAAAAGAATGAAACTGGACTACAGTTTGTCCCCCTGTACAAAAATTAACTCAAAATGGATCAAAGATCTAAACATAAGACCTGAAACAATTAAGTACATAGAAGAAGACATAGGTACTCAACTCATGGACCTGGGTTTTAAAGAGCATTTTATGAATTTGACTCCACAGGCAAGAGAAGTGAAGGCAAAAATTAATGAATGGGACTACATCAGACTAAGAAGTTTTTGCTCAGCAAGAGAAACTGATAACAAAATAAACAGAAAGCCAACTAAATGGGAAATGATATTTTCAAACAGCAGCTCAGATAAGGGGCTAATATCCAAAATATACAAAGAACTTATAAAACTCAACAACAAACAAACAAACAATACAATAAAAAAATGGGAAGAGGATATGAATAGACACTTCTCCCAGGAAGAAATATAAATGGCCAACAGATATATGAAAAGATACTCATCTTCTTTAGCTATTAGAGAAATGCAAATGAAAACTGCAATGAGATACCACCTCACACCTGTTCGATTAGCTATTATTAGCAAGACAGGTAATAGCAAATGTTGTAGAGGCTGTAGAGAAAAAGGAACCCTCATCCACTGTTGGTGGGAATGTAAAGTAGTACAACCATTATGGAAGAAAGTATGGTGGTTCCTCAAAAAACTGAAAATAGAACTACCTTATGACCCAGCAATCCCTCTACTGGGTATATACCCCAAAAACTCAGAAACATTGATACGTCAAGACACATGCAGCCGCATGTTTATTGCAGCATTGTTCACAGTGGCCAGGACATGGAAACAACCAAAAAGCCCATCAATAGATGACTGGATAAAGAAGATGTGGCACATATACACTATGGAATACTACTCAGCCATAAGAAATGATGACATCGGATCATTTACAGCAAAATGGTGGGATCTTGATAACATGATACGAAGTGAAATAAGTAAATCAGAAAAAACCAGGAACTGCATTATTCCATACGTAGGTGGGACATAAAAGTGAAACTAAGAGACATTGATACGAGTGTGGTGGTTACGGGGGGGGGGGGGGGATAGGGGGAATGGGAGAGGGAAAGGGGGAGGGGGAGGGGCACAAAGAAAACAAGACAGAAGGTGACAGAGGACAATCTGACTTTGGGTGATGGGTATGCAACATAATTGAACGACAAGATAACCTGGACTTGTTATCTTTGAATATATATATCCTGATTTATTGATGTCACCCCATTAAAAAAAATAAAATTATTATAAAAAAAATCCACATAAACCTTCTAGAACTAATAAATAAGTTTCAATTATTTCTCCATTGTAGCAGTGACCAAGTTTGTATTAATCATGAGGTTTTTTTAGATTTTCTGTATTTCCTGTTTTGACATCTTAGGAACATTGCTGTCTGGAAAGAGACAGTTCCTCTCAGGGCTAAGCTAATTCTTAAAAATAGCAACAACTTTCTTATGAGCACATTTTTCATACACAAACCAATTGATCCTGAGTCCATATCTCCAACCACTTTTTTTTTATATAACTCTCACACACCAATTCAATATTAGTCCTTTAAGTCACCCAAGTATCAAGTATTGAACAACTCTAGACTCTCCGTATAGCCCAGAAATCACTGAAATTATTCAAACTATCTAATTCTAAATTTATTTTCACTTACATGTCCTCCCCTCATTCGATCTTGCGAAAAACAAAATAGAGGCTTTGGGTCATGTTATTCTCCCTTTGCCCCTACTGCCTCCTGACCAACCCAGGTGCTTCTTGATGTAACTCTGTGTGAAAGGTCATGTTTTCTGTTTCTAGGGATTTCTGAGTTAATTACTAAATGGCAATTATTTCTGTCATATATCTGCATGCCTATAACTGATGAAATGAATATCAGCTCTGGCCAGTTGGCTCAGCAGTAGAGCAGCCCAGTGTGTGGAAGTCCAGGTTCGATTCCTGGCCAGGGCACACAGGAGAAGCATCCATCTACTTCTCAACCCTTTCCTCTCTCTCTTTTTGTCTCTCTCTTCCCCTCCTGCAGCCAAGGCTCCATTGGAGAAAAGCTGGCCTAGGTGCTGAGGATGGCTCCGTGGTCTCTGCCTCAGGCACTAGAATGGCTCCAGTTGCAGCAGAGCAATGCCCCAGATGGGCAGAGCATTGACCCCTGGTGGGCATGCCTGGTGGATTCCAATTAGGCACATATGGGAGTCTGCCTCTTCTTGCTTCTCACTTCAGAAAAACACACAATAAATAAATAAATAAATAAATAAATAAATAAATAAATAAATAATTATCAGATACATTTTAACACAAAGTAAAATTCAAAATTAAAATAAATAATATGGCCTGACTGAGCGGTGGCGCAGTGGATAGAGCGTCGAACTGAGATGCAGAAGACCCAGGTTTGAGACCTCGAGGTCACCAGCTTGAGCGCGGGCTCATCTGTTTTGAGCAAAGCTCACCAGTTTGGACCCAAGGTCGCTGGCTCGAGCAAGGGGTTACTCGGTCTGCTGAAGGCCCACGGTCAAGGCACATATGAGAAAGCAATCAATGAACAACTAAGGTGTCGCAATGAAAACCTGATGATTGATACTTCTCATCTCTCTTTGTTCCTGCCTGTCTGTTCTTATCTATCCCTCTCTCTGACTCTCTGTCTCTGTAAAAAATATATATATATATATGTATAGCATCTGTATGTTAACAACCTCTAATACTCATGGAATAAATAAAAGAAAACCTAAATAAATGCAAATATATAATAAGTTTTTGAACTAGAGCACTTTAAGGAATAGGGAGATTATTAAAATGTCAGTTCTTCTATAATTGATCTATAAACTTAGCACAATGCAATGAAATCCTACCAGGAATTTATTGTAGATATCAATAAACTAATTTTAAATTTATGCAGAAAGGCAATGATATGAAAATAGCAAAAATAATTTTGAAAATGCACAAGATGAAGAACTCTACTTGATTTTCAGACTTAATATAAATATATGTAATTAAAATAATGTAATATTGACAAAAGGATAGACAAATAAATTATTGGCACAAAATAGGGAACTCAGAAAGAGACCCATATGGACAACTTATTTCTGAAAAACTGAAAAGGGAATTCAATTGTCTTCTCTATATATAGTGTTAGAATAATTGAACATTCATATGCAAAAACAAACAAAATATACTAACTCACACCTAAAAAATAGTAATTCCAAATGAACCGGAGACTTTAGGAAGAAATGTAAAAATATAAAATTTTTAAAAAAGCCAAATTCTTTGTAATCTTGGGAATACAAAAAAAAAAAAAAAAAGATAAAAATCCCTTGCCTTTACATCTTCTAAGCTTTCCACTTCTGGAAAGTTCTGGTTGTGAGAGAGAAACCAATGACAAGTTGCTGGTCAGTGAAATAAAATACACTAAGAAGCAGCCCATCTTAGTGGGAAGAGACAGGAGATGTGGTTTTGGGAGGTCTGTGCTCTGGTCTTAAATAGGAGTCTGGAGTAGGGGCCAGCCCTTTGCTTAATCTAAAGGAGCACTGTCTTTGGGGTATGAGAAGAGGACTTTTCAGGGTGCAAAATATGTAGGGAATGCTGGGCAGAAGAGTGGGAAGAAGTAAATGAGCATTGTGAAGAATGCCATCAGGTCAGCAAATCACATGGACCATACTCAAAACGACGCATCTTATGTGACCACATACAGGCCAAGTACAGACCAAGTGCACTCAGATATACATATATGGAATAGCTAGGAAGCAACAGTGACCAGCCTTACAGTTCTGTTTGCAGTTCAATTGGCTATACAAGGAGGGTCTAATCTTTGCTTACTTCCCATTCTAGCATTCACATGCTGTGTGCAGTTTCATATAAAACACTGTTTGAAAGTTAGGCTGGGCAATGGGCCGGAGCTGGTGCTGGGTGTTGGAAGGATAGGGCCGGCGGTGACAAGAATCTCTCTCTCATTCACACTCTTTCTTTCTCTCTCTGTTGTATGTATGTAGATACGTAGATATAAATATGTATACACACACACACACACATACACACATATATAATGGAGGGGCAGGGGAGGGGTAGTGGTGCGAGCTAAGGCTGTAGGGCGGGGCAGAGCTCAGGAGAAAGAGCCTGGCTAGTGGTTGGTTCTGGAGTCTTTTACCCACAGAGGAGCAGGCGAGGAGGGAGGGGAATGCGCGCAGGAGTATAAAGCGATGAAGTGTGTTGCATTACCGTGCATCAGACACGGCTTTTGGAGCCAGCATCCACCGCGCTTCTGACCCAGCCAGCCCTCTGTGCACACAGTCCTGGGGCCGCGCGCACCTCCGCCATAGCGTTGGCCGCCGTCCGCTCAGAGCACCGGAGCGCCGGTGCGCGGCGAAAGCACCCTGCAGAGCACGTGTGTCCCCTGGCTCTAACCTGCGCGCTGGAGGGAGTATGATTTGCGCCCAGGCCGGGGCTGCCAAGGTAAGCGGGCTTTTCCCAAGGACTCTGCTGGCCTGCCCTTCCCCCGCCCTTCTCTGTGCGACATCCCCGCGGCTCGGGAGGCCCCGGCTGCGCCTTTCTTCCCTGGAATCAGGGATCCACCCTCCTCCCTACCCTCGCGCTTCTCCTGGGAGGTTCAGTTGTCACCCTGGGGCGCGACGTCACCAGGGCCCGGCAGGCATTCCCGGGTTTCGACCCTGCACAGGTCCGGCAGGCATTCAAATTCTCCTGTGGGGCACTGAGAGAGACAAAGAAGCCCCCAAGCGGATTCCAGAGTCCCCGCCCCCAGCGCCCTCACTGTGAGGAAGATGCATGGGGAGGGCTGAGAGACCTACTGTAATCCCCCTTCCCGGCCCACACTGACCCCTGTGTACCAAAGCTCTGAGTCTGGGTTGCACCTTTGGCTCCCTTATAGATAAATGGGACCCCACGGCTAACTGAGGGAGCTCCCACAGCCCACAGTGGCTCGCAGATGCTCGATGAGGGAGTATGTGGCACACCCGGCTCTTGCTCCTTTAAGGTGGCGGCCGGCGCGGAGATGCGGTGTGGGCGCTCCTCCAGTGCCACCTGGTACCCGGCCAGGCGCCCCGCTCAGCTGCTATTTCCGACTGAATTTTAGCGGAACCAGCGGGTCTTGTCACCTGCGGTATTGCGACCTGCACGCAGGCGGCGAGGAACCACTGGGGAAAACGCGCCTGGTCCATTTTTGGCAGAAGGTGCTCTTCCTTTCATCCCTGCGTCCCAGTCTGTGATAATGCTGCAAAAACCTGGGGGCTCTAAAAATGTGGTTCCGTCGTCCCACCTCCTCCAGTGCCTCTGATTGCACCACGGTTTTAATATCCGGGCCTCTTGGTCCTTTTGCGGGATGTGGTGAGTGGTCTGTCTGTCGGTTTTGCACACAGAGGCTAAACACCATAACTTCCTTGCTGAATTTCAGTGCGTGGTGGTGGTGGTGTTGGGGGGTGGAGGGTGGGTGGAGAGCTGGCAGAGACTCAGGCTGCGGAGATGGCGGGCTGCCTGGGGTTCCAGGCACAGCATGCTCCAGTCTGCATTCAGCTAACACCAGATAGCATGTGGTGATTTTCCCCAGTTGCTGAAATATTATTTGACGTTGCTGTAGGCTTTGTTGTTGTTTTTGTGCTTACTTTTCTTGGGATCTGCAGTGGTGCAGTTCTCACCTTATTTTTATTTTTTCTCTTTGAAAAGATAACAAGGGTGGCCAGCAGAAATAGATACAGAAAGATAAACATATTTCAGAGACTAAAGGAGGCATATTTTCTCTTTCCCTCGGATTTAAGTGAGATTTAGGAGGGTAGATGCCATATCCCGAAAGGCTAGCCTTTTAATACCCCAACAGTGTCATTATGCAAGACAGCACAGAGCAGGTAGCCAGGTCTGGTTTTTCATCTGTGGACTCACTCTGGCTTTGGCTATTACAGTAATTCATTCCAGGTCGGAGATTTATTTCGAAAATGTGTGTTGCTCACTAACAAGGGATTAGTGTCCACCTGCCTACCCTGGTATGATGTATGTGTCTGATTGGTAGAGAAATAGAGTGTGGTAGGATTTCCTGATGCCCCTTCTTTCTGTTTGCTCCCTCCTCTGGAATGTGGGGTTGGACAACGAAGCACTATTTTAATTCCTAGACATACAAGACTTCAGAGTATTTAATTTAATAAAGCATGTTCTGACTAATTGTGTAATCCCAGTCTAATGCATTTGGCAGCTTTGTGAAATGACAGTTCAGTTTTTTGACTGGGGTAGTTATTTCATGAAAGCAGATTGCTTATGTTTGTTCAGATTGTGTACATGATTGGCTTGGTAGGGAGATCCCATCCTGAGCTGGAAGAATCTATACACACATCAGTATAGAGGGACTGCAGCTGCTGTGGTCTGTTTGTGCAGCATCGTTCAATCTCTTTTATACCTCTGGCTTTTAAAGATGGATATTTTAAAAGATTACTTTAACCTTTACCTTCTCTGATGTTTGCATGTTAACATAGTTAACATAATTATGGCTGTTAACATAGGAAACGCTGAAAGACAAGATGTGATCATGAGAAGATGAACCACCTCAGTCCATTCCTTGTCTGTAAAAAGAGTAAGCTGGATGAGTTGGTTTCTGTGGTTCCTTCCAGTTCCAAACTTGTGTGATAATGGTAGAAGAGTAGAAAAGTTACCCAGTTTAGCAAAGCAACAGATTATAGCCCAAA
Organism: Saccopteryx leptura; assembly: GCF_036850995.1. Taxonomy (NCBI): domain Eukaryota; kingdom Metazoa; phylum Chordata; class Mammalia; order Chiroptera; family Emballonuridae; genus Saccopteryx; species Saccopteryx leptura. The sequence continues at coordinate 136,158,504 of NC_089508.1, read as the reverse complement.
CTATATAAGGAAAACAGGGATCAATTCTACAATTTATGGCTTAATTTTATACCTGCAATTCTTTAAATCCAAGTATATGCATTTTTCTCATATATTAAATTAGCCAACAATTCAAACAGGTCTTTTTAAAAAATCCACTATAGCAAAGGATTTTGTGGGGGTTGGGGAGAGAGAAGAATGTGAAAGTAATAGGATAACAGGTTTTCTCATTATTTGTGGATTAATTATCTATTCCAGCCTTGTCTTTTGCAGATAATCAAGACTGTAGTTTATTTCCAATGATTTTTTTAAATTTTATTTTATTTTATTGTGACAGAGATAGAGTCAGACAGAGGAACAGCTAGGGAAAGACAGACAGGAAGGGAGAGAGATGAGAAGCATCAATTCTTTGTTGCAGCACCTTAGTAGTTCTTTGATTGCTTTCTCATATGTGCCTTGACAGGGTATTGGGGCTACAGCAGAGCAAGTGACCCCTTGCTCAAGCCAGCGACCTTGGGCTCAAGCCAGCGACCATGGGCTTCAAGCCAGTGACCTTTCAGCTCAAGCTAGCGACCATAGGGTCACGTCTATGATCCCATGCTCAAGCCAGTGACCCTGTGCTCAAGCTGGTGAGCCCGTGCTCAAGCCAGATGAGCCTGTACTCAGGCTGCCAACCTCAGGGTTTTGAACCTGGGTTCTCCTCATTCCAGTCCCACTGCTCTATCCACTGTGCCACCGCTTGGTCAAGCTGTTTTGTTTTATTTTGAATGAAAGACTTTAAGTAGTTGGGTTTTTTTCCTACAAAACAGCTGGCAGTAACATCTGACTAATAGAATTTCCCTCATAAAACTTGTTAGCACCGTTGCTTATAAAAAATGAGGCAACAACTATTCTAAGTAGTAAGCAAAGTGTTTTCATATGCTTATATCAATTTGTACAATACACACAATTTTCCACAGTAGTGTGCTAGTTTTTTTTTTTTAAGTTACACTCAAAATAACATCCTGAAATAATAGTACCTGTTGGTATAATGAATCATTCCCTCTCTTATTTTCCCACAAACCTTTTGTTCATATCACTAGGTAGCACTTGTTATATTGCAGTTACATGAGTTGTGAATGGGCCACAGCCTCCTTTTTCACTCATGGTGTGAGTATCTTGAGAACAAGGACATTGTTAAATTTATCTCCCATTTCTCTAGCACCTTGAACTTGCCCAGTGCATGGTCTGTTGTTCTCAGGAATGTTGCCTGAGTGGCTTTCAGGTCATAAAAATACCATCTAACTGTTTAAGCAGGAAGCAGGTGGGACTTCTTCCCTTTATGAGTCAGATGAGTAAATTAAAGAGATGTGTGAGATGCTGAGGAGTACCTGCAAGCTAGGACTCAAATCCAGGTCTTTCACTACAATACCTCAGAGAGAGGGTGCATGGCACCCACAGTTGAAAATGAGGTAGACTGCCTGACCAGGTGGTGGCGCAGTGGATAGAGCGTCGGACTGGGATGCGGAAGGACCCAGGTTCGAGACCCCGAGGTCGCCAGCTTGAGCAAAGAGCTCACCAGCTTGGACCCAAGGTCGCTGGCTCCAGCAGGGGGTTACTCGGTCTGCTGAAGGCCCACGGTCAAGGCACATATGAGAAATCAATCAATGAACAACTAAGAAGTCACAACGCGCAACGAGAAACTGATGATTGATGCTTCTCATCTCTCTCCGTTCCTGTCTGTCTGTCCCTGTCTATCTCTGCCTCTGTAAAAAAAAAAAAGAAAAAAGAAAATGAGGTAGACTGCAAGTTCAAATGCTGCATGTTTTGGTCCTTTGTTTTTTACTTGAATGCCTTATATTGTCTATTCTGACAAAACTGATCTTATAACTGCTCTGTTCTGTCTTGCTGTAGCCTTAGAAGGAAACTTGTTTTGCCTAACCACTCTGTCTTTTAACCTGCACTTAAGTAGAAAGAGTAAGTGCCCTTCTGCTCTCCCATTCCCAAGTGCTTCTGAAACAACCCAGCAGTTTCATGGAAGACAGCCATCATTCTTGGCCAATTCACCCCGATGGAGTCACATAGCAGTCAAATTTCTGTGCTAACAGGCATGACTGCTTCTCTTTTATCACCTTCCTCTTTTTCATCTTAAAAAAAAAAAAAAGGACAGGTGACTGTATAGAAACCAGGAGTTCAGTACCAATATGTCCTTTCTGTAATGCAGCCGTGTATATGTTTGATGTTCATGGCCTTCCAGAGAAAACAGTGTGAAAGGTACAGTGTGGCTTTTTTTTTTTTTTTTTTTTTTTTTTTAGGAGAGAGAGAGAGACAGATACAGGCAGACAGGAAGGGAGAGAGATGAAAAACACCAACTCATAATTACGTCACTTTAGTTGTTCATTGATTGCTTCTCATAGATGCTTTGACCAGGCGATTCCAGCTGAGCCAGTGACCCCTTGCTCAAGCCAGTGACTTTGGGCTTCAAGCCAGTGACCTTTGGGCTCAAGCCAGCGACCATGGGATAATGTCTATGATCCTATGCTTAAATGGGTGACCTTGGGGTGTCGAACCTGAGTCCTCAGAGTCCCAGGTTGTTGGTCTATCTACTGTGTTGCCATTGGTCAGGCTCCAGTGTGGCTTTTTTCAAGCGATTTTCTCCTCTTTGAAAATTAAGTTTCATCTTCTTTAAAAGTAGGGAATTGAACCAGGTAATCCCAAGAGTCACTTCTTACCACCATAATTCCATGATTATTTTTGTTGGTTTATCCAGTGGTAGTCAACCTGGTCCCTACTGTCCACTAGTCAGCGTTCCAGCTTTCATGGTGGGTGGTAGTGGAGCAACCAAAGTATAAATAAAGATAGATTTAACTGTAGTAAGTTGTTTTATAAAGATTTATTCTGCCAAACTTAGCAAAAATCCGACATAAAGTACTTGGTAAGTAATTTTTATTATATGCTTTAACTTGCTGTAACTCTGCTTTATAAGTTTTATAAAGTAAAGTTACTTCCCTACTTTATAAATCACCATTACTGTGGAACTGGTGGGTGGTTAGAAAATTTTACTACTAACAGAGATACAAAAGTGGGTGATAGGTATAAAAAGGTTGACTACCCCTGGTTTATTCAGTTGAGTCAATTAGAGGGCAAAAAGTATTAGTGATAATTTAACTTGACTATATATATAGTAGAACTCTGTGTCAGCCCCTGGGTTATCTAATAATCACTTTGAGTTCTCTATTATTGATATTCTTTATAAATATAGTACTTTTTTTAATTTGTAAAAGTAGATTTACACTATTAAGGAAAAGGTTTGTGGCATTTTCTGTTCCAAGAAACATACAATCTCCAACTCCTACATAAAATGTTTAGAACTTTAGGGTTTGATGATCAAGGTTCCAATATTTATAATAAAGCACTTTTATTCTCACCACAAGTGCGTTTCACAACAGAATACTTGCAGTTAAAGCGTTCACTGAGATTCATCAGCTGTATTTGTTTCCATTTCTTTCTTCCTCATTTTGTTTTTTCCCCTTCTTGTTTGACTCCATCGACCTCCTGTCACGTTCATAAAATATGCCACTAGTGTCACTGCCCACCACCCCCACTGTACCCCTTTAAATGCAGGAGTCAGAGCCTCATAACATTTCTCCTTGTCTCAACCTTTTTTACTTCTTCATGACTACTACTTTTTACCTTTAAATGTGAGGATTAGAGGCAGGATGGTCCATCTGATGATTTTATTTGTAGTAGACATGTATTTCTCATGGACTTCCTGACCACCACGTATTTATGTCTTAAAGTCTCTTTAAATACTTTAGGAAACAAAGTGGTATTTAAGTGATTTATATGTCCCATACTATAATGTTTGAATGTGTGGATATTGACAAGTGGTTGTCATGTTCTATGACATGGTCCCTGTAAGGAAAATAAGTGGTAGGTTAAGGATGTCACTGTTTATTGGCAAGATATCACAAAGGTCACTAAGCTCCCAGGCTACTGGAAAAAAATCTGGATTTCCATAGCAACAAGTCATGTGTGCTGTTTACATTATTAATTCATAAGCTATTTTTTTCTGATTTATTGACCCAAAGCTTTATGCACAGAGAGGACTAAAAAATAAGGTACAGACAGGCTTTTCTGGTGTTATCAGGCATCTGTGTCATTGCAATATTTTGAGGAGAATTCAGTGGATGGAACTTAAAGCCAATTTTGGAGTAAGGGGAGGTGAGGAGAGCTGGAAAAAGAAGCCATCTATGCCTGTAACAGAGATGCTATCATGGAGAGTTTATTTGGTGTCCCTTTTATATATTCATTGGAACAGATTTTCCTTTTTCACACTTTTAAGATCTATTTGTATTGCACAGCTGTAAGGAAAATGTGTGTATGAAAGAGAAAAAGAGACCAAAATTCACATCTATAGCCAGAAATTGTAAATTAATCACATTGCCCTTAAACTGACACCCATTTAACCTACACAAATATTCCCTGCTTTTGCTCTCAGGATGTAAGTCACAGCAGTTTGAAAAACAGAAATCTCAGATTTTGTGCAGAAATCTCAGAGTAATGTGCAGAAACAGTCTTGTACACTACTAAAATTCAGGTTTTCAGGTTAAGAAGGTAAAAAAAAAAGATGGGGAGACTAGAATTAAGCACAGTACACCTTGCTCATCTGCAGTCAGTCTGGGTGCTAATGGAACCCATCAGCCACTCATCATCTTCCTTCCTATAATATACTGACTACATGAAAAAAAAACTATAGGACACATCAATAGATATTTATCATTCAAAGGATTTCTCTTTTTCTTTACTATTAGTCATAATTCTTTTTACTATCAAAACTTAAAACTACTTAATAAGTTTCTTCCCTGTTTTTTGAGCACAAGTTATTTTTGTAGAAAATAAACCTTTTGAAGTTAAGAAAAAAAATAGAGTTTTGCCTGCTGTTGTCCCTTTCTCTGTCTCCTCAGTGTTGCCTCTGTTTATGATGGGGCACAGGGCATGTATGTAAGCGGGACTGTAGGCACACAAGTGCACTGTAATATGACCACTTCACATATCTCTGACCCCATCCCCTTACAGCATTGATGTTGTTTCTTATTATGAAACACACATCTAAAAGTTGTTTACATGGATTTTCTCTCTTCTCCATCTCGGTCTGTAAAGACACATTTTGTAATGTTTGATTTAGACCAACAATATATTGAGATCTGGTGTCTGACTGGGAGCTGTGGCTTGCTGTCCAGCATTATGAGAGTATTATATCATATATCCAAATCCCAGGAAAAGATCAAAATTCAAAGTATGGTTTCTACTGAATGTTTATCACTTTTGCACCATCGTAAAGCTGAAAACTTGTTAGTTGAACCATCTTAAATCGAAGATTGTCCGTATTTACAACTTTGCATTTTGTAGCTCAGTTAATCTATAAAGTAGATAGATGAGCACATGAAGAGCTTCAGTCATTAGAAGTGTTCAAAGACATGCTAAGGGTTGGGTTATTTATCCTCAAGTATCTGACAAGGCACAGTTCCATAGCTACACATGCTCAGTGAAACCTATCCTATTTCTTAAAAGGAACCCTCCTGCTCCCCTATTCATCAAGCCCTTGGTTTGCCAACTGTGAAATCCAAAGGGTTCTCCCCTTTAGTTCTTAACCAATTTCAAACCAGTTCCATCACTAGAGCTCAGTTTTAGAAGCAGGAAGGCCTTAGGTAAACTTTCCAGCACTGAGTGGAAAAATTTGTCAAAATAATATAACATTGTTTAAACCTTTTGTTATTTTTAAGTAATATTTTTCTCTCTGTATATAGAGATCTATATTATAGAAAATTTAGAAGACCTCAAGTGTTATTTTCATCACTTTACGGATACGCACATATAACATGCATATCCTTTAACCATTTGTAACTCATTTTTCTCCCTATTTACTGTGATAACATCTCCAAATAATTACGGATTATTTTGAAACCATTTTGTTGGTTTTTAAATGCAGATACATGCAGTTTAACCAAACTCCTTGTTGGGCATTTATAGTCTTACCAATTTTTACTGTTTTATTAATGATGAAATAATCTTTTTTCCAGATAAATTTTTGTGCTCATCTGTTATGACATATGTGACCTTTTGTTCTGGCCTTTTTCACTTGGCATAATGATTTTGAGTTTCATCTATGTTATAGCATGTATCATTACTTCATTTATTTTTATGGTTGAGTGATACTTTATTGTCTCTGTCGAAATTAATGTATCCATTTATCTGTTGGTAAGTATTTAGACTGTTTCCACCACCATTGTAAATAACGCTGCTATGAGCATGTATTTATTTGTTTATACTTCTTTGGAAGTATAAATCTAGGAATGGAATTACTGAGTCCTATGGTAATTCTATGTTTGAGTTTTTGAGACAATATATAGCATTTCTTAAAATAGAATTTTAATTTTACAACAGTATCAAATTTACAGAAATATTAAGAAGGTATTACAGAGAAGTTCCATATATCTCACACCCAGTTTCCTCTTCTATCAACATCTAAAATTATTACACTTGTTAAAATTAATGATCTAATATTTATACATTAGTATTAATTAAAGTCCATATTTTCAGATTTAATTTTTATCAGCTACCTGTTTTCTACTCAAGGATTTTATCCAAAATACCAAATTAAATTTAGTTATTGTGTCTTAGATTCCTCTTGGCTGTGAGTTTCTCAGACTTTCTTTGCTTTGATGACTTTTTTCTAATGATTAGCCTGGGGTTATGTGTTTTTAGGAGGGAGACTACAGAGGTAAAGCACCATTTTCTTCACATCAAAACAAAGGTACATACATGCTATCAGTGTGCCTTGTCACTGTTACTGTTGACCTTGATAATCTGGCTGAGATGGTGATTGTCAGGTTTCTCCACTGTGAAAAGTTTTTCCCCTTTCCGTATAACTCTCTTCAGGAGTAAGTCACTATGTACAACTTACATTTAAGGAATGAGGACTATGTCTTACATTCCTGAGGGCAGAGTACTTACAAAAATTATTTAGAATTTTTCTCCTCAGGAGGTTTGTCTCTTCTCCACTTATTATTTTATTCAATAATTTATTTGTCTGTATGGACTCAGAAGTCCATACTTAAGTTAGAATCCAACACTTCATTATTTTGTTTCTCAAATTATTCCAGCTTTGACCACAGCTGACTCCTGTGTCCTTTTGACATAACCCACATTGTTCAGATTGTTTGTTTTGCTGAGAAATTCTTTACTTCCTGGCACTACAAAAGGCACCCACGCTCACCTACATATGTTCTAGTCCTGTGGAAGAATCAATAATTTCTCCAGGCAACTCTGGTTTCTTTAATTGGAGTATAGAATTAAATACTAAAATCTGGCTCCTAGATCTTATGGCATTTTTGATGTTGAAAAACCTGTGCAAATAAATTTTAGTTATTAAAATGATCAATATTGGGGTGACATCAGAGAAATGGTGCTGTGAGGGGTGCTCCCGATATCTCCCCTTGAAATTTCAACAAATTTAACAACTAACGACAGAGAAAAAAATCTCAGGAGCACCTGAAATATACACACATTAGACAAAGGTATGATTGGGTGAAAAGGTGGCTGAATATATAATCCACTCTGAAGGAAATAAGACGGAGAATGGGGTATTTCGCTTTCCTCACTGATCTGAGGAAGGGATGCTTTCATCTGGAGACAAGAGAACTGGACGGTCTGGGAAAGAGGGAAGGATCAGGACTGGGGTAGATGATCAAGCAGAGAGAGCGCACTGGCTTGGCCTGAGATCATGGACGTGGGGTGAGCACGGGAGGCAGGCTCCGACAAAGGTTACCATTGCAGGGTGCCCGCAGGAGCCAGCACTGGCGCCAGCAGCTTTGTGCGCTCCTGAATCTGTGGTCACGGGTGGTATATGAGTGGCTCTACCAGGCACCACTGACATGGGTGTGCGTGCTCATGGGCTGGAGGGCTTAGCCTGAGATTATCAGCGATAGACATCTGCATGGGCTGTTGCCAGCGTCTTTGTACTTTTCCAGCTCCATGATCACCAGCACGGGATGTGCGCAAAGGTCAGGATCCCTAGGCCTGGGACTGCCCGGGCATGGCACCTCTGCAGGGCTGATACAGGCTTCAAAGTGCATTCCTGTATTCCCGGTTCTGACCGAGATCACAGGTGCTGTGCGCCTAAGTGGGCAAATGCAGACCTCCGTGTGCACTGCTGAAGTTGTGTGGTCTGGGCATGCATGCGGCTTGCTGCAGGCTACCAAACAGTGCATAAGGGAGAAGCCTGTGGAAATTAGACCCTCAGAGTGCTGAGGCATATAGACATGCCTGGGCGTCCCTAGAAAGGCACTTGATCTGCAGTCGACTCCCAGCCTGCGACATGCTGAGACATGCTAGTCCTGTCCGCTCGCCCTTAGAAAGGTGCTAGATCTGCAATTGGCTTCCAGTCCTGCCTGCTTTTGCTGGTGACTCTGGTTGGCACAGACTTACCCAGAACTGTGCTTTGAACAGTACTGGAGGAAGGACCTGGCTGCTCTTAGAGTCTCTTGCTCTGCAAACAGTGGCTGGGGCAAACCTCATAGATAAGTCCCCAGGCTGCTACCTCAGGTAGGAGAGATGTGGGGAGAGGCACCTGGAAAACTGAGACTCCCATTGTCAGAGTCACCAAGCCCTAACAAGCCCTGCCTACCAACGAGACTGAGGCCTAGCCTATGTCATTACCACAGTGACACAACAGCAAACCTCTGCTCAAGAGCCCCACAAGGGCAAAAACCTGAAGTATAGCACTACCTGCTGAAAAAAAGGAGAAAGCTACCTCTCAAAACCAGAAAAAAATTACATTTTTATAACTTTTTTTTTTTTTTACATTTTGGGTCATTTTATCTTCTTTCCTTTTTATTCTTTCTTTTTCCTTTTGAACTTCATTATCCATAGTTGTTACATTTTTCATTCTTATTTTTTATGAGGGTTTCATTTAAAAAACTATTACTTTATTTCTCTTTTTTTCTTTTTCTTTTTTCTCTCATTTGATTGTCATTAATCGACAAATTATTATATTTTGGATTGATATTTTTCTTTGTAGCATTTTGCGTGTTTTTGACTTAGTTTTTTATCTCTTTTGTCATCTTTCCTCAGTTCCTGCACCTTGACCTAGGTAGTTTTTCTTACACTTATCATTGTAGAATATTCATTTTTCACTGTATCTTTTCAATTTTTATTTTTTTAATTTATCTCTTATTAGTGTTATTAACAATACCACTCTCAAATGCCATTAAGGAAAAAGAAATCAAATATGGATAAAAAAGACAGATATAGTTCAAATAGATGATGAAAAATCTCTTGCCTGACCTGTGGTGGCACAGTGGATAAAGCGTTGACCTGGAATGCTGAGGTCGCCGGTTCAAAAGCCTGGGATTACCTGGTCAAGGCACATATGGGAGTTGATGCTTCCTGCTCCTCCCCTCTTCTCTCTCTTTTTCTCTCTCTCTCTCTCCTCCTTCTCGCCTCTCTAAAATGAATAAATAAAGTCTTAAAAAAATCTCTAGAAAAAATTTTAATTGATTGGAAACCTTGGATTTAAATGACAGAGAATTAAAAATTGAAGTCCAAAAAAAAAATTCAGGGAAATACAAGAAAGCACGGAAAGGTAATAGAGAGAACTCAAGAAACAATTTAATTAACAAAAAGAATACTTCACCAAGGAAATTGAAACTACAACATGGAAACAAACAGAGATGAAAAACTCAATTCATGAACTGAAAAACGAGGTAACAAGCTTAGCTAATAGAACAGGCCAGATAGAGGAAATAATTAGTGACAGGAGACAGGCAACTAGAGGTACTACAGAGAGAAGAGGAGAGAGACTCACAAATTTTTAAAAAATAAGAAAGACCTGCAGGAATTTTCTGACTCCATCAGAAAAAGCAACATAAGAATAATGAAGGAGAAGAAAGAGAACATGGGATGGAGAACATTTTCAAACAAATAATTGATGAGAACTTCCCAAGCCTGTGGAAAGAATTAGAGCCTCGAATCCAAGAAGTAAATAGAACACCAAGTTACCTTAACCCAAATAGACCTACTCCAAGGTACATCATAATAAAATTATCACAAACCAATGACAAAGAAAAAATCCTCAAAGCAGCTAGGGAAAAGAATAATACAACATCAAAACAAAGGCCTATTAGGCTATCATCAGACTTCTCAGCAGAACTTCTACAAGCCAGAAGATAGTGGACCCCAATATTTAAAGTACTGAAAGAGAGGAACTTCCAGCCAAGAATACTATATACATCAGGCATCCCCAAACTACAGCCCGCAGGCTGCATGTGGCCCCTGAGACCATTTATCCGGCCCCTGCTGCACTTCCAGAAGGGTCACCTCTTTCATTGGTGGTCAGTGAGACGAACACTGTATGTGGTGGCCCTCCAACAGTCTGAGGGACAGTGAATTGGCCCCCTGTGTAAAAAGTTTGGGGACCCCTGACAAAGCTATCCTTCAAATATGTAGGAGAAATAAAAACATTCACAGATATAGAAAAGATGAGGGAATTTATCACCAGAAAACCTCCACTTCAGGAAATAGTAAAGGGGGTTATCGACCAGATACAAAGAACAAAACAAAACAAAATCACAAGGAAAAGCTCCAACAAGATCACAATAAAAACAAGATTAATCTGTGACAACAAAAACAAAAAAGGGAAGAGGACAAAGATTAACAGTAGCCAAGGAGGATGGGGTGCAGAAGCACTCATAAGATAATGTACTACAATGAATATGATATATATCCTTTTTATTACCTAATAGTAACCACCCCTGAAAAAACAACTACAGAAACACATGGCAAAAAAAAAAAAAAAAAAAAAGAAACAGAGGAAAGAAGTATGGAATACAAACAAACAAACACAAATGACAGAAAAACAACAGAGAAGAACCAAACAAGATAGTGAGCTATCAGAAAGCAATATATAAAATGGCAATAGGAAACCAACAAATGTCAATAATTACACTAAATGTAAATGGATTGAACTCACCAATAAAAAGACACAGAGTAGCAGATTGGATCAAAAAAGAAAATCCAAATGTATGCTGCTTTCAAGAAACACATCTAAGATACAAGGATAAAAACAAATTGAAAGTGAAAGTTTGGAAAACAAATCACCAAGGAAATAACATCCAAAGAAAAGCAGGTGTAGTCATACTCATGTCTAAGAGTGCTGACTACAAGACAGCAAAGGTAATCAGAGATAAAGATGGTCATTTCATAATGATAAAGGGGAGATTGAATCAAGAATACATAACACTTCTTAATATATATGCACCAAACAAAGAAGCACCAATGTATATAAGACATCTACTAACTGATCTAAAACTAAAAACCAACAAAAATACAATCATATTTGGAGACCTCAATACACCGCTGATGGCACTAGATCATTCATCCAAACAGAAAATCAATAAAGAAATATAAGCAATAAACAGAACAATAGAATAATTGGATATGAGAGATATGTATAAGATATTTCATCCCAAAACACCAGAGTATACATTTTTCTTCAGTGTACGTGGGACATTCTCAAGAATTGACCATATGTTGCACCAGAAAACTAACATCAACAAATTCCGAAAGATTGAAATTATACAAAGCATATTCTCTGACCACAAAGCTTTGAAACTAGAATTTAACTGCAGAAAAGAAGTAAATAAACCCACATAAAATGTGAAATCAAACAATATACTTCTAAAAAATGAGTTGGTCAAAGAAGAAATAAAAGCAGAGTTCAAAAAATATATACAGACAAATGAAAATGACAATACGACATCAGAATCTCTTGGATGCAGCAAAAGCAGTAATAGGAGGGAATTCATATCAGTACAGGCTTATATGAATAAACAAGAGAGAGCCCAAGTAAAGAACTTAACATCAGATCTTAAGGAACTAGAAAAAGAAGAACAAAGGCAACCCAAAACCAGCCAAAGAAAGGAATAATAAAAATCAGAGCAGAAATAAATGAAATAGAGAACACAAAAACTATAGAAAAAAATCAATAAAAGAAGGAGCTGGTTCTTTGAAAAGATCAACAAAATAGACAAACCTTTGGCAAGGCTCACTAAGGAAAAAAGAGAAAGGACTCATAAACAAAATCCAAAGTGAAAAAGTAGAAATCACCACAGATATAGTACATATACAAAGAATTATTGTAGAATACTATAAAAACTATATGCCACCAAATTTAACAATCTATAATAAATGAATAATTTCCTAGTACAATACAAGCTTCCTAGACTGAGTCACGAAAATGTAGATAGCCTAAACAGACCCATAAGCAGGTAGGAAATAGAAACAACTATGAAAAACCTCCAAAAAAATAAAAGTCCAGGGCCAGATGGCCATACTAGTGAATTCTATCAAACATTCAAAGAAGATTTGGTTTCTATTCTACTCAAAATCTTACAAAAAATTGAAGGACAAGCAATACTTCCAAACATATTTTATGAGGCCAGTATAACTCTCATACCAAAACCTGGCAAGGACAACACAAAAAAAGAAAACTATAGTCCAATATCACTAATGAATACAGAGGCTAAAATCCTAAATGAAATACTAGCAAATTGAATACAACAACACATTAAAAAAAATAATTCATCATGATCACGTGGGATTTATCCTGGAATCACAGGGATGGTTCAATATACATAAAACAGTTAACATAATGCACCATATCAACAAAACAAATAACAAAAACCATATGATCCTATCAATAGATGCAGAAAAGTCATTCAATAAAACACAACAACATTTTATGTTAAAACACTTAACAAAATGGGTCTAGAAGGAAAATATCTTAATATAATAAAGGCCATTTATGACAAACCATCAGCTAACATCATATTAAATGGCAAAAAGTCAAAGACTTTTTCTCTAAAATCAGAAAGAAGACAAACTGCCCACTGTCTCCACTCTTACTCAATATAATGCTGAAAGTTCTAGCCAGAGCAATCAGAAGAGAAAGAAATAAAAAGCTCCCCGATGACGTCAGAGTAATGGCGGGATAGGAAGCGATACCGATAAATCTCCCCCAAAACTCAACAAGATCTTCAACCAGAAACAGAAAAACCTATACTTGGAGCTTCCAGATGCTTCGCAATACACCCAAAGGTATGATTGAGTGAAAAATTGGCTAAATATATAACCAAACCCCGAAGGAAATAGGGAGTAAGAAATGCTCCGCCTTCCTCACTAACCTAAACAGGGCGGCTTTCTCTGGTAACTGTGAATATAGAAACTGAGGCGGGCAAAGGGGGTGAATACATCCAGGCCGCGACACAAACGGCCGAACCAGGCTGTGGCACGGAGATCCAAGCCAAGGAAAATCTGATCCTGTGGCAACCCGGGCAATACAAGCTAACACTCGCGCCAAACCCAAACAAAGAAAGACAAGCGGCGCGGACATTTTACCCGGTCTCCTGGTTGGTGCGCAGTTAGTGGGCGAGAGATTTCTTCCTAAGCCCCGGAAGTGGGTGCCCGTGTTGCCCCACGGAGAGGCAGGGTCAGAGGCCTTTCTGTGGGCCGAGGGCAGAGTTTCTGGGCAGCCCCAGAGCCCTGGGAAAGCCACGCACGGGAGGGAGTGAGAACTAATTCCAACGGTGGAGATTTTCCATACTGGAGGGTGTTTCACTCAGAGGGAAATACGGCCGGCCTCATATCCTGGTTTGCGCGCGCAGATAAGGAGTGAGCGATTCCTCCGAGTGCCTCTGCAGTGTGCACCCGTGTTATCGCACAGAGGGGCAGAGTCAGGGGCCTTTGTGTGGGCCAAAGCGGAATCTCGGGCCGCCCCAGCGCCTTGCAAAAGCCGCGCACGGGAACGGAGCGAGACTCAATTCCAATGCTGCAACTTTTCCCTGCGGTTGGGGGTTTCACTCAGAGCGTGAGACTGCTGGCCGGATATCTTGGTCTGCGCGTGCAGCCAGTGAGTGAGAGTTTCCTCCAAGCGCCCTGGAAGTGGGCGCCCGCTTGTGTTACCGGACAGAGTGGCAGAGCCAGAGGTCTTTGAATGGCCGGAAAGCCCGCCTGATTATGCTCGCAGCTCTGACTGACTGAGGCTTACCCAGAGACCTGTGCTGAGTGGAAATAGAGTGGGGAGTTGCCAGCTCTTTGAGCCTCTTACTATCCAGGCAGAGGCAGCAGCAACCCATAGCTGGATTATCAGGCTACTAATTGAGGAAGGAAAGACTAGGAGAAAGGCTCCAGGAACACGGACTCTCTCACTGTCGGAGCCTATAAATGCTAATAGCCTCGACTGCCAACGAGACTAAAGCACAATACATGACATTGCCATAGAGACTTATCAACTGCAAACCTCCACCTGAGCGTGGCAAAGGGGCAAAACCCGGGGTACAGAGTCACCGACCAGGAAGAGGGAGAGAAAAGAAAAAGCAAGAAGATAACCTCTCAAAATCAAGAATAATCTGCAGACTTTATAACCTATCCCATTTTATTATATTTGTTCGTTTGTTTCTCTTATCTTCATTCTTGATACTTTTTTTTTCCTCCTCCAATTTGGCCGATTAACTCTCTACCGGTCTTACTCTCTCCTCTCCTTGAACTACACTACCCATAAGTGTTACATCTCCCATTATCTTTTCTCTTCTCTTCCTTTCTCTCTATGAGGGTTGCACTCCAAAAGCCTTAACTCTCTCTCTCTCCTTTCTTTTTTCTTCTTTTAGTGGTTCCCTCTCTTTTTTTCTCTCTCTCTCTTTCTTTTCTCCCTCTATATTAGTTTCTTCCTTTCTCCTTTACATCTCCTCTCATTCAAACCTCAATAACAAACAAATTATCTTATCTGGGACTCAAACTTATGTTTGTGGCATTTTGAGGGGTTTTTATTTCACCTTTTTAACTCACTAGCAGTGCTCCCATCCCTGGCTCTCCATATTATCTAGTTCTTGTTCCACTAAATACAATAGTAATTTTTTAATTTGTCTCCCCATTTTTCCGTTTTCCTCTTAATCCTCTCATCATAACTCTTAGATAACCAACACCTAAAAGCAAATCATTTTATTCTTGACCCAAATTTTTTCCTTATTTGCTTTTTGTGGGTCCATACGCTCTTTTTTTTTTCTTTTTTCTTTCTTTTTTTTTTTTTTTTTTGCCCCTTTATTACTTTTCCCCAATTCAGGCCCTCCATCACAGGCATTGTTTCTTATAATTCACAGTCCACCACAAGATTTTATCAAGAATGAGGGGAGAGGAGAGGAGAGGAAAAAAGGAGGGGGGGGAATAATTTCCTTTTTTTTTTTTTTTTTTAAATTTTTATTTTATTTTATTTTTCTTTATTTCATTATTAATTTTTTTTTAAAAAAACAACTCTTTTCAATTTTTTTTTATTATT
This sequence comes from Saccopteryx leptura, assembly GCF_036850995.1. Taxonomy (NCBI): domain Eukaryota; kingdom Metazoa; phylum Chordata; class Mammalia; order Chiroptera; family Emballonuridae; genus Saccopteryx; species Saccopteryx leptura. Next base: position 136,143,155 of record NC_089508.1, on the reverse strand, counting down.
TTTTAAACTTTTTATTCTTTATTAAATCTCATTAATACTATCTACAAAACCACCCTCAGATGCCATTAAGGAAGAGAAAATCGAATATCATGGATACAAAAGAAAGAGAGGTAACACAGCTAGATGAGGAAAAATCTATGGAGAAAAAATTTAATATATTGGAAACCTTGGAGCTAAATGACAGAGAATTCAAGATAGAAATCCTAAAAATCCTCCGAGATATACAAGAAAACACAGAAAGGCAATTTAGGGAGCTCAGAAAACAACTCAATGAACACAAAGAATATATGTCCAAGCAAATTGAAACTATAAAAACAAATCAAACAGAGATGAAAAACTCAATTCACGAGCTGAAAAACGAAGTAACAAGCTTAACTAATAGAACAGGTCAGATAGAAGAGAGGATTAGTGAAATAGAAGACAAGCAACTTGAGGCACAACAGAGAGAAGAAGAAAGAGACTCAAAAATTAAAAAAAAAAATGAGATAGCCCTACAAGAATTATCTGACTCCATCAAAAAGAATAACATAAGAATAATAGGTTTATCAGAGGGAGAAGAGAGAGAAAATGGAATGGAGAACATACTCAAAAAAATAATAGATGAGAACTTCCCAAGCCTGTGGAAAGAACTAAAGCCTCAAGTTCAAGAAGCAAACAGAACTCCAAGTTTTCTTAACCCCAACAAACCTACTCCAAGGCATATCATAATGAAATTGACACAAACCAACAGCAAAGAAAAAATTCTCAAGGCAGCCAGGGAAAAGAAGAATACAACATATAAAGTAAGGCCCATTAGATTATCATCAGATTTCTCAGCAGAAACTCTACAAGCTAGAAGAGAGTGGACCCCAATATTTAAAGTCCTGAAAGAGAGGAACTGTCAGCCATGAATACTATACCCATCAAAGCTATCCTTCAAATATGAAGGAGAAATAAAAACATTCACAGATACAGAAAAGATGAGGGAATTTATCATCAGAAAACCCCCACTCCAGGAATTACTAAAGGGGGTTCTCCAATCAGATACAAAGAACAAAAAAAACAGAGCCACAAGTAAAAGCTCCAAGAAGAACACAATAAAACCAAATTTAAACTGTGACAACAACAAAAAGAAGGGGGGGGGGGAGAAGATGGAGATTAACAGTTGCAAAGGACGATGGAGTGCAAAAGTACTCACAAAATAGTTCGCTACAATGAACAGGGTAGGGACCCTTTTCATTATTCAAAGGTAACCACCATTGAAAAAACCACCACAGAAGCACATGAGATAAAAAAGATAGCAACAGTGGAAAGATGTATGGAATAAAACCAAATAAAAAAAAAAGTTAGAAAAACAAAAGAGAAGGATCAAACAAGACACAAAACTAACAGAAAGCAAGATATAAAATGGCAATAGGGAACTCACAAGTATCAATAATTACACTAAATGTAAACGGATTAAACTCACCAATAAAAAGGCACAGAGTAGCAGAATGGATTAAAAAAGAAAATCCAACTGTATGCTGCCTACAGGAAACTCATCTAAGTAACAAGGATAAAAACAAATTCAAAGTGAAAGGCTGGAAAACAATACTCCAAGCAAATAACATCCAAAAAAAAGCAGGTGTAGCAATACTCATATCGGATAATGCTGACTACAAGACAGGAAAAGTACTCAGAGACAAAAATGGCCATTTCATAATGGCTAAGGGGACACTGAATCAAGAAGACATAACAATTCTTAATATATATGCACCAAACTAAGGATCACCAAAATATATAAAACAGCTACTTATTGATCTTAAAACAAAAACTGACAAAAATACAATCATACTTGGAGACCTCAATACACCGCTGACGGCTCTAGATCGGTCATCCAAACAGAGAATCAACAAAGACATAGTGGCCTTAAACAAAACACTAGAGCACCTGGATATGATAGACATCTACAGGACATTTCATCCCAAAGTGACTGAGTATACATTTTTCTCCAGTGTACATGGATCATTCTCAAGAATTGACCATATGTTGGGCCACAAAAACAACATCAGCAAATTCAGAAAAATTGAAGTTGTACCAAGCATATTTTCTGATCATAAAGCCTTGAAACTAGAATTCAACTGCAAAAAAGAGGGAAAAATCCCACAAAAATGTGGAAACTAAACAACATACTTTTAAAAAATGAATGGGTCAAAGAAGAAATAAGTGCAGAGATCAAAAGATATATACAGACTAATGAAAATGACAATACGACATATCAGAATCTATGGGATGCAGCAAAAGCAGTGATAAGAGAGAAGTTCTTATCACTTCAGGCATATATGAAGAAACAAGAGAGAGCCCAAGTGAACCACTTAACTTCCCACCTTAAGGAACTAGAAAAAGAAGAACAAAGACAACCCAAAACCAGCCGAAGAAAGGAGATAATAAAAATCAGAGCAGAAATAAATGAAATAGAGAACCTATAGAAAAGCTATAGAGAAACTATAGAAAAAATTAATAGAACAAGGAGCTGGTTCTTTGAAAAGATCAACAAAATTGACAAACCCTTGGCAAGACTTACCAAGGAAAAAAGAGAAAGAACTCATATAAACAAAATCCAAAATGAAAGAGGAGAAATCACCACGGACACCGTAGATATACAAAGAAATATTGTAGAATACTATGAAAAACTTTTTGCCACTAAATTCAACAACCTAGAAGAAATGGATAAATTCCTAGAAAAATACAACCTTCCTAGACTGAGTCAAGAAGAAGCAGAAAGCCTAAACAGACCTATCAGTAGAGAAGAAATAGAAAAAACCATTAAAAACCTCCCCAAAAATAAAAGTCCAGGCCCTGACGGCTATACCAGTGAATTTTATCAAACATTCAAAGAAGACTTGGTTCCTATTCTACTCAAAGTCTTCCAAAAAATTGAAGAAGAAGCAATACTTCCAAACACATTTTACGAAGCCAACATAACCCTCATACCAAAACCAGACAAGGATGGCACAAAAAAAGAAAACTACAGACCAATATCTCTAATGAATACAGATGCTAAAATACTAAACAAAATACTAGCAAATCAAATACAACAACATATTAAAAAAATAATACATCATGATCAAGTGGGATTCATCCCAGAATCTCAAGGATGGTTCAACATACGTAAAACGGTTAATGTAATACACCATATCAACAAAACAAAGAACAAAAACCACATGATCTTATCAATAGACGCAGAAAAGGCTTTCGATAAAATACAACACAATTTTATGTTTAAGACTCTCAACAAAATGGGTATAGAAGGAAAATATCTCAACATGATAAAGGCCATATATGATAAACCATCAGCTAACATCATATTAAATGGCACTAAACTGAAGGCTTTCCCCCTTAAATCAGGAACAAGACAGGGTTGTCCACTCTCTCCACTCTTATTTAATGTGGTACTAGAGGTTCTAGCCAGAGCAATCAGACAAGACAAAGAAATAAAAGGCATCCATATCGGAAAAGAAGAAGTAAAGGTATCACTTTTTGCAGATGATATGATACTATACATCGAAAACCCCAAAGAATCCAGAAAAAAACTACTAGAAACAATAAGCCAATACAGTGAGGTCGCAGGATACAAAATTAACATACAGAAGTCAATAGCCTTTCTATATGCTAACAATGAAACAACTGAGAAGGAACTCAAAAGAATAATCCCCTTCACGATTGCAACAAAAAAAATAAAATACTTAGGAATAAACATAACAAAGAATGTAAAGGACTTATATAATGAAAACTATAAACCATTGTTAAGGGAAATCGAAAAAGATATAATGAGATGGAAGAATATACCTTGTTCTTGGCTAGGAAGAATAAATATAATCAAGATGGCTATATTACCCAAAGCAATATACAAATTTAATGCAATTCCCATCAAACTTCCAATGACATTTTTTAAAGAAATAGAGCAAAAAATCATCAGATTTATATGGAACTATAAAAAACCCCAAATAGCCAAAGCAATCCTAAAGAAAAAGAATGAAGCTGGGGGCATTACAATACCTGACTTCAAACTCTATTATAGGGCCACGACAATCAAAACAGCATGGTATTGGCAGAAAAATAGACACTCAGACCAATGGAACAGAATAGAAAGTCCAGAAATAATACCACATATATATAGTCAAATAATTTTTGATAAAGGGGCCAACAACACACAATGGAGAAAAGAAAGCCTCTTCAATAAATGGTGCTGGGAAAACTGGAAAGCCACATGCAAAAGAATGAAACTGGACTACAGTCTCTCCCCCTGTACAAAAATTAACTCAAAATGGATCAAAGATCTAAACATAAGACCTGAAACAATTAAGTACATAGAAGAAGACATAGGTACTCAACTCAGGGACCTGGGTTTTAAAGAGCATTTTATGAATTTGACTCCAATGGCAAGAGAAGTGAAGGCAAAAATTAATGAATGGGACTACATCAGACTAAGAAGTTTTTGCTCAGCAAGAGAAACTGATAACAAAATAAACAGAAAGCCAACTAAATGGGAAATGATTTTTTCAAACGACAGCTCAGATAAGGGCCTAATATCCAAAATATACAAAGAACTCATAAAACTCAACAACAAACAAACAAACAATCCAATAAAAAAATGGGAAGAGGATATGAATAGACACTTCTCCCAGGAAGAAATACAAATGGCCAACAGATATATGAAAAGATGCTCATCTTCTTTAGCTATTAGAGAAATGCAAATCAAAACGGCAATGAGATACCACCTCACACCTGTTCGATTAGCTGTTATTAGCAAGTCAGGTAACAGCAAATGTTGGAGAGGCTGTGGAGAAAAAGGAACCCTCATACACTGTTGGTGGGAATGTAAAGTAGTACAACCATTATGGAAGAAAGTATGGTGGTTCCTCAAAAAACTGAAAATAGAACTACCTTATGACCCAGCAATCCCTCTACTGGGTATATATCCCAAAAACTCAGAAACATTGATACGTAAAGACACATGCAGCCCCATGTTTATTGCAGCATTGTTTACAGTGGCCAGGACATGGAAACAACCAAAAAGCCCATCAGTAGATGACTGGATAAAGAAGATGTGGCACATATACACTATGGAATACTACTCAGCCATAAGAAATGATGACATCGGAACATTTACAGCAAAATGGTGGGATCTTGATAACATGATACGAAGCGAAATAAGTAAATCAGAAAAAAAGAGGAACTGTATTATTCCATACGTAGGTGGGACATAATAGTGAAACTAAGAGACATTTATAAGAGTGTGGTGGTTACGGGGGGGAGGGGGAATAGGAGAGGGATAGGGGGTGGGGAGGGGCACAAAGAAAACAAAATAGAAGGTGACAGAGGACAATCTGACTTTGGGTGGTGGGTATGCAACATAATTGAATGACAAGATAACCTGGACTTGTTATCTTTGAATATATGTATCCTGATTTATTGATGTCACCCCATTAAAAAAATAAAATTATATATAAAAAAAAAAAGAAAGAAATAAAAAGCATTCATATTGGTAAAGAAGAAATAAAGGTTTCACTTTTTGCAGATGATATGATCCTGTACATTGAAAACCCCAAAGACTCCACAAAAAGACTATTAGAAATAATAAATCAATAAAGTAAGATCACATGATACAAAATTAATACAATATACAGAAGTCAATTGCCTTCCTATATGCAACAATGAGTCATAAGAAAACAAACTCAAAAAAATAATTTCTTTATGGCTGCAACAACAACCACAACAAAATACCTAGGAATAAACATAGCAAATAATGTAAAGAACCTATATAATGAAAACTACAAAGCATTGTTAAGAGAAATTGAAAAAGATACAATGAAATGGAAAAATATTTCTTGTTCTTGAATAGGAAAAATAAATATAGTTAAAATGACCTTATTACCCAAAGCAATATACAAATTTAATGCAATTCCCATCAAAATTCTAATATCATTTTTTAAAGAAATGGAACAAAAAATTATCAGGTTTATATGGAATGATAAAAAACCCTGAATAGCCAAAGTAATTATAAGGAAAAAGAAGGAAGCTGGAGGCATTACAATACCTGACTTCAAATTATATTATAGAGCAGGGGTCGAGAACCTTTTTGGCTGAGAGAACCATGAATGCCACATATTTTAAAATGTAATTCCGTGAGAGCCATACAATATGTTGAACACTAAATACAAGTAAATGTGTGCATTTTATGTAAGACCAACACTTTTAAAGTACAAAAAGTCTCTGAATTCTTTTTAATAACATTGTTATGCTGGTGCTAACCAATGATGAATAAAGTACTTCTTACCATTAATGCAACTTCTGGTGCTGATGGCTTTGTAGTCTGGTTGATATGTGGTGAGGTTAAGATTCATGCATGTGTTGAGACTTCCATCCACTAAGCGTGATCGTAGGTTGTTCTTAAAGTACTTTAGATGTGAGAAAGACTTGCTCACATGCATGCGTAGAGCCAAACATTGTCAGTACAGCAATACTGACATGCTGCAGTGTGTGGTATGTGACAGGAAGCACGTTCCAAGTTTTGACAATCAGCTGGTCCATGGGTTGAAGTTTTTTTATTTCTCCCCACTTGGGTTTGCTCGCCAACTCTGCTTGCTGTCGTGCAAGTTTTTCCAAATCGTCATTCAGTGACTTGAACTTATTCACCCACATGTCTGAGGCCTTCAGGTCGGCAGCTTGTAGCTTAAAATCTCTGATGGAGTTACCAGGGATGTAACTCAGGTCGGCACTGTGCACTGCACACTCGTGTGGATGGGTGATGAACTTAAAAGAGACGAGTGCGCTCACGAAATTCTCCAAAGAGTGCTTTGAATGACTGCAGGAGATTAAATGTGAAGCCCACTGGCTGCTGGAGATTAAGATATTGAGCAGGGTCACTTGCTGTGCATGCATCTTTAAGCTCTCCCAGTTTTTCAAAGTATAGTAAATGACCTGTTTCATTGTTGGCAATGAAGAGTTCCATCTTGTTTTCAAATGCAAAACAAACACTGCTTGTTGAAGGGATAAGACTGTATTTCCAACGCCTTGCATTTTCACATTGAACAGGTTCAGATGTTTAGTCATATCCACGAGATAGAACTTCAGGAGCCACTCAGTGTTAGGTAACTCAGGATGCTCGACGTTTTTCATTTCAAGAATAGTCCGAATTTCACTCTGACAAGCTGCAAAATGTCTGAGCACCTTTCTTTTGACAACCAACACACATTGCTGTGCAGAAGCAGACCAGAATAATTATTTTCAATTTTATCCAGCAGCGTTTTAAACTGGCAATCATTTAAAGCAAGGGTCCCCAAACTTTTTACACAGGGGGCCAGTTCACTGTTCCTCAGACCGTTGGAGGGCCAGACTATAAAAAAAACTATGAACAAATCCCTATGTACACTGCAAATCTTATTTTAAAGTAAAAAAACAAAATGGAAACAAATACAATATTTAAAATAAAGAACAAGTAAATTTAAATCAACAAACTGACCAGTATTTCAATGGGAACTATGGGTCTGCTTTTGGCTAATGAGATGGTGGTGCCCCTCCCAGACTGTGCAGCGGGGGCCTGATAAATGGCCTCAGGGGGCCTCATGCAGCCCGCGAGCCATAGTTTGGGGACCCCTGATTTAAAGCTTGGGAAACAATAAAGTTGACCACTCGAATGATCAGCGATATCACCTCACCAAGCTGCTCACCACACATCTGAGCACAAAGCGCCTTCTGATGTAGAATGCATTGAAAACTTAGGATGAGTCTCTTCATGTTCATGAAGAAGTGCTAACAAATCCTCTGTTTTTCCCCATCATGCACGGAGCACCATCAGTACACACCGAAATAAGTTTATCCATCGGTAGATTTTTTCTTTAGCGAACTCAGTGAAAGACTTGCATAAATCCTCCCCTCTTGTCTCTTTCATAGGCAAAACAGCAAGACTTTCCTCACATAGTGTGGTGTGTCACTGACAGCATACCTTGCAATCATGCTGAACTGGGATAAATGGCTTATGTCTGTTGACTCATCCAAAGCGAGAAAAAAGAATGGTGCTGCATTTATGTCCTTCACTTGTGTTGCCTCAATTTGATTTGCCATCATGATGACATGATTGTGAACAGTTCTTGCCGACAAGTCATGTCTTTTATTTGTTTGATTATCTTGTCTTTATCTGAAAAGTCGTCAAAAAGTTCATTGGCAACATCAAACATGAATGTTTTGGCATACTCACCATCTCTGAATGGCTTTCCATTTCTCACAATTGCTAAAGCACCAGGAAAGCTAGCCAAATTCCAGTCACCTTGTTGGGTCTAAACATGGAGTTGCTGCTGACTAGCTTGCACTCTGCACAGTAGCTCTTGACATGCTTTCTTTCTGCTGTTTCCTGCTGGATATTTTGATGCAAATGTAGTATGGCAGAAGTCCTGCTTTATAGTTGACTGTTTCATTGATGCAATTTTATTATTGCATATTAGACACACTGCAGAACCTGCTCTCTCCACAAAGGTGTATTCCTCTGTCCATTTCTGCTTAAATGTATGATACTCCTCATCTTTTTTTCTGTTAGCCATCATCTTCGTCAAAAGGGTTTCTGCAATTAGCTAGCTGACTACTTGATTAAATGGAGGGAAGTTTACTTCCTGACCTCACAATGACCCATGTACATTACACATTATCCAATAAAAATTTGGTGTTGTCCCAGAGGACAGCTGTGATTGGCTCCAGCCACCCACAACCATGAACCTGAGCAGTAGGAAATGAATGGATTGTAATACATGAGAATGTTTTCTATTTTTAACATTATTTTTTTCATTAAAGATTTGTCTGCAAGCCCGATGCAGCCATCAAAGAGCCACATCTGACATGTGAACCATAGGTTCACGACCCCTGTTATAGAGCCACGATAATCAAACCAGCATAGTATTGGCAGAAAAATAGACACTCAGACCAATGGAACAGAATAGATTGCCCAGAAATAAAACCACATATATATGGTCAAAAATTTTTTGATAAAGGAGCCAAAAACATACAATGGAGAAGAGAAATCCTCTTCAATAAATAAATAGTGCTGGGAAAAGTGGATAACCATGCGCAAAAGAATGAAACTTGACTAAAATTTGTCCCCTTGTACTAAAATTAATTCAAAATAGATCAGAGACCTAAATATAAGATCTGAAACAAACAATAAATTGCATAGAAGAAAACATAGGTACTAAACTCATGGTTTTTGGCCATAAAGAACATTTTATGAATTTGATTCTAAAGGCATGGGCAGTGAAGGCAAAGATAAATGAATGGGACTACATCAGACTAAGAAGCTTTTCCATAGCAAGAGAAACTGACAACAAAACAAACAGACAGCCAACTAAATGGGAGATGATATTTTCAAATAACAGCTCAGATAAGGGCCTAATATCCAAAATATATCACAAAACTCAACAACAAACAAGCGAACAATCTAATAAAAAAATGGGAAGAGGATATGAACAGATACTTCTCCCAGGAAGAAATACAAATGGCCAATAGATATATGAAAATATGCTCATTTTCACTAGTTATTGGAGAAATGCAAATCAAAACTACAATGAGATACCACCTTACACCTGTTAGATTAGCTATTATCAACAAGATAGGTAATTACAAGTGTTGGAGAGGCTGTGGAGAAAAAAGAACCCTCAATCACTGTTGGTGGGAATGTAAAGTAGTACAACAATTATTGAAGAAAGTATGGTGGTTCCTCAAAAAATTAAGAATAGAACTACCACATGACCAGCAATCCTTTTTTTGGGTATATACACCCAATAAACGCAAAAACATTGGTATTTAAAGACACATGCACCTCCATGTTCATCACAGCATTGTTCACAATGGCCAAGAATGAAAACATCCAAAAAGACTTCAATAGAAGATTGCATAAAGAAGAAGTGATACATATATACAATGGAATACTACTCAGCTATAAGAAATGATGACATAGTGCCAATTACGACAGCATAGATAGACCTTGATAACATACTGAGTGAAATAATTAAATCAAAATAAACTAAGAACTGTATGATTCTCTACCTAGGTGGGACACAAAAATGAGACTCATGGACATGGACAAGAGTTTGTTGGTTACCAGGAGGAGGAGAACGGAGGAGAAGGTTGGGGTAGGAGAGAGGGGAGGGGCATAAAGAAAACCAAATAAAAGATGAGGGAGGACAATTTGCCTTTGGGTTATGTGTACACAACATAATCAAATGTCAAAATGATCTTGAGATGTATTCTCTGAATCTGTAATCGATCAATGTCACCCTGTTAAAATTAATTATCTAAAGAAAATAAAAAAGATTATCAATATTTTACTTAATGTTTTCTTACTTTGCAAGAAGGGTAACATTAAACTGACCTTCCCTTTCTGAGAGTAGATGGGTAAATGACATGAATTTAGACATGAATAATATAGACATATTTCTTTTAAAATTACTTTAGGCTTTGTTTTTAACATTTAAATCTTTAATTATATGTGCCATATTTTTGGTGGATTGTATAAAGTAGGTATTTTACATTTTTCAAAATAAATTACTAGTTTTCATAATAGAACTTATTTTATACTTTAAATAGCTTTTTCTCAGCCTTTAAATCTTAAGATATGGATTGATTAAATTATAAGTTAAACTCTGTGAACTCAAGCTAGTGTATACAGCCATTTTAATACAGTTGAGAAAGTGTGTTGTTGTTAAAATCAGAATTTTTTTGTCTTCTTTTCTCTTAAAGCTTAATGAACAGTTTGTACATGCAATGGTGTATGTCTTCTTGCTGTGGAAGTCTAGCTTCCTGCTGCAGCCATTGAGAGCTCTATCAGTTGACTCCTGTGGAATTCTCTCAATTGAAAATTTTCTCTGCTCTAGTTTATTGTTGCAAGCAATAAATTCAAACTCTTCCTTGCCCAAGTACTATGTATGGGGTGTGGTTGTGAGAAATAGAGCACACAAAACATTTGCTAAAAGATCTTTGGTCTATCCAACAATCTGTATATTCTGTATTTTATCTCCAGGGCAGAACAGAGCAAAAGAAAGCAGATGTGGACTTGGGTTTTCCAGTTTTGCTTCTTTGTAGACTTGTTCTTGTCACAGGATTTTGTCCTGCCCTTGCACTGTGGGTTTCTGTAGAACTCGCCACACTGAAAACCCATTTAAATTTGTCATTTGGGGCTTTACGATGGAAGATGTGGTCTTCTTCATCACTTGTATCTCCTTTATGCTGGCCTTAGGAAGAATTCTTAACAGACTTGCATACCAGCAGAAACTTTCCCAGGATAGTTGGTGGTAGTTTTTATTTTATGATTACTGTTTCCTTTATTGTATGATATTTTCCTCTATGGTTTGGTTGATTTTCTATAGTATTGGATTTAAGGTTTCTGTACCTGAGCACTATTGACATTCTGGGCCAGATAATCCTTTCTTGTAGGGATTTGCCCTATGCCTTTTAGGATATTTTGCAGCCATCCCTGGCCTTTTACTGCTAGTTGAAGCCCAGCAATAGAAACTTGACCCATGCTCAGTTGTAACAGCAAAAATTCCTCCAGATCTCTCCAGAATGGCCTCTGGAGAGCAAAATTACCTCTTGGTTGAGAGTCATTAGATTATTTATATATTAATGTCATCACTAAAATCTTTTTGGCTATAAAGCAATGTATAAAATTTAAATTAATAATAAATAATTAACAATAAGAATTAACTGGTAAAAAAATGAGTTGAATATTTATATATGAATCTAGAAGTTATAGCCTTGATAAGTTGCCTAAGCTTCATTGCAATAGTTCTGAACCCCTGCAAATAAATATAGTTGGTTGTTCTAGATAGACAGATTTTAGCCATGATGGTATGCTTTTAATGAAAGAAGCTTCTGGCCTGACTTCTGGTGGTGCAGTGGATAAAGCGTTGACCTGGAAATGCTGAGGTTGCCAGTTCGAAACCCTGGGCTTGCCTGGTCAAGGCACATATGGGAGTTGATGCTTCTTGCTCCTCCCCCTTCTCTCTCTGTTTCTCTCTCTCTCTCTCCTTTTTAAAATGAATAAATAAAATTAAAAAAATTAAAAAGAAAGAAAGAAGCTTCTGAAGCAGAGAAACAGAGAGTGTATAATGGACCACAGTTTTGGGGCACACCACTCTACTTGTTTAGAGTCAGGGAAGGCAAGTGGGGTGAATTGGCAGCTAGTGGTAGCAGGCCTCCAGGATGCACACAGGCAGGGCTCCCCCACTGCCTTGCTGCCTCATAGGATATGTACATAATTGAGAACATGTGGACATGGGAAAATGAAGACAGAGAATGTAAGTCATAGAGATTATCAAATTGGGACCTACGATCTGGGTTATTTGGCACTTTCAGGGGCCTTATTGCTTCTAAAGACTATTTTAAGGCTGCTTTATGTTCTAGTACAATTGTATATTTCTTAAGAAACTTACCTCCAGCCAGCAGTGAGTAATGCAAATTTGTACTTTTAAAATTATTTTGTGAAAGCCATTCAAGTTATCTATCATTTAAGGAAATCTTTATTAAGCTTTCAAAGCCAGCACTAAAGAATATTGGGTAGTACCCAGGCAAACATTTTAATAGGCCTGTTATAATTTCTGGAATAGTAATACAGATTTAATCATGCAAGAATGTGTGCTTTTTTTTTTTTAAACAACACCTCAGGCTAAGAGCTCTTTCATTGGAGCAAATAATTGAGCTCTACACTATTTCTACCTGTTGAGATATCCACATAGAGTGCATTTTACTTTGAAGAAACATGATTTCATTTGGCTTTTAGGGCACATTCCTTTGCAATAGAAGCACAATGTAGTTTTTCTTTTGTTATTGTGATTGAGCTGAAATTAAGGTACAGAAATACTTTTAATAAGCAGAGTTTTAAAACTCAGTTCCACTTTCTTTATGACTTGGATGTCCAGAACTTGCTGTTGCCTATTTGTGGACATTTTTGCATCAAAGGTAAGCAAAGATTTGTTCAGAAAATAATGTTTCTTTAATTTAGAATCAGGTTGTGTTTTTGCTGTCAGAAAATGAATGTTGGCCCTCTATCTCCAGACTCCTGGGCTCTGCACTAATGGCTCTTGAGGAAGCTATATCAGGGTATGGATATCAGGAGAGTTTGGATTTAGAAGGGACCAGCCACTGACCCCACTATTGCCAAAATGGTATTTTGGTTAATTGTATAATCTTGTTTAGTTTTCAGTATTACCTACTTGACAGTAAGCATTGTTTTGTTAAACTCTTTATCTTTACAACTAGCACTGTACCTGATGCATTGTACCAGGTTCTGATGCACAATAATACATATTAAGGTTCATTAGTATTTAATTATGTGGACAGTATGTAAAAGTTACCTCCAAAAGGCATAACAATTATATTCATAATGATTATTCCCAATTCTTGAGAACCTATTTTGTATCATGTGGCAGTTTGGGCTCTCCTGGAAATGAACTCGGAGATGGAGCTGGGTGTTTGGAGTGTTTTGCAGGGAATGCCTCTGAAACTAAAATGGTCATCAGGGTTGTTCTGTGTGTGGCCAGAATGGTTGGGATTTCATATATCTCTGGTTTTGGGTGTGTGTGGGGCAGCTGTGTTAGGCTTGCTTTTAGGTTTACTGGCTGTAAGTACTTTACTTGATTAGTGCATGAGTTCATGGCAGAGGCACGTGTGCATAGCCTATATACCACTATGGGTGCTTTCCCTGAGCAGCGACTCTCCCAGATCACTCTCCTGCCACTGTGAGGTGCGGTTTTCCTTGCTTCCTTGTCCTTACTGCAAATAGCAGATTTTTCTTTGTTTATTAGCTCTTTCTCTTTTGTTGTTTATTTGCTCACCTGTCCTTGCGAGCCTCCAATAAACGGGTATGGCCTGACACTCTTGGGCTCTGCAGTTCCTCTACCATTGCCTGAATCCAAAGTGAACCCGCCTGGCCTCAGGTACTGGCATTACAGTATGGGTCACCCTTGGAAGGGCGTGACCTTGGGTGAGGCAGCTTTCTGCCACTGAGGTTGACCTTGAAGGGGATGAAGGAACAGCTGAAGACATATGTCAACAGCATTCCCAACAGCTGAGCTGCATCTGCATTTACATCTCTGTGTCCATCACATGCCAGCTTACTCTACCAGGTTCTGTTCATATATTATCTCTTGTCTTCACAATTATCTTTAAAGTTAGTCAATATTTCTTTTAAAGTAAAGAAGCACAAGTGCAGTCAGAGAGGTTAAGTAGTTTGCCTAAGGAAAAAAATATATACACCAGATAAACAATGTTAAATATTAAAATTCAGCTCTGAATTCAAAGCCTGTATACTTTATACTTCTTTTGGGAGTCAATCAACCAAATAAGAAGAGGAACATGTATTGGGATTCAGGGGAAGGAGTGTTGACTGTCTCTGCCATTAACACCAATTGTGACCTCAGTTGTCAATTTCATTAATAAATGTGGAGCTAAAATGAGCTTTGAAGCACACAGATCACTCAGGAATCTTGTTAAAACACAGATTCCCATCCAGAGGTCCCTGGTGCATCCTCTGATTCTGCCTTACTAACAAGCTCTCAGGTGATAGCCCCACTGCTGGCACCTGAGCTCTCTGAAGACCTTAAAATTTCCTGAAACTCTGACATTCAGTGGGGCTCAAACGTGTCGGACAACTCTTATCTTTTTTTTTTTTTACAGATGTATTCCAGTTGGTAAATATAGAAGAAATAGAAAATCACCATTAGAACACCCCAGTAATAATTGTTTCAAGTAAGATCTGTGGATGTATGCTAAAATTTGCATAGCATCAAAGCATCTCCCCCCAAGTATTTACTGATTACAGAGGGAAAATAATAAGTTTACAGCTGATACCACCTTATCCAAATGATCAAAATTGATATTACCAGTAATAAGACAAATTGACATCATGAACCTCCCCATAGGATACACTGAGAAGGGCACATCACTACTATGTACACTTGTGTAAAACACATAACCTGGATCTAATTGTGATAGTTTGATAGTTGACTATAGGGCAGCTGTGTTAGACTTGCTCATGGGGTTACTGGCTGCAAGCATTTTGCCTGATTGGTACGTGAGTGTGTGTGGCTGTGCCACGTGTGTATGGCCTGTATAAGGCTATGGGTACTTGAGAGAGAGAGAGAGAGAAAGAGAGAAAAGGGGAGAGAAGAGGAGAGAAGAAGAGAGAAGGGGAAATAGGGGGGATTGTTTTATATATACTACTCATAAAAATTAGGGGATATTTCAAAATGAATATGAAGCTATAAAATAACTCCTAATTTTTGTGAGCAGTATATAAAATTATTTTTAAAGGATTTACCTATTTGTAAATTGGGCAGGTGGATTGCCTGCCCACCACTGTGAGGTGCCATTTTGCTGTTTGTTTGCCTGAGAAGCGATTTCTCCTGCCTGTGTGCTGGTCTGCCCTTGTGAGACTTTATTAAATGAAATGGCCCAACACTCTGTGGTTCACAGTTTCTCTATGGTGTTCTAGAATCTAATGTGGACCTGCCTGGCCTTAGCCACCAGCATTACATTAACCAGAACTCCAAGCATCAAAGTTATGAAGGACAAGGAAAGACTAAGGAATTGTCGCAGATTGGAGGAGACTGAGGAGAAATGACAAAAACAATAAGGGGAATGTTAGGAACAGTAAAAGGAGAGTAAAATGTCCAAATAAAGTCTCTAATTTATAGTATTGCACAAATACTTAGTTTTGATAAATGCATTGTAACAATGCAAGATGTTAACATTAAGGATGCTTGGTGGAAGATAAATCGGAACTCTGTCCTATTTTTGAGATTTTTTTGTGTCTAAATTATTTAAAAATAAAAAGTTAAAATGTAAACAAATCAATAGGTAAATCCTTTAAAACTTTGAAAAATAATTTTATATACTGCTCACAAAAATTAGGAGTTATTTTATAGCTTCATATTCATTTTGAAATATCCTCTAATTTTTATGAGTAGTATATATAAAAGCACTCATACAGTATAGTTGTTTAGATATATGTATCTTATCACTTGAATTAATGATTTTTCTCTTAATTTCCTATTTATAACTCTTCTTTCCTACCCTACCCCAAAAAGCTAGAACTCAAACATTTTGAAATCATTATGGTTAGTTCTAGATATCTTGGTAGCATTGTTAACTCGAGTTTTATATTAAAAAATAATGATAAACCAGGCACTGTGCTAAATGCTTTAAATGCCTGATTTCATTATTCTGCCTAAAAACCCTATTATTATTGCTAGTCAGGGAACCTACCTCTCAGTGGTGGGAGAGCAATCTGGGAGAACTGCCATTGAAAGAAAGCACCCATAGCTTTTCATAGTGACACACACAATGCTTTCTGCCCTGTGCTCATGCACTAATTGTGCAAAATGCTTACAGCCGGGAAACCAGTGAGCAAACCTAACACAGCTGTTCCTCACATGTTCCCTTTGCATTTGCCTACTGGTATTTGTTTATCTGATACTTTTTTGAGATTACATTTCTTAGTGCTATTTTCTCATTATTCTGTTTAATGGCATTCTTATCCATTACATTTTAGACTTGGCTTGAAAATGGGAAGAGCTGATGGAGGAAGGTAGGCTAGATATTGTCATATTTGTTGAGGGCCAACATGGGCTGTAGAGAATAGCAGAGTTAGCACACATTTTTATTTTGGCTTCATCCTGGTTCATTCTGCTCAGCAAGGCAGTCCTATTTAAAATCAATCTTTTCACCCCAGATACTCCCTACCTCCTTTTCTGCTTCACATTTTATTCCATTGCATTTGTCATTACCTGATGTGGGGCAGCTGTGTTAGGCTTGCTCACGGGGTTACCAGGTGTAAGCACTTTTTTGCCTGATTAGTGCATGAGCACGTGGCAGCACCACATGTGTATGGCCTATGTAAGGCTATGGGTGCTTGTGCTTGGGGGTATTACAGATGGCGAATTGCCTGCTTGCTACTGCACTTGGAGGGGCCATTCTGCTATTTGTTTGCCTGAGAAACCATTTCCCCTGCCTGTGTGCTTGTCTGCCATTGTGAGACTCTATTAAACGGAATGATCTAACCCTTTCTGGCTCTACAGCTTTTCTGCCGTCTGCTCGAATCCAATGTGAACCTGCCTGGCTCTCGGCCACTGACATTACACCTGAGATACTGTATATTTTCTTATTTATTTGTTGTCTGTGTCCTCCACGAAATGGAAGCTGCATTAGTATTTCATTTATTTCCTTCTCTGTATTTTCAGGATCTAAAATAGTCTTTGGCACATATTAGGTGGGCTTATAATATCTGACTAAGCAAATGAAACCCTGGACCTCTCCTTCCCTCCTGCAGGTACCATGCATTCTTCACACACACACACACACACACACACACACACACGCACACACACATGCACACACACACACAACCCTCTACCTTCATAAGGCTGAGACTTAATTAGTTTTCAGGACTCAACTAACTAATGGGTCACCCTTCCAGAAAACTCTCTGTGTTAATCTTCACTTTCAGCTAGCTTCCCTGCCTCAAAGACCCTGGGACAAGTGGGAGCAATGCTGTAGCATTCTGCTCCCTCTGCCTCACCCTGTGTGACCGGCTCGATCTGCATTTTTTGTACATTACAGTGCTTGGCTTATAGCACAGGCGTGGTTACTATCTGTTAAATGAATTAATGCAAGAATTCTGTAAAGTTCTTAAATCAGAACCAGCTTTCAGGTAATGCAGGAATTTGAGGTAGTAAACTCCCCATTCCTGGAAGTATGTATTGTATTAAAGTAGAGATTTAAGAATGGCTGTCTGTGGGTGTTGTGAAGGTGATTATACTGCTTCCATTATCTTGAAAGGTGAACTTCTGAGGTCCCTGTGTCACTAAGAGTCAGGGAATCTGTTTATTCCTGGCTAATTATGTTTTAAATTATTTTCTTTCATATTTCCCTTTGCTCTAACTCCTTTTGCTCATTTCTGACAGTGTTTGTTTGTCTTGTTACTTGTGCGAATTTGTGCCCTCTAAATTATGACAGCAGCTGCCATCCATCCTCTGTTACTGTCTTTGTAAATGCCTGTGCTTTTCATCTGCTTGCTTCTTCCACAGCCCACTTGTTTTTATTGAATATGCAAATATAATGGAAGCATCTGTCGCTCCCTGATCTCTCCTTTTTCATGAATGATGGAAGGAGCAAAAATGATTTCACATTATTAAACACCATAAACAAATAGATGTTCATTTCAGTAAACATTGAGATTTTTAGATTACTGGGACATTTACATACCTGACTACTGAGTCACTTTTTGCTACTCTTTGTTTTGTTATACAAAACAAATTTAAATTTATAAAGGAATTAAAAAATAAATGCAAGATCTTTTTTGAAAACATATTTATCAGTTTATTAGTTTCCTGGGGCTGCAGTAACAAATTACCATGAACTTGGTGACTTAAAATGACAGAAACTTATTCTCTCACAGTTTTGGAGACCAGAAATCCAAATCAAGGTGTTACAGGGCTGTGCTCCCACTTTGAGGAGGATCGGTTCCTTGCCTCTTAGTTTCAGGTGGCTCTAGGCATTCTGTCCAGTGGCAGTATCAATACAACCTCTGTCTCTGTGGTCATATTGCCTCCTGCTCTTCTCTCTCTGTTTCTCCTCTCTGTATTTCTTATAAGCACACTTGTCAGTGGATTTAGGGATTACCTGGATTGTTGGGCAGCAAATGAGTTGTAAAATTTGTATTTTTTTGATTGCTCACTTTTATTGTTAAAAAATGGTGCTGGGCAGCCATGTGAATGCTTGCCCTCAAAGCAGGAAAGTTGATTGCAGATTGCAGATTGCAATCCTGCTTGGGAGGGGTCTTTGTTTTGCTAATGTTTGCTGGAGAAGGGTCTTTGGGAGTCCAACCAGTTTTGCAGGAAGAGCAGAGAGAATACTGAGATCTAAAGAAGAAGCCAGTTTTGCAGAGAGAAAGAAGGTGTGCAGATGGGGAACCAGAGCTGAGGGGCTTTGGGAGCTCTACTGAGGCTTATTCAGGCCTTTGATTCTAGGAGGAACTGGAGAAGATTCTCCTGGTTGTGGAACTGGATAATGTGTCAGGGCTTTGGGAGTCCTGAATGGAAGGGAAGTGATTTCCTGCCTGTTTGCTCATCGGCTGTTCCAAAACTTCAATAAAGGAATGGCCCACCATATTTTGGCTCCACTGATTCTTTACCATCTGCCCGAATCCAATGTGAACCTCCATGGCCACAACAGTGGAAGCCACAGGCTTTACATGGATAATCCAGGATGATCTTCTTATTACAAGACATTTGACTTAATTTTATATGTGCACCCTTTTTCCAAATAAGGTAACATTTACTATCCTCATGGATTCATGCTACTAATGGCAGTAAGCCAGGAGATCCTGTAGTGAGAATAGGAAACTGAATAAGATCTTACTTCGCAATCCTGGGATACCACTTAATACTGAGTGATTGTTCCTTATAAACAAAGATCCCATATTACTGTAAATAATATAATAATAATAGCAGCCATAATTTATGGAACACTTATTATGTGCACTTTTCTAGATAACTTTACAAGTATCTCCTTAGCTAATTCTCTCAAGAAGGATATAAGAGACTACTATTGTTTTATAGATGAAGAAAGGGAGTCTTAGAGAAGTTAAGGAACTTGTCTAACATCACAGGAATAGTAGGTGGAAGAGTCACTTGCATCTATTAGACTCCAAGGTCTGTATTGGTAACCATGATTGTTAAATGCATGAACAGATTCAGCATCCCTTGTGACCAGTAGGCAAAGGGAATGGTGTTGACTAGAGCACAATGGCAGACATGTAGAGAACAGTCTCAAAGCTTTCTTCTGTGTCTTATCTCTGAGACAGTTAAAAAAAATTTTTTTAAAGGTTGTTTCCAGAACTTTCTCTTTTTTGCCAAGCAATTGGAGAAAAGAATGCAGATTCCATGAAATTTGTCATCAATTTTGGGTAGCAAATACATTTAATCTTGGGGAAGACTGTAAACCATAAACCATGTATGAAAAGGAGACCATAGTTGATTGTCTCCCATACTGCCCTCATGTTTGTGCGTACACCCCCCCCCCTCAAATGGGCACTGACAGGAGTGATACTTGCCCCCTGCCTTCCTTATTCTGTTCATAGGGAGGGGTTATGAAGAGTGGGGAGATGGAGGCAGGTTCAGCTTCTGTCTTCCTTCTAGGCTACTGTGACCAAGTTCCTAACTACCATATGAAGGTCTAAGCTATTTACCAGTCACACAGGGAGCTTGCCCTGGGTCACCCACTTGACTCTTGTACTTCCACATGCTTCCAGTTTTTGTTTGTTTGTTTTCCCACTAACCAGAACCCAGAATCTCTGGGATACAGTTGCCAAACTGTATACCTCCAATGGAATTCTCTCTGAAAACTTCTGGTTTGAGTCTTACTAACCTTCCTCTTTTCTGTCTGCTACATCCATCTTGAGAAATAGTAAAGAGGTTTAAATTTGGTGAAAGAATTTGAACAAGAAGAGAGTTGAAGATAATGCAAGTGAAGCAAACCCTTGACTACGACTGTGGAGAAGGGAACCACTGTCCTACTTTTTGAAGAGCAAGTGACGTAATTTGGCTAGAATTTGAGTCTAAGAGAAGAAAGCAGAGGAAAGAAAGCTGGGTCTTGGTGGCAGGCTGAGGGTTCATTTGTGCTCTAAAGCCTGAGAAGCATTGGCAGACTTCATGGAGGGAGAAGAGACAGTGAAGACAGTGAAGGGAGTGGCTGTGACCCATCAGCAATGGAGGACATGGGACTGAAAAGGAGGCCAAGGACCAGGCTGGGGAGTGATGAGTAGTCAGAGTGAGCCTGAGATAGAGTAGCCGGGAAAGCAGGAGAAAGAAGGGGTGCTCCACTGCTACTCATGATTTATTGTTTGTTTTTTATTTTTGGTTTTGAAATTTTAATAATTATTTATTTATGCATTTTTTTACTCATTTATACATTCAACAAATATATTGACTTCCTACTATGTACTAGACACTGTCACTAAATGTTTATTAAGTAAATAACTCTTGAATTATTACAAATTAGCTTTTGGTTATTGAATACTTATTATAAGTCAGACACAGTGTTAAACATAAATAATGATGTTACCTTTAAAAGAAGAAACTGAAGTAAAGATAGCTCAATATGCCAATGTCATCGAGCTAGTAAATGGCAGAGCAAGGATTTGATCTTGAGCAGTTTGACATCCTGTCAGACTTGGTTATTTACTTAAATGACTATTATTTCACACATAAATTTTATAAATTTCTCTCTTTGGGCTACTTTTGCTGCATCCTATAAATTTGGAGTGATTGTGTTCTCATTTCCATTTGTTTCAGGTATCTTTTGATATCTTCCTTGATCTCGCTGAATGCATTGTTCAGTAGCATTATTTAACCTCCATGTGTTTGAGTGTTTTTCAGTTTTCTCCTTGTGAGTGATTTCTAGTTTCATACCATTATGGTCAGAGAAGATGCTTGATATGATTTTTGTCTTCTTAAATGTATTGACATTTGTTTTGTGTCCTAACATGGGGTCTGTCTTGGAAAATGTTCTATGTGCACGTGGAATGAAGTTATATTCTGATGTTTTAGGGTGAAATGCTCTGAAAACATCAATTAAATGCATTTGGTCTACTGTGTCATTTAAAGCTACTGTTTCTTTATTGACTTCCTGTCTAGAAGATCTATCCATTGATGTAATTGGGATGTCAAAGTTCCCTACTATTACTATATTACTGTTGATCTCTTCCTTTATGTCCAGCAAGATTTGTTTTATATATAATATTTAGGTGGTTCTATGTTGGATGCATAAATGTTTACAAGGGTTATAGCCTCTTGTTGGATAGCTTCTTTTATCATTATATAGTGTCCTTCTTTGTCTCTTATGATAGTCTTTGCTTTATTTATTTTATTTTTTTATTTAGACAATTAATTTTAACAGGGTGACATTGAATAATTAGGGTACATAGATTCAGAGAAAATATCTCCAGGTCCTTTTGACATTTGATTATGTTGTATACTCATCACCCAAAGTCAAATTGTCTTCTATCACCTTCTATTTGATTTTCTTTGTGTACTTCCCCTCCCCCACCCCTTCCTCTCCTCCTTTCCCCTCCCCCTGGTAACCACCACACTCTTTTCCATGTCCATGAGTCTCATTTTTGTATCCCACCTATGTATGGAATCATACAGTTCTTAGTTTTTTCTGATTTACTTATTTCACTCCATATAATGTTATCAAGGTCCATCCATGTTGTTGGAAATAATACTATGTCATCATTTCTTATGGCTGAGTAATATTCCATAGTATGTATGTACCACATCTTCTTTATCCAATCATCTACTGAAGTTCTTTTTGGTTGTTTCCATGTCTTGGCCACTGTGAAAAATGCTGCAATGAACATGGGGCTGCATGTGTCTTTACGTACCAATGTTTTTGAGTTTTGGGGATATATACCCAGTAGAAGGATTGCTGGGTCATATGATAGTTCTATTCTTAATTTTTTGAGGAACTACCATACTTTCTTCCATGATGGTTGTACTACTTTACGTTCCCACCAACAGTGAATGAGAGTTTCTTTTTCACCACAGCCTCTCCAACACTTGCTATTACCTGTCTTGTTAATAATAGCTAATCTGACAGGTGTGAGGTGATATCTCATTGTAGTTTTGATTTGCATTTCTCTAATAGCTAATGAAGATGAGCATCTTTTCATGTATATGTTGGCTATTTGTATTTCTTCCTGGGAGAAGTGTCTGTTCATGTCCTCTTCCCATTTTTTAATTGGATTGTTTGCTTGTTTGTTGTTGAGCTTTATAAGTTCTTTGTATATTTTGGATATTAGGCCCTTAGCTGTTGTTTGAAGATATCATCTTCCATTTAGTTGGCTGTCTGTTTGTTTTGTTGTCAGTTTCTCTTGCTGTGCAAAAGCTTCTTAGTCTGATGTAGTTCCATTCATTTATCTTTGCCTTCACTTCCCTTGTCTTTGAAGTCAAATTCACAATCGGCTCTTTATGGCCAAGGACCATGAGTTTAGTACCTATGTTTTCTTTTCTTTTCTTTTTTTCTTTTCTTTTTTTTTTTACAGAGACAGAGAGAGAGTCAGAGAGAGGGGTAGACAGGGACAGACAGACAGGAACGGAGAGAGATGAGAAGCATCAATCATTAGTTTTTCATTGTGCATTGCGACAACCTAGTTGTTCATTCACTGCTTTCTTATATGTGCCTTGACCGCAGGCCTTCAGCAGACCGAGTAACCCCTTGCTCGAGCCAGTGACCTTGGATCCAAGCTGGTGAGCTTTTGCTCAAACCAGGTGAGCCCACGCTCAAGCTAGTGACCTCGGGGTCTCGAACCTGGGTCCTCGGCATCCCAGTCTGACGTTCTATCCACTGCACCACCACCTGGTCAGGCCTATGTTTTCTATGTAATTTATTGTTTCGGGTTTTATATTTATGTCTTTGATCCATATTGAATTCATTTTAGTGCAAGGGGACAAACTGTAGTCGAGTTTCATTCTTTTGCATGTGGCTTTCCAGTTTTCCCAGCACCATTTGTTGAAGAGGCTTTCTTTTCTCAATTATGTGTTGTTGGCCCCTTTATCAAAGATTATTTGACCATATATATGTGGCTTTATTTCTGGGCTTTTATTCTGTTCCATTGGTCTGAGTGTCTGTTTTTCTGTCAATAGCATGCTGTTTTGATTGTCATGGCTCTATAATATAATTTGAAGTCAGGAATTGTAATGTCCCCAGCTTCCTTTTTTTTCCTTAGGATTACTTTGGCTATTCAGGGTTTTTTATAATTCCATATAAACCTAATAATTTTTTGTTCCATTTTTTTTAAAATATGACATTGGAATTTTGATGTGAATTGCATTAAATTTGTTTATCATTTTGAGTAATATGGTCATTTTGACAATATTTATTCTTCCTATTCAAGAACAAGGAATATTTTTCCATTTTATTGCATCTTTTTCGATTTCCCTTAACAATGCTTTGTAGTTTTCATTATATAGGTCCTTTATATTCCTTGTTATGTTTATTTATCGGTATCTTTTTTTTGTTGTTGTTGCAACAATGAAGAGGATTATTGCTTTAGTTTGTTTTCTGACGTTTAATTGTTGGCATATAGAAAGGCAATAGAATTCTGTATATTAATTTTGTATCCTGCGACCTTACTCTATTGGTTTATTGTTTCTAATAGTCTTTTTGTGGAGTCTTTGGGGTTTTTGATGTATAGGATCATATCATCTGCAAAAAGTGAAACCTTTATTTCTTCTTTCCCAATATGAATGCCTTTTATTTTTTTCTCTTGTCTGATTGCTCTGGCTAGAACTTCCACACTATGTTGAATAAGAGTGGAGAGAGTCGACACTTGTCTTGTTCCTGATTTTAGAGGAGAAGTCCTCAGTTTTATGCCATTAAATATGATGTTAGCTGATGGCTTGTCATGAATGGTCATTATTATGTTGAGATATTTTTTTCTATACCCATTTTGTTGAGTGTTTTAAACATAAATGACATTGTATTTTATCAAATGCCTTTTCTGCATCTATTGATAGGATCATATGGTTTTGTTCTTTGTTTTGGTGATATGGTGTATTACGTTAACTCAGGGGTGGGGAACATTTTTGGCTGAGTGAGCCATGAATGCCACATATTTTAAAATGTAATTCCGTGAGAGCCATACAATATGTTTAACACTAAATATGAGTAAATGTGTGCATTTTATGTAAGACCAACACTTTTAAAGTACAATAAGTCTCTGAATTTTTTTTAATAATGATTATGCTGTTGCTAACCTATGATGAATAAAGTACTTCTTACCATTAATACGACTTCTGGTGCTGCATGGTTTTGCTGATGGCTTTGTAGTCTGATTGATACATGGTGAGGTTTAGCTTCATGCAGGTGTTGAGACTTCCATTCATTAAATGTGATCATAGGTTGGTCTTAACATTCTTTAGATGTGAGAAAGACTGCTCACATGCATACATAGAGTCAAAGATTGTCAGTACAGCAATACTCACACTCAGCAGTGTGTGGTATGTGATGGGAAGTGCGTTCCAAGTTTTGACAATCAGCTAGTCCATGGGTTGAAGTTTTTTCATTTCTCCCCACTTCTGTTTGTTCTCCAACTCTGCTTGCTGTTGTACAAGTTTTTCCAAATCTTCATTCAGTGACTTGAACTTATTCACCCACATGTCTGAGGCCTTCAGGTCAGCAGCTTGTAGCTCAAAATCTCTGACGGAGACACTGGGGGTGTAACTCAGGTCGGCGCTGTCCACAGCACACTCGTGTGGATGGGTGATAAACTTAAAAAGATGAGTGCACTCACGAAATTCTCCAAAGCATGCTGTGAATGACTGCAGGATATTAGATGTGAAACCCACTAACTTCTGGAGATCAAGATGTTGAGCAGGATCGCTTCCTGTGCATGCATCTTTAAACTCTCCCAGTTTTTCAAAGTGTAGTAAACGACCTGTTTCATTGTCGGCAACGAGGAGTTCCAGCTTGTTTTCAAATGCAAAACAAACACTGCTTGTTGAAGGGATAAAACTGTATTTCCAATGCCTTGCATTTTTACATTGAGCTGGTTCAGATGTTCAGTCATGTCCACGAGGTAGTAGAACTTCAGGAGCCAATCAGTGTTAGCTAATTCAGGATGCTTGAGGTTTTTCATTTCAAGAAAAGTCCAGATTTTGCTCATACAAGCCGTGAAATGGCTGAACACCTTTCCTCTTGACAACCAACACACATTGCTGTGCAGAAGCAGACCAGGATAATTATTGACAACTTCATCCAGCAATGTTTAAAACTAGCAATCATTTAAAACTTGGGCAACAATAAAGTTGACCACCCAAATGACCAGCGACATCACCTCACTAAGCTGCTTGCCACACATCTGAGCACAAAGCACCTCCTGATGTAGGATGCAGTGAAAACTTAGAATGGGTCTCTTTTCATGTTCCTGAAGAAGCACTACAAATCCTCTGTTTTTCCCCACCATGCATGGAGCACCATCTGTACACACCGAAATAAGTTTATCTATTGGTAAATTTTTTTCTTTAGCAAACTCAGTGAAAGACTTGAATAAATCCTCCCCTCTTGTTGTCTCTTTCATAGGCAAAACAGCAAGACTTTCCTCACATAGTATGTCACTGACAGCATACCTTGCAATCATGCTGAACTGAGATAAATGGCTTACATCTGTTGACTCATCCAAAGCGCAAGAAAAGAATGGTGCTGCATTTATGTCCTTCACTTGTGTTGCCTCAATTTGATTTGCCATCATGATGGTACGATTGTGAACAGTTCTTGCTGACAGAGTCGTCTTTTATTTGTTTGATTATCTTGTCTTTATCTGAAAAGTCATTAAAAAGTTCATTGGCAACATGAAGCATGAATGTTTTGGCACACTCCCCATCTGTCAATGAGTTTCTGTTTCTCACAATTGCTAAAGCACCAGCAAAGCTACCCAAATTCTAGTCACCTTGTTGGGTCCAAACACGGAGTTGCTACTGACTAGCTTGCACTCTGCACAGTAGCTCTTGACATGCTTTCTTCCTGCTGTCCCCCGCTGGATATTTTGATGCAAATGTAGTATGGTGTGTGTCGAAGTACCACTTTATAGTTGACTGTCTCATCGATGCAATTTTATCATTGCATATTAGACACACTGCAGAACCTGCTCTCTCCACAAAGGTGAATTCCTCTGTCCATTCCCGGTGAAAAGTACGATACTCCTCATCTTTTTTTTTTTTGTTAGTCATCTTCTTCGTCAAAAGGGTTTCTGCTATTAGCTAGCTGACTACTTGATTAAAAGGAGGGAATTTTACTTTCTGACTACACAATGACCCGTGTACATTACACATTATCTAATAAAAATTTGGTGTTGTCCCAGAGGACAGCTGTGATTGGCTCCAGCCACCCGCAACCATGAACATAAGTGGTAAGAAATGAATGGCTTGTAATACTTGAGAATGTTTTCTATTTTTAACGTTATTATTTTTTTTTTGTTAAAGCATTGTCTGTGAACCAGATGCAGCTATCAAAAGAGCCACATCTGGCTCTCGAGCCATAAGTTCCCGACCCCTGTGTTAACTGTTTTATGTATGGTGAACCATCCTTGTGATTATGGAATGAATCCCACTTGTTCATGATGAATTATTTGTTTAATGTGTTGTATTCAATTTGCTGGTATTTTGTTTAGTATTTTAGCATCTATTTATTAGATATATTGATCTGTAGTTTTCTTTCTTTGTGTTGTCATTGCCAAGTTTTGGTATGTTATGTTGACCTCATAAAATATGTTTGGAAATATTGCTTCTCCTTCAATTTTTTGTAAGACTTCTAGTAGAATAAAAATCAAGTCTTCTTTGAATGTTTGATAGAATTGACTAGTATAGCCATCTGGCCTGGACTTTTATTTTTTTGAGCGGTTTTTGATAGTTGTTTCTATTTCCTCCCTGCTTATGGGTCTGTTTAGGCTTTCTACTTCTTCGTGACTCAGTCTAGGAAGCTTGTATTGTTCTAGAAAATTATTCATTTATTATAGATTGTTTAATTTGGTGGCATATCGTTTTTCATAGTATTCTACAATAATTCTTTGTATATCTATGATATGTATGGTGATTTCTCCTCTTTCATTTTGGAATTTGTTTGTGAGTCCTTTCTCTTTTTTCTTTAGTGAATCTTGTGAAGGGTTTGTCAATTTTGTTGATCTTTTCAGAAAACCAACTCCTTGTTTTATTGATTTTTTTCTACAGTTTTTCTGTTCTCTATTTCATTTATTTCTGCTCCGTTTTTTATTATATTCTTTCTTCTGCTGATTTTGGGTTGTCTTTGTTCTTCTTTTTCTAGTTCCTTAAGATGTGAACTTAAGTTGTTTACTTGGGCTCTCTTTTGTTTGTTGATATAAGCCTGTAGTGATATAAATTTCCCTCTTATTATTGCCTTTGCTGCCTCCCAGAGATTCTGATATGTCATATTGTCATTTTTGTTTGTCTGTATGTATCTTCTGATATCTACTTTTATTTCTTCTTTGACCAACTCATTTTTTAGGAGTTGGGTTTGTTTACTTCTTTTTTGCAGTTGAGTTCTAGTTTCAAAGCTTTATGGTCAGAAAATATGCTTGGTATATTTTCAGCTTTTTTGAATTTGTTAATGTTAGTTTTTTTGCCCAACATACGGTCAGTTCTTGAGAATGTTCCATGTACACTGGAGAAAAATGTATACTCTGGCATTTTGGGATAAAATGTCTTGTAGATGACTATCATATCCAATTGTTCTAGTGTTTCATTTAAGACCTATATTTCTTTATTGATTTTCTGTTTGGATGAACAATCTAGAGCCATCAGCAGTGTATTGAGGTCTCCAAGTATGGTTGTTGTTTTTTTGTCGGTTTTTATTTTTAGGTCAGTTAGTAGATGTCATATATTTTAGTATTCCTTGGTTTGGTGCATATATATTAAGAAGTGTTATGTCTTCTTGATTCTATGTCCCCTTTATCATTATGAAATGATGATCATTGTCTCTGATTACCTTTGCTGTCTTGTAGTCAGCGTTGTTAGATATGAGTATGGCTATACCTGCTTTTCTTTGGATTATATTTGCTTGGAGAATCGTTTTCAAACTTTTCACTTTGAATTTGTTTTTGTCCTTGTAGCTTAGATGTGTTTATTGAAGGCAGCATACAGTTGGATTTTCTTTTTTAATTGATTTTGCTACTCTGTGTGTTTTTATTGGTGAGTGTAATCCATTTACATTTAGTGTAACTATTGACATTTGTGGGTTTCCTATTGCCATTTTATATATTGCTTTCTGATAGCTCTGTCTCTTGTTTGGTTCTCCTTTTTTGTTTTTCTATCATTTGTTTTTGTTTGGTTGTATTCCATACTTATTTCCTCTGTTTCTTATTTTATTAAGACATTTGTTTCTGTGGTGATTTTTTGGGGGGTTGGTTACCATTGAGTAATATAATGGATACATATCATGTTTATTGCAGTACATTATCTCATGAGTGCTTCTGCACTCCATCCTCCTTTGCTACTAGTAGTCTTTGTCCTCTTCTTTTTTTGTTGTTTTTGTCTTCACTGATTAATCTTGTGATCTTGATAAAGCTTTTACTTGTAGTTTTGTTTTGTTTTGTACTTTGTATCTGGTCTGATAACCCCCTTTAGTATTTCCTGAAGTGGGGGTATTCTGGTGATATATTCCCTCATCTTTTTCATATCTGTGAGTGTTTTTATTTCTCCTTTGTCTTTGAAGGATAGCTATGATGGATATAGTATTCTTGGCTTGAAGTTTCTCTCTTTTAGAACTTTAAATATAGGGGTCCTCTCTCTTCTGGGTTGTAGAGTTTCTACTGAGAAATTTGATAACCTAATTGGCCTTCTTTTATATGTTGTATTCTTTTTTTCCTAGTGCCTTGAGTATTTTTTCTTTTTTGTTGGTTTGTGATAATTTCATTATGATGTTCCTTGGAGTAGGTTTGTTTGGGTTAAGATAACTCGGTGTTCTGTTTGCTTCTCAAATTCGAGGCTCTAATTTTTTCCACAGGCTTGGAAAGTTCTTGTCTATTATTTGTTTGAATATGTTCTCCATTTCATGTTCTCTTTCTTCTCATTCTGATATACCCATTATTTTTATGTTGCTCTTTCTGATGGAGTCAGACAATTCCTGTAGGGCTTTTTCATTTTTTAAAAATCATGAGTCTCTCTCCTCTTCTCTCTATAGTGTCTCTATTTGCCTGTGTTCTGTGTCACTAATTCTTTTCTCTATATGGCCTGTTCTACTAGCTAAACTTGTTACCTTGTTTTTCAGTTCATGAGTTAAGTTTTTTATCTCTGTTTGATTCAGTTTCATAGTTTTAATTTCCTGATGATGTGTTCTTTTTGTTCATTGAATTGTTTTTTGAGCTCTCTAAATTGCCTTTCTGTGCTTTCTTGTATTTCCCTGAGTGTTTTTAGGACTTCAATTTTTAATTCTCTGTCATTTAACCCCAAGGTTTCAACCCATTGAAATTTTTTAAATAGATTTTTTCTCATCTATCTGAGCTACATCTTTGTGTTTTTTATCCATTATATTTGATTTATTTTCTTAATAGTTTTTGAGAGTGGTATTGTTAATAACATTAATAAGAGATGATAAAAAATGAAAAAATGAAAATTCTATTGTGCTAAGTGGAACAAAAACTACATTGAATGGAGAGCCAGAGTGAGGGGAAATGAGAAAGATAAAAAACAAAGTAAACAATACACAAAATGCCCCAATGAAGAAATTTCAATATGGAATAAAATAATTTGTTTGTATATGATGATCTAATGAGAGAAAAAGTGAAAGAGAAAAGAAGAAAAAAGAATAAAAAAAGAGTTAAAATTTTTGTAATGTAACCCTCAAAAAAAAACAAGAATGGAAAATTTAACACCTATGAGTAATGAAGTTCAGAATGAAAAGGAACGAATAGATAAATAAATAAATAAATATATATATATTTCTAGTTTTTAAAAACTCATGTATCACAGTTGGAGATTGTCAAAACACATTGTTATCCACTTATGATGAATTTCTAGTTTTGGTGTACTATGTATGACATTCATAGGAAAGTGAGTTTTTGAGAGAGGGTGGAAATGAGATAGAATAAATAAAGCACCTTCTGACATTCAACCTTTTTTCACTCATCATGGGTTATTAATAACTCAATAAATTATCTATAAAGGTGTAAGGCATTTCTTTATTCTGTGAAGTTTAAGTTATTTGAGAACATTATGGTGTTTTTATTTTTGATCTTTATGCATTTAAAAAAGACATTGATGTCCTATATAGAGTTATTTGCATTTCTTTGTGGCTTTTATCTTTAGACAGGCATTGTGAATCCAGCGTAATCATATAACTTTTATCAGTAATGGTTCCCTTACCAACCAATTATGCCAGCAGTTTTTAAAACATGCTATGAGCCTAATGTTAAGGCAAATAAAGTTGAGAGGCTGTGTTTATCAATTAATCATGCCAGAGGTAAGAAACCATGCCATATGCCACTAGCATATGTTAAGATTGTAGGTCCCTAGAAGATACCTCCTTTTTAACTCCTTGCCCATTTAATTAATTCAATTTTCTAACCAGTGCTTATGAGCACACACATGATTCAAACAATGTTTGAGTTACTGGGTCACAATGATGAATGGGACATTTCAGAGGCCTTACAGTCTGATGAAGGAGATTTACAAGGAATCAAATAATATTAATATGGTAAGTGTTAAGCTAGAAGTTGCCCCAGGATATAACAGTATCTAGTTCTAGAAAAAACACCTAACCAAACCTCAAGACAAAGATAGATGAGAGAAGGCTGCCTGGAAGACTTGAGTCCTGAGCCAAATCTTTTATTATTATTCATCTTTTCAGAAAGGGTGGGGGTTAGTGACATTTAAAAAAGAAGCTTTTATTTTCCCAAAAAAGGCTAGTAACTGTTCATTTCACTATATATATTATATATGTGTAGATATATGCAAACATATACATATATGTATTTACACACATATATTATGTATAATGTATGTATATATACACAATTATATATAATTATACATATATACACACAAATATATACACATATAATTTCAGATTATATTTTATAGATTATTTTGGATGACTAGTTTCTTGAGACAAAGTATAGTAAGAACCTTCGTTCATTAGGGAGTAGTAAGGAATTAAAGGAAATGACCACTGCAATCATTTTGTTCAAGTGAAGAGTTTCATTTGAATTCTTCAATTTAGAGAAGAGTAATATTTACCAGATGCAAGGCTAGGTGGTGGGGCCAGGAGCAGTGGCAGAGGCACAGGGCATGGCTGGCCACAGTTGATGATAGAAGCCCCTGGAGAGCTCAGTAGTAGCCCAATAAAAAGGGTGCTATATGCCAAGCTCAAGTGATTTGCAACATAGCCCAGAGGTTATGAGCATCCACCAAAGGATACTATGCAGACAAGAATTATGATTGCAGTAGGTATTTCAGAAAGATTGTGTGAGTTACATTCTGATAAAACAATGGATTTTCTAGGGCTGTTACAACAAAATTTCTGGTGGCTTAACAAGCATTTATTCTCTCATGTTTCTAGAGGCCAGAGTCTCATATCAAGGTGTAGTTAAGGATATATTTCCTCTGAAGTCTCTAGGGGAAATACTTTCCTATAATATTTTTAGCTCTTCATAGCTCTAGGTGTTCTTTGGTTTGTGAGCATCACTACAATCTTTACTTCTTTCTTTCTGTCTTCATATGGCCTTCTCACTTATGTCTCTGTATCTTCTTCTCTTTCATAAAGACACAAGTGATTGTAGTTAGAGCCTACCCTAAATCCAGAATGATTTCATCTTGAGATTCTTAGTCAATTCATCTGAAAGACCTTATTTACAAATAAGGTCATATTCTGAGGTTCTAGGTAGATAGAAAGTTTGGAAGTACACTAGTCAACATACTACAGATGGGGACAGGTTGCAAGAGGTTCAGATAATTAGATTCTAGAAGAACGTGGAAGATATTATATTGAGGTACCTACAAAGAAAAAGCATGAGTGAATGAGGAAAAGCTTAGGTGGTAGGGAAGTTTTAAGGAAATGTGTGTTTAAGGAGAATGAGAGAAAAAAGGGTAAAAAAAGATGAGTTGTGAAGTAAAAACTGAATCATCACAAAATTCACTTTCTGCACATCTAGGGTATTCTATCATTTAAGTCCTATCTGAAATGCAACTTTCTCTTCTGTAATAATGGATAATAACATTTTCCCCCTTAGTTTATGGCTAACACTGTCCTAAGAGTATTACTAGCATTATCTCATTTAATTATTTTTATATTTAATTTATTGGGTGAGATTGGTTAATACCACTATATAGGTTTCAAGTATATATTTCCATGATGCATGATCTATACATTGCATTGTGTTCCTACAACCAAAAATCAAATTCTTAAACAATTTTTAGAACCAAGTATTATTTGATCAGCTCCACTTAATCCCATTTTAAAGAAAAAATCAACAACTGAGTCTTGGAGATGTTAAGTGACTTGCTAGTATAGAAACCTTGGAGCTAGGATTTGAACCAGACAACCACATTCCAAAGTTAGCACACATGCCTCTAACAACTCCACCCCTACCAATGAAGTTATTCATACTTTCTTCGATCTCTCATACTATATGATCTCTACTTCTCTTTTGGCCTTTGTCAACTTCTAATTTATTTATTTATTTTCTTTAGTGAGAGACACACAGAGGGAGACAGATAGACAGGTACAGACAGACAGGAAGGGAGAGAGATGAGAAGCATCAACTCATAGTTGTGGCACCTTAGTTGTTCATTGATTGCTTCTCATATGTGTCTTGACTGGGGGCTCCAGCTGAGCCAGTAACACCTTGGTCTAGGCAGTGACTTTGGCCTTTAAGCCAGCAACATTTAGGTTTCAAACCAGCAACCTTTGGGCTCAAACCAGTGACAATGGGGTCATGTCTATGATCCTATGCTCAAGCCAGTGACCCTGTGCTCAAGCTGGTGAGCCCACACTCAAGCTGGCAATCTCATGGTTTTTAACCTGGGTTCTCAGCATCCCAAAATGATGTTGGTTCTATCCACTGCACCACTACCTGATCAGGCCTAACTAGTTTATTTTTATGAATAGATTTATATATAAGTCTTGAGGGAAGGATATGTACCTGTTTCACTTTTGCGTGGTGTTCCCCAGTATCTTGCCCCTTGCATTTTACGTTCATGTTCATGAGTGTTTATTGAATAAAGAAATATTATTAATTCAAACCACAATTATATGTTCAATCTGAGAGATAGACAAAGTAGCATACAATTCACTGGGGAACAATATTTTTTTTACTTCCTGTTGCATGAGGTTTTAGAACTCCTTCTCTATATTTTTGCATCACTGATTCCAAATCTGAAATCCATTTTTTGGTGCAGGCTCTAGTTTTTATGCAATTTTAACTGCTTTTTGTTACAGTTAATGGAATGTGTTGGTTTTTAAATTGGAGTTAAAGGGCAACGACTCTTGGATTGAACATAACCACAGGGCAATTAATGTTTTACAAACATCACTTTTACATAATTGTAGTTGTTTTCAAATATAAAAAATTATTATCTGGTAAAAACACCTTCTTATTTTGTTTTAAGATTGAATCATGGCTTTTTTCAAGTAGGCATAAATGTAAGAATAGTCCTGACACCTTCTGTTATATATGTGGCTATTACACACTTCAACATCAAAGGCGCAATATTTCATCATTTGTGACACGTGCATATATTGCCTATTTTCAAGTTCCCCTTGGCGATCAAAACAAGAATTGGGCTCCTCATATTGTGTGTCATAATTGTGAGGAAATGCTTTTTGACTGGACAAAAGAAAAATGCAAAGGAATGCCTTTTGGTATTCCTATGGTTTGGTGTGAACCTAAGGACCACAGCAGTGACTGTTATTTCTGTCTGATCCATACAAAGGGCATTAGCAAGAAAAAATGATAAATAATCGCATATCGTAATATTCCTTCAGCAATACGACTTATCCCACACTGAGACATTCTCGGTTTCAGTTTTCAATGGTTTTATATCTTCTAAGGATGAAGAAAGTGAACATGGTGATCAAGTACATTTTGATAAAATGCATGAGGAAATGATTGTAGAATCTGAAGGGTCTTCTGATGCTAAGCAGTCATTAACCCCTCAGCAGTTTAACCTACCCGAATTGAATGACTTAGTAAGAATGACATAAAAATTGTCCTTGATTTCTGAAGTATGAAGAGCATAACTGGATCATTTGTGTGAATCTTAAAATGGTAAATTTCCTACTAGGACAACAGAGAGGTTTCACAAAGTATCCTTGCTTTCTGTGTTTGTGGGACAGCCAAGCATAGGAGAAACACTGGACACAGAAGGAGTGGCCGAAATGTGAAGCTCTGGAAGTAAGGATGTAAAATATTGTGAATGAACCTGTATGTAGTTAATCAAGACAAGATCATTCTTCCCCCACTTCACATCAAAGTTGGCTTAATGAAGCAGTTTGTTCAGGCTTTGAATAGAGAAAGTGAATGCTTTCAACATATTATTTCTACTTTTCCTGCCTTGTCTTTCAAGAAGATAAAAGCAGGTGTATTCGATGGACCTCAAATTTAAACCATTCATGACAAAGAATTTGCCAGGAAGATGAATAAGGAGAAGAAAGCAGCATGGCAGTCTTTTGTGCCAAGGAAGTTCTTTGTAACTTGGCAACAAAAAAGCAGAAAACTATGAACTTCTGGTTCAAAAAATGCTGCTGGCTTTCCACAAGATTGGATGTAACATGAGCATTAAGATTCACTTCCTGAACAGTCACCTTGATAAGTTTTCTGAAAATCTTGGAGCTGTTAGTGATGAGCAGACTATTGCTGGAGCATCAAATGAGATTGTCCTCAACAAATACACAAATGCAAGAGCTACAAATGCAAATTTTTGCCTGAATAGAATTTAAATAAGTTTTGCTCAAATTTTATGATTAAAATAAGTGTTTTAATATGTTCTATTTTGAAATTGTAGACAAATTCAGATGCAATCATATCTTTTACTATATTAGTATATTTACTGCATTATATAAATTATTATATTTTATAAAGAAGATGCCCAAGAAGACATTCTATTTCATTATGTTAAACTATATGTTGAAAATTTTACAACATGATGAAAACCTAAAATCTTGAATTGCAAAAAAAAACTGTAGCTTATAGAGAAAAACTAATGTCAGACTTAAGATCAGCACACTCGAATTAGGTAAGAACAAGTGTTTTTGTGGATGCAACAAAAATTTTGTTCCCCAAATTATTAAACAGTATGTGTGTGCCAAGATAGGGTGAGCTAAAGGATCTTGGAATGTGCTTAAAAGGGGCACTTAGCTCAGACAGGGAACGGGGGATGGAATGTGGGATTTAAGGATAGGTTCAGAGCAGGTCAGGTTTCTAGGTCTGTGGCCTGAGCTGTGCCTGAGAAGTAATAGGTGTGGTCAGGGAAGGTTCCAGGCAGAGAAATCAGGGTTTGTTTGGAGTCCTGCATGTGATTCTCCCACTGGAAAAGGGGGAGAGAGAAGAGTGGTGATCAAAGACAAGTTTGGGCTAGTAGGCAGCAGCAAAGCCATCAGAACCTTTCTGTTGTTCTGAGTAGTTTGACCTTTATTCAGAGGCAAGAACTTAAAGATTTTAAAGTTAAAGAGTCAAACTCAAATTTTGGAGAGAGCCTTTAGGCACAATGTGAAAGATGGGCGATGGAATGAAGACAGGAAGGTAAGCTGAGAGGCAGCTGTGTATCTGAGAATGTGAGCAATGGGAAGAAAGTTGGCAGCTAAGGTGGAGTGGGAGTGAGAAGTGGTGGTCATCAGAACATTAGATCAAAAGAACTTGGTGGTATATGTCGGAATGAGGGAAAAGAAAAGTCAAGGATGACTTCCAAGAATTGCTTTGGGAAACTGAAGGGGTACGCATATCTGAAGGGTATCTGTGTTTTAGATCCTGCATCCTAGGCTCCATGTATTAAGGGAACTATTCAAATACTAGGTGAACTTGGTTCTGAAAATCTGAATTTTAGAGTTGGAGGGAGCTTTGGAAATTATCCAGTTGAGAAGATTTTCTTAAATGAAACAACAAAAGTAATAACATTAAGGGAAACACTTGGTAAGTTTTAATTATCAGTATTGAAACCTTCTGTTTGAAAGAGTTAACATGAAAATAAAATAAAAATGAAAAGGTAGGGTTGGAAGAAACTACTGGTGACATAGATGCATGAAATTGTCAAAGCATTTATTTACTAATCAATAGGGGTAAAGAACATATTCATATATGGACACAAATGAACAAAGGAAATGAACAGGCAATTCTCAGAGGAAATAAAACTAGTTAATATATATATAAAAAGATACTTAGTTTCACCTGTAATTAGCAAAATGCAAGTTAAACAACAGGGGTATTAGTTTATTTCCAACAGATTGGTGAAATAAATAGCTTAGGGAATGCAGGAGCCATTCCTCTCAATTTCCCATAATATGACTGGCACTTCCCCTCCTTGGAGAATCAGTAGAACCACAATCCTGGCTGCGAGGCCTTATCCACTTGACTCCTACTGGTTTCACCCTGCTGAGGTTGGGAAAATATCTGGACAGACTGAGATCAGTGATTCTGAGGTGGGGGCCACACCTACCACCTTCACTGAAGTCTGACTGACCCCTCCCCATCAGGGAAGATCTAATAGCCCCATCATCCTGACTCACCTGAGGCTGTAATGCTGGTGGTTCACATTGGTTCAGGCAGATGGTAGAGGAGCCAGAGAGCATAGGGTCATTCCCATTTATTAGAGTCTCACAGTGGTGGGTGAGCACATAGGCAGGGGAAAACCACTTCTCCCAGCCATGAGTGAGCAAAGAGCAAAATCACCACTCAGGTTGGTAGAGAAGCAAACAGGAAAATGGTCCTTCACAGTGTCAAGCAAGCAATCTGCAAAACTGCACTGAGTGAAAGCACCCTTAGCCTTATATAGGCTATGCATTTCTGGCTCTGCCACATGCTTATTATGCACTAATCATGCAAAGTACAAGTGAGCAAGCCTAACGCAGTTGTTTTCCCAAAAGAGGCTCTTTCAGTGACTGAGCCAAACAGGCAGCCAGCAGGCAGAGGCAGATTTCTCTGTGCCTTGGGACTTTTGCTGGCCTGCGCCTGGCCCAGGTGCTGGTAAAAGCAGGCATTGGTATGTAGCTTGGTCCTTTTCACACACACCAAGCCAAGCAGAGGCTGCCACAAACTATGGAATGCTTGTAGCTCCAACAGGTGGCTGAGGGCCAGTCACAGGCAGCATCTTACATTGTCCTGCACCAGGTTCCCTCCCAAGAGTCCCAGATTCAACACAACCAGTGGCCAGCTTCAGACAATATCACATCAGGATTCAATTAACTTCACAAGCAGCATATCCAAAGGGAGATCATGTCAGGCACCAAACCCAATTGAGGCAGATTCTCCTTCCTGTGGTCAGCACTCGCACAGCA
Organism: Saccopteryx leptura; assembly: GCF_036850995.1. Taxonomy (NCBI): domain Eukaryota; kingdom Metazoa; phylum Chordata; class Mammalia; order Chiroptera; family Emballonuridae; genus Saccopteryx; species Saccopteryx leptura. The sequence continues at coordinate 136,105,094 of NC_089508.1, read as the reverse complement.
GCTTGCATGATTTAATCAATGTAGAGTCTCACAGAAAGCCAGCCTGAGGGTTGATCCCATGCACAACAGGCCAATAGCAATTGAGACTCAATTACAGCAGGAGGGCCCACATAACCCACACAAGGGACATTCCAAGAGCACCCAGCTCAGGTGCTCTACTAGAACGCACCACTGGAGCCAACAGAACACCTACTAGATAAGGCAACCCTATTGGAAACATGGCAGCTATATCTGAGAAAAAGAAACAAACACAAAGAGGCAGCTGAAATGGGGAGAAAAAGAAACAAGCTCCAGATGACAGGACCGGAGAAACCTCCAGAAAAAAAGCTAACTAAAATGGAGATAAACAATTTACCAGATACAGAGTTTAAAGTAATGGTTATATGGATTATCAAGGAACAAAGTGAGAACTTCAACAAAAAGATACCAAGCAATAAAAAAAATAGAAAACATAAAAAGGAGCCAGTCAGAAATGAAGAATACAATATCTGACATCAAGAATACACTGAAAGCGCCTAGGCTGTGGTAGCACAGTGGATAGAGCATTGACCTGGAATGCTGAGGTTGCTAGTTCTAATCTCTGGGCTTGCCTGATGAAGGCACATATGGGAAGCGACTATGAATTGATGCTTCCTGTTCCTGCCCTTCTCTTTCTCTCTCTAAAATGAATAAATAGAATCTTAAAAAAAATAAAAAGAATACGCTGGAAGGAATAAACACAGGCTGGATGAAGCAAAGGACTAAATCAGCGATTTGGAAGGTAAAGTTAAAAAAAAATCCAATGAAAGCAACAAAAATAAAAAGGAATTTAAAAAATCAGGAGAGTTTAAGGCAGTGGTCGGCAAACTCATTATTCAACAGAGCCAAATGTCAACAGTACAGCAATTGAAATTTCTTTTGAGAGCCAAATTTTTTTAAACTTAAACTATATAGGTAGATACATTGTTATTAACTTAATTAGGGTACTCCTAAACTGGCCAAAGAGCTGCACTCAAGGGGCCATAGAGCCACATGTGGCTTGCAAGCTGCGGTTTGGAGACCACTGGTTTAAAGAACCTCTAGAACAACATGAAGCATAACAATATCTGTATCATAGGGGTATCAGAAGAGAGAGAGAGAGCAAGGGATGGAGATCCCATTTGAAGAAATAATGGCCAAAATTTTTTCTAACCCAGTTAAGGAAAAAGACACTCAAGTTCAGAAAGTACAAAAAGCCTCAAACAAGATAAACTCAAAGAGGCCCACACTGGCCCTGGCTGGTTGGCTCAGCAGTAGATTGTTGGCCCAGCGTATGGAAGTCCTGAGTTCAATTGCTGGTCAAGGCACACAGGAGAAACGCCCATCTGCTTCTCCACCCCTCCCCCTCTTTTTCCTCTCTATCTCTCTCTTCCCCTCCTGCAGCCAAGGCTCCATTGGAGCAAAGTTGGCCCAGGCATTGAGGATGGCTTCATGGACTCTGCCTCAGGCACTAGAATGGCTCTGGCCACAACAGAGCAATGCCCCAGATAGGCAGAGCATTGCTCCCTGGTGGGCATGCCATGTGGATCTTGGTTGGGCGCATGCGGGAGTCTGACTGCCTCCCTGCTTCTAACTTCAGAAAAATACGAATAAAAAAAAGAGACACATTATAATTAAAATGGCAAAGGTTAAAGAAAAAGAGAGATTCAAAAACAATTTCCCCTTCATTGATTGATAGAGAGAGAGAGAGAGAGAAGCATGAACTGGTTGTTTCGTTTAGTTTTGTACTTAGTGATAGTTTCTTGTACATGTCCTGAACAAGGATCAAACCTGTGACTTTGGTGCACTAAGACAATGCTCTATCTATTAAGCCACTCAGCCAGGACTCACAGAATCTTAAGAACATCAAGAATAGTTAGTTACCTACAAAGAAGCTCCCATAAGACTATCAGTTAATTTCTCAACAGAAATATTTTAGGACAGACTGGGTTGGCATGAAATATTCAAAATGATGAAAAGCAAGGACCTACAACCAAGACTATTTTACCCAACAGGGCTGTAATTTAAAAGTGAAAGAAAAATAAAGAGCTTCCCAGACAAGAAAAATCTAAAGGAGTTTGTTTCCACCAAACCAACATTACAAAAATGTTACAGGGCTTTCCTTAAGAAGAAGAAGAAGAAAAAAGAAGAAACAAAAATAGAGGAACACAGTTAAAAGAAAAAAATAGTAATAAATAGGTAAAATTTATAAAAACTTATAAAACTCAACACCAAAGAAAAAAGAAAAAAACATAAAAGGGCAAAGGACCTGAGTAGACACTTTTCTTTTTAAGTGAGAGGAGGGGAGATAAAGAAACAGACTCTTGAATGCATCCTGACTGGTATCCACCTGGCAACCCTCATCTGGGGCCAGTGCTTAAATGAACCGAGCTATCCTCAGCACCTGAAGCCACTGCTTGGAGCAGTGGAGCCACTGGCAGAGAGAGGAGAAGAGAGAGAGAAGGTGTAGTGGGAGTGGAAGAGAAACAGATGGTCACTTCTCTTGTGTGCCCTGACCAGGGATCTAACCCAGGACATCTGCCCACTAGGCTGAGGCTCTATCCACTGAGCCAATAGGCCAGGGCCAACAATTTTCTGAAGAGGATATGCAGATGGCCAATAGACATATCAAAAGATGCTCAACATTACTAATCATCAGATTAGTTCAAAGTAATACCACAATGAAGTATTACCTCACACATGTCTGAATGGCTATCAGCAATAAATAAAAAAACAAGTGTTGGAAAGGATGTGGAGAAAGGAGAACTCTGGAATTATCTCAAAAAATTAAAAAATGGAACTGCCCTTTTTTTTCTTAAGTGAGAAGCAGGGAGGCAGAGTGACATACTCCCACATGCGCTCTGACCAGGATACACCCACAGGCAAGCCCCTTATGGGAAGATGCTCTGCCCATCTGGAGCCATTGCTCCTTTGCTCAGTAACAGTTATTTTAGTGCCTGAGGCGAGGCCATGGAGCCATCCTCAACACGCAGGCCCAACTTGCTGCAACTGAGCCATAGCTGCAGACAGAAAGAGAGAGCTAGAGAGAGAAGGGAAAGGGGAGGGGTAGAGAAGCAGATGGTCCCTTCTCCTTTGTTGCCCTGCCTGGGAATTGAACCTAGGACATCCACATGCTGGGATGATGCTCTATCACTGAGCCAACTGGCCAGGGCTGGAACTGCCTTTTGACTCAGAGATTGCACTTATGGGAATATATCTTTAAAAGTCTGAAACACTAATTCCAAATAATATATGCATTACTTGTTTATAGCAGCATTATTTACAATAGCCAAGACCTAAGAACAGCCCAAATTCTCATTAGTAGATAAGTGGATAAAAAAGCTGTGGTACATTTACACAATAGAATATTACAAGGCCATAAGAAGGAAATCTTACCTTTTGTGAAATCATGGATGGACCTGGTGATTTTATTATGCTAAGTGAAAGAAGCCAGTCAGAGAAAGACCATATGATTTTGCTCATATGTAGAATCTATTGAACAAAATGAACTAACAAGTAAAATAGAGGAAGAGTCATATGTAGGGAGCAGACTGAAAGCTAATGAAGAGGGGAAGGGATAGAGCATAAAAGGGCAAAAAACCCTCATGGACATGGACAACAGTATAAAGATTGCTGAGGAGTGGAGAGGAGGTGGGGGTGGTGGTATAGGGGTGATCAAAAACTTGAGTTCGGGGGAGCTGAACACATAATGGGTGTACAGAGATGTGTTGTAGAATTGGGTATCTGACACTTTTATGATTATTTTAACTTGTGTCACCCTAATAAATTATATTAAAAAATAAATATAAAAAGTTTAGACATCATGTTTTTAGTAAACTTAGTGCTAGCCATGCTCCATGGATAGGATGCTTATAAATTCCATGAAAATAACCTAGTGAGAAATGACAGTCTCATAAAAAATAGTTAAATGCAATGTATATATTATAACAGATTTGTGAGGGAACAGTGGAAGGAAAAAGGAGGGAGTTTCAGCTCATATCCTGGAAAAGTTTACAACCTGTAATTTTGAAGAATTTCCTGTGAATGAATGAATAATTTCAAGCTTAAAGTATTTAATGTAGAATGTAGAATCTTCCTCAAGAAGGGCATTTTTATGCCTTCTCCCTGTTGTCCATTTCATAGCAGAAAATCTTTTCCAGTAAGATGGGACCTGTCCTGTAAAATAATAAAAATAAAATGCTTTTATTTTATCTGATAGCTTTTGAGATTAATGTTATTGTGTGCTGTGAGCTCTAAGTTCTGATGAGTTGAATATTTCAGCAGATGCATAATGTTTACAGTCACTGTAAAAATGTCTTTTATATAAAAAATATTTTGTCATCTTAGTATTTTTACCATTTACCTTTAGATACTTCTAGATGTTTTTTATACATCCTTTCATATATGCCTGTATTTGACATCAAATACATACATACCTACAAACAGGGTCAAATTATACTTATGTACTAATTAAACTATTGTTATATGCACTCTAACATAATGTGTTATTTAATGTTCAATGACATTTTTATAAAAATGCTGAAGGTTTGAGGAAAATAATTAAAAGAGACATGAGAGACTTACAGCTCAGTCTTCCTACCCTATTTCATTGTCCCAGAACTCAAAATTCTCTTAAATGGCACAGATCCATGTAGGAAACCAGTGTGACAGTTGGAATTCTGCCCTCATTATAAGGGTCTTAAAGACACATAGTGTTGGGAAACACTCTTATTTCCTCAGTCCCATTATAAGCAATCCTTGGAATGTGCATGAAGAGTCTGTGCAGAAAGCAATGTATGTAGTGAAAGGGATGTTTTTTAAACTCAGGATAGAATGGATGAATAACTGGACAGACACAAACAGCTACACCATTTTACCTCTACCTGGATTGTTTTGTTTGCTCTTGTCAAATTCCTAAATATGCCTTTAAGCACTCACTGTTTTGGGGTTCCTAATCCAGTAGTTTCCAAATGGTATTCACAGAAATTTCAAGTTTTGGAGATAGAAAACTAAAGACCTCCCACACATTACAACTACAGGTGCTCTGATTCTCTATTTCAAATATTTTGGTGTAGTGTAAAATTTACCCTGAAACTATAGTTTTCTGGGGGAAAATAAACAAAGACAACAAACCCCAGCTTTCAGATGTGAATGATCATCATGAGAATGTTCCTGCCATACCTTGGCTACCTGGGAACAATTCTCAAGGCTGAGAAGACAGGGAGTAGAGTCATCTTATCTAGTGAAAGAACAGTAAATCTTGAGATTCAAGGAGAGTACACTAACATTCTCACTCCCAGGGGACACGGTACTCTGAATAGAAGCAGGAGAAAGTTAGGTTCTTAGATTACTTAAGTATAATCTCCTCTGATCCTTTAAGCAAAGGAGGACTAAAAGACAGATCTTTTACCCCTAGATCTTCCAGATTACTATTTGGGAAGCTGGAGTTTGAGAATTTGCATTTTATTTTATTTATTTTTATCTTTTATTTTTATTTATTTATTTTAGGTGAGAGGAAGGGAGATAGAGAGACAGTCTCCTGCATGCACCCCAACTGGGATCCACCCTGCAACCCCATCTTGGGCTGATGCTTTATTACTGAGCTATTTTTAGCACCTGAGGCTGTTGCGCACAGACCAACCAAGCAATCCTCAGCACTCAGGGCCGCACTTGAACCAGTTGAGCCACTGGCTTGCTATGGGAGGGGAAAAGGGAAAGAAGGAGGAGAGAAAGGGGAAAGAAGCAGATGGTAGCTTCTCTCATGTGCCCTGACCAGGAATCAAACTGGAATATCTATACACTGTCCAATGTTTTATCCACTGAACCAATGACCAGGGCTGAGAATTTGCATTTTAAATAAGCTCATCTGGCTGCTCTTTTACATGCATTAAAGTTTTAGAATCACTTCTCTAGAGTTTCAAGGTCAGAAGATTCCTGAGATTGTATAGAAATATTTTTGTGATTTACTTATGAACGTTTTTCCATGTCCAAATATTTGGAATAACACTGGAAAATAGAGCACTTGAGCCTTAAAGGAAATAATATTTGTCTTTTTATAGAATTAGGATTGACTGGCTTAGCTTCTGTGGGAACCAGTGCTCAGAGAGGAATAATTGGTACCTGAGTCCCTTAATATGGTTATGCTTATACATTAAAATAAAAGGCCAGCATTTACTTGGAGGAATTTTATATATGCTTTTTCTTCCTGGGTAAATAAATGCTTAACTTTTTTCTTTTCAATTATGGTTTACATTAAAATATTACTCTACATTAGTTTTAGGTGTATAGCATAGTGTTACATAATTATATACTTTACAAAGTTGTCCCACCAATATTTCAAGTACCAACCTGGACCTATACATAGTTATTACAATCTTATTGACTATATTCCCTATACCATAATTTATATCTCTGGCTGCTCTGTAACCACCAATTTGTACTTTTTATTTTTCTGAGAAGCATCAACTCATAGTTGCTTTACTTTTGTTGTTCATTTATTGCTTTTCATATTTGTCTTGACTGGGGGCTCAAGCTGAGCAAGGGACCCTTTGCTTAAGCCAGGAACCTTAGGTTTCAAGGCAGTGACCTTTGGGTTTAAGCCAGTGACCCTGGGATCATATTGATGATACAGCACTCAAGCCAGAGACTCTGCTCTCAAGCTGACGAGGCCATGCTCGAGCTGGAAATCTTGGTGTTTTGACCTGGGGATCTCAGTGTTCCATGTCTATGCTCTACCAACTGCACCACCATCAGTCAGGCCCAATTTGTACTTCTTAATTCCTTCACTTTTTTTCACCCAGTTCCCTAATCCTCATTCCCCCCTGGCAGTCTGTCCTTTGTATCTATGAGTCTATATGTGTTTTGTTTATTTTTGTTTTGTTTTGGTTTGGTTGAGAAATCAAAATTATCCAAATATAAGGATTATAATTTCACTTTCAAGAACAGATGAATACAAAAAAGAGTATTTTTAAACATTTTATTTAGAGAATTAAATTTAATGAGGTGACATTGATCAATAAGAGTATATAGATTTCAGAGACCTGAAGATGGCAGCAGAGTAGGCAGACACACAGATTCCCAGCTCACACCACCGAACTGTATTATAAACTAATTTATGAACAATCAGTGTGAAAAACCAAATCTGGACTACAAGAACAGCTCTCAAAAAACAAAGATCAAAGAAGAAGCCACAACAAACCTGGTAGGAAGCACCTGAATCTCCCCTGCTTACAGAAACAGAGGGAGGGGGGTGAGGCTGGGCTCTCACTCCAAGGAAAATAGCAGTAAATACTGCTCACAGCCACTTGCCTGGTGACCAGGGAATGAGGTGTGTTAAAAAGACCCGCTTGCCTTCCAAAAAGAAAGGAGAGAGAGAGAGACAGATGGTGAGGGGGAGAGGAATGCAGGTGATGACCTGAAAATCTGACTCAGTGCTGGAGGTGTCCATAAATGGGGGAGGGGCTGATCCTTCCACAAAGCAAAATACAAAAGTACTTCCAGGTCACAGAGATACAGACATCTTTCCAGCTCCAATCAATGCAACAAGACACAGCTGAAAACAAGAACTGGGGATGAGCAGTAACTCAGGTCTCCATGGGGATCTGAGATACACCTCCCCCTACTGAAGCTGAAAAAGCAAACCGCCCCCAGAGAGATTAACTAGAAGAAGAGGACTTCAGAGCCTCAGGTAACACCCACCGCATTCCTGCATACAGTTTCAAATAAGCTCCCTGCTGAGATCAGCAAACAAGACAATCACCTGTTAAGAAAACAAACAAATCAAGACTTCAAAGTGGACCAAATCCGAAAGTGAATTACAAAAAATAGCTGATGCCAACCCAAGAAGACCTAGAAACAACACAAGTGAAAACTGGAGGAAGACAACACCAAGCCTAGACTCAACCAGCTCTACAAACAAAACACCCAAACACACAGACATAATGAGAAGACAAAGCAGTGCAATCCAAATGAAACCACAAGAGAAACCTTCAGAAGATGAACTGAGTGATATGGAAATAATCAAACTTCCAGATGCGGAGTTCAAAATAATGATTGTAAGGATGCTTAGGGATCGTAGAACAAAAATGGATGGTCATCACGAACACCTAAATAAAGAAATAGCAAGTATAAAAAAATATTGAAATATTAAAAAAGAATCAGTTGGAGATGACAAGTACAATATCAGAAATGAAGATCACAATGGAAGGAATTAAAAACAGGATGCATAGAGCTTAGGATTGAATCAGCGAGTTGGAGGACAATTGGAATGAAGGCATGAAAGCAGAGAAGAAAAAAGAAAAGAGACTCAAAAAGTCTGAGGAAACTCTTAGAGAGCTCTGTGACAACATAAAGACAAATAACAGCCACATTATAGGGGTTCCTGAAGAAGAAGAGAAAGAACAAGGGATAGAGACTTTGTTCAATCATATCATAGCTAAAACTTCCCTAAATTAATGCAGGAGAAATTCTCACAAGTTCAAAAAGCACAGAGAACTCCACTAAAGAGAAACCCAAAGAAACCTACATCAAGACACATCATAATTAAAATACCAAAGCTAAGTGATAAAGGGAAAATATTAAAAGCTGCTAGAGAAAAAAAGGCTATCACCTACATAGATTTTTTTTCTCATCTATCTGTGTTACCTCTCTGTCTTTTGTATCCATGATATTTGGTTTCCTTTTCCTTAATGGCATCTGAGGGTGGTTTTGTTGATAGTATTAATGAGAATTAATAAAGAATAAAAAGTTAAAAAAATAAAAAAGAATAAAAAGAATTATTATCCCCTCCTTTTTTTCCATCTCCTCTCCTCTCCCCTCATTTTTGAGAAAATCATGGGGTGAACTGTGAATTATATTGTGCTAAATAAAACAAAAACTACCTATAATGGAGGGCCTGAGTTGGGGAGAAGTCATAAAGGGGCAAAAAAGAAGGTATGGATCCACAAAATGCAAAAAAGGAAAAAAAACTTGGGTCAAGAATAAAATGATTTACTTTTAGGCGATGGTTGACTAAGAAATATGATGAGAGGAATAAGAGGGAAACAGGAAAAAGGGGAAAAAATTAAAAATTTATTATTATATTTAGTGGAGCAAGAACTAGATAAAATGGAGAGCCAGGATTGGGAGCACTGCTAGTGAGTTAAAAAAGCGAGATAAAAAACAACAACAACAACCCAAAGCGCCACAAAGAAAAATTTGAGGCCCAGATAAAATAATTTGTTCGTGATTGAGGATTGAATGAGAGGAAAAGTAAAGGAGAAAAGAAGAAACTAATATAGAGGGAGAAAAAAAGAGAAAGAGGAAAACACAAAAAGAAGAAAAATGAATAAAAGGAGAGAGAGAGAGAGTTAAAGGTTTTGGAGTGCAACCCTCATAGAGAGAAAGAAAGAAGAAAGAAAAGATAATGGGAGATATAACACTTATGGGTAGTGTAGTTCAAGGAGAGGAGAGAGTAAGACTGGCAGAGAATTAAACGACCAAATTGGAAGAGGAAGAAAATAATCAAGACAAGAAGATAAGAGAAACGAACAAATATAATAAAATGGGATAGGTTATAAAGTCTGTGGATTATTCTTGATTTTGAGAGGTTATCTTCTTGATTTTTCTTTTCTCTCCTTCTTCCTGGTCGGTGACTCTGTACCCTGGGTTCTGCCCCTGTGGCACACTTAGGTAGAGATTTGCAGTTGATAAGTCTCTATGGCAATGTCATATATTGGGCTTCATTCTCGTTGGCAGTTGAGGTCATTAGCATTTGCAGGCTCCGCCAATGAGAGAGTCCATGTTACCGTAGCCTCTCTCCTAGTCTTTCCTTCCTGAATTAGTAGCTTGATGATCCAGTTATGGGATTTCTGCTGCCTCTGCCTGGAGAATAAGAGGTTCAAAGAGCTGGCAAATCCCCACTCTATTCCCACTCAGTGCAGGGCTCTGGGTAAGGCTCAATCAGTCAGAGCCCCTAGCATAATCAGGGGTGGGGGGTTTGGCCCAAAAAAAGACCTCTGACTCTGCCCCTCTGTCTGAGAACAGGGGCACCCACTCCTGGGAGAATCTCTCACCCATTATCTGCACTAGCTGACCAGGAGATCAGGCCAGCAGCCTCTCACTCCAAATGAGGCACCCCACCTGCATGGAAAAGTACGAGCGTAGGAAATTTTGCTCCCACTCACTCCCCGCATGCTACTTTTCAAAGCGCAGGGGTGAACTCAAGACTCTGGTTTTGGCCCACAGAAAGGCCTCTGACTCTGCCCTGCTGTCCGGTAACACGGGTGCCCACTCCTGGAGCTCTAGGAGGAATCTCTCACCCACTATCTGTGCGTGACAACCAGGAGATTGGGTCCCAAGTGCCTTTCTTTGTCTGGATTTGGTGCAAGCATTAGCTTGTGTTGACTGGGTTGCCACAAGGACAGTTTTTCCTCATTTAGATGTTCATGCCACAACCTGGTTCAGGCGTTTGTGCCACAGTCTGGTTCTATTCGCACACTATGCCTGCCTTAGTTCCTATACTCTCAGTTCCCAGTAAAAGCAGCCCTTTTTTAGGTTATAAGGAAGGCAGAGTGTTTCTTCCTCCTTATTTCCTTTGGGGTTGATTATATATTTAGTCAATTTTTCGCTCGATCATACCTTCGTGTTTAGTGTGGAACTTCTGGAGGCTCCATGGATAGATTTTTCTGTCTTTAGTTGAAGATCTTGTTGAATTTTGGGGGAGATTTAACAGTATCACTCCTTATGGGTGCCATTTCTCTGATGTCCAGCTATCACCTACAAAGGAGCCCCCATAAGAATGACATCACACTTCTCAACAGAAACACTTGAGGGCAGAAGGGAATGGCAAGAAATATTCAAAGTAATGCAGAACAAGATCCTACAACCAAGATTACTTTATCCAGCAAGGCTATCATTCAAAATTGAAGGAGAAATAAAAAGTGTCCCAGACAAAAAAAAACCACAAAAAACCGTCAAGTAATTCATTACAACCAAACCAATGCTGCAGGAAATGTTAAGGGGCATGGTGTAAACAGATCAAAGTGGGAAAAGAATATAGCAAAAGAGGAATACAGCTTTAAAGAATAAAATAGCAATAAACAACTACATATCAATAATAACTTTAAATGTAAATGGATTAAATGATGTAATCAAAAGACATAGGGTAACTGCATGGATAAGAAAACAGGACCCATACATATACTGTCTACAAGAGACACACCTTAAAACAAAAGATGCCCATAGGTTGAAGATAAAAGGATGGAAAAAAATTTTATACAAATAGAAATGAAAAAAAGCTGGGGTAGCAATACTTATATCAGACAAAATGGACTTTAAAACAAAGAATATAGTAAGAGATAAAGAAGGCCACTACATAATGATAAAGGGATCAATCCAACAGGAAGATATAACTATTATAAATAACTACACACCTAATATAGAAGCTTCTAAATATATAAAGCAGACTTTGATGAATATAAAGAGCGAGATCAACAGCAATACTATAATAGTAGGGGATTTTAATACCCAACTAACATCACTAGATAGATCCTCAAGAAAGAAAATTAAAGAAACAGCAGACTTAAAGGACACACTAGATCAACTCGATACAATAGATGTCTTCAGAAACTTTCACCCTAAAGCAGCATAATATACATTCTTTTCAAGTGCTCATGGTACATTCTCTAGGATAGACCACATGTTAGGGCACAAAAGTGGTCTCAACAAATTTAAGAAGATTGAAATCATATCAAGCACTTTCTCTGATGACAAAGGCATGAAACTAGAAATCAACCACAACAAAAAGCTAAAAAATTCTCAAACACATGGAAACTAAATAACAGGTTTTTAAATAACAAATGGATTAACAATGAAATCAAAGAAGAAATAAAAAAATTCCTAGAAACTAATAATAATGAGCATACAACAACTCAAAATTTATGGGACACAGCAAAAGCAGTGTTCATAGCACTACAGGCACACTTTAAGAAGCTAGAAAAAGCTCAAATAAACAACTTAACCCTGCATCTAAAAGAACTAGAAAAAAAAACAGCAAGTAAAGCCCAAATGTAGTAGAAGGAAGGAAATGATAAAGATGAGAGCAGAAATAAATGACATAGAGACTAAAGAAACAATACAGAGGATCAATGAAACTAGGAGCTGGTTCTTTGGAAAGGTAAACAAGATTGATGAACCTTTAGCTAGAATCACCAAGAAAAAGAGAGAGAGGACTCAAATAAATAAAATTAGAAATGAGAGTGGAGAAATAACAACTGACACAAGAGAAATACAAATATTGTAAGAAAATACTATGAAGAACTGTATGCCAAAAAACTAGACAATGTAAATGAAATGGACAAATCCCTTGAAATATACAATCTTCCAAAAATCAATCTGGAAGAATGAGAAAACCTAAACAGACCGATTACACCAAATGAGATCAAAACAGTTATCAAAAAACTCTCAACAAAGAAAAGTACTGGGCCAGATAGCTTTAAAAGTGAATTCTCCCAAATATTCAAAGAAGAACTACCTCCTATCCTTCTCAAGCTATTTCATAAAATTCAAGAGGAAGGAAGACTTTCAAGCTCCTTTTATGTGGTGAGTATAATTCTGATTCCAAAACCAGGCACAGACAACACAAAGAAAGAAAATTATAGGCCAATATCCCTGATGAATATAGATGCTAAAATCCTCAACAAAAAATTAGCAAACATACACTATGATCAATTGGGATTTATTCTGGGGAGGCAAGGCTGGTACGGTATTCGCAAATCAATCAATATGATTCATCACATAAACAAAAGGAAGGAGAAAAACCACATGATAATTTCAATAGATGCAGAAAAAGTATTTGATAAAATCCAGCACATATTCATGATCAAAACTCTCAACAAAGTGGGAATACAGGGAACATACCTCAACATGATAAAAGCCATCTATGACAAACCCACAGCCAACATCATACTCAATGGGCAAAAATTTAAAACAACCCCCTTAAGATCAGGAATAAGGCAAGGGTGCCCCCTTTCACCACTCTTATTCAACATAGTTCTGGAAGTCCTAGCCACAGCAATCAGACAAGAAAAAGAAATAAAATGCATTCAAATTGGAAAAGAAGAAGTAAAGCTATCATTATTTGCAGATGATATGATATTTTACATAGAAAATCCTAAAGTCTCAGTCATAAAACTACTGGACCTGATAAATGAATTCAGCAAAGTGGCAGGATATAAAATTAATACTCAGATATCAGAGGCATTTTTATACACCAACAATGAACAGTCAGAAAGAGAAATTAAGGAAACAATCCGCTTTACAATTGCAACCAAAATAATAAAGTACCTAGGAGTACATTTAACCAAGGAGACTAAATTCTTGTACTTGAAAAATTATAAAACATTGATAAAAGAAATCAAGAAAGGTACAAACAAGTGGAAGCATATACCATGCTCATGGTTAGGAAGAATAAACATCATTAAAATGTCTATATTACCCAAAGCAATTTATAATAAATTGAATGCAATACCAATTAAAATACCAATTACATACTTTAAAGATATAGATCACATATTCCAAAAATTTATATGGAACCAAAAGAGAACACGAATAGCCTCAGCAATCTTAAAAAAGAAGAATAAAGTGGGAGGTATAACACTTCCTGATATCAAGCTATACTACAAGGCTATTGTACTCAAAACAGCCTGGTACTGGCATAAGAACAGGCAGATAGATCAATGGAACAGAACGGAGGACCCAGAAATAAACCCACAGCTCTATGGACAACTGATATTTGACAAAGGAGGTAAGGGCATACAATGGAGTAAAGACAGCCTCTTCAACAAATGGTGTTGGGAAAAATGGACAGCAACCTGCAAAAAAAATGAAACTAGACCACTAACTTACACCATTCACAAAAATAAACTCAAAATGAATAAAAGAATTAAATGTAAGGTATGAAACCATAAGCATCTTTGAAGAAAACATAGGTAGTAAGCTCTCCGACATCTCTCACAGCGATATATTTGATGATGTATCTCCATGGGCAAGGGAAATAAAAGCCAGGATAAAGAAATGGGACTATATCAAACTAAAAAGCATTTGCACAGCCAAAGACAATAAGAAGAGAATAAAAAGACAAACTACACAATGGGAGAACATATTTGACAATACATTTGATAAGGAGCTAATTACGAAAATTTATAAAGAACTTGTAAATCTCAACACCAGAAAGACAAACAATCCAATCAAAAATTGGGAAAAAGAAATGAATAGACACTTCTCCAAAGAGGACATACAGATGGCCAATAGGCATATGAAAAAATGCTCAACATCACTAATTATTAGAAAGATGCAAATTAAAACCATAATGAGATATCACCTCACACCAATCAGAATGGCGCTCATCAACAAAACAACACAGAATAAGTGCTGGTGAGGATGTGGAAAAAGGGGAACCCTCCTACGCTACTGGTGGGAATACAGACTGGTGCAGCCTCTGTGGAAAACAGTATGGAGATTCCTCAAAAAATTGAAAATCGAACTGCCTTTTGACCCAGCCATCCCACTTTTAGGAATATACCCCAAGGACACCATAGAATGGTTTCAGAAGGAGAAATGCACCCCCATGTTTATAGCTGCATTGTTCACAATAGCGAAGATCTGGAAACAACCCAATTGTTCATGAGAGGACAATTGCATTAAAAAACTTTGGTACATATATACTATGGAATACTACTCAGCCACAAGAAATGATGACATCGGATCATTTACAATAACATGGATGGACCTTGATAACATTATATGGAGTGAAAAAATAAGTAAATCAGAAAAAACTAAGAACTATATGAACCCATGCATAGATGGGACATAAAAATGAAACTCAGAGACATGGACAAGAATGTGATGGTAACAGGGGGTGGGGTGGAGGGGTGGGGAGGGGGTGAGAAAAAGAGGAAGGGGTTAGGGGGAGGGGAGGGGCACAAAGAGAACCAGATAGAAGGTGGCAGAAGACATTTTGACTTTGGGTGAGGGGTATGCAGCATAATCAAAGGTCAAAATAATCTGGAGATGTTTTCTCGGAACATATGTACCCTGATTTATCAATGTCACTGCATTAAAATTAATAAAAATAAAAAATAATAATAAAGTAAAATAAAAAAATAAATTATTGCGGAAAAAAAAAGAGTACATAGATTTCAGGTAAACCTCTCCATAGCATTTGAACTGTTGATTGTGATGTGTGCTCATCACCCAAAGTCTAATCATTTTTTGTCACTGTATATTTGTCTCTCTTTACTCCCCTCGCCCACAACTTTCTTCTCCTGGTTACCATTTCACCTTCATCTCTGTCCATTTGTCTCAATTTTGTATCCCACCTATATATGAAATAATATAGTTGTTAGCCTTTTGTGATTTGCTTATTTCACTCAGCATAATGTTCTCAAAGTCCATTCATGTTTTAGTAAATGGCTATATGTCATCATTTCTTTTTTTTTTTTTTTTTTTTTTTTTTGTATTTTTCTGAAGCTGGAAACGGGGAAAGACAGACAGACTCCCGCATGCACCCGACCGGGATCCACCCGGCACGCCCACCAGGGGTGACGCTCTGCCCACCAGGGGGCGATGCTTTGCCCCTCTGGGGCGTCGCTCTGCTGCGACCAGAGCCACTCTAGCGCCTGGGGCAGAGGCCAAGGAGCCATCCCCAGCGCCCGGGCCATCTTTGCTCCAATGGAGCCTCGGCTGTGGGTGGGGAAGAGAGAGACAGAGAGGAAGGAGGGGGGGGTGGAGAAGCAAATGGGCGCTTCTCCTATGTGCCCTGGCCGGGAATCGAACCCAGGTCCCCCGCACGCCAGGCTGACGCTCTACCGCTGAGCCAATCGGCAATTTTTTTTTTATGTCATCATTTCTTATGGCTCACTAGAATTCCATTGTATATGTGTATCATGTCTTTATCCAATCGTCTATTGAGGGACACTTTTGTTTCCATGTCTTGGCCGCTGTGTATAATGCTGCAATAAATATGATGGTGCATGTGTCTTTATCTATCAATGTTTTTGAGTTTTTTTGGTAGATACCCAGATTTCTGAGTTATATGGTAATTCTATTCTTAATTTTTTGAATAACCACCATACTTTCGTCTATAATGGATGTATAATTTGCACTCTCACCAGCAGTGAATGAGAGTTCCTGTTTCTCCACGGCCTCTCCAACACTTGTTATTACCTCTCTTTTTGATAACAGCCATTTAAACAAGTTTCAAGGTGGTTTAGCATTGTAGTCTTGATTTGCATTTCTCTAATAGCTAGTGATGATGAGCATCTCTTCATATATCTGTTGACCATTTGTATGTGTTCTTGGGAGAGGTGTCTGTTCAGATCCTTTCCCAATTATTTTTGGATTGTTTGCTTGTTTGTTGCTGAGCTTTGTGAGTTCTTTATATATTGTAGATATTAACCCCTTACTGGAGCTATTGTTTGAAAATATCTCCCATTTTGTTGGCTGCCTTTTTGTTTTGTTATCGGTTTCTTTTGCTGTGCAGAAGCTTTTTAGTTTGATATAGTCCAATTTGTTTATTTTTGCCTTTACTTCCCTGCCTTTGGGGTCAATTTATAAATAGTTCTCTATGGCTATGGAAAGCCACATGCAAAAATAATAAAATTTGGCCACAGTTTGTCCCCCTGCACAAAAATAAATTCAAAATGGGTCAAAGACAAAAATATAAAATCTGAAACAAATTACAAAGAAGAAAGCATAGGTACTAAACTTATGGACCTTGACTGTAAAAATCAGTTTTTAAAGTCTCATTTAAACATATGTAATTGAGCTTATTTTGTCCTTCATAGCAGGTCTGGTGTTCTTATATAGGCAAGAATGCACTTGCAGGTTATTCCTTTTCCCATTTATCCAATCAGTCAGTCAGTTAGTCAGTAATACTTATCATATAGCAGGCACTGGGCTAGGGTCTTTGCATATGAGAAACAGGAGAGTATCACATTTTCTTGAGGGCTTGGGGACACTGAAATGAAAATTGTATGTCTTCAAATGTCTCTTCAACTTGGCATTTCTCATTGGAACTCAACAGATTCTAAATGTTAACCATCTATACTGAGGACAACTTAAAATAATTGATAGTCAAGCCCTGGTCTGTTGCCTCAGCAGTAGGGCATTAGCCTGGCATGTGGAAGTCCTGGGTTTGATTCCAGGCCAGGGCACACAGGAGAAATGCCCACCTGTTTCTCCACCCTTCCCCCTCCCCTTTCTCTCTCTCTCTCTCTCTTCCCCTCCCACAGCCAAGGCTCCATTGGAGCAAAGTTGGTCCGAGCACTGAGGATGGCTCCATGGCCTCTACCTCAGATGCCAGAATGGCTCCAATTGCTGTAGAGCAATGCCCCAGTGGGGTCGAGCATTGCCTCTTGGTGGGCATGCCAGGTGGATCCTGGTTGGGCACATGTGGGGGTCTGTCTGCCTCCCCCTTGCTTCTTACTTCGGAAAAAATACAAAAAAAATTATAAAATAATTGATAGTCAAGATTGCAGTCTTTTTTGATGGGTAATTGTGCTAGCTTACTGGTTTTTAGAGGATATCAAGTACATCCACTTATAGTAAATATATTTCTTTTTAAATATTACAAATCTGCTTTGAGGGCCATCAACTCTGGGATTTATTTTATGTAGTGCTCATACACAGGCAAGTAGGGCCTGCAAGGATCTAGCTGTCCTGAAGGTGGCACCTTATCTAGAATTCCTTCAAACTGCTCTTTAGTAGTAAGGAGCTGACTCCAAACCAGAATGTCTGGCTTTCTTTAGGAGTGGGGTTTTAAGTGACTTTTTATCACATTGTCTGTATGGCCTAGCCCTTTCAACAGCAAATGTAAATTGTCTTTGTAATTACAAAGAAAAAAGTTTTAGAAATCTGTCATATATATATATATATATATATATATAATATATACAAATAATCATCTCTTCTACAAAAATTCTTCATTTCTCAAATGCAGAAAAAAGAATAGGAAAAAAACAAAACCTCCAAAATTTTAGCTTTTGATAAATTGTCATGTGGTCTGAGGGCCAATATTACACTTTCTGTGTTATTTTTTATTTATTTATTTATTTATACCTTGATTCAGATTATTAAAAAGAGGATCAACACTGACACTGAAATAAAATCTTATCTGGTTTACTTGATTTTTCATAATGGTAACATACCTAAGTGATCTTTAACTTGACTCATAAGATGACCCCAACAGAGGGTCAGTTTACAGGGCTCTAGAGCAGATACCAAGAGTTTGGAGAGCTGTCTCTGGGACCCAGAGGAGCAACCTTATCAAAAGCTGTGCCTTGCCTTGCTGCTCCTGCTCTCCTGTCATTTCTACTGTGAGCCCTGCTACAGGGGTCTTCAGAGACATCCTTCCCAATAGACTTTTCTGTTACCCTGTGCAGTGGGCTGCAAGTGTGTTCCTCAAGGGTCATGGTGTCTTGAGTGAAATACAAAAAGTGAATACAGCTACATGTAAATCACTTGTCATTTGTAAGAATTGTCTAATCTCTAGTTATTTACAAGATACAAGTTTGTTGATCCCTAATATTGTTAAGTGTCATTTCTTGTTGGGAGTTCCTCTACTTGAAATCTCTGCACTCATTCACTGAGATCTGGCGGGATCCTCTATTTACAGTAAGGTGTAAAGTGAAATACAGCAGTATTCTCAGTGCTAAGTGTTAAATAAATAATATCTACTGTAATTTGAAGGTTCTTATTTTTTTTCTGTGTGCTTACCCTCTTAATGTGTGTCTGTATGTTTAACTAACTGGATCAACATTTGATTTAGGACAGGTGCAGCAAAAGTTATTTTATACCTTCTAAAGTCTGGACTGTGAATTCCTCAAGCACTCAAGTAGTCCCTGGTCATTCAATTATTTATTCATCCAATTCTCATACTCTGTAGTGAGAACGGTCATGTACCAGGCTCTCATTACTGAGCGTAACAAACTAGCCACCAGAGAACAATGGGTGATATTCCAAGACAGAAATCAAATTACATGAATGGTTATTTCTCTTTTAAAATTTTATTTAGAAAAATTAACTTTAATAGGGTGAAATTGATCAATAAGAGTACATAGGTTTCAGGTGAACATTTCTATAGCATTTGAATTGTTGACTATATTCTGTAGCCATCACCCAAAGTCAAATCATTTTCCATCATCGTATATTTAAACCTCTTTACATCCTCCCCCCCAGCCCCTCCCCTCCCCCCCATACTTCTTCCCTCTCCCCATGTTCCCTGCTCCCTGGTAACCACTTCACTACTTTACTTTTACCTATGTCCATAAGTCTCAGTTTTATATCCCACCTATGTGTGAAATTATACAGTTCTTAGCATTTTCTGATTTACTTATTTCACTCAGTATAATGTTCTAAAGGTCCATTCATATTGTGTAAATATCACTGTCATCATTTCTTATGACTAACTAATATTCCATTGTATGTATATACCATATCATCTATCTAATCCTCTATTGAAGGACACTTTGGTTGTTTCCATGGCCTTGGCCACTGTGAATAATGCTGTGATGAACATGGAGGTGCATGTGTCTTTACATACCAATGTTTTTGAGTTTTGGGGGTAGATACCCAGCGGTTCTCAACCTGTGGGTCGCAACCCCAGCGGCATTGCCTAAAGCCATTGGAAAATACATAATGCATATCAGGTATTTACATTCCGAATCATAACTGTAGCAAAATTACAGTTATGAAGTAGCCACCAAAATTATTTTTTGGTTTGGGATCACCGCAACATGAGGAACTGTATTGCGGGGTCATGGCATTAGAAAGGTTGAGAACCACTTCAGTAGAGGGATTGCTGGGTCATATGGTAGTTCCATTCTTAATTTTTTGAGGAACCATCATACTTTCTTCCATAATTGTACTAATTTGCATTTTCACCAACAATGAATGCACCTTTTCTCCACAACACTTGTTAGTACCTGTCTTGTTGATAATAGCCAATGTAACAGGTGTGAGGTGGTATCTCATTGTAGTTTTGATTTGCATTTCTCAAATAGCTAGTAAAGATGAGCATTTTTTTATGTATCTGTTGGCCATTTGTATTTCCTCTTGGGAAAAGTATCTGTTCAGGTCCTCTCCCCATTTTATAATTGGATTGTTTCCTTGTTTGGTGCTGATTTTTGTGAGTTCTTAATATATTTTGAATATTAACCACTTATCAGAGCTGTTGTTTGCAAATGTCTTCTCCTATTTAGTTGGCTTCTTATTTGTTTTGTTGTCATTTTCTTTTCCTGTCCAGAAACTTTTTAGTTTGGTATAGTCCCATTCATTTCTTTTTTACCTTTACTTCCCTTGCCTTTGGGGTCAAATTCTTAAATTATTCTCTACAGCCAAGATCCATGAGTTTAGTACCTATGTTTCCTTTTATGTAATTTATTGTTTCAGGTCTTATATTTAGGGCTTTGATCTATTTTAAATTAATTTTTGTACACAGGGACAAACTGTAGTCAAGTTTCATTCTTTTGCACATGGTTTTTCAATTTTCCCAGAACCATTTAGTGAAGAGGCTTTCTTTTATCCATTGTGTGCTTTTGGCTCCTTTGTCAAAGATGATTTGTGCATATATATTTGGTTTTATTTCTGGATTCTCAAGTCTGTACCATTGGTGTGTATGTCTGTCTTTTTGTGAATACCATTATGTTCTGATTATTGTAACTCTATAGGATATTTTGAAGTCAGGTAGTGTGATACCTCTGGCTTCATTCTTTTTCCTCAGGTTTGCTTTGGATATTTGGGGTTTATTTATGGTTTCATAAAAACCTGGTAATTTTTTGTTCTATTTCTTTAAAAAATAACATTGGGATTTTGATAAGGATTGCATTATATTTATATATTGTTTTGGGTAATATGGTCATTTTAACTATGCTGATTCTTTCAATACATGAACATGGGGTATTTTTCCATTTCATTGTGTCTTTTTAAATCTTTTTTAAATAATGTTTTGTAGTTTTTAGTTTATAGGTCCTTCACATCATTTGTTAAGTTTATTCCTAGGTGTTTTGTTTGTTTGTTTGTTTGTTTGTGTTTTTGCAGTTGTAAAAGAAATTTTTTTTTTAATTTATTTTCTGAAGTTTCATCATTGGCATATAAAAAAGCAGTAGACACTTGTATATTGATTTTCTATTCTTCGACTTTACTGTGTTGGTTTATTGGTTCTAATAATTCTTTCTGGAGTCTTAGGGATTTTCTATATACAGGATCATGTCATCTGCAAAATATGATACCTTTACCACTTCTTTCCTGATATGAATGCCTTTTATTTCTTTCTCTTTCCTGGTCACTCTGGCTAAAACTTCCAGCACTATGTAGAATAAGAGTGGATAGAGGTTGGCAGCCTTGTCTTGTTTTTAATTTTAGCAGAAAAGCTTTAATCTCTTTTACTATTTAGTATATTAGCTGATACTTTGTAATATATGGCCTTTATTATGTTGAGGTACTTTTTCTTCTATTCCAATTTTATTGAGTGTTTTAAACAGAAAAGGATGTTGTATCTTATCCAATGCCTTTTCTGCGTCTATTGATAGGATCTTATGATTTTGGTTCTTTGTTTTACTGATGTGGTATATAACGTTGATTGATTTCTGTATGTTGACCCATCCTTGTGCTTCTGGAATGAATCCCATTTGATCGTGATGTATTATTTTTTTAATGTGTTCTTATATCCGATTTGCTAGTATTTTGTTTAAGATTTTTGCATCTGTATTCATTATAGATATTGATCTGTACTTTTCTTTTTTTGTCCTTGCCTTTTTTGGGATGAGGGTTATGGTGGCCTAATAAAATGTTTTAGAGAGTATTGCTCTTCTATTTTTTGGAAGATTTTGAGAAGGATAGGTACCAAATATTCTTTCAAAGTTTTGTAGAATTCATTAGTGTAGCCATCTGGTTCTGGTCTTCTGTTTTCGATAGTTGTTTCTATTTTCTTGGTGCTAATAGGTCTACTTAGGTTTTCTACTTCTCTGTGACTCAGTCTAAGAAGATTGTATAGCTGTAGAAATTTATTCATTTCCTTTAGGTTGTTGAATTTGGTGGCATGTAGTCAGTGTTTCATAATATTCTACTATGATCATTTTTATATCTATGATGTCTGTGGTAATTTCTCCTCTTTCATTTTGTATTTTGTTTATATGAGTCCTTCCCCTATTTTCCTTAGTGAGTCTAGCCACTGGTTTATCAATTTTATTGATCTTTTCAAAGAAGCAGCTCTTTGTTATATTCCTTTTTTCTATAATTTTTTTCTTCTCTATTTCATTTAGTTTTGCTCTAATTTTTACTATTTCCTTTATTTTGCTGACTTTGGTTGCCTTTATTCTTCTTTTTCTAGTTCCTTAAGGTGTGATGTTAGGTTATTTACTTGGGGTTTTTCTTATTTATTTATATAAACCTGCAGTAATATAAACTTCCCTCTTATTACTGTTTCCACTGTATCTCCGAAATTTTTTTAAATTTTTATTGATTTTAATTTAAAGTGTGTATACATAGATCCAAGTGTCCCACCAAATATATCTTCCCCTTTGTGTTCCCTTGAAATCCTCCTTGCCCCTGTCCCCACAATGCCTTCCCCCCTTCCCTCCAGGATTTGCTTTCCTGCTTTCTATAATGTTGTGTTATATATATATATATATATATAATTTCATATATATATAATTTCAATAATCTCTTTTCCTTCTCTGATCCCATCCTCTAAACCCCTTTCCCTCTGGTCCCTTTGATTCTGCCTCTGCCTCTATTCCACTCCTCAGTTCACATTGTTTATTAGATTCCTCAAATGAGTGAGGTCATATGATATTTTTCTTTCTCTGCCTGGCTTATTTCACATAACATAATAGTTTCCAGATCTATCCATGTTGTTGCAAAAGGTAAGATTTTCTTTTTCAGGGCTGCGTAGTATTCCATTGTGCATATGTACCACAGCTTTTTAAACCACCTGTCCACTGATGGACAGTGGGGCTGTTTCCAGATCTTGGCTACTGTAAACAATGGTGCAATAAAAATGGGGGTGCACTTCTTCTTTTGAATCAGTGGTTTTGTATTCTTAGAGTAGGTAGAGCACAGAGCTTTTACCTAGCGGCTGTGGCTGATGCAATGCTGTGAGACTACTCCAGCTCCTGGAACCCTCCTGGGCACACCCAGTAAGGAAGCTCACCTGCTGCGTGGAAATGACTCAGCGCCAGCTGGGCAGCCCTCTGACCTTTTTCAGCCATTCGTCCTATCATAACATCCTACTGGCTGAACCCATCTATATAAGCTTGCTTACTTCTGAATAAAGTGGATCTGCATCACTGAACCTGGTCTTCGGAGTCAGGTCTTTGTGGCTCCGTCATTCTCACCCCCGGCAGGACTTGTCCACACTTAGGATATATTCCTAAAAATGGGAGAGCTGGGTCAAAAGGCATTCCATTTGTAATTTTTTGAGGAATCTCCATACTGTTTTCTACAGTGGCTGCACTAGTCTGCATTCCCACTAGCAATGCAGGAGTGTTCCTTTTTTTCCATATCCTTGCCAGCACTGATTATGTATTGTTTTGTTAATGAGCACCATTCCAACTAGGATGAGGTGATATCTCATTGTGGTTTTAATTGGCATTTCATTAATGATTAGTGACATTGAACATTTTTTCACCGGACTATTGACCATCTGTATGTCCTCTTTGGAGAAGCATCTATTCATTTCTCTTACCCGTTTTTTAATTGGATTGTTTATCTTCCTGGTGTTGAGTTTTAAAATTTCTTTACAAATTTTGATTATTAACCCCTTATCAGATGTATTGTCGAATATGTTTTCCCATTGTGTGGTTTGTCTTTTTATTTTATTCATGTTGTCTTTAGCTGTGCAACCGTTTTTTAGTATTATATAGTCCCATTTGTTCATCCTGTCCTTTATTTCCCTTGCCCATGGAGATAGATCAGCAAATATATTGCTGCAAGAGATGTTGGAATATTTACTGCTTATGTTTTCTTCCAAGAAGCTTACGGTTTCACAGTTTTTATTTAAGTCCTTGCTGTTTTGCCTATGAAAGAGACAACAAGAGGGGAGGATTTATTCAAGTCTTTCACTGAGTTTGCTAAAGAAAAAAATCTACCAATGGATAAACTTATTTCGGTGTGTACTGATGGTGCTCCATGCATGGTGGGGAAAAACAGGATTTGTAGTGCTTCCTCGTGAATATGAAAAGAGACCCATCCTAAGTTTTCACTGCATCCTACCTCAGAAGGCACTTTCTGCTCAGATGTGTGGCAAGCAGCTTGTTGAAGTGATGTCGCTGGTCATTTGGGTGGTCAACTTTATTGTTGCCCAAGCTTTAAATGATTGCCAGTTTAAAACACTGCTGGATGTTTTAGTTGTGAATAGTTATCCTGGTCTGCTTCTGCAAAACAATGTGCATTGGTTGTTAAGAGGGAAGGTGCTCAGCCATTTCGCGGCTTGTCTGAGTGAAATTCGGACTATTCTTGAAACGAAAAACGTCAAGCATCTTGAGCTAACACTGATTGGCTCCTGAAGTTCTACTATCTCATGAACATGACTGAACATCTGAACCAGCTCAATGTGAAAATGCAAGGCATTGGAAATACAGTCTTATTCGTTCAACAAGCAATGTTTGCATTTGAAAACAAGCTAGAACTCTTCTTTGCCGACATTGAAACAGGTCATTTACTACACTTTGAAAAACTGGGAGAGTTTAAAGATGCATGCACAGCAAGTGACCCTGCTCAACATCTTGATCTCCAGCAGCTAGCAGGCTTCACAACTAATCTCCTGCAGTCATTCAAAGTGCGCTCTGGAGAATTTTGTGAGTGCACTCGTCTTTTTAAGTTCATCACCCATCCACACAAGTGTGCAGTGGACAGTGCCGACCTGAGTTACATCCCTGGTGTCTCTGTCAGAGATTTTGGCTAGAAGCTGATGATTTGAAGCCTCAGACATGGGGTGAATAAGTTTAAGTCACTGAATGAATATTTGGAAAGACTTGCATGACAGCAAGCAGAGTTGGAAAACAAACACAAGTGGGGAGAAATGAAAAAACTTCAACCTGTGGACCAGCTGATTGTCAAAACTTGGAACGCGTTTCCTGTCACATACCACACACTGCAGTGTGTGAGTATTGCTGTACTGACAATGTTTGGCTCTACGTATGCATGTGAGCAGTCTTTCTCACAACTAAAGAACGTTAATACCAACCTACGATCACATTTAATGGATGGAAGTCTCAATGCCTGCATGAAGCTTAACCTCATCACGTATCAAACAGAGTATAAAGCAGCGGTTCTCAACCTGTGGGTCGCGACCCCGGCGGGGGTCGAATGACCAAAACACAGGGGTTGCCTAAAGCCATCGGAAATACATATTTTATTTAAAAATGAATTGTATAATAAATATGTATTTTCTGATGGCTTTAGGTGACCCCTGTATTTTGGTCGTTCGACCCCCGCTGGGGTCGCGACCCAAAGGTTGATAACCCCTACTATAAAGCCATCAGCAAAACCATGCAGCACCAGAAAGTTGCATTAATAATAAGAAGTACTTTATTTAACATTGGTTAGCAACAGCATAACAACATTATTAAAAAGAATTCAGAGACTTATTGTACTTTAAAAGTGTTAGTCTTAGGCCCTGGCTGGTTGGCTCAGTAGTAGAGCGTCGGCCTGGCCTGCAGAAGTCCCGGGTTTGATTCCTGGCCAGGGCACATAGGAGAAGCACCCATCTGCTTCTCCACCCCACCCCCTCTCCTTCCTCTCTGTCTCTCTCTTCCCCTCCCGCAGCCAAGGCTCCACTGGAGCAAAGATGGCCCAGGTGCTGGGGATGGCTCCTCAGCCTCTGCCCAGGCGCTAGAGTGGCTCTGGTCACAACAGAGTGATGCCCCAGAGGGGCAGAGCATCACCCCCCTGGTGGGCAGAGCGTCGCCACTGGTGGGCGTGCCAGGCGGATCCCTGTCAGGCGCATGCGGGAGTCTGTCTGACTGTCTCTCCCCATTTCCGGCTTCAGAAAAATACAGAAAAAAAAGTTTTAGTCTTACATAAAATGCACACATTTACTTGTATTTAGTGTTAAACATATTGTATGGCTCTCATGGAATTACATTTTAAAATATGTGGCGTTCATGGCTCTCTCAGCCAAAAAGGTTCCCGACCCCTGTTCTAAACTCTGCATCCGGTATCTTGGTTACTTCCCTCTCATTCATTTCTTCTTTTTTTTTTTTTCTAAATAATTTTATTTTTTTAATGGGGCAACATCAATAAATCAGGATACATATATTCAAAGATAACAAGTCCAGGTTTTCTTGTAGTTCAATTATGTTGCATACCCATCACCGAAAGTCAGATTGTCCTCTGTCACCTTCTATCTAGTTTTCTTTGTGCCCTTCCCCCTCCCCCTTTCCCTCTCCCTTTCCCCCCTCCCCCCGTAACCACCACACTCTTATCA
Source organism: Saccopteryx leptura (assembly GCF_036850995.1). Lineage (NCBI taxonomy): Eukaryota > Metazoa > Chordata > Mammalia > Chiroptera > Emballonuridae > Saccopteryx > Saccopteryx leptura. The sequence continues at coordinate 136,078,633 of NC_089508.1, read as the reverse complement.
ATGTCTCTTAGTTTCACTTTTATGTCCCACCTATGTATGGAATAATGCAGTTCCTGGTTTTTTCTGATTTACTTCTTTCACTTCGTATCATGTTATCAAGATCTCAACATTTTGCTGTAAATGACCCGATGTCATCATTTCTTATGGCTGAGTAGTATTCCATAGTGTATATGTGCCACATCTTCTTTATCCAGTCATCTATTGACGGGCTTTTTGGTTGTTTCCATGTCCTGGCCACTGTGAACAATGCTGCAATGAACATGGGGCTGCATGTGTCTTTACGCATCAATGTTTCTGAGTTTTTGGGGTATATACCCAGTAGAGGGATTGCTGGGTCATAAGGTAGTTCTATTTTCAGTTTTTTGAGGAACCACCATACTTTCTTCCATAATGGTTGTACTACTTTACATTCCCACCAACAGTGTATGAGGGTTCCTTTTTCTCCACAGCCTCTCCAACATTCGCTATTGCCTGTCTTGCTAATAATAGCTAATCGAACAGGTGTGAGGTGGTATCTCATTGCAGTTTTGATTTGCATTTCTCTAATAACTAAAGAAGATGAGCATATTTTCATATATCTGTTGGCCATTTGTATTTCTTCCTGGGAGAAGTGTCTGTTCATGTCCTCTTCCCATTTTTTATTAGATTGTTTGTTTGTTTGTTGTTGAGTTTTATGAGTTCTTTGTATATTTTGGATATTAGGCCCTTATCTGAGCTGTTGTTTGAAAATATCATTTCCCATTTAGTTGGCTTTCTGTTTATTTTGTTATCAGTTTCTCTTGCCGAGCAAAAACTTCTTAGTCTGATGTAGTCCCATTCATTAATTTTGCCTTCACTTCTCTTGCCTTTGGAGTCAAATTCATAAAATGCTCTTTAAAACCCAGGTCCATGAGTTGAGTACCTATGTCTTCTTCTATGTACTTAATTGTTTCAGGTCTTATGTTTAGATCTTTGATCCATTTTGAGTTAATTTTAGTACAGGGGGACAAACTATATTCCAGTTTCATTGTTTTGCATGTGGCTTTCCAGTTTTCCCTTCACCATTTATTGAAGAGGCTTTCTTTTCTCCATTGTGTGTTTTGGCCCCTTTATCAAAAATTATTTGATTATATATATGTGGTTTTATTTCTGGACTTTCTATTCTGTTCCATTGGTCTGAGTGTCTATTTTTCTACCAATACCATGCTGGTTTGATTGTCATGGCCGTATAATAGAGTTTGAAGTCAGGTATTGTAATGCCCCCAGCTTCATTCTTTTTCTTTATGATTGCTTTGGCTATTCAGGGATTTTTATAGTTCCATATAAATCTGATGAGTTTTTGCTCTATTTCTTTAAAAAATGTCAGTGGAATTTTGATGGGAATTGCATTAAATTTGTATATTGCTTTGGGTAATATGGCCATCTTGATTATATTTATTCTTCCTAACCAAGAACAAGGAATATTCTTCCATCTCATTATATCTTTTTTAATTTCCCTTAACATTGGTTTATAGTTTTCATTATATAAGTCCTTTACATTCTTTGTTATGTTTATTCCTAAGTATTTTTGTTGTTTTTGTTGAAATCGTGAAGGAGATTATTCTTTTGAGTTCATTCTCAATTGTTTTATTGTTGGCATATAGAAAGGCTATTGACTTCTGTATGTTAATTTTGTATCCTGCGACCTTACTGTATTGGCTAATTGTTTCTAGTAGTTTTTTGTGGATTCTTTGGGGTTTTCGATGTATAGGATCATATCATCTGCAAAAAGTTTTTACTTTACTTCTTCTTTTCTGATATGAATGCCTTTTATTTCTTTGTCTTGTCTGATTACTCTGGCTAGAACATCTAGTACCACATTAAATAAGAGTGGAGAGAGTGGACAACCCTGTCTTGTTCCTGATTTAAGAGGGAAAGCCTTCAGTTCAGTGCCATTTAATATGATGTTCGCTGACGGTTTATCATATATGGCCTTTATCATGTTGAGATATTTTCCTTCTATACCCATTTTGTTGAGAGTCTTAAACATAAAGTTGGTTGTATTTTATCGAAAGCCTTTTCTGCATCTATTGATAAGATCATGTGGTTTTTGTTCTTTGTTTTGTTGATAATGGTGTATTACGTTAACCGTTTTATGTACGTTGAACCATCCTTGAAATTCTGGCATGAATCCCACTTGATCTTGATGTATTATTTTTTTAATATGTTGTTGTATTCGATTTGCTAGTATTTTGGTTAGTATTTTAGCATCTGTATTCATTAGAGATATTGGTCTGTAGTTTTATTTTTTTGTGCTATCCTTGCCTGGTTTTGGTATGAGGGTTATGTTGGCCTCATAAAATGTGTTTGGAAGTATTGATTCTTCTTCAATTTTTTGGAATACTTTGAGTAGAATAGAAACCAAATCTTCTTTGAATGTTTGATAAAATTCGCTGGTATAGCCGTCAGGGCCTGGACTTATATTTTGGGGGAGGTTTTTTTTTATTTCTTCTCTACTAATAGGTCTGTTTAGGCTTTCTGCTTCTTCTTGACTCAGTCTAGGAAGGTTATATTGTTCTAGGAATTTATCCATTTCTTCTAGGTTGTTGAATTTAGTGGCATAAAGTTTTTCATAGTATTCTACAATAATTTTTTGTATATTTACGGTGTCCGTGGTGATTTCTCCTCTTTCATTTTGGATTTTATTTATATGAGTTCTTTCTCTTTTTTCCTTGGTAAGTCTTGCCAAGGGTTTGTCAATTTTGTTGATCTTTTCAAAGAACCAGCTCCTTGTTCTATCAATTTTTTCTATAGTTTTTCTGTTCTCTATTTCATTTATTTCTGCTCTGATTTTTATTATTTCTTCAGCTGGTTTTGGGTTGTCTTTGTTCTTCTTTTTCTACTTCCTTAAGGTGTGAAGTTAAGTGGTTCACTTGGGCTCTCTCTTGTTTGTTCATATATGCCTGAAGTGATATGAACTTCCCTCTTATCACTGCTTTTGCTGCATCCCATAGATTCTGATATGTCATATTGTCATTTTCATTAGTCTGTATATATCTTTTGATCTCTGCACTTATTTCTTCTTTGACCCATTCATTTTTTAAAAGTATTTTGTTTAGTTTCCACATTTTTGTTGGATTTTTTTCCTCTTTTTTCCAGTTGAATTCTAGTTTCAAGGCTTTATGATCTGAAAATATGCTTGGTACAACTTCGATTTTTCTGAATTTGCTGATGTTGTTTTTGTGGCCCAACATATGGTCAATTCTTGAGAATGATCCATGTACACTGAAGAAAAATGTATACTCAGTCACTTTGGGATGAAATGTCCTGTAAATGTCTATCATATCCAGGTGCTCTAGTGTTTTGTTTAAGGCCACTATATCTTTGTTGATTCTCTGTTTGGATGACCGATCTAGAGCCATCAGCGATGTATTGAGGTCTCCAAGTATGATTGTATTTTTGTCAGTTTTTGTTTTAAGGTGAATAAGTAGCTGTCTTATATATTTTGGTGCTCCTTGGTTTGGTGCATATATATTAAGAATTGTTATGTCTTCTTGATTCAGTGTCCCCTTAGCCATTATGAAATGGCCATTTTTGTCTCTGGGTATTTTTGCTGTCTTGTAGTCAGCATTATCAGATTTGAGTATTGTTACGCCTGCTTTTTTTTGGATGTTATTTACTTGGAGTACTGTTTTCCAGCCTTTCACTTTGAATTTGTTTTTATCCTTGTTACTTAGATGAGTTTCCTGTAGGCAGCATACAGTTGGATTTTCTTTTTTAATCCATGCTGCTATTCTGTGCCTTTTTGTTGGTGAGTTTAATCCGTTTACATTTAGTGTAATTATTGACACTTGTGAGTTCCCTATTGCCATTTGATGTATTGCTTTCTGTTAGTTTTGTGTCTTGTTTGATTTTTCTCTTTTGTTTTTCTATCTTTTGTTTTTATTTGGTTGTATTCCATACATCTTTCCTCTGTTGCTATCTTTTTTATCTCATGTGCTTCTGTGGTGGTTTTTTCAATGGTGGTTACCTTTAAGTAATGAAAAGAGTTTCTACCCTGTTCCTTGTAGCGCACTGTTTTGTTAGTACTTTTGCACTCCATCGTCCTTAACTACTGTTAATCTCCATCCTCTCCCCCCCCCTTTCTTTTTGTTGTTGTCACAGTTTAAATTTGGTTTTATTGTGTTCTTCTTGGAGCTTTTACTTGTGGCTTTGTTTTTTTCATTCATTTCTTTACTGGGGATTTCTCTTGTTGATTCCTTTGGATTGAATTTATCTGTCTTCCCATTTTGACTCTGTATAGACTACTTCTTTGAATGTGCTGTTTGTATAGTTAGCTGATTATGAGGTTGGTGTTTTCTGCCTCCAGCTTTCAATTCTCTTGTTTCTCTATCTTCTTGGGTTAACCTCAGCTGTTGTTTGTAATCCACTGTGGGCTGTTGGTCTGCTACTACTTCTCTGTTTGCTATTTGTGTCAGCATTTTTTATGTCTTAGCTGGGTCAGGTGTGTGGGGTCCTTCCTTGAGATACCTCTAACTAGGCTTTTCAAGGTCCTGAGCTGATGCTTTTTGTATCTGGGCACTGGATTTTCTAGCCCTGGACCTTCCTTGCTGTAATCTAGCTCAGAGCAATGGGGGTCACTGCTTATGACTGGACCTTAGTAACCTTCTTGGAGCTACAGGTGATCCAAAGTTGTGGCTGCCTCTGCTGGGCTCAGATGCCATTGTAAATATCAGGTGCACTCCTAGGCTGGCTTTTATCTATCTTGGCCAGTGTGTGTGGCCTCTCTATTCTCAAGGTGTGGCCTGTCTACTGACCTGCTGTTGCCACTGCCCACTTGGGCACTTGGGCAGTGACACTCCTGGGCATGGGCTTGTGGGCTGGAGCTCGGGCTACCCCACAGGTACAAGGGTCACCTCACAGGGCTCCATCCCCCATAGGCACACAGGCTCCCATTGGTATGCATGAGGCCTCACCAGGCTTTGCTCCCTGTGGCTCTTGGGACAGCTCCCCGGGTTCTGCTTTCTGCTACCGCCACTTCGTGAGCCCCTGAGCTCCATCCTCCACTGCCACCATGTGAGCACCAGGCTCTGCCTCCTTCTAGCATAGCACAGGTTGCCTTGCCATGTTCTGCCCCCCACCACCGTGCAGATTTAGTGCTGCGGCCACTGCTACAGCCATGCCCTCCCACCGTTTGGAGGGTACTCAGCAGTTTGGAGCAGGGGGTTGTAGCCCAGACCTCAGTACTTAAAACCTGTGTCCCTGATGCTCCTGCTTCTAAGTGACTCTTTGTACTGACTGGAGCAGGAGAGCCTCTGGTGGGCAGGGTAATTGCTTCTCTTTGCTGGAGTTGGTTCTCTCAGGAAAAAAAGCCACTGTAGCTTTGGCGAGTGACTCAGTACAGGGATCAAGGTGACTGTTTCCCACAGTCACTCCCTGTGCCCCTGAGACTACACTCTCCTCTTGCAACTCCAGTCCTCTTGACACTCCTCTCTCTCGGAGCCCTTGATATGTTGCTGTAAATTAGGTTTTCTGCATGGCCCCTTTAAGATGGAGCATGAGTCTGAGAATTCTGTGTCCCTCTCACAAACAGTAACCCAGCTCTTGTTTCAGCAAAATACTGTCTGTATGCTTCCTCTAGTCTCTGGGGCTCCAGGCTGGGGCTCTGGTTCTGGTGCTGTGGACCCACAACTTTCTGGACAGCCCACCATGCTGTGAGAGACCCTCTGGACCACCTCTTGCTCCTGGGAGTGGGGCAGAAATTTCTGCATCTCTGTGCTTCCTACCAGTCTCAGTTTGGTTTCTTTGGTGATGCTTGGTTATAGATTTCTCCTAGTTTAGTCCAAAATTGGTTTTTCAAGATGATTGTTCCTAAATTAAGTTTTAATCCACTTTGGTTCTGGGAGGTGGGAGTTGTAATGTCCGCCTACTTTGTCACCATTTTCTCTCTTCTATCCTAGAAATTTTGATGTGTCATGTTGTCATTTTCATTTAACTGTATATATCTTTTTATCTCTACTCTTATTTCTTCTTTGATCCAGTCATCTTCTTACAAGTGTGTTAATTTTCACATTTTTATAGGTTTCTTTACTTCCTTTTTACAGTTGAAATCTGATTTCAAAGCCTTTTGGTCAGAAAATATGCTTTATATAATATTAATGTTCCTGAATTTGTTGATGTTAGTTTTGTGGCCTAACATATGATCTATCCTTGAGAATGTTCCATGCACACTGGAGAAGAATGTGTAATCTGAGATTTTGGGATGAAGTGTCCTATAAATGTCTATTATGTCCATTTAGTCCAGAGTGTCATTTAAAGCTGATATTTTCTTATTGATTTTCTGTCTGGATGGTCTATCTAAAATATGGGTATGGCTACACCTGCTTTTCTTTGAATATTATTTGCTTGGATAATTATTTTCCAACCTTTCACTTTGAATCTACTTTTGTCCTTGCAGCTTTGATGTGTCTCTTGAAGACAGCATATGATTGAGTTTTGCTCTTTGATCCAATCTGCTACTCTGTGCCTCTTTATTGGTAAGTTTATTTCATTTACATTTATGGTAATTATTGACACGTGTATTTTGTATAACCATATTATATTTTGTTTTCTTGTAGCTCTGTGTCTTATTTGGATCTTTTTATTTTGGTTTCTGACAGCTTTTTGTTTGGTGGTATTTTATACTTCTTTTCCTGTTTCTTCTTTTTTTCAGCTGTGTGTTTCAGTGGTGCCTTTTTCATGGGTGGTTACCATTAGGTTATTAAGAGAAAAATGTTCATATGTATAACAGTCTTTTGTCTTATGGGCACTTCTGTGCTCTGTGCTCCTTTACTACAGCAGATCTTTATTCTCTTCCCTTTTGTTATTGTTGTCACAGATTATCCTTGTTTTTATTGTTATGTCATTGGAGTTTTTACTTGTAATTTTGATTTGTTTTGTTCTTAGTGTCTGATCGAATAACTTCTTGAATGTTTCCTATAGTGGGGGGTTTTCTGATTATAAATTCCCTCAGCTTCTGTATCTCTGTATTATGATGTTTCTTGTAGTAGGTCTGTTTGGGTTGTGGTATCTTGGCATTCTGTTAGCTTCTTGAATTCAAAGCTTTTACTCTTTCCATAGGCTTGGGCAATTCTCATCAATTATTTGTTTTAATAGACTGTCCATTCCCTTTTCCCTCTCTTCTTCTTCTAATATACTTATTATTCTTATATTGCTCTTTTTGATGGAGTGTAACAATTCTTGTTGAGCCCTCTCATTTTTTTAAAATGTGTGAATCCCTCTCTTCTCTTTCTACCATCTCTAGTTGCTTGTCTTTGATGTCACTGATTCTTTCCTCTATCTGGCTTGTTCTATTAGCTAAACTTTCTACCTCAGTCTTCAGTTCATGTATTGAGTTCTTCATCTCTGTATTTAAAGTTTTAATCTCCTTGGTGAAGTAGTCATTTTGTTCATTAATTTGTTTTCTAAGCTCATTAAGTTGTTTATTGGTGTCTTCTCACATCTTAGTGAGTATTTTCAGAACTTCAATTTTGAATTCTCTATCATTTAACTCCTAGATTTTCATGTGATTGAGACTTTTTTCTGGAGGTTTTTCATTTTCTTTCTGAATTATGTCTGTCTTGTGAAGCCATGGTATTTGAGTTCTTCCTTGATGGCATTTGAGAGCAGTATTAAGAACCTTAAAAAGATAGAACTAAAACAATGAAAAATTAAAAAACATACAATAAAATTATAAAAATTAGGCAAAGTTAGAGTAAGTAAAGAAGAAAATCACAGGGAAAAAAATCAAAAGCAAACAAAAAAATCAAATACAAAATACTCATAAAAATAAGAATAAAAAACATGAAAATTAAAAAAATAAAATTCCAAAAAAGAAAAGAAAAAAGAATTAGAATATCAAAAGAAAAAATGGGGGAGGAAAATAAATTTTGGTTGTGTGAGTTTTCTTCCGGTAGATTTCACTGTATTACAACTGTTAGCTCTGGGAAGTTTCTAGATTGTCTGCTGAGATGTTGTCTGCAATGATATAAGTGGGACTGTAATTGTGTTGTTGGTGGAGTGTGTTGTGAGGGCTTTATGGCTTTATCAGTGGCAATCTCAGGCTTCCAGGTGCTAATTCCCACATCTCAACAGATCTGTGGACCAGACATAGAGCACCTCTGTTCTTCAGGGGAGAGAGTGGCTCTGGAGAGCTAGCTGTGGGGGTCTGTCTCTGCCACTCTTAGTACCACAAGATGAGGGAGGTAGGATCTGGGAGGCTGGAGTCACACTTTAGCTTTCTCTGTCTCTGCTGAGTTCAGGCTGTAGTCAGACTGCAGAAACACTGGCTGTGACAGCACACTTTGACTGCTTTGGTTTATCTCCTCCTCTGCCCCTCTGTCACCTGCCTCTGGCAGAAGAAAATTCAGTCACTCTGTATTTCCATCTTTGTACCCCTGAAGCAAAATCCAGACAGCCTAAACTTTACTCCTTCCTGTAGTCCAGCAGAGAAAAATGAAAGACCTAATCCCTCCAGGTTTGTCTCTTCTCATCTCCAAAGCCCACTGCAAATGTGTTTTATATTTTACCCCCCCTTTTCACCCTGTCCTACCTTTAATCCATTCAGTATGTGGATCTTTCAGGTGTGCCTGTGAGCCCAGCTGGGGTTCCTTTGCTGCATTATTGTTGTTCAATTTGTTGAAATTTCAAGGGGAGAAATTAGGAGTATCTCTCATGCTGCCATTACTCTGATGCTATCACGTTAATGGTTCTTTAGAATTATTTTCAAAACTGTAAAAAATAAGTGCAGGACACTTTCAGAGGTGTCTCTCTTGGGTAGAAGACACATGGGTACTGAAGACTGATGTTTGTGGAAAAGAAAGTGCTGAGGAAAGCATCTTTTAGAAGGAACAGCATACTGAAGTATGTAAGGAAAGGAGAAGTGAAGTTCTCTGAAGACTGCAAAACTCCTGTCTCCAGCTTGTTATTGGTGGAGTGAAGTGAGACAGGCAATGGGGCCAAGAAGGAGGCAGACCCAGAACAGTTTTTACATGATTGTGTAAAATAAGTTTCAAACTTGTATTGTGAACTTTAAAGAATGTGAGAAGCCATTAAAGCAATAAAGTGCTACAGTGAGATGTTTTCTCTATAAAAAGTATTCTGTCTATTGTAGAGAATTAGTCAAGACAAAAGTAAGTCAAGGAGACTTCTTAGGGTCAATTGAGATTGAGTAGAAGAAAGGAGCTTGTGCCATGCTGGAGGAAGTAAATATGATGAGAAGCAGATGGATTTTAGAACTGTCAAGAGATTTGGGCAAATAAACTGAATGCTTGGTTGGCTGAAGAATATGCACTGGGAGAGAGAAAAGAGTTGAGGTGGACTCCCAAGTTCCTGACAGGGAGACCAGGTAGGTGAAAGAACCATTACTTAGTCTGGCTTTCTGGGGAGAGAACCAGGTTTAAAGTTAAGTATCTTGAGATCCTGTTATACTGTGTTTGAGGTCCCAGTGAGTGTTATGTTTGGACATCCTATGAGGGCTTTAAGCTGTCACAGAAATTTTGGAATTATCATGTTCAGATAGTAATTGTGGTGTTGGGCAGGAATATGGGCCCCTAGTGAGAACATTGGATGGTCTGAGGACCTCCAACCTGGAAAAACTTGCATATGGGCAGAGCTGAGAAGCTGGAGGACTTCTGGGAGGCCAGTGGTCATGATAAGAAAAGGGGCCTTAAGGAGGTAACAGCAGGCAGTTTCTTCCCCACTAAGAAGCCAAAGAGCATCCAACATGAGGTTGGGCATAGAGCAAGATCATAGTACTCGAAAGCAAATCCCCCCCTATCTCTCTCTACTATTCAGATTTGCTAAAACCAGGGATGAGACCATAATCTGTGCACCCAGAATGCAAATTTGAAACTCATTTCTTACAAGAATTTGTCAACAAAATTTCAGGTTTTACTGGGATTTTGGAAACCTGACATTATATACCACTTTATTCTGGAATAAGACCACATTGATTACTTTTATAACACTTTAATTTCAGAGGAAGACAAGGTTATAAAATTAGAATAAACATTCATGAACTAAAGTGATACCTAGATTAAGAAGACTGGTAAAATGCCTTCAGCAATTTTCCTGTGTCTGGTATCTTTTTGCCAATACTTAATTTTTGACATGGTTTCTTTGTATTGAAGTGCTGATGGTATGAACAGTGATTGTAATTTGGGGTAATACTCTGCTACTCTGCATGTAAGAGGAGGGTGCTCCGTCTTGAGTCTTTCACTTCTGTGTATGTGCTTGAGTGGGAAAGACACTAAGATGAATCAGTAATATTTTTAATGGTTTAATTATAGATCCAGATCCTTTGTGTTTGAGGAGATCTTATGAAGGGAGCATATCTCAGGATGCATTTTATTTTCTCAGAGGGTGGGTTGGGGTGAGAGAGAACTTTACCTCTCTAAAGAAAAGGAATAAAATAATTTAGATCCATGTTTCTTACTCCTTTAAGTTAAAATTTTAAATAGAAATAAAATGATTCATGATACAAAATAATGTTATTAGCTACATTTTGCCATTTTATCAAGATGCATATGATCCTTATGTAAGTTTTCTTTTTACATGTTGGTTGCCCAAGACAGGTATCTTGATGGGGGGCAGGACACCAAAGTTTTTCATGTGGGTAAACTTGCTGATTTCATTTGCTTGGGATACACCCTGAGTTAACCTCATTGGACTTTCCCCAGGAATCGATGCACGCACACGTGGTGGGTCATTATGCTGCTGCACCTGTGTAGTGTGAAGGTCAGTGTGTTTTTCTGATTATAAGAACCCATCCATGTCATTCCATTATAAACCTACTCCACTCATAATGGAATGTGCCTCAGTCCAGAGCTTATTGCAGTTGCCCAGCCCAGAAATTCTCTCAAGTGCTATCCTGATATTCGAGATACATCACCTGCCCCTCCTTATCACCTTCATCCACTCCAAATTCAATTGTGCTCCATTTTAAGATTTTTTTTTTTGCATGCCAGCTACTTTTATGTCATGTGAACATACAGGTGTGATAAGTGTATTTATTTATACCTGGAAAATAATACTCTATGATGGTCCTTACAAAATGCCAGCCATGAATTTTGATGAGTTGTGGTTAACTACCTTACACTATTTATTGGCACACAGAAATAAACCTGGAGACCATAGCAGTAATTTCTCCTGTTGACTAAGCCAGGTAGGCCACAGGGGAAGTTGTCAATTCATTAGAGGGATCTCTTGCTGGTGGCTTTTCCAGGAAGGGCTTTCCCAACTTCCTTCAGACATCCCTTCAAGTCCACTCCTTCCCATACTTCAGAAGTTTTACAACTTGTGGTGACAACCCCACAGCTTTTGGACACTGTAAATCATGATTCCTGCTGGATGATTCTCCTATGTAAGTTCCTCTCTACGTACCACATTCTGAAGTCATAAATATAACCATTGTTCCTACCTTAACCATGAGGGGACTGGGTCATAGAGGGGTAAGTCTCTGCTCCAAAGTGTCTGGTGTACAAGTTAGGAGCAGGGATTCAAATGAGGATGCCTGTCTGAGCTGGAATCTTTATCCACTGGATCCTAGTGCTGCCCTGGGAACATGCACTCAAAAAATTCTGAAATGAGGCTTTTGTTTAAAAAATATATAAATGTTCACATCCACGTAGCACTGTGCAGATTTATTAAGCATATCCACATGCATATTCAGTTAATCCTGAAGTAAGGAGAAAGAAGATGTTTAGTGAGGGTCTTGACATTCATCAGAAGGGTGAGCAACCCTCAAGCTCAGGTCTTCTCTTCCAGCACAGGGCACTGCTTACACTCCACCCAGATGAGAGCTTTCTTAATTGGTTAAGTTCAGAATTACTTTGAGAATGAGCATGTTATGTGTTTTACTCAGGAAGCATTAAAATAGTACTTAGTTGCTGCCAAATGTCCGGGGACAATCACAGTAACTAGTAACTTTAAATGACCTTTTTCTTATAAGGTATCCCAATTTGCTGTGCTGTCAGCTGAGGCTTGATTTCTCTAAGTTTACATGACTGCTCTTCTCCCTAGTGTTCTCCATCTGGGAAAGGCTTGACTTTTCCTAACATAACATTTCTTCCAACATACAGAACTCTGATCTGTTTATATTCCCTGGGGACTTCTGAATTTTCTCTTGGCTTTGAAGATACAGTGAGAAGTCTTTAAAACAACCAAGTAGTACCTTTTGGGCACATTTGACATTCCAGGAGAATGCTTCTTCTCTCCTCTCTCTAGGACTGATATCCTTGGTAAGGTTGAGCTTCCCTGTTCCAGAGATTCTCAGTTCATGTGTGTTTTCAGATATAAGTCTTATCTCAAATAAGACTCCTTGACTCTAACAGCAAACCTAAATGTGCAGACAGATCACTTGAAGAAGTTTATTCAGTAATCCAGGAAATGCAATGGCCAAATATTCTCCCTGGATATTTGTGTGAGTGAGTTTTTCCTGATTAATGGGAGAGAGAAGACAGAGATCACAACTAATGCTCCCAAAGGACTTAGTTTGTGAAATAGGAGCATAACCAGAACTTCTTGCACAGCGATGACACTGGAAACCTGAAGGGACAGACATAGCTTACTTATTCCCAGTATCCATGGACAGTCAATACAAAATTTCTTGACACAAACTATACAATAAAGAAAATCTTAAACCCCTATAACTTTTTTTTTTTGCTTAAATCTTCAAAATTAAAATTGATCTTGTTTCCCTTCACCTTTCTATAATACTTTCTAAGAAAATTTACAATGCTCTGAAATAAATCTGCAACATTACTAGCTGTTCTTATGAGAATATTTGAAGAGGAATTAGGAATAATTTATTTGCCCATTTAGTGTAGAATACCTTTCAACTTCTGGAATGATTCTTATTTGTAGGATGCCGAGATGAGGGGAAGTTTCATACTAAACCAGTAATACATCTCAAACCACAAAGTATAGCTTTACATGTGAAGCCTGGGCATTCACATATTGAAAATGTCTCTGGGATGATTCCTCCCTGTGTGTGTGTGTGTGTGTGTGTGTGTGTGTGTGTGTGTGTGTGTGACAGAGACAGAGAGACAGAGAGAGGGACTTATAGTGACAGACATACAGGAAGAGAGAGAGAGAGAGATGAGAAGCATCAATTCTTTTTCTTTATTTAAATTTTTTTTTCTGAAGTGAGAAGCAGGGAGACAGAGACGGACTCCTGCATGTGCCCGACTGGGATTCACATGGCATGCCCACTAGGAGGTGATGCTCTGCCCATCTTGGGCATTGCTCCATTGCAACTGGAGCCATTCTAGCACCTGAGGTGGAGGCCATAGAGCCATCCTCAGCACCTGGGAAAACTTTGCTCCAAATGGAGCCTTGGATGTGGGAGAAGAAGAAAGATAAAAAGGAAAGATAGAAAGCAGATGGGTGCTTCTCCTGTATGCCCTGGCCGGGAATCAAACCTGGGACTTCTACACGTCAGGCCAATGCTCTACCACTCAGCCATCTGACCAGGGCCAAAGCATTAATTCTTCATTGCAGTTCCTTAGTTCATTGATTGCTTTCTCATATGTGCCTTGACCAGGGGGCCACAGCAGAATGAGTGACCCCTTACTAAAGCCAGTGACCTTGGGTTCAAGCTGGTGAGCTGTGCTCAAACCAGAGGAGCCTGCACTCAAGCCAGTGTCCTCAGGGTTTTGAACCTGAGTCCTCTGCGTCCCATTCCAATGCTCTCTCCACTATGCCACTGCCTGATCAGGCAACTGGGATGATTCTTATGTGCACCCCTGGTTGAGAAACACTGGCTGAAACTGATGGGAATTATACCTCTATGTGTCTGTGAATAAGAGAATGGAAAGAAAATCTATATTCTAGATCTTTCCGATGCAAAGATGAGAATTTTTGTGCTCAAAGACAAGTTTCCAGAATACTGAAAAAGATCCCTTTTTTTTGAAAAACAAACATTAGGACTTCTGTGTTGCAATGATAAACATTTCTGTGTCTGTTAGGCTTGGATGATGGCTAGACAAGGGACAAGTGATGCTTGCAATAGAAAAATTGAGCAAGTAGAATTCTGCCAGGAGCTTCAGCCCAGCAGAGTTTCTTCCAGTACAATATTCCTTCAAGACCAAATCTGCTTATTTAGAGACAGTGTGTCAGGTAGGAGCAGCTATGTCCACCTACCTCAAGACACTCTAAATGTGACCACATCTTAACCAACATCTAAGCAGTTCATCTCCATGTCTGCCACACTCTTCAAATAATTTAGCAAATCAGTTCCTTTGAGTTTTTCAGAATTTGATCAAAAGCATCTGGAGTCAGGAGACAGAACTAAGGTGTGGTCCTCTGCCAGAATTGACTGCCTTATGTGGATGGAGGGAAGGGAATGGAATGTTTTTTTAAGAAATAGGGAGAAGACCATAGCTCATTAGATTTCACCCACCACATCCTCCCCAGACTATCCCTTTCCCCATAATGCAATAGCCAAAGCACCTGTTATTTTGTTCCAATTACCATTTATTTCTTTTTATGTGGTTTTTCAGACTACCATGGTATTTATTACCTGACAGGAGTATGAACACTTCAATTGCAAGAGGCACTGTCTTCTGAACTAGACCTGATGTTCCATGCAGTACATGCCATGGGATTATTGGCCCTCTTCCCAAGATTATCTGCATTCAATAGTGCAGACTGTCAGGCCACATGAGAAATGCTAAATCAATATCTGCATTTTAATAAGATTCCCAGGAAATTCATAAAAACGTTTAACTAGAAAAAGCACTAGCTTATACTACTGTCCAATCTACACAGGTTTCTACCACTGGTCCTGGACCTACACCTTTACATATCATCTCAGCTTTTTGTGCAAAACTCCCTTAACAATGAATAGACATCCTCTGACCATTGGTTATGAGTTCCTACAGTCAAACACAAACCCATCAATTTTGTGATCTTAATCTTAGTAGTTACTTTATTCAGCAAGAGATAAATGCTATGATATCATTAGCAGTTAGCCACAATTGGGAATTAAGTCATTTATCATAAACATCTAAATTATCATTAAGGGAAAAGCTTGCAGTATAGTTTAACAGTGCATGTAGAATGTGGAAAAACCAATTAAAGTCACTGAAAAAAGTTATAAAATTAACAGATTGTTTTTGACAATAAGAGAGGACAGAGAAGTGGTTAAGAGCTAATATCGAAGTCCAATGCCCAAATTAGGTTAGGGTCCAACTTTGGGCCCAGATATGTGACCTTGGGGAACTTACTTAGCCCAGTCATTTTCAAGTTGTTTACTTAATAGAATCATCTGTGAAGCTTTGAAATAAAAATTTATATTCCTGGGATCCATCATTAGAGACCCAGTTTTAGTAGCTTTTTGATGAAACCCAAGCATCTGCATTAAAAATGCATACATATACATATATTATATATACACACACATGTATATATTTATATACATATATATACATATACATATATATCTACATATATCAATATATGTACATATATATATTCAGGTCATTTTGATACACAGTTGGGTAACCACTGGCAACCATGTTGGAGCTGTGAACTCTCCTTTTTACAAATGAGGATAATAACAGCAAGCACTTGGGTTTTGAGAGAATTTAATGGCATCATGGAGGGAAAGATCATATCACATGCCTGACTCATAGTAGTGGCTCATCATCAGTAGTGATGATGAAGATGATAATAATGAAGATGATTGTGGTAGTAGTGATAATTATGTGGCACTATTTATATACCAATTGGAGATACATGAATCTTTGCAGCCTTGTTTCTGAAATACGAGCTTTACTTTGTATGTGTGTGGGTCTATAAAGAAGTTCCCTAATATAAATTATCAGAATAAATATAATTATTATATTATGGCTTCTGTTAGCTTTGCACCAGTCATAAATCTACCCTTTTAATAATGTTCTTTTACGTTTCTTCAGTATTTTCACTTTTCCAAGTGCTTTAACATACATCATCTCCCTCGACGTTCACTTCAAACTTAGATGCACAGAGCTATCGTGTGAACTTAACCTCCTTTGATAACTGAGGAAACATAGAAGCAAGGAGCTAGCTTAAATTTGCTCACTGAAAAACCTGGAATGACATTCAAGTTTTTGCGTCTGTATAAAAAGACTCTTGTCTTTATACCAAAAGCTCATTTATTAAAGGGAATTTTCCTGACAAATAATTTTTTTGTGTGTGACAGAGACAGAGAAAGAGAGAGACAGAGAGAGGGACAGACATACAGGAAGGGAGAGGGATGAGAATCATCAGTTCTTTGGTGCAGCACCTTAGTTGTTCATTGTTTGCTTTTTCGTATGTGCCTTGACTGGGGGACTACAGCAGAGCAAGTGACCCCTTGCTCAAGCCAGCAACCTTGGGCTTTAAGCCAGTGAATTTTGGGCTCAAGCCAGCAACCATGGGGTCATGTCTGTGATCCCAGGCTCAGCCCGTGACCCTGTGCTCAAGCCGGATGAGCGCGCACTTATAACCCAGTGGTCTCGGTCTTTCAAACCTGAGTCCTCAGTGTTCCAGTCTGATGCTCTATTCACTGCACCACTGCCTGGTCAGGCCAGACAAATCTTTTTTTTTGTATTTATGTATTTATTTTTTATATATTTATTTTAGAGAGAAAGAGGAAGAGAGGGAGAGAGAAAAAAACATCAATTTGTTGTTCCACTCATTTATGCATTCACTGGTAGATTCTTGTATGTGCCCTGACCAGGATTAAACTCGCAATCTTGACATATCAGGACAACACTCTAACCAACTGAGCTACCTGGCCAGGATCAGAAAAATATTTTTGGTTGACTAACAATAAAATGCCACAGGTTATACTGGGGAACAAAATTTTTGTTGCATTCACAAAAACACTTGTTCTTACCTAATTCGAGTTTGCTGATCTTAAGTCTGACATTAGTTTTTCTCTATAAGCTACAGGTTTTATTGCAATTCAAGATTTTAGGTTTTCATTTTATTGTAAAATTTTCAACATTTAGTTTAACATAATGAAGTAGAATGTCTTCTTGGGCATCTTTGTGAAAATATAATAATTTATATAATGTAGTAAATACACTAATATACTAAAAAATAAGATTGCTTCAGAATTTGTCTACAATTTCAAAATAGAACATATTAAAACACTTATTTTAATCATAAAATTTGCACAAAACTTATTTAAATTCTATTCAGGCAAAAATTTGCATTTGTAGCTCTTGCGTTTGTGTACTTGTTGAGGACAATCTCGTTTGGTGCTCCAGCAGAAGTCTGCTCATCACTAACAGCTCCAAGATTTTTGGGAAACTTATCAAGGTGACTGTTCATGAAGTGAATCTTAACACTTATGTTACATCCAATGTTATGGAAGGCCAACAGCATCCTTTGAACCAGAAGTTCATAGTTTTCTGCTTTTTTGTTGCCAAGGAAGTTCTTTGTAACTGCCACAAAACACTGCCATGCTGCTTTCTCCTCCTTATTCATCTTCCTGGCAAATTCTTTGTCACGTATGAGGGTTCAAATCTGAGGTCCATTGAATACACCTGCTTTTATCTTCTTGAAAGACAAGGCAGGAAAAGCAGAAACAATATGTTGAAAGCATTCATTTTCTCTATTCAAAGCCTGAACAAACTGCTTCATTAAGCCAACTTTGATGTGAAGTGGGGGAAGAATGATCCTGTCTCAATTAACTACAGGTTCATTCACAATATTTTGCATTCCTACTTCCAGAGCTTCACGTTTCAGCCACTCCTGCCATGTCCAGTGTTTCTCCCAAGCTCAGGTGTCCCACAAACACAGAAAGCAGGGATGCTTTGTGAAACCTCTTTGTTGTTGTAGCAGGAAATTTACCATTTTAAGATTCACATAAATGATACAGTTATGCTCCTCATACTTCAGAAAGTCAAGGACAATTTTTATGTCATTTAATTTGGGTAGGCTAAACTGTCATTTAATTTGGGTAGGCTAAACTGCTGAGGGGTTAATAACTGCTTGGCATCAGAAGAAGACCCTTCAGATTCTACAACCATTTTCTCATGCATCTTATCAAAATACACTTGATCACCATGTTCACTTTCTTCATCCTTGGAAGAAATAAAACCATTGAAAACTGGATCCAGGAGTATCTCAGAGTGTGGGATAGGTCATATTGCTGAAGGAATATTGGGATATGCGATAATATGCCATTTTTTCTTTTTGATGCCCTTTGTATTGATCAGACAGAAATAACAGTCACTGCTTTTGCATTTTCTTTTTGTCCAGTCACAATGCATTTCCTCACAATTATGACACACAATATGAGGAGCCCAATTCTTGTCTTGATCGCCAAGGGGAACTTGAAAATAGTTAATATATGCACATGTCACAAATGATGAAATATTGTACCTTTGATGTTGAAGTGTTTAACAGCCACATATATAACAGAAGGTTTTAGGACTATTCTTACATTTACGCCTACTTGAAGAAGCCATGATTCAATCTTAAAACAAAATAAGAGGGGTTTTTTTATCAGATAATAATTTTTTACATTTAAAAACAACTATAATTATGTAAAAGTGATGTTTGTAAAACACTAATTGCCTTGTGGTTATGTTCAATCCAAGAGTCATTGCCCTTTAACTCCAATTTAAAAACCAATGTGTGCCATTAACTGTAACAAAAAGCAGTTAAAATTGCATAAAAACTAGAGCCTGCACCAAAAAATGGATTTCATTTTTGGAATCAGTGATGCAAACATATATAGAAACAGTTCTAAAACCTCATGCAACAGAAAATGAAAAAAAAAATTGTTCCCCAGTGTTATATTAACAATTGTCTGGGACATATCTCTGTTTCCTGCATAAGGCTCCACTGTAATCTTATCTTCACATCTTTTTCAGTCTGAAGAGGTCAAACACAGAAGATAGTTCTTTTTTTTTAATAGACCCCTTTATGTCACTAGAAGGAGGGCCATTTAATTACTTTTTCTAGGATCACTTCATCATTCTCCACCAGGCTGCCCAATAGCTTCTCTGTACACTTAGCCTAGTAATCCACTCCTTTTTTCTTTATTGAATTTATGTATGAAGTACACTTAGATGTCCAGAAGGAGAAGCACCATGTTTTAATCAATGTAATAAATTAAAAATTAGAAACTCAGCTCTATATTATTTAAGAATTAGAACATCTAAAAGCTCAATAGTGTCCTCAGTGTGATCTAAGTTGCTCACGCATTTAGCTCTAAGCAAAATAGTTTGAAATAAAAACAATTGAGAAGTCAAGTACTATTTCACATGCTGTATTACCTGATTTTGAGAACTCTAGGCACCACTGCATACAGATTAATTCAATAAATATATTACCTAAAATTTATTATTCATTCATACATATTTATGGAGTGGCTAAAATTGGTCAGATGCTATGCTAAGTAAAGAGGATAAAATGGTGGGCAAAGACAGACCTGAATTTCCAGGCTTACAATCTAGTGAAGGAGAAAATCACTCAAGTCAGAGCTGATATGGGTATTTTGAAGGAACACATTTATGAACACACTTAAAGAGTAAACTTTACCTGGAGTAGGATTTAAGAAGTGTTCTTAAGGAAGACACACTTACTTGAGAACTGAAATATGAACTGTAGTTAATTAAGAGAGGAAGATTTCTCTTCTTTATAAAAATTGTCATCTGCTTTCAAGAATCTGACATTATTTCATATGAACAAGTATAAAAAATAAAATAATCCAATACTTGTTTCTTTTAGAACCATCTCATTACCTTTCTAGCCATCTCCCATTATTAGTTAAGTAAATTTTGACTCTTTTCCTTGGGCAATTGCTTTTCAAGCTATTGCACACTCTAGGTCTCTAATAGCCATCATAAATATTTTGAGAGTATTTAAAGAAAAGAATAATAAATGGCTATTTGCTTTATTATATTACCCAAAATGGTAAATGTGAACAGTTGGTATAGTGTTCATAAAGCTATGTGTGGTATTAGAGGTCTACTACTCATTGTAAAAAGAAAAAATACTGTTTGAATCAAGTAAAAATATAGTAGAGTAAAAGATAAGCATCAATGTTATTTGTCCTGACTAAGAATACCACAGTGGGTGACGTCAGAGGAATGGTGCTGTGAAGAGCGCTACCAATAAATCTTCTCAAAATTTCAACAAGTTCTTCAACCAGTGACAGAAAAATCTATCCTTGGAGCATCTGGAAGTCCCACACACTGAAAACGAAGGTATGATCAAGCGAAAAATTGACTAAATATATAATCAAACCTGAAGGAAATAAGACAGAGAAAGGAACACTCCACCTTCCTCACTAACCTGAGCAAGGGCTGCTTTCACTTGGAACTGTGAGAGAGTGGGGTCTGAGGGTATGGAGGGAGCCAGGCTATGGCACAGAGATCCAAGCTGAAGAAAGAGTGTGCCTGTGGCAACTCAGCCCACACGAGCTAACGCCTGCGCCTACCCCGGCAAAGACGAGCGAGCAGCAGCCGCCATTAGCCCCAATATCCTGGTTGGTGAGCTTGGATAGTGTGCGAGAGGTTCTGCCTAGTGCCCCGGAAGTGGGCGCCCGTGTTCCCGGACAGAGGGCCAGGGTCAGAAGCCTTTGTGTTGGCTGTGACCAGAGTCTCGGTGTGGTCCCTGCAACCTGAACAGGGGCACGCAAGGAGTGCATGAAAGCAAACTTCCTTATGCCCAAAATTCTCCCGGCAGGCAGGGCGCCTCACCCAGCCATTCAAGCTAACATCCTCAGGAAGAAAAAAAACAAAAGCATTAGGGGGAGGGGCATGCAAGCAGCTTGCAGTATGTCTCTGGAGCAGATCTGCAGATCCAATCACTGAAATTAGCTTAACCCACAGTCTGCTCACCTCCTAACTGACCTATGCAGCTCTGACAAGATCTCTCTCTCAGTTCAGGAATCTAAGACAAGAGGCGTGATACTTTTTAGTGCTTCTTGCTATGCACGTAGTGGTGGGGGCAACTTCTGATTGCTTTCATACTCAGGGTTATATGTTAAAAAGAGGTACTTGGCAGCTTTTAAGACCTCCTGTTCTGCAGGCAGCAACTAAGGCATCTTATTCCCAGCCAAAACAGGTTACAAAGTGCAGAAAGCCTGGGGAGAGTGGTCCCACAGACTGCTAGGCGTGCTGAACAGGCTTTGAGGCTCATAGAAAGGCACCTTGAGAGCAATTGGCTCCCAGCTCCACCTGATTATGCTGGTGGCTCTGACTGACAGAGCTTTACCCAGAGCCCTGCACTGAGTGGGGATAGAGTGGGGATTTGCCAGCTCTTTGAGTCTCTTACTCTTTAGGCAGAGGTAGCGGCAATCTCATAGATTGATCATCAGGCTGCTAATTCAGGAAGGAAACACTAGGAGAGAGGCTTCGGGAAAATGGACTCTCTCATTGTCGGAGCCTTCAAATGCTAACAAGCCTCACTACCAACAAGACTGAAGCCTAATATATGACATAGAGACTTATCAACTGCAAATCTCTACCTAAGCATGCCACAGGGGCAAAACCTGTGGTACAGAGTCACTGACCAGGAAGAGGGAAAAAAAAAAGAAGAAGATAACCTCTTAAAATCAAGAAAAATCCACAGACTTTAAAACATTTTCCATTTTTTTTTAGTTTCTTTCATCTTCTTGTCTTTATTATTATTTTTTCTCCCACCTTGGACCTTTCATTCTCTGCCCACCTTTTTCTTTCCTCTTCTTGAACTACACTACCCATAAGTGTTACATTTCCCATTTTCTTTCTTCTTACTTTCTCTCTATGAGGGTTTATTCCAAAACCCTTAACTCTCTCCTCTTTTTTTGTTTTTTTTTTCTTTTCCTTTTTTCCTTTTTTCTCCCACTCTATTAGTTTTTTATTTTCTCCTTTACTTTTCTCTCATTCAATCCTCAAGCATGAACAAATTATTTTATTTCGGACTCAAATTTTTTTCTTTGTGGCATCTTTGGTGCTTTTTACTTCACTTTTTTAACTCATTAGCATTCCCCCAACCCCAGCTCTTTATTCTATCTAGTTTTTGCTTTACTTAATACAATAATAATTTTTTCCACTTTTCCTGTTTCCCTCTTATCCCTCTCATTATATCTCTTAGTCGACCATCACATGCAATCATTTTATTTTTTTTTTAAAGATTTTTATTTATTCATTATAGAGAGGGGAGGGGGGAGGAGCAGGAAGCATCAACTCCTGTATGTGCCTTGACGAGGCAAGCCCAGGGTTTTGAACCGGCAACCTCAGCGTTTCCAGGTTGACGCTTTATCCACTGCACCACCACAGGTCAGGCAATCATTTTATTCTTGACACAATTGTTTTTTCTTTTTTGCATTTTGTGGGTCTCTACCTCCTTTTTTGCCCCTTTATCAGTTCTCCCCAACTCAGGCCATCTGTTATAGGTAGTTTTTGTTCCATTTACCACAATATAATTCACAATTTATCATGATATTTTCTCAAGGTAGAGGGGAGAGGAGAAGAAAAAAAAGGAGGGAGAAATAATAATTTTTTTCTTTTTTTACTTTATTCTTTATTAATTTTCATTAGTGCTATCAACAAAACCACTCTCAGATGCCATTAAGAAAAAGGAAATTAAATATCATAGATAAAAAGACAGAGATGTAGCACAGATAGATGAGGAAAATTATGAAGAAAAAATTTAATATATTTGAAAACTTGGAGCTAAATGGCAGAGAATTTAAAATAGAAATTCTAAAAATACTCAGAGATATACAAGAAAACACAGAAAGGCAATTTAGGGAGCTCAGAAAACAACTCAACAAACACAAAGAATATATTACCAAGGAAATTGAAACTAAAAACAAATCAAAAAGAAATGAAAAACTCAATTCATGAACTGAAAAATGAGGTAACAAGCATAGTTAATAGAACAGGCTATATAGAGAAGAGAATTAGTGACATAGAAGCCAAGCAACTTGAGGCACAACAGAGAGAAGAAGAGAGAGATTTAAAAATTAAAAATAATGAGAAAGCCCTACAGGAATTGTCTATCTTCATCAAAAAGACTAACATAAGAATAATAGGTATATCAGAGGGAGAAGAGAGAGAAAATGAAATAGAGAACATATTCAAACAAATAATAGACAAGAACTTCCCAAGCCTGTGGAAAGAACTAAAGCCTCAAATTTAAGTAGCAAACAGAACACCAAGTTTTTTTGTATTTTTCTGAAGCTGGAAACGGGGAGAGACAGTCAGACAGACTGCCGCATGCGCCCGACCGAGATCCACCTGGCACGCCCACCAGGGGGCGACACTCTGCCCAGCAGGGGGCGATGCTCTGCCCCTCCGGGGCATCGCTCTGTTGCGACCAGAGCCACTCTAGCACCTGGGGCAGAGGCCAAGGAGCCATCCCCAGCGCCCGGGCCATCTTTGCTCCAATGGAGCCTCACTGCGGGAGGGGAAGAGAGAGACAGAGAGGAAGGAGAGGGGGAGGGGTGGAGAAGCAGATGGCACTTCTCCTGTGTGCCCTGGCCGGGAATCGAACCCAGGAATTCTGCATGCCAGGCTGACGCTCTACCACTGAGCCAACTGGCCAGGGCCAACACCAAGTTTTCTTAACCCCAACAAACCTACTCCATTACATCATAATGAAATTGGCACAAACCAATGACAAAGAAAAATTCTCAAGGCAGCCAGGGAAAAGAAGAATACAACATATAAAGGAAGGCCTATTAGATAATCATCGGATTTCTCAGCAGAAACTCTACAAGCTAGAAGAGAGTAACCCCAATAATTAAAGCCCTGAAAGAGAGGAACTCCCAGCTGACAATAATATACCCATCAAAACTATCCTTCAAATATGAAGGAGAAATAAAAAAATTCAGAGATACAGAAAAGATGAGGGAATTTATCATCAGAAAACCCCCACTCCAGGAAATACTAAAGGGGGTTTCCCAGCCAGATACAAAGAACAAAACAAAACAAAACCACAAGTAAAACTCAACCAAGAACACAATAAAACCAAATTTAAACTGTGACAACAAAAACAAAAAAATGAAGGAGGAGAGGACGAAGATTAACAGTAGCATAGGACGATGTAGTGCAGAAGCACTCATAAGATAGTGTACTACAAGAATATGGTAGGTACCCTTTTAATTACTTAATGGTACCACCCTTAATAAAACCACCACAGAAGTACATGACTTAAAAAAGGTAGCAACAGAGGAAAGAAGTATGGAATACAAACAAACAAAAATAAAGGATAGAAAAACACAAGAGAAGAATCAAACAATATATAAAACTAACAGAAAGCAATGTATAAAATGGCAATAGGGAACCCACAAGTGTCAATAATTACACTAAATATAAATGGATTAAACTCACCAATAAAAAGACAAAGTAGCAGAATGGATTAAAAAAGAAAATCCAACTGTATGTTGCCTACAAGAAACACATCTAAGCAACAAGAATAAAAACAAATTCAAAGTGAAAGGCTGGAAAACAATACACCAAGCAAATAACATCCAAAAAAAAGCAGGGGTAGCAATAGTCATATCTAATAATGCTAATTACAAGATAGCAAAACTCCTCAGAGACAAAAATGGTGATTTCATAATGATTAAGGGGACACTGAGTCAAGAAGACATAACAATTTTTAATATATATGCAGCAAACAAAGGAGCACCAATATATAAGACAGCTACTTATTGACCTAAAACCAAAACTGACAAAAATACAATCATACTTGGAGACCTCAATACACTGCTGATCGCTCTAGATCATTCATCCAAACAAAAAATCAATAAAGATATATTGGCCTTAAATGAAACACTATAGCACCTAGATATGATAGACATCTGCAGGACATTTCACCCCAAAGTGACAGAGTATACATTTTTCTCTAGTGTATATGGAACATTCTCAAGAATTGAACATATGTTGGGCCACAAAAATAACATCAGCAAATTCAGAAAAATCAAAATAGTACCAAAAATATATTCTGATCATAAAGCCTTGAAACTAGAATTCAACTGCAAAAGAGGGGAATAAAACCCACAAAAATGTGGAAATTAAACATACTTTTAAAAAATGAATAGGTCAAAGAAGAAATAAGCACAGAGATCAAAAGATATATACAGACAAATGAAAATGACAATATGACATATCAGAATCTCTGGGACGCAGCAAAAGCAGTAATAGGAGGGAAGTTTATATCACTTCAGGCATATATGAACAAAGAAGAGAGAACCCAAGCAAACCACTTAACTTCACACCTGAAGGAACCAAAAAAAAGAAGAACAAAGACAACACAAAACCAGCCGAAGAAATAATAAAAATCAGAGCAGAAATAAATGAAATAGAGAATAGAAAATGTATACAAAAAATTAATAAAACAAGGAGCTGGTTCTTTGAAAAGATCAACAAAATTGACAAACCATTGGCAAGACTTACCAAGGAACAAAAAGAAAACACTCATATAAACAAAATCCAAAATGAATGAGGAGAAATCACCACAGACATTATAGACATACAAGGAATTATTGTAGAATACTACAAAAAACTATATGCCACCAAATTCAACAATCTAGAAGAAATGGATAAATTCATAGAACAATACAACTTTCCTAGACTGAGTCATGAAGAAGCAGAAAGCCTAAACACACCAATTAGCAGGGAGGAAATAGAAAAGACTATTAAAAACCTCCGCAAAAATAAAAGTCCAGGTCCAGATGGTTATAGTAGTGAATTCTATCAAACATTCAAAGAAGACTTGGTTCCTAATCTACTCAAAGTCTTCCAAAAATGGAAGAAGAAACAATACTTCCAAACTCATTTTATGAGGCCAACATAACCCTCATACTGAAACCAGGCAAAGACGGCACAGAAAAAGAAAACTACAGACCAATATCTCTAATGAATACAGATGCTAAAATACTAAACAAAATACTGACAAATCGAATACAACAACATATTAAAAAAATAATACATCATGATCAAGTGGGATTCATCCCAGAATCTCAAGGATGGTTCAACATACGTAAAAGGGTTAATATAATACACCATATCAACAAAACAAAGAACAAAAACCACATGATCTTTTTAATAGATGCAGAAAAGGCATTCGATAAAATACAATACAACTATGTTTAACACACTCAACAAAATGGGTGTAGAAGGAAAATATCTCAACATGATAAAGGCCATATATGATAAACCATTAGCCAACATCATATTAAGTGGCATATTAAACTGAGGACTGTCCTCCTTAAATCAGGAACAAGACAGGGTTGTCCACTCTCTCCACTCTTATTTAATGTAGTGCTAGAAGTTCTAGCCAGAGCAATTAGACAAGCTAAAGAAATAAAAGGCATCCATATCGGAAAAGAAGAAATAAAGGTATCACTTTTGACAGATGATATGATCCTATACATCGAAAACCCCAAAGACTCCATAAAAAGATTTCTAGAAACAATAAACCAATACAGTAAGGTTGCAGGATACAAAATTAATATACAAAAGTCCATAGCCTTTCTATATGCCAACAATGAAACATTAGAAAACAAAGTCAAAAAAATAATCCCCTTCATGATTGCAACAAAAAAAATAAAATACCTAGGAATGAACATAAGAAAGAATGTAAAGAACCTATATAATGAAACCTACAAAGCATTGTTAAAGGAAATCAAAATAGATACAATGAGATGAAAAAATATTCCTTGTTCTTGGATAGGAAGAATAAATATAATCAAAATGGCCATATTTCCCAAAGCAATATACAAATTTAATGTAATTCCCATCAAAATTCCAATAACATTTTTTAAAGAAATGAAATAAAAAATCCTCAGATTTATATGGAACTATAAAATACCGCGAATAGCCAAAGCAATCCTAAGAAAAAAGAATTAAGCTTGGAGCGTTACAAAATCTGACTTCAAACTATATTAAACAGCCATGACAATCAAAACAGCATGGTATTGCCAGAAAAATAGACACTCAGACCAATGGAACAGAATAGAAAGTCCAGAAATAAAACCACGTATATATGGCCAAATAATTTTTGATAAAGGGGCCAACAATATACAATGGAGAACAGAAAGCCTCTTCAACAAATGGTGCTGGGAAAACTGGAAAGCCACATGCAAAAGAATGAAACTCGACTACATTTTGTCCCCTTGTACTAAAATTAACTCAAAATGGATCAAAGACCTAAATATAAGACCTGAAACAATAAAGTACATAGAAGAAGACATAGGTACTAACCTCATGGACCTGAATTTTAAAGCACATTTTATGAATTTGACTCTAAAGGCAAGAGAAGTGAAGGCAAAGATAAATGAATGGGACTACATCAGACTAAGAAGTTTTTGCTCAGCAAGAGAAACTGACAACAAAATCAACAAACAGCCAACTAAGTGGGAAATGATATTTTCAAACACCAGCTCAGATAAGGGCCTAATATCCAAAATATACAAAGAACTTATAAAACTGAACAACAAACAAGCAAACAATCCAATTAAAAAATGGGAAGAGGACATGAACAGTCACTTCTCCCAGGAAGAAATACAAATGGCCAACAGATATATGAAAAGATGCTCATCTTCATTAGTTATTAGAGAAATGCAAATCAAAACTACAATGAGATACCACCTCAAACCTGTTAGATTAGCTCTTATCAACAAGACAGGTAATAGCAAATGTTGGAGAGGCTGTGGAGAAAAAGGAACCCTCATTCACTGTTGGTGGCACTGTAAAGTAATACAACCGTTATGGAAGAAAGTATGGTGGTTCCTCACAAAACTGAAAATAGAACTACCTTATGACACAGCAATCCTTCTACTGGGTATATACCCCAAAACTCAGAAATATTGATATATAAAGATACATGTAGCCCCATGTTCATTGCAGCAGTTTTTACAGTGGCCAAGATATGGAAACAACCAAAAAGCCCTTCAATAAATGACTGGATAAAGAAGATGTGGTACATATACACTATGGAATACTTTTCAGCCATAAGAAATGATGACATCGGATCATTTACAACAAAATGGTTTGATCTTGATAACGTTATATGAAGTGAAATAAGTAAATCAGAAAAAACCAAGAAGTGCATGATTTTATACATAGATGGGACATAAAAACGAGACTAAGAGACATGGACATGAGTTGGTCATTACGGGAGGGGGGAGGAGAGGGTGGGAGAGTGGAAGGGGGTGGTGGAAGGGCACAGAGAAAACTAGATAGAGGTTGACAGAGGACAATCAGACTTTGCGTGATAGGTATGCAACATAATTGAATGACAAGATAACCTGGACATGTTTTCTTTGAATTTATGTACCCTGATTTATTTATGTCACCTCATTAAAATTAATAAAAATTTATAAAAAAAAATAATACCGCAGTGAAATACTAGAATAATTAATAATGCATTAGCCCAACGTGTACCAAACAAGTGATTGGTTAAGTAACACTGCTTCACTAAAAGTAGTATTTCCTACAGCAGGGCCTTACCTTCTTTATCTCCCTTCTCTGCATACAGCTTCCCTCTCTCCCCCCAGAAAAAAAGGAAATAAATGGATTATTTTTTCACATAATGGAGACAGACTCAGATGTCATAGTACTTTTCCATATTCTCTATTAGTTAGCAGTTGTAACAGCGGAAGTAAGCTATGAAAATATAAAATTTCGTTTGCTTCTCTAGTCTTCAATCCTGTAATGAGGTGGCATTAGGAGGAAACTATTAAAATAATAGCTTTTTAGTTAAAAATGCTATTTCTTCTTTTGTTTCCTCTGAATAACTACTATAAATAGAGCAAAGATACTGTGTAAATATATGTCACCAGCCTGGAAGGTAAATAAAACCATTATCCTTATTAATATGTATGTCTACCTTCTCCCAATTGCCCTGTCTCCAGGTCCTCCTGCCATATATTCACATCCATAGATTTTCTTTTATGTGACAGAGACAGAGAGACAGAGAGAGGGATAGAGAGACAGGAAGGGAGAGAAATGAGAAGCATCAATTCTTCATTGTGGCTCCTTAGTTGTTCATTGATTGCTTCTCATATGTGCCTTGACTGGGGTGGGGGGGCTACAGTGGACCGAGTGACCTTTTACTCAAGCCAGTGACCTTGGGCTCAAGCTGGTGAACCTTGCTTAAACCAGATGAACCCGCACTCAAGCTGATGACCTCAGGATTTCCAACCTGGTTCCTCTGCATCCCAGTCCGACACTCTATCCACTGTGCCACCATGGGGTCTGGCAGACTCTTACATATATAATTTGACCTTCATAAGACGGAGTCACCTCACAGTTTATGTTTGTTGAGAAGAACAGGTTAAACATGTATATGTAAAAGTTATCCTTAAAAAACTAGATATCAAAATGACAAGAATGTTATTGATGGTCGGTAGGATTTTGAATTATATTTTCTCATATTTATTTTCTGATACTACTTACCTATGTAATAAAAATAAAAGAATACAATTTAAATTATATATTCTAAAAAGGGAAAAGTTGCTTATTTTCTCAGAGAGGAAGTAATAATTTTACCACAGCATGCAAAAAATCATAGAGACTTCTGCCTCATGAAAGAGACATATAGGTGAGCATTTCCATTAGCTAACTAGTAAACACAAAGAATTATAGAAAATTCAAAATATTCTTGTCAGGAATAACACTTTAGAGCAAATTATTTAATTATTAAAATATTTTGACCTTTTACCAGTAATGGGAGAAATATTTGAGAAGTGAGAAGAAGAAAGGGAGAGAGGTTAGGAGGGAGAGAAAATGGAAGGCTAAAGATGTAGAGGGAAAGAAGCTCTATGATCTATTTTATTCTTTCTAGCATTATATATTTTTAAATTTAAGCTCATATATCTCCATAGCTTACCTATTCTTTTTATTATTTACCACCATTCACAAAGCATAAAGTGGTATTAAAATGCATAAATCTCAAAATTTTGCTCTTTACTTTCTTTAAGTAAGGCATCTGTTTTCAGTAAGAGGTAATTACTATTGTTAAGAAATAAATGCATCTACAGTTAGCTTTTCATTTATAAAATATATGAAGATAATTACTTTAAATGACTTGGACTATTAAAATTTCCCTCCTTTTATTTTTGCATTTACTATGAAAACTTGAGCATGTGAAAACAAAAATATATTGCTCATATAGTGAAAAATTGATTTAAAATAGTGGGCAGGATGTAGTTCAAGATACAGTAGGTCAAATATCCTGATAACAAACAAACAAACAAAATCTCAGTGGCTTAAACAAATGATTATGTTTTGTTCACTGTACTACCAGTTTACAGTACTTACTTTGTTCATTATTATACATCTATGTCCTGGGTAGCAAACAGATACTATCACTGGTGTTGCTAGTTGCCATGTCAGAAGGAGAGAGATTTCTGAAAGGTTTTGCAGAGCTATTTGGACATCTCAACATAGACATGACACACATAACTTCTTGGCCATTATTGGTACCATGGTCCTCTTAACCACAAAGGGACCATGAAATGTTATCTGACCATATAGCTTGACAGTTCAGAGTGGACATGTTTGAAGAATGGCACAACTTTTATCACTGAGAGAAAGCATGCAAAATAGAAACCCTAATATCAGATAACAAGTATATGTTGAAATGTATATAATTCTTAATAGTCTATTTTAATTTATAAAGTGGCAATTTAATAGAGCTCATATGTACAGGATTAAAACACCTTGCCTTTTTCTGACACTAAATATATGCTTTTGCCATACCAGTTCTCCAATTCTTGGATAGCACCTGAGTGTCCAGAAATTTAATTCAATTCTGACACTAACTATAGGAGTTAGTGTAGACCCTATGACATAAGGAGTCAATTCTACTAACACTACTCCCACTTTAGGTCCCACCTGCAACTGGGATGCTCAGGATACTCTTCTGAAGTCCAACTATAAATTATGCCCAGCCAAGTAGCATAAGTTTGGGGGTTCCCATGACTCTTTCCCCTAGAGTTTGGTAGAAAAATCTATAAAACTAAGAAAAACACTATACTTAACCATTACAGTTTATTGTAAAGTTTACAAGTGAATCACCAGAGATACACAGGGTGATGTTCTGAAAGGTCCAAAGCACTGGTGCCTCTGAATGGATATGGGGTACCCTACCCTCCTGGTATGTGGATTGTATTCACCACCTTAGAGGCTCCCACAACCCAGCCCTGTAGGGGTTTTTATGGAGGCTTCATTATGTTGGCATAATCATAGGAAATTGGATATTTAATTCAATTCCAGCCCCTCTCACCTCACTGTGATCTGAAAATTCTAATCCTTTAATCACATGTTTAGTTCTTCTGGTGATAAGCCTCAGTACTGCAGATAGCTAAGGGTCCACCAGGAGTCACCTCATTAGCATTAATTCAGGTGTGGTTGAAAGAGGATTATTATGGATATCAAAAGACACTTCTATTAGAAAATTCCAAGAATTTTAGTGGCTTTGGGCTAGGAACTGAGAAAAAAATACCAAATTTATATATTTTTATTAAACCACACACTTCTTCAAGAATAAACATAAGGAAATATCTCCTAAGAATAAAATATTATTAAAGTGAACCAAACTATGCAATTCATCTATATTGAATTTAAGAGATATCATAAAAGTAAATGATTTAAGAGATCAGGTTTCTGAGACCA
Source organism: Saccopteryx leptura (assembly GCF_036850995.1). Taxonomy (NCBI): domain Eukaryota; kingdom Metazoa; phylum Chordata; class Mammalia; order Chiroptera; family Emballonuridae; genus Saccopteryx; species Saccopteryx leptura. The sequence goes on along the minus strand of NC_089508.1, from coordinate 136,047,038 downwards.
AATCCCCAATACTGGGTAAAGCAGTCCCCATAACTCCTACTTATGAAAGCCAGAGGTGTTTATATCCAAGAAAGTTAGGGGGCTATTGGGGACTGAGGAAAATATCCTAAGGGGCTCACACACAGACTCACTGTAACCTCTAGTGCAAGAGAAACAAATTGAAAAATGTCAGGGACATACAAGAGAAAATAAAATTGACTAACTTTATTGCCAGTAGAAATGGGCTTCTTCCTCAGAGTAACAAGAAAAGCATTTTGGGGACTCACGCTTGGGAGGATGTAGTGTAGTGGTAAGATTTATTAGAAGAAAAATAAGGGGCTAACCCAGGTTACCAATGTCTCTTCTCCATTTGTCCCACTGTGAAAGAGGCTCAACCATGCTCATTAAGCACAGAAGAAAAGCCAGGGTCCAAAAATTCTGTGCCATTAGTTCAGTACATGTCAAAGCTTAATCCAGTTCAATCTCTGTTCCCTCCAGCTACCTTAGTCTCTCTCTGGTTGTGCTCTGTTTCACACTGTGTTGCTCTACCCATGCTCATGTTTGAAACTGTGCTTGGAGTGTGCGTGGCTGCTAGGCCTCCATGGTTGGTGTGGAGACAGAATGCATGAATAAATGGGTGAATGAGTATGTGTGTGTGGTGTGTGTGGGAGAGAGAGAGACGGACAGACAGAGAAAGAAAGACAAAGAGAGAGAGAGAGCACTTCTCTTTTTTAGGTTCTGATTATATGTATTATCTCAGGCTTGGGAAGGACCAGTTGCTCTTTCAAACTAACCATCAGTTTCCCAGTTCTTCTCAGGTTTGTGCTGGACCCACCTCCTGACCCATTCATTTCCTAGATATTCTTGAGTTCTGTGTCTCTTTCAGTGTAGATCAGAAGGAGGTGCTAGGAAGATCAGGAATTTTTTCTAAATGACATCCTATCTTCTCTCTCCTCACTCACAGCCCCCTGCTCATTTTTCTGGCCATACAAACTGCCCAGATTTCTACAACTTCATTCTTGAGCACCTCCAAGCATAAACCTCCCAAGTGACCCAGAGCTGTATCAGGAAATTTCAGACTTGACTAAAGAGGTCAAAGGTGCATACTCAACAAAGCATGGTCAGGACACCCCTATTAAGTAAGAAGAGGGAACAACATCTGAGGGACAAGGGCCCCTATGGGGGGGCACCAGAGGAGGAATGGAGAGTGAAGATTGTTCTTGTAAACCTATTGTTGGATCATTTTCATAAGTAATACGGCTTTATGTGTTCCTAAAATTATGTGTTTGTCATTTGACAAGTTGCCTTTTAAATTGTGACTTCCTATGGCTTGATTTGCTTATTAAAATTTTTTCCACCTAATGTTACCTTTCAACTGGCAATGTGTGGGATTCTATTTCATTTTCAAAAAAAAGGAGCCCACACAATTTAGTTTATGTAATTTTGCATTATTTTTCTGCACAATGGGCAATGCACACAAAAGCTTCCAACATAGCTTTGAAGCTAAAAACATAATTTTGAGGCACAAGTTTCAGGGATATGTATCCAGGAGCTAAAGAGTAGAATAGAGATGATGATGGTATTACAGCTGCCTCTACTTTCCTCCCCTGAAGTGCTCGGCCATCTGACAGGGTCAGGGCTACCTCAGCCCCATATGCCCACCTCTGACCCATAACCTTCCTCACACACAGCCATTTCTGAGCAGATGAATGAATATAGAAGCAAGACTCATATCTCAAGAAGTAGAACAGAAGAGACCCAGGGGTAGTATTTTATCTTGTTCTCACTCGCCCTTAACACAGTCATTCAGAAAGCAGTAATTTGGGGGATTTGGGCATGGTGAAGTGTTCCTAAGCTCCAGGAACAGAGCAGATGCACACAACCCATACCACCCACACATTCATTTATTCATCATTCATTCAACAAAACACTTACTGAGCATCTACTACATTCTGGCCAGGTATTACTTTATTTGGAAGTGTAGACCTCACAGAGCTAGACAACGGTGCTCTGTTGGTGCCTGTCTCATAGTTGAGGGACACAGATAAAAAGAAAATTAACAAGTCAGACAGTTGCAGATACACTGTGTCAGTCAGATTCTGATTTATCTAGATCAAGGCCAGAGAGGGAGATAAAAATTGAGAACAGACACTGAGTTGAGAGCAGTAGGTTTGTGACATAAGGGACTTTTGAAACTGATCAAGGGCAACATAGCTAAACACAGTCATTCAGCCCCTAATAAACTGTCTTTAGATTCTGACCTTGGCCATTGTCCAAGACTTGCACAAGCAATCTGACACTATGTCTATGATTTAAAAAAAAGTCTTTTAAGAGATTGTTCTGTACATCATGTGATGTTTCCTGTATAAAGTCTAAAATGAAACATTTTATTAAGAACTTTGAGGGAGAAAAATATTCCAGTATTCTGATCATGTGTACCTCACTTTCTTTTATTTTCTTGGCTGCCAAGAAGCTTGGAGAATTATCTGAAGCTTAGTGCTACAACTGTATGTGCCCCTGTTATGATTTGGAAAGAGTGCTTAAGAGTAATAATAGTGCCCACTTATAATCACACTGATAGCCTCAGATTCCCATTTCCTGCTGCAAGACATGTGACCTTGGCAATGTTCTTTAACTTTCTGTGCTGGGTTTCTCACCAACCCAAGAATAGTGATACTTGCTAGGGTTTAAATAAAATAATGTACCAAATCCCCTGGATAGAGTAAATGTTTACAGTTATTATTATTCTGTTTCTCATTACTACTTCATGTTTTCTGTCTGGTTTATAATATCCTTGATGTTTCTTTTGTTGTAAAATTGCTCAAATCCATTCTAGAAAAAGATAAGTTATATACAATTAAAAAAAATGTTTTATTATCCCATTAATGGCATAACCAGAGCTGAATGTAGGATAAGAAACTTCAGTCACCTATGTGTTCAAAACAAAGTCTGTTTATGAACTCAAAAACGACTGTGCTCCTTCTTCCAGCTAAATATATTACACCAGTTTCTGGACCCTCATCATGTATGCTTTAACAAAGTCTCCTTTAGGGTTTGTGTTTTTCAATGTTTTTGATTTCTTAATGTAGAGGCAATCTCTTAAGACTCACTCTCACTATTACAGATATGCCTTTGTTTGCTTTTTTTTTATTTCTGAGATGTTACTCACAATTTTATATTTTAAAAAAGAAAAGCTATTAATGCATTTGCCAGTCAAAAATTTATACAGCAGAATCATTTATCTCTTTGTTTCTTCAAAAAAAAAGTCATGCATAATAATATATTCCTTCCTTAGAAGTGATATTTTACTTTTAAGATTTTATTTCCTGACAGGTTTTGTTTTGTTAAGATACTATGCTAAATAAGAGTATCTTAAAACATATTATACACACAAGACCTATATCAAGATTTTAAAAAATCCAAGAGCATATCACTTAGTTCTAAACATTTTAACAATTATGAGTTAAAGTTAAGTTGTAAAGAAAAACAAGAAAACAAAACATCATTGTTGGAGCCTCAGCTATAGATAAAAAACACACAGAAATGGAATCTTACTCCCTAGAAAGAGACACAATGTGATCAGGTTTTCAGTGGTTACTCACTGGATCCTCTTTTCCACAGGTCAGTTAAAATCTAAGCTTAACATAGCTCTAACTACGGACCCTTGATTATAACCAATTATTGGAAAACTACAATGTTACTTAAACTGTTACTAATATTCTCAGAGTTGTTTTTTTGTTTTGTTTTGTTTTTTTTAGTAGTATCATATTGGCTATCACCAAAGAAGAGATGATAAAAGGCATTTGAATTATTTGGTGGGATGGAGAAAAAGCTGGGAACAATTTAGTGATACTGGTTAACTTGCTTCTTAAAGAGAGAATGGGGGAGCCACTCCTCCCTTTGGGGGAGAGGAAGGAGTAGGGTGTGGTTTCTGTGAAAAGAGATTTGTTTTAAAGATTAGGAAGAATTAAGAGGTTTTAAAACACTAGACTCATTGTCTAAAAAGAAAGTGGTCTTTTATCCAGGCCTATTTAAAAGCAGGACAGATCCATGGAGTGGTGAACACTCCATGTATTATAGAATTGTACACCCAAAGCCTATATAATGTATTATAGAATTGTACACCCAAAGTCTATATAATGTTATTAACCAATGTCACCCCAATAAGTTCAATAAATAAAAACATAAGTAACAACAGGACAGATCCTCATCTGTCTCCCATGGCTTAGATGTGAAGGGATAGTGATTAAATTGCTTCCTCCAGTGGATGAATATATAGTGTAAACTGGAACACTTGTGAATGCCTGGAGGAGACATGGCCACAAAAAACTTGCACATGAAGGATCAACAACCCACTTGCTGTGTTCAGGAAGCAGCTTTTGTTAGTTTTTTAAAATAACACCCATTTAGGATATGATGGATATTGTTTTGTGTTAGACTTTTTCCTACATAACTTTGTGTCTCTATTTGTTCTTTTCTCTCTTCACCATTTACTACTATCTTATCATGTCATTCTTTATCTACTTTACTTTATCTATCACTTTATCTACTTTAATAGCTACTTTAAACCATTTATGGAAAAAGAAGAGACTCTGTTGAATTGAATAAAATAAATTCTATTAATAAAAATTTTGAAGGTGTTGCCCTCACCAAATAGCTCAGTTGGTTGGGGCATTGTCCCAGGGCACAAAGGTTGCTTTGTCCCCGATCAGGGCACACAGAGGAACAGATTGGTGTTTCTCTCTCTCTCTCCCTCTCCCTTCCTCTCTCACTAAAATCAATAAATAAAACAAAAATTTTTTGAAGGCCTTTTTAATTGTAGAAGTCATGGCAGGCCCACGGAGATATAAAGAGCCGAGAACAGTGGCCTCCAGGTCTTCACAGTGCAGGGGCGAGCATGGACAAGTCAATGAGCAATAATAATAAAAGTCCTTTCAGGAAAATGGGATTCCTGTGGGATAAGAGGGCAGAAAAGCCCACTTTCTTGGGAATGGAAAGGATGCAAGGAGAGGTCACAACAAAGTTGCTGGCAGAACATAATCTTGAAATACAAATACTGCCAGCAATATGAAAAGAGAGGATATGCAGCAAATATGGAGTGGCGGCTGGGGAAACATCATCTTCAAGGAACAACTTTTGAGGCTTCCCTTCTTATTCTAGGCAAGTGGTATTATTCCAATCTAGTAAATTACTGACAAATGTCTTTTGACTAATGTTTTCTTCTAAGCGTTTGCTCTCATATGGTTAGTGATCACTGTTGTAATTTGACAGTTTCAGGAGAATTCAATGATTTCCATAGAATTCTGGTAAAAAAAAAATACTACAGCAGAAGTATCTTCAATAAAAGAATGATACTCTAATCTTTTTTGAGACCCTGACTGACACTACATGAATGAAAATTAGTCTCTCATTCTTCTCAACATCAGTGCAAAACTGTCCACTCAACCACAAACTTTACAAATAAAGAGAGCCCCTTGAAAAAAGTAAAGGCATATAGGGCAACCTTACAAATACACAACACTGTTTAACCTTTGCAATTTTGATTTTGTAAGTAAACATGGAAAGCCGTGACTAAGAACAATCTGTAAGTTCACTTCAGAGTGAACTTAAGTTTGAGGGCTTCTGGTAAGGGGATCCTTAGCTAGTGAGTAAGTCTAGCCTACTGCCTGGGACCTACTTTGCAATGAGGTTTCCTTACTAAAGCAATACTAGTAGTATTTTAGTAATATATTTTTATTCATTGAGCACTCACTATGATAAGATCTTGACTTACCTTATCTCATTAAATTCTCACAATAACTCATTTAGAGATCAGAAAACTGAGGTCTCGAAGATTACTGGTAAGTAAATTGTGTAGGGAGTCACAGTTTGGAAGCTGGTTTGTGCTGCACCAATTTGAATATGTTTAGGTCTCTCTCATTCAGCAATTTTCAACTTTTTTCATCTCATGGCACCCATAAACTAATTACTAAAATTCTGTGGCACAACAACAAAAAAATACTTTTTGCTGATCTGACAAAAAATATGTACAGTTTTGATTCATTCACACCAGATGGCTATTGCATTGACAGTTGTCATTTTTTTATTTGACAATTTAAGAGAAAAAAGGATAGTACTCCTGACTAAATAGTCAGGCATTGCATGTTTTAAAATTCTTGCAACACACTGGTTGAAACACTGGTCTAATTCATAATTATATACTGGACTATGTCAATTAATTCCAATTAGCTTTTAATCTCTATAATAATATTGTAATATGTTATTAGTCCTCATAAACTATGTGCAAACTGAAGAAACAGGCTTCAGTAGCAGCTTTTTTGTTTGTTTTCTGGAAATTTGACAAAGGGTCTGCACAAAATACCTTTGAAGATGGTCATCTTACTGAGATCCTTCCTGAATGTTCCAGAAAATTCCGGGTGATTGTGAGGTGGGTGGTCTGTTAATATTTCCTGAGCTCAACACTTTGTGTTCCTGAGAGGATGACTGGTTTCCAGGCAACACCATGGTCCATCTGTTTTTATAATGTTGCAGTGACAAGCATTTTTTATAAAATTTAAGACATATTGTGGGGAAGCAGCTGCGTTAAACTTGCTTGTTGGTTTACTGGCTGCAAGCAGTTTGCCTGATTGGTACGTGAGCATTGGTAGTGCCATGTGTATATGGCCTATGTAGGACTAAGGGTGCTTGTGCTCAAGGGGATTGCAGATGGCAGACTGCCTTCCTGCCACTGTGAGGGGCCATTTTGCTTTGCCTGAGAAGTGGTTTTCCCCTACCTGTGTGCTCCTCTGCCATTGCGAGACTCCATTAAACAGAATGGCCCAACGCTTTCTGGCTCCACAGTTTCTCTATTGTCTGCCCGAATCCAATGTGTACCTGCCTGGCCTTGGCCACTGGTATTACATCTGGCATAGTTGGCAGGATTCCAAGCAGGTTGGCATGGAGCCACCAACACCCTTGAAGGGTGCAGTAGAGGACTGGCTGTTCTTGGAGAGTCCTTTGTTGGGGGCTATGGGCTCAGTGTTTTTTACAATCCTACGAGAAGAAACCAAGAGCTCTGTGCAAGAAGGTGCATGAGGTTGAGAGCTCCAGGATGAGCTGCAGACTGAGTGGCAATGATAGTGAGACTGTGAGCAAGTGCTAGAGAAGGAGGCTGACCAAGTTCAAGAGCTGCAATGTGAGATGTAGGCTGAATACCAACAGCACTTGGAACTGGAATGATCTCTGGAGAAGAAATTATGGGCCTGTAAGCTCCAGTTTGCCCTGGAAGTGGAACATTGGTAATGATAGCTGTTGAAGAAACAACTGCAAGTTCAAGAGCTGGAGTTTCAGCTTCAGGCTGAGAGCTGGCAGCCACAGAAGTCAAAGTAGGCATGGAAGCAGCATTCGTGCCAGCAGAGTGGTTCTGAGTCAGTGGGAGCAGCCATTTCCAACTCCTCCTCTTCTGAGGTGGAGGCTCAGGCTGAAACTGCCACCTGCAGACTCAGAGCCCAGCCAGTGGTCGCCCAGATGGTAAAAACCCAGCAGCCAAGAGCACCCCAGGGGCAGGCACAACCCCCTTCACAAGTAGTGGAGTATTCTGTGGTCTGGCCTTGTACCTAAGCAGAGCTGATAGAATTAGGGGTGAAATTCAGGCAGAAACCCACTGAGCACCTGGCAGCTTGGTTGCTGTGGTTGCAGGACATAGGGGGATGGATAACATCATGCTCTCCAGAACAAAGATGGACCATAAGGCTGTGTGACCTGCTGCCTGTGCTGTCTCCCTGACTAACAAGAGAAATGGGCTTGTAAAGTTTACCTGAATACAGATGTGGGTAGATTTGACTGTGGCCAGGGAAGATAGGGAGAAATTATATGGCAAACCTAATAAAGTCTTGTTGGAGCTTTGGCTGCAGCTTGAGTAAGAACAGAGGTTCCAGCTGCTGAAAATGTGGGAGAAGTGGGTGGCCCTAGCATCTGCCAGGAAAATGGTTGGCATTCAGTTTGCAGGATCCCCAAGATCCATTGTACCAGTTTGAATAGGGGGAAGGATGAGGGACCGGTCAAACAGGAATAGGTGGGGGCCAGAGGCTCCATTTGAAATTGGCAATCTGCTGGTCTCCTTCTAATGTGCAGCGTGTTGGCATTAAAAGGTAATAGGTGCTTTTTTGCAGCAGTGGCAGCAGTAAGAACCATCAAGGTAGCACAGGCTTCAAATGTGTTGACCCCACCAGGCCCTGTGAGCTTACTAAGGAGTTTGGATAAGGCTTGTGGCAATGGACAGCACACTTATGGAAGGTGCTGAGGTCCATTAATAAAGAGCTATATGACTAGTTGCCTGTGATGGACTTTTACCAGAGGGGTCACCAGCTCCCTCGATACATGGACACATTGTTTGTGGACAGTACTATGAGAGACCCTGATGGGGTGGGGGCAGCACCTGTGGAGGCCTTTCTGCATCAGGAAGTTGCTCTCACACAGTTGCAGAGCTTCAATGGACACATTTCTGGACTATTCAGGTCCTCTCACCTACTGTGGGTTGGGGAATTAGAAATGGGCCTCCAGTTAACTCCCTGGGCAGAGTGCTCAAGAAGGCATTGTGAAGGGCACCTTTCTAATTGTCATATATATGTAATGTACTTATTGTGAGGCAAGCAACGCTAAAGGGGTAGAATGTGGGGAAACAGTTATGTTAGGCTAGCTCAAGGGTTTACCAGCTGCAAGCACTTTGCATGATTACCGAGTGAGCATGTGGCAGCGCCACGTGTATATAGCCTATGTAAGGCTATGGGTGCTTGTGCTCAGAGGGATTGCAGATGGCAGACTGCCTGCCCACCACTGAGGAACCATTTTGCTCTGCCTGAGAAGTAGTTTCCCCTGCCTGTGTGCTCGTCTGCAATTGAGAGACTCTATTAAACAGAATGGCCCAAAGATTTCTGTCTCCGTAGTTTCTCTACCTTCTGCCCAAATCCAATGTGGCCCTGCCTGGCCTCAGCCATAAGCATTACACATATGGTACCAAGAAAGTAATGAGATGCTTTCTGAAGTCTGACTTTTCTGCCTATAGTAATCTCATGGTTACCACTGGTAAGGCCAGAGGATTTCCTAACAAAAGACTCAAATAATGAACAAAAAAGCAGGCTACCTGGCCATTAAGGACCAAGATTCAGAATGAAGACACTGGGCTTTTTCAGGTTAAATAACTTTTTACAAGTGCCCTGGTCCTGGAAGATGGAAAAAGCAAAGGCTTAAATTTCTGCTAAACAGATTTATATAATCTAAAGAATAGACTGTGCTAGGGTCTGGTCCTCATGGCAGGTAAAACAAAAAGTCATTAACTTTCATTTGATTGATGTGAATAAGTTACAGTTCCTGTGATCTGAACTGCATGATGCAACACAGTTTTAGACCTTAATCCTCTCTTCTTGAAAACAAAAGTATTATTAGTTGTAGAATACTGTGCAGGAACCCCCAATATGTGTATCTAAATCCAAATTTTAGCATACTTTGTTATAATCTGAATCACTCAAACAAGAAAAAATGACCAGCAGGTATGGCTGCCCATCACCATGAAAACCTATTAACACATGTGCTGATGAGAAGGAAAGTTTATTCACGTCCCAGCCATCTAAGAAGATAGGGGGATTCCTGTACTTAAAAACCTATTTTCCTCCCTTAGTGCAGGGAGAGGTTTTTATAGGAGAGAGAAGAAAGAGAAAATGAACAAAATAGAACAAAGGAATCAAAATAAGGGGTTTAGAGTTTGTTGCTGAGGGGGGAAGGACTAGTACAAGCTAGCTCAGAGTGTTCAGATAACAGATTGAGGGTCAGCCTATCTCTCACAGCTGGGACATCTGAAGGTTGGACTCCATTTTGTTGTTTGTTACAAGAACTTTTAGCAAGTAACATAAATTAGGGATTTGATTCATGTAAGAAGTGTCCACAGATCCTCACAGTCAAGTTATCCTCTTGACTTTGAGCAAGAATCAGAACTGCATGCATAAATGTGGTAGAAGTGAGGAGAAAAGGATTAAAGTATAGCTCCTGCTTATGTTTATTCTTGCTCAGATGTTAATGCTTGATGTGCATCAGCCAGAGAGAAATGGGAATTTTAACTGTAACAAGAACTTGGCCAGAGGTAAAAACACAAGATTGATTATATACTTTTTATTGGTTACAAAATACATGACTGTGATCACTAAACTGGTGATATTAAATCATGGTTATAAGAGCAATACCTAGATTTAACATTTTACAAAAATTATTTTATAAGATTACTTTGTTAGTATTTTCTTATTTAGCTCTGTTTTATCGCTAGTTCAACTATGATCAGTAAATCAGTATAGCGTTTTTATTCCTAATTACAAACCTTGATTATTCCTAAAGAATGAGTCCAGTGTAAAAATTTTATATGATGCTCTTTCCCCATGTTTTAAAAACTATATGTATTCAAAACAATCAATATATTGCTCTGCATCAGCTCAGTTTATTTTTTAGGTACTCAATGTTGTAAACAGTAAAAACAAACATGCATTTTTAATCCTCATCAGAAGCACTGTTTTTGACAATAACTTTGGCTCTGAGGGAGACACAGTCTTCTGAGATTGGATTTTATTGAAAATAATGGTGCTTGAATGCTGGGGTCCAGCCCCGGGGGGAAATCCAGGGTCCCACAGGAAGAGACGGCGTCGGCACGAATCGAGTGAGAGAGCCGAATTCTTTTCTTTCTCTTTATTCTCTCGTTAGCATTTACTGCCAGGCATTTCTGCCAAATGCTGGTCTAGCTTTCTTTTTATGCACACACACTAAGTTACAATCACATGGTATTCAGAATACATTGATTAATCATTGTTTTTGTTTCACTATGGTTACATTTTCTAGGTAACAGTTAATTCATTTCTATAAACTATAAATCAGGTGGTAAGTCATTCAAAGTACAATTATACAATAACTTGAACAGCAATAACAATATTGATACAAACTTCCAAAAGGTCAGTACTAATTAATAACTCTACCTTGTCTAGGATTCTATTGTCTAGTCAAATTTTATTTATTTACTATATTCATACACTAATTAAGTTCTAACTTTACTTTTCTCAGAGTGTTCCACCACCTGCAGGTCAGGTATGCAAGAAGAATGGAAAGTTTCTTTACTCTACCACATGAAAAGGCTAGGGAGGAAGAGTGATGAATTAAGTGAAGGCTGAAAGGTGCTCTGTGTATAGTTACTGTTTCCTACCTATTCATAAGTCACAATCTATTCTTTCTAACATGATTAATAAGAAGAAATTCTCCTACAAACTTAACCCTTTATGAGGGATATCATAGCCAGCCTCTTATGTCTATGAGCCCAGTTCAAGGGGCTTATAGGCTTTTCTGTGGAACTCACACCCTCTGTCTCATTTCCAAAGAAATTACTACGAATCTACAGGGAAAGCACGATACTATTATCCCTGTGATATAAATGATAGCACACACCCAGAAAAGGGGGGATATAAGGCCAGATTAATTCAAAAAGGTCAAAGGGGGAAGTATCGTTGTGCCTTTCCTTTGCGGTGACTTTGTCAACCCGCAGCCATTGGCAGCCATTGGTCTTCACTGCGGTGACTTTGTCAACCAGCAGCCGTTGGTTTTCTCTGCTGTGACTTTGTCAATCAGCAGTTTTTGATCTTCTACTGCTGTGACCTTGTCAGCCAGCAGTTGTGGGTCTTCTTTTGCTGTGACCTTGTCAGCCAGCAGTTGTGGGTCTTCTCCTGCTGTGACCTTGTCAGCCAGCAGTTGTAGATCGGCTCCAGACACTTGAAGATTACTAGGATACTTGAGATATTTAATGGAAGTTCAGATGGCCTGGAAACATTCTGTATAAATGGAGGAAGGATGGCCATCACACCCAGCAGAGACCATCTCTGATTCTAGGCTGTGTGTAGAATCTTGAATGCTGCAGGCATCACTAAAATGTTTAGTGATAATAATCATAGTTTACCCCAAAGAAGAATAAAATTAGGTCCAATTGAATTGATGCTGAAAAACTTAAGAGATGGCACTTTGGGGCAGTCACACCTTTAGGACCGTTCTGCACAGATGCAAGTTTTCTAATTACAGGCAGGCTAGAGGGAGCTGGGAGAAGTAAATTTTAACACAATTGAAAATGCATGCCATTTGATAAGCTCATATTTTCATTCTTGCCCTCTCTCTGTGAACCCAGAACCAGAGCATTTGTTTTGGGGATTTTGCTCTTGTGTTTCAAATATTTCCAGGGGGTTATTCAACACAGTTTCTTTCTCCCAATACATTCTTCATTTTCTGTGAAGACAATAACCTTGTGTCTTGCATCTTCTGCCACTGCTGATTGTCTGTTTGCCCCCACAGAATCTGTACCAGAACAGGTTTTTAGGCCTGGCAACCATGGCATCTCCATCTAGAAACAATCAGACTCGGCGCCGCTGCAAGGAGCTGCTCCGCCACAGCTACAACCCCAGCCAGTTCCACAGCATGGCCATCAGGACTGGCCCCTTTGGCCCTGTCACGATCCCCCGCTCCACCAGTGACACCGATCTGGTTACCTCTGACAGTCGCTCCACGCTCATGGTCAGCAGCTCCTACTACTCCATAGGGCACTCCCAGGACCTGGTGATCCACTGGGACATAAAGGAGGAAGTGGATGCTGGAGACTGGATAGGCATGTATCTCATTGGTGAGTATAATGGCACTTAGGCAGACTGGCTAACAGCGTACTTACTGTAGCTAAAAGGGTCTTAAGAATGTGGTTCGACATTCAACAAATATATTATTCATAATTTACTCTCGCATATGCTTTAATATTTCAATAAACTAATAATTTAAATAAAATGCACAATTTGCAATCAAATGTGTTATCACCAAATACTAACACACTGAAGACTGACTACATGCTAGCTTCATATGCCACCTCTATTCCATAAAAGAAAATCATGAGAGAGTAACAGGAAGTGTTGTTGACAAGCATTGCTACCATTTGCTCTTCTACATGAAGTTAATTTCACTTTTATTTTCAATGTAAACATAGGCCTCTTTCACATGGTCTTCCAACATTCTTTCTGGTTTGAATTACTGCTTTTACCTTAGACAGTGAAGAGTATGGCCTAAAGAACAGTGTGATGACTAAAAGGAAAATGACTACACAAGTTGAAAAAAGGAAATCTTGCAAATTTGAAATACTAATATACAGTTACATGAAAAATATGTCTTATCTATTTTACATGATAGAATAGGTATGGTGAAAATTGATGCATTTACACTACAAATCAACAAGTGAAGGGGAACCACTAGAGTCAGGTATCAAGTTCAATAGAGGCCAGGCCTTCTTCATTCAGTTTCTGCAATGAAAATTTACACATTTGGACACATAATGCCAGATTTAACATCATTAACATCATGAAATATTACAGCAACTAAAAATTGTTGTGAGTATTTTGTAAACTGGACTGTTTTTGTTATACAAATACAGGGAATCTTATCTGAATAGCTTCCAGGGAAATATTTTTGGCTCTGTTGAAAGTTTTTCAACCAGTTCTGTTACTGTATTTACAATATACATAATATTATAAAGATTTAGAAACATAATTTTTGAGGTTTTTACATAAATTGTGGTTACTAGCTAAACAGAACTTCTAAGTAGGTACATTTTAATTTGCTTTAAAATAGTTTTTGAATAAAAGTATTTGGATACCATTGATCTAGAACAGGACTTATAAAATATTAGCTCACCGAGGATATTTTGCTTAGCTCGTTTTAAAAAATTTGATTAGTGATTAACACTTAAACATGCTGAGATTTCATGTTGAAATCCAAAGTCTAACCTTCCTTTACAAAAACCCTCAATTTAGCAGACTAAGCCTGTGGTTTCATGTGGCTCTAGTCAGCTGGACTTAAGCATTAGCTTCCCCCTTTAGACTCGACTGCATTCTTTAATTTTGTCATAATCCCCTTTATACCCACCATTACTTTTATTATGAATCTTACTTGTTTCACACCTTGGGCAATTAGGTTTTTGGCCTGAGATCTAGTTTTAAATAAACTCTTTGTAGCTGTATCTTCCTGCAATGGGGGATGTCAATGCCATTCACTCCTGATGTCAGGGAATAGCTAGAAGAGAATCAAAGGGAGCAGGGGAGGTGGGCACCTGATAGACATTCACCCATAAAGAGTAAAAGGGTGAATTTGGAGATCAGCCCTATATCTGAGCTTAGAGTGTAGACTTGGGGTACTTGGCACCCTGAGAGTAGATAAAGTCACTTGTGGATTATATGTAGAAAGAGAATACAAGAAAGTCCTTATCAAAGAGAAAGGAAAAGGAGTAAATCAGAAGGAGAGAGGTTGAGGGTGTTGGAAAAGTGGGACAAAAACTAGGAGCCTACATCATAGAAGAAGAGAGAAGAAGGAAGGGTGGCTTACAAATATTAACCTATGATGAAACTGCATAAATGAATAAGATCTGGTATTAACACAATGCTTTGACTGAGATACAAATAAACACAGCTCATCACCTGAGAATATTAAAATCTGATATTTTGTTCTCATAAAAGCTGCACATAGATAACTATGAAGTTATTTGATGCAAATGACATTTTTGGTGGCGTAAGATTTTAAAAATCATTTTTCAATTCACAATTATCTGTGATTCTTAAAAGTTCATAAATTGTAGGTTGTTAGTAACTCATCTGCTAGATTCTACATTGCAATATTAAAATAATATTTAATATATAAAAATCCTTTAGAATGATCAATTTATAAAAACAGCCATTCCTTTCCTTCTGCTAAGGCCTTATTAAAATAACTTAAGCAGGGGGGATCCAAGATGGTGATGGAATAATTGGTTATTACAGTCACCTTGTCCCAGAACCAAACTGGAATTACAACTAAAACATAGAGTATGCAGCCTGAATAACCAACTGAAGGTTAGCTGAAAAAAAGTCTTATAAACAAGTATTTGCATCAGTCTGTAGGAAGGGTGGAAATGCAATAGGGGCTGGCCCTGCCTTCATGAAAAGTGGCTAAAGTTCCAGAAGGATCTCTCAGCTGAGCAGGGTTCCCCATGGGAAGTGTGGGATCTAAACCCTAAGCCAGTCTCCCCAGCCCCAAACACCAAAACTGAAAGAGGCACCACAGAATATCTGGCTGTGAAAATCAGCAAGGATTCTGTCTGCCAGGTAGAGGCAGGAGTCTGCTAGAGACACAGGTGCCCTCTTAAAAGGCTAATACACAAAATCTCATTCACAGTCACTCACCCTGTACTCCAGCAAAGGGAAGGTGAAGCAGACTAGAGTCATGTGAGGCTAGACTGGGATTTGTGGCTCTGGGTAGTGACCTGAGGAGAAAACCCCCAAGATCCCTGTGCTGAGTCATTCTCCCAAACAACCAACCTCATCTTTCTTGAGTGGAGCACTCCACTCCGTGTAGCATCAGCCTGGGGAAATGCCGTAACCCCACCCTCTGGACTCCTTGCCCACCCTGAAAAGCTCATGCTCTGAGCTCTGAAAAATCAACTGCTAGAACCAAAGTATAGATAAAGGTCTGGGCAGACTCAGGGAATGTCAGTGACTTAATTGTGTGGCTTTGGGGTGGGGGCAATTCTCTTCACTTTCTTGTGAACTTGACTGATGCCTCCCTCTGAAGAGAGATCCACTAGCCCCACTCTCTGGATTCCTGGCAACCCCACTATCCTGACTCCTGGTGGCTCTGCCCTTCCAAGCCCTGGAAAGAAACTAGGACAGACTGAGTTGTGTGTATCTTGGTTGGGGATCACTTCCACAAACTTCCCTCAAGCCATTGTCACTTATCCCTCATGGAAGATTCACTAGCCTCATTCTCCTGACTCCTGGCAGTCTCGCCCTGCTGAAGTTGGGCTCTTGTAAGAATCTGGGACAGCCAAGTTGTGTGACTCTAGGAAAATCTCTATTTCCCATGCATGTGGAATGATATGTGGCCCTCCCTTGACACAGCCTATTCTTGGGATGTGTGGACCTGATAAACAGTGCTGAAAGTTCCTGACAATCTGCCTGTGTGAGCACCCAGTGGGTGGCACCTAGACTTGGAATACCCAAGAATATTTGCTCAGTGGCTTCAGACCCAACAAGGATTCTGAGTCTATACCTGTGTCAGTCTAGTGTATACCACTTGCCTTTATCTAGTGACTCACTGGAAACACACCTCATGCAACTGAAGTACTGCCAGAAAAGTTTTCAGTGACTGAACCTTATAGGCAACTGGCAGGTAGAGTGAGGCAGGTGGAGGTGGATCGCTGGGAACTTTGAACCTTTTGCTGACCTGCCTCCCAGCCCAGTGCTCATAAAAACCAGCCTTGGTGTACAACTTGATCTATTTCATTCACACCCGGGCATAGCAGAGGCAGACACAAACTGTGGATCACTTTGTAACTCCAAACAGGCTGCCAAGAGCAGCACCTAACATTAACCTGGATTAGAATCCCTCTCAAGAGACCCCAAAACCAACACACCCAGTGGCTATCTTGAGAGAGCATCAGAGCATGATTCACGAAGCTTCACAACTGGCGTATCCAAAGGGGGACTCAGCAAGCGCCAGACTCTGCTGAGGCAAAATCTGCTTCATGTGGTCAGCACCTGCACAGCAGCTCATGAACTATGGTTGGGGTTGATCCTCATAGTCAGCCAGTCTAAGGATAGACCCTATATATGAATAGACTAATAGCAGTCAAGACTCAATTATAACAGGAGGGGCCACATAACCCACCAAAAGGAGATTCCTAGAGCACCCAGATTAAGTGGTCAAAGGGATTTTGCCACTGGGTCTTATAGTACAACTACTATGTAATATGGCCATCCTTCTAAGACTGGGAGTCATAGCAGATCTATATAATACATAGAAACAAAAATACAAAGGCAGCATATATATGTGTGTGTGTGTGTGTGTGTGTATACATTGTGTGTGTGTGTGTATATATATATATATATATATATATATATATAGAGAGAGAGAGAGAGAGAGAGAGAGAGAATATCATGCTCCAAATAAAAGAACAGAAGAAGCCCTGGCCAGTTGGCTCAGTGGTAGAGCATTAGCCTGGTGTGCAGGAGTCCCGGGTTTGATTCCCAGCCAGGGCACACAGGAGAAGCCCCCATCTGCTTCTCCACCCCTCCCCCCTCCTTCCTCTCTGTGTCTTTCTTCCCCTACTGCAGCCAAGGCTCCATTGGAGCAAAGTTGGCCCAGGCACTGAGGATGGCTCCATGGCCTCTGCTTCAAGCACTAGAATGGCCCTGGTTGCAATAGAGCAATGCCCCAGATGGGCAGAGCATCGCCCCCTGGTGGGCATGCTGGGTGGATATTGGTCGGGTGCATGCAGGAGTCTGTCTGACTGCCTCCCCATTTCCAACTTCAGAAAAATACAAAAAAAAAACCCAAAAAACAAAAAACAAAAAAAACAGAAGACACTCCAGAAAATGAGCTAAATTAAATTGAGACAAGCAACTTATCAAATATAGAGTTCAAAGAATGCTTATTAAGGATGCTTAAAGATGCTTAAGGAAATTAGTAGGGACTACAAGAGCATGAAAAGGACATAGAATCCATAAAAAAGAACCAGTTATAAATGAAGAATACATTATATGAAATGAAGAATACACTTGAAGGAATAAACAATAGTTTGGATAAAGCAGAGGACTGAATTAGCAATTTGGAAGACAAGCTAAGAGTAAACACCCAATCAGAACAGCAAAAAGAAAAAAATAATTAAAAATAAAGATATTTAAAGACTTTTGGGACAACATGAAGTGTAACGACACCCTCATCATAGTAGTTCCAGAAGAAGAAGAGAAAACAATGGATTAAGAAACTATTTTAAGAAATAATGATTTAAAATTTCCTAACTTGGTAAAGGAAAAAGACTCACAAGTCCAGGAAGTGCAGAAAGTCCCAAATAAGATGAATCCAAAAAGGGCCACACCAAGACAAATCATAATTAAAATGGCAAAAGTTAGACACAATGAGAGAATCTTAAAAACATCAAGAGAAAGTCAGTTGGTTACCTAAAAAGGAACTCTCCTGATTCTTCTATATTGATTTTTGAAAGATTATATGTTTCAAGGAATTTGTCCATTTCACCTAGGTTGTCTAATTTTATGGCATACAGTTCACTTCTTCATAGTATTTTCTTACAATCTTTTGTATTTCTGATGTGTCAGTTGTTACTTTTCTTCTCTCATTTCTAATTTTATGTATTTGAGTTCTCTTTTTTTCCTGGTGAGTCTTGTTAAAAGTTCATCAATCTTGTTTACCTTTTCAAAGAACCAGCTTTTGGTTTCATTGATCATCTGTATTGGGGTTTTCTTTGTTTGTTTGTTTCGTTTTTTTAGCCTCTATGTCATTTATTCCCACTCTGATCTTTATTATTTCCTTCTTTCTACTTCCTCTGGGTTTTACTTGCTGTTCTTTTTCTAGTTCTTTTAGATGCAGGGTTAAATTGTTTATTTGAGCTTTTTCCAGCTTTTTAAGGTATGCCTGTAGTGCTATGAACTTGCCTCTCAAAACTGCTTTTGGTGTGTCCCATAAATTTTGAGTTGCTTTATGTTCATTTTCATTTGTTTCAAGAAAATTTTTTATTTCTCCCTTGATCTCATTGTTAACCCATTCATTATTTAATAATATGCTATTTAGTTTCCAAGTGTTTGAGTGTTTTTTAGTTTTTCAATTGTAGTTAATTTCTAGTTTCATGCCATTGTGATCCAAGAAGATGCTTGATATGATTTCAATCTTCTTCAATTTGTTGAGACTTGTTTTGTGTCCTAGCATGTGGTCTATCCTAGAGAATGTACCATGAGCACTTGAAAAGAATGTATATTCTGCTGCTTTGGGGTGAAAGGTTCTGAAGATATCAATTAAATCCACTTGATCTAGTGTGTCATTTAAGCTCTCTTTTTTTTTGTTAATTTTCTGTCCAGAGGATCTATCAATTGATGTTAGTGGGGTATTAAAATCCCCTACTCTTATAGTATTGCTGTTGATCTTGCCCTTTATGTCCATCAAAATATTCCTTATATATTTAAGTGCTCCTACATTAGATGCATTATTATTTACAATGGTTATACTTCCTGTTGGAACTCTCCCTTTATTATTATGTAATGACCTTGTTTATCTCTTACTATAGTCTTTGTTTTCAAGTCTATGTATCACATATAAGTATTGCTACCCCAGCTTTTTTTCATTTTTCTTTTGTATGAAATACTTTTTTCCATCCCTTCACTTTTAGTCTATGTGCATCTTTTTTTCTGAAGTGGGTCTTTTGTAGACAGCATATGTAAAGGTCCTGTTTGCTCATCCATGCAGCTACCTTATGTCTTTTGATTGAAGCATTTAATCCATTTACATTTAAGGTTATTATTGACATGCACTTACTTTTTGCCATTTGATTCTTTAAATCTACATTTCTCTTTTTCTTGATTTCTTTTTTTTTCTTTGCCCTTTTTATAGCAGACCCCTTAACATTTCTTGCAGTACTGGTTTGGTTGTAATGAGTTTCTTCAGTTTTGTTTTTTCTTTTGTTTTTTTTGTTTTTGTTTGGGAAGCTTTTTACTTCTTCTTCATTGTTGTTGAATACTAATTTCAAAACATTATGGTCAGCCAAGATGTGTGCTATAATTTCAGTTTTTTTTGAATGTTAAGTTTAGTTTTGTGGCCCAATATATGGTCTAGCTTTGAGACTGTTCCATGCACACTGGAAAAAAATGTAAAATCTGATGTTCTGGGATAAAATGTTTTGTAAATGTCTATTATCTTTATTTAGTTTAGTGTGTCTTTTAAATCTGACATTTCTTTTTTGATTTTCTGTTTAGATGATCTATCTAAACTGTCAATGTGTATTGAGATCTCCAAATAATATTGTGTCATTATATTTCTCTTTTTTGTTGTTCTGTTATTAGATCTCATATATTTTATCCTTGATTCATTGTATATATATTTAAAAAAATAAAGTCTTCTTGATATAGTGTTCCTTTCACTTTTATGAAATATCTGTATTTGTTTCTTGTTATCATTGTTGCCTTGAAGTCAGTATTGTCAGATATAAGTATGGCTAGAACTACTTTTATTTGGGTATTATTTGCATAAAGAATCATTTTCCAATCTTTTACTTGAGCCTACTTTTGTCCCTGCAGCTTATATATGTCTCCTGAAGGCAGCACATAGTTGGGTTATGTTTATTGGTTCAATCTGCTACTCTATGCCTCTTTATTGTTGAGTTCAGTGCATTTACATTTAAGGTAATTGTTGAAACATGAAGATAATCTATAGTCATTTTATGTTTTGTTTTCTCATAGCTCTGCATCTACTTTGGTTATTTTTTGTGTGTGTTTCTGTTACTTGTTATTTTTTATTATATTCCATGCTTTATTCTTTTTTTCTTTTTCTTTTAGAGAGATTGAGATAGATAGAAAGAGAGAAAGAAAAGGACAGACAGGGACAAACAGGCAAGAAGGAAGAGAGATGAGAAGCATCAATTCAAATTGCAGTACCTCAGTTGGTCATTGATTGCTTCCTCTTATGTGCCTTGACCAGTGTCCCCTTGCTCATGCAAGTGAGCTTGGGTTTTAGCCAGCAAGCTTCGGGTTCAAGCGAATGTCATTGGGGTTATGTCTATGATCCCATGCTCAAGCTGGCAACTGCGCTCGAGCCAGAGACCCTGCACTCAAGCTGGTGAGCCTGCGCTCAAGCCTGATGAGCTCACAATCAAACTGGCTCAGTTGAGTATGATGTTAGCTGTGGGTTTATTATATACAGCCTTGATTAGGTTCACGTATGTTTCCTCTATTCCCACTTTGCTGAGAGTTTTTAACATAACTGGGTGCTGAATTTTGTAAAGTGTTTTTTTTGTATTTATAGATATGATCATATGATTATTATGCTTGGTTTTGTTTATGTTTGCAATATTAATTGATTTGCAAATATTGCACCAACCTTGCATGTCAAGAATAAATCTCACTTGATCATGGTGTATGATCTTTTTCATGGGCTTCTGTTTTCTAATATTTTGTTGAATATTTTTACATCTATGTTCATTAGGGATATAGGTGTATAATTTCTTTCTTGGTAGTACCTTTATCTGGCTTTGGAGTTAATATTAGAATGGTCTTTTAAAATTTTTTTCTTATAAATTTTTAAAATTTTTTCTTATAAAATTAGCTTGGGGGGTTTCCTCCTTTTAAAATTTTTGAAATAGAGAAAAATAAATATTTATTCTTTATAAAGTTGGTAAAATTCACCTGTGAAACTATTTGGTCCAGGACTTTTGTTTACTAGGACCTTTTGGATTACTGCTTCAGTATCATTTGTTGTAAACTGTATGCTCAGATTTTCTGTTTCTTTTTAATTAATTTTGAAAAATTATGTAGTTTTAGTAATTGATTCATTTTGTCCATATTGTCCATTTGGGGGTCGAGAGTTATTCATAATATTATCTTAAATTCCTTTTATGTGATGGCGGTTGCTTCTCCTTTTTTATTTCTGATTTTATTTTGTTCCTTTTATTATGATGTGCCTCATTAAAGATTTTTCAATCTTGTTTATCTTTTCAAAATCCAGCTCTTGGTTCTATTGATTATTTATATTTTTAGACTCTATTTTACTTATTTTTGTTCTGATCTTTATTATTTTCTTCATTCTATTCACTTTCAGTTTTGTTTTCTGTCCTTTTTGTTAGTGTTGTTTCTTTAAGTGTAAAGTTATATTGCTTATTTTGTTTTTTATGCTAGATCTGTATTGCTATGAATTTCCTTCTTAGAACTACTATACTGTTTCCCATAGATTTTGGGGTATTTTTTTAATTTCCTTTTTTTTTTGTCTAACTTTGATCTCTTTTATAATCTTATTGTTAACTCATTTTTGTTTAGTAACATGTTATTTAACTTCTATGTGTTTGTACGTATTTCAGGTTTTTAAAATTGATTTCTAGTTTTATAGTATTGCGGTTAGAGAAGATGCTTGAAATGATTTCAATCTCCTTAAAATTATTGAGACATGATTTGTTTTCTAACATGTGATCTATTTTAGCAAATGCTCTATTAAATGAAGAAGAATGTGTATTCTGTTTCTCCAGAGTGAAATGCTCTGGAAATATCAATTAAATCTACTTGATCTACTGTATCATTTGAGGCGGCTATTTCCTTGTTGGTTTTTGTCTGGAAGATCTATCTATTGATGTTAATGGGGTGTCAAAAACCCTTATTATGACTGTATTACTGTTGATTTATCTTTTTATATCTTTTAAGATTACTTTATATATTTAAGCGCTGCTTGTTGGGTGTATAGATATTGACAAGGGTATATCCTCTTGTTAGACTGATTCAGTTATCATGTTGTGATGCTCTTTGTCTCTTACTATAGCCTTCGTCTCTATAACTATTGCTAGCTTAGCTTTTTAAAAATTTTCTGTTTGCATGAGATACCTTTTTCCATCCCTTGAGTTTCAGTTTTTGTTTTCTGCTATTGTTCTGATATGGTTCTCTTGTAGACAGCCTATATATGAGTCTTGTTTCCTATCCATTTAGCCACCCTGTGTCTTTTGATTGAAGCATTTAATCCATTTATTTAAAGTGATTATTTATAGGTACATGTTTGTGGCATTTTAATATTTATAACTAGTACCCTTTTTTATTTCTTAAAGAAGTCCCTTTAACATTTCTTATAATACTGGTGTGGTTGTAACAAATTCTTTTAGTTTTCCTTGTATGGGAAGCTCCTTAAATTATAAATGAGAGTCTTGCTAGGTAGAAAAGTCTTGGTTTTAGGTCCTTGTCTTTCATCACTTTGAGTATTTCATGCCACTCCCTTTAGCTCAAAAAGTTTCTGTTGAGAAATAAGTTGACAGTTTCATAGAAATTCCTTGTATTTAACTATGTTTCTCTTGCTGCTTTTAAGATTCTTTATCTTTTATCTTTGACAATTATAACATGTCTTGGGTGGGTCTATTTGGGTTCATACTGATTGGCATTCTTTGCAGTTCTTGAATATGGGTATTCTTTTCTTCACCAGGCTAGGGAATTTTTCAACCATTATTTTTTCAAATATGTTTTTGATACTTTATTTTTCTCTTCTCCTTGTGGTATTACTATAATGTAGATATTGTTTTGCTTAATATCACTCTAGATGTTCCTTAGATTATCCTCATTTTGTACAAAGTTTATTTATTTATTGCTGCTCTGATTGTTTGTTTTCTGCTGCCTTGTATGCCAAATCACTTATTTAGTACTCTGCATGATCTAGCTTACTGTTAATTCCTTCTAACATATTCTTCATTTCATATATTGTATTCTTTATTTTTACTTTTTTATAGTTTCTGTGTTTTTTGGTATGCTTGCTATCTCTTTGTTAAATTTTTCACAGAGTTCCTGGAATATCCTTTTAACTATTGCTTTAAGTTTGATATCCGGTACCTTTGTTGCCTACAATTATTTAGTTCTTTTTCTAGAGATATCTTCTGTTCTTTCATTTGAGACTTGTTTCTTTGTCTTCATATTTTAGCTGCCTCTCTGTGTTTGTTTCTGTATATTATATAGATCTGTTGTGCCTTCTACTCTTGGTTTGGTGGACTTATGTAGTAGCTGTCTCTTGGGGCTCAAGGCATTATATCCCTGGTCACCTGAGTGAAGTGCTCCAGGATGTACCTTGTGTGGGTTACATGAGTCCTCCTGTTGTAATTGAATATGATTTCTTTTGGCTCATTTGTGGTTGATTTTGTTTTTCTGGTTGGCTATGACAATGCCTGCAAGGCTGACCCCACAAAGTTGAATTTTCTCAAACAAGTTGATAGTTCCTGGGGTCTACTGAGATTTCCCTTTGGCTGTGTCTCTTCTGCAGCTAATTGAGTCATGCATTGATGTTGCCTGAAGCTGGCTACTGGGTGTGTCAATTCTATAGACACTTTCAAGAAACTCCTCTGCAGGTCAGTGTCAGTCACAGTATGTAACTGGGCCTAGGTTATCTGTTTGGGACTACAAAGCAATAAACCATGTGTGGATATCTCTTCTGTGCAAAGATGCGCATGGGCATGAACACCACCAGCTCCATCATTAGGGCAGATGAGCAAAAGACCAATGTTTCCCTGAAATTCATCTTTGCCTTCTTTTTTTGTTTCACATTAAGAGGTTCTGGTTTTATGGGAGTTTTGTAAGTTAGGTTCTCAGTGAGTCACCAGGAAAATGCTAGTGGTGTTTAACAGATTGATGCAGAAAAAAATTTGCCAGCAGTACTGGTTCAGCTATAGTATCAGGGTACACCAAGGTCAGCAACTACCCTCTGGGTGTCCACAGACTTTTGTGCTCAGGCATAGTCTCAGGGAATTATCAGAATGAGGTCAGAAGAGTTCACTATGTCCAAAGAGGCTAAGATTTGGCCATTTGATGGGAAGATTCTGTACAGAAACTAAGATATAATTCAAACATGCCAGAGAACAATAATCCTTGTCCAAAAGGCATACAACTCATTTTCTTTCCAGAGTTTGCCCTGATATCCTGGGGAGTCTTTTGAACCACTGGTCCAAGATAACCACAGCCTGCTGACAGTATAAAAGAGTACAAGCTGAACAGGATAGTGTCACCAGGATTTAGGAGGGTAAAGTTAGTGGTTGTCCTATTGTAAGGCTATTGGATTTCCCACTGAGAGATGGGATGCTGCTACTCTGACCCATGGAGCACAACTCCTTAAGTTTGTAGGGGGCAAGGTACAACTATTTTTGTGTTTAGGGTACACAAAGCTCATTTTCTGGCCCACAGGGGATCACTGCTCTGGTGCACTAGGAATGTTGGGAATGGGGTGTTACTGCTGTAGCATACTATAGGGGGAAGGGGAAATGGTGTACACCCCAGAGCCACACAACCTAGCCTCTGACTTCTCTTAGTTCCCTCTCAGATCTCCTTAAGAAAGTCTATACTACAGGCTCAGGCAGCAGACTTTTCTGCAGGGTGTTAGCTTAGCAAGACAAGGTGACAGGGAGTCAAGAGAGTGGGAACATGTATTCCTCCCAAGCCAATGCAGTATAAAGAGGAGTGTTTAGCCCAGAAAAAAATGTTACCTGTGGTCAGTGGAGGCAAGGGACACAGCACAGACATCTTCATAATAGTCCCTTCAACTCTCTTTCTGTAGCCATACAACCCAATCTGTACTCACATGATTTCAGTGGGCTCTTATCTTTCCTCCCTGTGCCAATGCTCAGGGTGAGTGGGTATGAACAAGACTGCACTAACACTTGAAGAAGGCACCTGAGTTTCTAGCACACACACTTTCCTCCTAGCAGAGAGAATGACCTCTGATTTTTACAGGTAGATGTTATATGGGTGCCTCTTCCAAGATCTTTTGCTTCAGACTGAAGAGTATGGCATGGGGCTAAGACCATACATACTTAAGTGGTTAAGACCCTTGATGCTGAGTATTTCTCTGAGTTCTCAGCCACACATGTGGGTGAAGGTTAATAACTTTTTATGTTTCCATCATTTCTACAAGTTTTAAGGTGGCTTCTGTAAATTCTTTCTTATAGAACTACTCTTTAGCTAATCTTCAGTTGGTAATCCAGGTTTATGTTTTATAATTTGTTTATAATTCCAGATTGGACCAGGGAGGAGGTGAGTATAAATTCCACCTATTTTGTGGTCATCTTTTTCCACTTAGGAGGAAGATTTTCCAACAAAGATTTCATACATGTAAGAGTTTTCATAAGTAAAATAAACTGCCATAAAAGCAACTGTAGCTCTGTTTTGGAGTTAAGAACCAGCTAGATGATCATTTTCTTAGTGTTGCTGAGTGGAAAGAGACTCCTGCATTAAACAAGGGTAAGTCCAGAGTGTACCGGTGGCTACTGATTCTCTGTGAGCCCTCTGATTCTGATTCCAGATGATTTTTCCTCCATTGATCTGGAGATGGTATTAATATTTTTTGCTCTCTTTTCTCCCTATATATGCTATTGGCTGATATGTTTCTCTGCTCTATTTTCTTTCTTTCTTGGGAATATAGATGAGGTCTTGTCAGAAAACTTTCTGGACTATAAGAATCGTGGAGTCAATGGTTCTCATCGAGGCCAGATCATCTGGAAGATTTATGCCAGTTCTTACTTTGTGGAACGTGAGTACTGTTCTCATTCCTGTTCTTTAAGATGAAGCAGAATTCAACTGCTTTATTCTTTGTGCTGTTGTATTGCCTCCACTTAGAAGGTCGCCACATAGAGGAGAGATATAGATTTGACAAGATACTGAAAAATAGTGAGTAGTGTATGACAGTTGTATAACAACCATCCAAAACAGTCTAGAGAGCCACTTCTTTAATTTCAAATAAATGTTTTGTTTATGTTCATTCATCAGCCTCTGGACTCAGAACATTATGGCTCACATCTCTTAATATTCACTCCATCTCTCCTCCAGGTGTTTGCCAACCCTGTGATAGTTGTTCCTTCTATATTTTCTCATCCAGTTTTGGCTTTGCTTGACCCAGCCCTTCAAGAATCTTCCTAATGGATCCAGCATGTTGGGAATATTTTAACCTATTCCTAAGGATTCAGATGATACATTATTATAGCCCACTTGTTTCTTTGAATCCTGATCTAGTGACATTTCTGAATGTATAAACATATCATCATGTATCTTCTTATTTTCTAAAGTTTTCTGCTATCATTGGAAACAAACCATTTTCACGTTTATGAAAGGATGTTTTTCATAGGTCTCCATACTGATACATTTCCCATTGCATGAGAGACTATATTTACTGGCCTTGTGTTTGCCAAATAAAGTAATGAGTTTTCTTTAGTCCACAACTCCTCTCACATTTGGGTAATGAGAATGCTAAATGAACAAAACCCTTCATTAATTATCTAGGTCATACCTGGTATTCATTCTCTATAATATTTCTGAAGGAAATAAAATAGTTTATCATTCCAACTTTGTAGTTCTCAGAAGAAATGATACATGGCCAGGAACTTAAAGTTTCTCGTTACCATTTGACTTATGGATAAAGAAAAACTACATCTTTTAGCATGCTTTGCTCCAATTTATATTCACTCTTATTTTCACTTGTGTACTCAACAAATATTTTGTATGACCTGTTATACTTCAAAGACCAGAAATTTGATGATGAAAGGTTTATTGTCTGCCCTATATAAGCTTATGGTGTCTCTATTCTTAAAAATGACACATTTCTCCTTCCTCCATTTTGCATTGACATATACAGAAAGGGGTAAATAGTCAAGAGATTTGATACTATTGGATGTAGAGAGAATATGATTTTATGGGATTTGGTTGCTGGCCCTTGGCTTTGAGTTAGGTATAATGAAATACCCAATAAGAAGTTTCCTTTTGTTAATACTTATATCCCTGACTAGCTTTTATTCTCCATAATTCATCCTGCACACTGCAACCCAAAAAAATTGCCTTAAACTAATTCTTCTACCACTTACCCAAATGTCTCATCACTCCACTTTTTTACTGCACCAGCTGATATCTGTCTAATAGCCAAAGTCCAAGAAAACACAACTTCATTTCCCAACTCTATATTTCTGTTCTCCCCAGCATGCCCTTTTGTTTGAATCATGCCAATATTTTCCCCCATGCCACAAATAGCATCATTGATCATAAAGAACATGGGTGGGCTTGATTTGTTGAAAAAACCTAATAAGATTTTTCAAATACCATTAAGAACAAAAAATGTAAAAACTTTATTAGCCATAAATGTTAAACATAATAGTTGACTGTATGCCCCACTCTACACTTGAAGTTTAGTGGGAAAGTCCTTTCTTACTACATACCTATATTTTTTGGGAGGGTAGGGTTAATGAGTTGAGAAATAGATAAAATTTAAGGTCAGAATATAGCATCAGTAAAAAATAGTGCATCATAAGTAAAAGTCTTAAGTTTTTATATTTTTAGAGTGAAGAAAATATGCATTAAGGATTATATTAAAGCTCATAACTGTTTCTTCATTCTGCATGTACTAATGTGTAAAAAGGAAATTTGTGTGTAAATTTATTTATCAATAGTGTCATTTCTTGCAAGGCTGTATTTCAAAATTTCTGTGACATAAAACATTTCCTGTATGTTCATTTCAAATAACAAATTATTTAATAATATTGTTTTACAAGCAGTATAAAAACACATCTTAAACATTAGAAAGAGTTAAAAAACCTGTATAAAATATAAAAAATATTGTCATAATTGAGTGAATGTATACAAATTTGATTAAGTAGCAATGTCTTGTAATAATTAAATGGCTTGAAAATTCATATTCAAAATAACTAAAACTTCAGCACATTAAGAAACTTTAAAAACAGAGGGAAGAACTCATTGCATGAATTGAAAACTAAAGTAGCAAGTTTAGCTAATAGAACAGATTGAGGAAAGAATTAGTGACATCAAAGACAAGAAACTGCAGATGCTACAGAGAGAAGAGGAGAAAGATTCATGAATTAAAAAAACAGAGCTCTATAAGAATTGTCTGACTCCATCAAAAAGAGCAATATAAAAATAATGGGTATACAGGAAGAAGAAGATAGAAGGGCATGAGAGTCTATTAAAACAAATAATAATAATTAATAATTAATAATAATTAATAAATAATAAGAAAAGCATTAGAGCCTCAAATCCGAGAAGCAAACAGAACGCCAAGTTACTGAAACCCAAACAGATGTACTAAAAGGCATATCATAATAAAATTGTCAAAAACAATGACAAAGAAAGAATCCTCAAGGCAGTTAGGAAAATAAAGAATGTAAATATAAAGGAAAGCTCATTAGGTTATCGTCAGTCTTCTCAGAAGAAACTCTACAAGCAGGAAGAAAGTGCATCCAAACATTCAAAAAAATGAAAAAGAGGAACAGCCAAGAATATATTATACACTCATCTCAGTTGTCTTTGAAATATGAAGGAGAAATAAAGACTTTTACAGTTATACAGAAACTGAGGGAATTTACCACAAGAAAACTCCTACTGCAAGAAATACTCAAGAGGGTTATTTGACCTGACACAAAGAACAAAACAAATAAAACCAAAAGTAAAAACTCCAACAAGGTCACAGTAAATACAAAGATTAAAATAAAAAAGATAATTTGTGATGACAATAACATAAAAGAGGAGAAAATAAAGATCTGCAAAAGCAAAGGGGGATGGAATATAGAACTCACAAGACAAAGGACACTTGTACACATGAAAAATGTTCTCTTAATAACCTAATGGTAAACACCAGGGGAAAAACAACTACCAAAATATATAGCTTAAAAAAGAAGAAACAAAGGAAAGAAGTATAAAATATTACCACACAAAAACAACTGACAGAAACTAAAAAGAAAAGAAGCAAACAAGACACAAAGCTACCAGGAAACAAAACATAAAATACCCACAGGAAATACTCAAGTGGCAATAATTTTTCTAAATCTAAAGGGACTGAACTCACCAATAAAGAGGCACAGAGTAACAGATTGGATGAAAAAGCAACACCCAACCATATGCTGCCTTCAAGAGACACATCTAAGCTGCAAGGACAAATGCAGATTCAAAGTGAAAGGTTGGAAAACAATTCTCCAAGTAAATAATGTCCAAAGAAAGGCAGGTATAACTATACTCAGACAATGTCAACTTGAAGAAAACAAAAGTCACCAGAGACAAAGATGGAAATATAGTAGTACCTTGCGATACAAACAGACCAACATATGATTTTTTTTTTTAAGATACAGGGTGCGACTCGGTCTGTATTTTTGTTCGAGATCCGAGCAAAATTCTGAGATATGAGTTGTGATTCGGGAAGCTGCTGCTAGTTGGTGTGTTGGTACACAAGTCTAGTATCAGCAGTTTGATATACAAGTTGACTGACTTACGAGCTTGGTTACAGAACAAATTAAATTCATATCTCAAGGTACCACTGTAATTGTAATGATAAAGGGGACATGTTATCAAAAGAAGAAACACTTCTAAATATGAATGCACTAAACCAGGGAACACCAAAATATATAAGATATCTACTAACTAATCTAAAAAAAAACAGACAAAAGCAATCATACTTGGAGTACTTAACACACCATTGACAGTTTAGATAGATCATTCAAACAGAAAAATCAATAAAAAAATATTGGCCTTAAACGACCCAATGGACCAAGTTGACATAATAGATATTTACAGGACATTTCATCTCAAAACATCAGATTATACATTCCTGTCCAGAGTGTATTGGACATTTTCAAGGATAGAGCAGATATTGGGCCAAAAAGCAAATATCAACAAATTCAGGAAGATTAAAATTATACCAAACATATTTTCTGATTATACGGTTTTGAAATTAGAATTCAACTGTAAAAATGAAGTAAGGAAACCGACAAATATATGGAAATTAAACAATATACTTCTAAAAAGTGACTGAGTCAAAGAAGAACCAAAAGCAGAGATCAAAAGATAAATATAGATAAATGAAAATGACAACATGACATATCAACATTTCTGGGATACAGGAAAAGCAGTAATAAGAGGAAGGTTTATATCATTACAAGTATATATCAAGAAACAAGGGATAGCCCAAATATACAACTTAATATCACTCCTTAAGAAACTAGAAAAGAAAGAACAAAGTCAACCCAAAGTCAGAAGAAGAAAGAAAATAGTACAAAAAAAAATTAGAGGAAAAAAAAATGAAATAGAGAACAAAAAAACCTATAGAAAAAATTAATATAACAAAGAGCTGATTCTTTGAAAAGATCAACAAAAATGACAAACCACTAGCTAGAGTTACTAAGGAAAAAAGAGAAAAGACTCATGAACAAAATTCAAAATGAAAGAGGAGAAATTACTGCAGACATCATAAACATTCAAAATATCATAGTAGAATATTATACAAGATTATATGCCACCAAATTTAAAAACCTAGAGTAAATGGATAAATATGTAGAACTGTACAATCTTCCTAGACTGAACTGCAAAGAAATGGAAAACCTGTATAGACTCATAAGCAGGAAGTAAATAGAAACAACTATCAAAAACCTCCCCAAAATAAAAGTCCAGGACCAGTGCCACACTACTGAAATCTACCAAATGTTCAAAAAAGATTTGGTACCTACCAGTATCTTTCTCAAAATCTTCAAAAAAAAAATAGAAGAAGAAGCAATCTTTTTGAACACATTTTATGAGGCCAGCATAACCCTCATACCAAAACCTGGAAAGGAGAACACAAAAAAGATAACTACAGACAAATATCTCTAATGAATGTAGACACAAAAATCCTAAACAAAATAC
This sequence comes from Saccopteryx leptura, assembly GCF_036850995.1. Taxonomy (NCBI): domain Eukaryota; kingdom Metazoa; phylum Chordata; class Mammalia; order Chiroptera; family Emballonuridae; genus Saccopteryx; species Saccopteryx leptura. Next base: position 136,015,827 of record NC_089508.1, on the reverse strand, counting down.
TATCAAATTGAATACAACAGTATATTGCAAAAATAATACATCATGATCAAGTGGGATTCATTTCAGGAGCAAACAGATCATACAACACACATAAATCGATCAATATACTAAACCACATCAACAAAACAAAGAACAAAAATTATATGATTTAATCAATGGATGCAGAAAAGGCATTATATAAGATACCACACTTCTTAATTTTTAGAACACTCAATAAAATCAGAACATAAGGAAAGTACTTCAACATAATAAAGTCCATGTATGGTAAACCATTAGCTAATATCATACTACATGGTGAAAGAATGAAGGCTTTTCCTCTAACATCAGTAATGAGACAAGGCTGCCCACTCTCTTTGCACTTGTTCAACACATTTCTGAAAGTTTTATTCAGAGAAGTCAGGCAAGAGAAAGAAATAAAAGGTATAAATACTGGAAAAGATGAAGCAAAGGTATCACTTTTTGCAGATGACATGATTTTGTATATAGAAAGCCCTAAAGACTCCACTAATAAACAATCAGAAACAATAAACCAATATAGTAAACTCACAGGATACAAAATCAATATACAAAAGTTTATTGCTTTCTTATACGCCAACAATGAAACTTTAGAAAATGAACTTTAAAAAAAGACTATTTCTTTCATAATTGCAACAAAGAGAATAAAATACCTCAGTACAAACTTAACAAAGGATGTGAAGGACCTATACACTAAAAACTGAAAAACATTACTAAAATAAACTCTTTGATATATTAATTATTTTCTATGGCTTTTTGTTCTTTATTTCATTTTTTCTGCTCTGATTTTTACTACTTTCTATCTTCTGCTGACTTTGGGTTGTTTTTGTTCTTCTTTTTCTACTTTCTTAAGGTGTAATGTTAAATTGTATATTTGGGCCATGATACTGAAAGTAATATAAAAATTTAATGAAATCACCATCAAAACCCAAAGTCACTTTAAAAAAAAATAGAACAAAAAGATTTACCAGGTTAGTATAGAACCATAAAAATCACAAATAGTCAGAGCTATTCTGAGAAAAAAGAATGGAGCCAGAGATGTCACACTACATGACTTCAACATATACTGTATAACCATGATAATTAAAACAATATGATTTTGGCAGAAAAACAGACATACAACCAATGAAACAGAATCAAACATGCAGAAAGAAAACTACATATATACGGACAAATAATCTTTGACAAGGGAACCAGAAGTACACAAGAGAAAAGAAAGCCTCTTTAATGAATGTTTCTAGGGAAATTGGAAAACCCTCATGCAGAAGAATCAATCTTGACTACAGTTTTTACTCCTGCACAAAAATTAATTCAAAATGGATCAAAGACCTAAATATAAGATCTGAAACATGCCTGACCAGGTGGCTTGGATAGAGCATCGGACTGGGATGCCGAGGACCCAGGTTTGAGACCCTGAGGTCGTCAGCTTGAACACGGGTTCATCTGGTTTGAGCAAAAGCTCACCAGTTTGGACCCAAAGTCGCTGGCTCAAGCAAGGGGTTACTCAGTCTGCTGAAGGCCCATGGTCAAGGCACATATGAGAAAGCAATCAATGAACAACTAATGTGTTGCAATGCGCAACAAAAAACTAATGATTGATGCTTCTCATCTCTCTGTTCCTGTTTGTCTGTCCCTGTCTATCCCTCTCTCTGACTCTCTCTGTCTCTGTAAAAAAAAAAAAGATCTGAAACAATAAATTATTGATACATAGAAAAAAACATAGGTACTAAATTCATGGAACTTGGCCGTAGAGAATGATTTATGTATTTGACCCCAAAGGCAAAGGAAGTAAAGTAAAAAAAAGATGAATGGGATTATATCAAACTAAAAAGCTTATGCACAGCAAAATAAACCTGACAACAAAACAAATAGGTAGCCAAATAAGTGGGACATGATATTTTTAAGCAACAGCTTTGATAAGTGGTTAATATAAAAGATTTACATACAAAGAACTCACAAACATAAGCAACAAAGAATCAAAGAACCCATTAAAAAAAAAGAGAGGACCTGAATAGACAATTCTTCCAATAGGCCATACAAATGACCAACAGACATATGAAAATATGCTCACCTTCACTATCTATTCAAGAAATGCAAATCAATATTACAATGAGATACCACCTCAAACTTGTTACATTGGCTATTATCAACAAGACAGGTAATAAGTGTTGGAGGGGCTGTGGAGATAAGGGAACATTTGTTCACTGCTGGTAGGAATACGAGCTAGACAACCATTAAGGAAGAAAGTATGGTGATTCCTCAAAAAATTAAGAAAAGAATTGCCACATGACCCAGCAATTTCTCTATTGGGTATCTATTCAAGAAACTCAAAAACATTGGTATGTAAAGACACATGCACCTTTGTACATTGATTTTGTATCCTGTGACTTTACTGGTTTGGTTTATTGTTTGTAACAGTTTTTGGGTGGAGTCTTTGATGTTTTCTATATACAGGATCATGTCATTTGCAAAAAGTGATACCTTCTCCTTTTCCGATATGGATGCCTTTTATTTCTTTCTCTTGCCAAATACTTTGGCTAAAACTTTCAGTAATATGTTGAATAGGAGTGGAGCCTGACCAGTTGGTGGTGCAGTGGATAGAGTGTCAGCCTGGGACTTAGAAGACTCAGATTTGAAACCCCAAGTTTGCTCATTTGAGTGCTGGCTCATCCAGATTGAGTGTGGGCTGACCAGCTTGAGCTGGCTGGGGGTCACTGGCTCGAGTGTGGGATCATAGACATGACCCCATTATTGCTGGCTTGAGCCCAAAGTCACTTGGCTTAAATCCCAAGGTCTCTGGCTTGAGCAAGGGGTCACTCATTCTGTTGTAACCCCCCCTGCCCCCATTAAGGCACATATGAGAAAGCAATCAAGGACCAACTAAGGTGCGACAAGAAAGAATTGATGCTTCTCATCTCCTTTCTTGTCTGTCCCTGTATGTTCCTTTCTCTGTCTCTCTCTCTCTGTATTGTGAAAACAAAAAGAGAGAGTGGAGAGAGAGGTTGCCTAATCTTGTTTCTGATTTTAGAGGGAAAGCCTTAATTTTTCCACCATTTAGTATGATATTAGCTGATGTTTTGTCATATATGGCCTTTATTATTTTGAGGTACTTTTCTTCTTTTTTAATTTTATTGAGTCTTTTAAACATAAAGGGATGTTATATCTTATCGAGTGCCTTTTCTGCACTATCTATTAATAGGATCATATGATTTTTCTCTTTGTTCTGTCGATGTGGTATATTATGTTGATCAATTTTCTTACATTGAACTGTCGGGAGCCGATCCACTAGTGCTGGCTAACAAGGTCACAGCAGAAGAAGATCCACAACTGCTGGTTGACAAAGTCACAGCAGAAGAAGACCAATGGCTGCTGGTTAATAAAGTCACCGCAGTGAAGACTAACAGCTGCGGGTTGACAAAGTCACCGCAAAGGAAAGGCACAATGATACTTCCCCCTTTTGACCTTTTTGAATTAATCTGGCCTTATATCCCCCCTTTTCTGGGTGTGTGCTATCATTTATGGCACAGGGATAATAGTACCGTGCTTTCCCTGTAGATTCATAGTAATTTCTTTGGAAATGAGACAGAGGGTGTGAATTCCACAGAAAAGCCTGTAAGCCCCTTGAACTGGGCTCATAGACATAAGAGGCTGGCTATGATATCCCTCGTAAAGGGTTAAGTTTGTAGGAGAATTTCTTCTTATTAATCATGTTAGAAAGAATAGATTGTGACTTATGAATAGGTAGGAAACAGTAACTATACACAGAGCACATTTCAGCCTTCACTTAATTCATCACTTTTCCTCCCTAGCCTTCTCATGTGGTAGAGTAAAGAAACTTTCCATTCTTCTTGCATACCTGACCTGCAGGTGGTGGAACACTCTGAGAAAAGTAAAGTTAGAACTTAATTAGTGTATGAATATAGTAATAAATAAAATTTGACTAGACAATAGTATCCTAGGCAAGGTAGAGTTATTAATCAGTACTGACCTTTTGGAAGTTTGTATCAATATTGTTATTGCTGTTCAAGTTATTGTATAATTGTACTTTGAATGACTTACAGTTTATAGAAATGAATTAACTGTTACCTAGAAAATGTAACCATAGTGAAACAAAAACAATGATTAATCAATGTATTCTGAATACCATGTGATTGTAACTTAGTGTGTGTGCATAAAAGGAAAGCTAGACCAGCAATTGAGAGAGATGCCTGGCAGTAAATGCTAACTGGAGAATAAAGAGAAAGAAAAGAATTCGGCTCTCTCACTCGATTCGTGCCGACACCGTCTCTTCCTGTGGGACCCCTGGATCCTTTCCCCCAGGGCTGGACCCCGGCATTGAACCATCCTTGTGCTCCTGAAATGAATCCCACTTGATTGTGATGTATTACAATAATACCTCAATTTTTTATGACTTCGGTTATTGTCAGTTTTGGTTTTCGTCAATTTTTTTCACAAATAATTTGTCTCAGTTTTTGTTGGTTGCCTCAGATTTCGTCAGCGTGCCTGCGTGGCCTTGCTGCTAATTTTGCAAAAACAAAAGACAACCCATGCACTCTCGTGATCAGTGTGCCATTGTTTCTCATTGTGTGAGCATCACCCTATGTGTCCAGCCAAACAATTCCATTGCTTTCCAGTGTTTTTGTGCTTCTTTTATTGATTGCAAGACCTAATACTACAATTACATGTAGGTGATTACTGCGTTTACAGTATCTGGTGTGACGTGTTTTTTGGAATGTATTTTGGAGTGTCTAGAATGAGTTAATTGGATTTATATTGATTCAAATGAAAATAATTGCCTCAGTTTTTGTTTGATTGTTTTTGGATGGATTATGGATAAAAACCAAGATATCACTGTATTTTTTTTTAACATTTTGTTGTATTCAACTTGCTAGTACTTTGTTTAGGACTTTTGCATCTGTATTCATTAAAGATAATGGTCTGTAGTTTTCTTTTTTTGTGTTGTCCTTGCCAGGTTTTGGTATGAGGGTTATGTTGACTTAATAAAATGTGTTTTGACATATTGCTTCTTCTTTAATTTTTTTGGAAGACTTTGAGAAGGATAGGAATCAAATCTTCTTTGAATGTTTGGTAGAATTCACTAGTATAGCCATTTGGACCCAGAATTTTATTTTTGGGGTCGTTTCTGATAGTTGTTTTTATTTTATGGGTCTATTTAGACTTTCTATTTCTTTGTGATTCAGTCTAGGAAGATTGTATTGTTCTAGGAACTTATACACTTTTTCTAGATTGTTGAATTTGGTGGCATATAGTTTTTCATAATATTCTACAATTATCCTTTGTATATCTATGATATCTGTGGTAATTTCTCCTCTTTCTTTTTGGATTTTGTTTATATGAATATTTTCTCTATTTTCCTTAGTGAGTTTTGCCAGGGGTTTGTCATTTTTTTGTTTTTGTCAAAGAACCGGCTCTTTATTGTATTACTTTTTTTTTATAGTTTTTCTGTTCTATATTTAATTTATTTCTGCTCTAATTTTTATTATTTCCTTTCTTCTGCTGGTTCTGTGTTGCATTTGTTTTTCTTTTTCAGTTTCTTAAGTGTGATGTTAGATTGTTTACTTGGGCTCTCTCTTGTTTTTTTTATATAAGCCTGTAATGATATGAACTTCCCTCTTATGACTGCTCTCACTGCATCCCAGAGATTCTGCTATGTTGTGTTGTCATTTTTGTTTGTATATATTTTTTATCTCTGCCCTTAATTTTTTCATGCAGCCATTTTTTTAGAAGTATTTTGTTTAATTTCCACATTTTTGTGGGTTTGTTTACTTTTTTTTGCAGTTAAATTCTAGTTTCAAAGCCTTATGGTCAGAGAATAGGCTTGGTATAATTTTAATCTTTCTGAATTTGTTGATGTTAGTTTTGTGGCCCAACATATAGTCTATCTTTGAGAATATTCTATGCAAACTGGAGAAGAATGTATAATCTGATACTTTGGGATGAAATGTCCTATAAATGTCTATTATGTCCATTTAGTCCAGAATGTCATTTAGGGCCAATATTTCTTTATTGATTCTCTGTTTGAATGAATGATCTAAAGCCATCAATGGTGTACTGAGTTCTCCAAGTGTGATTGTATTTTTGTCTGTTTGTATTTTTAGATCAGTTAGTAGATGTCTTATTTATTTTTGTGCTTACTTATTTTGTGCATATATATTAAGAAGTGATATGTCTTCTTGATACAATGTCCCCTTTATCATTATGAAATGATAAATTGTCTGTGGTTACCTTTGTTGTCTTGTAGTCAGAATTGTCAGATATGAGTATGGCTACACCTCCTTTTCTTTGGATATTATTTGTTTGTAATATTGTTTTCTAACCTTTCACTTAGAATCTGCTGTTGTCCTTGTTACTTAGATGTGTTTCTTGAAAGCAGCATATGGTTGGATTTTGCTTCTTGATCCATACTGCTACTCTGTGCCTGTTTATTGGTGAGTTTAATCCATTTACATTTAGTATAATTATTGATATTTGAGCAATTTCTAATGCCATTTTATATACTGCTTTTGGATAGCTCTCTGTCTTGTTTGGTTGTTCTCTTTATTGTTTCTGTCAGTTGTTTTTGTTTGGTAATATTCCATAAATCTTTCCCTTGTTTTTTTTTTTTAAGCTGTGCATTTCAGTAGTGGCTTTTTATGTGCAGTTATTTTTAGGTTTATGAAAGAAATGTTTATATGGACAAGAGTTCTTTGTCTTATGAGTGCTTATGCACTTCATCCTTTTTTGCTGTTGCATACATTTATCTTCTCTCCTTTTATGTTATTTTTGTCAGAGATTATCTTTGTTTTTATTATTACCTTGTTGAAGTTTTTACTTGTAGTTTTAATTTGTTTTGCTCTTTTTGTGTAGTCTAATAACCCCCTTGAGTGGGTGTTTTCAGGTGATAAATTTTCTCAACTCTTCTATGTTTGTATAAGTTTTTATTTCTCCTTCATTATTAAGGAATAACTTTGATGAATATAGTGTTCTTGTATGGTAATTCCACTTTTTCAGTACTTTAAATGTTTGAGTCCACTGTCTTCTAGCTTCTAGAATTTCTGCTGAAAAGTCTGGCAATAACTGAATGTACTTTTCTTTATATGTTATTATTTTCTTTTTCCTAGCTGTCTTGAGGATTTTTCTGTGTCATTGATTTTTGACAATTTTCTTACAGTGTGCTTTAGAGTTGGTCTGTTTGAGTTGCAGTAACTCAGCATTCTATTTGTTTCTTGGATTTGATGCTCTAAATCTTTCCATAGGCTTGGGAAATTCTTATAAATTATTTATTTAAATAGGCTCTCCATTCCCTCTTCCATGTCTTCTTCTTCTGATACACACATTATTCATAATTTTCTCTTTCTGATAAAGTAAAACAATTCTTTTTGAGTTCTCTCAATTTTCTTAATTTGTGAGTCTCCTCCTCTCTTTTTAAAATCTCTAGTTGACTGTCTCAATGTCACTGATTCTTTTCTCTTTCTGGCTTGCTTTATTAGCCAAACTTGCTATCTCAGTCTTCAATTCATTTATTTGTTCTTCATCTCTGTTTTTAAAGTTTTAATCTACTTGGTGAGGTATTCATTTTGTTCATTAATTTGTTTTTTTAGCTTATTAAGGTTCTTATTGATGTCTTCTTGCATCTCATTGAGTATTTTCGGGACTTCAATTTTGAATTCTCTATTATTTAACTCCAAGTCTTCCATGTGATTGAGATTTTATTTCTGGAGATTTTTCTTCTGGAGATTTTTTATTTATTTTCTGAACTATGTCTCTGTCTTGTGTAGCCATGATATTTGATTTTTTCTTCCTTGATAACATTTGAGAGTGGTATTTTTAAGAACTCTAACAAATAAACTACTAAAAAGTAAAATACTAAAGTTTTTTAAATGCTATAAAAATTAAAAGAAATTATAACAAGAAGAAAAACCACAGGAGTAAAGATTCAAAACAAAGAAACAAAAACATCAATAACAAAATATCATGGAAAATAAGAATAAAAATATAAAATTTTAAAAAGATAAAATTCAAAAGAAAAAAAGAACAAGAAAAGAAGGGATAAAGGGAAAAAAGAAAAATAAATTTCAATTTTGAAAGGTTTCTTCCAGTAGGTGTTGCTATCATACAACTTTTAACTCTGTGAAGTTCCTGGGTTGTACACTGCTGAGATTTTGCTGTCTCAATGTTGTAGACAGGGCCACAGTCACGTTGGTCAGTGGGGTGTGTTGTGAGGGCTTTACTTTACAGCTTCAGCTTTCCAGATTTAAGGCTGTAGCAATGGCAATCTCAGGCCTCCTGATACTCATTTTCACATCTCAACAGACCTGGGGACCAGACTTGGAGCACCTCTTTCCTACAGGGGAGAGAGTAGCTCTGGTGTTTATCTCTTCCACTTTTTGTACCGGAGGTGAGGGAGGCAGAATCTTTGAGGCTGGGGATAATATTTTAGTTTTCTCTGTTTCTGCTGAGTGCAGGCTGCAGACAGATAGTAAGAACAATGGTCCTGACCTCGAGCTCTGGGCCCTTTGGTTTATCTACCACTCTGCCCCTCTATCTCACTGCTCCTTTTGGCAGGAGACCCAATCAATTTGAGTTTTCCTCTCCAAACCCCTCAGACAAAATTTAAACAGCCTGAACTTCCCTCCTCACCATAGAGAAACAAACAACAACCCTGTCACAGTGGGTCTGACTCCTCAGAGCTGACCATAAGTGCATTTTAATTTCTACCTCTCCTTTTGAACCTGTCCTGCCTTTGGTCCATTTGGTGTGTGTGAATCTTTCATGTGCATCTGTGAGCCCAGCTGGGTTTCCTTCACTGTGCTTAGTTGTTCGATTTGTTGAAATTTCAAGGAAAAAGTATCCTTGAAATGTAATGGTGGTGTGGAGTATCTTCCACACCACCATTACTCTGATGTCATCTGACAATGACTATTGTTTAACATGTGCATTCAGGCTTAGCTGGTGAATCTTAAGTCTTTAGAAAGAGAGAAAGAGTTATTATAGTTCTTGTATATTGTTTGCTTCTATCATAAATCCTCCAAAATTGAGGTTTGAAACCTCAATTGCCCAGAATCAAGGGCAAGAAGTAGTAATTCTGCAGGAAAGACATTTTTGTCTTGATCTCTGGCACAATTCTGCTATGAAGCTCCTAGTTTATTTAAGCTCCCCATTGGAAGAAAAATAGAGTAGTGTGCCTGGAACAACCACTCACTGTAGCCAAAATAGTTTCTACTAATGCGGCCTTCTTCTCCATCTTCTCTGTGTCATGGTATGTTGTTTGTATGGTTATGATTGCTGCTTTTGCTCAGTTGTCCCGGCATATACTAGAAATATAGTTTTTTTTAAATTTTTCTGCCTTGCCTTTTTTCCTGCTCCCTGCTCTGTACCACCCGTCACCAGGTCCTGACTGATTTTTAGATCAGTTCCTCACATTCAGCCACTTCTGCATCTCTGCCCTCGCTTTCAGAGTCAGAGTCTGACTACTGCCTGTTCTGAATTTATAACTCCTTCCATTTATCAGGAAGACCTCTCTCAAGCATCATTTTAACACATCATTTCCAAATTCTTCCCATTATTGCATCTAAAACAAAAAGTGACCCTGAGTACACATAACAGAGAATCTAAGCACTTAGTCCTGTTGTAAGTTTTTAAGAACCCACTTTGAGCTTGGTGAGGTGACTTTACATGAGCAGGGTGTGTCAGGATTTACTTCCCTATTACACACTTTGGCAGATGATTTCCAAATAAAAAAACGTGTAGGTTTGCAGTCTTCTGCCATGTAACTCTTTAGACTCTTGAGACTCTTTATCTATAAAATGATGTTTACATGTGCTCCCCAAAAGATGGCCCTTCAGAAAAACTGATGAAGTGCCAGCCATGTATCTGGTACTGACAGGTCTGTAGTATAAGTAGAAGGCTTTGAATAAGGGGTTGAGGCACTACTCCAAAAGAGTAACAGTGTGAATGGACATTCTGCTTTGCAATTCTACTCTGGGAATGGACACAAATGTGAACTGAATGGCTTTTTTTAATCTTGAGAGTTTTTTGTGGAAAATACTTTGCAGCCAAAATTGAAGACAGAGAGACACAGAAGAGAAAGCTGGGTTCTTAGCAAACTATTTGACTTCCATCATTAGCATTCTGACACATGCTTTTTCTTCTCTCTAGTAATGCAGTAGGAGTGAGGGAAAGCTTTAGGAGCTAGAAGGCTATTCAAAGCTCTGGTTAGTTGAAAAGATCTAGTCAGGTCAATGATCCATATGGTTTAGATCAGCGGTCCCCAACCCCTGGGCCATGGACCAATACCTGGGCCATTTGATACTGGTCCGCAGAGAAAGAATAAATAACTTACATTATTTCTGTTTTATTTATATTTAAGTCTGAACAATGTTTTATTTTTAAAAAATGACCAGATTTCCTGTTGCATTCGTCTAAGACTCACTCTTGATGCTTGTCTCAGTCACGTGATACAATTATCCGTCCCACCCTAAAGGCCGGTCCGTGAAAATATTTTCTGACATTAAACTGGTCCATGGCCCTAAAAAGGTTGGGGACCACTGGTTTATATGACACCATGTTATAGCCATTTATATCAATGTGGGCATGTTTTCACCAGGACTGTTATGTTTTTGTAAGCAGTATGGCTAACAACTTCACTGTCAGTTGCCATTTTTGATCACTATTTTGTTATATGCAAGGAAGTTTTTCTATTTGTACAGTTAACATTGAGTCACAGACTCTAGACCTCAAGAAGTCTAAACTCTACTTGGGGTGATTAAAAATAAACATGTGACACAAACCTACAGCAATCATACTGATTTATAAATTTTACATTAGAAACAATTTCTAATATAACAATTTTACATTAGAACAAATGTTATATAAATATTTGCTAAAACAAATGACATTTATATTACTAGGTTATCTTATTTTTATTATATAATCCCATGGAATGATGACTACCATCATTGCTCATACAGTTTAATACTATCCTAATGGGAAATTATGGTAAAAACTGCATTTTACAACAATCACAAAATAATATCAATAATGTAGTAACAAAGAAGGATGAGGTGCAGAAGCACTCAGAAGACAAAAACTTTTGTATATATAAATTTTTTTCCTTAATAATGTAATGGCAATAACCCATGGAAAAAATATTGAAACACTAGCTTAATAAAATAGAAAATAGGGGAAAGAAGTATGAAATACAAGCAAACAAAAGCAACTGACAGAAACACAAAAGATAAAAACCAAAGGAGACACTGACTTCACAGAAAACAAAACATAAAATAGCTAGAGGGAATTTTCAAGTGTCAATAATCACCATAAAGGTAAATGGACTGAATTCACTTATAGAGGTAAATAGTAACAGATTGTATCAAAATGCAAAACCTAACCATGTGCTGCCTTCAAGAGACACATCTAAGCTGCAAAGACAAAAGTAGACTCAAAGTGTAAAGGTTGGAAAATGATTCTCCAAGCAAATAATATCCAAAGAAAACTAGATATAGCCATACTCATATATGACAATGCTGACTTCAAGACAACAAACGTAACAAGAGACAAAGATGGATATTTTATAATGTAAATGGGATACTATATTAAGAAGAAATCACAATTCTTAATATAAATGTACTGAATGAGGGAGAACCAAAATATATAAGACATCTACTAACCGATCTAAAGATAGAAACATAATTATATTGGAGATCTCAGCTCACCATTTACAGCTTTAGAAAGATCATCCAATCAAAAAATCAATAAGAAAATATTGGCCTTAAATGACATACTAGTCCAAAGAGACATAATGAATATTTACAGAACATTTCATTCCAGAGCATCAGATTATACATTTTTTCCCAATGTGCATGAAAAATTTTCAACTATAAATTATATGTTTGGCCACAAAACTAACCTCAACAAATTCAAAATGATTGAAATTATACCAAGCATATTCTCTGATCATGAGGCTTTCAAATTCAAATTCAATACAAAAAGGAAATAAACTGACAAAATGTGGAAATTAAACAATATACTTCTAAGAAATGACTGGATCAAAGAAGAAATAAAAGCAGAGATCAAAAAATATATAGAGACAAATAAAAATGACATGACATCAAAATTTCTGGGAAGCAGCAAAAGCAGTAGTAAGAGGGAAGTTTATATCATTGTTCTTTTTCCAATTCTTTAAGATGTGATGTTATGTTATTGATCTCTCTTGTTCCTTGATATAAACCTTTAATGATATAAAATTTCCTCTTATTTCTGCTTTCACTGCATCCCAGAATTATTGATATATCTTATTGTCATCCTCATTTGTATATAATGTTTCATCTCTGCTTTTATTTCTTTTTTGACCCAGTCATTTTTTAGAAGTATGTTGCTTAATTTTCACATTTTTGTGGGTTTCATTACTTTTTTTCTGCAGTTGAATTTTAATTTCAAATCCATATTGTCAGAGAATATGCTTGGTATAATTTTAATATTTCTGAATTTGTTTATGTTAGTTTTGTGGCCTAACATATGGTCTATCCTTGAGACTATTCCATGCCCTCTGAGAAAGAATGTATAATCTGATGTTATGGGAAGGAATGTCCTGTAAATGTCTATTATGTCCTTTTGTTAAAGCCAATATTTCTTTATTGATTTTGTTTAAATGATTGATCTAAAGCCATTAATGGTGTGTTGATATCTCTAAGTATGATTATGTTTTTGTCTGTTTCTATTTTTAGGTCATTTAGTAGATGTCTTATATATTTTGATGCTCTCTGATTCTGTGCATATATATTAAGAAGTGTTATGTCTTCTTGATACAATGCCCCTTCACCATTATGAAGTGTCCATCTTTGTCTCTTGTTACCTTTGTTGTCTTGAAGTCAGGATTTTCAGATATTAGTATGGTTACAATTGCTTTTCTTTGGGTATCACTTTGGCTCTACTTTGTCCTTATAGTTTAGGTATGTCTCTTTGAGGCAGCATATGGTTGGGTTTTGCTCTTAGATCTAGTCTTCTATTCTGTGCCTCTTCATTGGTGAGTTAAGTCCATTTACATAATAGGGTAATTGTTGATGCTTTGGAATTCCTATAGTCATTTTATGTTTTGTGTTCTGGTAGCTCTGTGTGTTGTTTGGTTCTTCTCTTGTGTTTCTGTCAGTTGTTTTTGTTTATTGATATTTCATACTTCTTTCCCCTGTTTCTTATTTGTTTAAGATGTGTTTCAATATTTGTTTCTTTGTGGATTGTTACCATTAGGTTATGAAGTAAAAATTTTCATATGTATAAGAATCCTTTGTCTTATGAATGCTTTTGCCCTCTATCCTCCTTTGTTACTGCAGTTCTTTTTCCTCTCCCCTTTTATGTTATTGGCACAGATTATCCATGTTTTTATTGTAACCTTGCTGGAACTTTCACTGATAGTTTTGATTTGTTTTTTTTTCCTTGTATCTCATAAAATAACCCCCTTGAGTATTTCCTGCAATAGGGATTTTCTGGCGATAAATTCCCTTAGCTCTGTATGTCTGTAAAAGTTTTTTATTTCTCCTTCATATTTGAAAGATAATTTTGATAAATATAGTGTTCTTGGCTGGTAATTCTTCTCCTTCAGTATTTTGAATGTTTGGTTCCACTCTCTTCTGGCTTACAGAATTTCTGCTGAGAAGTCAGATGATAACCTATGAGGCTTCCTTTATGTGTTCTGTTTTTTCCCCTAGCTGCTTTGAGGGTTCTTTCTTTGTCATTAATTTTAGGCAATTTTATTACAATGTGCCTTGGAGAAGGTCTCTTTGGTTTGAGGTAACTTGGTATTCTGTTTGCTTCTTGGATTAGAGGATATAACTCTTTTCATATGCTTGAGAAGTTCTCATCAATTATTTGTTTGAATAGACTCTCCATTTTCTTCTCCCTCTTTTCTTCTTCTGATATATCTATTATTTTTTTATTAATTTTAATTTATTGTGTTCACACAGATTCAAGTGTCCCAGTCAATATAACACCCTCAACCCCCAACAACATGCCCCACATTACACTCCTCCCCCTAACTCCCTACTATCTTTTCTTCTGTAATTTGTTGCCCTGTTATCTATATCTATGTATTATGTATTTATAATTTCACTAATCCCTTCACCTTCTCTGATCCCATTCCCTCATCTCCCTTCTCTCTGACAGCTGTCACTGCTCCCTGTGACCCTGCCTCTGCCTCTATTTTGTTCCTCAATCACTTTATTAATTAGATTACACATATAAGTTAGATCATATGATATTTTTCTTTCTCTACCTTGATTATTTCACTTGGCATAATAATCTCCAAATCCATTTATGCCAAAGGGAAAGGTAAGATTTTCTTCTTTTTCATGGCTGATGGCTGCATAGCATTTCATTTTATATATGTACCAGAGCTTTTTAATCCACTCATCCACTGATGGACACTTGGGCTGTTTCCAGATCTTGGCTATTGTAAACAATGTTTCAATAAACATGGGGGTACATATCATCTTTTGAATCAGTGATTTAATATTCTTAGGATATATTTCTAAAAGTGAGATAGCTGGTGATACACCCATTATTCTTATATTGCTCTTTCTGATTGAGTCAAACAAGTCTTGTAGAGCCCTATAATTTTTTTAAATTTGTGAGCCTCTCTTTCTCTCTGTAGCATCTCTAGTTGCATGTACTTGATGTCATTTATTCTCTCTTTTATCTGGCCTGTTCTATTAGATAAACTTACTTTCTCATTTTAATTCATGAATTGAGTTTTTTATTTCTGTGTTTCAAAGTTCCAATCTCTTTGGTGATGTACTCATTTTGTTCATTAATTTGTTTTTTGAACTCATTAAATTGCCTATCAGTGTTTTCTCACATCTCAATAGGTATTTTCAGAACTTCAATTTTGAATTTTCCATTGTTTAACTCCTAGTTCTCCATATGATTGAGATTGCTTCTGGAGATTTTTCATTTTCTTTTTGAACCATGTTTCTTTCTTGTGTAGCATGGTATTTGTTTTAATCTGCCTTGTTGGCATTTGAGAGTGGTATTGCTAAGAACTCTAACAAAAAACACCTAACAAAAATGAAAAATAAAAATGGAAAAGTAAAATGAAAGATATAAATTTTTTAAATAAAAAGAAGTTAAAAAAACCCCTACAGATAATAAAGAGCAAAAAGAAAAAAAAAAACAGCCACAAAAAATAAGAATTAAAATTATAAAAATTAAAATGAAATTTAGACCCTGGCTGGTTGGCTCAGTGGTAAAGCATCAACCTGGTATGTGAAAGTTCTGGGTTTGATTCCTGGCCAGGACACACAAGAGAAGCACCCATCTGCTTCTCCACCCTTCCCCCTCTCCTTTTTCTCGATTTCTCTCTTCCCCTTCTGCAGCCAAGGCTCCATTGGAGCACAGCTGGCCCAGGCACTGAGGATGGCTCCATGGCCTCCACCTCAGTTGCTAGAATGGTTCCAGTTGCAGTGGAGCAATGCCCCAGATTGGTAGAGCATCATCCCCTAGTGGGTTTTCCAGGTAGATCCTGGTTGGGTACATGCAGGAGTCTGTCTCTCTGCCTCTCTCCTTCTCACTTCTGAAAAATACAGAAAATAAAATAAAATAAAATAAAATTCAAAAGAATAATACAAAGGATTTCAGTTTCAAGAGTTTTTTTGGTGTTCTTCCAGTAAGTGGCACTGAATTTCAAGTTTTAACTCTGAAGTTCTTGAGTTGATCTTTGCTGGGATATTGCTGTTGTAATGATGTAGGTGGTGCTGCAGTTGAGATGGTGGGTTGGGTGTGTTTTGAGGGCTTTAAGGCTTTAGTAATGGCCATCCCAGGCTCCTGGACATTCCTCTCAACATCTTAACAGACAAAGGGACCATAAACAGAGCATCTCTGTTTTTAAGGGGAGATGGTGGTTCTGGAGAGTTAGCTATGGGGTTTGTTTCTGCCTCTTTCTGTATCCCGTGAGGTGAGGGAGGCTGGTTCTGGGAGGCTGAGGGGCCACATTTGTCTCTGTGCTGAGTGTGAGCTGTGGGCAACTGTGGGAACACTGGCTATGATCCCTAATTCTGCTGCTGGTTTGAGTTATCCCCTCAATCTCACTTCTCCTCCAGGTAGAAAGAAACCCAGTCATTCCAGTCTTCTCCCCTCTTTGTAGCCCCAGCTGACAAAAACCCAGACAGTCTTGTTTTGGTCTTCCCTCTGCTCTGGAGCCCCATCATATGAAAACCCAGATAGTCTGGACTTGTCTCCTCTCTGTAACCTACCACAAGTATATCTTCTCTTCCACCACCCCCACAACTCCTTCCACCTTTAGTCATTTAGTGTGCAGATCTTTCAGGCCAGCCTTGAGCCTAGCTGGAGTGGCTTTTCTGCATTATAGCTATTCAATTTGTTGAAATTTCATGGGGAGATTTCATGGAGAGTGGTCAGGTGTATCTCTTGCTGCCATTAGTCTGATGTCATCCTGAGAGTTTATTATTGATGTGTACAAGCATATAGAAAATATGCCTCCCATCTATGTTTTTATATAACTTCTTAATGTCTTACCCAAATTACCAAGTTTTCAATCACTATGAATTATGTAACAGGAAATTATGTAAGAAATAAATTGGTAGTAGGCACAAACTACCTAAAAATTTTAAAACTAAGGGCTTAAAATAATAACCTCTTGGAATAACCTATAATACAGGAGTCTAAATAGTAGATTTAACTTGGGTAAAAGATGCTAAGGTGAAAACAACTTTTATGACACATTTTTATAAAGAAGTCAGTCCTGTCCATTAAGCCACCCATTGACAATTATTGTCAGCTGGGACCTGCCTGGCTTATTGGAGAGTCAACCAAAGTCATTGGCATAAATTCAAAACCAACCTCAATCCCCACTATGAGATGCAGTGAAAAAGGAAACTTTATTCAATGCAACAGCTAAATTGTGTCACAGCATAGCTGTGTAACAGCTCAATTGTGATACAGCTCAGCTGTGAATACAACATGGCTGTGGAACAGCTTGATTGTGATATACAGCATGGCTGTGGAAACAGCACTGCTGTTAGGAGGCCCTGAGTGAATGATCCCTGGAGCCAGGCGCCTATCCAGCAGGCTAAGCTCTGCTCTGCCCTATGCTGATTCAGTCTGCTCTGCTTTCTACCAGTCTGCTTTGTCCTGCACTGGTCTGCTCCATTCTGCTCCAGCAAGATATCTTTGGTGTTTTAGCTCCAGCCAGGCAAACTCTGTCTTCAGTCTTCAATGAAAAGGGAAAGTACACTTTCGAAGTAAGAGAGAAGCTGACTTATTATTGATTCATTTGATTTATTGAATTTTTGAGAGTAGGGACACAGTAAAAGGGGCAGGTGGAAGAGAGGGAAGCATCAATACATCATAGTTGCTTCTTATATATATATCTTGACTGGTAAACTTTTGGGTTTCAAACTGGTGACCTAAGCATTCTAGGTCAATCCTTTATCCACTGCACCACCACAGGTCAGGTTTTATTATTATATTTATTGAAGCTGACTTATTTAAACAAATCCTTGCCCCTGCAAATGAGGACTCTGAATCCTCACTGTTTGTGCCAAAAGGCATTCTCCTGATTGGTCAGAACCAAGCTGCTCTGATTGGTTGGTAAAGAAGTTGATAGAGCTATAGCTATGCAGCTCTGACTGAAGGGAGAAAGTCTCAGTCTCATTGGTTGAAATAGGATTCCAGAGACTCCTTTACAAAGGCTGCTTCAGATGGCAGAAACATAGAGCAGGAAGGCAGTTTACTGCAGGAAGTAGGTGGCTTAGTGCAGGTTTAGGCTGAGCTGCAGTTTTCTTGATTAAAAGGTCCCTGTTTAAAATTACTGCTAGCCTGTATTTTTTAGATTTGAACCCAGTCAGCCACTGGGTGCCCTTCTTAGTATATGTGTGCTTTCTCAGGGTCCACCAGAGAAATGACGTTGCAGTTGCTGAGGGTGTTAGCTTTGGCCCTGGCTATTTTTTGCTGAGTTATACCTTAATTCTTAGTCCAATTTTATTTTTGTCTTTCAGGTGAAACTAAGATCTGCTTCAAATACTACCATGGAGTGAGTGGAGCCCTGCGAGCTACTACCCCAAGTGTCACAGTAAAAAATTCAGCAGCTCCTGTAAGATTTTTCCTTCTGCTTTGGTCAGACCTAACTCTGTGCTTCTTTATTTTCCATTTGTTGTTATTTTTGTATATGTGTATGTGCATACAAATAGGAAGAAATGTTGATGGATTATGGATAGGTAGGCAGACAAGCATCTTAAAATAATAAAGAAGGAGATCTGAAAACAACCTTATTAAAAAGCATACCACTTTTTATTAGGGAAATGTTAAGCTTCAATAGAAAGCCTGATGTTTCTAACAAACTCATGCTTAATAACAGTGAATAATAAATCCTTTGGAACACATTTTTTAATTTTTTGGTTTTAAATATTTACATTTATATGTTTTAATTTATTTTTAGCTTATAATTAAGTGACTGATTTTAGTCATAGCATTTTAAAATGTAAGACCTTGCCCCGGTCAGATAGGTCAGTTGGTTAAAGCATCATCCTGATATGCAAAAGTCACTGTTTTAATCCCTAGTCAAAGCACATACAGGAGCAGATCAATGTTTCTGTCTGTCTCTCTCTCCTTTTCTTTCTCTCTAAAATCAATAAACAAATTTAAAAAAATAAAATGGAAGGCCCAGAGAAGACTAAAATCTTGATTTTTTTTTTATATAAATGAGTAAACTGCTCAAATAGCTTGACTAATGTACTTATGGCCACACAGTTAGCTAGTTGCAGATCATGGTTTTAAATAATCTTTTGATTCTTATTCTGTGATTTTTCTCAAAGTCTATACTTTTTTACCTTAGTTCTCAACACATCTGTTAGGCTAACTCAGTGGTTATCAAAGTGTGTGCCAGGATGCACTGGTGTGCCCTAGAAGATTTCCAGGTATGCCCTATGGTATTCCAGAGAAATATGTGCCTGTTGGGGACCAATAAACCAACAGGGTTTTGGGAGTTTAGATTTTTGGGAGACAGAGGTGTGGGGAATTGGCTGTAAGCTGACAGTTTGCCCAATTCTCCACTTCACTTGCCTGATTAGGTTGCAAAAGGCTGTTAAGCTGTGGTGCTGGATTGTTTACACTACCCCCGCCATGTTCCCCAGAAAGACTGGAGGCAAGTTTCTTCTATCCTTTGGTGTAAAGTTAAGATGATATATATGCTGAGGGTTTTGGATTGACAATTAAACATAAGGAATTGTCTCTTGAAGCCTTTTGGATTTCTATAAAAGAAGGATATGTGGCAATATAAAAAAAAGCTTTGAACATTTTACTATAATTTTCAACACCTTATTTATGTGAATTAGGATTTTCTACCCTCAACACAAGAGTAAAAAGAGAGGAATTCTTCAATGTATTGACAAGGAAATGAGAGTTTGCCTTTCAAATATATGCCCAAACATTGAAGAAATTGCTAGGACATCAGGCTCATATTTCTCATAAACACAAAAATGAAAAAACTTAAACATTTGTGCCAGGATCTGCCAAATTTACTAAATCTTATTAAGAATATATCTATATATATATAAAGATAACTTTTTTGTCATTTTTTATTTTTTAACCCTTTTTTTATTAATTCTAAAAAGCATAACTCAAAAAATGTAACATAGAAATGTTTTTTAATGTCAGAATAAATTTTAATTCTGTTGTATTTATTTTGTTTAATTACCATAATAGCACGCTCGACTTTATATTTTTTCTTTAATATTTGACTTATTATAGCATATTTCTCAGAAATTTGTATATAGTGTGCCTACAATTATTTGTATGATTTTAAATGTGCCCCAACTTCAAAAAGTTTGAGAACCATTGGGCTAACTGAAAACTACTTACAAATGGCATTTCTATGCCTTTTGTATAAATTAAAAAATACTGAGCCCTGGCCGGTTGGCTCAGCGGTAGAGCGTCAGCCTGGCGTGCGGGGGACCCGGGTTTGATTCCCGGCCAGGGCACATAGGAGAAGCGCCCATTTGCTTCTCCACCCCCCCCCCCCCGTCTCCTTCCTCTCTGTCTCTCTCTTCCCCTCCTGCAGCCAAGGCTCCATTGGAGCAAAGATGGCCCGGGCGCTGGGGATGGCTCCTTGGCCTCTGCCCCAGGCGCTAGAGTGGCTCTGGTCGCAGCAGAGCGACGCCCCGGAGGGGCAGAGCATCGCCCCCTGGTGGGCAGAGCGTCGCCCCTGGTGGGCGTGCCGGTTGGATCCCGGTCGGGCACATGCGGGAGTCTGTCTGACTGTCTCTCCCTGTTTCCAGCTTCAGAAAAAATACAAAAAAAAAAAAATACTGAATGGGGGGACCAAACAAAAACCAGTGAGAACTTTATCATGCTAGTGTATATTAAACAAATGTTTCTTCCTATTGGAGAGGGAGAAATTACTTGAAATAAAATATTAGTGATTCAGAAAGTACTTTGGCTATATAAGGCTATGGGCGCTTTCCCTCAGTGTGGATTGCTTGCCCACCACTGCAATGGACCATTTTCCTGTTCACTTGCCTGCTACCAGGAGAAAAAGTTTTCCCCTGCCTGTTTGCTCCCTTGCCGTTGGGGAAATCCAATAAACAGGAATAGCCTAAAATTTTCTGGCTTTGTAGTTCCTCTACCATCTGCCTAAATCCAATTGTACCTGCCTGGCCTCAGCCATCAGCATTATATCTGGCACTGTGAGCAGGATTTGGAACAGATCAGTATGGAGCAGCTAATATCCTTGAAGGTTGATATAGAGGAGTGGCAGTTGTTCTCCAGCATATGGTTTCCTGAGGTTATTCTGTTGTGGGCAGTGGGCCAAGTGTTTTTTATAGGCCTGCAAGAAGAAACTGAAAGCTTTGTGTGAGAAGCTGCATGAGGTCAAAAGCTCCAGGATGAGCTGAAGACTGAATGCCAACAATGTCATGAGCTGTAATGGTCACTGGAGAAAAAGTTGCAAACTCAAGACTTCCAGTTCAGGCTAGAGGCTGAGAACCAACTATGGCTTGAGCTGGTACAATGGTGGAGAAAGAATTGGGGGTTCAGAAGTTGCAGTTTACCCTAGAAGCTAAATGCTGATAGCAGCAGTTGTAAGAGAAACAACTATGAGTTCAAGAGCTCCAGCTTCAGCTTCAGGCCAAGACCTGGCAGCTGCAAGAGCTGAAACGGTCACCGAATGAGTTGCATTTGTGCTGGTGGAGTGGCTCTGAGTTGGTGGTAGCAGGCATTAGAGGCAGTCTAGTCAACTGAGCCTTGCATCTTCATACTACTAAAACATAAGTTCCCTTACGGAGGTGAAAAGTCTTGATCTTTTTTCTTTTTTTAACTTTTTGATGAGTTTCATTTAAGTGGTATGCAATGATGGTATGAATTTACACTTAATAACTTTTCAAAAAGTAGATTTGAAGAGAAAGTGAGAATGAGAGTAAGAGAGATGTACGTGAATTAACCTTAACACCTTTATTTCAACCCCAATAGTTTTCTCAATACTCCACCAAATCTTCTACACATCACCAACAGTTCTGGCTTTGAGTCTATGAAATCATTTACTAAGTAGGCTTTGTTGTGGTAACATATATTTTGCAAAACAAACATTGAACTGTAGGGTCACATTTGAGAGTGAGATACTAGGATCCTAGAGTCCAATGATTTGAATAACAACCAGGCATCGGGTAAGCCTTAGAGCAAATAGAATGTGCAGACCTGAGAAGATGAGTAATTCAATAATGAGCCTTCACCATCTCAGGGCAGAACAATCTTGGCTGAATCTTTACATTATTTTCAGAGTCAATAAATGGTAGAACATTTGTCTGTGAGTGCAGCAGATTTTCTAACCTCAAACATGTCTGGAATTCATCTTAAACAAGATGTCAGAATGCAAAACTTTTTATAGCCAGGCAAACATCTTTACTTCCTGGAAAATGTTTGTCCAGGTACAGTTGCCTCCACTTTTATACCATTAGCCTGATGCGAAAATGACTTTGTAAACATTGATAACAAAAATCCACAAAATTGTAGAACTTTTTAGAACTTCAACCCTCTGAGTTTAGTAGCTTCTGAAAAATGTACATTATACATTTGTGCCAGACCTATTTGAATTCAACAAAAATGAGAACATTTTTTAAAATTTTATTTAGAAAATTAACTTTAACATGGTGACATTGATCAATAAGTGGACATAGCTTTCAGGGAAACATTTCTATAGCAACTGAACTGTTATTATATTGTATACCCATCACCCAAAGTCAAATCATTTTCTCTTACAATGTATTTGTTTCTCTTTACACCCTTTCCCCAACCTCCTCCCTTTCTCTCACACCCTACCCCCTCTCCCTATGTGCGCTTTCCCCTGATAACCACTTCATTTTTACCTATGTTCGTCAGTCTCAGTTTAATATCCCACCTATGTCTGAAATCATATACTTCTTAGCTTTTTCTGATTTACTTACTTTACTTAGTAGAATATTCCCAAGGTCTATCCATGTTGCCCTAAATGGCACTATGTCATCATTTTTTTATGGCTGAGTAGTAGTCCACTGTATATATGTACCACTTCTTCTTTATCCAATCCTCTATTGAGGGACACTTTGGGTGTTTCCATGTCTTGGACACTGTGAATAATGCTGTGATGAACATGGGGTGCATGTATCTTCATGTACCAATGTTTGCAAGTTCTTTGCGGTATATTCCCAGTACAGGGATTTCTGGGTCACATGGTAATTCTATTCTTAATTTTTTGAGGAACCACCATACTTTTTTGCATAATGGTTTTACTAATTTGCATTTCCTCCAGCAATGAATGAGGGTTCCTTTTTTTCCACAGCCTCTCCAACACTTGTTGTATAAGTACCGCGCGCTAACCGATTGCGCCACTGGAGCTCCTCTCCAACACTTGTTATTACCTGTCTTGTTGATAATAGCCAATGTAACAGGTGTGAGTTGTTATCTTATTGGAGCCTTGATTTACGTAAGCTTGGTACCTATGTTTTCTTCTATGTAATTTATAGTTTCAGGTCTTATATTTAGGACTTCGATCCATTTTGATTTGATTTTTGTGCAGGGGGACAAACTGCAGTCAAGTTTTATTCTTTTATATGTGGTTTTCTAATTTTCCAAGTGCCATTTATTGAAGAGGCATTCTTTTCTCCATATTGTGTTTTTTAGCTCCTTTGTCAAAGACGATTTGTCTATATATGTAGTTTTATTTCTGGCCTCTCAGTTCTGTCCAATTGGTCTATTTGTCTGTTTTCCTACCAATACCATGCTTTTTTAATTTTTATTAATTTTAATTTATTAACATGAATTTTAGTGTCCCACTCAATAATATGCCCTCACCACCACACCTATGTCCCCCATTACACCTTCTTTGCCTCCCTCCCCCTAACTCCCTTTCCCCTTACCTCTGAGATTTGCTGCCTTGTTATTGTATGTCTGTGTTATATATATATATAGCATCTGAACTGATGATTATATATATAATTGAAATTATATTTATATATAATTTCACTAATCACTTTACCTTTTCTGATCCTATCAGCACATCCCCCTTCCTTCTGTCAGCTGTCCTTTGCTCCCTGTCACCCTGCCTTTTCCTCTATTCCATTCCTCAGTTCACTTTGTTCATTAGATTCCACATATAAGTGAGATCATATGATATTTGTCTTTCTCTACCTGGCTTATTTCATTTAGCATAATAATCTCCAGCTCTATCCATGCTGTCACAAAAGGTAAGATTTCTTTCTTTTTAACAGCCATGTAATATTCTATTGTGTATATGTACTACAGCTTTTTAATCCACTCGTCCACTGACAAACACTTTGGCTGTTTCCAGATCTTGGCTAATGTAAAAAATGCTGCAATACACATGGGGTTGCATGTCTTCTTTTGAATCAGTGATTTAGTATTCTTAGGATGTATTCCTAAAAGTGGGATAGCTGGATCAAAGGGCAATTTTATTTTTAATTTTTTGAGGAAACCCCATACAGTTCTTCACAGTGGCTGCACAAGTCTGCATTCCCACCAGAATTGCAAGTGGGTTCACTTTTTTCCACACCCTCACCAGCACTTAATGAGTGTAGTTTTGTTAATGAGTGCAATTCTGACAGGTGTGAGGTAGTATCTCATTATGGTTTCAATTTATATTTCTCTGATGATTAGTAACATTGAACATTTTTTCATATGCCTATTGGCTATCTCTAAGTCCTCTTGGGAGAACTGTCTATTCATTTCCTTGCTCAGTTTTTTTTTTTTTTTTTTTTGTATTTTTCTGAAGCTGGAAGCAGGGAGAGACAGTCAGACAGACTCCCGCATGCGTCTGACCGGGATCCACCCGGCACGCCCACCAGGGGCAACGCTCTGCCCACCAGGGGGCAATGCTCTGCCCCTCCGGGGCATCGCTCTGCCGTGACCAGAGCCACTCTAGCACCTGGGGCAGAGGCCAAGGAGCCATCCCCAGCGCCCGGGCCATCTTTGCTCCAATGGAGCCTCGGCTGCGGGAGGGGAAGAGAGAGACAGAGAGGAAGGAGGGGGGGTGGAGAAGCAAATGGGCGCTTCTCCTATGTGCCCTGGCTGGGAATCAAACCCGGGTCCCCCGCACGCCAGGCCGACGCTCTACCGCTGAGCCAACTGGCCAGGGCCTGCTCAGTTTTTAATTGAATTGTTTACCTTCCTGGTGTTGAGTTTTAGAAGTCTTTATAAATTTTGGTTATTAACCCCTTATCAGACGTATTGGCAAATATGTTCTCCCATTGTGTGGGCTGTTTTTTTATTTTGTTAATGGTGTCTTTTACTGTGTAAAACCTTTTTAGTTTGATATGGTTCAGTTTGTTTATTTTCTTTATTTCATTTGCCTGTGGAAATATATCTGCAAAAATATTGCTATGAGAAATATTAGAGAGTTTACTGCCTATGTTTTCTTCTAAGATATTTATGTTTTTGCAACTTACATTTAAGTCTTTTATCCACTTTGAGTTTACTTATGTGAATGGTGTAAGTTGGTGGTCTAGTTTCATACTTGTACATGTACCTGTCCAATTTTCCCAGCACCGTTTATTAAATAGACTGTCTTTACTCCACTGTATACTCTTACATCCTTTGTCAAATATCAACAGAACATTAAGCTGTGGGTTTATTTCTGGGTTCTCTATTCTCTCCCATTGATCTGTATGCCTGTTCTTATGCCAGTACCAAGCTGTTTTGATTACTGTGGCCTTGTCATATAATTTGATATCAGGAAGTGTGATACCTTCCAATTTATTCTTCATTTTTAAGGTTGCTGAGGTTATTCATGTTTTTTATTTTTATTTTTTGGTACATTAATTTTTTTGGAATATTTCTTCTGGATCTTTGAGGTATGCCATTGATATTTTTTTTCTTGTCCATGTTCCTGAGTCTCATTTTTATGTCCCACCTATGTATGAAATCATATAGTTCTTATTTTTTCTGATTTACTTATTTCACTCAATATAATGTTATCAAGGTCCATCCATGTTGTAAATGATCCAATATCATCATTTCTTATGCCATTGGTATTTTGATAGGAATTGCATTGAATTTATAGATTGCTTTCTGTAGTATAGACATTTCAATGATGTTTATTCTTTCTATCCATGAACATAGTATATGCTTCCACTTGTTTGTATCTTCCTTGATTTATTTTTTGAATGTCTTATAATTTTCTGAGTAAAAGTCTTTTACTTCCTTGGTTAAATTTATTCCCAGGTATTTTATTTTATTTTCCTGTTGTTGCAATAGTGAAGGGGATTGTTTTCTTAATTTTTCTTTCAGACAGTTTTTTGTTGGTGTATAAAAACGCCACTGATTACTTTTTTGTGACAGTGATAGGAGAGTCAGATAGAGTAACTAATAGGGACAGACAGACAGAAAGGGAGAGATATGAGAAGCATCAATTCTTTGTTGTACCAATTAGTTGCTCTTTGATTGCTTTCTCATATGTGCCTTGACCAAAGGGCTATAGCAGACAGAGTGACCAGTGACCTTGGGCTCATGCTGGTGAGCCTTGCTCAAACCAGATGAGCTTGTGCTCAAGCTGTCAACTTCAGGATTTTGAAACTCGGTCCTCCATGTCCCAATCTATCACTCTAACCACTGTGCCACTGCCTGGTAAGGTGCCACTGCTTTCTGAATATTAATTTTATATTTGGCCACTTTGCCAATTTTATTTATTGGGTCTAGTAGCATTTTTGATTGAGACTTTAGAGTTTTCTATGTACAATATCATATCATCACCAAATAATGATAGTTTTACTTCTTTTTTTCCAATTTGGATGCCTTTATTTTTTCTTCTTGTCTGACTGCTGTGGCTAAGACTTTCAGAAATACATTGAATAACAGTGATGAAAGGGAGCACCCCTGCCTTGTTCCTGATCTGAAAAAGATTGCTTTTAATTTTTGCCCATTGAGTATGATGTTGGCTGTTGGTTTGTCATAGATGGCCTTTATTATGTTGAGGAATGTTTCCTTTATTCCCATTTTGCTAAGAGTTTTGATCATAAATGGATGCTGGATTTTATCAAATGCTTTTTCTGCATCTATTGATATAATTTTGTGATTTCTATCCTTCATTTTGTTTATTTGATGAATCATATTGATTGATTTGTGAATATTGTTACAGTTTTGCCTCCCTGGAATAAATCCCATTTGATCATAATGTATGATCTTTCTAATGTATTGCTGGATCTGGTTTGCTAAAATTTTTTTTTTTTTCCTGAAGCTGGAAACGGGGAGGCAGTCAGACAGACTCCCGCATGCACCCGACCGGGATCCACCCGGCATGCCCACCAGGGGGCGATGCTCTGCCCATCCGGGGCATTGCTCTGTCATGACCAGAGCCATTCTAGCGCCTGAGGCAGAGGTCATGGAGCCACCCTCAGCGCCCGGGCCATCTTTTGCTCCAATGGAGACTTGGCTGCGGGAGGGAATGAGAGAAACAGAGAGGAAGGAGAGGGGGAGGGGTGGAGAAGCAGATGGGCGCCTCTCCTGTGTGCCCTGGCTGGGAATCAAACCTGGGACTTCCGCACGCCAGGCCGACACTCTACCACCGAGCCAACTGGCCAGGGCCTGGTTTGCTAATATTATGTTGAGAATTTTAGCATCTATGTTTATCAGGAATATTGGCCTGTAGTTTTCTTTCTTTCTTGTATTTTTACCTGCTATTGGAATGAGGATAATGCTTGCCTTATAAAAGGAGCTTGGAAGTCTTCCCTCCTCCTGAATTTTTTTGAAATAGCTTGAGAAGGATTGGTGTTAGATCTTCTTTGAATATTTGGTAAAATTCACCTATGAAGCCATTTGGTCCAGGACTGCTGGGAATTTTTTGATAACTGTTTCAATTTCATTTGCTATAATCGGTCTGTTTAGGTTTTCTGATTTTTCCAGATTGAGTTTTGGAAAATAGTATGTTTCTAGAAATTTATTTATTTCACCTAGGTTGTTCAATTTTTTGGCATATAGATCTTCATAGTATTTTCTTACAGTCTTTTGTATCTCTGTAGTGTAAGTTGTTACTTCTCCACTTTCATTTCTAATTTTACTTACCTGAGTCCTCTCTTTTTTCTTGATGAGTCTGGTTAAAGCTTTGTCAATCTTGTTTACCTTTTCAGATAACCAGCTCTTGGTTTCATTCATATTTTGTTTTGTTTTGTTTTGGTTCATTTAGCATTTATGTCATTTATTTCCACTCTAATCTTCATTATTTTCTTCCTTCTACTTCCTCTGAGCTTTGTCATTCTTTTTCTAGTTCTTTTAGATGCAGGGTTAAGTTGTGTATTTTAGCTTTTTCTTGCTTTTTAAGATAGCCTGTCATGTTATGAAGTTCCCTCTCAGGACTGCTTTTGCTGTATACCATAAATTTTGAGTCATTGTATGTTTATTTTTATTTGTTTATGAAAATTTTTTATGATATTTTTTTTCTTGATCTAATTGTTAATCTATTCATTATTTAATTGCATGCTGTTTAGCCTCCAAGTGTTTGAATGTTTTTCAGTTTTTCTATTGTGGTTGATTTTTAGTTTCATGTCATTTTCATCAGAGATGATGCTTGATATGGTTTCAATCTTCTTAAATTTGTTGAGACTTGTTCTGTGTCCTAACATGTGGTCTATCCTAGAAATTGTACCAGGAGCACTTGAAAAGAATGCATATTCCTCTACTTTGAGGTGAAAGTTTCTGAAGATCACTTAAATCCAGTTGATGTGGTGTGTCATTCAAGGCTGCAGTTTCTTTGTTAACTGTCTCTCTGGAGGACTTGTCCACTGATGTTAGTGGGGTATTAAAATCTCCTACTATTATATTATAAGATTGCTGTCAATCTCACCTTTATGTTCATCAAAATCTGCTTTGGGTATTTAGGTGTTCCTGCGTTAGGCGCATAAATATTTACAATGGTTATATCCTCCACTTGGATTGGTTTTTTTTTTATCATTGTATAGTGACCCTTTTTATCTCTTACTGTAGTTTTTGTTTTAAAGGCTCTTTTGTCAGTTATAAGTTTTGCTACTCCAGCTTTTTTTTCTTTTCCATTTGCACGAAATTCTTTTTCCCTATTCTTTCACTTTCAGTCTTTGTGTGTCTTTTGTTCTGATGTTGGTCTCTTGTAGAAAGCATATATACAGGTCCTGTATTTTTGTCCATGCAGCTACAGTATGTCTTTTGATTGCAACATTTAATTTATTTACATTTAAGGTTATTATTAATATATACTTATTTATTACCATTTTATTCTTTAAATCTACAATCTTCTTTCTCTTGATTTTTTTCTATTTTGCCCTTTTCTAACAGGCCTCTTAACATTTTTTTGCAGTACTGGTTTGGTTGTAATGAATTTTTTTAGTCTTTTTTTCTGAGAATCTTTTTATTTCTCCTTCTATTTTAAATGATAACCTTACTGGATAAAGTAGTCTTGCTTGTTGGTTTTTGTTTTGCATCACTTTGAATATTTGCCAATGCCCTCTGTCCTCAAATGTTTCTGTTGAGAAGTCAGATGTCATCCTTATGAGGGCTTTTCTGTAGATAATTAACTGCTTCTCGCAGCTTTTAGGATTCTTTCTTTGTCTCTTCATTTTGACACTTTAATTATGATGTGTCTTGCTGTAGGTCTTCTTGAGTTCCTCTTTAATGGGATTCTCTGTACTTCTTGAAGTTGACTTTTTCCTTCATCAATTTAGGAAAATTTTCAGCTATGATTTTTTAAACAGGTTCTCTATCCCTTGTTTGTTCTTTTCTCCTTCAGGAACCCCTATGATGTGGAATTTGTTTTCTTCATGTTGTCACAGGGTCTCTTAGACCTTCCTCAGTCTATTTGTGCCTCTTTTTGCTTTGCTGCTCTGCTTCAATGCTTATATTTGTCTTGATTTTTACATCACTGATTCGATTCTCTGCTTTATTTAGCCTGCTGTCACTTTTTCTAGTGCAGACTTTATTTCTGATATTGTATTTGTCATTTCTGACTTTTTCTTTTTTATGATGACAATGTTCTTTTTGATGCTTGCTGTTTCTTTATTTAGGAATTTATTATGACCATCCAATGTTCTCTAAGTTTTTGAGCATTCTAAACATCATTATTTTAAACTCTACTTCTGATCATTTGATTACTTAAATTTTATTTAGTTCTTTTTCTGGGGATTTCTCTTGTTGATGCATTTGGGTCACATTTCTCTGTCTACCCATTTTTTCTGTTAGGTAGCGCTGTCTGACTGAAATTTTTGTGGTGTCTTTATGAGGAAGATTTGCTCAGTTGTACTGACCTCCAGGCCATGTTATTTTTTTTGCTCTTGAAATGCATCTTGAGGGTACTATTTTTCCTCTTGTTGTATGTGAGTATTAAATACAGTTGGCTCTTTCATGGGTATTGTTATTGCTTCAGGTTGGATGGCTCTAAGGGTCAGCCTTAATCATATGTATTATATCCTGTTCAATGTCTTTCCTGTTGGGCGTATTTCTTTTTTAGTGTCTGATGCCTGCTACAATCCTCCTTTGAGTGTGCTGCTTGTGTAGCTAGCTGAGTCTAGGGTTGGTGCTGTTTGCCAACCACTCCCAGTTGTGTTGGTTTTAGATCTTCTTGGGTTCACATCAGACATTGTTTGTAACTGTGGGCTATGTGTCTGCAGCTACTGCTCTTTTTGCTTTTTGTGCCTGTGCTTTCAGTTCCTGGGTAGTGTAGGATGGGCCAACCTGTATTTAAAGATCAGCTTCATCCTGCTTAGGGATGACAGCTGCTCCATAAGAGCTTCAAGCTTTATAAGATTTACTTCCACTTTTCAGCAGCTCCACTTTCTTTTGCAGGTGAGTGGTCTTCTCATACAGTCTTCTGTGGAAAGACTGTAATGTGGGCTCTGACTGGCCTCACCCAACCAAGCACTCTACAGGTTGTAAACTTATTGGGATATGGAAGCTGAAGTTGGGAATACATCTTTAGTGTGACCCCTTACTTCAGGGTTCTGTTGATCAGGAGCGCTCAGTATGAGGAATGTGACCTCTACTCCAGAACCTAATTCCTCAGCCACCACTGGATACTCAAATTTTACTTTTCCCCAACAAGATGAGCAGCAGGTTCAAATTGAGTGGGTCCAATTAGTCCCCTTTGTGGAAGTTCTTACAGTTGGTGACACCCTGGACTCAAGGAGGAAGACTGAGAGATTCTTCTCCTGGGGCTGACTGTGCCCCACTAGAGAGTGGCTAAGCACTTCAGCCAGATCCAACAATAGGGTCACAGGAACCCACACTTTAAATGTTTATGCTGCAAGCATCCCTTCCCCCTGTGCAATGTAGCCCAGTGGGACAGAATATCCAGCACTCAGGGCAGCTGACTGAAGCTTCACCCTATTTAATGCACATGAGCCACTGTGCAGGTGCTGATCACAGAAAGCAGAACTTGCCTCAGGTGGGCCAGGTGTGAGGAGCCCTTCCTTAGGATACCACTCTAGCCTGTATTGTTAGGTCCTGAACCAATGCTCTCAGCAGCTGGCAACTGGATAAGCCAACCCTGGGCCTCTCTGGCACAGATCAGTGGGAGACACTGGCCATGATTTGCCCTCAGGCACATTGTTGGCGCCACAAGCAATCTAGAGTTTGTCGCTGTCTCTGCTGGAACCAGGAGCACACGTAAATACTAAGCTGAACACCAAGGCTGGCTTTTACTCCCTCTGGGCTTGGGGGAAGGTTTGCTTAAAAGGCAAAAGTTCATTGATTCCTGCCTTTTGCAGCCTCTGTAAGCCGGCTGCTTGTTGTTATCAGCCACTGAAAAAAAACTTTGGTAGAGTCTAGAGCCTACAGCAATTCAGGGATTAGGAAGGGTGGCAGGTGTGTATGCGCAGCTCAGCCCCAGGTATCATTCAATTCAGAATTTTTACAGACCTCAGTAAGGTGTGGGCCCAGAAGTGCAGTGAGTGTGGCCTCTGAGACCCAGAGGTGTGGTCTGACCACAGTCCAGAGATTTTCCACTTAGTTTACTGTGAGGCAAAATCACCAGTCTTAGACTAGGAAGCATGTGCAGGAAAGTTCCAACCTCAATACCAGAAAACTGAGTTAATGACATACCCCTCTGCTTCCTGGCTTCTCAGAGTGACCCAGTCCCCATGATTGGGGCTGGAGAGACTACCGAGGTTGGAGCAGTTGCTTTCTCCCAAGCTGATGCTGCTCAGAGGGAACTGCTGCATCCAAGAAAGATGGTGACTGCTGTATTGAAGAATGACTCAGCACAGGGGTTCTGATGGCTGTTCCCCACAGTATCTCTTTCTGGGCTTCCAACTTTACACTCTTCTCATGCAACTTTAGTCCTCTCACCTCTCCCTCCACCAGAGCCCTGGCTGTGAACAAGATTTTCTTCACTGGCCCTTTAAGATGGAGCTTACATCTCCAAGAGCTTTGTCTCTTTCTCACAGACAGAAACTCTGGCTCTTTTCACCATCAAATGCTGGGTGGGTACCTATTCTAGGCTATGGGTCTTTAGGCTGGGGCTGACAACCCATACCTCTCAGGACAACCCTCCCTGCAGTGAAAGTCCCTCTGGACCTTCAGTGTTCATTGACTCCTGGGAGCGAGGCAGCCCTTTCCACATCGCTACCCTTTCTAACAATCTTGGTGTGGTGGCTTCTGTGATCTTTGGTTTTAGACTCCATTTAGTCCAAAGTTGGTTTTTCAAGATGATTGTTGTTAAACTAAGTTGTAATCCAATTTGGTCCTGGGAGGTGGCATTTAGAATGTCTGTCTACTCTACTGCCATCTTGGAATCCCATGCTTTTTTGGTTATTGTGGATCTTCAGTATAATTTGAAGTCAGGTAGTGTGATAACTCTGGCTTCATTCTTTTTCCTCAGGATTGCTATAACTCTTGAGGGTTTTTTGTTGTTGTTTCATACAAACCTGGCAATTTTTTGTTCTATTTCTTTAAAAGCCTACATTGGGATTTTGGTGGGATTGCATTTGTATATTGATTTGGGTGATATGGCCATTTTAACTATGTTGATTCTTCCAGTCCATGAACGTGCAATATTTTTGCATTTCATTGTTTTTTTGAATTTTTTTTAAATAATGTTTTGTAGTGTTCAGTATATAGGTCTTTCAAATCCTTTGTTAAATTTATTTCTAGATCTTTCTTTCCTTCCTTCCTTCCTTCCTTCCTCTTTCTTTCTTTCTTTCTTTCTTTCTTTCATTTTTACCATTTTAAAATGAATTTTTAAAATTCATTTTCCCAAGTTTAATTGTTGGCATATAGAAAAGCAGTAAACATTTGTATATTGATTTTTTATTTTGTAACTTTACTGTATTGGTTTATTATTTCTAATAGTTTTTCTGTAGTTTTAGGGGTTTTCTATATAAAGGATCATGTCTTCTGCAAAATGTAATACTTTACTTCCTCTTTCCTGATATGAATGCCTTTTATTTCTTTCTTCTTCCTCTCTGGCTAAAACTTCTAGCACTATGTTAAACAAGAGTGCTGAGAGTGGGCAGCCTGTCTTTTTCCTGTTGTTAGAGGAAAAATCATCTCTCTCAGCATTTAGTATGATATTAGCTGATGGTTTGTCATATATGGCCTTTTTATGATGAGGTGTTTTCCTTCTATTCTGATTTTATTGAGTATTTTAAACAGAAAGGGATATTGTATCTGATCCAATACCTTTTCTGCATCTATTGATTAAAATCATATGATTTTTGCACTTTGTTTTATTGATGTAGTATATTATGTTGATTGATTTCCATATGTTGAACCATTCTTGTGCTCCTGGAAAGAATCCCACTTGATTGTGATGTATTATTTTTTTAATATGTTATTATATTCAATTTGCTAGTATTTTGTTTAGGATTTTTGCATCTGTATTTATTAAAGATATTGGTCTGTAGTGTGTGTGTGTGTGTGTGTGTGTGTGTGTGTGTGGTGTCTTTGCTAGGTTTTGGTATGAAGGTTATGTTGACCTCATCAAATATATTGGGGAGTATCACTTCTTATTCTATTTTTTTGGAAGACTTTGAGAAGGTTAGGTACCAAATCTTTGAATGTTTGGTAGAATGTACTAGTGTAACTATCCTGTCCTGGAATTGTTTTGTGGAGGTTTTTGAAAGTTGTTTTTATTTCATCTCTGCCTACAGATCTATTTAAGTTCTCCACTTCTTCATGGCTCAGTCTAGGAAAAATGTTTATTTCTAGGAATTTATCCAATTTATCTAGGTTGTTGAATTTGGTGCTGTATAATCTTCTATAATAGTCTACCAAGATCTTTTGTATATCTATGATGTCTCTGGTAATTTTTCTTTCATTTTGTATTTTGTTTATATGAGTCTTTTCTCTTTTTTCCTTACTGAATCTAATCAGTAGTTTGTCAACTTTATTGATCTTTTTAAAGAACCACCTCTTTATTGTATTAATTTTTTCTATAGGTTTTTGTGCTCTATTTCATTTAGTTCTTTAACTTTTACTATTTCTTCTTTTTTGCTGACTTTGGGTTACCTCTGTTCTTCTTTTTCTAGTTCCTTAAGGTGTGATGTTAGGTTCTTTATTTGGGATTTCTCTTGTTTATTAATATATGTCTTTAATGATATAAACTTTCCTCTTATTATGGCTTTTGCTACATCTCAGAAATTTTGATATGTCATATTGTCATTTGTCTATATATAACTTTTTTTAAGGGAGAGAGAGAGATAGATAGAGACAGACAGACAGGAACAGAGAGAGATGAGAAGCATCAATCATCAGTTTTTTGTTGCGACACCTTAGTTGTTCATTGATTGCTTTCTCATATGTGCCTTGACCACGGGCCTTCAACAGACTGAGTAACCCCTTGCTCAAGCCAGCAACCTTGGGTCCAAGCTGGTGAGCTTTGCTCAAACCAGATGAACCCACGCTCAAGCTGGCGACCTCAGGGTCTCGAACCTGGGTCCTCCACATCCCGGTCCAATGTTCTATCCACTGCGCCCACTACCTGGTCAGGCTATATATATCTTTTTATCTCATCTCTACTTGTATAGCTTCTTTAATGCAGTCATTTTTTAGAAGTATATAGTTTAATTTTTATACTTTTGTGGATTCTTTACTTCCTTTTTACAGTTGAGTTTTAATTTCAAAGCCTTATATTCAGAAAATATGCTTGGTATAATTTCAGTCTTCCAGAATTTGCTGATGTTAGTTTTTTGGACCAAAATGTGGTTTATCTTTGAAAATGTTCCATGCACACTGGAGAAGAATTTATAATCTGATATTTTGGGATGAAATATATTATAAGTGTCTATAAGTCCATTTGGTCCATGGTGTCATTTAAGGCCTATATTTCTTTATTGATTTTCTGTTTGGATTATCTATCTAAAGGCATCAATAGTGCCTTGAAATCTCCAAGTATGATTATGGTTTTGTCTGCTTCTGTTTTCAGATCAGTTAGTAGATGTCTTATATATTTTAATGCTACCTGGTTTAGTGCATATATATTAGGAAGTATTATGTATTCTTGATACAATGTTCCTTCTATCATTATAAAATGTCTATCTTTGTCTCTGGTTCCCTTTTTGGCTTAAAGTCAGCATTGTCAGATTGAGTATGGCTACACCTGTTTTCTTTGAGTATTATTTCCTTAGAGAATTATTTTCCAATCTTTCACTTTAAATCTAATTTTGGCCTTGTGGCTTAGACATGTTTCTCAAAGACAGCATATGGTTGGGTTTTGCTTTTTTTTTTTATCTAATCTGCTACTCTGGGCCTCTTTATTGGTGAGTTTAGTCCATTCACTTTTAGGGCAATTATTGACACTTGAGAATTTCCTAGAGCCATTTTTTGTTTTGTTTTCTGGTAGTTCTGTCTTATTTGGTTCTTCTCTTTTTTTGTTTGTTTCTGTCAGTTGTTTTTGTTTGGTAGTATTTCATACTTCTTTCACCTGTTTCTTTTTTTTAAGCTGTGTATTTCTGTAGTGGCCTTTTCATGGGTGGTTATCATTAGGTTTAGAAAAAATTGTTCATATGTACAAGAGTTTTTTGTCATATGAGTACTTCTGCACGCTACCCTCCTTTGCTACAGATCTTGATCCTCTCCCCTTTTATGTTATTGTCACAGATTATCCTTGGTTTCATCATGACCTTGTTGGAACTTTTACTTGTAGTTTTTGTTTTGTTCTTTGTGTCTGCTCAAAAAAACCCTTTAAATTCCTGCAGTGTGGGTTTTCTGGTGATCAATTCTCTCAGTTTCTGTATGTCTGCAAAACTTTTTGTTTCTTCTTCATATTTTAAGGATAACTTTGATAGATATAGTATTCTTGGCTGGTAATTTCTCTGTTGTAGTACTTTGAATGTTTGGTTTCACTCTCTTCTGGTATATAGAGTTTCTTTTGAGAAGTCTATGATAACATAATGAGTTTTTCTTTATATGTTATGGTCTTTTTTTCCTTAGCTGCCTTGAGGATTCTTTCTTTTCTATTGATTTTTGACTGTTTTATTATGATGTGCCTTGGTGTAGATCCGTTTGGGTTGTGGTACTTGGCATTCTGTTTACTTTTTGGATTTGAGGTTCTAACTCTTGCCATAGATTTTAGAAATTCTCATTAATTATTTGTTTGAATAGGCTCTCCATTCCTTTCTCCCTGTCTTCCTCTTTTGATGTACCCATTATTCTTGTGTAGTTCTTTCTGATGTAGTTAGAAAATTCTTGTAGAGCTCTCAGGTTTCTTAATTCATGATTCTCTTTCCTTTTCTCTCTGTTTCATCTTTAGTTGCCTTTCTTCAATGTCACTGATTCTGTATTCTATCTGACTTGTTCTATTAGTTATACTTGCTATACCTCTGTCTTCAATTCATGTATTAAATTCTTAATCTCTGTTTTAAAAGTTTCAATCTACTTTTTTTTTCTTTCTTTCCTTTTTTTTTTTTTTTTTTTTGTATTTTTCCGAAGCTGGAAATGGGGAGGCAGTCAGACAGACTCCTGCATGCTCCCGACCGGGATCCACCCGGCATGCCCACCAGGGGGCAATGCTCTGCCCATCCAGGGTGTCACTCTGCCACAATCAGAGCCATTCTAGCGCCTGAGGCAAAGGCCACAGAGCCATCCTCAGTGCCCAGGCAAACTTTGCTCCAGTGGAGCCTTGGCTGTGGGAGGGAAAGAGAGAGACAGAAAGGAAGGAGAGGGGGAGGGGTGGAGAAGCAGATGGGCACTTCTCCTGTGTGCCCTGGCTGGAAATCAAACCCAGGACTCCTGCACACCAGGCCAATGCTCCACCACTGAGCCAACCAGCCAGGGCCGAGTTTCAATGTTCTAGATGAGGTATTCATTTTGTTCATTAACTTGTTTTCTGAGCTTATTAAGTTGCCTGTTGGTGTCTTATTGCATCTCATTGGGTATTTTTAGAACTTCAATTTTGAATTTTTTATCATTTAACTACAAGATTTTCATGTGATTGAGATGTTTTTTGGAAAATTTTCATATTCTTTCTGAACTATGTCTCTGTCTTGTGTATCCATGGTATTTGATTTCTTCTTCCTTGATGTCATTTGAGAGTGGTATTGAAAGAAATACCTAAAAAATTGAAAAATTATAAAAGTACAATAAGAAAAATTTTTTTAATTATGACAAGCAAAGATGAAAAACCACAGGAATATGATCAATCATAAACAAAATGATAAAAAAACAAAATATTTACAGAAAAATTATAATGAAAATATAAAAATTTTAAAAATGAAATTCAAAAAGAAAAAGAAAAAATAATTAGAAGATAAAAATGGAAAAAGGAAAAAGGGGCAAAAATAATTTTGATTTTGAGAGGTTTCTTCCAGTAGATGTTGCTGTATTACAACTTTTAGCTCTGTAAAGTTCCTGAGCTATTTGATGAGATGTTGATGTCACAATGATGTAGATGGGTCACAGTCACATTCATGGGTGGGGCATGTTGTAAAGGTCTTACAGTTTCAGCTTTACAGCTCTAACACTGATGAACTCAGTCTTTTGAGTGCTCCTTCCCAGGTCTCAACAGACCTAGGGACTGGACATGGAGCACCTCTGTTTTACAGGGAAGAGAGTGGCTCTGGTGAACTAGGTGTGGGTTTTGTCTCTGCCACTCTCCACACCACAAGGTGAGGGAGAAGGAATCTGTGAGGCTGGGAGCTGCACTTTAGCTTTCTCTGTCTCTGCTAAGTGCATGTTGGAGGCAAAATGTGGGAACACTGGCCATGACCCTGTGCTCTGGCCACTTTGGTTTATCTGTCCATCTGTCTCACTGCTTTTCTGAGAAGAAGGAGATCCAGTCACTCTGGGTTTCCTTTTCTGTACCCCTCAAGCAAAATTCAGCAAGCCTGAGCTTCCCCCTTTCCCTTAGTTCAGCAAAGGAAAAAAACCTGGTCACTCTAGGTTTGTCTCCTTTCCCCTCCAAAGCCCACTGTGATTGTGTTTTATCTTCAACCTCCCTTTTCACCCCATGTCACCTTTAGTCCACTTGGTGTGTGGATCTTTCAGGTGCATCTGCAAGCCCTGGTGGTGTGCCTTTGCTACATTATAGTTGTTCAATTTTTTGAAATTTCAAGGGGAGGGATCAGAAGTATCTTTTCATGGCACCATTTCTCTGACCAGAGAACTTTTTAAAACAATTGACTAGCAAGCAGAAGAATATTTAAGTAAAAAACCAAAATATATATGCTTTAAATAGGAAGGAACAATTGCATTATTCTTTATCATTGCATTAATTAAGCAAATTTTAACTTAGCATTAAATGTGCAATTTAATTCTACACTTTTAAAATATTAATTGAAATGTACACATTTTAGAGCTATAATTCTACTATACTTATTAAAAGTATAGTAATATTTGTTGTGCCCTCAAAAAAATTTAAATTCTGAGAAGGAACAAGATATATGTTTATATTTTTAAACTTTAATTAGAAGAAGTCATTCTACTTAAACAGATGCAGCATTGTCAGGTGTTGTGATTAGCCTGGCAAAGGTGACTGTGGTCTTTACCTAGGCATAGGTTTAAAAAAGAAAAAAGGTCTACAGCATTAAAGAAGTCTGAGCCCGGATTATGCTTGTGCATATTGGCCACTGATAGATTAGAAGAGTGGTTCCTCCTGAGTATGCTGTCTCTAACCTGTGTGCTGATCTCTGTTGCTTTGTGTCACTCCAGCAAAGGGAGGGACAGACTAAGAAGGAGCAGGCTCTCCAATGTGAATAGGGCTAACGCTTGAGACCAAACAGCCTTCCAATTCCTCATTCCTGATACTGTCTTCCTCTGATTATTATCAAATGAGATTCTTAGAAATACAGACACATAAAATTCTTTCACAATCTCTTACTCTGTTCCATATGTTGAGTCCCTCTACTGAGCAGCCCAACACCCTGAGATGCACCTGTCACTTGCCCTAAAATTAGACATACCAAGGAGTTTTTTTGCACAAGCTATGGCCAAGTACAGAGCCCTCCAGAGCTATCTGCTTCAGATGCAGATATTCTAAAGATCTCTTTGTCCTCTCCTTGGTTTGTAGTTGTGGGCTCTAGTAATGCCATCATTCCTTTCAGTCTTTTATAAGGCATTTGAAGGTAGCATTCACTCACAACCTTATAACATCAAGGATACTGAGAGGCAGGGTAAAGTGAGAGAACAAGCCCACACAATTTACAAACAAAGAAACTTGAGCAACAAGTTATCAAGTTTTTCGTTTTTCTTTCATAAGTACATATTATATATATATATATATATATATATTTTACAGAGACAAAGAGAGAGAGACAGAGAGAGGGATAGACAGGGACAAACAGACAGGAACAGAGAGAGATGAGGAGCATCAATCATCAGTTTTTCATTGCGACACCTTAGTTGTTCATTGATTGCTTTCTCATATGTGCCTTGACCGCAGGCCTTCAGCAGACCGAATAAACCCTTGCTCCAGCCAGTGACCTTGGGTCCAAGCTGGTGAGTTTTGCTCAAACCAGACGAGCCTGCACTCAAGCTGGTGACCTCAGGGTCTCGAACCTGGGTCCTCCACATCCCAGTCCAACACTCTATCCACTGCGCCACTGCCTGGTCAGGCCAGATTATCTTTTAAAAGTAGACTCTGGGTGGATTTGCTTAATACTCAGATTTTTAAAATTATTTTTTGCAAATATTTAATGGATCTAAAGGTAACTCTGCTCTTCAATAAATACTCAGAATTATTCTTGAGTAAAACTTACCTAGAAGAGAATGAAAACAAGGACTCTAGCTGTTTTGATTTACCCATTAACCCAATATATATCAGTAAGATATATATTGAACAATGATTTAAAGCATTTTAGCAACATGGCTTTCAAGTTGCTTTAGATTACCCATGTAGTAATTGTGTTCTGAAATTTTACAGGAAGGGCATTAAATAAAAGAAACTTCAGAGTTTCTTCTTAATGCCATGCTCAGATTCCTTCCTAATAAACAAAGGCAGATCAGAAGAAATGAAGATATAGCAGTTTAATACTATACTTTGTTGAATTAAAACATTATAATTACAGCAGTAAACATCTGTTTAATATCATTCTACTCCCTTAAGACCTGATTTAATAAACACATTTTTGTGTGCAAATTTGAATGTAAAAAGGCATTGTTTACATAATGTAGTTACAAAGGGCCTGTAATATTGCATTAATTGTGTTTGTTGATTTTTATTTCTCTTAAAAGTATGCCTCGTCTCTACGAGCAGTTCCCACTTTATTAATGGGAAATGACATTAGGTTGGTAGAAGCTTGTTTTAATCAGTAATAACCTAATAAAATCACAGGCTGCTAAGTAGAGTGTAGCTAGAGAAATAACTATGATAAGGTATGTTTGTGTTGGAGTATATCAGTTTCAATGCTTGTTTTACTTGTTTTCCATTTTCCTCCTTTTTACAGATTTTTAAAAGTATTGGCTCTTATGAGACTGTCCAGGGACAAGGAAGTCGGAGGCTGATCAGCTTTTCTCTCTCAGGTATGTTTTGCTTACTTGAAGGCCTTGTAGAGAGAACAAGAATGTCGACCATCAAGGGACTTGCTTCAATTTAACTCTTACCTAAAAGTTACTCAACCACTCTGTGCCTCAATTTTCCATCTGTAAAATTTAAAAATTTCCACTTTATTCTCTTTGACCTCATAAGGATATTAGAGGATTTAATAAGTAATAGATGCAAAAGCACTTTGAGATGATAAGAGAAGCTACTATTCTTCTTTTCTTCCATTGCCAAGTAGCAGTAATTGAAGGTTTTTATAAGTGAACGGTAAGGGAAAGCCTGAGGAGAGAAGCAGATAGTAGACATGTTGTCTAAATAAAATCTCAGTTAAGCCCAATCAAGTTGCTCACAAAGTCCATCCAAAAAAAAAAAACAGTGTAAACAATATAAAATCTGTAATTTATCTAATAGTATTTAGTTAGTAAATAAGAGTAATTTAATTTTTTAGTTTTAATTATATACCATAACTCAGTAATATATTTACAATGGGGAAACTGGGTAAAAGGTATTTTGCTGTTTTTGCAACTCTTCTGTTAAACTACAGTAATTTCAATATTAAAAGTATAAAGAGAAACTGAGTTGTCTGGGTAGAATGGTCTACAGAGCTCTGAGTCTCACACACTCAATTCCATTTTAAGTGGGTTTTGAGGGTATGCAATGGCATGAAACTCCAAGATGCTGGTGAATACAGTTTGACAAACTGTTGCCATAGCCTGTTGTCAAACCAACACATGTTGCAGACCATGAATGTCAGAGATCTAAGATCATAATGATTCACTGTCCTTGGGAGATGGACGATCAACTGGGAATTTTTATATTTAAGTGAACCCAGTAAAGGAAATGTGTATTTAAAGATTTATTGATAAGCAATTATAAAAAGTTACAGGATACAAGGATAATATACAAAAAATCAATCATTTTTCTATATACTAGCAACAAACAAAGTAGAACTTGAAATTGAAAATACAATATCATATACATTAGCACCTCCAAATGAAATACTTAGGTATACATCTAAAAATATGTGCAAGATCTATATAAGGAAAACTATAAAACTCTGATGCGTAAAATCAAAAAACTAAGTAAATTGAGAGATATTTTCATGTTTATGGATAAGAATCCACAGTACTATAAAGATATCAGTTATAGTACATAGGGTTAGAATTAGTGTAAAATTAATGTCAAAACCATAGCAAATCATTTTTAGATATTGAAAAACTGGTTCTAAAATTTATATGAAAAGGCAAAAGATCCAAAATACCCAGCAGAATATTGAAACAGATCTAAGATGAAAGACTTACAGTACCCAACTTCAAAAGTTACTATAAAGTTAGGATTCAAGACAGTGTGGTGTTGGTGAAAGAAAAAATATAGAGAACCCAGAAACAGACACCCCCTAAAGT
Source organism: Saccopteryx leptura (assembly GCF_036850995.1). Classification (NCBI taxonomy): domain Eukaryota; kingdom Metazoa; phylum Chordata; class Mammalia; order Chiroptera; family Emballonuridae; genus Saccopteryx; species Saccopteryx leptura. The sequence continues at coordinate 135,973,989 of NC_089508.1, read as the reverse complement.
CAATTGATTTTTGACAAAGGAGCAAAAGCAATACAATGGAACAAAAATAGTCTCTTCAACAAATGGTGCTGGAACAACTGGACATCCACATGAAAAAAAAATGAATATAGAAACCGACCTTACCTTTCACACACATACAAATAATTTACTTAAAATGGATTGTAATTAATTGAAAAATGCAAAACTATAAAACTCCTAGAAGATAACATAGAAGAAAATCTAGATGACTTTGCGTATAGCGATACCTTTTTAGATACAACATGGGAAATATAATACATGAAAAAAATGTCAGCTTCATTAAATTTTTTAACTTCTGCTCTGCAAAATACAATGTTAAGAAAATGAGAAAACATACCACAGTCTAGGATAAGATATTTACAAAAGACACATTTGATAAAAGAGGGAGGGACCTTCAGTCACAGAGAAGAAGGTGCATTCACCACAGCTAGCAACTCCCCTGGAAAACCCCCACAGCTCCTCCTTCTAAAGACCTTCATAGCAGAGTGAGAATCAAAATAAAACCCAGCTCGGGCCCTAGTCACTGGGTTGAAGGCATCCCCTCCCCAGAAAGGAGCCTGGTGAGACCATTCTGCCCCAAAAATGCACCAGGAAATGGTTCCAGAAGCGCTGCAACCTCAACAGGCCAAGTGGGGTAATAAATCCAGAGATGGGAAAGATTAGTACCCATCTGCTAACTGGTAAGATTACTGGTACACCAGCATCAGGTGGGCCGGGTGGGTGAAAGTCTTTGATGTGCTTATGATAGAGTTAAAGGCCAACTCCAGAAAAGGAAAGTCTCTCAAGAAGAAAAGCCCAGGGCACAAGGAGTTAGCTTCAGAGCACTCCTCCCAGGAGCCCAGGTTGTGGCCTCAGAGGCCGCTTCCTCTACTGTGCCTCATCTGCTGTGCCAAGCAGACCTACTTATACTGTGTGCTGCCCATGTCCCAAGCCTCCTAAGAGTGAATGGAATGATGAAGACTACTCTGTTAGTGAGAGACCTAGACCTGTATCCCTTCCCTGTGCGAGGGTGGAGCCCAGGCCTTCAATGAAGAGAATGAGGAGGAGGGGACATCTGAAAACCTTCACTTCCCCCGTGACTGCCATTATACAACATCACCTCCAAGCCACGGGCATTCTGCACTTTTGGAAGACAGCTGGTGAGTCCAAAGTGCTATGTGTTTAGCTTCAGGCTAAACCAGTTCTTCTCAACACTGAGCTCCATGTTAGAAAGGCATTTCAGCTCACACTTGTGGAAGAAGTTGCCACTGGCAGCTGAGCTTTCATTCCACCTTGTTACCTCCTACCTATCTTCTCCCCTGAGTCCATCCTCTTTGGGCAGCTGTGCCCATCTTCCATTCCAAACCCCAGACCTGTGCCCCACCCCTTTGTATAAGATTGCAGGCATCACCTACAAAGGGAAGCTTTTTGGATTAGCCCTGCCAAATTCCAGATACCCTGCCCCACTGGGCTCAGTCTCACAGGGGAAAGGAAGAGAGGCTCAGAGCTTAGACATTCAAAGTGTGAGTTCCTTAGAGCCTATTGTAGGGTACCAGATGAAGGGCTTAACCCTCTTTTGTGGAATGGACCACAAACAGCACCAGTGAGAGACTGTATCAATTTTTCTCCCTGAGACCAGTGGTTCCTCAGCTGAAAGAACTCTGCAGAGGGGACTGCCAGTCCCACCCACCCTGAATCAGATACTCACCCCCTTTGGGGGGGGCATAATACAATTGGAGTATCCAGCAATGGCTTTTGGATTAAGCTATGGAGTAGGAACCACTTTCTCTGCATTGAGGGTCTGACCAAGAGATTTCCCCAAATGAGGGTTCCATTAACATAGTCTTCCTCACCTCAGCTACCCTGCCCTACGAAGCTCACAACCAAAGAAGGCTCTGTGGAATAAGACCAGTCTGACCCACCTGACAGTCTGTCTGCAGAAGGTTCAATGATAAGATGAGGCAACCTCAAGGGGAGGTGAAGCAACTGACAGGTGCAAGCAGATCTTAAGGAGCTTAGGCCTTTTTAAAGAGCTGCCCTCAAGTATAAGCAAGAGAAAGTTCATTCTTATACACAGGTTAACACCACCCACATGTACCCAGGCATAGTAGATACAGCCACAAACAGTGATCAGAACATTAGCACCAGGAAAGAAGCCCATGGCTGGATACAAAAAAGGTCGGACATCAACCCGTTCCAAAACCCTGCCCAAGAGGACCCAGAAGCAACACAAATAGTAGTGGGTTTTAAACCACACAAACCTTAAACCCACTAGCCACACAAGTGGCACACACAAATGGGAATGAAGCAGACACCAGAACCTCTTTGGAATAACTCTGCCCAAAGGAACAGTCACTGCACAACACCTCATACACAGTAATAAAGATTGACCCTTAGAGCCAGAAAGCTTGAAAGGAAACTTCACCCACAAAAGGCCCAACAACATTAAAGACTCATACACAATAGGAGAGTGCATATAACGCACAATATAAATTCCTAGAGCAAGAAACTCAGGTGGCCTGGAGGTTTGTAACACTGAGCCCAACAAAACACCTTCCTCATAAAGATATCACAAGTTGGGAGTCAGAACAGAACTACTTACTACACAGACAAAATAGTCAGAAAAAATATATGCTCCAAATCAAACAACAAGATAAATCCCCAGAAAAAAAAATGTAAATGAAATAGAAGCAAAGAAAAAACCAGATGCAAAGTTTAAAACTATGGTTATAAGGAACCTCAAGGATCTTAAGGTAAGAATGGATAATCTCAGTGAGAATTTAAACAAAGAGATAGTAAGTATTAAAAAGGACAGAGAGAGTGATGTCAGAGAAATGGCGCCGTAAGAAGCGATACTGATAAATCTCCCCAAAAATTCAACAAGATCTTCAACCACAGACAGAAAAATCTACCTTTGGAGCCTCCAGAAGTTCCACACTAAATGTGAAGGAAGAGGCAGCAACAACCCCATAGCAGGATCATCAGGCTGCTAATTCAGGAAGGAAAGACTTGGAGAGAGGCTCCAGGAAAACAGACTCTCATTGTCGGAGCCTGCAAATGCTAATGAGCCTCGACTGCCTAGAAGACTGAAGCCCAATATATGACATCGCTATAGAGACTTATCACCTGCAAACCTCTACCTAAGCATACCACAGAGGCAGAACCCAGGGTACAGAGTCAACAACCAGGAAGAGGAAGAGAAAAGAAAAAGCAAGAAGATAACCTCTCAAAATCAAGAATAATCCATAGATTTTATAACCTATCCCACTTTATTATATTTGTTCATTTGTTTCTCTTATCTTCTTGTCTTGATTATTGTCTTCCTCTTCCAATTTGGTCATTTAATTCTCTGCCGGTCTTACTCTCTCCTCTCCTTGAACTACATTACCCATAAGTGTTACATCTCCCATTATCTTTCCTTTCTTCTTCCTTTCTCTCTAGGAAGGTTGCACTCCAAAACCCTTAACTCTCTCTCTCTCTCTCTCTCTCCCTCTCTTTCTCTCTCTCCTTTTGTTCTTTTTTCTTTTCCTTCTTTTTGTGTTTTTCTCTTTCTTTTTTTTCTTCCTTTATATTAAAACGTTTATTCTTTTCTCCTTTACTGTTCCTCTCATTCAATCCTCAATCACAAACAAATTATTTTATTTGGGACTCAAATTTTTCTTTGTGGAACTTAGGGGTTTTTTATTTCACTTTTTTAACTCACTAGCAGTGCTCCCAACCCTGCTCTCCATTTTATCTAATTTTTGCTCCACTAAATACAATAGTAATTTTTAAATTTTTCCCCTTTTTCCTGTTTCCCTCGTATTCTTCTCATTTTATCTCTTAATCAACCATCACCTAAAAGCAAATCATTTTATTCTTGACCCAAATTTTTTTCTTTTTTGCATTTCTCAGGTCCATACCCCCTTTTTTTGCCCTTTATCACTTCTCCCCAACTCAGGACCTCCATTATAGGTAGTTTTTGTTCTATTTAGCACAATATAATTCACAGTTCACCACAAGATTTTCTCAAAAAGAAGGGGAGAGGAGAAAAGAGGGGAAAAAAGGGGGGGGGGGGAATATTTTATTTTTAATTTTTATTTTTTTTAACTTTTTATTCTTTATTAATTCTCATTAGTACTATCAACAAAACCACTCTCAGATGCCATTAGGGAAAAGGAAATCTAATATCATGGATACAAAAGACAGAGAGGTAGCACAGATAGATGAGGAAAAATGTATGGAGAAAAAATTTAATATATTGGAAACCTCGGATCTAAATGACAGAGAATTTAAAAGAAATCCTAAAAATACTCAGAGATATACAAGAAAACACAGAAAGGCAATTTAGAGAGCTCAGAAAACAACTCACTGAACACAAAGTATAAATTATCAAGGAAATTGAAACTATAAAAACAAATCAAAAAGAAATGAAAAAATCAATTCACGAGCTGAAAAATGAGGTAACAAGCTTAGCTAATAGAACAGGCCAGATAGAAGGTAGGATTAGTGAAATAGAAGACAAGCAACTTGAGGCACAACAGAGACAAGAAGAAAGAGACTCAAAAATTAAAAAAAAATGAGAAAGTGCTACAGGAATTATCTGACTCCATCAAAGAGAATAACATAAGAATAATAGGTATATCAGAGGAAGAAGAGAGAGAAAATGGAATGGAGAACATATTCAAACAAATAATAGAGGAGAACTTCCCAAGTCTGTGGAAAGAAATAAAGCCTCAAATTCAAGAAGCACACATAACACCGAGTTTTCTTAACCACAACAAAACTACTCCAAGACACATCATAATGAAATTGTCACAAACCAATGACAAAGAAAAAATTCGTAAGGCAGCCAGGGAAAAGAAGAATACAACATATAAAGGGAGGCCCATCAGATTATCATCATATTTCTCAACAGAAACTCTACAAGCAAAAGAGAGTGGACTCCAATATTTAATGTCCTGAAAGAGAGGAACTTTCAGCCAAGAATACTATACCCATCAAAGCTATTCTTCAAATACGAAGGAGAAATAAAAACATTCACAGATACAGAAAACATGAGGGAATTTATTATCAGAAAACCCTCACTCTAGGAATTACTAAAGGGGGTTTTCCAACCAGATACAAAGAACAAAACAAAACAAAACCACAAGTAAAAGCTCCACCAAGAACAAAATACAACCAAATTTAGACGGTGACAACAAAAGTAAAAAAAAGGAGAGAGGATGGAGATTAACAGTAGCAAAGGATGATGAAGTGCAGAATCACTCATAAGATAGGGTACTACAATGAATATGGTATGTACCCTTTTCATTACTTAATGGTAACCACCCTTAAAAAAACCACCACAAAAGCACATGATTTAAAAAAGATAGCAACAGAGAAAAGATGTATGAAATACAAACAAAAACAAAGGATAGAAAAACAGAAGAGAAACATTAAACAAGACTAGTTAAAAATTAAACTAACAGAAAGCAATGTATAAAATGGCGATAGGGAACACAAAAGTGTCAATAATTACACTAAATAAAAATAGATTAAACTCACCAATAAAAAGGCACAGAGTAGCAGAATGCATTAAAAAAGAAAATCCAACTGTATGCTGAAATAACATCCAAAAAAAAGCAGGCGTAGTGATACTCATATCTGATAATGCTGACTATAAGACAGCAAAAGTATTCAGAGACAAATATTGTCATTTCATAATGATTAAGGGGACGCTGAATCAAGAAGACATAACAATTCTTAATATATATGCACCAAACCAAGGAGCACCAAAATATATAAGACAGCTACTTATTGACCTTAAAACAAAAACTGACAAAATTACAATCATACTTGGAGATCTCAATACACTGCTGACAGCTATAGATCGGCATCCGAACAGAGAATCAATAAAAATGTATTGGCCTTAAACAAAACAATAGAGCACCTGGATATGATAGACATCTATAGGACATTTCATCCCAAATTGACAGAGAATACATTTTTCTCCAGTGTACATGGATAGTTCTCAAGAATTGACCATATATTGGGCCACAAAAATAAAATCAGCAAATTCAGAGAAATCGAAGTTGTACCAAGCATATTTTCTGATCATAAAGCCTTGAAACTAGAATTCAACTGCTAAAAAGAGAAAAAAAAACACCACAAAATGTGAAAACTAAACAACATACTTTTAAAAAATGAATGTGTTAAAGAAGAAATAAGCACAGAGATAAAAAATATATACAGACAAATGAAAATGACAATATGACATATCAGAATCTATGGGATGCAGCAAAAGCAGTGATAAGAGGGAAGTTCATATCACTTCAGGCATATATGAACAAACCCGAGAGAGCTCAAGTGAACCACTTAACTTCACACCTTAAGGAACTGGAAAAAGAAAAACAAAAACAACCCAAAACCAGCCGAAGAAAGGAGATAATAAAAATCAGAGCACAAATAAATGAAATAGAGAACAGAAAAACTATAGAAAAAATTAATAAAAGAAAAAGCTGGTTCTTTGAAAAGATCTACAAAATTGACCAACCTTTGGCAAGACTTATGAAGGAAAAAAGAGAAAGAACTCATATAAACATAATCCAAAATGAAAGAGGAGAAATCACCGAGGACATCGTAGATATACAAAGAATTATTGTAGAATACTATGAAAAACTTTATGCCACTAAATTCAACAACCTAGAAGAAATGGATAAATTCCTAGAACAATACAACCTTCCTAGACTGAGTCAAGAAGAAGCAGAGAGCCTCAACAGAACAATTAGTAGGTAAGAAATAGAATAAACTATTAAAAACATCCCCAAAAATAAAAATCCAGGCCCAGACGGTTACACTAGTAAATTCTCTCAAACATTCAAAGATGACTTGGTTCCTATTCTACTCAAAGTCTTCCAAAAAAATTGAAGAAGAAGCAATACTTCCACACACATTTTATAAGGCCAACATGACCCTCATACCAAAACTGGACAAAGACACCACAAAAAAAGAATACTACAGACCAATATCTCTAATGAATACAGATGCTAAAATACTAAACAAAATACTAGCAAATCAAATACAACAACATATTAAAAAAATAATACATAATGATCAAGGGGGATTCATCCCAGAGTCTCAAGGATGGTTCAACATACGTAAAACGGTTAATGTAATACACCATATCAACAAAACAAAGAACAAAAACCACATGATCTTATCAATAGATGCAGAAAAGGCATTTGATAAAATACAACACATCTTTATGTTTAAGATACTCAACAAAATGGGTATAGAATGAAAATATTTCAAGATGATAAAGGCCATATATGATAAACCATCAGCCAACATCATATTAAATGGCATAAAACTGAGGACTTTCCACCTTAAATCAGAAACAAGACAGGGTTATCCATTCTCTCCACTATTATTTAACGTGATGCTAGAAGTTCTGGCCAGAGAAATCAGACAAGAGAAAGAAATAAAAGGGATCCTAGAAGTTCTGGCCAGAGAAATCAGACAAGAGAAAGAAATAAAAGGGATCCATATCTGAAAAGAAGAAGTAAAGGTATCACTTTTTGCAGATGATATGATCCTATACATTGAAAACCCCAAAGAGTCTACAAAAAGACTTCTAGAAACAATAAGCCAATACAGTAAGGTCACAGGATACAAAATTAACATACAGAAGTCAATAGCCTTTCTATATGCCAACAATGAAATATTTGAGAACAAACTCAAAAAAATAATCCCCTTCATGATTACAAAAAAAAAAAAAATACCTAGGAATGAACATAAGAAAGAATGTAAAGGACCTTTATAATAAACACTACAAAACATTGTTAAGGGAAATCAAAAAAGATATAATGAGATGGAAGAATATTCCTTGTTCTTGAATAAGAAGAATAAATATAATCAAAATGGCCACATTACCCAAAGCAATATATGAATTTAATACAATTCCCATCAAAATTCCAATGACAATTTTTAAATAAATGTAACAAAAACCATCAGATATATATGGAACTATAAAAAACCGTGAATAGCCAAAGCAATCCTAAGGAAAAGAATGAAGCTGGGGGCATTACAATACCTGACTTCAAACTATATTATAGAGAGCCATGACAATCAAAACAGCATGGTATTGGCAGAAAAATAGAAACTCAGAACAATGGAACAGAATAGAAAGTCCAGAAATAAAAGCACATATATATGGTCAAATAATTTTTGATAAGGGGGCCAACAACACACAATCGAGAAAAGAAAGACTCTTCAACAAATGGTGCTGGGAAAACTGGAAAGCCATATGCAAAAGAATGAAACTTGACTACAGTTTGTCCCCTTGTACAAATATTAATTCAAAATGGATCAAAGACCTAAATATAAGACCTTAAACAATAAAGTACATAGAAGAAGACATAGGTTCTAAACTCATGGACCTGGGTTTTAAAGAGCATTTTATGAATTTGACTCCAAAGGCAAGGGAAGTGAAGGCAGAAATAAATGAATGGAACTACATCAGAATAAGAAGTTTTTGCTCAGCAAGAGAAACTGACAAAATAAACAGACAGCCAACTAAATGGTAAATGATATTTTCAAAAAACAGCTCAAATAAGGGTCTAATATACAAAGAACTCATAAAACTCAATAACAAACAAACAAACAATCCAATAAAGTAATGGGACGAGGACATGAACAGGCACTTCTCCTAGGAAGAAATACAAATGGCCAATAGATATATGAAAACAGGTCATGTTTATTAGTTATTAGAGAAATGCAAATCAAAACTGCAGTGAGATACCAGCTCACGCCTGTTAGATTAGATATTATCAACAAGACAGGTAATAGCAAATGTTGGAGAGGCTGTGGAGAAAAAGGAACCCTAATTCACTGTTGGTGGGAATGTAAAATAGTGCAACCATTATGGAAAGGGTATGGTGATTCCTCAAAAAACTGAAAATAGAACTACCTTATGACCCAGCAATCCCTCTACTGGGTATATACCCCCAAAACTCAGACACATTGATACATAAAGATGCATGCAGCCCCATTTTCATTGCAGCGTTGTTCACAGTGGCCAAGACATGGAAACAACCAAAAATCCCTTCAATATAGACTGAATAAAGATGTGGCACATATACACTATGGAATACTACTCAGCCATAAGAAATGATGAATCGGGTCATTTACAACAAAATAGTTGTATCTTGATAACATTATACGGAGTAAAATAAGTAAATCATAAAAATCCAAGAACTGCATTATTCCATACATAGGTGGGACATAAAAATGAGACTAAGAGACATTGACAAGAGTATGTTGTTTATGGAGGTGGGAGGGAGAGGGAAAGGGGGAGGGGGAGGGGCTCAAAGAAAACTAGATAGAAGGTGACAGAGGACAATTTGACTTTGGGTGATGGGTATGCAACATAACTGATTGACAAGATAACTTGTACATGTTTTCTTTGAACATATGTAACCTGATTTATTGATGTTACCCTAGTAAAATTAATAAAAATAAATAAATAAAAATATAAACTTTTAAAAAAGAAAATATCTAGGCCAAAATTTGCTATTGATATATGTATATTTTATGACATATATTATTAAAAAAAACTAGTAGAAAAAAATAAAAAATAAAAAAATTAAAAGGAAAGAGATACCATAATAAAAAAAAATTGAGAAATGATGAGTGCAATATCATAAATAAAGACTGCACAAGAAGAAACCAATAGCAGGTTAGATGAAGTACAGAATCAAATCACTGATTTTGAAGACAAGATAATAGTAAGCATACAAAAAGAGCAGCAAAAAAAAAGAGTCTTAAGTGCGCAGAGTAAGGTCTAAGACAACTCTGGGACAACATCAAGCAAAACAATGTCTGTACTATACAGGTTCCTGAAGGAGAAAAAAGCAAGTAAAGGATAGAGAAACTGTTTGAAGAAATTGTAACTGAAAACTTCCATAACCTGTTGAAGGAAAAAGTCACACAAGTTCAGGAAGTACAGAGTCCCAATCAAGATGAACCCGAAGAGATCCCACACCAAGACATTAATTAAAATGCCAAAGATTAACGACAAAAAAAAGAATCCTAAAAGCTGCAATGAAAAAGCAATTAATTATCTACAAAGGAACCCCCGAATAGCTGCCATGTGATTTATCAACAGCAGGACTTCAGGCTAGAAAGAATTTTCAGGAAATATTCAAAGTAATAAGAAATAAATAAAAGGACTGTAACCAAAACTACTCTATCGAGCAAAACTCTGCATACCTAGGAACCTTTGGTCCAGGAGCCAGATGGGCAGGTGAAGTGGTGTATGGAAACTGCACAATGGGGAGGTGACTCTTGCCTCTCCTGTAAGCATAAAATTTGAAGGAGAAATTAAGAACTTCTGTAAAAGAAAAAAAAAGGTTATTAGAGTTAATTATCACCAAGGTAGTATTGCAAGAAATGTTAAAGGCCCTACTATAAGAGAAAAGAAATTGAGAGAAAGAGGACTATAAATTTATAGAATAAAATGGCAATAAATAAGTACATGTCAATAAAAATCTTAAATATCAATGGATTACATGTTCCAATCAGAAGACATAGGGTAGCTGAATGAATACTAAAACATGACCCATATATATGCTGTCTACAAGGGACCCACCTCAGAACAGAAGATACACATATACTGATAGTAAAAGTATGGGAAAAATGTTTCCTAAAATGGAATGAAAAAAATATATAAAAAGCTGTGGTAGCAATACTTATACATGGCAAAAAAATCTGTAAATCAAAAGCCATAAGGCCCTGGCCAGTTGGCTCAGTGGTAGAGTGTTGGTCTGGTATGTGGATGTCCTAGGTTTGATTCCTGGACACAGGAGAAGAGTTCATCTGTTTTTCCACCCCCCTACACTTCTCTTTCTTTTTCTCTCTCTTTTCCTTCCATAGCCATGGCTCAGTTGGTTCTAGCACATTAGCCCCAAGTGCTGAGGATGTCTCCATGGATCCTCCAACTCAGGCACTAAAAAATAGCTTGGTTCTAAGCATGGCCCCAGATGGGCAGAGTATTAGCCCCAGACAGGGGTTGTCAGGTGGATCCTGGTCAGGGCACATGCAGGAGTCTGACTGTCTCTTTTCTCCCCTCCTCTCACTTGGAAAAGAAGAAAAATATAAAAATAAAATAAAAGCTATAGTAAGAGACAAAGAAGGTCACTACATGATAAAGGGAACAATCTATCAGGAACATATAACCATTGTAAACATTTATACAACTAATATAGGATCACCTAAATACATATATAAAACAGGTTATTTTGTAAGATTTTATTTATTGATTTTACAGAAAGAGGAGGGAGGGGTCCTCAAAAAGTATCAACTCATAGTTACTTCACTTTATTTGTTCACTGATTGCTTGTTATATGTGCCTTGACCAGGCAAGCCCATGGTTTCAAACTGGCAACTTCAGCATTCCAAATCAACACAGGCCAGGCTAAAGCAGATTTTAATGGACATAAAGGGAGAGATTGACAGCAATACAGTCATAGTAGGAGAGTTTTATACCACATTGATGTCATTGGATAGGTCCTCCAGACAGAAAATGTATAAGGAAATAATGACCTTAAATGACACACTAGAATTGCAGAATTTAACTGATATCTTTAGAGCATTTTACCCCAAAGCAGCAGAATATACATTAATTTCAAGTGCACAGGGTACATTTTCTAGGATAGACCACATGTTAGAACACAAAACAAGTCTCAATAAATTTAAGAAGATTGAAATCAAGGATCTTCTCTGATCACAATGGTATGAAACTAAAAATCAACTACAATTAAAAAAGAACCTGAAAAACATTCCAATACTTGGAAGCTAAACAGCATGTTATTAAATAACAAATGAGTTAACAATGAAATCAAGAAAGAAATAAAAATTTTTCTTGAAACAAATAATAATGAACACACACAATCAGAAATCTATGGGACATGGAGAAAACAATCCTGAGAGGCAACTTCATAATGTTATAGGCATACCTCAATAATCAAGAAAAATCTCAAATAAGCAATTTATGCCTTCACCTAAAAGAATTAGAAAAAGAAAACAAAGTCCAGAGGAAACAGAAAGAAGAAAATAAAAATCAGAGAAGAAAGAAATGACATAGAGGCTAAAAAAAAAAAATACAAAGGTCAATGAAATCAAGAGCTGGTTCTTTGGAAAAATAAATAAGATTGATGAACTTTTAACCAGATTCATCAAGAAAAAAAGAGAGAGGAGCCAAATAAATGAAATTAGAAATGAAATAGAAGTAGCAACTGACATCTCAGAAGTACACGAGATTATAAGAAAATACCATTAAAAAGTATGTCAACTAATTTGACAACCTAGGCAAAAATGGATAAGTTCCTAGAAACATGAAGTTTTCCCAAACTAAATTTGTAATAATCAGTAAACCTGAATAGACTGCTTACAACTAATAAAATTGAAGGAGTAATCAGAAAAACTTCTAGCAAATGAAAGTCCTGAACCAGATGGTAATGTTGTAAAGTACCCGATCCACAATTCTGCAGGTTTTTGTAGAGGCACATAATCCAAATAAGTTTTTGAAAAGTTTTATTAAAGGAGAAAATTTATTAAATATGCCAGCTGCATATATTTTACACAGGGTCAGTCCCAAATCATGTGTGTCATTAATATTCTAGGGGTTGATTATATACCATTAATTATACATGGGAGGGGAAATAATCTGACATCACGGTATAAGCCTATACCTTTGGTTTTCTCCTATACAGGTTTGGGGAAAGGATGAAGGGGACACAATTCATTAGCAAGTTTATAACATCTGTCTATAGGGTTCATAAAAAGACGCTTCTATACATTAAAAGTTACAAGGCAACACAATGGTAAAAATGTCACTTTACATACTAAAAGACATTCCTGTAATTTCTAGTGTTCATTTGCTATTCCTTTGTCCAGAGATACATACATTATCTACATGCTTTCAAGAGGGGAGAGGTAGTTTCCATGGGGACAAATGATTGTAAATGGTCCATTAGTGTAAGAAAAGGTTTAATTTAATCTTTCTCTCCCTACACCTGGCTAGCTATTCACCCATTTTCCCATAGGTATGGGGGAAGGTCAGAGAATTCAAGTCTCCTTTCTCTTCCTGCATTTACACACAATGCCATTGGCCATCTTGGTTTTATGCTAATCTCAAGTCCAGAGATCATTTACAAAATTCCTCTGTACACCTAGCTCAAACTAACAAAATGTTCTTTAAGCTTCCTAAAATATTAATATTAATTCTGTAGCCTTTGGTACCTTACAACAGTTTCAAGGGCAATTTTACCAGATATTCAAAGAAGAACTTATAACTGTGCTCAAACAATTTTTAAAAATTGAAGAGGATGGACAACTTCCAAGCTCATTTTACAGTGCAAATAGTATCCTTATTTCAAAACCAGGTAAGAAGAAAGGAAGGAAAGAAAGAAGGAAGGAAGGAAGGAAGGAAGGAAGGAAGGAAGGAAGGAAGGAAGGAAGGAAGGAAGGAAAAAAAGAAAGAAAAGTAAAGAAAAGAAAAAGCAAATGGAAGGCCAAAATTTCTGATGAAATTAAATATTAAAATTCTCAACAAAATATTAGAAAACTAGATCCAAAAATATATAAAAAGATCATATACCATGATAAAATGGGATTTATTCCAGGGAGGCAAGGCTCATACAATATTTGCAAATCAATAAATGTGATAAATCACTTAAACAAAATGAAGAATAAAAACTCCATGATCATATCACTAGATGCAGAAAAAGCATTTGATAAAATCTAGCACCAATTTATAACAAAAACTCTCAGCACATCCCTAACAGCAATATTTTTTGCTGATATATCTCCTCAAGAAAGTGAAACAAAGGAAAAAAATAAACAAATGGGGCTATATCAAACTAAAGGCTTTTGCACAGTAAAAGAAACCATGAACAAAATGAAAGAACAGCTCACTGTATGGGAGAACATATTCATGGATACATTCAATAAGGGGTTAATAACCAGATTTATTAAAAACTATAAAACTCAATAGCAAGAAGAAAAACAACCTAATTTTAAAAATGGGTGAAGGACCTTAATAGATACTTCTCCAAATAGGACATAGATGGCTAATTAGCATATGAAAATATGCTCAGTGTCACTAATCATCAGAGAAATACAAATTAAAATCCTAAACTAACCCCTCACCCCTGTCAGGATGGCTGTCATCAACAAATCAACATACAACAAGTGCTTGTGAGAGTGTGGAGACAAGGGAACCCTCCTGCACGGCTGGTGGGAATGCAGACTTGTGCAGCCACTGTGAAAAAGAGTATATGGCATTTCCTCAAAAAATTAAAAATGAATCTACCTTTAGACTCAGCTATTCTACTCTAGGAATATAGCCTAAGAATCCTAAAAGAAGATATGCACCTCTATGTTCATTGCAGCATTGTTTGCAATAGCCAAGATTGGAAACAGCCCAAGTGTCCATTGGTGGATGAATAGATAAAAAAGCGGTGGATCCTGTGGTGGCGCAGTGGATAAAGCGTCGACCTGGAAATGCTGAGGTCACCGGTTCGAAACCCTGGGCTTGCCTGGTCAAGGCACATATGGGAGTTGATGCTTCCAGCTCTTCCCCCCCTTCTCTCTCTCTGTCTCTCATCTCTCTTTCTCTCTGTCTCTCCCTCTCCTCTCTAAAATGAATAAATAAATAAATAAAATAAAAAATAAAAAAAAACGGTGGTATATTTACACAATGGAATACTACATGGCTATAAAAAGGAAAGAAACCTTACCCTTAGTGACTGCAAGGATGGACCTGGAAATTATTATGCCAAGTGAAATAAGCCAGTCAGAGAAAGACAAATACCACATGAACCTCACTTATACGCGAAATCTAATAAACACAATGGACTGAAGAACAAAATAAAAACAGAGACAGGGTCATGGGAAACAGATGGACAACTGTCAGAAGAAAGGGGGAAGAAGGGATGGGATCAGAGTAGGTCAAAAGAATAGTCAATACACACACACACACACACACACACATAACAAATAGATACAGACAACAGAGTGGCAGTAGCCAGAGGGAAAAGGGCAAGCAAAGGTAGAGTGAGGAGGATGAAAGGGGATAATGTGGGTGGAAAGAGACTTTGCTTGGGGGGTGGCACATGATGTGGTGTGTCGATGGTATTATATTGAGTTGTACATTTGAAATCTGTATGGTTTGGCAAACAATGTCAATCCAATAAATTTAAAAAAAATTTTAAGATCATTAGCAAGAAACAGCTTGCTTCCTGCAATGGAGCCAACAGCACTTCTTCCCGTCTAGATCCAGGCCTCAAGCTGCTGCTACTTTTTATAAGTTTATATTATTTTTAAGGAAAATAAACTCTTTAAAATACCAAAAAAAAGGAGATGACGTCAGAGTAATGGTGGGGTAGGAAGCGATACCGATAAATATCCCCCAAAACTCAACAAGATCTTCAACCAGAAACAGAAAAACCTATACTTGGAGCTTACAGATGCTTCGCAATACACCCAAAGGTATGATTGAGTGAAAAATTGGCTAAATATATAACCAAACCCCGAAGGAAATAGGGAGTAAGAAATGCTCCGCCTTCCTCACTAACCTAAACAGGGCGGCTTTCTCTGGTAACTGTGAATATAGAAACTGAGGTGGGCAAAGGGGGTGAATATATCCAGGCCACGACACAAACGGCCGAACCAGGCTGTGGCACGGAGATCCAAGCCAAGGAAAATCTGATCCTGTGGCAACCCGGGCAATACAAGCTAACACTCGCGCCAAACCCAAACAAAGAAAGACAAGCGGCGCGGACATTTTACCCGGTCTCCTGGTTGGTGCGCAGTTAGTGGGCGAGAGATTCCTTCCTAAGCCCCGGAAGTGGGTGCCCATGTTGCCCCACAGAGAGGCAGGGTCAGAGGCCTTTCTGTGGGCCGAGGGCAGAGTCTCTGGGCAGCCCCAGCGCACTGGGAAAGCCACGCACGGGAGGGAGTGAGAACTAATTCCAACGGTGGAGATTTTCCGTACTGGAGGGTGTTTCACTCAGAGGGAAACACGGCCGGCCTCATATCCTGGTTTGCGCGTGCAGATAAGGAGTGAGCGATTCCTCCGAGTGCCTCGGCAGTGCGCGCCCGTGTTATCGCACAGAGGGGCAGAGTCAGGGGCCTTTGTGTGGGCCAAAGCGGAATCTCGGGCCGCCCCAGCGCCTTGCAAAAGCCGCGCACGGGGACGGAGCGAGACTCAATTCCAACGCTGCAACTTTTCCCTGCGGTTGGGGGTTTCATTCAGAGCGTGAGACTGCTGGCCGGATATCCTGGTCTGCGCGCGCAGCCAGTGAGTGAGAGTTTCCTCCAAGCGCCCCGGAAGTGGGCACCCGTTTGTGTTACCGGACAGAGTGGCAGAGCCAGAGGTCTTTGAATGGCCGGAAAGCCCGCCTGATTATGCTAGCAGCTCTGACTGACTGAGCCTTACCCAGAGACCTGTGCTGAGTGGAAATAGAGTGGGGAGTTGCCAGCTCTTTGAGCCTCTTACTATCCAGGCAGAGGCAGCAGCAACCCCATAGCTGGATTATCAGGCTACTAATTGAGGAAGGAAAGACTAGGAGAAAGGCTCTAGGAACACGGACTCTCTCACTGTCGGAGCCTATAAATGCTAATAGCCTAGACTGCCAACGAGACTAAAGCACAATACATGACATTGCCATAAAGACTTATCAACTGCAAACCTCCACCTGAGCGTGGCAAAGGGGCAAAACCCGGGGTACAGAGTCACCGACCAGGAAGAGGGAGAGAAAAGAAAAAGCAAGAAGATAACCTCTCAAAATCAAGAATAATCTGCAGACTTTATAACCTATCCCATTTTATTATATTTGTTTGTTTGTTTCTCTTATCTTCATTCTTGATACTTTTTTTTTCCTCCTCCAATTTGGCCGATTAACTCTCTACCGGTCTTACTCTCTCCTCTCCTTGAACTACACTACCCATAAGTGTTACATCTCCCATTATCTTTTCTCTCCTCTTCCTTTCTCTCTATGAGGGTTGCACTCCAAAACCTTTAACTCTCTCTCTCTCTCTCCTTTCTTTTTTCTTCTTTTAGTGGTTCCCTCTTTTTTTTCTCTCTCTCTCTCTTTCTTTTCTCCCTCTATATTAGTTTCTTCCTTTCTCCTTTACATCTCCTCTCACTCAAACCTCAATAACAAACAAATTATCTTATCTGGGACTCAAACTTATGTTTGTGGCATTCTGGGGGGTTTTTACTTCACCTTTTTAACTCACTAGCAGTGCTCCCATCCCTGGCTCTCCATATTATCTAGTTCTTGTTCCACTAAATACAATATTAATTTTTTAATTTGTCCCCCCATTTTTCCGTTTTCCTCTTAATCCTCTCATCATAACTCTTAGACAACCAACACCTAAAAGCAAATCATTTTATTCTTGACCCAAATTTTTTCCTTATTTGCTTTTTGTGGGTCCATACGCTCTTTTTTTTTTTCTTCTTTTTTCTTTTTCTTTTTTTTTTTTTTTTTTTTTTTTTGTTTGCCCCTTTATTACTTTTCCCCAATTCAGGCCCTCCATCACAGGCATTGTTTGTTATAATTCACAGTCCACCACAAGATTTTATCAAGAAAGAGGGGAGAGGAGAGGAGAGGAAAAAAGGAGGGGGGGAATAATTTCCTTTTTTTTTTTTAATTTTTATTTTATTTTATTTTTCTTTATTTCATTATTAATTTTTTTTTAAAAAAAAACTTTTTTCGATTTTTTTTTTATTATTTTTTTAAACTTTTTATTCTTTATTAAATCTCATTAATACTATCAACAAAACCACCCTCAGATGCCATTAAGGAAGAGAAAATCGAATATCATGGATACAAAAGAAAGAGAGGTAACACAGCTAGATGAGGAAAAATCTATGGAGAAAAAATTTAATATATTGGAAACCTTGGAGATAAATGACAGAGAATTCAAGATAGAAATCCTAAAAATCCTCCGAGATATACAAGAAAACACAGAAAGGCAATTTAGGGAGCTCAGAAAACAACTCAATGAACACAAAGAATATATGTCCAAGGAAATTGAAACTATAAAAACAAATCAAACAGAGATGAAAAACTCAATTCACGAGCTGAAAAACAAAGTAACAAGCTTAGCTAATAGAACAGGTCAGATAGAAGAGAGGATTAGTGAAATAGAAGACAAGCAACTTGAGGCACAACAGAGAGAAGAAGAAAGAGACTCAAAAATTTAAAAAAATGAGATAGCCCTACAAGAATTATCTGACTCCATCAAAAAGAATAACATAAGAATAATAGGTATATCAGAGGGAGAAGAGAGAGAAAATGGAATGGAGAACATACTCAAACAAATAATAGATGAGAACTTCCCAAGCCTGTGGAAAGAACTAAAGCCTCAAGTTCAAGAAGCAAACAGAACTCCAAGTTTTCTTAACCCCAACAAACCTACTCCAAGGCATATCATAATGAAATTGACACAAACCAACAGCAAAGAAAAAATTCTCAAGGCAGCCAGGGAAAAGAAGAATACAACATATAAAGGAAGGCCCATTAGATTATCATCAGATTTCTCAGCAGAAACTCTACAAGCTAGAAGAGAATGGACCCCAATATTTAAAGTCCTGAAAGAGAGGAACTTTCAGCCACGAATACTATACCCATCAAAGCTATCCTTCAAATATGAAGGAGAAATAAAAACATTCACAGATACAGAAAAGATGAGGGAATTTATCATCAGAAAACCCCCACTCCAGGAATTACTAAAGGGGGTTCTCCAATCAGATACAAAGACCAAAAAAAAACAGAGCCACAAGTAAAAGCTCCAAGAAGAACACAATAAAACCAAATTTAAACTGTGACAACAACAAAAAGAAAGAGGGGGAGAAGATGGAGATTAACAGTAGCAAAGGACGATGGAGTGCAAAAGTACTCACAAAATAGTTCACTACAATGAACAGGGTAGGGACCCTTTTCATTATTCAAAGGTAACCACCATTGAAAAAACCACCACAGAAGCACATGAGATAAAAAAGATAGCAACAGTGGAAAGATGTATGGA
Source organism: Saccopteryx leptura (assembly GCF_036850995.1). Lineage (NCBI taxonomy): Eukaryota > Metazoa > Chordata > Mammalia > Chiroptera > Emballonuridae > Saccopteryx > Saccopteryx leptura. The sequence goes on along the minus strand of NC_089508.1, from coordinate 135,954,936 downwards.
ATACAACCAAATAAAAACAAAAGATAGAAAAACAAAAGAGAAGGATCAAACAAGACACAAAACTAACAGAAAGCAAGATATAAAATGGCAATAGGGAACCCACAAGTATCAATAATTACACTAAATGTAAACGGATTAAACTCACCAATAAAAAGGCACAGAGTAGCAGAATGGATTAAAAAAGAAAATCCAACTGTATGCTGCCTACAAGAAACTCATCTAAGTAACAAGGATAAAAACAAATTCAAAGTGAAAGGCTGGAAAACAATACTCCAAGCAAATAACATCCAAAAAAAAGCAGGTGTAGCAATACTCATATCGGATAATGCTGACTACAAGACAGGAAAAGTACTCAGAGACAAAAATGGCCATTTCATAATGGCTAAGGGGACACTGAATCAAGAAGACATAACAATTCTTAATATATATGCACCAAACCAAGGAGCACCAAAATATATAAGACAGCTACTTATTGATCTTAAAACAAAAACTGACAAAAACACAATCATACTTGGAGACCTCAATACACCGCTGACGGCTCTAGATCGGTCATCCAAACAGAGAATCAACAAAGACATAGTGGCCTTAAACAAAACACTAGAGCACCTGGATATGATAGACATCTACAGGACATTTCATCCCAAAGTGACTGAGTATACATTTTTCTCCAGTGTACATGGATCATTCTCAAGAATTTACCATATGTTGGGCCACAAAAACAACATCAGCAAATTCAGAAAAATTGAAGTTGTACCAAGCATATTTTCTGATCATAAAGCCTTGAAACTAGAATTCAACTGCAAAAAAGAGGAAAAAAATCCCACAAAAATGTGGAAACTAAACAACATACTTTTAAAAAATGAATGGGTCAAAGAAGAAATAAGTGCAGAGATCAAAAGATATATACAGACTAATGAAAATGACAATATGACATATCAGAATCTATGGGATGCAGCTAAAGCAGTGATAAGAGGGAAGTTCATATCACTTCAGGCATATATGAACAAACAAGAGAGAGCCCAAGTGAACCACTTAACTTCCCACCTTAAGGAACTAGAAAAAGAAGAACAAAGACAACCCAAAACCAGCCGAAGAAAGGAGATAATAAAAATCAGAGCAGAAATAAATGAATTAGAGAACAGAAAAACTATAGAAAAAATTAATAGAACAAGGAGCTGGTTCTTTGAAAAGATCAACAAAATTGACAAACCCTTGGCAAGACTTACCAAGGAAAAAAGAGAAAGAACTCATATAAACAAAATCCAAAATGAAAGAGGAGAAATCACCACGGACACCGTAGATATACAAAGAATTATTGTAGAATACTATGAAAAACTTTATGCCACTAAATTCAACAACCTAGAAGAAATGGATAAATTCCTAGAAAAATACAACCTTCCTAGACTGAGTCAAGAAGAAGCAGAAAGCCTAAACAGACCTATCAGTAGAGAAGAAATAGAAAAAACCATTAAAAACCTCCCCAAAAATAAAAGTCCAGGCCCTGACGGCTATATCAGCGAATTTTATCAAACATTCAAAGAAGACTTGGTTCCTATTCTACTCAAAGTCTTCCAAAAAATTGAAGAAGAAGCAATACTTCCAAACACATTTTACGAAGCCAACATAACCCTCATACCAAAACCAGGCAAGGATGGCACAAAAAAAGAAAACTACAGACCAATATCTCTAATGAATACAGATGCTAAAATACTAAACAAAATACTAGCAAATCGAATACAACAACATATTAAAAAAATAATACATCATGATCAAGTGGGATTCATCCCAGAATCTCAAGGATGGTTCAACATACGTAAAACGGTTAATGTAATACACCATATCAACAAAACAAAGAACAAAAACCACATGATCTTATCAATAGACGCAGAAAAGGCTTTCGATAAAATAAAACCCAATTTTATGTTTAAGACTCTCAACAAAATGGGTATAGAAGGAAAATATCTCAACATGATAAAGGCCATATATGATAAACCATCAGCTAACATCATATTAAATGGCACTAAACTGAAGGCTTTCCCCCTTAAATCAGGAACAAGACAGGGTTGTCCACTCTCTCCACTCTTATTTAATGTGGTACTAGAGGTTCTAGCCAGAGCAATCAGACAAGACAAAGAAATAAAAGGCATCCATATCGGAAAAGAAGAAGTAAAGGTATCACTTTTTGCAGATGATATGATACTATACATCGAAAACCCCAAAGAATCTACAAAAAGACTACTAGAAACAATAAGCCAATACAGTAAGGTCGCAGGATACAAAATTAACATACAGAAGTCAATAGCCTTTCTATATGCCAACAATGAAACAACTGAGAAGGAACTCAAAAGAACAATCCCCTTCACGATTGCAGCAAAAAAAATAAAATACTTAGGAATAAACATAACAAAGAATGTAAAGGACTTATATAATGAAAACTATAAACCATTGTTAAGGGAAATCGAAAAAGATATAATGAGATGGAAGAATATACCTTGTTCTTGGCTAGGAAGAATAAATATAATCAAGATGGCTATATTACCCAAAGCAATATACAAATTTAATGCAATTCCCATCAAACTTCCAATGACATTTTTTAAAGAAATAGAGCAAAAAATCATCAAATTTATATGGAACTATAAAAAACCCCGAATAGCCAAAGCAATCCTAAAGAAAAAGAATGAAGCTGGGGGCATTTCAATACCTGACTTCAAACTCTATTATAGGGCCACGACAATCAAAACAGCATGGTATTGGCAGAAAAATAGACACTCAGACCAATGTAACAGAATAGAAAGTCCAGAAATAAAACCACATATATATAGTCAAATAATTTTTGATAAAGGGGCCAACAACACACAATGGAGAAAAGAAAGCCTCTTCAATAAATGGTGCTGGGAAAACTGGAAAGCCACATGCAAAAGAATGAAACTGGACTACAGTCTCTCCCCCTGTACAAAAATTAACTCAAAATGGATCAAAGATCTAAACATAAGACCTGAAACAATTAAGTGCATAGAAGAAGACATAGGTACTAAAGTCATGGACCTGGGTTTTAAAGAGCATTTTATGAATTTGACTCCACAGGCAAGAGAAGTGAAGGCAAAAATTAATGAATGGGACTACATCAGACTAAGAAGTTTTTGCTCAGCAAGAGAAACTGATAACAAAATAAACAGAAAGCCAAACTAAATGGGAAATGATATTTTCAAACAACAGCTCAGATAAGGGCCTAATATCCAAAATATACAAAGAACTCATAAAACTCAACAACAAACAAACAACCAATCCAATAAAAAAATGGGAAGAAGACATGAACAGACACTTCTCCCAGGAAGAAATACAAATGGCCAACAGATATATGAAAAGATGCTCATCTTCTTTAGCTATTAGAGAAATGCAAATCAAAACGGCAATGAGATACCACCTCACACCTGTTAGATTAGCTATTATTAGCAAGACAGGTAATAGCAAATGTTGGAGAGGCTGTGGAGAAAAAGGAACCCTCATCCACTGTTGGTGGGAATGTAAAGTAGTACAACCATTATGGAAGAAAGTATGGTGGTTCCTCAAAAAACTGAAAGTAGAACTACCTTATGACCCAGCAATCCCTCTACTGGGTATATACCCCAAAAACTCAGAAACATTGATACGTAAAGACACATGCAGCCCCATGTTTATTGCAGCATTGTTCACAGTGGCCAGGACATGGAAACAACCAAAAAGCCAATCAATAGATGACTGGATAAAGAAGATGTGGCACATATACACTATGGAATACTACTCAGCCATAAGAAATGATGACATCGGAACATTTACAGCAAAATGGTGGGATCTTGATAACATGATACGAAGCGAAATAAGTAAATCAGAAAAAAACAGGAACTGTATTATTCCATACGTAGGTGGGACATAATAGTGAAACTAAGAGACATTTATAAGAGTGTGGTGGTTACGGGGGGGGGGAGGGGGGTATGGGAGAGGGATAGGGGGTGGGGAGGGGCACAAAGAAAACAAGATAGAAGGTGACAGAGGACAATCTGACTTTGGGTGGTGGGTATGCAACATAATTGAACGACAAGATAACCTGGACTTGTTATCTTTGAATATATGTATCCTGATTTATTGATGTCACCCCATTAAAAAAATAAAATTATATATAAAAAAAAAACAAAAAACCAAAAAAACAGTTATCCAAAATATACAAAGAACTCTTAAACTCAACAATACAAGAATAAACAATCCATTTGAAAATGGGCCAAACACCTTAGAAGACACTTCACCACGGAAAATGTACAGATGTCAAAAAATTATATGAAGACTCTTCATATTATATTTCATCAGGAAAGTTTAAATTAAAACAACAAAGAGATAACACTACATGTCTTGTAAAATGGCCAAACTTCAGAAAATTGAAAATATCAAATGTTGGTGAATGTAGAAAAATAGGAGCTCTCATTCTTTGCTGGTGGGAATGTAAAATAAGAAAGACACTCTGGAAGACATTATAGTTTCTTTAAAACTAAACATACTCTGCTCTGGTGATCACGTTCTTTGGATTTTACTCAAACAGATTGAAAACTTAAGTCCATACAAAGCCTACACATAGATGTTTATAGGAGCTCTATTCATAATTGCTAAAACTGGGAAGCAATCAAGATGTTCTTCAGGAGGTAAATAAACTGTTGTACATTCAGATAATGAAATACTCTCAGTGCTAAAACAAAATAAGTGATAAAGACATGAAATGCTTATAAGTACAAAGAAAAAGCCAACCTGAAAAAAAACCCACCAATCATGTATACTATATGTTTCCACCTATATCACATTCTGGAAACAGTAAAACTATAGAGACAGTCAAAAGATCAGTCATTGCTAGGGGTTGAGAAAGAGAGATGAATGTACAGAGCACAGAGGATTTTTAGGATAGTGAAAATACTCTGTATGGTATTCTAATGATGGATAGATGTCATAATATTTATGAAAACTACCAGAATGTAAAACACCAAGAGTGAACCCTAATGTAAACTATGAACTTTGGGAACAGACATAAAGTATTTGTCATTTATCTGTGGTTATAATGTGTCAATTGTAATAAATACTACTTGGATGGGGAATGTTGGTAATGGAGGAAGCTATGCATATGAGAGTCAGAAAACACAGAAAATCTCTGTAGTTTCTGTCAGCTTTACTGTGAATCTAAAACTGCTCTAAAGAAAGGCATTTTACACACACACACACACACACACACACACACACACAAAACAAAAAAACCATTGACAACGTTAGTATGTGTCTGTCTAGGTTGAAAAAATGAATAGGAAAGAAACTCAATGCTTTTATACACTGAAGCAAAAAGCTAACTTCTGACTTGCTATTCTTATATTCCTGTGGAAATGCTGAGCAGTAACAATTATTTTTACAAACCTTCAGAAACAGAAGAAACCAGGAAAATGTCTCAACTACCTCTTATAAATTAAGAGGAATTTTTACTTGGTGAAAATCCTAAAGCCTAAGAGTGATGCTAAGCAGGGAGCATGACACTGGGGAAGGAGATTAAATCTCTATTAATTTGTTCCCATTTTGGCTCTGCCATGCAGACCTAGGCTCCTAAACCCACAAGTGGAAGCAAAACTACCACCCCAAACTTAGTTTAAAAAGCTACTTTATAAAGTGATAAGGATTGGTTCATTTCCTGTAGCCCCCCAATAATATATAATTTTTGTTATACTTATTTCAAGGCAGCTTTGCTACCTATTAAATGTAACTGGAGATATAAAGTTAGCAGCTAAAGAAGTAAGTCTGGAATTGTCATAGAAATATAATATGCATTAGTTAAATTTGTATATGTGCTAATTAACATTCTTCTCCTCCTCCTCTTCCTCCTCCTCCTCCTCCTTCTTTTTCTTCATTTTCTTCTCCTTCTCTTTCCTTCTCCTTTTCCTTCTTCCTTCCCCTTCTCCTTCTCCTTCTTCTTTTTTTTCTTCAAGTGAGAGAAGGGCAGATAGTGAGACAGACTCCCACATATCCCCCTCAACTAGGATTCACCCAGCAATCCCCATCTGGGGCCAATGCTCTGCCTATCTGAAACAGAGGCTCTATGAAGCCATCTTTAGCACTTGAACAATGTGCTCAAACCAATCGAGCCATGGCTGTGTGATGTGAAGAGAGAGTGAGAAAGAGAGTGAGAGAAGGGGGAGGGGTAGAGTAGCAGATGGTTGATTCTGTGTGCCCTGACCAGGAATCAAACCTGGGACATCCATATGCCAGGCTGATGCTCTACCACTAAACCAACTGACCAGGGCCTTAATTCACTATGTCTATCTAGGAACAAAAGTAAATACAATTTAAGGTATCATAATGATTCCCATGCTTCAAAGAAAGGCAAGATAAAAGATCAACAAATCTATAATCAAGCAGACCCACAATATATCATATAAATAAGTTGACTAGATGCTGGTCATCTCCAAGTGTAAAAGCAGAGGTGAGGAATTCAACAGTAGCCAGCTGGTGACCAAACTAAAGCTAGACAAATACCAGGACTATATAAGCTATTCATGGATAAATAGCAGACTTCTAAATTTTTTTATTAATTTTAATTTATTGGATTTACAAGGATTCAAGTGTCCCACTGACTATAACACCCTCACCTCCCACCCCATGTCCCTATTTATACCCTCCTTTTTCCCCCTAACTCTGTCTCCCCTTCCTTCTGGGATTTGCTGTCCTGTTCCCTGTATCTCTGTGCTATGTATATATAATTTCACTAATCCCTAATTGAAGACATGTTGACTTGAAGAATGTGTAGAGAAAAGATTTTACCTCATAAAAAAGTTGAAAGACATAACTCAAAAGAAAAAGAATTAGTTTATTGACAGATATCTACTGAGGTAAAATAAAACATTAATCAATCCTCTGCTTGTACTCTCTATAAAATACAGGAAATTTGGGGACACTTTAAATAAGTTTAAGATGAAAAAAATGATAAGGGAATTTTTTGAAGGTGGAAAAATAAAAACTTAGAAAGCCAAATGTATTGTTTTTACTATTGCTGCTTTAACAAATTAACACAAACTTAGTGACTTAACACAAATATATTTGTGTAGTTCTGGAAGTCAAAAGTCCAAAGTAAATCTTTTTTTCTTAATTGATTTTAATTTATTGTGTTAACATAGATTCTAGTGTCACCCCGAATGCATCCTCCCCTCCCCCGAATACCCCTCAAAATCTCTTCTGCCTCCCTCCAAAGAGTGCCCTCACCCCTTCCTTCAGGATTATCCCATCCTATCATCCCCTTTCCCTCTGTCCTTTTTTCATCTGGTCCTTTTGATCTCTCCTCTTTTTCAATTTCATTCCTCAATTCACATTGTTCATTGGATTTCTCAAATTAGTGAGGTCATATGATATTTTTCTTTCTCTGCCAGGCTTATTTCACTAAACATAATAGTTTCCAGGCCCATACATGTTGTCGCAAAAGTTAAGATTTCCTTCTTTTTCATGGCCCCATGGTATTCCTTTGTATGTATGTACCATAGCTTTTTAATCCACTCATCCACTGACGGACACTTGGACTGTTTCCAGATCTTCACTATTGTGAACAATGCTGCCATAAACATGGCAGTGCATTTCTTCTTCTGAATCAGTGATATGGTATTCTTAGGATATATTCCTAAAAGTGAAATGGCTGTGTCAAAAGGCAGTTCCATTTTTAATTTTTTGAGAATCTCTACATTATTTTCCATAGTGGCTGCACCAGTCTGCATTCCCACCAGCAGTGCAGGAGGAATCCCTTTTCTCCACATCCTTGCTAGCACATATTATGTGTTGTTTTGTTAATGAGTGCCATTATGACTGGTATAAGGTGATATCTCATTGTGGTTTTAATTTGCATTTCTCTAGTGATTAGTGATGTTGAACATTTTTTCATCTGTCGGCCATCAGTATGTCCTCCTTGAAGAAGCATTTGTTCATTTCTTTTGCCCATTTTTGATTGGAATGTTTATCTTCCTCATGTTGTGTTTTACAAGTTCTTTATAAATTTTGGTTGTTAATCCCTTATCAGACATATTGTTGAATATGTTCTCCCATTGTGTGATTTGTCTTTTTATTTGTTCATATTGTCTTAAGCTGTGCAAAAGCTATTTAGTTTGATATAGTCCCATTTGTCTACACTGTCTTATTTCCCTTGTCCGTGGAGATAAATCAGCAAATATATTGCAAGAGATGTCAGAGGGCTTACAGCCTATGTTTTCTTCTAAGATGCTTATGGTTTCACAACTTACATTTAAGTATTTTATCCATTTTGAGTTTATTTTTGTGAATGGTGTACGTTGGTGGTCTAGTTTCATTTTTTTGCAGAGAGCTATCCAATTTTCCCAACACCACTTGTTAAAAAGGCTGTCTTTACTCTGTTGTATGCTCTTACTTCTTTTGTCAAATATCAAATGTCCATAAAGGCGTGGGTTTTTTTGTGGGTTCTCTGTTCTGTTCCATTGACCTATATGCCTGTTCTTATGCCAGAACCAAGCTGTTTTGAGTACAATGGCCTTGTAGTATAACTTGATATCAGGAAGTGTGATACCACATATTTTATCCTTCTTTTTCAAGATTGCTGAGGCTATTCATGTTCTTTTTTGATTCCATATGAATTTTTGGAATATTTGTTCTATATCTTTGAAGTATGTCATTGGTATTTTAATAGGAATTGCATTGAATTTATAAATTGCTTTGGATAATATAGACATTTTAATGATGTTTATTCTTCCTAACCATGAACACGGTATATGCTTCCACTTGTTTGTATCTTTCTTGATTTCTTTTACCAATATTTTATAATTTTCTGATTATAGGTCTTTAATCTCCTTGGTTAAATTTACTCCTAGGTACTTTTGTTGTTGTTCTTGCAATAGTGAAGGGGATTGTTTTCTTAATTTCTCTTTCTGACAGCTCATTGTTGGTGCATCAAAATGACTCTGATTTATAAAAAAAAATGACTCTGATTTATGAGTCAGATATAATATTAATTTTATATTCTGTCACCTTCCTGAATTCATTTATCAGGTCCAGTAGTTTTTTGACTGAGCCTTTAGGGTTTTCTATATACAGTATCATATTATCTACAAATAATGATAGTTTTACTTCTTTTCCAATTTGGATGCCTTTTATTTCTTCTTCTTGTCTTATTGCTGTGGCTAAGTCTTCCAGAACAATGCTAAATAAGAGTGGTGAAAGGGGGCACCCCTGCCTTCTTCCTGATCTTAAGGGGACTGTTTTTAATTTTTGCGCATTCAGTAGGATGTTGGCTGTGAATTTGTCATTGATGATCTTAATCACGTTGAAGTATGTTCCCTGTATTCCCATTTTGGTGAGAGTTTTGATCATAAATGTGTGCTGAATTTTATCAAATGCTTTTTGTGAATCTATTGATATTATCATGTGGTTTCTCTCCTTCCTTTTGTTTATGTGATGAATCATATTGATTGATTTGCAAATGTTGTACCAGTGTTGCCTCCCCAGAATAAGTCCCACTTGATCATGATGTATAATTTTTTTTCATGTATTGCTGGATCTGGTTTGCTAATATTTTGTTGAGGATTTTAGTATCTAAATTCATCTGGGATATTGGCCTGTAATTTTGTTTCTTTGTGTTGTCTTTGCCTGGTTTTGGAATCAGAATTATGCTCACCTCATAAAAGGAGCTTGGAAGTGTTTTCTCTTTCTCAATTTTTTGAAATAGTTTGAGAAGGATAGGAGTTAGTTCTTCTTTGAATATTTGGTAGAATTCACCTGTGAAGCCATCTGACCCAGGACTTTTTTTTGTTAGGAGTGTTTTGATAACTCTTTCAATCTCATTTGTTGTAATCAGTCCATTTAGGTTTTCTGATTCTTCCAGATTGAGTTTTGAAAGATTATATGTTTCAAGAAATTTGTCATTTCACCGAGGTTGTCTAATTTTTTGGTGTAAAGTTCTTCATAGCATTTTTTTTACAATTCTTTCTATTTCCATTGTGTCAGTTGTTATTTCTCCACTCTCATTTCTAATTTTATTTATTTGAGTCCTCTTTTTTTTTTTTTTTTTTTGGTGAGTGTGGTTTAAGGTCCATCAATCTTGTTTACCTTTTCAACAAACCAGCTCTTGGTTTCATTGATCCTCTGTATTGTTTTTTTAGCCTCTATGTCATTTATTTCCAATCTGATCTTTATTATTTCCTTCCTTCTACTTTTACTGGCCTTTACTTGCTGTTCTTTTTCTAGTTCTTTTAGATGCAAGATTAAAGTGTTTATTTGAGCTTTTTCTAGCTTCTTCAGGTATGCTCATAATGCTATGAACTTCTCTCTTAGGACTGCTTTTGATGTGTCCAATAAATTTTGAGTTGTTATATATTCATTTTGATTTGTTTCAAGGAAATTTTTTATTTCTTCCTTGATCTCATTGCTAACACATTTGTTATTTAATAACAAGCTATTTAGTTTCCAAGTGTTTGAGTATTTTCCAAGTGTTTGAGTATTTTCTGTTGTGGTTGATTTCTAGTTTCATTGTGATTCATTCATTTCTAGCCCTTGTGATCAGAGAAGATGCTTGATATGATTTCAATGTTCTTAAATTTGTTGAGACACCTTTTTGAGCCCTAACATGTGGTCTGTCTCAGAGAATGTACCATTAGCACTTGAAAAGAAGGTATGTTCTGCTGCTTTAGGGTGAAAGGGTTCTGAAGATATCTATTAAATCCAGTTGATCTAGTGTGTCTTTTAAGTCTGCTTTTTCTTTGTTAATTTTCTTTCTTGAGGATCTATCTAGTGATGTTAGTGGGGTATTGAAATCCCCTACAATACTATAGTATTGCTGTTGATCTCGCCCTTTATATCCATCAAAGTCTGCTTTATATATTTAGGTGCTTATATATTAGGTGCATAGATATTTATAATGCTTATATCTTTTTGTTGGATTGTTCCCTTTATCATTATGTATGGCCTTCTTTATCCCTTAATATAGCATTTGGTTTAAAGTTTATTATGTCAGATATAAGTATTGCTACCCCAGCATTTTTTTCATTTCCATTTGCATGAAATATTTGTTTCTATCCTTTTACATTTAGTCTATGTGTATCTTTGGTTTTGAGGAGTGTCTCCTGTAGACAGTATATGTATGAGTCCTGTTTTCTTATCCACGCAGCTACCCTATATCTTTTGATTGGATCATTTAATCCATTTACATTTAAGGTTATTATTGATATGTAGTTGTTTATTGCCATTTTATTCTTTATAGCTACATTCGTCTTTTACTATATTCTTTTCCCCCTTTGTTCTGTTTACAAAAGGCCCCTTAACATTTCCTGTAGCATTGGTTTGGTTCTAATGAATTCCTTGAGTTTTGGGGGGGTTTTTGTCTAGTAGCTTTTTATTTCTCCTTCACTTTTAAACAATAGCCTTGCTTGATAAAGAAGTCTTGGTTGTAGGCTCTTGTTCTGCATTACTGTGAATATTTCTTGCCATTTTCTTCTGGCCTCAAGTGTTTCTTTTGACAAGTCGGATGTCAAAGGATATCCCCCTTATGGGGGGCTCCTTTGTAGGTGATTGACATTCTTTCCCATGCAGCTTTTTGTATTTTTTCTTTATATCTTAGCTTTGGTATTTTAATTATGATGTGTCTTGGTGTAGATTTCTTTGGGTTTCTCTTTAATGGAATTTTCTGTGCTTCTTGAACTTGTTTGACCTTTTTGCACCAATTTAGGGAAGTTTTCAGCTGTGATTTCTTCAAACAGGCTCTCTAACCCTTGTTCTTTCTCCTCTTCTTCAGGAACCCCTATGATGCAGATGTTGTTTCTCTTTAGATTGTCACAAAGCTCTCTTAGAGTTCCCTCAGACTTTTTGAGCCTCTTTTCTTTTTGCTGTTCTGCTTCCTTGCTTTTGTTTATCTTGTTTTCTATATCACTGATTTAATCCTCATCTTCATCCATCCTGCTTTTAATTGCTTCTAGTGTAGTCTTCATTTCTGATATTGTATTTGTCAATTCTGACTGGTTCTTTGTGAGTTCATTGTCCATTTTGATGTTTGTTATATCTTTATATAGGTGCTTATTATGTCCATCCATTGTTGCTCTAAGATCTTTGAGCATTCTAATCATCATTATTTTATACTCTGCATCTTGTAGTTTGGTTATTCCATCTTACTCAGTTATTTTTCTGTGGGTTTCTTTTGTTAATTCATTTGGATTGTATTTGTCTGTCTTCTCATTTTGTCTGTGTATTCACTCCTCATTTGGGTGTGTTGTTTGTGACAGTAGCTAAGTCTAGGGTTGGTAATGTCTGCCTCCAACTTTCAGTTGTGTTATTTCTAGGTCTTCTTGGGTTGGCATCAGCTATTGTTTGAAATCCACTGTGGGCTACTTATCCGCTATCACTGTTCTTTTTGCTGTTTGTGTCGGCATTCTATGTCTTAGCTGGGTGAGTTGGGAGGAGACTTTTCTTAAGCTTCCACACTAACAAGGGTTGTTAGGTCATGAACTGGTGTTTTCCTTATCTGGCCGCTAAATGTGCCTGCCCTGTACCTCCCTGTCTAGGGCCTTGCACAGATCTGTGGATGTCACTGCCTTTGGCTGTCTCTAATCAACCTTTTTGGAGCTACAGGCAATTCAAATCTTGTAGAGCCTTTGCTGGACCAGGTGCCATTGTAAATATTAGCTACAGTCTTAGGCTTGCTTTTATCTACTCTTGGCCTGAGGGAAGTTCCTTTAAAAGTTCAAGGTCCCCTGAGAACCTCTTTTTGTTGGCTCTTATTGCTGGCTACTTGAGCTCAGTACTGTAATTCAGTGATTAGGTACTGTAAAGCCAGTAGCCAGGGCCACCATCACAGCTGCTGGCCCACGCAGGTTCGCATTGGATTCGGACAGATGGTAATGAAACAATGGAGCCAAAAATTGGTGGGCTACTACCTTTAATCCTAGCTTGCACCTGGCGGGCAAGTAAAAACACACACTGGGCTCCAAAACCCACTCATTCAGTGCTCACAAAGCTACTGACTTATCCGAGTTTCCTAGAATCAAAAGTTTCCAGCTCTCTAGCCTCATTCTCCTTTGTTGCCCATCTCCTTCTCTCTACAAAAACTCTGCACTAACTGGCTTCTCTTTCAGCACTCCACCATCTTGACTGCCTCTCCTCTCCTCCACATGGCCTTACTCTGCTCTCCTCTGTGCTCTGCTCTCTAATGCTAATCTCAGGAACTGAGATAGCGCAAGCTCCCAGTCTTCCCCCATTTTTTAGTGTAGAAATCAAAACCTTTAATCCAATATTCAAATAAGAAAGTCTCTGATACAAAGTCACTTATCTGAGGCATAATGGCATTCCTCATGAGAGTACACCACCCTACATCAAAAAGGGTGGGAAAGGCTTAGTTCTCAAACCAAAACCCTGGCTAAAAGGATCCTTCCTGCCCACAGCCCACTCCCAACACACATTAATATCACCTGGGCAATGGGCATCCACGTGGGCAGTGCAATCATTAAAAAAGTGAGCATAATATATTTTATCTGCCCAACAGATACGATACTAGATGTGGCCTTCTCCTTAGCCTCAGGTTTCATTCTATCCATACTTTTTATTTATTTATTTTGTTTTTTTCTTTTTTTTCAGCACTCAGTAGGGTCTAGTCACAGCGGTCCAGTACTTGTGGCCCCTGTGCTCCCATTGTATGGTCTGTCCACTGCAGCAGCCCCAGCCTACACTGCCCCTGGAGGGCTTGCATGTGCCCATGTGCACCTATTTGGATTGCTTCCAGGGCTGCGCCAGGCTCCACTGATGCTGAGCACTGGCCTGAGCCACCCTCATGTTTGTGCAGGGGTTTGAGCCTCCACAGTGTCCACTGCAGCTTCTGCCCCCACATGTGGGCCTGTGCATGCCCACTCGGACCGCTCCAGGGCTGCCTCAGCTTTTATTGGTCTGAGGTCTGGTTCATGCCCAGGAGGATTTGTGGTGTTATCTCAGACCTCCTCAGCATCCGCTGCAGCTCCCACCTTCATGGTGAAACCCGCACGTGCCTGCTCGAACAACCCTTGAGATCACCCAGCTTCCACTGCCACTCAGGGTGCGCCTACACCACGGGAAGGTTTGCATACGGGCCAGACCTCTGCAACAGCCACTGCAACTTTGGCACTCACTGGTGGGCTTGTGCCTCCACCCACAGTGCTAGCAGGACTGTGTGAGCCTGAACTTCTGCAATGGCAGCCCCAGTTCCGCCTCTGCGGGCCAGCCTGTGTGCACTGTCTCAGACCACCCTGACCTCCACAGCCATGTCCTGGCTTCTGCAGCCCCACCCTGCCAACTCAGGCCTGCCTCAGCCCTCCCCCCAGCACTCAGCAGCCTGGGGGGTGATGTATCTTAGACCTCTGCATTTCCTATTTGTGTCCCTAACATGGTGCCTGCCTCTAAGCGCCTCTTTGTTCTAATGGGCAGGTGAGCCTCCTGTGGATGCGGTAATTTCTTCCCTGTGCTGGTGATGCTGTTCCCAGGAAAAATGTTCACTTTAGATTTGGGGAGTGACTCATTCCAGGGGTTAGCGTGCCCATCCCTCAAAATGTCTCCCCCTGTGCCTCTGAGAACACCTTCTCCCCTGGCAACTTTAGTCCTCCCAGCGCTCCCTGATCCTGGAACTTCGGGAAAGTGGCTGTGAGTGAGGCTCTCTTTGCAATCCCTTTAATACGGAGCCTGAGTTTAAGAGTTATGCCTCCTTCTCTCAAACAGTATCTAGGCCCTTTTCTCAGCCAAATATAGCCCTTAAGCCCCTTCCAGGCTCCAGGGCTTTAGGCTTGTATTCCAGTTTTGGGGCTGAGGACCCACAACTTGCTGGGCAACCCTTCCCATTGCAAGAGTCCCTCCTGGCCACCACTGGCTCACAGGAACAGGGCAGTACTTTCCACATCCCTGCCTTTCCTACCAGTCTCAGTGGGTTCTTTTTTGGTCCTTGGCTGTAGAATCCTCTTAGTTTAGTCCAAAGTTGGTCTTTCACAATGAGTGTTCTCAGAATTAATTTGAAATCCACATTGATTCTGGGAAGTAGAATTTGGAGCATCTGCCTACTTTGTGGCCAACTTGTCTCTCCACAAAGTAAATATTAAAGGACTAAAATCTTGTTGGATGGACTGGTTTCTTCATGGTGTCTGTAGAGATGATTCCATTCTTGTCTCTTTTAGGTTTTACAGTGTGCCTTCATTTTTGCCTAGTGGCTGCTTCACCTCAATCTCTCTAGTTGCATCAGTTTCTCCTCACTTTACCCCTCCTGATCCATTTTGTATGTGATACATTAATTATTACATTGGGCCTGTCCAGATAATACAGAATAACCTCTTTATCTCAATCAAGATCCTTAATTTAATAATTTCTGTGAAGTCCCCTTTACCATGTAAGATGCCATATACACAGGTTCCAGGGATTAGATTCTGGTCATTGTTAGGGGGAGATATTTTTCTATCATATTCAAGAAGAAATTTATAATAATCTAAAAGGCACAATTATAGAATTAAAAGTGAGTTTTAGAAAGCAGTAAAGAACACCATCACCACTACAGAATTAAAACCAGTGATCTGGTAGACTGACTTGAGAGTGCTTCCCAGAACACACAGATGAAGGGCAAACAAAGGCTGGAGGAAACAGGATGGATGACACATACAGGTTAAGAAAACTTGCATTTTTTTTATTTTTTTGAAGCTAGAAACTGGGAGAGACAGTCAGATAGACTCCCGCATGTTCCCAACCGGGATCCACCCGGCACGCCCACCAGAGGGCGACGCCCTGGCCACCAGGGTGTGATGCTCTACTCCTCCAGGGCGTCGCTCTGCCACAACCAGAGCCACTCTAGCGCCTGGGGCAGAGGCCAAGGAGCCATTCCCAGCGCCCGGGCCATCTTTGCTCCAATGGAGCCTCGGCTGCGGGAGGGGAAGAGAGAGACAGAGAGGAAGGAGAGGGGGAGGGGTGGAGAAGCAGGTGGGTGCTTCTCCTTGTGTGCCCTGGCCGGGAATCGAATCCAGGACTTCTGCACACCAGGCCGACGCTCTACCACTGAGCCAACCGGCCAGGGCTGAAAACTTGCATTTTTTGATGAAGAGGTCAAAACAAGTTGAATGGAAACAATAAGAGGAAAAAAATTTTTGAGCAAAAGATAATTTTGAATCTTCAATTTAGAATATCAGGTGCTAAGGACAAAAAAATATGTATAATTTTATTTAGAGAATGGTCTCAACTATGCAAAGAAAAATATTGCAGGGTAATAAGGAAAAACTCTGGTAATATTTGCAACTTTAACCTTAAAATTTTGTGTTTTTCTTCTGTACTTAAAAATGTTATTATAACATGCATTATGTTTTTATAAGAACAAAAAACTAATACAGGCAAAAATGGAATAAAATATTTTCTCATTAATTTATCATTTACTTTTGAAAAATCGTAAAACTTATGTATACTTATAGACAGCCATTCAAATAATTTTATCATTGAAGAACTTTGTGACCTGAAATAGTTAAATTTATTTCAAGTTGCAAAGTTCAATAGTGAGTGTTCCAGAATTAAATGTAGTTCTCCTGTTTCCCAGCTCACTGCACTTTTAATTACACTCCCTGATGAGGCAGTTTTAAAATATTTTTACTTCATGAAACATATTTTAGTAAGAGACAAATTGAATTTAACTGTGTAAGTCTTTAAAAAGTATAAAAGATTACTGAAAGACATGAAAAAAGACCTGAAATAAATGAAGAAACATAAGTTCCTGAATGAGAAGTAGTATAAAGGTACCAATTATCTCAAAATTAGTCTATAAGTTCAATGCAATTCCAATCAAAATACCCATTATTTGGAGAGATTATTAAATTGATAAAATTAATCTGGAAAAATAAGTGTGTGAGTAGTAAACCAAAATATTTCCTTTCTGAAAAATCAAGAATAGTGAAGAGTGATGAAATTTATCAGGTATAGTGACATCAAAGAAATGGCGCCGTGAAAAGCGCGACTGACAAATCTCCCCAAAATTTCAACAAGTTCATCAACCAGAGACAGAAAAATATATCCTTGGAGCATCCGGGAGTTCCACACACTGAAAGTGAAGGCACAGGCAGCGGCTGCAGCAGCCTCATAGCTGGATCATCAGGCTGCTAATTCAGGAAGGAGAGACTAAAAGAGAGTCTCCGGGAAAATGGACTCTCTCATTGTTGGAGCCTGCAAACACTAACAAGCCTTGACTACCAACAAGACTGAAGATTAATATATGACATCACCATAGAGTCTCATCAAATGCAAATCTCTACCTAAGTGTGCCACAGGGGCAGAGCCTGGGGTACAGAGTCACCGACCAGGAAGAGGGAGAGGAAAGAAAAAGGAAGAAGTTAACCTCTCAAAATCAAGAAAAATCCACAGACTTTATAACTTGTTCCACTATTTTTTGTTTCTTTCATCTTCTTGCCTTTATTATTATTATTTCTATTTCCTCCACCATGGTCCTTTTATTCCCTGCCCATCTTATTCTTTCCTCTTCTTGAACTACACTACCCATAAGTGTTACATTTTATTTCTTTTCTTCTTCCTTACTATCCATGAGGTTTACACTCCAAAACCCTTAACTCTTTCTCTCTCTCTTTTTGTTTTTTTCCTTCTTTTCCTTTTCCCCTTTTTCTTATTTCTCCTGTTCTATTAATTTCTTCTTTTCTCCTTTTACTTTTCCTCTCATTCAATCCTCAATCATGAACAAATTATTTAATTTGGGACTCAAGTTTTTTTTTTTGTGGCATTTTGGGTGCTTTTTACTTTACTTTTTAACTCATTAGCATTTCTCCCAACCCAGGATCTCCACTCTATTTAGTTTTTGTTACACTTAATAAAATAGTTTTTTTTTCCTTTTTCCTGTTTCCCTCTTATCCCTCTCATTATATCTCTTAGTCGACCATCACTTACAAGCAAATCATTTTATACTTAACCCAAATTTTTTTCTTTTTTGCATATTGTGGGTCCCTAACTTCATTTTTTGCCCCTTGAACACTTTCTCCCAAATTAGACCCTCCATTATAGGCAGGTTTTGTTCCATTTAGCATAATATAATTCACAATTTATTACAATATTTTCCTAAGGAGAAGAAGAGAGCAGGGTAAGAGAAGTAAAAAAAAGGGAGAAAGGAATAATAAATTATTATTCGTTTTTTTTCCAAATTTTTTCATCTTTTTTACTTTTTTTTTTACTTTTTATTCTTTATTAATTCTCATTAGTGCTATCAACAAGACCACCCTCAGATGCCATTAAGAAAAAGGAAATCAAATGTCATGGATAAAAAAGATAGAGAAGTAGCACAGATAGATGTGGAAAACTATGGAGAAAAAATTTAATATATTGGAAACCTTCGAGCTAAATGACAGAGAATTTAAAATAGAAATCCTAAAATACTCAGAGATATACAAGAAAACACAGAAAGGCAACTTAGGGAGCTCAGAAAACAACTCAACGAACACAAAGAATATATTACCAAGGAAATTGAAACTATAAAAACAAATGAAACAGAGGTGAAAACTCAATTCATGAACTGAAAAACAAGGTAACAAGCTTAGCTAATAGAACAGGACAGATAAAAGGTAGGATTAGTGACATAGAAGACAAGCAACTTGAAGCTCAACAAAAAGAAGAAAAGAGACTCAAAAATTTAAAAAAAATGAGAAAGCCCTACAGGAATTGTCTGACGACATCAAAAGGAATAACAAGAATAATAGGAATATCAGAGGAAGAAGAGAGAGAAAATGGAATGGATAATATATTCAAACAAATAATAGACAAGAACTTTCCAAGCCTTTGGAAAAACCTAAGCCTCAAATTCAAGAAGCAAACAGAACACCGAGTTTTCTTAACCACAACAAATCTACTCCAAGGCACATCATAATGAAAATGGAACAAACCAACGACAAAGAAAAAATTCTCAAGGTAGCCAGGGAAAAGAAGAATACAATATATAAAGGAAGGCCAATTAGATTATCATCAGATTTCTCAGCAAAAACTCTACAAGCAAGAAGAGAGTGGACCTCAATATTTAAAGCCCTGAAAGAGAGGAACTTTAAGCCAAGAATACTATACCCATTAAAGCTATTCTTCAAATATGAAGGAGAAATAAAAATATTCACAAATACAGAAAAGATGAGGGAATTTATCATCAGAAAACCCCCACTTCAGGAAATACTAAAGGGGCTTTTCCAACCAGATTCAAAGAACATAACAAAACAAAACCACAAGTAAAAGCTCCACCAAGAACACAATAAAACCAAATTTAAACTGTGACAACAAAAGTAAAAGAAAGGTGAGAGGATGGAAATTAACGGTAACAAAGGATGAATAAGTGCAGAAACACTCATAAGATAGGACTACAATGAATATCGTAGGTACCCTTTTCATTACTTAATGATAATCACCCTTGAAAAAACCACTACAGAAGCACATGATTTAAAAAAGTAGCAACAGAGGAAAGAAGTATGGAATACAAACAAACATAAACAAATGATAGAAAAACAAAAGAGAAGACACAAACAAGATACAAAACTAACAGAAAGCAATTTATAAAATGGCAATAGGGAACCCACAAGTGTCAATAATTACACTAAATGTAAATGGATTAAACTTACCAATAAAAAGACACAGAGTAGCAGAATGGATTAAAAAAAAATCCAACTGTATGCTGCCTACAAGAAACACATCTAAGCAACAAGGATAAAAACAAATTCAAAGTGAAAGGCTGGAAAACTATAGTCCAAGCAAATAACATAAAAAAAAGGAGGTGTAGCAATACTCATATCTCATAATGCTGACTACAAGTCAGAAAAAGTACTCAGAGACAAAAATGGTCATTTTATAATGATTAAGGGGACTCTGAATCAAGAAGACATAACAATCCTTAATATATATGCACCAAACCATGGAGCACCAAAATATATAAGACAGCTACTTATTGACCTAAAAACAAAACCTGACAAAAATACAATCATACTTGGAGACCTCAATATACTGCTGACGGCTCTAGATCAGTCATCCAAACAGAGAACCAATAAATATATATTGGGCTTAAACAAAACACTAGAGCACCTGGATATGATAGACATCTACAGGACACTTCATCCCAAAGCGACAGAGTAAACATTTTTCTCGAGTTTACATGGAACATTCTCAAGAATTGACCATGTGTTGGGCCATAAAAATAACATCAGAAAATTCAGAAAAATTAAAATTGTATCAAGCATATTTTCTGATCCTAAAGCGTTGAAACTAGAACTCAACTGCAAAAAAGTGGGGAAAAAACCCACAAAAATATGGAAATTAAACAACATACTTTTAAAAAATGAGTGGGTCAAAGAAGAAATAAGCGCAGAAATCAAAAGATATATACAGCCAACTTGGACTTGGTGTACATGTTAAGGACGCTACTCTTTTACGGATTCTTGCTGTATTGGCCAAGAGTTTGCTTAAAGGCTTTAATCAGTGTAAAAAAAAATTTGAAGACTGAATAAAGAAGATGTGGCACATACACACGATGGTATACTATTCAGCCATAAGAAATGATGACATCGGATCACTTACAACAAAATGGTGGGATCTTCATAACATTTTACGGATTGAAATAAGTAAATCAGAAAAAAACAAGAACTGCAGGATTCCATACATTGGTGGGACATAAAAAGGAGACTAAGAAACATGCAGAAGAGTGTGGTGGTTATGGGGGGTGGGGGGAGGGAAGGAGAGAGAGGGGAATAGGGTGAGGGATAGGAACAAAGAAAACTAGATTGAAGGTAATGGAGGACAATCTGATTTTGGGTCAAATGTATGCAACAGAATTGAATGACAAGATAACATGAACATGTTTTCTTTGAATATGTGTACCCTGATTTATTTATTTATTTATTTGTATTTTTCTGAAGCTGGAAACGGGGATAGACAGTCATACAAACTCCTTCATGCGCCCGACTGGGATCCACCTGGCACGCCCACCAGGGGGCGATGTTCTGCCCCTCCGGGGCGTCGCTCTGTCGCAACCAGAGCCACTCTAGAACCTGGGGCAGAGGCCAAGGAGCCATCCCCATCACCCAGGCCATCTTTGCTCCAATGAAGCCTCGCTGCGGGAGAGGAAGAGAGAGACAGAGAGGAAGGAGGGGGGGGGGGTGGAGAAGTAGATGGGCACTTCTCCTGTGTGCCTCAGCCGGTAATCGAACCCGGGACTTCTGCACGCCAGGCCGACACTCTACCACTGAGCCAACCGGCCAGGGCCTGTACCCTGATTTATTAATGTCACCCCATTACAATAAAAATTTATATATAAAATAAAATAAAAGATATATACAGACGAATGAAAATGACAATATGACATTTCAGAATATCTGGGATGCAGCAAAAGCGTAATAAGAGGAAAGTTCATACAACTTCAGGCCTATATGAACAAACAAGAGAGAGCTCAAGTGAACCACTTAACTTCACAACTTAAGGAACTAGAAATAGAATAACAAAGACAACCCAAAACAAGCCGAAGAAAGGAGATAAAAATGAGAGCAGAAATAAATAATATAGAGAACAGAAAAACTATAGAAAAAAATTAATAAAACAAGGAGTTGGATCTTTGAAAAGATGAATAAAATTGACAAACCCTTGGCAAGACTCACCAAGTAAAAAAGAGAAAGGAATCATATAAAAAAAAATCCAAAATGAAAGAGGAGAAATCACCACAGACATCATAGATATGCAAAGAATTATTGTAGAATACTATGAAAAATTATATCCTACCAAATTCAACAATCTAGAAGAAATGGATAAATTCCTAGAACAATACAACTTTCCTAGACTGAGTCATGAAGAAGCAGAAAGCCTAAACATACCAATTAGCAGGGAGGAAATAGAAAAAACTATTAAAAATCTCCCCAAAGGAACCCGGGTTTGATTCCCGGCCAGGGCACATAGTAGAGGTGCCCATCTGCTTCTCCACCCCTCCCCCTCTCCTTCCTCTCTGTCTCTCTCTTCCCCTCCCGCAGTGAGGCTCCATTGGAGCAAAGATGGCCCGGGCGCTGGGGATGGCTCCTTGGCCTCTGCCCCAGGTGCTAGAGTGGCTCTGGTCGCGGCAGAGCGACGCCCCGGAGGGGCAGAGCACCCCCAACTGGTAGGCAGAGCGTCGCCCCTGGTGGGCGTGCTGGGTGGATCCCGGTCGGGTGCATGTGGGAGTCTGTCTAGCTGTCTCTCCCCATTTCCAGCTTCAGAAAAAAAAATGCAAAAAAAAAAAAAAAAAACTCCCCAAAAATAAAAGTCCAGGCCCAGACGGTTATACTAGTGAATTCTCTCAAACATTCAAAGACGACTTGGTTCCTATTCTACTTAAAGTCTTCCAAAAATTGAAGAAGAAGCAATACTTCCAAACACATTTTATGAGGCCAACATAACCCTCATACCGAAACCTGGCACGGACAGCATAAAAAAAGAAAACTACAGACCAATATCTCTAATGAATACAGATGCTAAAATACTAAACAAAATACTGGCAAATTGAATACAACAAAATATTAAAAAAATACTACACCATGATCAAGTGAGATTCATCCCAGAATCTCAAGAATGGTTCAACATATGTAAAATGGTTAACGTAATACACCATATCAACAAATCAAAGAACAAAAACCGCATGATCTTATGAATAGATGCAGAAAAGGCATTTGATAAAATACAAGACAACTTTATGTTTAAGACACTCAACAAAATGGATATAGAAGGAAAATATCTCAACATGATAAAGGCCATATATGATAAACCATCAGCCAACATCATATGAAATGGCATAAAACTGAGGACTTTCTACCTTACATCAGGAACAAGACAGGTTGTCCACTCTCTCCATTCTCATTTAACATGGTGCTAGAAGTTCTGGCCAGATCAATCAGACAAGAGAAAGAAATAAAAGGCATCCATATCAGAAAAGAAGAAGTAAAGGTATCACTTTTTGCAGATGATATGTTCCTGTACATCGAAAACTCCAAAGACTCCACAAAATATTACTAGAAACAATAAACCAATACAGTAAGGTCACAGGATACAAAATTAACATACAAAAGTCCATAGCCTTTCTATATGCCAACAATGAAATATTAGAAAATGAACTAAAAAAAATAATCCTCTTCACGATTGCAACAAAAAAAATAAAATATCTGAAATAAATATAACAAAGAATGTAAAGTACCTATATAACAAAAACTACAAAGCATTGTTAAAGGAAATCAAAAAAGATACAATGAGATGGAAAAATATTCCTTGTTCTTGGATAGGAAGAATAAATATAATCAAAATTGCCATATTACCCAAAGCAATTTATAAATTTAATGGAATTCCAATGACATTTTTTAAAGAAATTGAACAAAAAATCATCTGATTTATATGGAAGTATAAAAAAACCTCGAATAGCCAAAGCAATCCTAAGGAAAAAGAATGAAGCTGAGGGCATTACAATAACTGACTTCAAACTATATTATAGGGCCACGACAATCAAAACAGCATGGTATTGGCAGAAAAATAGACACTCAGACCAATGGAACAGAATCGAAAGTCCAGAAATAAAACCACATATATATGGCCAAATAATTTTTGATAAAGGGGCCAACAACACACAATGGAGAAAAGAAAGCTTCTTCAACAAATGGTGCTGAGAAAACTGAAAAGCCACATGCAAAAGAATGAAACTCGACTACATCTTGTTCCTTTGTAAAAATTAATTCAAAATGGATCAAAGACCTAAATATAAGATCTGAAACAATAAAGTACATAGAAGAAGACATAGGTACTAAACTCATGGACCTGGGTTTTAAAGAGCATTTTATGAATTTGACCCCAAAGGCAAGAGAAGTGAAGGCAAGATAAATTAATGGGACTACATCAGACTAAAAAGTTTTTGCTCAGCAAGAGAAACTGACAACAAAATAAACAGACAGCCACCTAAATGGGAAATATTTTTAAACAATAGTCAGATAAGGGCCTAATATCCAAAATATACAAAAAACTCATAAAACTTAACAACAAACAAACAATCTAATAAAAAAATTAGAAGAGGACATGAACAGACACTTCTCCCAGGAAAAAATACAAATGGCCAACAGATATATGAAAATATGCTCATCCTCATTAGTTAACAGAAAAATGCAAATGAAGTCTGCAATGAGATACCACCTCACACCTGTTAGATTAGCTATTATCAACAAGACAGGTAATAGCAAATGCTGGAGAGGCTGTGGAGAAAAAGGAACCCTCATTCACTGTTGGTGGGAATGTAAAGTAGTACAACCATTATGGAAGAAAGTATGGTGGTTCCTCATAAAACTGAAAATAGAACTACCTTATGACCTAGCAATCCCTGCACTGGGTATATATCCCCAAAACTCAGAAACATTGATACGTAAAGACACATGCAGCCCCATGTTCATTGCAGCATTGTTCCCAGTTGCCAAGATATGGAAACAACAAAAAAGCCCTTCAATAGAAGACTGGATAAAGAAGATGTGGCACATATACACTATGAAATACTACTCAGCCATAAGAAATGATGACATCGGATCATTTACAACAAAATGGTGGGATCTTGATAACATTATACGGAGTAAAATAAATAAATCAGAAAAAAACAAGAACTACATGATTCCATACATTCATGGGACATAGAATGAGACCAAGAGACTTGGACAAGTGTGTGGTGGTTACGCGGGATGGGGGTGAGGGGGGGCATGTGAGGGAAGGATGGAGAGGGGAAGGGGGAGGGGAGGGGCACAAAGAAAACTAGATAGAGGGTGAAGGAGGACAGTCTTACTTTGGATGATGGGTATGCAACATAATTGAATGACAAGATAACCTGGACATGTTTCCTTTGAATATATGTACCCTGATTTATTGAGGTCAACCCATTAGCATTAATAAAAATTTATTTATAAAAAAAAATTTATCAGGTATCAAACATATGGTACAGACATATTAATGCAGATATAGAAAAGTTGTTTAATGAAACAGAACCGGTTACATAATAAAGGCCATATGTGACAAACACTCATCTAATATACTCAGCAGTAAAAAACTGGTTTTTCATGTAAGGTCAATAACAAGACAAGAATATCCACTCTCACCACTGTTATTCAACATAGTACTGAAAGTTCTAGCCAGAACAATCAAGCAAGAGATAGAAATAAAAGGCATCCAAATTTGGAATAGATAGTAAAATTGTCACTTTTTGAAGATGAAATGATTCTTTATATACAAAATCCTAAAGACTTTACCAAAATTTAAAAAAACTATTAAAACCAATAAATAATATAATAAAGTGGCATGATACAAAATTGATGTACAAAATTCAATTGCATTCTTATATACTAACAATGAAATTTCAGACAAAGAATAAAAAGATGATTTCTTTTGCAATGGCAACAAAAATAGGGTAAAATACCTAAAAATAAACTTTAAAAATGTGAAGGTCCTATTCATTGAAAAATGGAAGACAAAATTAAGAGAGTTTGATAAAAGCAACTTAGAAATATAAAGCTATTTCTTGTTCAAGATTGGAAGCATCAACATAGTTAAAATAACCATATTACCCAAAGTATTACACAGATTTAACACAATCTTCATCAAAATCCACCTGGCACTTCTAAAAGAAACAGAATTCTTCTCTTTGTTTATATTGTTTTTTATTCCCCTTTCCAGAGGTAATATAGCACTTAAGATTTTTCTTTTAATTTAAACAATTAAAATAAACGGGGTGACATTAATCAATGAGAGTACATAGGTTTCAGTTAAACATTTCTATAGCATTTGACCTGTTTATTGTGTTGTGTACCCATCACATAAAGTCAATTCACTCTCCATCACTGCATATGTGTTCCTTTTTATGCTCCTCCACCAAACCCCTTCTTCACAACCCCTTTCTCTGGTAACCACTTCACTTTTATCTATCTTCATGAATGTCTGATTTTTTTTGATTAATTTTAATAGGGTGACATTGATAAAATTGTCTTCTGTCACCTTCTAACTGGTTTTCTTTGTGCCTCTACCCTCCCCCAACACCCTCCCTCTCCTCCGCCTCACCCTGTAACCCCAACAGTGTTGTCCATGTCTCTGAGTCTCATTTTTGTGTCCCACCTATGTATGAAGTCATACAGTTCTTAATTTTTTCTGATTTATTTATTTTGCTCAGTATAATGTTATCAAGGTCCATCCACGTTGTTGTAAAAGATTCGATGTCATCATTTCTTATGGCTGTGTAGTATTCCATAGTATATATATACCAAAGCTTTTTAATCCACTCGTCCTCTGACAAACACTTGGGCTCTTTCCAGATCTTTGCTATTGTGAACAATGCTGCCGTAAACATGGGGGTACATTTCTTCTTTTCAAACAGTGCTATGGTGTTCTTGGGGTATATTCCTAACAGTGGTATAGCTGGGTCAAAAGGCAGTTTGATTTTTAATTTTTTGAGGAATCTCCATACTGTTTTCCACAGTAGCTGCACCAGTCTGCATTCCCACCAGCAGTGCAGGAGGGTTCCCTTTTCTCCACATCCTCGCCAGCACTTATTCTGTGTTGTTTTGTTGATGAGCGCCATTCTGAATGGTGTCAGGTGATATCTCATTGTGGTTTTAATTTGCATTTCTCTAATGATTAGTGATGTTGAGCATTTTTTCATATGCCTATTGGCCATCTGTATGTTCTCTTTGGAGAAGTGTCTATTCATTTCTTTTGCACATTTTTGGATTGGATTGTTTGTCTTCCTGGTATTAAGTTTTACAAGTTCTTTATAAATTTTTGTTATCAACCCCTTATCAGACGCATTGTCAAATTTATTCTCCAATTGTGTAGTTTGTCTTTTTATTCTGTTTTTATTGTCTTTAGCTGTGCAGAAGCTTTTTAGTTTGATAAAGTCCCATTTGTTTATCCTGTCTTTTGTTTCACTTGCCTTTGGAGACAAATCGGCAAATATATTGCTGCAACAGATGTTAGAGAGCTTACTGCCTATGTTTTCTTCTAAAATGCTGATGGTTTTATGGTTTACATTCAAGTCTTTTATCCATTTTGAGTTTATTTTTGTGAATGCTGTAAGTTGGTGGTCTAGTTTCATTTTTTTAGAGGTAGCTGTCCAATTTTCCCAACACCATTTGTTGAAGAGGCTGTCTTTACTCCAATGTATGCTCTTACCTCCTTTGTTAAATATCAGTTGTCCATAAAAGTGTAGGTTTATTTCTGGGTTCTCAGTTCTGTTCCATTGATCTATATGCCTGTTCTTATGCCAGTACCAGGCTGTTTTCAGTACAATGGCCTTTTAATATAACTTGATATCTGGAAGTGTGATACCTCCTGCTTTATTCTTCCTTTTCAAGATTGCTGAGGCTATTCGTGTTCTCTTTTGTTTCCATATAAATTTTTGAAATATGTGTTCTATATCTTTAAAGTAAGTCATTTGTATTTTAATCGGTATTGCATTGAATTAATAAAATGTTTTGGGTAATATAGACATTTTAATGATGTTTATTCTTCCTAATCATGAGCAAGGTTTATGCCTCCACTTGTTTGTATCTTCCCTGATTTCTTTTATCAATGTTTTATAATTTTCCGAGTACAAGTCTTTAATCTCCCTGGTTAAATTTATTTGTAGGTACTTTATTTTTTTGGTTGCAATGGTAAAGGGGATTGCTTCCTTAATTTCTCTTTCTGACAGTTCATTGTTAGTGTATAAAAATGTCTCTGATTTCTGAGTATTGATTTTATATCCTGCCACCTTGCTGAATTTATTTATCAGGTCTAGTAGTTTTTTTTACTGTGACTTTAGGATTTTCTATATACAATATCATATCATCTGCAAATAATGATAGTTTTATTTCTTCTTTTCCAATTTGGATGCCTTTTATTTCTTTTTCTTGTCTGATTGCTGTGGCTAGTACTTCCAGAACTATGTTGAATAACAGTGGTAAAGGGGGGCACCCTTGCCTTGTTTCTGATCTTAAGAGGATTGCTTTTAATTTTTGCCCATTGAGTATGATGTTGGCTGTGGGTTTCTCATAGACGGCTTTTATCATGATGAGGTATGTTCCCTGTATTCCCACTTTGCTGAGAGTTTTGATCATGAATTGGTGCTGGATTTTCTCAAAAGCTTTTTCTGCATCTATTAAAATTATCATGTTGTTTTTCTTCTTCTTTTTGTTTATGTGATGAATTACATTGATTGATTTGCAAATATTGTACCAGCCTTGCCTCCCAAGAATAAATCTCACTTCATCATGGTGTATGATTTTTTTTATATATATTGCTGGATCCAGTTTGCTAATATTTTGTTGAGGATTTTTGCATCTAAATTCATCAGGGATATTGGCCTATAATTTTTTGTGTGTGTGTTGTCTTTGTCTGGTTTTGGAATCAGAATTATGCTCGCCTCATAAAAGGAGCTTGGAAGTCTTCCTTTCTCTTGAATTTTTTGAAATAACTTGAGAAGGATAGGAGTTAGTTGTTCTTTGAATATTTGGTAGAATTCAATTGTGAAGCCATCAGGCCCAGGACTTTTCATTTTTGGGGAGTTTTTTGATAACTGTTTCAATCTCATTTGTTGTAATTGATCTGTTTAGGTTTTCTGATTCTTCCAGATTAATTTTTGGAAGATTATATGTTTCAAGGAATTTGTCCATTTTATCTAGGTTGTCTAGTTTTTTGGCCTACAGTTCTTCATATTATTTTCTTACAATATTTTGTATTTCTGTTGTGTCAGTTGTTATTTCTCTACTCTTGTTTCTAATTTTATTTATTTGAGTCCTCTCTCTTTTTTTCTTGGTGAGTCTTGTTAAAGGTTCATCGATCTTGTTTACTCTTTCAAAAAAACAGCTCCTGGTTTCAATGATCCTCTTATTGTTTCTTTAGCCTCTATGTCATTTATTTCTGCTCTGATCTTTATTATTTCCTTCCTTCTACTAGCTCTGGGCTTTACTTGCTAATCTTTTTCTAGTTCTTTTAGATGTAGGGTCAAGTTGTTTATTTGAGCTTTTTTTAGCTTCTTGAGGTATGTCTGTAATGCTATAAACTTTCCTCTCAGGACTGCTTTTGCTGTGTTCCATAAATTTTGAGTTGATGTGTGCTCATTATCGTTTGTTTCTAGGAATTTTTAATTTCTTCTTTGATCTCATTGTTTACCTATTTGTTATTTAATAACATGCTATTTAGTTTCCAAGTGTTTGAGTATTTTTCACTTTTTTTGTTGTGGTTGATTTCTAGTTTCAGGACATTGTGATCAGAGAAAGTGCTCGATATTATTTCAATCTTCTTAAGTTTGTTAAGACTGCTTTTGTGCCCTAACATGAGGTCTATTCTAGAGAATGTACCATGAGCACTTGAAAAGAATGTATATTCTGCTGTTTTAGGATGAAAGGTTCTGAAGATATCTATTAAGTCGAGTTGATCTAGTATGTCCTTCAAGTCTGCTGTTTCTTTGTTAATTTACTTTCTTGAGGATCTATCTAGTGATGTTAATGGGGTATTGCAATCCCCTACTATTACAGTATTGCTGTTGATCTCACTCTTTAAATCCATCAATGTCTGCTTTATATATTTAGGTGCTCCTATATTAGATGCATAGATATTTATAATGGTTATATCTTTTTTTTGGCTTGCTTCCTTTATCATTATGCAGTCTATAGTCTTTGTTTTAAAGTCCATTTTGTCTGATATAAGTATTGCTACCCCAGCTTTTTTTTTCATTTCCATTTTCATGAAATATTTTTTCCATCCTTTTATCTTCCGTCTGTGTGCATCTTTTGATTTAAGGTGTGTGTCTTTTAGACAGTCTATGTATGGGTCCTGTTTTTTATCCATGAAGCTACCCTATGTCTTTTGATTGGGTCATTTAATCCATTTACATTTAAGGTTATTATTGATATGTAATTGTTTATTGCCATTTTATTCTTTAAAACTGTATTCCTCTTTTGGTATATTCTTTTTCTCCTTTGATCTGTTTACAACAGGTCCCTTAGCATTTCTTGCAAACTTGGTTTGGTTGTAGCAAATTCCTTGGGTTTTTTTTTTGTAAAACTTTTTATTTCTCCTTCAATTTTAAATGATAGCCTTGCTGGATAAAGTACTCTTGGTTGTAGGCTCTTGTTCTGCTTTACTTTGAATATTTCTTGCCATTCCCTTCTGGCCTCAAGTGTTTCTGTTGAGAAGTCAGAAGTCATCCTTATCGGGGCTCCTTTGTAGGTGATAGTCTTTTTATCTCTAGCAGCTTTGAATATTTTCTCTTTATCACTTAGCTTTGGTA
Source organism: Saccopteryx leptura (assembly GCF_036850995.1). NCBI lineage: Eukaryota > Metazoa > Chordata > Mammalia > Chiroptera > Emballonuridae > Saccopteryx > Saccopteryx leptura. The sequence goes on along the minus strand of NC_089508.1, from coordinate 135,924,638 downwards.
TTTTAATTATGATGTGTCTTGGTGTTGATTTCTTTGGGTTTCTCCTTAATGGAGTTGTCTGTGCTTCCTGAACATGTGAGATGTTTTCCTTCCTTAATTGAGGGAAGTTTTCAGCTATGATATGCTTGAACAAAATCTCTATCCCTTGTTCTTTCTCTTCTTCTTCAGAAATCCTTATGATGCAGATGTTATTTCTCTTCATGTTGTCGCAGAGCTCTCTTAGAGTTTCCTCAGACTTTTTGAGTCTCTTTTCTTTTTTCTGCTCTGCTTCCATGCCTTTATTTATCATGTCCTCTAACTCGCTGATTCGATTCTCCACTTCATCCATCCTGCTTTTAATTCCTTCTATTGTTTTTTTTTATTTCAGATACTGTATTTGTCATTTCTGACTGATTCCTTTTTATTATTTCAATGTCCTTTTTTATATTTGCTATCTCTTTATTTAGGTGTTCATAATGACCATCTATTGTTGTTCTAATATCTTTGAGCATCTTAACAATTGTTATTTTAAACTCTGCATCTGGTAATTTGGTTATATCTGATTCATTTAGGTCCTTTTCTGGGAATTTCTCTTAGTTTATTTTTGTTGCATTTCCTTGCCTTTGCATTTTCTCTGTGTAAAGGAAGATTATGGTCACTGGAGTCCACTGGATTTGGCCTCTGTTTTCTAGGTATGGTCTGTCTGCAGGCACACCACCCCCTCTTCTGTTGCTGCCTGGGGTTTTTGGGTTTGGGTGTTGCCGGTGCCTGCCCACTGGGGCTGCTCCTGTGGTTTCCACCTCTCCTTCATCAGAGTGGCTGTGAACACATGCTCAGGTGCACAAGCCTTTGTGTCCTTGGCCTTTGCCCTAACCCCGTGGGTGGTGTTATGCTCGGCCCTGAGGGCAGTGGCGATCACCTTTGCTCAACTGTGGGTCTCTGTCTGTTTCTGGGCTTTTTCCCTGCCCTTGCAGGAGGAGCCCACTCGTGGAACAGCTGCTAGCCTTGGCTCTACCAGCCAGGCAGGACTGCATGCCCACACTCAGCTCAGTAGCAGAACTCTGCCTGTTCTGGGCTTTTGTCTCCACCCTCGTGGGAGGAGCTGGCTCCCAAGTCAGGTCACAAGCCTCAGTTCCATGGGCAAGGCAAGGCTGTGCTCCTGCACCCTTGCTGAAGGGCTGGCCTCCACCCCTTCCTGTGTTCCCACCCTTCTCCCTCAGGCTGGATTACAGGCTGCCGGCAGCTGGTCTTGACCGCTTCTGCATGCCTACTCCTCCCCAGCTGGGAAAAACTGAGCTCACATGTGAGCCCAGTGGCAGCCAGTCGGCTTCCGCCCCTGCTGACAGAACTGCACCTCTGAATCCCGCCGCCACCCATCCTCTGGTGAGCCCTCAGCTGTGTGGGGTGCGGACGCTGCAGTTCAGACTCTAACACTCACTAATGTAGACCTGAAAGCTCCCTCCTTTTAAGCAACTCTGCTCTGAGTGCTGCCAGGGAGCTTGTTTGGCTGCTCTCCCGCTTCCTTTTGCTGGTATTGCTGTATCCAGGGAAAATATTCACTTCAGATTTGGGGAGTGACTTGTCCCAAGGATTAGGGTGCCTGTCTCCCAAAATGTTTCTCCCTGTGCCTCCTAGATTACACTCTCTTCCTGCTACTCTGGTACTCTCCTCTCTCCCCATTCCCTGGAGCCCCGGGTGAGTGGTTGTGAAAGAGGTTTTCTGCGCAGTCCCTTTAAGAAGAATCCTGGGTCTGAGAAATCAGACTCTTTCTCACAAACAGTATCCTGACTTGTTTCCAGCTACATACTGTCCTTATACCTTTTCTAGGCTCTTGGGCTGCAGGCTGGGGCTTTGTTCCTGGGACTCAGGACCCTCCCCTCTCTGCTAAACTCACTTCCTGCCATGTGAGTCTCTCCCAGCTGCCATCGGTCCAGGAGCTGGGCAGCCCTCTCCGCATTTCCACTTTTCCTACCAGTCCTACCAGTCTCGGTGTGGCTTCTTCAGTGTTCCTTGGTTGAAGAGTCCTCTTAGTTTAGTCCAAAGTTGGTTTTTCCAGATGATAGTTCTTTTTTAATTTTTTTTTATTCATTTTTTTTTTAGAGAGGAGAGAGAGAGAGAAGGGGGGAGGAGATGGAAGCATCAACTCCCATATGTGCCTTGACCAGGCAAGCCCAGGGTTTTGAACTGGCGACCTCAGCATTTCCAGGTCCATGCTTTATCCATTGCGCCACCACAGGTCAGGCCTTTTTTATTTTTATTTTTTTTAATTTTTTAATTTTTTTTTTTTTTTTAGTTCTTAAAATTATTTTGTAATCCACTTTGGTTCTGGGAGGTGGATGTTGGTACGTCCGCCTACTCCAGCGCCATCTTATCTTCTTCCGAATGTCAGATTTTTATTTTATCTATTGCAATATATGTAAAATAATATAGTTTTTAGCTTTTTTGATTTACTTGTTTCACTTCGTGTAATGTTCTCGAAGTCCATCCATGTTGTCATAAATGGCAATATGTTTTCATTTTGTATGACTGAGTAGTATTTTATTGTATATATGTACCACATCTTTTTATCCAGTCATCTATCAAGAGGCATTTTGGTTGTTTCCATAACTTGGCCACTATGAGTAATGCTGTGATGAACACAGGGGTGCATGCAACTTTGCATACCAGTGTTTTTGAGTGTTGGGGGTAGACAGCCAGTGGAAGGATTGCTGGGTCAGGTGGTAGCTCTATTCTTAGATTTTTGCAAAACCAACATACTTTCTTCCATTATGGGTATACCAGCTTTCATTCCCACCAGCAATGAATGAGGGTTCTTTTTCCTCCAGCCTCTCCAACCCTTGTTATTACCTGCCTTGTTGATAATAGCCAATCTAACAAGTGTGAGGTAGCATCTCATTTTAGTTTTAATATGAGCATTTTTTCCCTATACCTGTTGCACATTGGTATGTCTTCTTTGGAGAATTGTGTGTTCAGGTCCTCTCCCCATTTTTTAATTAAATTGTTTGCTTATTTTTTGCTAAGCTTTGTGAGTTCTTTATATATTTTGGATATTAACTCCTTATTGGAGTTGTTATTTGCAAATATCATCTCCCATTTTTCTGGCTGCCTTTTTGTTTTATTAGTTTCTTTTGCTATGCAGAAGTTTTTTAGTTTGATAGAGTCCCATTCCTTTATTGTTGCCTTTACTTCCCTTGCCTTTAGGATCAAATTCATAAATGGTTCTCTACAGCCAAGATCCATGAGTTTAATACCTATGTTACCTTCTATGTAAATTATTGTCTCAGATCTTATAGTTAGGTCTTTGTTCTCCTCTGAACTAATTTATGTGTAGGATTCATATTGTAGTAAAGTTTTATTCTTTTGCATATGGCTATCCAACTTTCAAACACCATTTATTGAAGAGGCTTTCTTTTCTCCATTGTGTGTTTTCAGCTCCTTTATTGAAGATGATTTGTTCATAATATGTGGTTTTATTTTTGGGCTCTCAATTCTGTTCCATTGGTCTGTATGTCTATTTTTCTGCTCATACCGTGCTTTCTTGATTATTGTAGCTCTATAGTACACTTTGAAGTCAGGTAGTGTGATCCTTCTGGCTTCATTCTTTTTTCTCAGGATTGCTTTGGCTTTTGGGGTTTTTTTATGATTTCATATGAACTGGTGGTTTTTTGTTCCATTACTTTAAAGAATGACATTGCAATTTTAAAGGAGATTGCATTAAATTTGTATATTCCTTTGGGTAATATGGCCGCTTTACGTTAAATCTCACATAAACATGTAATATTATCCAATTCATTGTGTCTTTTTCAATTTCTTTTAGTAATGCTTTTTAGTTTTTAATATATAGGTCCTTCACATCCTTTGTTAAATTTATACCTAGGTATTTTCTTCTTTTTGTTGCAATTATGAAAGGAATTGTTTTTGTTTTTGTTTTTTAGTTTATTTTCTGAAGTTTTATTGTTGGCAGATAGGACTATTGTATATTGATTTTAAATCCTGAGACTGAATGTATTGGTTTGTAGTTTTTAATAGTTTTTCAGTAAACTCTTTGGGGTTTCCTATGTCATCTGCAAAAAGTGATACTTTGCTTTCTTCTTTCCCAATATGGACGCCTTTTATTTCTTTGTCTTGTCTGATCACTCTGGCTAAAACTTTCAGAACTATGTTGAATAATAGCAGAGATAATGGGTAGCTGTGTTTTGTTCCTCATTTTAGAGGAATTCCTTCATTTTTTCACCTTTTAGTATGATATTAGCTGATGGTTTTTCATATAAGGTCTTTAGTATGTTGAGGTACTTTCCTTCTATACCCATTTTATTGAGTGTTTTAAACATAAAGGGATGGTGTATCTTCACAAAAGCCTTTTCTGCATCTATTGATAGGATCATATAATTTTTCCTAGTTTTGTTGGCATGATGTATTACATTAATCTATTTATATATGTTGATACTTGTGCTCCTGGAATAAATCCCACTTGATTGTGATGTATCATTTTTTATGTTATTGATGTATTCAATTTGCTAGTATTTTGCTTGGGACTTTTTGCATTATTAGTTGGTCTGTAGTTTTCTTTTTTTGTGTTGTCTTACCAGATTTTCATGAATATTATGTTGCCTCAGAAAATGTATTAGGGAGTAATGCTTTTTCTATTTTCTGAAAGTCTGTGAGAAGGATAGCTACCAAGTCTTCTCTGAATGTTTGATAGAATTCACTATATGTGTAGCATTTTATTTACTAGCCCTCACCTTTTATTTTGGGGGAGATTTTTTATACTTGTTTCTATTTCCTTCCTGCTTATGGGTCTATTTAGGTTTTTCACTTCTTCATGCTTCAGTCTAGAAAGTATAGTTCTTGGAACTTATCCATTTCATCTAGATTGGTGAATTTGGTGGCATATAATCTTTCATAGTATTCTAGTATGATCCTTAGTATATCATAATATCTGTGGTATATCTTTTCTTTTATTTTAGATTTTGATTATATGAGGCATTTCTCTTTTTTACTCGGATAGTAGACAGGGATTTGTCAATTTTATTTATCTTTTCAAAGAACCAGCTCTTTGTTGCATTAATTTTTTTCTATAGTGTTTTTGGTTCTTTATTTTATTTAATTTTCTAATTTTTACTATTTCTTTTGCTGACTTTGGGTTGCCTTTGTTCTTCTTTCTCCAGTTATTTAAGAGTAATGTTAGGTTGTGTACTTGAGATCTGTCTTATTTGTTGATATAAGCCTGTGATTAATATAAACATCCCTCATAGCTGCTTTTGCTGCATCTTCAAAATTTTGCTGTGTCATGTTGTCATTCTCATTTTTTCTGTATATATTAAATATCTTTTGATCTCTGGTTTTATTTCTTCTTCAATCCACTCCTTTTTTAAAAGTGTGTTTTTTAATTTCCACATTTTTGTGGGGTTTTTTCCTTTTTTTAGTTAAATTCTAATTTCAAAGCATTATGTTCAGAAAACATGCTTCATATAATGTCAGTCTTCCTGAATTTTTTATGTTAATTTTGTGGCCCAACAAAGGGTCTATCCTTGAAAAATGTCCATGCACACTGAAATAGAATGTATATTCTGATGTTCTGGGACAAAATGTTCTGTAAATGTTTATTATGTGTATTTTTTCTAGTGTGTCATTTAAGGCCAATATTTCTTTATTAATTTTTTTGGTTTGATGATCTATCAATGGTGTGTTGAGTTCTCCAGGTATGATTATGTTTTTCTCTGCTTCTGTTTTAAGGTCAGTTAGTAGATGTCTTATATATTTTTGTACTCTCTGGTTTGGTGCATATATATTAAGAAATGTTATATCTTTTTTATTATTATTTTTAAGTGAAAAGCAGGAAGGCAGGGAGACAGACTCCCACATATGCCCTGACCAAGATCTATCTGGCAAGCCCCCTAACTGGTGATGTTCTGCCCATGTGGGGCATTGCTCCATTGCTTAGCAACTGACCCATTCTAGTGCCTGATGTAAGTCCACAGAGCCATCCTCAACACCCAGGACCAACTTGCTTGAACCATTCACACCATGGCTATTGGAAGAGAATAGAGATAGAGAGTGAAAAGAGAGGGAGAGGGGTGGAGAAGCAACTGGTCACTTCTCCTGTGTGCCCTGACAGGGAATCAAACATAGGACTGCTGCATGCCAGGCTGACACTTCACCACTAAGCCAACTGACCAGAGCCTGTATCTTCTTGATATAATGCCCCTTCTATGATTATGAAATGTCCATCTTTGTCTTTTGTAACCTATGTTGTCTTGAAGTCAGCATTGTCAAATATTAGTATGGTTATGCCTGCTTTTCTTTGGGTTTTCTTTACTTGGAGAACCATTTTACAACTTTTCACTCTTGAGTCTATTTTTATCCTTGTAGCTTAGATCTGTCTCTTGAAGTTAGCATATGTTTGGGTTTGCTTTTTGATCTAATCTACTACTCTGTGCTTCTTTATTAGTGAGATCAGTTCATTTACATTTAGGTTAATTATTTGTGCTTGAGGATTTCCTATCGTCATTTTATGTTTTGTTTTCTGGTAACACTCTGTCTCATTTGGTTCTTCTCTTTTGTGTTTCTGTGAGTTGTTTGTGTGTGGTGGTATTCTGTACTTTTTTCTCCTATTTCTTCTTTTTTTAAGATATGTGTTTTAGTACTAGTTTTTTCATGGGTGGTTACTATTAAGTTATTAAGAGAAATATTTTGAACTATATGAATTCTTTGTCTTATGAGTGCTTCTGCTCTCCATCCTCTTCTGCTCCTGCTGATCTTTATCCTCTTCCTTTTTATGTTCTTGTTGTCACAGGTTATTCTTGTTTTTATTGTAACCCCGTTGGAGCTTCTACTTGTAGTTTTGATTTATTTTGTTCTTTGTATCTGGTCAAATAATCATATTGAGTATTTTATGCAGTAGGCATTTTTTGCAATGAATTTCCTCAGCTTTTGTATGTCTAAAAATATGGAATGTTTCATGAATTTTTGTGTCATCCTTGCACTGGAGCTATGCTAATATTCTCTTTATCATTCTAATTTCAGTATATGTGCTGCTGTAGTTAGCACAAAGTTAGTTTTCAAACAACTTAGAATTTATTTTTGTTTGTGGTGTAAGAAGGTGGTCTAATTTTATTTTTTACATCTATCTGTACAATTTCCCCAACACCATTTATTGAATGAACTGTGTTTACTCCATTTTATGTTCTTGCCTTCTTTATTAAATATTTATTGTAAAGGTCTGAGTTTATCTGAGCTCTATATTCTGTTCCATTGAAATATGTCTGTTTTGGAGATGACGTCAGAGTAATCGTGGGGTAGGAAGCGATACCGATAAATCTCCCCCAAAACTCAACAAGATCTTCAACCAGAAACAGATAAACCTATCCTTGGAGCCTCCAGATGTGTCGCAATACACCCAAAGGTATGATCAAGTGAAAAATTGGCTAAATATATAACCAAACCCCGAAGGAAACAGGGAGTAAGAAATGCTCTGCATTCCTCACTAACCTAAACAGGGCGGCTTTCACTGGAAACTGAGAATATAGAAACTAAGGCAGGCAAAGGGGGTGAATAGATCCAGGCCACGGCACAAACGGCCGAACCAGGCTGTGGCATGGAGATCCAACCTGAGGAAAAATTGTTCCTGTGACAACCCGGGCAATACAGCTAACACTCGCACCAAACCCAGACAAAGAAAGACAAGCGGGGCAGCCATTTTCCCCGATCTCCTGGTCGTCGCGCACAGATAGTGGGCGAGAGATTCCCTCCAAAGCCCCGGGAGTGTGCACCCGTGTTGTACCACAGAGGGGCAGAGTTAGGGACCTTTGTGTGGGCCTAAAGCGGAATCTCAGGCCACCCCAGCGCCTTGAAAAAGCCGCACACGGGGACGAAGCAAGAGCCAATTCCAACGCTGGAATTTTTCAGTGCGGGCGGGGGGTTTCACTCAGAGGGCGAGACTTTGGTCTGACATCCTGGTCTGCGCGCGCAAATAGTGAGCGAGAGATTCCTCTGAGTGCCTCGGCAGTGCCTGCCCGTGTTATCCCACAGAGGTACAGAGTCAGGGGCCTTTGTGTGGGCCTAAAGCGGAATCTCAGGCTACCCCAGCGCCTTGAAAAAGCCGCACACGGGGACGGAGCGAGAGCCAATTCCAACGCTGGAACTTTTCAGTGCGGGCGGGGGGTTTCACTAAGAGGGTGAGACTTCCGGTCTGACATCCTGGTCTGCGCGCGCAGAGAGTGAACGAGAGTTTCCTCCAAGCACCCCGGGAGTGGGTGCCCACCTGTGTTACCAGACAGAGTGCCAGAGCCAGATGTCTTTGAGTGGGTGGAAGCCCCAGCTAATTATGCTAGCAGCTCTGATTGACTGAGCATTACCCAGAGCCCTGTGCTGAGTGGGAATAGAGTGGGGAGTGGCCAGCTCTTTGAGCCTCTTACTATCCAGGCAGAGGCAGCAGCAACCCCATAGCTGGATTATCAGGCTACTAACTGAGGAAGGAAAGACTAGGAGAGAGGCTTCAGGAACACGGACTCTCTCACTGTCAGAGCCTATAAATGCTAATGAGCCTCAACTGACAACGCGATTAAAGCACAATACATGACATCGCCATAGAGACTTATCAACTGCAAACCTCTACCTGAGCGTGCCAAAGGGGCAGAACCTGGGGTACAGAGTCACTGACCAGGAAGAGGGAGAGAAAAAAAAAGCAAGAAGATAACCTCTCAAAATCAAGAATAATCCGCAGACTTTATAACCTATCCCATTTTATTATATTTGTTCGTTTGTTTCTCTTATCTTCATCCTTGACTTTTTTTTTTCCTCTTCCAATTTGGTCATTTAACTCTCTACCGGTCTTATTCTCTCCTCTACTTGAACTACACTACCCATAAGTGTTACATCTCCCATTATCTTTTCTTTCCTCTTCCTTTCTCTCTATGAGGGTTGCACTCCAAAACCCTTAACTCTCTCCCTCTCTCTCTCCTCTTTTTTCTTTTTTCTTCTTTTAGTGGTTCCCTCTTTTTTTTCTCTCTCTCTCTCTTTCTTTTCTCCCTCTATATTAATTTTTTCCTTTCTCCTTTATGTCTCCTCTCATTCAAATCTCAATAACAAACAAATTATCTTATCTGGGACTCAAACTTATGTTTGTGGCATTTTGGGGGTTTTTACTTCACCTTTTTAACTCACTAGCAGTGCTCCCATCCCTGGATCTCCATTTTATCAAGCTCTTGTTCCACGAAATACAATAGTAATTTTTTAATTTGTCCCCAGATTTTCCTGTTTCCCACTTATTCCTCTCATCATAACTCTTAGTCAACCAACACCTGAACGCAAATCATTTTATTCTTGATCCAAATTTTTTTATTATTTGTTTTTTGTGGGTCCATACCACCCCTTTTTTATTTTTATTTTATTTTATTTTTTATTTTTATTTTATTTTATTTTACTTTATTTTGCCCCTTTATTACTTTTCCCCAATTCAGGCCCTCCATTACAGGCATTGTTTGTTCTATTAAATGCAATATAATTCATAGTTCACCACAAGATTTTCTCAAGAAGAAGGGAGAGGAGAGGAGAGGAAAAAAGGAGGGGTGGAATAATTTCCGTTTTATAAAAATTTTTTTAAAAATTTTTTATTATTTTATTTTTCTTTATTTCATTATTAATTTTTTAAAAAACAACTTTTTTCGTTTTTTTATTTTTTGAACTTTTAATTCTTTATTAAATCTCATTAATACTATCAACAAAACCACCCTCAGATGCCATTAAGGAAGAGAAAATCGAATATCATAGATACAAAATAAAGAGAGGTAACACAGATAGATGAGGAAAGATCTATGGAGAAAAAATTTAATATATTGGACTTTGGAGCTAAATGACAGAGAATTCAAGATAGAAATCCTAAAAATACTCAGAGATATACAAGAAAACACAGAAAGGGAATTTAGGGAGCTCAGAAAACAACTCAATGAAGAAAAAGAACATATTTCCAAGGAAATTGAAACTATGAAAACAAATCAAACAGAGATGAAAAACTCAATTCACGAGCTGAAAAACAAGGTAACAAGCTTAGCTAATAGAACAGGCCAGATAGAAGAGAGGATTAGTGAAATAGAAGACAAACAACTTGAGGCACAACAGAGAGAAGAAGAAAGAGACTCAAAAATTTAAAAAAATGAGATAGCCCTACAAGAATTATCTGACTCCATCAGAAAGATAACATAAGAATAATAGATATATCAGAGGGAGAAGAGAGAGAAAATGGAATGGAGAACATACTCAAACAAATAATAGATGAGAACTTCCCAAGCCTGTGGAAAGAATTAAAGCCTCAAATTCATGAAGCAAACAGAACTCGGAGTTTTCTTAACCCCATCAAACCTACTGCAAGGCACATCATAATGAAATTGGCACAAACCAATGGCAAAAAAAAATTCTCAAGGCAGCCAGGGAAAAGAAGAATACAACATATAAAGGAAGGCCCATTAGATTATCATCAGATTTCTCAGCAGAAACTCTACAAGCTAGAAGAGAGTGGACCCCAATATTTAAAGTCCTGAAAGAGAGGAACGTTCCGCCACGAATACTATACCCATCAAAGCTATCTTTCAAATATGAAGGAGAAATAAAAACATTCACAGATACAGAAAAGATGAGGGAATTTATCATCAGAAAAACCCCACTCCAGGAATTACTAAAGGGGGTTCTCCAATCAGATACAAAGAACAAAAAAAAAAAAAAAAACAACTAAGCCACAAGTAAAAGCTCCAAGAACAACACAATAAAACCAAATTTAAACTGTAACAACAACAAAAAGGCAAGGAGGAGAGGATGGACATTAACAGTAGCAAAGGACGATGGAGTGCAAAAGTACTCACAAAATAGTGCGCTACAATGAACAGGGTAGGAACCCTTTTCATTACTTAAAGGTAACCACCATTGAAAAAACCACCACTGAAGCACATGAGATAAAAAAGATAGCAACAGAGGAAAGATGTATGGAATACAAACAAATAAAAACAAATTATAGAAAAATGAAAGAGAAGGATCAAACAAGACACAAAACTAACAGAAAGCAATCTATAAAATGGCAATAGGGAACTCAAAAGTGTCAATAATTACACTAAAAGTAAACGGATTAAACTCACCAATAAAAAGACACAGAGTAGCAGAATGGATTAAAAAGAAAATCCAACTGTATGCTGCCTACAGGAAACTCAACTAAGTAACAAGGATAAAAACAAATTCAAAGTGAAAGGCTGGAAAACAATACTCCAAGCAAATAACTTCCAAAAGAAAGCAGGCGTAGCAATACTCATATCTGATAATGCTGACTACAAGACAGCAAATGTACTCAGAGACAAAATTGGCCATTTCATAATGGCTAAGGGGACACTGAATCAAGAAGACATAACAATTCTTAATATATATGCACCAAACCAAGGAGCACCAAAATATATAAGACAGGTACTTACTGACCTTAAAACAAAAACTGACAAAAATACAATCATACTTGGAGACCTCAATAAACCACTGACGGCTCTAGATCGGTCATCCAAATAGAGAATCAACAAAGATATATTGGCCTTAAGCAAAACACTAGAGCACCTGGATATGATAGACAACTACAGGACATTTCATCCCAAAGTGACTGAGTATACATTTTTCTCCAGTACACATGGATCATTCTCAAGAATTGACCATATGTTGGGCCACAAAAACAACATCAGCAAATTCAGAAAAATTGAAGTTGTACCAAGCATATTTTCTGATCATAAGCCTTGAAACTAGAATTCAACTGCAAAAAAGAGGAAAAAAAATCCCACAAAAAAGGGAAACTAAACAACATAGTTTTAAAAAATGAATGGGTCAAAGTAGAAATAAGTGCAGAGATCAAAAGATATATACAGACTAATGAAAATGACAATACGACATATCAGAATCTATGGGATGCAGCAAAAGCAGTGATAAGAGGGAAGTTCATATCACTTCAGGCATATATGAACAAACAAGAGAGAGCCCAAGTGAACCACTTAACTTCACACCTTAAGGAACTAGAAAAAGAAGAACAAAGACAACCCAAAACCAGCCGAAGAAAGGAGATAATAAAAATCAAAGCAGAAATAAATGAAATAGAGAACAGTAAAAGTATAGAAAAAATTAATAGAACAAAGAGCTGGTTCTTTGAAAAGATCAACAAAATTGTCAAACCCTTGGCAAGACTTAGCAAGGAAAAAAGAGAAAGAACTCATATAAACAAAATCCAAAATGAAAGAGGAGAAATCACCACAGACACCGTAGATATACAAAGAATTATTGTAGAATACTATGAAAACTATATGCTACTAAATTCAACAATCTGGAAGAAATGGATAAATTTCTAGAACAATACAACCTTCCTAAACTGAGTCAAGAAGAAGTAGAAAGCCTAAACAGACTTATTAGTAGAGAAGAAATAGAAAAAAACATTAAAAACCTCCCCCCAAAAAAAGTCCAGGCCCAGACGGCTATACCACCGAATTTCATCAAACATTCAAAGAAGACTTGGTTCCTATTTTCCTCAAAGTCTTCCAAAAAAATTGAGGAAGAAGCAATACTTCCAAACACATTTTATGAGGCCAACATAACCCTCATACCAAAACCACGCAAGGATGGCACAAAAAGGAAAACTACAGACCAATATCTCTAATGAATACAGATGCTAAAATACTAAACAAAATACTAGCAAATCGAATACAACAACATATTAAAAAAATAATACATCATGATCAAGTGGGATTCATCCCAGAATCTCAAGGATGGTTCAACATATGTAAAATGGTTAACATAATACACCATATCAACAAAAGAAAGAACAAAAACCACATGATCTTATCAATAGACGCAGAAAAGGCTTTCGATAAAATACAGCACAATTTTATGTTTAAGACTCTCAACAAAATGGGTATAGAAGGAAAATATCTCAACATGATAAAAGCCATATATGATACACCATCAGCTAACATCATATTAAATGGCACTAAACTGAAGGCTTTCCCCCTTAAATCAGGAACAAGACAGGGTTGTCCACTCTCTCCACTCTTATTTAATGTGGTACTAGAGGTTCTAGCCAGAGCAATCAGACAAGACAAAGAAATAAAAGGCATCCATATCGGAAAAGAAGAAGTAAAGGTATCACTTTTTGCAGATGATATGATCCTATACATCGAAAACCCCAAAAAATCCACAAAAAGACTACTAGAAACAATAAACCAATACAGTAAGGTCGCAGGATACAAAATTAACATACAGAAGTCAATAGCCTTTCTATATGCCAACAATGAAACAACTAGAACAAACTCAAAAGAATAATCCCCTTCACAATTGCAAAAAAAAAATAAAATACTTAGGAATAAACATAACAAAGAATGTAAAGGACTTATATAATGAAAACTATAAACCATTGTAAAGAGAAATCGAAAAAGATATAATGAGATGGAAGAATATTCCTTGTTCTTGGTTAGGAAGAATAAATATAATCAAGATGGCCATATTACCCAAAGCAATATACAAATTTAATGCAATTTCCATCAAAATTCCAATGACATTTTTTAAAGAAATGGAGCAAAAAATCATCAGATTTATATGGAACTATAAAAAACCTCGAATAGCCAAAGCAATCCTAAAGAAAAAGAATGAAGCTGGGGGCATTACAATACCTGACTTCAAACTATATTATAGGGCCACGACAATCAAAACAGCATGGTATTGGCAGAAAAGTAGACACTCAGACCAATGGAACAGAATCGAAAGTCCAGAAATAAAACCACATATATATAGTCAAATAATTTTTGATAAAGGGGCCAAGAACATACAATGGAGAAAAGAAAGCCTCTTCAATAAATGTTGCTGGGAAAACTATAAAGCCACATTGAAAAAAATGAAACTAGACTACAGTTTGTCCCCCTGTACTAAAATTAACTCAAAATGGATCAAAGATCTAAACGTAAGACCTGAAACTATTAAGTACATAGAAGAAGACATAGGTACTAAACTCATGGACCTGGGTTTTAAAGAGCATTTTATGAATTTGACTCCACAGGCAAGAGAAGTGAAGGCAAAAATTAATGAATGGGACTACATCAGACTAAGAAGTCTTTGCTCAGCAAGAGAAACTGATAACAAAATAATTAGAAAGCCAACTAAATGGGAAATGATATTTTCAAACAATAGCTCAGATAAGGGCCTAATATCCAAAATATACAAAGAACTTATAAAACTCAACAACAAACAAACAAACAATCCAATAAAAAAATGGGAAGAGGACATGAACAGACACTTCTCCCAGGAGGAAGTACAAATGGCCAACAGCTATATGAAAAGATGCTCATCTTCTTTAGTTATTAGAGTAATGCAAATCAAAACTGCAATGAGATACCACCTCACACCTGTTAGATTAGTTATTATTAACAAGACAGGTAATAGCAAATGTTGGAGAGGCTGTGGAGAAAAAGGAACCCTCATTCACTGTTGGTGGGAATGTAAAGTAGTACAACCATTATGGAAGAAAGTATGGTGGTTCCTCAAAAAACTGAAAATAGAACTACCTTATGACCCAGCAATCCCCCTACTGGGTATATACCCCAAAAACTCAGAAACATTGATACATAAAGACAAATGCAGCCCCATGTTCATTGCAGCATTGTTCACAGTGGCCAGGACATGGAAACAACCAAAAACCCCGTCAATAGATGACTGGATAAAGAAGATGTGGCACATATACACTATGAAATACTTCTCAGCCATAAGAAATGATGACATCGGATCATTTACAGCAAAATGGTGGGATCTTGATAACATGATACGAAGTGATATAAGTAAATCAGAAAAAAACAGGAACTGCATTTTTCCATATGTAAGTGGGACATAAAAGTGAAACTAAGAGATATTGATAAGAGTGTGGTGGTTACGGGTGGAGGGGGGAAAGGGAGAGGGAAAGGGGGAGGGGGAGGGGCACAAAGAAAACTAGATAGAAGGTGACAGAGGACAATCTGACTTTGGGTGATGGGTATGCAACATAATTGAACGACAAGATAACCTGGACTTGTTATCTTTGAATATATGTATCCTGATTTATTGATGTCGTCCCATTAAAAAAATAAAATTAAAAAAAAAAAAGAAATATGTCTGTTTTTATCCCAGTATATTGTTTTGATGGCTATGGCCTTGTAATATAGTATTGATTGATATCAGATTGTTTGATTTCTTTAAACTTATTCTTCTTTGTCAAGATCACTGTTGATATTTTGGGTATTTGTCGTTCCATATAAATTTTTGAATTATTTCTAGTTCTGTGAAATATGCCATTGGTATCTCGATCAAACTTGCATTGAATCTATAGTTTGGTTGGGTAGTATGGACATTTTAATTATGTTAATTTTTCCTATTCATAAACACAGTATATATTTTCACTTATTTGTACCTTCAGTATCTTTCTTCAGTGTCTTATAATTTTCTGACTACAGGTCTTTTATATCCTTGGTTAAATTTATTCCTATGTATTTTATTCTTTTTGAAGCAATTTTGGATAAGATTGTTTTCTTAGTTTCTCCTTCTGACAGTTCATTTCTGGTGCATAAAATTGTAACTGCTTTCTAAATATTTATGTTATATCCTGCTATTTTACTGAATTCATATATCAGTTTCAGTTGTTCTGGTGGAATCTTTCGGGTTCTCTATAAACAATATCATGTCATCTGTATATAAGGACAGTTTCACTTCTTTCCAATTTGGATACCTTTTATTTATTCTTCTTTTCTGATTGCTGTAACTAGGACTTTTAGTAGTATATTGAATAGAAATGGTGAAATCTGACATTCTAGTCTTATTTTCAATCTTAAAGGAAATACTTATAGTTTTTGCCCATTGAGTATGATATTGGTTGTGGGCTTGTCATATATGGCCTTTATTACATTGAGGTATGTTTTCTCTGTTCCCACTTTGTGGAGAATTTTTATCATACATGGGTGCTGGATTTTATTAACACTTTTTCTGCATCTATTGATATGATCGTGTAGTTTTTATCTTTCATTTGTTTATGTGGTATACCACATTAATTGACTTGCAGGTAGTGTACCAACCTTATATACCTGGATAAATCTCATTTGATCATGATGTTTAATGTTTTAAGGTATTTCTGTATTCTGTTTGCTAATATTTTGTTGAGGATATTAGCATATAAATTCATTAGGGATATTGGCCTATAATTTTCTTTCTTTGTACTGTATTTATCTGAGAGGGGATAGGTATTGGGGGCTGCATAAAAAAGTGAAGAAATTAAGCAAAGCAAAAAAATATAGACATAGACAACAAGAGAGATTGCGGGAAGAAGAGAAACTAAAGGGAGGTGGAGGAAGATAGAGGAGCAATAAATAGATGGTGATGGAGGGAGATTTGACTTGGGGTGGTGAACAAACAATGCAATATACAGGTGATATATTATATAATTGTACACCTAAAACTTGTATTAATTTATAAACCAATGTCACCCAATAAATTCAATTTATAAAAATACATAGACCAACAACAAAAACTATTTGGATTTGTATGGAGCTACAGTAGACCCTGATAGTCAAAGCAATTCTGAGGAGGGGAAAAAAAGCTGGAGAGATCACACTCCCTGATTTTAAGTTATACTACAAAGTGACAGTAATAAAAAAAGCATGCTTTTGGAAGAAAAACAGACACATAGACCAATGAAGCAAAATTAGAAGCTTAGAAATAAATTCACACATATATGGGCAAATAATTTCAACAAAAAAACCAAAAACATACATTGGAGAAAGAATAAATGGTGCTGGAAAAATTAAAAAGCCACATACTAAAGAATAAAGCTAGACTGATTTTCTTCCCCATATATAAAATTTAACTCAAAATGGATTAAAGACATAATTGTAAGACCTGAAACAATAAATTTCATAGAATAAAACATAGGTACTAAAATTATGGACCTTGTTCTTAGAGACAGTTTTATGAATTTGACCCCAAAGGCAAGAAAAGTAAAAGCAAAAATAAATGAATGGGACTATATCAAATTAAAAAGCCTCTGCACAACAAAAGAAACTGACAACAAAACAAAAAGGCAGCCAACAAAATAGAAGATATTTCTAAACAACAGCACTGACAAGTGCTTAATATCCAAAATATATTTAAAAAAACTCATAAAACTGAACACCACAGAAATAATCCAATTAAAAAATGAGCAGAGAACCTGAACAAATTCTTCTCCCCAAAAGACATACAAATGACCAAGAGATATATAAAAAGATGATCAATTTCACTAACTCTAAGGGAAATGCAAATCAAAACTACAATGAGATGCTACCTCATACTTGTTAGAATGGGTATTATCAACAATACAATTAATATAAAGTGTTAGAGAGGTTGTGGGAAAAAAAGGAATCTTCATTCACTGCTGGTGAAATGTAAGCTAGTACAACCACAATGGAAAACAGTATGAAAGTTCCTCAAAAAACTAAGAGTAGAGTTACCATATGACCCAGCAACCCCTCTTCTGGGTATCTACTTGAAATTTTTGAAAACATTTATGACAGAGATATATACACCCTTATGTTTATTGCAACATTATTCATGTTGGCCAAGACATGGAAACAACTGAATTGTCCCTCAATAGATGATTGGATAAAGAAGATGTGGTACAATGGAATACTACTCAGCCATAATAAAAGATGTAATACTACTATTTACAACAACATGGATGGATCTTGGGAATATCATGCTAAGCAAAATATCAGACAGAAAAACCCAAGAACCATATGATTTCACTCAAAAGTGTGATGTAAAACCAAAAGCAATAAATGAACAAATAAGACAAACAAACAAATACTCATATACACAGACAACAGTATGGTGGTTACCAAAGGGAAAGGGGGAGGGGTAGAAAGATAGTGAAGGGTAGTGGGGGGTCAAATATATGGTGAGAGGTGGTCTGACTTTGTATAGTAGGCACAAAATGCAATATACATATCATGTATTATAGAATCCTACACGTGAAACAATATAATTTTTTTTTATAATAATTTTATTTTTTTAATGGGGTGACATCAATAAATCAGGATACATATATTCAAAGATAACAAGTCCAGGTTATCTTGTCGTTCAATTATGTTGCATACCCACCACCCAAAGTCAGATTGTCCTCTGTCACCTTCTATCTTGTTTTCTTTGTTCCCCTCCCCACCCCCTTTCCCTCTCCCATTCCCCCCTCCCCCCCCATAACCACCACACTCTTATCAATGTCTCTTAGTTTCACTATTATGTCCCACCTACGTATGGAATAATACAGTTCCTGGTTTTTTCTGATTTACTTATTTCACTTCGTATCATGTTATCAAGATCCCACCATTTTGCTGTAAATGTTCCGATGTCATCATTTCTTATGGCTGAGTAGTATTCCATAGTGTATATGTGCCACATCTTCTTTATCCAGTCATCTATTGATGGGCTTTTTGGTTGTTTCCATGTCCTGGCCACTGTGAACAATGCTGCAATAAACATGGGGCTGCATGTGTCTTTACGTATCAATGTTTCTGAGTTTTGGGGGTATATACCCAATAGAGGGATTGCTGGGTCATAAGGTAGTTCTATTTTCAGTTTTTTGAGGAACCACCATACTTTCTTCCATAATGGTTGTACTACTTTACATTCCCACCAACAGTGTATGAGGGTTCCTTTTTCTCCACAGCCTCTCCAACATTTGCTATTACCTGTCTTGCTAATAACAGCTAATCGAACGGGTGTGAGGTGGTATCTCATTGCCATTTTGATTTGCATTTCTCTAATAGCTAAAGAAGATGAGCATCTTTTCATATATCTGTTGGCCATTTGTATTTCTTCCTGGGAGAAGTGTCTATTCATATCCTCTTCCCATTTTTTTATTGGATTGTTTGTTTGTTTGTTGTTGAGTTTTATGAGTTCTTTGTATATTTTGGATATTAGGCCCTTATCTGAGCTGTTGTTTGAAAATATCATTTCCCATTTAGTTGGCTTTCTGTTTATTTTGTTATCAGTTTCTCTTGCTGACCAAAAACTTCTTAGTCTGATGTAGTCCCATTCATTAATTTTTGCCTTCACTAAACAATATAATTTTATTACCCAATGTCACCCCAATAAATTTAATTTTTAAAAAGGGAAGAAAAAAATTTTGGGGGCCCTGGCCGATTGTCTCAGTAGTAGAGTGTCGGCCCGGCTTGTGGAAGTCCCAGGTTTGTTCTGGGTCAGGGCACACAGGAGAAGCAACCATTTGCTTCTCCACCCCACCCCCTTCTCTCTCTCTCTCTCTTCCTCCTCTCCTGCAGCCCTGGCTCAATTGAAGTGAGTTGGCCCTGGGTATTGAGGATGACTCCATGGCCTTGCTTTAGGTTCCCAGTTGCTGAGCAATGGAGCAGCAGCCTCAGATGGGCACAGCATTGCCCTGTAGGAAGCTTGCTGGGTGGATCCTGGTTGAGGCACATGTGGGAGTCTGTCTCTGCCTCCCCACCTCTCACTTAATAATAAAAATATTTTTTAAGCTTATTCAGGGAGAAATAAAATAATGAAGGTAAAAAATTCAGTGATCATTAAACAAAAGCCATATATACTTCAGAATTTAACCTATGCTAAAATTGGCATTTTTATTTAATGGGCATATAACATATTGGTTAACTGCACAGACTTGGGAATCAAAGAGACAGGTTCCAATTTCATTTCTGATATTGGCCAGGTCTTACAACCTTATCAAGTCACTTAACTCATAAGCCTCAATTTTCTCTTCCTCAAATTAGTAATATAATACCTGCCTTATATTACTTATAATTACTTATAGAGTTTATGGTTAAAATTAAATGAGATAATGTATTGTAATGTCATAGAATAGGTCCCAGAATTTAGTGACTATTCAATACATGGTAGGCAGTAGTGGTGGACCTGATAGAGGTGATGGTAGTTATATTATTTATGATGAATAGATCTGTATGTCTGTCACATTTTGGGACAGGGGTCGCAACACCCCCCAAGATTTGATGATTTAATGATTTGATGATATCATCATTTATTGCATTGATTTATTTCATTGAAAGGATACAAAGCAAAATAACCAAAGAGAAACAGTGCCTGTGGTGAAATCTGGAGGAAATCAGTGTCAAGTTTCCATGTATTCTCTCCCAGTGCAGTGACACAAAATGCACTTAATTTCCCCAGCAACAAGTTGTGGCAATACATATAAAATGTTGTTCACCAGATAATCTTATTACAGACTCAGTGCCAAGGTTTTTATTGGGGTCTGGTCACATAGGCACCTCTGCTTAACACATACCAAAATTCTAGCCTTCCAGAAGGAAAAGAGGTGTTTAGCATTAACCATATATTTCACACACACTGTTTAGGCACAATGAGGCGCTCTTATCAGTTCTGAGGTTTGAGAGCCCTCCAGAGATCCAAATTCCCAAATACTAGCTAAGAGCCAAACTTCTAAATAGGCCTTTCTAAAGAAAAAAGTCCCAGGCTGCTATGTTCTCTTTTCTGCACATATTTCTTTGGTTTCATTTTGCAAATTTCTGTGATGATTTTTGTACTCTCCTTTTTTCACCTCACGATAATCTATGAAAGATTATGAAATATATGAAAGATTATTTTTATTATGAAAATAACTGTGAATCAACTCAAAATAACTAAGTGAATTTATATGAAACATCTGTACTTTTTCATCAATAACAAAGGTTTGGGGGAAGGGAGTAAAAAGAGACAGCTATACAGTGACAGAAAATTATTTGACTTTAGGTGATAGGTATACAACATAATCAACATTCAAATGCTATAAAAATGTTTATCTAAAATCTATGTATTCTTATTAATCAATGTCACCCTCTTAAATTTCATTTTCTAAAAAAAATTTTAAAAAATTACTCAAACTCCTCACAACTTACACTATAATTGGAAATAAATCCAATGTGTACCTTTACCTCAGTTTCTTTCATTTATTTATTTATGGATAGGAATCATTTTGAGGTGAAGATACTTCAATAATAGAAATTTTTATGTTTTTGATATTATAAATATATTTCCAATAAATATAAAATGATTTTAAATTATTACAGAATAATTATAATTACAAACCATTATTACAAATGATTTTGTTCTCTGCCTCCCTCTCTCTCTGTCTCTAGCATGAAATTGTAAAGATCAGACAATTTCTTTAAATGGAACAGTTCAGTTTTCAAAGCCTTGTCTTCCCTGTCAGCATGGTTATTCAAAACTCTCTTTACTGATATGCACTTGCTTCCATAGAGGCCGTGGTTTCTGTTTTTCATTCTTCCACTATCTGTGCTTTGTGCTCTTTTAGCCCTCTTCTTTTTCTTTATTTTTTCTCGTTCTCTATTATTTAATGAAGACCATATTGAAGACCATATTTATTGTTTGATTACAACCTTGTTTTTTTATATCTCCGCTTAGCAGAATTTTCACCTATACCCATCATATTTTCAGAGTTGCTCAGTGTCCACCCAAGATGGACTTCAGACCCTCATCCAACCCCATTATCTTAGCCTGTCCAAAGACTACTTAAGTCCAGCCCAGTAAGTGCCAATGGTCCTGTCTTTAAAAAGCATAGTGAGGCCCTGGCTGGTTGGCTCAGTGGTAGAGCGTCGGCCTGGTGTGCAGAAGTCCCGGGTTTGATTCCCAGCCAGGGCACACAGGAGAAGCGCCCATCTGCTTCTCCACCCCTCCCCCTCTCCTTCCTCTCTGTCTCTCTCTTCCCCTCCCACAGCAGAGGCTCCATTGGAGCAAAGATGGCCTGGGCGCTGGGGATGGCTCCTTGGCCTCTGCCCCAGGCGCTAGAGTGGCTCTGGTCGCAACAGAGTGACGCCCTGGAGGGGCAGAGCATCGCCCCCTGGTGGGCAGAGCGTCGCCCCTGGTGAGCGTGCCGGGTGGATCCCGGTCGGGCGCATGCGGGAGTTTGTCTGACTGTCTCTCCCCGTTTCCAGCTTCAAAAAAAAAAAAGAAAGAAAAAAAGAAAAGCATAGTGACCACAATACCAGTTATATTATATAGATTTATTATAAGAATTTCTCACCAAAGTTATTTAATACATGCCAGTAAATGTTTCACATACTGGGTTCTTTAGACATATCAGCCCATATTTGTAGTGAGGTGGGAATAGTCTAAAGAATAAAGGATTTTTTAATATTTTAGGTAGATACTTCTCCTTATAAAAGGCCTGATATGATCTTCAACCTTACTAAAGCACAATATTATTTATTTTATAGATTTCCAGGCCATGGGGTTGAAGAAAGGGATGTTTTTCAACCCAGATCCTTACTTGAAGATTTCCATTCAGCCTGGGAAGCACAGCATCTTCCCTGCCCTCCCTCATCATGGACAGGAGAGAAGATCTAAGATCATAGACAACACCGTGAACCCCATCTGGCAGGCTGAGGTGAGTGCCATGGGCCCTGGAAAGCAGCCTAAGTGACCAAATGAAATGAATGAACATGAAACATCTCCTTTTCTGTTTCCTCCTTTCTCAGAGTCCCAAACTCTGCTGCTAAATTTATGGCTCTCTTGGTCTTTAAAGAGAGCCATATTCTCTATGGGTGGCAACCTTTAGGCTTCTTGATATAGTCCTTCAAGGCAGTACCAGGAAACTATTCATTGCAGCTACACTCAATAGCTGAATAGTATTCTCTTAATTTTATTCTAAACCTGCATCTGAAAGCAGAACAGCTTCTCCCTCTGCCTTTGTGTAGGAGAAAGAAGTGTTTTGAAAATTCTCACACTCATTATGCATGTGGTCCGTAAGCAAGTATGCCAAATTTTAAATGTGTCTCTCTGAACTACTGCCAGAGATGCTAAACCTGCCAGGTTCTTAGACAAGTAAATCAATAAGCCTAGAATAACCCTGTCATCACATATTATTTGACTTAAATAGACAGGAAGCTTAATTGTTCATTCCATCTTCCTGGTTTTGCACAGTACTAGGCAACTTGCTAGAGTATTGAATACAGTGATACCTCGGTTCTCGAACATAATTCTTTCCGGGAGAACGGTCGAGAACCAAATTGTTCGAGAACCGAAACAATGAAACCCATAGGAAATAATGGAAACTGGATTAATTTGTTCCAAGCCCCAAAAATATGCCTATTTACTGGTGCTTTCTCACAAATAACGACTTCATTGATGCTGTCACCTGCTAACTCTTTTTCTTTAATGAAAATAAGAAGCAGCTTCTCCATTTCCTCCATTATCTGAGGCCTTTGCTTTGTTAACAATGTAACACCTTTGGCAACATTGGCAGCCTTTATAACAGCTTTATTCTTAAGGAAAGTTGAGATAGTAGATCTTGGCATGCCATACTCAGCAGACAGATCTGAAACACGTGTGCCCTGTTCATATTTGGCAATGATTTCTTTTTTCAGCTCAATCGTTGTTCTCACAGCTTTCCGCTTACCTTTGTCTGCATTACCACTTCTGGCTTCCTTTGGACCCATGTCTAAGGGTTAAATTCAGTGTACAAAGCGTGCACAAAGCGTGAGTCTCTCCACAAAGCATGAGTCTCACCACAAAGCGTGAGTCTCACCACAAAGCGTGACTCTCACCACAAAGCATGACTCTCTCCACAAAAACGTGATTCTCTCTCTCCACAAAGCGTGACAAAGCGTGACTCACACTGATGACGCAGGCAAGGCGCGCTCGGCCGAATGAACGCCTTTCGGCTCAACTCGGCTAATCTCGGACGTTCGAGTTCCAAATATTTGTTCGGATTCCAAGACAAAATTTTCTCGAATTTCCTGGTCGAATACCGATTTGGTCGAAAGTCAAGGCGTTCGAGAACCGAGGTATCACTGTAGTTTGCTTTATCAAATGAAGACCCTTCTCCACTCCTAAATGTGTCTCCTCCACAACCAAGAGCTAGAATGCTTCTCAAGGAAGCCACATGTCAGTCTCAGCCTCACAGTGAATAAGTCCTGTTCTTGAAAACTAGCAGAAAGTTGTCATAACATATTTGGCTGCTTAGTTGATTTGCTTTAGCTTGAATATATAACCTGCAAACTGTGAGGGTCAGGGAGAAGGGAGGCTTAGGATATGAGCATGGTAACAGTCTAATGTAGTAAACATGCTGCTTTGTAGTCATGCAAACCTTGGCTCAGATCCCAGATTGGCCAATTACTAGTTGAGTAACTTTGAGAAGTCAGATGTCTTGAATCTGAGCCTCAGGTTTTCTTGATTAGGCTGTTACTGATGGAAACGTACTACTTCTACTGAAGACATTTGCTTTGGATAGGATTCCTCCCTTTCTTCTTCAAAGCATATTATCTGATATAGAACCTTCAAGCATCCTTAATTAAATATTTGGAATCAACAGTTTTTTATTGTCTCAAATTATACTCTACTTCCTAGGTTTTATTAACCCTGACCCAGAAGAAGCAATATTAGAGCTTTTAAGTGTATATAAGGGAAATGCAGTTATACTTAAATTTCCTACTATAGCCAAACAACACTGCCTGCTGCAACAAAGGTCAAAATTATGACAGGTGCTGGTGCAAAAGGTGAGGTTTATTTAGGTGCTTAACCTGGGAGAATGGTGAACTCCTGTCTCAAAAACCATTCATTGCCTTCCACTTTAAAGCCCATGGTTCTTATAAGGATCAGGAGGGGAGGGTTGTGGGGTTTTTTTCATATCCCATTATCTTGCTATGTTTGGGAGGCCTGGGGCACTATCTATTCGTCTTTCTAGCTTTTGGAGGTTTGGACCTTTTCCATTCATGTTTCTAGCTTTTGGAACATTTATTGTCAGGATATCCCCCTGCAGTCATCTTGGTCAATGGGGGAAACTTCCTTGTCTGTCTTGGTTACCAATGGATTCTAAAGCACAGATAATACCATTAGCATGAAATAGTAAATCATAAATTATTTGTACCTTCAGTCCTGGCTATTCTCACCAATTATTTCTGTACTACTCACTGCATAATTGAGGATAATACAAGATGGCACCGGAATTTATAGTACATGAAATAAAAAGGCTTGTCTCTTATGAAGAATTATTTAGAGCAACTTGTTCTAAGGTAGTTAGTCAAAAAGTTATTTTGTCTCAGAAAACAATTGTAAAATTCTGTACCATCAGAATGTTTTTTACCTCCTCTATTCTATCCAGATTGCTATGGTTAAAGTTGGTGTTCTAAATAAGTTTCATCACATGACTCCCTGATCTGGTTCAGATTTCTCAAGTTAAACAGAGAGAACTGGCTAAGCTATGATTTTAACCAAGGTTTGTGTGATTACAAAGCTATTATTTCAGCTACTAAATTATAGTACAGTGCCCAGTGTCCAAATGTGGAAGTTGTGACTCCTGTGCAGAGTGCTCAGTGATTTCTGTGACCTGGCATTGCTCTCCACTTGTGTCAGTTGGGGACGCATTTGGCTCTGCCATAGAGGAATTCTGGCCAACTGTGATGTTTCTCACAAACAAGAAATTCAGAAGGGGTTGGGTCAAGCAATGGAGCTGCTGAGTGCAGCCACCAAGGACCCATGCTCTCTGAGTCTTCCTAATACACAGTAACAGATGGCTGTCATCTTTCTGCCATAATGCCTCAAACCTAAGTTCCAGGCATTAAGAAAACAAAATCTGAGATGACATCAGAGTAATGGCGGGGTAGGAAGCGATACCGATAAATCTCCCCCAAAACTCAACAAGATCTTCAACCAGAAACAGAAAAACCTATACTTGGAGCTTCCAGATGCTTCGCAATACACCCAAAGGTATGATTGAGTGAAAAATTGGCTAAATATATAACCAAACCCCGAAGGAAATAGGGAGTAAGAAATGCTCCGCCTTCCTCACTAACCTAAACAGGGCGGCTTTCTCTGGTAACTGTGAATATAGAAACTGAGGCGGGCAAAGGGGGTGAATACAAACGGCCGAACCAGGCTGTGGCACGGAGATCCAAGCCGAGGAAAATCTGATCCTGTGGCAACCCGGGCAATACAAGCTAACACTCGCGCCAAACCCAAAGAAAGAAAGACAAGCGGCATGGCCATTTTACCCGGTCTCCTGGTTGGTGCGCAGTTAGTGGGCGAGAGATTTCTTCCTAGGCCCCGGGAGTCAGTGCCCGTGTTGCCCCACGGAGAGGCAGGGTCAGAGGCCTTTCAGTGGGCCGAGGGCAGAGTCTCTGGGCAGCCCCAGTGCCCTGGGAAAGCCACGCACGGGAGGGAGTGAGAACTAATTCCAATGGTGGAGATTTTCCTTGCCGAGGGTGTTTCACTCAGAGGGAAAGCGGCCGGCCTCATATCCTGGTTTGCGCGCGCAATAAGGAGTGAGCGATTCCTCCGAGTGCCTCGGCAGTGCGCGCCCGTGTTATCGCACAGAGGAGCAGAGTCAGGGGCCTTTGTGTGGGCCAAAGCGGAATCTCGGGCCGCCCCAGCGCCTTGCAAAAGCCGCGCACGGGGACAGAGCGAGACTCAATTCCAACGCTGCAACTTTTCCCTGCGGTCGGGGGGTTTCACTCAGAGCGTGAGACTGCTGGCCGGATATCCTGGTCTGCGCGCGCAGCCAGTGAGTGAGAGTTTCCTCCAAGCGCCCCGGAAGTGGGCACCCGCTTGTGTTACCGGACAGAGTGACAGAGCCAGAGGTCTGTGAGTGGGTGGAAAGCCCGCCTGATTATGCTAGCAGCTCTGACTGACTGAGCCTTACCCAGAGCCCTGTGCTGAGTGGAAATAGAGTGGGGAGTTGCCAGCTCTTTGAGCCTCTTACTATCCAGGCAGAGGCAGCAGCAACCCCATAGCTGGATTATCAGGCTACTAATTGAGGAAGGAAAGACTAGGAGAAAGGCTCCAGGAACACGGACTCTCTCACTGTCGGAGCCTATAAATGCTAATAGCCTCGACTGCCAACGAGACTAAAGCACAATACATGACATTGCCATAGAGACTTATCAACTGCAAACCTCCACCTGAGCGTGGCAAAGGGGCAAAACCCGGGGTACAGAGTCACTGACCAGGAAGAGGGAGAGAAAAGAAAAAGCAAGAAGATAACCTCTCAAAATCAAGAATAATCTGCAGACTTTATAACCTATCCCATTTTATTATATTTGTTCGTTTGTTTCTCTTATCTTCATTCTTGATACTTTTTTTATTTCCTCCTCCAATTTGGCCGATTAACTCTCTACCGGTCTTACTCTCTCCTCTCCTTGAACTACACTACCCATAAGTGTTACATCTCCCATTATCTTTTCTCTTCTCTTCCTTTCTCTCTATGAGGGTTGCACTCCAAAACCCTTAACTCTCTCTCTCTCTCTCTCTCCTTTCTTTTTTCTTCTTTTAGTGGTTCCCTCTTTTTTTCTCTCTCTCTCTTTCTTTTCTCCCTCTATATTAGTTTCTTCCTTTTTCCTTTACATCTCCTCTCATTCAAAACTCAATAACAAACAAATTATCTTATCTGGGACTCAAACTTATGTTTGTGGCATTTTGGGGGGTTTTTACTTCACCTTTTTAACTCACTAGCAGTGCTCCCATCCCTGGCTCTCCATATTATCTACTTCTTGTTCCACTAAATACAATAGTAATTTTTTAATTTGTCCCCCCATTTTTCCGTTTTCCTCTTAATCCTCTCATCATAACTCTTAGACAACCAACACCTAAAAGCAAATCATTTTATTCTTGACCCAAATTTTTTCCTTATTTGCTTTTTGTGGGTCCATACGCTCTTTTTTTCTTTTTTCTTTCTTTTTTTTTTTTTTTTTGCCCCTTTATTACTTTTCCCCAATTCAGGCCCTCCATCACAGGCATTGTTTGTTATAATTCACAGTCCACCACAAGATTTTATCAAGAAAGAGGGGAGAGGAGAGGAGAGGAAAAAAGGAGGGGGGGAATAATTTTCTTTTCTTTTTTTTTTTTTTTTAAATTTTTATTTTATTTTATTTTTCTTTATTTCATTATTAATTTTTTTTTTAAAAAAACAACTCTTTTCGATTTTTTTTTATTATTTTTTTAAACTTTTTATTCTTTATTAAATCTCATTAATACTATCAACAAAACCACCCTCAGATGCCATTAAGGAAGAGAAAATCGAATATCATGGATACAAAAGAAAGAGAGGTAACACAGCTAGATGAGGAAAAATCTATGGAGAAAAAATTTAATATATTGGAAACCTTGGAGCTAAATGACAGAGAATTCAAGATAGAAATCCTAAAAATCCTCCGAGATATACAAGAAAACACAGAAAGGCAATTTAGGGAGCTCAGAAAACAACTCAATGAACACAAAGAATATATGTCCAAGGAAAATGAAACTATAAAAACAAATCAAACAGAGATGAAAAACTCAATTCACGAGCTGAAAAACGAAGTAACAAGCTTAGCTAATAGAACAGGTCAGATAGAAGAGAGGATTAGTGAAATAGAAGACAAGCAACTTGAGGCACAACAGAGAGAAGAAGAAAGAGACTCAAAAATTAAAAAAAATGAGATAGCCCTACAAGAATTATCTGACTCCATCAAAAAGAATAACATAAGAATAATAGGTATATCAGAGGGAGAAGAGAGAGAAAATGGAATGGAGAACATACTCAAACAAATAATAGATGAGAACTTCCCAAGCCTGTGGAAAGAACTAAAGCCTCAAGTTCAAGAAGCAAACAGAACTCCAAGTTTTCTTAACCCCAACAAACCTACTCCAAGGCATATCATAATGAAATTGACACAAACCAACAGCAAAGAAAAAATTCTCAAGGCAGCCAGGGAAAAGAAGAATACAACATATAAAGGAAGGCCCATTAGATTATCATCAGATTTCTCAGCAGAAACTCTACAAGCTAGAAGAGAGTGGACCCCAATATTTAAAGTCCTGAAAGAGAGGAACTTTCAGCCATGAATACTATACCCATCAAAGCTATCCTTCAAATATGAAGGAGAAATAAAAACATTCACAGATACAGAAAAGATGAGGGAATTTATCATCAGAAAACCCCCACTCCAGGAATTATTAAAGGGGGTTCTCCAATCAGATACAAAGAACAAAAACAAACAGAGCCACAAGTAAAAGCTCCAAGAAGAACACAATAAAACCAAATTAAAACTGTGACAACAACAAAAAGAAAGAGGGGGAGAAGATGGAGATTAACAGTAGCAAAGGACGATGGAGTGCAAAAGTACTCACAAAATAGTTTGCTACAATGAACAGGGTAGGGACCCTTTTCATTACTCAAAGGTAACCACCATTGAAAAAACCACCACAGAAGCACATGAGATAAAAAAGATAGCAACAGAGGAAAGATGTATGGAATACAACCAAATAAAAACAAAAGATAGAAAAACAAAAGAGAAGGATCAAACAAGACACAAAACTAACAGAAAGCAAGATATAAAACGGCAATAGGGAACTCACAAGTATCAATAATTACACTAAATGTAAACGGATTAAACTCACCAATAAAAAGGCACAGAGTAGCAGAATGGATTAAAAAAGAAAATCCAACTGTATGCTGCCTACAGGAAACTCATCTAAGTAACAAGGATAAAAACAAATTCAAAGTGAAAGGCTGGAAAACAATACTCCAAGCAAATAACATCTAAAAAAAAGCAGGTGTAGCAATACTCATATCGGATAATGCTGACTACAAGACAGGAAAAGTACTCAGAGACAAAAATGGCCATTTCATAATGGCTAAGGGGACACTGAATCAAGAAGACATAACAATTCTTAATATATATGCACCAAACCAAGGAGCACCAAAATATATAAGACAGCTACTTATTGATCTTAAAACAAAAACTGACAAAAACACAATCATACTTGGAGACCTCAATACACCGCTGACGGCTCTAGATCGGTCATCCAAACAGAGAATCAACAAAGACATAGTGGCCTTAAACAAAACACTAGAGCACCTGGATATGATAGACATCTACAGGACATTTCATCCCAAAGTGACTGAGTATACATTTTTCTCCAGTGTACATGGATCATTCTCAAGAATTTACCATATGTTGGGCCACAAAAACAACATCAGCAAATTCAGAAAAATTGAAGTTGTACCAAGCATATTTTCTGATCATAAAGCCTTGAAACTAGAATTCAACTGCAAAAAAGAGGAAAAAAATCCCACAAAAATGTGGAAACTAAACAACATACTTTTAAAAAATGAATGGGTCAAAGAAGAAATAAGTGCAGAGATCAAAAGATATATACAGACTAATGAAAATGACAATACGACATATCAGAATCTATGGGATGCAGCAAAAGCAGTGATAAGAGGGAAGTTCATATCACTTCAGGCATATATGAACAAACAAGAGAGAGCCCAAGTGAACCACTTAACTTCCCATCTTAAGGAACTAGAAAAAGAAGAACAAAGACAACCCAAAACCAGCCGAAGAAAGGAGATAATAAAAATCAGAGCAGAAATAAATGAATTAGAGAACAGAAAAACTATAGAAAAAATTAATAGAACAAGGAGCTGGTTCTTTGAAAAGATCAACAAAATTGACAAACCCTTGGCAAGACATACCAAGGAAAAAAGAGAAAGAACTCATATAAACAAAATCCAAAATGAAAGAGGAGAAATCACCACGGACACCGTAGATATACAAAGAATTATTGTAGAATACTATGAAAAACTTTATGCTACTAAATTCAACAACCTAGAAGAAATGGATAAATTCCTAGAAAAATACAACCTTCCTAAACTGAGTCAAGAAGAAGCAGAAAGCCTAAACAGACCTATCAGTAGAGAAGAAATAGAAAAAAACATTAAAAACCTCCCCAAAAATAAAAGTCCAGGCCCTGATGGCTATACCAGCGAATTTTATCAAACATTCAAAGAAGACTTGGTTCCTATTCTACTCAAAGTCTTCCAAAAAATTGAAGAAGAAGCAATACTTCCAAACACATTTTACGAAGCCAACATAACCCTCATACCAAAACCAGGCAAGGATGGCACAAAAAAAGAAAACTACAGACCAATATCTCTAATGAATACAGATGCTAAAATACTAAACAAAATACTAGCAAATCGAATACAACAACATATTAAAAAAATAATACATCATGATCAAGTGGGATTCATCCCAGAATCTCAAGGATGGTTCAACATACGTAAAACGGTTAATGTAATACACCATATCAACAAAACAAAGAACAAAAACCACATGATCTTATCAATAGACGCAGAAAAGGCTTTCGATAAAATACAACACAATTTTATGTTTAAGACTCTCAACAAAATGGGTATAGAAGGAAAATATCTCAACATGATAAAGGCCATATATGATAAACCATCAGCTAACATCATATTAAATGGCACTAAACTGAAGGCTTTCCCCCTTAAATCAGGAACAAGACAGAGTTGTCCACTCTCTCCACTCTTATTTAATGTGGTACTAGAGGTTCTAGCCAGAGCAATCAGACAAGACAAAGAAATAAAAGGCATCCATATCGGAAAAGAAGAAGTAAAGGTATCACTTTTTGCAGATGATATGATACTATACATCGAAACCCCAAAGAATCCACAAAAAGACTACTAGAAACAATAAGCCAATACAGTAAGGTCGCAGGATACAAAATTAACATACAGAAGTCAATAGCCTTTCTATATGCCAACAATGAAACAACTGAGAAGGAACTCAAAAGAATAATCCCCTTCACGATTGCAACAAAAAAAATAAAATACTTAGGAATAAACATAACAAAGAATGTAAAGGACTTATATAATGAAAACTATAAACCATTGTTAAGGGAAATCGAAAAAGATATAATTAGATGGAAGAATATACCTTGTTCTTGGCTAGGAAGAATAAATATAATCAAGATGGCTATATTACCCAAAGCAATATACAAATTTAATGCAATTTCCATCAAACTTCCAATGACATTTTTTAAAGAAATAGAGCTAAAAATCATCAGATTTATATGGAACTATAAAAAACCCCGAATAGCCAAAGCAATCCTAAAGAAAAAGAATGAAGCTGGGGGCATTTCAATACCTGACTTCAAACTCTATTATAGGGCCACGACAATCAAAACAGCATGGTATTGGCAGAAAAATAGACACTCAGACCAATGTAACAGAATAGAAAGTCCAGAAATAAAACCACATATATATAGTCAAATAATTTTTGATAAAGGGGCCAACAACACACAATGGAGAAAAGAAAGCCTCTTCAATAAATGGTGCTGGGAACACTGGAAAGCCACATGCAAAAGAATGAAACTGGACTACAGTCTCTCCCCCTGTACAAAAATTAACTCAAAATGGATCAAAGATCTAAACATAAGACCTGAAACAATTAAGTACATAGAAGAAGACATAGGTACTCAACTCAGGGACCTGGGTTTTAAAGAGCATTTTATGAATTTGACTCCACAGGCAAGAGAAGTGAAGGCAAAAATTAATGAATGGGACTACATCAGACTAAGAAGTTTTTGCTCAGCAAGAGAAACTGATAACAAAATAAACAGAAAGCCAACTAAATGGGAAATGATATTTTCAAACAGCAGCTCAGATAAGGGCCTAATATCCAAAATATACAAAGAACTCATAAAACTCAACAACAAACAAACAAACAATCCAATAAAAAAATGGGAAGAGGATATGAATAGACACTTCTCCCAGGAAGAAATACAAATGGCCAATAGATATATGAAAAGATGCTCATCTTCTTTAGCTATTAGAGAAATGCAAATCAAAACGGCAATGAGATACCACCTCACACCTGTTCGATTAGCTGTTATTAGCAAGTCAGGTAACAGCAAATGTTGGAGAGGCTGTGGAGAAAAAGGAACCCTCATACACTGTTGGTGGGAATGTAAAGTAGTACAACCATTATGGAAGAAAGTATGGTGGTTCCTCAAAAAACTGAAAATAGAACTACCTTATGACCCAGCAATCCCTCTACTGGATATATATCCCAAAAACTCAGAAACATTGATACGTAAAGACACATGCAGCCCCATGTTTATTGCAGCATTGTTCACAGTGGCCAGGACATGGAAACAACCAAGAAGCCCATCAATAGATGACTGGATAAAGAAGATGTGGCACATATACACTATGGAATACTACTCAGCCATAAGAAATGATGACATTGGAACATTTACAACAAAATGGTGGGATCTTGATAACATGATACGAAGCGAAATAAGTAAATCAGAAAAAACCAGGAACTGTATTATTCCATACGTAGGTGGGACATAATAGTGAAACTAAGAGACATTGATAAGAGTGTGGTGGTTACGGGGGGGAGGGGGGGAATGGGAGAGGGAAAGGGGGTGGGGAGGGGCACAAAGAAAACAAGATAGAAGGTGACAGAGGACAATCTGACTTTGGGTGGTGGGTATGCAACATAATTGAACGACAAGATAACCTGGACTTGTTATCTTTGAATATATGTATCCTGATTTATTGATGTCACCCCATTAAAAAAATAAAATTATATAAAAAAAAAAAAAAGAAAAAGAAATCTAAAAAAGCCTTCTGCCTGTAAGGCTTTGCATTTTTATTCTATAAAAGCCTTTCCTAGCAAAAGTCCTGTTACCTCTCATAGGACCTCACCTGGATGGGAAAGCCTAGTGTTCCACTTCCCTAACTCTGGTAAGGAGGGCAGGGAAGAAGGTGGTTGGATATGGACACTGAGTAAACCAGGTCACAGTGTCTGTAATTTACTTCAGCTTCCCAACCTAGATCCTTCCACCCAAGATTCTATGCTTAAGGCCACTCTGGTAGCTGCTGTCCCCCAGTACTCCTCGTGCTTTCACACAGCTGAATAAATTGTGTCTTTGTTTATATCTGCTAACATTTACATCCCCTGCTAATCCAACTAACAACTCCCACTCATACATCAAGCCTCAGCGAGAATAATCCCTCCCATGTATAATAAAACACTCCTTGGCACTCTCCACCCCAGGCCTCGAAGAAAAGTATTTCTTCCTTGGTGCTCCTTGAACAGACCTCCACCATAGAGTTACCAAGTTGTATTTTATTTACACATCTGTCTTTCCCATGAAGCTTTGAGCTCCTCAAGGAAATGAGTCACACCTAATTTATCTTGTTACCTGCAATTCCTGGAATCTGCTAATAACATGTTAAGTGGGCTTATACAGGGCTTACTGTGTCAAGCAGTGTATTAAATACTTTATATAATTAATTCCTTTGGCCTTGGCTGGTTGGCTCAGTAGTAGAGCATCAACCCAGCATGTGGATGTTTCGGATTTGATTCCCTGTCAGGGTTTATAGAAGAAGCGAAGATCTGCTTCTCCACCTCTCCCCCTCCTTTCTCTATCTCTCTCTCTCTCTCTCTCTCTCTCTCTCTCTCTCTCTCTCCTCCTCCCACAACCATGGCTCAATTGTTCAAGCAACTTGGCCCCAGGCACTGAGGATGGCTCCATGGCCTCACCTCAGGTGCTAAAATAGCTCAGTTGCCAAGCAATGGTGCAACCACCCCAGATGGGCAGAGCATCTCCTGGTAGAAGGGTTGCCAGGTGGATTCTGGTCAGAGTGCATGTGGGAGTATTTCTGCTCCCTGCCTCTCATTTAATAAATAATAATAATAATAATAATAATAATAATAATAATAATAATAAATTTATTTAATCATCTTAGGAAACCTTCTATTATTATCCCCATTTATAGATGAGGAAACTCAAGGCACTGAGAAGTTCAGTGAATTTCCAAAGATCATACAGCTAGTAAATGGCAGAGCCAAAATTCAAAGTAGGTATTAGCCTTCTTAGCCTGATATTGATCAGTTTTGTTTGTCATTGATTATGAACAAATTCTAGAGAGAATATCCATAGATTGTATGAGGTGTTCAAAGAGATCATTATTCATCTACCCCTTTGATAGGAAAAAAGTTAAATCTATACCATTGAGTGATAAGGCCAATCAAAGAGCTTAAACATTTGTTTGTTTTTTTGGTTTGTTTGTTGTGTTTTTTTTACAGCTAATCATATGCACCTATGTAGGATAAGTTTAAAGGAGAGTTGAAAAAAATTTAAATTTTATTTAGAATATTAAATTTAAGTGGGTTACATTGATCTATAAGAGTACATAAGTCTCAGGTGAACATTTCTATAGCTTTTGAACTGTTGATTATATTGTGTACTCATTACCCAAAATTAAATTATTTTCCATCATGGTATATTTGTCCCTTTTTACTTCCCTCCAACAATGCCCTCTCCCACATCCCCCTCCCCCTTGTAACCATTTCACCTTTATCTATATCCATGAGTCTCAGTTTTATATCCCACCTATGTGTGAAATTATATAATTCATAACTTTTTCTTATCTTCTTATTTCATTCAGTGTAATGTTCTCAAAGTCCATCCATGTTGTTGTAAATGAAAATATGTCATCATTTCTTATGGCTGAGTAGCATTCCAATGTATATATATACCATATCGTCTTTATCCAGTCCTCTACTGAAGGATACTTTGGTTGTTTCCATGTCTTTGTCACTGTGAATAATGCCACAATTGAACATGGGAATTCATGTGTCTTTCATACCAATGTTTTTTAATTATAGGTGTAGATATCCAGTACAGGGATTTCTGGGTCATATAGTAGCTCTATTCTTAGTTTTTTGAGGTACCACCATACTTTCTTCCATAATGGTTGTACTAATTTGCATTCCAACCAGCAGTGAATGAGAGTTCCTTTTCCTGCACAGCATCTTCAACACTTGTTATTACCTGTCTTGTTTATTATAGCCAATTTAACAGGTGTTAGATGGTATCTCATTGTAACTTTTTTTATATAAATAAATTTTCATTAATGTTAATGGGGTGACATCAATAAATCAGGGTACATATATTCAAAGAAAACATGTCCAGGTTATCTTGTCATTCAATTATGTTACATACCCATCACCCAAAGTCAGATTGTCCTCCGTCACCCTCTATCTAGTTTTCTTTGTGCCGCTACCTCTCCCCCTCCCCCTTTCCCTCTACATCCAGCCCTGCACACACACACCCCACCCCAGGTAACCACCACAATCTTGTCCATGTCTCTTAGTCTCATTTTTATGTCCAAACAATGTATGGAATCATGTAGTTTTTGTTTTTTCTGATTTACTTATTTCATCAGTATAATGTTATCTAGATCCCACCATTTTGCTGTAAATGATCCTATGTCATCATTTCTTATGTCTGAGTAGTATTCCATAATGTATATGTGCCACATCTTCTTTATCCAGTCTTCTATTAAAGGGCTTTTTGGTTGTTTCCATGTCTTGGCCAATGTGAACAATGCTGCAATGAACATGAAACTGCATGTGTCTTTACGTATCAGTTTCTGAATTTTGGGGGTATATATCCAGTAGAGAAATTGCTGGGTCATAAGTTAGTTCTATTTTGAGTTTTTTGAGGAACCACCATACTTTCTTCCATAGTGGTTGTACCACCAACAGTGAATGAGGGTTCCTTTTTCTCCACAGCCTCTCCAACATTTGCTATTACCTGTCTTGCTAATAATAGCTAATCTATCAGGTGTGAGGTGGTATCTCATTGCAGTTTTGATTTGCATTTCTCTAATAACTAATGAAGATGAGCATCTTTTCATATATCTGTTGGCCATTTGTATTTCTTCCTGGGAGAAGTGTCTGTTCATGTCCTCTTCCCATTTTTTTTATTGGATTGTTTGTTTGTTTGTTGTTGAGTTTTATGAGTTCTTTATATATTTTAAATATTAGGCCCTTATCTGAGCTGCTGTTTGAAAATATCATTTCCAATTTAGTTGGCTGTCTGTTTATTTTGTTGTCAGTTTCTCTTGCTGAGCAAAAACTTCTTAGTCTGATGTAGTCCCATTCATTAATTTTTGCCTTCACTTCTCTTGCCTTTGGAGTCAAATTCATAAAATGCTCTTTAAAACCCAGGTCCATGAGTTTAGTACCTATGTCTTCTTCTATGTACTTTATTGTTTCAGGTCTCATATTTAGGTCTTTGATCAATTTTGAATTAATTTTTGTACAAGGGGACAAGCTGTAGTCGAGTTTCATTCTTCTGCATGTGGCTTTCCAGTTTTTGCAGCACCATTTGTTGAAGAGGCTTTCTTTTCTCCATTCTGTGTTGTTGGCCCCTTTATCAAAAATTATTTGACCATATATATGTGGTTTTATTTCTGGAATTTCTATTTTGTTCCATTGGTCTGAGTGTCTATTTTTCTGCTAATACAATGCTGTTTTAATTGTCGTGGCCCTATAATATAATTTGAAGTCAGGTATTGTAATGCGCCCAGCTTCATTCTTTTTCCTTAGGATTGCTTTGGCTATTCAAGGTTTTTTATAGTTCCATGTAAATCTGATGATTTTTTGTTCCTCCATTTCTTTAAAAAATATCATCAGAATTGCATTAAATTTAAAAATTGCTTTGGGCCCTGGCCGGTTGGCTCAGCGGTAGAGCGTCGGCCTGGCGTGCGGGGGACCCGGGTTCGATTCCCGGCCAGGGCACATAGGAGAAGCGCCCATTTGCTTCTCCACCCCCACTCCTTCCTCTCTGTCTCTCTCTTCCTCTCCCACAGCCAAGGCTCCATTGGAGCAAAGATGGCCCGGACGCTAGGGATGACTTCTTGGCCTCTGCCCCAGGCGCTAGAGTGGCTCTGGCCATGGCAGAGCAATGCCCCAGAGGGGCAGAGCATCACCCCCTGGTGGGCAGAGCGTCGCCCCTGGTGGGCGTGCCGGGTGGATCCCGGTTGGGCACATGCGGGAGTCTGTCTGACTGTCTCTCCCCGTTTCTAGCTTCAGAAAAATACAAAAAAAAAAAATTGCTTTGGGTAATATGGCTATTTTGATTACATTTATTCTTCCTATCCAGGAACAAAGAATATTTTTCCAACTCATTGTATCTTTTTTGATTTCCCTTAACAATGCTTTATAGTTTTTGTTATATAGGTCCTTTACATTCTTTGTTATGTTTATTCCTAGGTATTTTTTGTTGTTGCAATCATGAAGGGGGTTATTTTTTTGAATTCATTTTCTAATATTTTGTTGATGGCATATAGAAAGACTATGGACTTTTGTATGTTATTTTTGTATCCTGAGACCTTACTGTATTGGTTTATTGTTTCTAGTAATTTTTTTGTGGAGTTTTTGGGGTTTTCAATGTATAGGATCATATCATCTGCAAAAAGTGATACCTTTACTTCTTCTTTTCTGATATGGATGTCTTTTATTTCTTTCTCTTGTCTGATTGCTCTGGCCAGAACTTCTGGCACCATGTTAAATGAGAATGGAGAGAGTGGACAACCCTGTCTTGTTTCTAATTTAACGTGAAAAGTCCTCAGTTTTATGCCATTTAGTATAATGTTGGCTGATGGTTTATCATATATGGCCTTTATCATGTTGAAATATTTTCGTTCTATACCCATTTTGTTGAGTGTCTTAAACATAAAGTTGTGTTGTATTTTATCAAATGCCTTTTCTGCATCTATTGATAAGATCATGTGGTTTTTGTTCTTTGTTTTTGTTGATATGGTGTATTACGTTAACTGTTTTAAATATGTTGAACCAACCTTGAGATTCTGGGATGAATCCCACTTGATCATGATGTATTATTTTTCTAATATGTTGTTATATTTGATTTGCCAGTATTTTGTTTAGTATTTTAGCATCTGTACTCATTAGAGATATTGGTCTGTAGTTTTCTTTTTCTGTGCCGTTCTTGCCTGGTTAAAATGTGTGTGGAAGTGTTGCTTCTTCAATTTTTTGGAAGACTTTAGTAGAATAGGAACCAAGTCTTCTTTGAATGTTTGAGAGAATTCACTAGTATAACCATCTGGGCCCGGACTTTTATTTTTTGGTATGTTTTTAATAGTTTTTTCTATTTCCTCCCTGCTAATTGGTCTGTTTAGACTTTCTGATTCTTCAACACTCACTCTAGGAAGGTTGTATTGTTCTAGGAATTTATCCATTTCTTCTAGATTGTTGAATTTGGTGGCATATAGTTTTTTGTAGTATTCTACAATAATTCTGTGTATATCTATGATGTCTGTGGTGATTTCTCCTCTTTCATTTTGGATTTTGTTTATAATAGTCTTTTCTCTTTTTTTCCTTGGTAAGTCTTGCCAAGGGTTTGTCAATTTTATTGATCTTTTCAAAGAACCAGCTCCTTGTTCTATTAATTTTTTCTGTAGTTTTTCTGTTCTCTATTTCATTTATTTTTTCTATGATTTTTATTATTTCCTTTCTTCGGCTGGTTTTGGGTTGTCTTTGTTCTTCTTTTTCTAGTTCCTTAAGGTTTGAAGTTAAGTGGTTCAATTGGGCTCTCTCTTGTTTGTTCATATATGCCTGAAGTGATATGAACTTCCCTCTTATTATTGCTTTTGCTGCATCCCAGAGATTCTGATATGTTGCATTATCTTTTTCATTTGTCTGTATATATGTTTTGATCTCTGCACTTATTTCTTCGTTGACACATTCATTTTTTTTAAAGTATGTTGTTTAATTTCCACATTTTTGTGGGGTTTTTTCCTCTTTTTTGCAGTTGAATTCTAGTTTCAAGGCTTTATGATCAGAAAATATACTTGGTGGATTTCAATTTATCTGAATTTGCTGATGTTATTTTTGTGGCCCAACATATGGTCAATTCTTTAGAATGTTCCATGTACACTAGAAAAAAATGTATATTCTGTCAATTTGGGATGAAATGTCTTGTAGATGTCTATCATATCCAGGTGCTCTAGTGTTTTGTTTAAGCCCAATATATCTTTATAGATTCTCTGTTTGGATGACTGACCTAGAGCTGTCAGCAGTATATTAAGGTCTCCAAGTATAATTGTGTTTTGGTCAGTTTTTGTTTTTAGGTCAATAAGTAGCTGTCTTATATATTTTGATGCTCCTTGGTTTTGCGCATATATATTAAGGATTATTATGTCTTCTTGATTCAGTGTCCCCTTAATCATTATGAAATGACCATTTTTGTCTCTGAGTACTTTTTCTTTTTCTTTTTTTTTTTTTGTAAATAATTTTATTTTTTTTAATGGGGCAACATCAACAAATCAGGATACATATATTCAAAGATAACAAGTCCAGGTTGTCTTGTCGTTCAATTATGTTGCATACCCATCACCCAAAGTCAGATTGTCCTCTGTCACCTTCTATCTAGTTTTCTTTGTGCACCTCCCCCTCCCCCTTTCCTGCTCCCTTTCCCCCCTCCACCCGTAACCACCACACTCTTATCAATGTCTCTTAGTTTCACTTTTATGTCCCACCTACGTATGGAATAATGCAGTTCCTGGTTTTTTCTGATTTACTTATTTCACTTCATATCATGTTATCAAGATCCCACCATTTTGCTATAAATGATCCGATGTCATAAATTCTTATGGCTGAGAAGTATTTCATAGTGTATATGTGCCACATCTTCTTTATCCAGTCATCTATTGACGGGGTTTTTGGTTGTTTCCATGTCCTGGCCACTGTGAACAATGCTGCAATGAACATGGGGCTGCATGTGTCTTTACGTATCAATGTTTCTGAGTTTGGGGGGTATATAACCAGTAGGGGGATTGCTGGGTCATAAGGTAGTTCTACTTTCAGTTTTTTGAGGAACCACCATACTTTCTTCCATAATGGTTGTACTACTTTACATTCCCACCAACAGTGAATGAGGGTTCCTTTTTCTCCACAGCATCTCCAACATTTGCAATTACCTGTCTTGTTAATAATAACTAATCTAACAGGTGTGAGGTGGTATCTCATTGCAGTTTTGATTTGCATTACTCTAATAACTAATGAAGATGAGCATTTTTTCACATATCTGTTGGCCATTTGTATTTCTTCCTGGGAGAAGTGTCTGTTCATGTCCTCTTCCCATTTTTTTATTGGGTTGTTTGTTTGTTTGTTGTTGAGTTTTATGAGTTCTTTGTATATTTTGGATATTAGGCCCTTATCTGAGCTGCTGTTTGAAAATATCATTTCCCATTTAGTTTGGCTTTCTGTTTATTTTGTTATCAGTTTATCTTGCTGAGCAAAAACTTCTTAGTCTGATGTAGTCCCATTCATTAATTTTTGCCTTCACTTCTCTTGCCTTTGGAGTCAAATTCATAAATGCTCTTTAAAACCCAGGTCCATGAGTTTAGTACCTATGTCTTCTTCTATGTACTTAATAGTTTCAGGTCTTACCTTTAGATCTTTGATCCATTTTGAGTTAATTTTAGTACAGGGGGACAAACTGTAGTCTAGTTTCATTTTTTTCCATGTGGCTTTCCAGTTTTCCCAGCAACATTTATTGAAGAGGCTTTCTTTTCTCCATTGTATGTTCTTGGCCCCATTATCAAAAATTATTTGACTATATATATGTGGTTTTATTTCTGGACTTTCGATTCTGTTCCATCGGTCTGAGTGTCTACTTTTCTGCCAATACCATGCTGTTTTGATTGTCGTGGCCCTATAATATAGTTTGAAGTCAGGTATTGTAATGCCCCCAGCTTCATTCTTTTTCTTTAGGATTGCTTTGGCTATTCGACGTTTTTTATAGTTCCATATAAATCTGATGATTTTTTGCTCCATTTCTTTAAAAAATGTCATTGGAATTTTGATGGAAATTGCATTAAATTTGTATATTGCTTTGGGTAATATGGCCATCTTGATTATAATTATTATTCCTAACCAAGAACAAGGTATATTCTTCCATCTCATTATATCTTTTTCGATTTCCCTTAACAGTGGTTTATAGTTTTCACTATATAAGTCCTTTACATTCTTTGTTATGTTTATTCCTAAGTATTTTTGTTGTTGTTGTTGCAATCGTGAAGGGGATTATTCTTTTGAGTTCCTTCTCAGTTGTTTCATTGTTGGCATATAGAAAGGCTATTGACTTCTGTATGTTAATTTTGTATCCTGCAATCTTACTGTGTTGGCTTATTGTTTCTAGTAGTCTTTTTATGGATTCTTTGGGGTTTCGATGTATAAGATCATATCATCTACAAAAAGTGATACCTTTACTTCTTCTTTTCTGATATGGATGCCTTTTATTTCTTTGTCTTGTCTGATTGCTCTGGCTAGAACCTCTAGTACCACATTAAATAAGAGTGGAGAGAGTGGACAACCCTGTCTTTTTCCTGATTTAAGGGGGAAAGCCTTCAGTTTAGTGCCATTTAAAATGATGTTAGGTGATGGTTTATCATATATGGCCT
This sequence comes from Saccopteryx leptura, assembly GCF_036850995.1. Lineage (NCBI taxonomy): Eukaryota > Metazoa > Chordata > Mammalia > Chiroptera > Emballonuridae > Saccopteryx > Saccopteryx leptura. The sequence goes on along the minus strand of NC_089508.1, from coordinate 135,882,529 downwards.
TTATCATGTTGAGAAATTTTCCTTCTATACCCATTTTGTTGAGAGTCTTAAACATAAAATTGTGTTGTATTTTATCGAAAGCCTTTTTTGCATCTATTGATAAGATCATGTGGTTTTTGTTCTTTGTTTTGTTGATATGGTGTATTACATTAACCGTTTTACGTATGTTGAACCATCCTTGAGATTCTGGGATGAATCCCACTTGATCATGATGTATTATTTTTTTAATATGTTGTCGTATTCGATTTGCTAGTATTTTGTTTAGTATTTTAGCATCTGTATTCATTAGAGATATTGGTCTGTAGTTTTCTTTTTTTGTGCCATCCTTGCCTGATTTTGGTATGAGGGTTATGTTGGCCTCATAAAATATGTTTGGAAGTATTGCTTCTTCTTCAATTTTTAGAAAGACTTTCAGTAGAATAGGAACCAAGTCTTCTTTGAATGTTTGGTAAAATTCACTGGTATAGCTGTCAGGGCCTGGACTTTTATTTTTGGGGAGGTTTTTAATGGTTTTTCTATTTCTTCTTTACTAATAGGTCTGTTTAGGCTTTCTGCTTCTTCTTGACTCAGTCTAGGAAGGTTGTATTGTTCTAGGAATTTATCCATTTCTTCTAGGTTGTTGAATTTAGTGGCATAAAATGTTGCATAGTATTCTACAATAATTCTTTGTATATCTATGATGTCCGCGGTGATTCCTCCTCTTTCATTTTGGATTATGTTTATATGAGTTCTTTCTCTTTTTTCCTTGGTAAGTCTTGCCAAGGGTTTGTCAATTTTGTTGATCTTTTCAAAGAACCAGCTCCTTGTTCTATTAATTTTTTCTATAGTTTTTCTGTTCTCTATTTCATTTATTTCTGCTCTGATTTTTATTATCTCCTTTTTTCGGCTGGTTTAGGGTTGTCTTTTTCTAGTTTCTTAAGATGTGAAGTTAAATAGTTCACTTGCGTTCTTTCTTGTTTGTTCATATATGCCTGAAGTGATATGAACTTCCCTCTTATTACTGCTTTTGCTGCATCCCATAGATTCTGATATGTCGTATTGTCATTTTCACTAGTCTGTATATATCTTTTGATCTCTGCACTTATTTCTTCTTTGACCCATTCATTTTTTAAAACTATGTTGTTTAGTTTCCCTTTTTTGTGGGATTTTTTCCCTCTTTTTTGCAGTTCAATTCTATGTTCAAGGCTTTATGATCAGAAAATATGCTTGGTACAACTTCAATTTTTCTGAATTTGCTGATGTTGTTTTTGTGGCCCAACATATGGTCAATTCTTGAGAATGATCCATGTACGCTGGAGAAAAATGTATACTCAGTCACTTTGGGATGAAATGTCTTGTAGATGTCTATCATATCCAGGTGCTCTAGTGTTTTGCTTAAGGCCAATATATCTTTGTTGATTCTCTGTTTGGATGACCGATCTAGAGCCGTCAGCGGTGTATTGAGGTCCCAAGTATGATTGTATTTTTGTCAGTTTTTGTTTTAAGGTCAATAAGTAGCTGTCTTATGTTTTTGGTGCTCCTTGGTTTGGTGCATATATATTAAGAATTGTTATGTCTTCTTGATTCAGTGTCCCCTTAGCCATTATGAAATGGCCATTTTTGTCTCTGAGTACTTTTGCTGTCTTGAAGTCAGCATTATCAGATATGAGTATTGCTATGCCTGCTTTTTTTGGATGTTATTTGCTTGGAGTATTTTTTTCCAGCCATCCACTTTGAATTTGTTTTTATCCTTGTTACTTAGATGAGTTTCCTGTAGGCAGCATACAGTTGGATTTTCTTTTTTTAATCCATTCTGCTACTCTGTGCCTTTTTATTGGTCAGTTTAATCCATTTATGTTTAGTGTAAGTATTGACACTTGTGAGTTCCCTATTGCCATTTTATAGATTGCTTTCTGTTAGTTTTGTGTCTTGTTTGATCCTTCTCTTTTGTTTTTATTTGGTTGTATTCCATACATCTTTCCTCTGTTGCTATCTTTTTTATCTCATGTGCTTCTATGGTGGTTTTTTCAATGGTGGTTACCTTTAAGTAAAGAAAAGGGTTCCTATGCTGTTCATTGTAGCGCACTATTTTGTGAGTACTTTTGCACTCCATCGTCTTTTGCTACTGTTAATCTTCATCCTCTCTCCCCTTTTCTTTTTGTTGTTGTCACAGTTTAAATTTGGTTTTATTGTGTTCTTGGAGCTTTTACTTGTGGCTTTGTTTTTTGTTTTTTTTTTGTTTTTTTTTTTGTTCTTTGTATCTGACTGGAGAACCCCCTTTAGTAATTCCTGGAGTGGGGTTTTACTGATGATAAATTCCCTCATGTTTTCTGTATCTGTGAATGTTTTTATTTCTCCTTCATATTTGAAGGATAGCTTTGATGGGTATAGTAATCGTGGTTGAAAGTTTCTCTCTTTCAGGACTTTAAATATTAGGTCCACTCTCTCCTAGCTTTTAGAGTTTCTCCTGAGAAATCTGATGATAATCTAATGGGCCTTCCTTTATATGTTGTATTCTTCTTTTCCCTTGCTGCCTTGAGAATTTTTTCTTTGCTGTTGGTTTGTGCCAATTTCACTATGATGTGACTTGGAGTAGGTTCGTTGGGGTTAAGAAAACTCGGAGTTCTGTTTGCTTCTTGAATTTGAGGCTTTAGTTCATTCCACAGGCTTGGGAAGTTCTCATCTATTATTTGTTTGAGTATGTTTTCCATTCCATTTTCTCTCTCTTCTCTCTCTGATATACCTATTATACTTATGTTATTCTTTTTGATGGAGTAGATAATTCTTGTCAGGCTATCTCATTTTTTTTTTAATTTTGAGTCTCTTTCTTCTTCTCTCTGTTGTGCCTCAAGTTGCTTGTCTTCTATTTCACTAATCCTCTCTTCTATCTGGCCTATTCTATTAGCTAAGCTTTTTACCTCGTTTTTCAGCTCGTGAATTGAGTTTTTCATCTGTTTGATTTGTTTTTATAGTTTCAATTTCCTTGGAAATATATTCTTTGTGTTCATTGAGTTGTTTTCTGAGCTACCTAAATTGCCTTTCTGTGTTTTCTTGTATATCCATCAGTATTTTTAGAATTTCTATCTTAAATTCCCTGTCATTTTGCTCCAAGGTTTCCAACATATTAAATTTTTTCTCCGTAGATTTTTCTAATGTAGCTGTGTTACCTCTCTTTCTTTTGTATCTATGATATTCGATTTTCTCTTCCTTAATGGCATCTGAGGGTGATTTTGTTGATAGTATTAATGAGGTTTAATAAAGAATAAAGTTAAAAAAATTGAAAAGAGTTGTTTTTTTTTAATTTAATAATGAAATAAAGAAAAATTAAAAAAAATTTAAAAAAAGGAAATTATTCCCCCCCCCTTTTTTCCTCTCTTCTCCTCTCCCCTCTTTGTTGAGAAAATCTTGTGGTTGACTGTGAATTATATTGTACTAAATAGAACAAATAATGCCTGTAATGGAGGGCCTGAATTGGGGAGAAGTAATAAAGGGGCAAAAAAAAGGAAAAAAAGGGGTATGGACCCACAAAAAGAAAATAAGAAAAAAATTTGGATCAAGAATAAAATGATTTGCTTTTAGGTTTTGGTTTACTAAGAGTTATGATGAGAGGAATAAGAGGCAAACAGGAAAATGGGGGGACAAATTAAAAAATTACTATTGTATTTAGTGAAACAAGAACTAGATAAAATGGAGAGCCAGGGATGGGAGCACTGCTAGTGAGTTAAAAAGGTGATGTAAAAAAAACCCAAATGCCACAAACATAAGTTTGAGTCCCAGATAAGATAATTTGTTCGTTATTGAGATTTGAATGAGAGGAGACGTAAAGGAGAAAGGAAGAAACTAATATAGAGGAAGAAAAGAAAGAGAAAGAGAGAGACAAAAGAAGGAACCACTAAAAGAAGAAAAAAGAAAAAAGAGAGAGAGAGAGAGAGTTAAGGATTTTGGAGTGCAACCCTCATAGAGAGAAAGGAAGGGGAAAGAAAAGATAATGGGAGATGTAACACTTATGGGTAGTGTAGTTCAAGTAGAGGAGAGATTAAGACTGGAAGAGAGTTAAATGACCAAATTGGAGGAGGAAAAAAACATATCAAGAATGAAGATAAGAGAAACAAACGAACAAATATAATAAAATGGGATAGTTTATAAAGTCTGCAGATTATTCTTGATTTTGAGAGGTTATCTTCTTGCTTTTTTTTTTCTCTCCCTCTTCCTTGTTGGTGACTCTGTACCCCGGGTTCTGCCCCTTTGGCATGCTCAGGTAGAGGTTTGCAGTTGATAAGTCTCTATGGCGATGTCATGTATTGTGCTTCAGTCTCGTTGTCAGTTGAGGCTCAGTAGCATTTATAGGCTCCGCCAGTAAGAGAGTCCATATTCCTTGAGCCTTTCTCCTACTCTTTCCTTTCTCAGTTAGTAGCCTGATAATCCAGGTATGGGGTTGCTGCTGCCTCTGCCTGGATAGTAAGAGGCTCAAAGAGCTGGCAACTGCCCACTCTATTCCCACTCAGCACAGGGCTCTGGGTAAGGCTCAGTCAGTCAGAGCTGCTAGCATAGTCAGGTGGGGCTTCCGCCCACTCAAAGACCTCTGGCTCTGCCACTGTCCGGTAACACGGGCGGGTGGCCACTCCCGGGGTGCCTGGAGGAAACTCTCACTCACTATCTGTGCGCACAGACCAGTATATCAGGCCAGCTGCCTCACCCTCTGAGTGAAACCCCCACCTGCATGGAAAAGTTCCAGCGTTGGAATTGACTCTCGCTCCCTCCCCGTGCATGGCTTTTTCAGGGCGCTGGGGCAGCCCGGAGATTCCGCTTTTGGCCCACACAAAGGCCTCTTACTCTGCCTCTCTGTGGGATAACATGGGCACCCACTCCCGGGGCTTTGGAAGGAATCTCTCGCCCACTATCTGCGCACGCCGACCAGGAGATCGGGGAAAATGGCTGCCCCACTTGTCTTTCTTTGTCTGGGTTTGGTGCGAGTCTTAGCTTGTATTGCCTGGGTTGCCACAGGAACAGTTTTTCCTTGGCTTGGCTCTCCGTGCCACAGCCTGGTTCAGCCATTTGTGTCACGGCCTGGATCTATTCACCCCTTTTTACCGCCTTAGTTTCTATATTCTCAGTTCCCAGTGAAAGCCGCACTGTTTAGGTTAGTGAGGAAGGCAGAGCATTTCTTACTCCCTATTTCCTTCGGGATTTGATTATATATTTAGCCAATTCTTCACTCTACCTTACCTTCGGGTGTATTGCGAAACATCTGGAGGCTCCAAGGATAGGTTTTTCTGCTTCTGGTTGAAGATCTTGTTGAATTTTGGGGGAGATTTATCGGTATCTCTTCCTACCGCGCCATTACTCTGATGTCATCTTCCTCTGAGTACTTTTTCTGTCTTGTATTCAGCATTATGAAATATGAGTATTGCTACACCTCCTTTTTTTTATGTTATTTGCTTGGAGTATTGTTTTCCAGCCTTTCACTTTGAATTTGTTTTTATCCTTGTTGCTTAGATGTGTTTCTTGTAGGCAGCATACAGTTGGATTTTCTTTTTTAATCCATTCTGCTACTCTGTGTCTTTTTATTGGTGATTTGAATCCATTTACATTTAGTGTAATTATTGACACTTGTGGGTTCCCTATTGCCATTTTATAAATTGCTTTCTGTTAGTTTTGTATCTTGTTTGATTCTTCTCTTTTGTTTTTCTATCCTTTGTTTTTGTTTGTTTGTATTCCATACTTCTTTCCTCTTGTGCTACCTTTTTTAAGTCATGTGCTTCTGTGGTGGTTTTTTCAGGGTAGATTACCATTAAGTAATGAAAAGAGTACCTACCATATTCATTGTAGTAACCTATCTTATGAGTGTTTCTGTACTTCATCGTCCTTTGCTACTGTTAATCTGTGTCCTCTCCCCTTTTTTTTAGTTTCGTTGTCACAGTTTAAATTTGGTTTTATTGTGTTCTTGATGGAGCTTTTACTTGTGGTTTTGTTTTGTTATGTTCTTTGAATCTGGTTCGAAAACCCCCTTTAGTATTTCCTGAAGTGGGGGTTTTCTGATGATAAATTCCCTCATATTTTCTATATTTGTGAATTTTTATTTCTCCTTCGTATTTGAAGGATAACTTTGATGGGTATAGTATTCTTGGCTGAAAGTTCCTCTCTTTCAAGGCTTTACATATTGGGGTCCACTCTCTTCTGGCTTGTAGAGTTTCTGCTGAGAAATCTGATGATAATCTAATAGACCTTCTTTTATATATTGTATTCTTCTTTTCCCTGGCTGCCTTGAGAATTTTTTCTTTGTTGTTGGTTTGTGCCATTTTCATTATGATGTGCCTTGGAGTAGTTTTGTTGTGGTTAAGAAAACTCGGTGTTCTGTTTGCTTCTTGAATTTGAGGCTTTAGTTCTTTCCACAGGCTTGGGAAGTTCTCATTTATTATTTGTTTGAACATATTCTCCATTCCATTTTCTCTCCCTTCTCCCTCTGATATACCTATTATTCTTATGTTATTCTTTTTGATGGAGTCAGACATTCCTGTAGGGCTTTCTCATTTTTTTTTTAATTTTTGAGTCTCTCTCTTCTTCGCTTTATTGCGCCTCAAGTTGCTAGTCTTCTATGTCACTAATCTTACCTTCTATCTGGCCTGTTCTATTAACTAAGCTTGTTACCTCATTTTTCAGTTCATGAATTGAGTTTTTCACCTCTGTTTGATTCGTTTTTATAGTTTCAATTTCCTTGGTAATATATTCTTTGTGTTCATTGAGTTGTTTTCTGACCTCCCTAAATTGCCTTTCTGTGTTTTCTTGTATATCTCTTGAGTATTTTTAGGATTTCTATTTTAAATTCTCTGTCATTTAGCTCCAAGGTTTCCAATATATTAAATTTTTTTCTCCATAGATTTTTCACATCTATCTGCTACTTCTCTATCTTTTGTATCCATGATATTTGATTTCCTTTTTCTTAATGGCATCTGAGGGTGGTCTTGTTGATAGAACTTCGCCATCCTTGTGTGGAACTCCCAGACACTCCAAGGATAGATTTTTCTGTCTCTGGTTGATGAACTTGTTGAAATTTTGGGAATTTTGTTGGTCGCGCTCCTCACCGCGCCATTTCTCTGACGTCACTCTCATTATAATTTTGATTTGCATTTCTCCCAAGCTAGTGAGAATGAATATTTTTCCACATATCTGTTGGCCATTTGTATGTCCTTTGGGACATAAAAGATCCTCTCCCCATTTTTTAATTGAATTGTTTGCTTGTTTGTTGCTGAGCTTTGTGAAATATTTATATATATATTGTATATTAACCTTTAACTGAGCTGTTTACAAGAATCATCTCCCATTTAGTTGACTGCCTTATTTTTTTGTTATCAGTTTCTTTTGCTGTGCAGAAGGTTTTTAGTTTGATATAGTTCATTCATTTATTTTTGCCTTTACTTCCTTTGCCTTTGGAGTCAAATTCATAAATTGTTCTCCACAGCCAAAGTCAATGAGTTTAGTGCCTGTGTTTTCTTCTGTGTAACTTATTTTTTCAGATCTAATGTTTAGGTCTTTGATATATCTTGAATTGATTTTTGTGAAGGGGTACAGACTGTAGTCAAGTTTCATTATTTTGCGTGTGGTTTTCCAATTTTCCCAAGCACCATTTATTGAAGAGTCTTTTTTTACCCCATTGTGGGTTTTTGGCTCCTTTGTCGAAGATTATTTGTCTGTATATATGTGGTTTTACTTCTGGGTTCTTGATTCTGTTCCATTTGTCTATATGTCTGTTTTTCTGCCAATAACATGTTGTTTTGATTACTGTGGCTCTATAGTATAATTTGAACTTAGGTACTGTGATACCGCAAATTTCATTCTTTTTTTCAAGACTGCTTTGGCTATTTGGGGTATTTTATGGTTTTATAAAAACCTGGTAATTTTCTGTTGTTTTTTTTTAAATGACATTGAAATTTTTGGGCATTGCATTAAATTTTTATATTGCATCTGGTAATATGACCATTTTAACTATGCTGATTCATCCAATCCCTGATAATGGAATATTTTTCCATTTTATTGTGTCTTTTACAATTTCTTTCAAAAATATTATGTAGTTTTCAGTATATAGATCCTTCACACCTTTGTTAAGTTTATTTCCAGGTCCCTTATTTATTTATTATTTATTTATTTATTTTTGCTATTGTAAAAGGAATTGTTTTTTGTGTTTACTTTGTGAAATTTTATTGTTAACATATACAAAAACAGTAGACTTTTGTATATTGGTTTTGTATCCTGTGACTTTACTGTATTGGTTTATTATTTTGTAATTGTTTTTGGTGCAGTCTTTGGTGTTTTCTATATACAGGATCATGTCATCTGTAAAAAGTGATACATTATTTTTTTCTTTACCAATATGGATGCCTTTTGTTTCTTTCTCTTGCCTGATAACTCTGGCTAAATATTCCAGAGCTATGTTAGATAAGAGTGAAGAGAGTGGACAGCCTTGTCTTGTTCCCAATTTTAGAAGAAAAACCTTCATTTTTTTTACCATTTAGTATATAAAATGTGTTAGGGAGTTTTGCTTTTTTTTTTTTTTTTTGAAAGACTGAGAATGATGAGGACTAAATCTGATTCTTTCCTCTATCTAGCTTGTTCTATTAGTTGAACTTGCTACCTCTGTAGCAATTTATGTATTGAGTTCTTAATCTCTGTTTTTAAGTTTCAATCTCCTTGGTGAGGTATTCATTTTGTTCATTAATTTGTTTTCTGAACTCATTAAGTTGCCTATAGTTGTCTTCTTGCATCTCATTGAGTATTTTTAGAACTTCAGTTTTGAATTCTCTATCATTTAATTTCAAAGCTTCCATGTGATTGAGATTTTCTTCTGGAGATTTTTCATTTTCTTTCTAAGATGCATCTTTGTTTTGTGTAGCCATGGTATTTGATTTTTTCTTTTTTCATGGCATTTGAGAGTGGTATTGTTAAGAACCCTTACAAAAAATATATAAAAATTGAAAAAATTTAAAAATACAATAAAAATATAAAAGTTAAAAATATATAAAAGTTATGACAAGTAAAGTAGAATAACCACAGGAAAATGATCAAAAGCAACCCAAAAACCCAAGAATGAAACACTGACAAAAAAATAATAAAAAATATAAAAATTTAAAATAGAAAATTCATAATTGTAAAAGAGGAAAAAAGGAATAAGAAGAAAAAAAGGAAAAATAAATTGTGGTTTTGAGAAGTTTCTTCCAATAGATGTCTCTGTATTACAACTTTTAGCTCTGTGAAGTTCCTAGTCTGTCTGCTGAGATGTTGCTGTAGCAATGATGTAGGTGGCGCCATAGTCCCATTGGTAGGTGGGGCCTGTTGTGAGGGCTTTACAGCTTTGGTTTTACTGCTTCAGCTTTCAGGTTTATGGTTCTAACAATGGCTATCTCAGGCTTCCCCTGCATTCTTTCTCATGTCTCAACAGACCTGGGGACCTCTGTTTTTCAAGGGAGCAAGTGGCCCTGGAAAGCTAGCTATGGTTTGTCTCTGCCATTCTCAGTTCCAGGAGATAAGGAAGGCAGGATCTGGAAGGCAGGGGGTCGCCTTTTAGCTCTCTCTGTCTCCACCAAGTGCTGGCTGCAGGAAGATTGTAGAAACACTAGCTGTGACCCTGCACTCTGGCCACTTTGTTTTATCTCTCCTTCTGCCCCATGTCACACCTCTCCTCCTGGCAGAAGAAGACACAGTCACTCCAAGTTTCCCTCTCAGTACCATTCAAACAAAATCCTGACAGTCCGAGTTTCCCTCCCTCCATAGTCCAGCAGAGAAAAAAAAAAAAAACTCAGTCCCTCCAGTTTTGTCTCCTCTCCTCTCCAAAGCTCACCACAATTGCATTTTATCTTCTGCTCCCCCTTTTACCCTGTCCCACCTTTAGTTCATTTGGTGTATGAATTTTTCAGGCATGCCTGCAGGCCCAGCTGGGACTCCTTCACTGCATTATACTTATTCAATCTGTTAAAATTTCAAGAGGAGAGATTAGGAGTATCTTTTATGCCACCATTACTCTGACATCATCTCCTTCAATTTCTTTCAATAAATCTTTGTAGTCTTCAATATATAGCTTCTTCACACCCTTTGTTAAGTTTATTTCTAGGTATTTTATATTTTTATTTTAATTGTAAATGAATTTGCTTTTTTGAGTTTATTTTTTCAACTTTCATTGTTGGTGTATACAAAAGCTGCCAGGGGTCCCCAATCTTTTTACACAGGGGGCCAGTTCACTGTCCCTCAGATTGTTGGAGAGCCATCACATACAGTGCTCCTCTCACTGACCACCAATGAAAGAGGTGCCCCTTCTGGAAGTGCAGCGAGGGTCCAGATAAATGGCCTCAGGGGGCTGCAAGCAGCCCAAGGGCTGTAGTTTGGGGACACCTGTTGTACATTGATTTTGTATTTGGTGACCTTATTGGTTTTTTGTTTTTAAACATTTTTGGTGGAGTCTTTAGGCTTTTCTATATATAAAATCATATCATTTTATACCTTTACTCTTTCTTTCCTTATATAGATGCCTTTTATTTTTTCTCTTGTCTGATCACTCTAGCTAAAACTTCCAGAGCTATGTTGAATAAGAGTGGGAAGAGTAAGCAGCCTTGTCTTGTTCCACATTTTAGAGGAAAAGCCTTCATTTTTCACCATTTTGTATGCTATTGGTTGATGGCTTGTCATATATGGCCATTATTATATTGAGGCACTTTCTTTCTATTCTGATCTTATTGAGTGCTTTCAACAAAAATGGATGTTTCATCTTATTAAATGCCTTTTTAATCTATTAATAGGATTATTTAATTTTTGTTCTTTGTTTTCTTGATGTGGTTGGTGTATTACATTGATCAATTTCCATATGTTGTACCATCATTGTACTTCTGGAATGAATTCCATTCGATCATGATGTACTATTTTTTTCATGTATTTCATTCAGTTTGCTAATATTTTGTTTGTTTGTTTTTTACAGATACAGAGAGAGAGTCAGAGAGAGGGATAGACAGGAACAGACAGGAATGGAGAGATGAGAAGCATGAATCATTACTTTTCTGTTGCGCATTGCGACACATTAGTTGTTTATTGATTGCATTCTTATCTGTGCCTTGACTGCAGGCCTTCAGCAGACTGAGTAACCCCTTACTCGAGCCAGCGACCTTGGGTCCAAGCTAGTGAGCTTTTGCTCAAACCAGATGAGCCCACACTCAGGCTGGCAACCTCAGAGTCTCGAACCTAGGTCCTCAGAATCCCAGTCCAACACTCTATCCACTGCACCACTGCCTGGTCAAGCAATTTGCTAATATTTTGATTAGGATTTTTTCCTCTGTATTCATTGGAGATATTGGTCTGTAGTTTTCTTTTTGTGTGTGTGTTGTCCTTGGTTTTTGATATCGTGGTTATGTTGGCCTCCTAAAATGTGTTAGAGCAGGGTTCGGGAACCTATGGCTTGCTAGCCAGATGTGGCTCTTTTGATGGCTACATTAGGCTCCAGACAAATCTTTATAAAAAAAAATAAGGTTAAAAATATAAAACATTCTCATGTATTACAATCCATTCATTTCCTACCACTCATGTTCATGGTTGTGGGTGGCTGGAGCCAATCACAGCTGTCCTCTGGGACAACACCAAATTTTTATTGGATAATGCGTAACATACACAGGTCATTGTGAGGTCAGGAAGTAAACTTTCCTCCTTTTAATAAAGTAGTCAGCTAGATAATTGCTGAAACCCTTTTATAAAGAAGTTGGCTAAAAGAAAAAAAGACGAGGAGTACCATAATTTTCAGCAGTAATGAACGGAGGAATTCGCCTTTGTGGAGAGAGCAGGTTCTGCAGTGTGTCTAATATGCAATGATAAAATTGCATCGATGAAATGGTCAAATATAAAGCAGCACTTCAACACACGCCATACTCTATTTGCATTGAAATATCCAGCGGGGGACCGCAGGAAGAAAGCATGTCAAGAGCTACTATGCAGAGTGCAAGCTAGTCAACAGCAACTCCATGTTGGCCAGCTTTGCTGGTGCTTTAGCAATTGTGAGAAACAGCAAGCCATTCAGAGATGGAGAGTATGCCAAAACATTCATGCTTGATGTTGCCAATGAACTTTTTGATGACTTTTCTGATAAAGACAAGATAATCAAATGAATAAAAGACATGCCTCTGTCGGCAAGAACTGCTCACGATCATACCATCATGATGGCAAATCAAATTGAGGCAACACAAGTAAAGGACATAAATGCAGCACCATTCTTTTCTTTTGCTTTGGATGAGTCAACAGACGTAAGCCGTTTATCCCAGTTCAGCGTGATTGCAAGGTATGCTCTCAGTGAACATACCTTTTTACATGTGGTATGAGAAAAGTCTTGCTGTTTTGCCTATGAAAGAGACAACAAGAGGGGAGGATTTATTCAAGTCTTTCACTAAGTTTGCTAAAGAAAAAAATCTACCAATGGATAAACTTATTTTGGTGTGTACTGATGGTGCTCCATGCATGGTGGGGAAAAACAGAGGATTCATAGCGCTTCTTTGTGAATATGAAAAGAGACCCATCCTAAGTTTTCACTGCATCCTACATCAGGAGGTGCTTTGTGCTCAGATGTGTGATGAGCAGCTTGGTGAGGTGATGTCACTGGTCATTTGGTGGTCAACTTTATTGTTGCCTGAGCTTTAAATGATCGCCAGTTTAAAACACTGCTGGATGAAGTTGGGAATAATTATCCTGCTCTGCTTCTGCACAGCAGTGTGCATTGGTTGTCTAGAGGAAATGTACTCAGCCATTTCGCCACCTGTCTGAGCGAAATCCAGACTTTTCTTAAAATGAAAAACATCAAGCATCCTAAGTTAGCTAACACTGAGTGGCTCCTGAAGTTCTACTATCTCGTGGACATGACTGAACATCTGAACCAGCTCAATGTGAATATGCAAGATGTTGGAAATACAGTCTTATCCCTTCAACAAGCAGTGTTTGTATTTGAAAATAATCTGGAACTCTTCATCCCCAACATTGAAACAGGTTATTTACTACACTTTGAAAAACTGGGAGAGTTTAAAGATGCATGCACAGCAAGTGACCCTGCTCAACATCTTGATCTCCAGCCCTAGCAGGCTTCACAGGAGTGCAGTCAATCAAAGCATGCTTTGGAGAATTTTGTGAGTGCACTCGTCTTTTTAGTTCATCACCTATTCACACAAGTGTGCAGTGGAAAGTGCCGACCTGAGTTACATCCCTGGTGTCTCTGTCAGAGATTTTGATCTACAAGCTGCTGACCTGAAGGCCTTAGACATGTGGGTTAATAAGTTCATGTCACTGAATGAAAATTTGGAAAGATTTGCATGACAGCAAGCAGAGTTGGCGAGCAAACACAAGTGGGGAGAAATGAAAAAACTTCAACCTGCGGACCAGCTGATTGTCAAAACTTGGAACACACTTCCCGTCATATACCACATACTGCAGCATGTGAGTATTGCTGTACTGACAATGTTTGGTTCTACGTATGCATGTGAGCAGTCTTTCTCACATCTAAAGAATGTTAAGACCAACCTACAATCATGTTTAATGGATGGAAGTCTCAACACCTGCATGAAGCTTAACCTCACCATGTATCAACCAGACTACAAAGCCATCAGCAAAACCATGCAGCACCAGAAGTCGCATTAATGATAAGAAGTACTTTCTTTATTCATCATTGGTTACCAACAGCGTAACAACATTATTAAAAAGAATTCAGAGACTGATGGTACTTTAGAAGTGTTGGTCTTATATAAAATGCACACATTTACTTGTATTTAGTGTTAAACAAATTGTATGGCTCTCACAGAATTACATTTTAAAATATGTGGCATTCATGGCTCTCTCAGCCAAAAAGGTTCCCGACCCCTGTGTTAGAGAGTATTGCTTCTTCTATTTTTTGAAAGACTTTGAGAAGTATATCTACCCCAAACTTCTTTTGAATCTTTGGTAGAGTTCACTACTGTTGCCATCTGGTCCTGAATTTTTATTTTAGGGGAGGTTTTTAATAGTTGTTTTTATTTCCTCCCTGCTATGGGTCTATTTATGTGTTCTACTTTTTCATTACTTCATCTATGAAGATTGTATAGCTTTCTACATTGTTAAATTTTGTAGCTTATAATTTTTCATAATATTCTATTATTATCTTTTCTTTATCTAAGATGTCTGGCATAATCTTTTCTTTCCTTTTGGATTTTGTTGATGTGAATCATTTCTCTATTTTTCTTAGTGAGTCTTAGCCAGGGTTTATCAATATTATTGATCATTTCAAAGAACCAGCTTTTTTTTTGTATTAATTGTTTTTATAGTTATGTGTTCTTTATTTCACTTAGTTCTGCTTTGCTTTTACTGTTTCCTGTCTTCTGATGACTTTGAGATGCCTTAGTTCTTCTTTTCTAGTTCCTTAAGACATGATGTTAAATTGTTAACTTGAGATATTTCTTGTTTGTTGACATAAGCCTGTAATGATATAACCATCTCTCTATTACTGCTTTTACTACATCCCTGAGGTTTTGATATGTCATGTTATAATTCTCATTTGTCTGTATATATCTTTTGATCTCTGCTTTTTTTTCTTCTTTGACCCTGTCATTTTTCAGAAGTATGTTTTTTAATTTCCACATTTTTTTAGGATTCTTTAATTCCTTTTTGAGGTTGAATTTTAATTTTCAAATCTTATGACCAGAGAATATGCTGGGTATAGTTTCAATCTTCTGGAATTTGTTGAGGTTAGTTCTATGGTTCAACATATATTCTATTCTCAAGATTGTTCCATTCACACTGGAAAAAAACTGTATAATCTGAAGTTCAGAGATAAAATGTCCTGTAAATGTTTATTATGTCCACTTGGTCTAGTGTGTCCTTTAAGGCTAATATTTTTTTATTGACTTTCTGTTTGAATGATTTATCTTAAGCCTTCAATGATGTGTTGAGATCTCCAAGCATGATTATGGGTGGTTTTTCTGTTCTATTTTTAGAACAGTTAGTAGAAGTCTTATACATTTTGGTGTCCCTTTTACCATTATGAAATGTTCATTTTTGTCTATTGTTTCTTTTGTTGTCTTAATCAGATCTTTCAGATATTATTAGGCTACACCTGCTTTTCTTTGGGAATTATTAACTTGGAGAACCATTTTCCAACCTTTCACTTTGTGTCTAATTTTGTCCTTGCACCTTAGCTATGTCTCTTGAAGGCAACATTCAGTTGCGTTTTACCTTTTTATCCAATCTGCTACTATTTCTCTTTATTAATGAGTTTTGTCCATTTACATTTAGGATAATTATTGATGCCTGAGCATTTTCTATCGCCATTTTATGTTTTGTTTTCTGGTAGCTCTGTGTGGCCTTTGGTTCTTCTCTTTTGTGTTTCTGTCATTTTGTTGTTGTTTGGTGATATTCCATACTTCATTCCCTGTTTCTTCTTTTTTTAAGCTATGTGTTTCGGTACTTGCATTTTTGTGCATGGTTACCATTAGGTTATTAAGTGAAAAAAATTATATATACAAGATTCCTTCTTCTCATGATGCTTTTGCTCTCCATTTTCCTTTGATACTGCAGATCTTTATTCTTTCCCCTTTTATGTTATTGTTGACACACACTATTCTTGTTTGGATTGTAAGCTTGTTGGAGCTTTTCTTTGTAGTATTGTCTTTTTTTGTTCTTTGTATTTGGCAGAATAAACCTCTTGAGTATTTTCTTCAGTGTGAGTTTTCTGGTGAAAAATTCTCTCTACTTCTCTATGTCTGCAAAAGTTTTTTTTGGTTTTTTTAAATTTTTTTTATTATTAAATTTAATGCAGTGACATTGATAAATCATGGTACATATGTTGAGAGAAAACATCTCCAGATTATTTTGACATTTGATTGTGCTGTATACCCCTCCCCCATAGTCAAATTGTCTTCTGTCAACTTCTATCTGGTTTTCTTTGTGCCCCTCCCCTCCCCCACCTCCTCTCTCCTTCCTCGCCCCATCCCCCTTCCCCCCACCCCCATTGCCATCACATTCTTGTTGATGACTCTGAGTCTCATTTTTATGTCCCATCTATGTATGGATTCATATAGTTCTTAGTTTTTTTTCCTGATTTACTTATTTCACTCCGTATAATGTTATCAAGGTCCATCCATGTTATTGTAAATGATACGATGTCATCATTTCTTATGGCTGAGTAGCTGGCAAGGATGTGGAGAAAAGAGAACACTCCTGCACTGCTGATGGGAATGCAGACTGGTGCAGCCACTGTGGAAAACAGTATGGAGATTCCTCAAAAAACTGAAAATTGAACTGCCTTTTGACCCAGCTATCCCACTTTTAGGAATATACCCCAAGAACACCATAGAACGGCTCCAAAAGGAAAAATGCACCCCCATGTTTTGGCAGCATTGTTCACAATAGCGAAGATCTGGAAACAGCCCAAGTGTCCATCAGAGGACGAGTGGATTAAAAAGCTTTGGTACATATATACTATGGAATACTACTCAGCCATAAGAAATGTCTCCAAAAGTTTTTATTTCTCCTTCATAGTTGAAGGATAGGTTTGATAGATACAGTATTCATGCTAGTATTTTCTCTCTTACAGTACTTTGAATGTTTGGGTCCACTCTCTTCTGGTTTGTAGAGTTTCTGTTGAGAAGTCCAATGATAAACTAACAAACTTTTCTTTATATGTTATGTTCTTCTTTTCCCTAGCTACCTTAAGGATTCTTTCATTGTCATTGATTTCTAACAATTTTATTATGATGTGCCTTGGGGACTGTCTATTTGGGTTGAGGTAACTTGGCATTCTGTTTGCTTCCTAGATTTAGGGATCTAACTTTTTCCCTAAGTTTGGGAAATTCTCATCAATTATTTGATTGAATAGGTGATCTATTTCCTTATATCCCCTGCTTCTAATATACCCATTATTCTTATATAGCTTTTTGTGATAGAGTCAGACAATTCTTATAGAGCTTTTTGTTTTTATTTGTGAGTTTCTTTCCTCTTCTCTCTATAGAATCTCTAGTTGCTTGCCATTGAAGTAACTGATTCTCTCTTCTATCTGGCCTGTTCTATTAGCTAAACTTGCTACCTCATTTTTCAACATACTTATTGAGTTCATTTCTCTTTTAAAGTTTCAATCTTCTTGTTGAAGTACTCATTTTGTTTATTAATTTTTTGAGCTAATTGAATTGTCTCTCAGTATGTTCTCACATTTCACTGAATTTTTCAGAACTTAAATTTTAAATTTTCTGTCATTTAACTGAAGGGTTTCTATGTGATTGAGAATGCTTTCTGGAGATTTTCAATTTTTTTTTTCTGAACTACATCTTTTTCTTGTGTAGCCATGATATCAGTTTTCTTCTTTCTTGGTGGCATTTGAGAATGGTATTGTAAAGAAATCTAACTAAAAACAACTTTAAAGTGAAAAATATAAATAAAAAATACAATGAAAAGTAGATTAGATTAAAAATTAAAAGCTCCAAAAATCAATTAGAAAAAACAAATAAAGCCTGACCAGGTGCTGGTGCAGTGGATAGAGCAACAGACTGGGATGCGAAGGATCCAGGTTTGAAACCTCTAGGTCACTGGCTTGAGCATGGGTTCATCCAGCTTGAGCGTGGGGTTACCAGCTTGAATGCGGTGTCACTGGCTTGAATATTGGATCATAGACTTGACATCATGGTTGCTGGCTTGAGCCCAAAGATTGCTGGCTTGGAGCCTAAGGTCTCTGGCTTGATCAAAGGATCACTTGCTCTGCAGTAGCCTCCTGGTCAAGGTACATATGAGAAAGCAGTCAATGAACAACTAAGGTGCCACAGCAAAGAATTGATGCTTCTCATCTCTCTCCCTTCCTGTCTGTCCCTATCTGTCCCTCTCTCTGTCTCTGTCTCTCTCTCTGTCATAAAAAAAAAAATTTTAAGCAAACAAAAAATAAGAATAAAAATTATAAAAGTAAAAGAATTAAATCCAAAGAAAAAAAGAGATTTCAGTTTTGAGAGGTTTTTCTTTTTTCTTCCAATTTTAGTTCTGTGAAATTTCTGGGCTGACCACGGATGTTGCTTTCACAATGACATAGGTGGGCTGCAGTCATGATTATATGTGGGGCTTCTTGTGAGGACTTTATGGCTTTAGCAATAGCCATCTCAGGTCTCTGGGTGCTCCTTCTTATGCCTCAACAGACCAGGGGACCAGAAACAAAGTAGTTCCTTTCTTCACAGAAAAGTGGTCCTTTGGATCTAGCTATGTGGTCTCTGCCACTCTTTGTATCCATGAGGTAAGGGAGGTAGGACCTTAGAGGCTGGGTAGCCACATATGTTTTTTGCTGTCCTTGAGCCAAGTGCAGCTGCCAGAAAACAGCTGGATCATTGGACATGAACCTTCATTCTGCCACTACCTTGGTTTAGTAACCCTCTCTGTTCCTCAATCTCACCACTCCTCCCAACAGAAGAAGACCCTGTCACTCTGGGCTTCTCTTCTCTCCAGAGCCCTGGTGGACAAAAATCCAGACAATCTGGCCTTCTCTCCAAAACCCCTATAGACAAAAACCCAGATAGTCTGAGCTTTCTTCCTCTCCAGAGCCCCAGCAGACAAAGACCCAGACAATCTGTGCCTCTTCTCCAGAGCTGACCATGTGTGCATCTTATTTTCTGCCCCTCTCCTAAACCCTTCCCACCTTTAGTCCATTCAATGTGCAGATCTTTCAAGCAAGTGTGTGAGCTCAGCTGTGGCTCCTTCGCTGAGTTACAACTGTTCAATTGTTGAAATTTCAAGGGGAGAAATCAAGGGTATCTCAAATGCCACCATTACTCTGATGCCATCTCTACTCTGATCTTAATTATTTCTTTATTTCTACTCACTGTGGGCTTTTTCTTTCTTTCTTTCTTTCTTTCTTTCTTTCTTTCTTTCTTTCTTTCTTTCTTTCTTTCTTTCTTTCTTTCTTTCTTCTTTTCTTTCTTTTTTAGTTCCTTTAAGTGTAGAGTTATATTGTTTATTTGAGATTTCTTGTTTCTTGAGAAAGGCCTTTATTTCTATGAGTTCCTTTTTTAGAACTGCTTTCATGGTACTCCATTTCTTTTTTTTTTTTTTGTATTTTTCTGAAGCTGGAAACGGGGAGAGACAGTCAGACAGACTCCCGCATGCGCCTGACCGGGATCCACCCGGCACGCCCACCAGGGGCGATGCTCTGCCCACCAGGGGGCGATGCTCTGCCCCTCCGGGGCATCGCTCTGCCACGACCAGAGCCACTCTAGCGCCTGGGGCAGACGCCAAGGAGCCAACCCCAGCGCCCGGGCCATCTTTGCTCCAATGGAGCCTTGGCTGCGGGAGGTGAAGAGAGAGACAGAGAGGAAGGAGGGGGTGGGGGTGGAGAAGCAAATGGGTGCTTCTCCTATGTGCCCTGGCCGGGAATCGAACCCGGGTCCCCCACACGCCAGGCCGACGCTCTACCGCTGAGCCAACCTGCCAGGGCCGGTACTCCATTTCTTGCTTCACTTTTTTTCTTTTTTTGTCTCAGGGTATCTTGTGCTTACATCCTAATCTGATTATTAACCCATTTTTTTATAACATATTATTTAGCCTGCATGTTTTTGTGTGCTTTTCATATTTTTTATTGTAATTGATTTCTAGTTTCATATCATGGTGATGAGAGAAGATCCTTGATATGAGTTCTGTCTCCTTAAATTTGTTGAGACTAATTTTGTGTCTTAACATGCGGTCTGTCCTGGAAAATGGTCCATCTGCATGTTAAAAAAAAATTATAGTCTGATGCTTTGAGATAAAATGTTTTAAAATGGTGATCTAAGGTATCATTTAATGCCACTGTTTTTTCTTGTTCACTTTCTCTCTGGATTATCTATCTATTGATATCAATGTGGTGTTAAATTTCCCTACTATTAATGTACTACTGTGGACTTTTTCCCTTCATGTTCATCAATACTTACTCTATATATTTAGGTGCTCCTATGTTGGATGCATAAATGTTGACAAGGTTGGATTGATCCCTTTATCATTATGTAATGTCCTTGTTTGTCACCTCTTACAGCCTTTTTTTTAAAGTCTATTTTGTCTGATATTAGTATTGTTATATCAGCTTTTATTTATTTTTATAAAATATATTTTTCATCCACTTATTTGCAGTTTGTGTCCTTTAATCTGAAGTGGGTCTCTTGTAGACATATGGGTCTTGTTTTCTTACCCATTCATCTATCCTGTTTATTTTGATTTGGAGCATTTAATTCATTTCCATTTAAAGTGATTATTAATAGGTATGTAGTTATTGCTATTTTATTATTCATATTTTTGTGTTTTTTCCCCTTCTTCTTCTTTAAAAAGTCCCTTTGCATTTCTTGTGAAACTAGTTTAATGATGGTAAACTTCTTTAGCTTTTTCAATATAAGAAGCTCTTTATTTTTCCTTCAATTTTAAACAATAACCCTGCTGGGTGAATTAGTCTTGCTTATAGGTCCTTGGTTTTTTATCACTTTGAATATTTCATGCCAATCCTTTCCTCCCTGCAAATTTTCTGTTGAGTAATCAGCTCTCTTTAAGTAACTAACTGCTTTTCTCTGGCTGCTTTAAGATGCTTTCTCTAATTAATTTTGGTGTTTTAATTTAATTATGATGTGTCTTGTTGTAGGAATCTTTGGGTTCCTCTTGTTTGGGACTCTGCTTCCTGCACTTGTAGGTCTATTTCCTTGGCCAGATTACGGAAATTTTCAGTCATTGTTTCTTCAAATATTTTTTCAATGTTTTGTTCTCCCTCTTCTGCTTGTAGTATTGCTATAATTGCAATGTTGTTACTTGATATTGTCAAAAAGGTCCCTTAAGCAATACTCATTTATTAATTTTTTGTTTAGACTAGGTGTTTTCTGCTACTTTGTCTTCCAAATAGTTGATTTGATCCTTTGTTTTATCTAGTCGGCTGATGACCCTTCTAGTGTATTCTTCACTATAGTTATTATAGTCTTTATTCACTTCTGTTCCTGTTTTATTATCATGTTCTTTTTTATGTTTACTATCTCTTTGTCAAAGTTTTCACTCAGTTTCTTGTGCATCCTTATAATCAGTTTTTTAACTCTATCTGGTAGATGGCTTTAATCCATTTCATTATTTTACTGGAGATTCCTTCTGTTCTTTCATTTGGGAATTTTTTTTTGTCCCTTCATTTTGACTGCTTCTCTTTGTTGTGTCTTTGTATTTGATAGTCTGCTATGACTCCCAGTCTTGGCAGGATGGCCTTATGTAGTAAGTGTCCTCTGGGGCCCAGTGCACAGGCTTACTGATCATTTGGGCTGGAAGCTTCAGAAGTGTCCATTTTGGGGTTGTATGTGCCCTGCTATTGTAGTTGATCTTTGATTTCTTTTGAAGTTCAGTGGGTCAGATGATCCTCAGGCACACTGGCTGTGAGGACTGGCCATAACCACAGTGTATAAGCTGCTGTCTGAGGGCTGATTCCATAAGGGGTTAGTTCCAGCAGGCTCTGGCACCTGCCAAAACTACACTTTTGGTTTGCTGCTTCTGGAGCTAATCAGGTGAAGTTTTCTTGTGGTCTTAGCTGGCCACCAAGTGTGTTGGTTCTGGTGCCTCTTTGGAGGGTTAATTTATAGCAGAATTGTGTTTTAGATATTTTAGTGTTTAATTACTACTACCAAACATATTCCTTTAATAATCAGAGGATCTGACATAATAATAAAGTGAATACTGGGCTATTAAATTTATTTTGAGGTCTGTAACACAAAAATGTTGCAAATACTGCAGATACATTCTTTTTTTTTTATTTTAATGGGGTGACATAGATCAATCTGGGTACATAGGTTCCGAGAAAATATCTCCAAGTTAGTTTGACATTTGATTATGTTGCATACCCATCACCCAAAGTCAAATTGTCTTCTGTCACGTTCTATCTGGCTTTCTTTGTGCCCCTACCCTCCCTCACCCCCTCCCTCTATTTCCTCCCCCCCTAACCACCACTCTTTTGTCCATGTCCCTGAGTCTCATTTTTATGTCCCACCTATGTATGGAATCATATAGTTCTTAGTTTTTTCTGATTTATTTATTTCACTCAGTATAATGTTATCAAGGTCCATCCATGTTGTGTAAATGATCTGATGTCATTGTTTCTTATGGCTGAGTAGTATTCCATAGTATATATTTACCACATCTTCTTTATCCAATCATCAGATACATTCTTAATGTCAATGTTTTACAGATTTCAATTAACTGACTTAGAAAAAATCTTATTTGATTTGACACTTAATGACTTGATTTTTCTAAAAATAATTGAATTTCTTGGCAAGAGAACTATGTTGAAAATCCAAAATGTGTGGCTGCTATATCTATAAATGTGGCAATTTAAGATATTTTTTATTAGAAAATGCAAACCAATTTAAACCACACTGAAATTTACATGATGAATAACTTTTTTAATTTTAATAAAAGCTAATGAAAACCAACAAGCATTGTGAATTTTCTCTTAATTTAGTCTTGGAATGAGGCTGACCTTTTTCTCTATCACCTTACCTGTTGTTAAGGCTTAGCTGCAAGGCTGAAGTGGGAAGAAAGTTTGATGAGGGAGGAAAAGAGTAAAAAAAAAACCACTTGTAATTCTTTCCAGTCCTTTTTCTACTCATATCACTCATATTATTGTGATATTGAATTACATATTTTCTGCTCTTGTCACTGTAAAAGAAGCATTTTCTCTTATTATCAGTTAATGTTTAATAATTATATATGTATAGTCATATGTTATTATAATTTAGAAAATTATAAGCTGTTGAATCATATGCATATGGTGCAATGTACTTACACTTATTGTCAAGCATTTAGGTTATGAAAGTCATTATAATACACTTCACAATGGATTTACTAGACCAAAGATGTAGAAATTGTGAAGATATGAGACAGTTCAAGGGGCTGGATCCTCACTCAGACAGGTCTTCCTAAGGGAGTTGATTCTTAAGCACAATATGTCTATAAATTCAGTTTGTTTGGACAAGAATGATTGGCTCTTAGTGATTATATAAAAATTAACTAAAACTAATATATAATGAAAATTTTAAATGCTACACACCAAGTGTCCATCAGTGGACGAGTAGATTAAAAGCTTTGGTACATATATACTGTGGAATACTACTCAGCCATAAGAAATGATGACATCAGATCATTTACAACATGAATGGACCTTGATAACATTATAGTGAGTGAAATAAGTAAATCAGAAAAAACTAAGAACTATATGATTCTATACATAGATGGGACATAAAAAATGAGACTCAAAGACATAAACAAGAATGTGATGGTAACGGGGGGGGGGGGAAGGAAGGAGAGGGGGGTGGGGGGAGGGGAGGGGCACAAAGAAAACCAGATAGTAGGTGAACGAAGACTATTTGTCTTTAGGTGATGGGTATACAACATAATCAAATGTCAAAATAATCTAGAGAATTTTTCTCTGAACATATGTACCCTGATTTATCAATGTCACCCCATTAAAATTAATAAAAAATAATAAAATTTAGGAGTTAATTAAAATAAAAATAAAATAAATGCTACACAGAAAGTGTGGAAGTCATTAGTTCTGTTTGTCAAACATTTCTGCTATCTCCCAGACACACTGTAGAATTCTACATCCTGCTCTCTATGGTTGTCTGAGGGATGTTTTTAGTTCTGACAAGGCATTGGGCTTGGAAGCGAACTCTTATTTACAGAAAGAAGACCCTCCAGAGTTTCCATTCCCTTTGTCACTGTTGCTGGCAATGTTTGAGAGGGTATCTATCTGCTCCATCAGCCTAGCTCTCTGAGCGATGAATAAGTAGAGCTCTCTGCTAGCCCACAATGACAATGTGAGCAAGGAACAGAACTCTACTATGGTAAGTCACTGAGATTTGGAATTTGGTTGTTACTACAGCATGTCCTAGCCAGACTGGTATTGAGATGTTAATATTAGCATACCCAATATATTTAATCTCTGTAAACAGAAATCAACTAACTAAAGATTGTTGTTATGAATTAATAAGAATAAAAGAAAATAATTATGTTTTTAGCTGTTTCACAACCCTTGATTAAGGTACTTACTGTAAAGTTTCATCTTAAGACTCCCTCTCCTTGATAGTCTGAGCTGAGCAATAGAAACATTTACCTCTCTCTCCTTTTCTACACTTTAATTGTTGCTGCCTTTATTTTAAAGTTATATGGTATGCTCTTTGAAAATGAACCGTTTAGAATTAAATGAAAAGGGTCTCCTTTATCCCCTCCCCTATTAGCCCACTTCCTAGAATTCAGTTTAGAGTGTATTTATTCCTCCGGGAATTTTCTCTGCAGTGAAAGGGCAAATGCAGCCTCACTCTTCATATTCTTGCTTTTTCACTTAGTTTGTCAAGTATTTTTTCATATCCGTGCATACTTGCCTGTTTCTTTTAAATGACAACATAATACCCTGTTTCAGAGATTTACCATACTTCATTTAGCTGGTTTCCTATTTATAGACATACTTGTTCTTTCCAGTCTTTTGCTATTATTAAGAATGCTCCAATGAGCATCCCTATGAAAATATTTATTTTGCATATTTAAGTTAATCCAGAGAGAAAAATTCCCAGAAGTTGACTTCTGCTTTGAAGGGACTTTGCAGCTTAACTGCCAATAAATATTGCCAATTTCCTTCCCAAAGTTTAAGTCATTTTATATTCCCATCAATACTGTGTGGGAGTTCTTGTCTTTTACCACCCTCACAAATGTGGGGCATTATCAATCTTCTTTAAATCTCTGCCACCTTAATCATGAAGAAAATATATTGAGTTATTGACTTAAAGTGCATTTCATTTATTACAGGTGATTTTGTGCTTTTTATTACTTTAAGTATATTAATATCTTTAATCAAGTATGACGAAGACCGAGTAACATTTTTTTTCTTTTTAAGGTGAATTGATTTTACTATTTGATTCTGAGAATAACCTTATTTTTAAACAGTGAGGTAGCATCTCATTGTTGATGTTATTCTTTACTGAATAAAAAGGGCTTAGAGCATTTCTAAGACCTTGAGATCTATCCATCATCTATCTGTCTGTCTGGTTTTTGGGGTTGTTTTTTGTTTTTGGTTTTGTTTTGTTTTGTTTTTTTGCCATTGTGATGTTTTACCACGACTTTATCTAAGGTAGATGGTCTAGGAACTGGTCAGCCCTCAAAACTCTCAGTTAATTGATATGACATATTATTTTATTGCAGCAATTCAGCTTTGTGTCTCTGCCCACTGATGTGCTGGAAATTGAGGTGAAGGACAAGTTTGCCAAGAGCCGCCCTATCATCAAGCGCTTCTTGGGAAAGCTTTCAATGCCAGTTCAGAGACTCCTGGAAAGACACGCCATCGGGTAAATATGTGACTGAAACTTCAGTATCACTAAGCTTCTGCCAGTAGACCTGCAAGCTGTTATAATGTAGTCTCAAAGAGACTCAGACTAAAATGATGGTGTTGAATTTTCTTGGCTTCTCATTATGTTGTTCCAGTCACAATATTCATTTAAACAAACTCTTCCCTTTCCCCTTGTTTTTGTATCACTGATTATTGATAAAAAAGAGTAAAAAAATTCCTAAGACACAATATTGAAAGAAACCTTTAATGCCCTTAATTTTTTTCCACAGGTAAAAATTAAAATTTGTTTTACTATGAAGAATGTTTCATTTGTATGCTTGTCTTGTGTGTAGGATTTAATTATTTGTAACTGCTCCATTACAAGAAGAAATGCTGGGTTACTAGAATATCTTAGAAAAAGCTAATGTTTATTTAAGAAATGCTAGCTAATACATATGAAATTTTAAAAGCATAAATTATGGAACAATAGCAATTATGTTGCTTGCATTATTCAGTTGTATATAAGAATATGTTTCTGTTTATTTTTTATGTTCATGTCAATTCATGGTTCTCATTAAAGTGAACTCAGAGCAAATAAAATCTTTATATATAATATGTATTTCTTAGGTAATAACAACTATATTTGAAATCACTAGGTATAGCTCTTTGGCCATAAATGTATGCTATAATAAATACAATGTGATCCTTAGAATTATACCAAAGAAATGAGAAAAGTTATGCAGACTTTTCAAATGGCTTAATTTAAAGCTCTTTGATTTTCAGAAAGACTTTGGACACACTTATGGTTTTCATAAGGACATTTAGTTAGAATGTCATAGTACATGTTCAGCTGTGTGCACAAAGACATGCCATTAACTCTCTAGCCAAGGGGAGCTGACATGGGTCTGTAGCCATGTGTCAAATATAATGCTTGTACTTTACATTCATGGTTGTGGGGGATAAAACAATCAATCAAACAAAACAGATAGATAAAGAATGAAAGTAACTTCTGACAGTAGGAGTTCAAAAGGGAATGGTACTCATTGTGATTGTTGTTATTTAGCATTTAGTCTTCTTCATGTACTAGGACTGGTGTACTACCATCATTTCTTCTTATCAGAAACCATATGCTTAAGTAGGGTAAATAGTTGCCTAAAAGGAGTGACAGAAATGCAGCCAAAGTTCAGACCTCTACCTGCCTCTCTTCATTGCCCAAGTGCCCTCCCCTGCAACAGGTACCTGGAAAGGTTCCTGGAATTGATTCTCAAGTTTATCATTAGCCACAGTTTTTACTTTTCTCCTCTGCTCTCACAGCTGTTAACACCTCTGTCAGAAGGTGGACTTGAGGACATAAAGAAGGTCTAGATAGGATGCTTTCTATCCCAGTACTGAGCGCACTGCTGCTAGTGTGTATCAGAGATTCAGCTAGTATCTTACACTAGAGTCCCCCTCCACCCCTGCTCACTACAGCCACACCAAGAACTCATCTGTTTTTCTGTGTTGAGTTACTTTCATAAACCAAAGCTGCCACCTCCTTTGTTCACCCAGTTGTCCCACCTTCCCAGCCTCTCACTTCTTACTGTGAAAAGACATATCCCCAGGAGAGGAAATCAGGCAACTGAGGTGAAAAAGGTCCTCCCCTATCAGAACAACGTAAGCTATGATTTTTCCACAGTTTTCTTACCAACCAGGAAAAAGGAAAAACAAATATAAAGTATGATTGAGTTTCAACCCTAATACAAAGCAATAGCACACCTTAGAGGTACTTTCCTCTCACCGCCTGTGATAGAATAAAAATTCCTTTCACCACCTTTTATTCTCCTGGAGCTTCTTATTCCCCTGGGGTTTGGGAGGAACAGCTTTTTCTTCCATGCCTGCTGCTTTTCACAGCCCCTGGAGGCCACTTCTGTAGTGCTTCCCATTCTAAAGGGGTTCCTATGTACAAGGACATTGGGGTAATGGCCATTGAAGCAGTGGCCGCTTGGGCCTGGCCATGCTGCCAAGATCCTTAAGGCTCACCCATAAGAAAAGCAAATTCACCTGGTTTCACAGCTTCCCCTGCCCTTGGCAAATACAATCCCTACATCCACCTCTCCATGCATTGTCTCTCCACCCCTCAAACATTTGCTCTTCTTCTCTCTTCTCCAAGCACACATGCACTCTTACTTCCAATGCTTCCTCAATTCCTTTGCCTAGAATATTCCAGCCCTCAGCTAGTCCCCTGCTTCTTCTGAAGTCCACTAAACCCAACCACCTCAGCTCCATGTTAGAAATACCACCAGTGGCCTTGAACCCTTACTTAGTGGTCTTGCCTTATGCCCCCAACTGGGCATAAGGTATTTAAAGGCAAGGGTTAATGCTTTACATGCTTTGTATCAACTGCAGCACTTTATCCTTGGCATAGCCTCAGAAAATATATGTTGATGAAATAGGTAAAAGAAAAGAAAAGCCTGGGAAGCCATTACAAAGCGTACTAACTTTTTATCTCTTTGTCTAATTGTCTTTAGGCCTCCCCTGAGTTTAACTAAGTTTTGGGTTCAAAATGTCTTTCTCATGATCATAGTAGACTTACTTCATAATATTGAACTAAGTCCTTTTTTTTCTTTTTTCTGTTTTTGTATTTTTGTATTTTTCTGAAGTTAGAAGTGGGGTGGCAGTCAGACAGACTCCCACATGGGCCCAACTAGGATCCACCTGGCATGCCCACCAGGGGGCGATGCTTTGCCCATCTGGGCCATTGCTCTGTTGTGACCAGAGCCATTCTAGCACCTGAGATAAGGCAATAGAGCAGTCCTCAGCACCCAGGTCAACTTTTACTCCAGTGGAGCCTTAGCTGTGAGATAGGAAGAAAGAGATAGAGAGGAAGGAGAGGGGGAAGTGTGGAGGGTAGAGAAGCATATGGGAGCTTTTTCTGTGTGCCCTGGCCGGGAGTTGAACCCAGGACTTACACATGTCTGGCTGACACTCTACCGCTGAGGCAACCAGCCAGTGCTCCAAAGTCCTTTTTAAATAAACAAAATATTATAGCTCATTATATTTTCCCTGCATACAATGCTTTATTTAATGGACTTCTGTGGCAGTGCATCAGAAATCATGGCTTACCAAAGAAAAGTACCAAGTTAGTGGATCATTGGCATTTGTTGTTTGTCTCATAGCACTGGTGTTTTCTAGAAAGAAACATTAAAACGCTACCAGCTGGTGATTTATCTTTTTATATGAATGTCACAAATAAATAAATGGAATAAATTCAGAATCATCTGAATAACAGTTGATCTTGAAATATGTTCTTGTTATTGTTGGGTACAATGGATTTGTTAATTCCTGGATATCCCAAGGTAGTTTCTCTTTCTATTTAGGCCAAGGTAGGGGGCAGTGTATTCTGCTGAAGCTCTATTGTTGATGAAACTATAAGAGCAAAGTTTCAGGTTAATTACCCCTGTATACTTTTCTTCTTAGTATGCAGACAGATGGTGCCAGAATCCAGAGCAGAGTTTCAGGGGTCTCTGTGGGACACTGGAGTTGATATAATTGAAAGTCACAGGCGAGTGAACACAGCCCACAAGTTTTACTTTGCTCCACTCTGTAGCGGGTCTCTTTCTGAAGCACTCCACAGGGTCTTTGGTAACCACAATAATATCCTCTCTTAGGATGTGTGTGTGTGTGTGTGTGTGTGTGTGTGTGTGTGTGTGTGTGTGTGTGTGTATATATATATATATATATATATATATATATATATATATATATATATATATATGGGCATGCACCTGTGCTGGCATGGTTCATTATTAAGGGCATTTTTGAAAATGTTAATATGCACAGAAAAAAACAAGCAAAGGATATCCATGTCATTTTTTTTTTCTCTTTAGAACAGATGTTGGCACTCTCTATAAAGTGCTTGTTAGTAAATATTTTAAGTTTTGTAGGTCCTAAGGTCTCTGTCTCAACTACTCAGTCTGCTATTTTAGCATGATAACAGCCCCAGACAATAAGTAAACCTATAAGCATAGCTCTGTCCAAATAAAACTTTCATTGATAGAAACTGAAATTTGAATTTCATATCATTTTAATATGTCACAAAATTCTATTCTTCTTTTGCTTTTTTCCAACCATTTAAAAATGTGAAAAGCTCATGGCTATACAAAAACAGGTGGTAGGATGGATTTGGCCCATGGGTTATTGTTTGCTGAGTTCTGCTTTAGAATACTTGATAAGGATTTTCTTGAAATTTTTCATTATTGTTGAATCAGATATTCATTCCCAACTTTACCTTAGAACTATCTCAGAGATACCTGAGCAGATTATCAGCTTCTAAGAGCAGGGATGCCCTGGGCATGCTTCATCTAATGGTATGGCCTTTGTTAGAAAAAGTATTGATCAGATCTGTGATGGTACTTATTTCCTTCTAGGGACAGGGTGGTCAGCTACACACTTGGCTGCAGGATTCCAACAGATCATGTGAGTGGACAGCTGCAATTCCGATTTGAGATTACTTCCTCCATCCATCCAGGTATTTTCAGCATGAACATCATATCTTGTTCTAGCCCAGGGGTAGTCAACCTTTTTATACCTACTGCCCACTTTTGTATCTCTGTTAGTAGTAAAATTTTCTAACTGCCCACTGGTTCCACAGTAATGGTGATTTATAAAGTAGGGAAGTAACTTTACTTTATAAAATTTATAAAGTAGAGTTACAGCAAGTTAAAGCATATAATAATAATTGCTTACCAAGTACTTTATGTTGGATTTTCACTAAGTTTGGCAGAATAAATCTTTATAAAACAACTTAGTATAGTTAAATCTATCTTTTTATTTATACTTTGGTTGCTCTGCTACCACCCACTATGAAAGCTGGAACGCCCACTAGTGGGTGGTAGGGACCAGGTTGACTACCACTATTCTAGCCTAATGTCAGAAGGTTAGATAGTGGAGTGGGGGTTCACACTGAGGTCAGTGAGGTATAAAGTCATGTCTAATTCCCGCATAGGAGATGCTCAATTGACGTCTAATCATTGCATACATGAGTGAATGAATAAAGGAATTTGAGCATGAATTAATATGATACATATTAAGATGTTGAAAAACTGTGACTGCACAATGGATTTTATAATATCACATTAAAAAATACAAAAACTATAAAATGAACAGAAAATTTCAGAATCACCCAGATTTCAGTTATTCAAGGGGAAACGTATGTCCAGATAAGAATGATAAGATGCCTCATACTTCTACTTTTTCTCTTTGCCTACAAGTAAGTGTAGATCACACTGAGAATTGTTTGGTCTTCCTAGGCCATGTTTATGTGTTGCTGTTAAAGCTAATGAAACTTTTGAGAACTCAAAATCTGGAAAGTGCAGCTCCAGTTGCACTTTTCTATGTCCATGTAAGAAAACATCTATTTTTTTTCCTTCTGAATTCAACTTTTTCTGTATTCTGAGAATAAAACTGACTCTTCTAACTGACTCAGTGTAGCAGTAAAGGCAGCCTTATAGTTCACCAGTGAGGTGGTTTTTCTTCAATGAGTGAATTACTCTAGTGTGTTTGAAATGGAAAGTTCACATCTGGCAGGAATCCAATAAAATTAAGTGGAGAAAGGTAGCAGTAAACCTGAGCTGTTACTCCTTGAATTGTTACTTGGTGTGGAGACCTTATTTATTCTTCTATTGCAATAATCTCCAAATGTTGTAAGCCTTTCAGTATGAGCTACAGAACAACTGGTTGGTCCAATCATATATCCTTTTTCTACTCTCTAGTTGCCAAGAACCCAACTTATTCATTCCGGCATTCTAGGGGACCCAACCATAAGAAATACTCTGAATGAGTAGAATTAGCTTTGTCTGGGATCAGCAGGGAACTGTAAACACCCTCCCTCATCTCTAAAGTCTTCCATTTAACAAACATTGTTAAGAATTAGTATAGCACTAAGCTTTATTTTAACCAAAGAATGAAGTCCCTTGAAACAGAATTAAGAAATATATTATGACTGTAAATTGTCATTAACACAAGAAAGAAGAACTCATTTTTTTTTCAAGTTTTTGAAGGATAGTACTGACTTTATTATTAATAATGCCCCCTTTTACTCTCAATAGTGTCTCTGTTTGGCCAATAAATTATATGGTCACAATAAAGGATATAGGATCAAGCATATAGGAGAGAGAGTACTTAGCCTTTAGAATAATATTTTTTTACTGCAATTAGTCCTTTCTTGTTTTTTTGTTTTGTTTTGTTTTTACCCATCATCCTTCCTCTCTCCCTCCCTTTTGGCAACCACCAACTTGTTTTGTATATGTATGGGTGTGTTTCTGTTTTGTTTTATTGGTTTTTATTGTTAGATTTCACATGAATAAAACCATACAGTGTTTGTCTTTCTCCATCTGTCTTATTTCACTTAGCATAGACCCATTCATGTTGTTGCAAATGGCAAGATTTCATTCTCTTTTACTGCTGAGTAGTATTCCATTGTGTATATATAACACATCTTTGTTCATTCATATTTCAGTGGATGCCTGGATATCTTTCATATCTTGGCTATTATAAAAAATACTGCCAAGTATTTTTTATAATATATAAAATGAATATAGGGGTTATATTTTTTAAATGAGAGGAGAGGATATAGTGAGACAGATGTCTGCATGCAGCTTGACTGGGATTCACCCCACAACCCCAACATGGGCTGATGCTCGGATCAACCAAGCTATTTTTAGCACCTGAGGCTGATGCAGCTCCATTGTCAGCACCTGGGGCCACGCTCAAACCAATCCAGCCACTGGCAATGGGAGGGAATGTGGGAGGGAGGGGAAGAGATGCAGATGGTTGCTTATCTTGTGTGCCCTGACCAGGAATCAAACCTGGGACATTCATACACAGGGTTGATGCTCTATCCATTGAGCCAGCTGGCCAGAGCCCATATATCTTTTTGAATTAGTGTTTTGTTCTCCTCAGATAAATACCCAAAAGTAATTTTTCTGAGTCATATGGTAGTTATATTTTTAATTTTATGAGAAATCTTTATATTGTTTTCCATAGTAACTGTACCAATTTACAACCCTACCCAGTGAATGAAGGTTTTCTTTTCTCCATATCCTTGCCAAACCTTGTTATCTCTTGATTTTTTTTTAATAATAGCCATTCTGACAAGTGTGAAGTGATATTTTATTGTGGTTTTATTTTCCATTACTCAGTTGATTAGTGATGTTGAGCATCTTTTCATGTCTGTTGGCTACCTGTATGTCCTCTTTGGAAAAATGTCTATTCGGGTCCTCTGCCTTTATTTATTTATTTATTTATTTATTTATTTATTTAAAGTGAAAAGAGGGAAGATAGAGAGACAGACCCCTATATGCACACCAATTGGGTTCCACACTGCAACCCCCATCTGGGGCCAATGCACAAATCAGTGCCTGGGGCTGATGCTTGAACCAATTGAGCCACTGGCTATGAGAGGAATAGAGAGAGAAAAAAGGGAGAGGGAGGCGAAGAGAATCAGATGGTCACTTCTCATGTGTGCCCCGATTAGGTATAGAACCTGGGACATCCACACACCGGGCCAATGCTCTATCCACTGAGTCAACTGGTCAGGGCTTCTGCCCATTTTTAAATTGAATTTCTTATATTGTTGTTGATATCCTTATATATTTTAGATATTAGTTTCTTATCAGATATATCATTTGCAAATACCTTCTCTCATTTAGTAGGTTGTCTTCATTTTGTTGATGGTTTCGTTCCTTATGCATAAACTTTTTAGTTTGTTGTAGTCTTATTTGTTTATTTTTGTTTTTGTTGTCCTTGCCCAATCAGATATATGCCAAAAAATATTGCTAAGAGCAATATAAAAAAGTTTATTGCCTATATTTTTTTCTTCTTCTTTTTTCATTTTTCTGAAGCTGGAAAC